>NC_073707.1:26115128-27381722 GCF_023634085.1 Falco cherrug
AAAGAAATGGGGATAAAAGGGGAAGCAGGAACGTTGCTGCTGGCAGGACGGGCTGCTGCCTGGCCAGGGTGCTTTCCTGGTCAGATGGGGGTGCGTGCAGGGGGTGTTGTAAGATGGGAATGTCAGGAAGGATTTGAAGGAGGGCAATGACATAGTTTTGCAAATACATGTGGAGAGGTGCAGCACAGAAAGAACCAGGCTCTCCTGACTTCTGCTGGGTGACCTGATGTATATATTTCCACAAATGGTAGACTCTTAGGGAAGTGTAAGAGGACAGCAGTGGAGCCAGCTGTGACACGGGCGGGAGAAGAGTGGAAACAGGAGGTTGGAATGAGGATAAAGAGTAGCCTTGTGTTAGGGTTGCCAGACAGAACCAGAAGAAATGTGCTTTCTGAGGGAGAAAAAACCAGAGCTCTTTCAGCACCTGGGACAGTCTGAAAGAGCATTTGACACACTTGTGAACAAGGACTTGACAGCAGGACAGCTGGTGTGCGGGCTGGAGCCAGTCCTTCGCCGCCTGTGCAATAGGTTGACCAGGATGAGTACCACATCCCTCTCGTCTGCATTGCCCAAAAGCACTGAGCCGGATAGTGCTTCTGTGGGGCAGTAGCACCAAGCGGATTAGCAGTGTGCTCAGTGTTGCCTTGTTTTATCCCACGGTATTGTAGTTTGCAGTATGGAGAACATGGCTGGCAGATCAGATGGGACTTTTTTTGTCATAACATATTTCAAATTAGCCCTTAGAAACTAATTGTAATTTGGTCTCCTTAGCTCAAAACTGTTTCCCTCCCCAGTACTGTGGCTTCCTAGGTGAAGCAGAAGCTGAATTTCACTGTTATGTTGTTGTACATATTTTATCATCATTCAGGTGATACCGTAGCACGGGGAAGTTCAGTGGGTAACCAGAGCCTTGGTAGCATTGGCAGTGCTTATTTAGATTGAGTTAGTGTTTATCTTTTATCTTACCAACAGCTCTAATGCGAAACGACTTCATATTCTTTACGGTGCTAATGTTGGTTGGGACTATGTAATTGCCTGATTTTTGTCAAAAAAATAGAAACTAAGAATGAAAACTTTGGGATTGCATAGTTGAGTTTTCAGCCACAAGCTCTTGGTGTGGATCTGAGAAGAACTACCTGCAAGGACTCTGCTGGTGCTTCAAAATTTCAGCCCGTCCTTGTGCCTCAAGACACATCATTGTCTTTTCCTACTGAACATCCATGTAAGTTTGCACCCTGAGAGTCTGTGGTCATGGTGCAAGGAGGAAAATGAAAGCTAGCCCAGAGAAACAGAGGTGGGCACTGGAGATTTATTTCTGAATGCAAACCTTTTAGCTATGACCAAAAAAGCCTTGCAATGGAAAATTATTGTCAGCTTTTAAATCATGTTTCTTTTTATTGCAAAGGGAACACTATGTGTACTATGTACGAAGTGTTTTGCGATAAAAAATGCAGTTTCAAAAGTCAGAACTAATTTATTATGAGGACATAATGTTGGATCAGAAACTGGAGCATATGCTATACCTTGCAAATAAGAACAAGTTAATATGAGTACAATTAATGCAGGAAGGAAGTTGTTGTCAGACACTTATTGTTTGGATGTTCCCCCATGCTGTTGTTTAGAAGAATGTATTTTAAAAGCATTTCAGCAATGGAAAGGAGAGAAATACTGTGAACAAGTGAGACAGATGAGAAAGGAAGAGGTTTCTGAGTATAGTGGATTTAAATAGTAAACCATAATGTGCCTGTAGCAGTCAGATTTTAACACTGAATATAATAGCAATATGGCTCGTCTCTGTCAGAGCTGCTTTTATATTAAGAACATTCAGTTCTTTGGAGGGGTGCAGATTACAATTAAAGCATTTTCTTCCTATGTTGAGTCCCCTTGAGTTTTGTTTCTCATTGCACACCACAATAGTGTGAATGAATTAGATGTCATCACTTTTTATGCCTATGTGCGCCCACAGAACTGTGCTGAAAAAGCTGCTTGAACTTGCTCACTGCTGATGTCCTATGGAACATGATAATTGAAATATGGGTACGGTAGGCGTGGTACAGAAAATCTGACACTATCACAGCAAGGCTGCTCTTAAAATAGCTATCAGAGCAGGGGATGGAAGGGGACATTCAGCTGAAGTAAAATGTTACAGTTCAGTTTGTGTGCTTTCTGAAGAACTAGAAATAGGACTTGCTATTACAGGCCAGCCACCTTGACCAGTTTTATCATATCCTTTGGTCAATTGCCGTTCTTGCATTTATTCAAATGCCTGGTGCAAATTATTCTATACTATAAAGAAAATAATCCTCCAAAATGGTTTACTTTTCTTCCAGAGGAAAATAAAATTCCAGCACTCTGGAACTTTAGCCAAAGCTCGACACAAATTTTAGAGTGATAAAATGTTAGAGGAAGCAAAGACTACTTTATGGCCCACATACTATATGGCCCATATGGCACCAATTCTGGTAATTTGCTCTGTTTCCAGCTGGCTGGAATGAAACGACAACCGTGGAGACCATGTAGCTTTGGTAAGTAGTCCAAACAACATTACAGTGTTTAGGATTAAAAAAAAAAAAACCACAACAACAAAACAAACCAAAAAACAAACCAAAGAAAAGAAGAAACAGTTACTTCACTAGAGAATAATTAATTGATAAATTAGAAATAACACAGAGTTTTGAGCCAGAATGTAACTAAATTGGAGTGGAGAAATAGTGTCCTGTGGTTTGGTCGTTAGGCACCCTAGATCATTGGAAGAATGAATGGATGGAATGTATGATATTTTAAGGTCTTTTGGATGAGAGGTGTCTGGAAGTATCTACTGTCCTGCTGCAATAATGGATTCTCTGACCCCAGGATAGGGACACTGATTGATTTAGAAAAAAGGATGACACAAAAATGCCCATAGACCTACCGTGTTGTCTTTTCCAAAGAGATTTGCTCAGAAGAGTGATGGATCTATAACTAAAAATTTCTGCAGTCTGTGGTTAGTCAGCTTAACTTCTTAGCAGAAATGCAGCTGGAAGACCCCAACAGAACCTGTGCTACTCTAGAGGGAGAAGTGCAGATCCAGGAGACTAAACCAGGCACCTTACGGCATGGGGCTAGTCTTGTGTTTGTACCTCACAGAGAATATAACCTAAACCGCACCAGAATAGGCAGCTTTGAAGGATACTTTGCTTTTATAGGGCTGAGCTACTTCATGGGGGGGGGGGGGGGGAGTCAAATGAGAGCTTTGGCAAAAGGAGCCATTTAAAAACGCAGCCTGTGAGAAAGTGGAAGAGAGCTGCCCAGCACAGCATGGATGGAGCAACCATCCTGCTCTGACGTCTCTTCTCACACTGGGCACTGGTGAGCTTTGTGGTGGCCTCCACAAGGCACAATGCAGAGTCCATGGCGGTGGGAGAGGCAGGGAAAGGTTGGGTTTAACCTCCAGCTGTCCCCACTAATTCCTGCCTGTTTACATTTGCCAGGCCGACCGGGGGGAAGGAGATCTCCTGTGTGCATGTTGGTCAGGGGTAGCCTCAGTCACATCTTTGGTTTGAAAACAAGACAATGATGTTAAGTCGGTGTCTCTCATGAAATAATTAAGTCACAGTTGCTGTGATCCTTAGTCAGGTATTGTGTAACGGTCCCATGCGCTGTGAAAACACACTAGAATCAACAATGCTAAATGTTATCGTGATGAGTGTGGCAGGGAAAAGCCACTCCTTCAAAGCAATAACCCATATGACATTTAGTTACCTTTGTCTTGGCAAGAAGCCATCAAGGCTTCAGGCTTTCATGGCGTATGAGTTGTTTTGAAGTACTTTTGCATTAGGAAGAGTGGGTCTGCAGGGGAGGCACAATTAAATTTTGCATGTAATAGGCAGAAATCTTGTAGTAGGCAGGTTAAATGAATCCAGACTGCAAAGCAACTGATCTTTATTTTTTATCTCTGTGCTTAATTTGTGGGTTTTGCTTTCTTTAGACCCACTTTTGTCTTGCCAGTATCTTAAGGTTTTTTACCTTTGGTGCTCACCTGCAACTCCAACTCTATTGCCAAAGGATGGCAAAAGGCTTAGATCTAATGGGACATGGTAAGGGAATTTATGCTTTTTCCCCTCCACATACTGCTGTGTTGGCCCAGCATGCAGTGATATACTCATGTTTGAATTGGGCTTCATTGGCCTCAGAGCGGCATGGATATGAAATTAAAGAGTATACCTGTGCAGAGCTTTGGTGGTGCAGGGACAAGGCAACCTCATCCTGCAACAATAGAAATGCAGCAGTATTCCTGCTGTCTTTTATGTTTGATTAAATCTCAGATATGTGATGGAACTTGTCACTCTTTTCTGGATGGTTCTGCTAAAAGAAAAGGCTGTATCTGATGCATAGTCAATAAAATTAGGCAGGAGATCAGGAGAGAGATCAAGATCTTTGCAAGCATTTTGGGGGTTACAAGCATGCTAGAGCACCAGTAAACGCTTGCTGGGAGATATCAAATGTTAAAAGCATGCAAGCAGCAAGGGCACCAGCTACTGTTGTGTGACTGTTTTAGGGTATGTGCTTGTCATAAGCCTGGGTGAAAGTCACTGCTGTACTTGTTATTCAGCACAGAAGTTGGAAATGTGCTCGGACTGCAAGCAGCCTGACCTGTAGAGGAAAGCGTAGCTCATGATGTGCTGAGTGCTCCCTGGGGTGAAAGGCAGGAAGGAGCCGGGCGCATCCAGTGTTTCACTGTCACACCATCTTCCTGCCCTGCTAATGGAACCAAGAGTCAGCTGCAGGATTTCTGTTATGCTCAATTAAAGAATTATTGACCATGGCCTAAGCATTTTTTCTGAAGAAACATCATAGGCTGAAGTGTTGGCATCAAAGGTTTAAACTCCTGTGTGGTGTTGGAAGTGCCTCCGAGTGGCCACCGATGGACTCTGTCCTCTGTTTATTGTTGCTAATGATACGAGTATCTTTTCTCTGATAGAGGGACCTCAATTTCAGACACATTGTCTCCATAGTAACTGGTGATAAATCATCTCTACGGTAGCTGTGTTTCCCTGACATGGAATATTATTTTTTTTTTTTTTTTTTAGTATTTTTTTTCTCTCAAGTTGTTTTATTTCAGTCAGCTCACCTGAAATAGTTTTTTTAATACTAAAAGCAAGAAAACATTTTAAAGAACGTTTTATGAAAAGTCAGACATTCACATGAGAAAACTTAGAATTAAGAATGCACATGACCTTTTAGGTTGACTCCTTGCTTGTACTGACTGGTCTTTGATAAATTATCACTTAGTGCCTTCTCCACTTGCTCTCATGTCGTTCTATGGGGTTTTACACAGTATTTCTTTCTGCTCCCCACATTCAGTGTGTGGCTTTTGAATAGCTATCTGTATGCTGCATGGAATAAAATTTCACTTACTCATTACATTTCTCTAGTGCTTTTAATTTTATTTCTAAAGCTTTTGTGGATATAAATGAACTTACCTTCACGTAACGCTATTCAGAGTAGCAGGTGATGTTGCTGTTTTACATCAGGGGAACTGAAGCCCAGAAAAGTCAAGTCTAAAATTCTAAAACTGTAGGAAATGTCACCCAGTCTGGGGTTTCCAGACTGAAATGTAGGAAATGTAGAGATCTATTTTTTTTTTAATAGACATCTTAGCATTTAAACTGCAACTATAATTGATCTCAGCTGCAGCTGATGGCACTCAGCAAGTCCTGCCAATCTGACTGCAAGTGCCCAAGCCCAGGCAGCTGGAAATGAGGAGTGCTCCCACGTGAGAGGAGTATTTGCCAAATATTGTGGAGGAGTTCTGGGTCAGAGGACAAGCAGATTTCCATTCTCAGGGGTGGCACTTCAGGGCTGAGCTGTGATGAGATAATTTTTCCTTCTGTTGTCCTCCTTCTCATTGAATACGTCCTATGGCTGGGTACAATGCAGGTTTTCCATGTGGGCAAAAGGTTTTGTCATATTTATTTACATTTGGAAACTATCTGAGGTTTTGTTTTTAAGGAAGCAGGAGCTTTTTCTTTACTGATCTTCGAATGCTTTGGTTTTTGAATTTAAGACGTTTGTAAATGCAGATGCAAAACATTTCTGATTTTTTCTCTTTGTGCCAGACAAATGAAATGACATTTGCTTACTGTGTGATATGCTGGAGTAAAAACATCTTTTAAAGTACCAGTCTATTCATTTTCTTCATAAAATTAATCAATAGAAGTTGTTCCTGATAGGCCTGTTTCTTTCAGCTTCCCAGGAGGTTTTCAGTTCTTTACTCCATGCTGTCTGACATGTCACACTAAAAATCAAAAGCAGACCCCAAAGCAATAGGGAAGCTGCAGTCGCAGAGGTACAGCAACAATTAAAACCAGGCTCATTGCAGATGGTAAAAGAGACAAACACAGCCATGCAGAAAAACAACACTTTCTACACACTGGAAAAATCACTGAAGGCAAACCTTCAGGTTGTGTTTCTCGAAGGTTATTTTAACAGGCTGGATCCATTAGGTTTGAATGTGGTCGTCAAAACTCATTTGAGGGTTAGTTGAAGATCAAGATCCTACATAAAACCTTTTCCCTCCATAAGTAAAGCTGTTGAGCGTAGGACCGGCAGCATCTCTGAACATTACTTACCCATGTCTCATAATTTAAATGTTAATACGTGTTCTGGGCAAATCTAGTAAATCAGGTGTGTGTTGGCCTCTGCACACACATGGGGGTGGTACGTGTGCATGAGTCTGCAGGTATATTTGCCATTATTGATTTTTTTTCTCTTTCTCTGATGATTTAGCAATATCTAAATGCAGTAAAAATGTGGATGAAAAATCGTTATTACGAGAGTTAAGTTGTGCTGAAATTTTTAAATCTTTATCAGCAGACAGAATCCTGGAGCGTTGTTCTCCCAGACAGGAGTGGAGTGGCACAGGTGGCAATTAATCATCAAGGGGCAAAACTCTATCGAGTACTTGCTTGTGCTTGGCTTTGACCCACTGATCTCAAAGCCAAGAGTCAGCTCGGTGTGTGGCATGATTACAATATGTAGGGTTGCTTTGGAAATAAGGAATACAGGGTTATTTTAGATTTTAAAGATCTCAAAAAAAATTATTTTTTTTAATTGGCAGTAAACCGGTAAGGCACTTAAAATGCAAACTATAACAATAAACAGGGTTTTGTTCTATATTTATGGCTTGTGAATTAAGACTGTACAAAGATGGTAACTTTTAATTTTGCATTAACCCAGCTTCATTCTGCAGTAAGCGAGGTGCCGAGCTCGTGTGGTGGCAGTTTGGTGGTCCCTGTGTGTGGGGAGAAATGAATCAGTTTCTGTCTGTGCCTTGCAGTGGGTTGTCCCTCATGAAATAATCTAAACCTGTCAGATTGTGACAGCTTGCTCTACCTGCACAAATAATACCATTTTGAGAAATCAAGGACTGCTGATATTGCTGTAATAGATCTAAAAGTGCATACTGATGTGATCTGCGTTTTCCTACGAGATGGCATTTGAAGCTGCTAGTGCACTGAATATTTCTGCTGCATCAGCTTATCATCTAGGAAACGTGGATCAGACTTTTTGAAAGAGTGCAGCATCGACCAAATCTCCATCTTGCCTAGCTCTGATACCTCAATCTTAATGTATGAAAACCTGATTAAAAAAAGCCTCTCATACTTTAAAAGCCACAAAAAGCTTAAGTAACTGCCTGGAGAGCATCCTTGAATATCGCAAACATATGTGGTGCTGAAATGTGGTGTCCACAGACTCTTTTACAGCATGTACAAACAAATGTACTGGAGCACTTCTCATCTTCCAGAGTCCTAAAGAGATTTCCAGAGCACTCAGCCATATCCTTTGCGTTTGAACAGAGCTTGGCAAATGTGGGCTTTTTCAGTGTTTTGGCCAAAATGAAAAATGAAGGGGAAAAAAACCTCGATGACAGTCAAAGCAAGGTAGCTATCATCTGTATGTCTGAGTTTTGCAATGAGCCCAGGCTTAGAAAAACTTTGCTTTGGTTAACCTGAAACAATATGTTCAATGCAAATTAAAATACTTGAATTTTGTGCAGGTTTGGCTTAGTTTTGTTTACAATTAAAAAATGTCATTTTTTTAAAAAAAAATGCCAATTAAAAATTAAAAGCTGAAAAATCTAATTTTGAACTATTTTGAAAAAAAATCCACTTTATTTTTGACTGAAATTGTTTTTCATTTTGACCAGATTTTGCGAGTAGTATTAGCTAGCTATATTGCATTACCATTTGGTGTTGAATTAACTTTTTGTCAAGACGTTGTCTGCCCGCTGTCACCATGAAGAATGCTGGCAGAGCCTGTGAGAGGTGGGTAAATGTTGCTGTTACTGTCCTGTTAAAAGAGGGATCACAGAGCCTTTAATGTCACGTGGCTTTTGGAATCTTACCCAGAAGATAAGTGAATGAGTAGCATTTCCAGCCACAACAAAATTTACATTGGTCAGCTTTAAGAGGGCATTGCTGACAAAACGAGACTTAGAGATTTGTGAAACATCTTTCCTACATTGTTCATTCATGTTATTTATTTTTTGTGGTTCGAGCAGAACTATAAATCTAAGCAAACAGCATCTAGCTGCGTCTCCGTTCTAAATATAGTATGACAGAAAAAGAAGTTTAATTTCTCCTTCAGAGCTCTCGAGACTGAATGTATTTCTGAAACACTGTTGGTTGCCTTAATGCTGTGACAGTAGCCGGTTATTTTAAAGGAGCATTTGCTGACTTAGAAGCAGCGGAGCTGACCTTGATGCTGCAGTGGTCTCAGTAGGAAAGGGTGGTCAGAGGCCAAAGGGATGGCTGATGTAGGAAGCAAAGGCAGTCCACAATGCTAAAATTTGCCTCCAACAGGTAAAGAGTGAGCATGGCCAAATTGTAAAGGAACAGAAACCTGGTCATTGCGGTTGACCTTTCTGAGGTTCAGCGAGGCTGCACTTCTACCGTGCTGCGTGCTATACGTGCTGCAGGATGAGACTTTTCCCTATGGAATGTGCAATCTCAAATGATCAGCTAAAAGGTGGGTCTGATGCAGTATTTGTCTTTGTTTTGACGAGGAGCTTTGCCACAAAGGGTAAAACGCTATGTCCAGAGTAAGAATGGGGCAGAGTTGGAAAATGGCCATATTTGTTGAGATTCAGTTAATTGCTTTTGCCATAAGGTAATACATCTTCCTCTTTGACTTCTGCTGTGCGTTTAATCAGGTGCTGAGTGAATATCTTACTTTGCAAATCCAAACTAATAATGGACATGGAAATTGTAGTAAATGATAAGACACAATAAGACAAGTTGTATGTTCCCTAATGACAGCATAATGAACTGAATTTAAAATGAAATCCTATCACGAACAGTCACAGCCCATTAGACAATGAAATTCCTTGTTAAACTGACTTTTTAAAAGCGCTTTACAGAAAGTGAAAATGAAACAAAGTTACAGAATATTGTTGGAAGACACTTATAGCCAGATCCTAGTACTCTTTCAGGGTAAAAAACAACCAACTTCAGTGAGTATTTTGCTTGAGCAAGGTCATAACCTCTAAAAATGTGAAGCAAATCACATGCTATTGAAATAATTTCAGCAAGATTTAACAGGTAACATCACCATTTATTGTCTACAATAGTATACCCATCAGGAACAGAAGAAAAAAGAAATAAAAAAAAGGTGGTGGTGGGGTGGTGTTTTCTGCTTTTGGTGATTGCTGCTCTACATGGATCACGTAGAACAGGGAGAAACACCAAGTCCCCAGATGTTAAACACTATGTGTTTTGAAGAAAACATTTCAGGAACAGCAAGTGAGATTTCCAAAAAATGACCAAAAAAAAGGAGGTGCAGAGAATGGAAATGATTGGGGAGGTGCTTTTTTTGGTAAGTGCCCCACAATAACACGTTTATAGATCCCTGTTGTCATTGTCATCTTCAAAGCAAACGAAACACAGCCTTCTCATCAGCAATGATTATTGCAAAGTAGACTTGGTGTGAAAATTGAAATAGTAAAAAAATAAAGGTCCAATTTTTATGGAGGACCAGCAGGACATAGGTGCCTATTGCTCGTCAGCCCCTTTGGAATCATCCAGCCAAAGTGCATTAGAAATAGGGCCATAAACTCCCAAGTCCCTCAAACACTTTTAAAAATGTTACCCTTCATATTTTCTTTATTTACTGTCTAAATATTCCATATTATTTTGGCCTCTTCTGTACTAGGTATTAGCCATGAGAGAAATAGATTTCAGTACCTTTTAAAAAAGTTTCTTTTTATTCTGAAGAAAACGGTGCACTGCAAATGCAAGTTTATTGTTGCAGCAGTATTTACAAAAATTACAGATACACAAAGAAAGTGTATTATGTTATTGTAGGGAATGTGCTGGTTTGTGGGTTTTTTTGTTTGTTTTTTTGGTTTTTTGGTTTTTTTAGTCTTTTTAAGAAGGAGCATCTGTTCTATAGTAATTTCTATGCTTGGGTAATTCATCTAATGATTACATGGATGTTGGCCGGAAGACAACATTTAGAGGAAGCTGTAAAGCAGCTAGTAAACACAGGCTTATGTAGTTTTAAAGGAGGCAAAAAGAAGAAAATATACTATTCTGAATGGTACACAATGCTGGATATCATCAGTCTGCATTTCTGAAAGAGCTACATGTTTAGTTGCTGTCATTGTTCCCAGCGGGAGCTCTCACACCAACTTCTATTGAAATGTGACCATTAGAGATTATTTTGATCCATCCTTGAGGAGGAACATAAAAGCTAAAGTAAATTGCTTCATCAATACTAATTTATAATTTTAGTGCAAAGACATCTAGGGTGCTTGCATACAGGGAGTAGCTCTGAACAGAAGGTGGTTGTGTATCTTCTTCAGCGTGCATTTCTGGCATACACTGTTTATAATTGATATTTGGGCAAGGGAAAGTGAAATGGAGAGGATGCTGCTGGGAAGACTTGTGTGATTTTGAAGAACTGGTTAAATTTTAACTTGGTTGTTTTGGACTGCGATAAAACAGACAGATAGGTTTATTCTCATTTTACTGTGATGGAAATAGACCTTGATTCAGGTGTCACTTTCTGTGCTAATCTGTTGCCTTCACTTCTGTTCTTAGTTTACAGCAAAGAGAATTGGGGCTATAGTGTTTGTGTCAATTGGTAACATGGGCTTGTAGCCAAAACTCTTTTTGCTGGTCAGCCAAAGCACTTGCCAGTAAATTATTGAATGCCCAGTTCTTTTGACACTGCAACTAGTTATTTAACTAATGTAAGCAAGAGCTGTGGAGCAATGAAAGAGCAAGTTGTCCTTCCATTTTGCTGTCCCATATGGTTAAGCGAAAAATAACTGGTTTCCACTTTCAGCAGATCATAGGAAATAACAAGCTGGTACTGAAATAAAGCTCCCCAGTAGGGCTAAGGATACAGTACCGATGTGATAATAAAAATACACTAAGCATGTTAAACAAAAGCGAGCTCTATTTTGGCAGAAGTCCTAGAAATAGTGAACTGACCTAGATCAGCCTTGGTTAAAAGACCAAACAGAGTCAGCAATATTTAGCATAAATAAAACTCCCCACTGCAGTTCTGGTTGCAGCCTTGGAGCTCTTAAAACTCTGCCCATCCTTTAAACATCTTCCTGCTCACAGGATGAATTTCCTTGAGAAACACTAAGCTTTTAAAACAGAGAACAAAAAGGCAAATAAAACCCAGTGCATTGAAAGAATTCTGCATTGGCGAAATTTTAGTTGCATATTATGAGTTAAGTGGAGAGAAATGAAGGAAGGAACCACACTGGCTCTCTCAAATAGCAGTGTTGTACATGAAAGGAAAATAAGTCACAATTAAGAGGCAATCTTCATTGTATTTCTACAAGTAGTCCCTTGTGTAACATTAAGCATAAGAGGCTGAAGCTCAGACTAGCATCCTCAGAACAAGCCATTTGGATAGGTTGAATCCCAGTGCCATTTCAGCATGCTTCATTCATTAAACATAAACCAGAAAGAAAAGTATAGCTGTGTGCATAAGTGCGTGCTTTGGACTAATGCGTTAATGACTGTAGAGTACTACTGAAGAAAGCAGGCAAAAAAATGTTTCAAAATAACATACCAGCCGAGGTACCAGGTAACATGGCACAACCAGTTCAAAGCAGTTCCTTGTAAGTTCCCTTCACTTAGATGTAGCTGTTGGCGATGCATAAAGTCCAGATCATCCAGACAATGCGAGTGATTTTGTTCTCTAACAGTTGTGTCCCTGACAGAACGTGAAGCGGAAGGATTGTTAGTGGAAAGGGATGACTTTTTCTGAGGGATGTGGGAATCTGTCATCCAAACTGGCAGGGTACAGAGGGGAGTGCCACGAATGTCTGGTTGTGCTTGGTGCAGTGGGAAGTGATGCTCGCAGAAGAGAAATTGGGAAATATCTTTTGGTGGGCAGAGTTAAGTAGAAACTTGATTGAGGAGGAATACCAGTTGGACTTGTGAGAGAGCATTTTGGAAGTAATGGGTTTTGTGTGTGGAGCTAAATAACTGGTAATATTTTGTATCTGAAAGCGTGTACAGTTGGCTTTTGGAAACAGAGAAGAAATGTCAGTGAAGCCAAAGCTACTATTGGGGCTGCACTAGCTGCAAGGGTGATGTGGGGTCCCATAGGTGGGGTAAGTGAAGGAGGAATTCACGGGCCAGCCAGAAATGATTTAAGCAGCTGCCTCACCCCTTCCCCTGCAGTAAGTCGTGCAGGGCATATCGCTTCCCTTATTTCCAACTGCAGAAGTCTCAGTAGGCAGCAAAATTTCAGTAAAGAAGTGATGACAGCTTGGGGAATGGAGTTCATAATAGAAGCAATGAAGCAACCTTATCTTCAGCACATGTTTGTGCTCCCATAATACATATCTGTTATTTTGTTTTATCTATATTAGTGAAAAATACTGTCTCAGATTTATTTTTAAGCTAGATCCTGAATGAAACTATACATATGTGATTGTTGGGTGTTTTTCCTCTCCAGTTATCATCTGGCAACTTTGGAAGTAGAGATAGAGAGTAAATTATATTCCCACAAGCTAGTTGTAAAAATTGACATCAGATTGATAAGGAGGGACCCAGGTCGGTCCCCAAGGAAAAGGCAGGCTGAACGCCATCACTGTGCACTTCTGCGGGAGTCGTTTGCTGGGAAGTGTGTTTGCCTCCAGACTGGTTTCAGCGGAGATTGCTCCATTGCTCCTTACCCGGGAGCAGAGGTGGCCAAGGGGGTGGAAGAAGGGAAGGGGAAACAGTATTGCTGCTAACGGGGCTGTGAGGGTCAGAGGAGAAAAGGCACAAATCGCCAGGGAACCAGGTTTATGGATTCTGCTGCTTGAGAAGCATCTTGTTTACTTATGGGATAACACCTTGGCGTAAACCTGTGGCTGTTTGTTTCTCCTGTGGAGTGGGTGAAAATAGAGTGGGCTCCTTTCAAGTTCCCCAGGGCCCAGCATGCTGTTACTGATCCAGCTGTACACCAGATCTTTTCAGGTTAATATTCCATAGCCAAAAGGATCAAATCTAAGGTCCTTGAGTTAGTCTCAGTTTAAGCCTTAACATCTATTTTGGAACATAGAAAACTGACTTTTTGGGGATGTGAATGTCCAAATTCCACCCAAGGCAGCGGAGATGATCAGCATATTTGAAGTGTGGACCCTGTTTGTGTCAACATATAGCTCGGGTAGTCTAACTTTATGGCAACAGAATTTAAAAAATATACCCTGTGTGTGCTTCCCTTCGGGTTCATGCTGGTATTTCTCTTTTCCCATAGCTGTGCCCTGCCACAGCACGGCACAGTGCACTGGCTCCTCTATTTATAGCTTTGCTCTGCAGCTGGGCAAGGACTGACCTGGCTGCCCCTGGCTCCCCAGCGAAGCCCCTGCCTCTCCCACCAATCTCCGATGAGTCCCCAGCAAGAGCCACGACCCCCTGACCACAGCGTGCCCGGTCCTCCGGTGGGGAGGGAAGGCTGAGAGGAGGTAAGAAGCAAAAAGAAAAATAGTACATTACACATCGTGGTTGCAGTACATCCCCTACTTACACTGCTTTCCTGACCGCTGTGTTTGTCTTAGCTCTTTTAGAAGACGCAGTATTTTTAAAAGCATGAATGGCAACTTTTTAATCAAATTCCTACTAACCTGTCCTTTTGAGCTAGTCTAACATCATTTTCTGCAGTATTTATCTTCCAGCATGTGTCTCAGTCTAGTTTTCAACTGCTATAAATTGAATTTTATGTAGTTCCTTCACAAGGCTGTTTCATAGCCCAATATCTAAGGCAGAAACCCCCCACCTTTTGCCACCTATCTAAATTTGACCCGAACAATTTTCTTAGTTTCTCCTGTAGTTCTGTGTTCATATGAAGATAAGCATTTGTTTAATTTCTTCCACACTACAAAATTTCCCATGCTGGGGAGAATATTGGTTTTAGTTTCTCTTAATCATTCCTTACACATGTACTTAATTTTCATGAAAATACACATATGTTTTACTAAAAAGGGCTATTTCTTTTCTTTTGCTAGAATTTATGGAGTAAGGTAAGTCTCTCACATAAATCCTTTCCTGGTAATTCTGGAGTGGATTTTTAACATCAGGATGGAAGTAGATTCCTAATTAAAAAAAAAAAATCCCTCCGTCCTCAGCCTGCAAATGGCTAGAAACTAAAATGTTTACACGCCTGTTATTGCCATCACTTATACAATCTAATTCTACAGTGCTGGGACCACCACTCTATAAATTTCAATTATACTATTAGCAATAGCTCTTCAGTGCAGTAATTGGTACACTTACTTTATCTAATGGAGTATTTTTCCTCTAATTGACTTCAAATTTATCATATAAATGTCAAAGCCAAATTTTCCTATAATAACCTATTATCTCTGCTGTTCTAGCTCACTGCACTCACAAGAAACAGAGCAATAATAATCTTTTGGGATAATGAAGGACAGCAGCTTAATTCATGAACTGCTGAAAAGAATGACAGCTACTTCTTACCTGTCAAACCCAGAAACTTTTAATATATTCATTTAATTAGGCTACAGGTTCTATTCTCAAGATATTTTTTCCTCTCAATATAATACAAGGATGAATCCAGCTTTTGCTGGAAAATAAGAATATCTAGTGTTTAGATGATGGACTTACTACAAACATGTTTTTAGACAAGTATTCCCATTATCAGAGGCTTTCAACTTTCTTTCCTTACTCTATATAGTGTGATCAATCATAGCACAAGAAATAGCCTATTATACCATAAAACAGAAGTGGCAAAGACACAAAGAAAGAGGCTTTTAAATGTGTAAATGAATTTCTGAGAATAAATGGTGGGACGCATTCCCCCGCCACACACACACGCTGGGGAATGATGCAAGTATACTTATCTATCCCATAGATTTTATGTAGGACCAGCTAAGACTGAATTACCATATCAAGTTCCAGAGTAGAGATTTATAGTTAATTAATTCTGGAAGTCTGGGCTGCTGTATAGAAAGCCAGAATAGTGGACTTCAGATGGGTAATAGAATGGTAAACTTGGACTTGCATCGTTTTAAACTTCTGATCTGTTTGAAGACTTTCAAGGATATTTTCTGTAAGATATGTGGCTTTGGTGCTTCTCCGTGTTCCACTATGAGGCAGAAGGAATATAGTACCGGGACTGGGTCACAACCTCATGAGGCCAAAGAGTTGCCACAACAGCTGTTTATGGGATTACTGTGCTTCTGTCATCATCAGTTACCTGTATTATCCTCCATCATTAGCAGGTACCATTGATGAGTTTGTCTATCCCTCCTCCCTTGAAAGGAGGCACCTGTGGAGAGTGGTTCCCTCTACTCATTTCATATTACTGTCTTGTGTGTCTGAACAATACCTGGATGAAAATCTTTCTCCATTCATTCTTGGAAATGATGAGGTAAGGTCCAGACTCTCCCTCCTAAGAAATACAATTAGGCTACAACTGTAAAGTTTTTCGTTTTGCATGTGTCAGGCAACATAGGCGGAAACTGATTTAAGTTCAAGTAAGAGGCTAAATTTTAATGCTGGGATTTTATGTGACTTCTCAACTTGCCCCTTAGAGATGTAATTAAGATTCTTGTCTGTGATTTTTTGTGGTTAATTTTTATTATTTTTCTGGCTGGAGGTATCATACATGAACAGAGTAGCGGGATTCAGAACAGTATGATATGAAATACCCTTTGGGGCAGTTGGGGTCCGCTGTCCCAGCTGTGTCCCCTCCCAGCTCCTTGTGCCCCCAGCCTGCTTGTGGTGGGGTGGTGCGAGAACCTGAAAAGTCCTTGACTTAGTGTAAAAGCTGCTCAGCACCAACTACACCAGTGCGTTATCAATGTTATTCTCACCCTAAATCCAAAACACAGCACTATGCCAGCTACTAGGAAGAAAATTAACTCTGTCCCAGCCAGAGCTAGGACAGACACATATATGCATATAGCAAACCTTTACATAGCTTTATCTTTACAGCAGCTTTCCACCTTTGATGTTTCCTACAATACGACAGGGCCCATCAGTGAACAGGGCATATGGCTTTTCATTTTCTGGTAGTTCATTGTACAGTGGGCCTCTTCACCATGCATCATCTCCTGCTTTGGCAATATTTGTCAGTCTTTGCCTTCTGGCCAGTCCACGATCACTTCTAAAATTCCTGAGTGACTGCAGTTCCTATTCAAGGCTGTTGTGTGATCAGCGTGACCCACTTAGTTCACGTAGCATCAGTTGCATGATGTGTAGAGGGGACCCTCCCTTTGAACATCCAGCCCAGCCAGCACTGGCACTCAGGGTGCCAGGAGGAGCTGTGTCTCAGTACCAGTAACTTCTGAAGCAGCTCAGACCCCTTCATATACTGTCAATATTTCTTTTTCTGTTGGAGTATAGTGGACCCTCTGTATCCCTGACTCTGAAAGCCTAAGGGTCAACCATGAGTCTCCCCTGATGCTTTCTGCCAGAGGCTCCAGGCAGATTTTTAAAATCTGCACAGCACATTTTTAAAATCTTGTCCTGCCTGGAGTGGCCCAAGGGCTACTGCATGAAGTGTCTGCTGTTTAATTTGTTCAAAGGCTTGTTGTTGTTCAGGGCCCCATTTGAAATTGTTCCTCTGTCAGGGCACTTGATAGAGAGGGATTACAATCAGGTTAATTTGGAATACGCATTCTCCAAAACCCCACAACACCTAAGAAAACTTGTGTTTCCTTTTTGCTAGTTGGCGGAGACATAGCTGTTATTTTGTTGATCACATCTATTGGGACCTGATGATATCCATCTTGCCATTTTATTCTTAAAAACTCGATCTCCTGTGCAGGTCCCTTGATCTTACTTCGTTTTATGGCAAAACCAGCTTTCAGAAGGATTTGGACTATTTCCTTCCCCTTCTCAAAAACTTCTGCTGTTGTGTTGCCCCATATGATGATGTTATTAACGTATTGCAGGTGTACTGGAGATTCACCTTGTCCCAGCGCAGCCTGGATGAGCCCATGGCAGATGGTAGGGCTGCGTTCCCACCCCTGGGACTCTCGATTCCAGGTGTATTGGACACCCCGCCAAGTGAAAGCACTCTGCTGCCAAAGGGATTGAGAAAAAGGCATTAGCAATACCAGCTGTGACATACTGTTTGGTTGCCTTTAACCCCAGCTCATACTGACGTTATAGCATGTCTGGCACGGCGGCGCTCAGCGGAGGTGTGACTTCATTCAGGCCACCATAGCCTGGTGTCAGTCTTGGCTCTCCATTAGGCTTCTGCACTAGCCATATGGCACTGTTGAAGGGTGAGCAAGTCTTGCTGATGACTCCTTGGCTCTCCAGTTAACAAGTCAGCTTACGGGTGGAATCAGGGCGGCAGGGTCGGTGCGGTATGGCCGGTGGTGCACCGCTGTGGTAGCATTCGGCACCTGCTGCTGTTTGACCTTCACAAACCACAAGACAGAAGGGTCCTCTGAGAGACTGGGCACAGCAGGAGCTGTTTCCTTTCCTCCGTCTCCAAGGCAGCTGTACCAAAAGCCCACCAATACCCTTTGGATCCCTGAAATACCCTTTCCTAAGAGAGTCTATGCCCGGGATGGACAGAGCCTCTGGGCCAGTCCCGGTGGGGTGCTTTTGCCTCATTCCCAGTCAGGCTCACTTCAGCCTCCCATACAGTCAGCTGTTGGCATCCTCCTGTCACTCCAGACATGCGGATGGGTTCTGTCCTTCTATAGCTTGGTGGCATCAGGGTGCTCTGTGCACCTGTGTCTACTAGAGCCTTGTACTCCTGTGGGTTCGATGTGCCAGGGTTTGCGTAGCCACAGTTCTTGTTGCAGGGGTTGAGTAGGCACGGTGCCTGTTGTTTTGCCGTCAGTTCTGGAGACCTTACCTTGTGGTGATTTGTGACTCTCTGGAACTGCCAGGGTAACAGCATACTTCTTCCAAATATTTTACTAGTTTTTCAGGATTCTGCACTTGTGAAATTCCAAAATGCTGGAGGTGACCACTGCCCTAGGCACTTGCCCATCCTATCCCACACACCCTGCCATTCAACTGTCCAGCCTTGGGGCAGGTCTCTGGGTGGCATTCTTAAATGGTTGTTTGACCCTAAACAAGACCTGAAACGCCTTCAGGAGATAAAGCAATAGGAACATGCCGGTTTGAACATCCCGAGAACATTCAAAATTCTCAAGAACTATTGTAATTAGACTGGAGGAGGAGGGGAAGATGGAGTAGGGTATCTCCCCCATAGGTTGGCTCTCCGAGGAGGTGAAAGGTGTAATCGTTAATAGCTCCCGATAGATGGCTCCCAAGGTACAGACATGATGGCAACGCTAAGCACAAATGCCAGGTTAGTCTCATGACCATCGATTTCACCAAATCAGGCCAGTGTCACAAAGTACAGCTAAATAATAACCTTAACCCAGCCCCCAGAGATGATAAACGTCACAACAGGGAATATACACAGCAAGTAAGGCGTTACATACTGCAACTCTGAGAATAAGCGCAACAGCTCTGAGGGCAAATATATCAACATTGTGACCAGCAACTATTAAACTAATATAATGAATGCTCATAACCGATGTGGTTTAATACCCTCTGGTCAGATCTGTCGTTACCTCAACCTTTCAAGGCCCACATTGGGTGCCAAAAAGGACTGTTGTGGTTTAAGCTGGCAGGCAGCTAAATACTGCGTGGCCACCCACTCGCTCCCCCCGACCCCACAGTAGAATGGGGGAGAGAACTGGGGTGGGGAAAAACACCGTGAAATTCTTGGGTTGAGATAAAGACAGTTTAGAACAGAAAAGGAAGGGAAAATAATAATGGTGATGATGATAAAAAAAATTAGAATATCTAATGCAAGTTGCACACAATGCGATCGCTCACCACCTGCTGACCGGTACCCAGCCAGTTCCTCAGCAGCGGCCCCCGGCTAGCTTTCCCTCCAGTTTATGTACTGAGCATGATTCATATGGCATGGAATATCCATGCAATATCCCTTGACCAGTTGGGGTCAGCTGTGTCCCGTCCCAGCTCCTTGTCCCCCCCAGCCTATCTGCGGGTGGGGTGAGAAGCTAAAAAGTCCTTGACTTACTGTAAGCCCTGCTCAGCACCAACTACACCATCAGTGCGTTATCAACATCATTCTCATCCTAAATCTGAAACACAGCACTATACCAGCTACTAGGAAGAAAATTAACTCTGTCCCAGCCAAAACTAGGACAGGCGCCCTTCTGTATATGCCATATGGCAAACCTTTACATAGCTTTATCTGAAGAGTAGGAGTTTAACCTACATAAGTTGAATTTATTGGCTAAAAATAATTTCTGCTTCTTCAGCTAACAAAAATATACTAGGTGAAAGCAGTGGATGTTATTTTGATTCTTATGCGGAGCAGTAGAAGGATGTAAAGGTTCCTGGAGTGGGTTGGGAGCATATGAAGATTCATCCTGCAGTTGCAATCTTGAACATAGAAATGCCACACCTAAAAAATGAAAAATTATTAAAAAGATAAAAAAGCTGAAGTGAAGCCCTGTTCTACAGAACTGTGCTGCTGGCAGATCATGCCACTCCTGCCTAGTGTGAGGAAAATGATTTACACAGGAAATACAAAGATAAGACTTATCATTAGTTTGATAGTTTTAATTGCCTCAGCTTCATCGCAGTGTTTACCATTCTTCTTTTTTTTTTAAATGGGTCTAATGAGGAACGTTTTACAAGAGAAACACATACGTGAATATATCAAGCCAGCAAAGTCCTTTTGGCACAGATACAACATACTGTAGTATAACATATCCTTCAAACTTCAACTAAAATCGGGCACACGTGTTTAATTGCAGTTTTGCCACTATCCTCATGACTACATGAGCCGCAGGGATGCCCCTGCCTCACCAATATAGTCTGCCACTTGCACTGAATGGGGTCATAAGCTTGCAGCGAACTTTTTGAGGGTATGGGGTAACTTCTCACTGATGAACGTTGTCTAGGATTTGCACTTAGAGATGCAAGTATTTACATAGCCTGTAGCCTCTTTCCCTGAAGTTTTAGCACAGCAATTCATTTAGTGACTTGTACCTTTCAATGCGGACGGATACTAGATGTATTTCTTTCTTTTTTTTTTCCTGTGCCTGTACATAATACCTCTCCCCAAACTTCTCTTCATCTGATCTTGGCAGATAATCTACAGATGCTGCAGAGGCACCATAGCTCTGCTGAAGGTTTTGCTGGGAGTGCCAGGCCACCAGATAGCTCTCTCAGTTCCTTTGGCATGTGGGTGATTGAAAATCTGAACCTCCAGTGTTTCAAGCACCCCGCTAGAAGCTACACACCCATGGGGCTATTCTGCAGTTTAAAAGCTCAGGAATAGTAAGTCTCTTTCAGTGTACTGAGAGATCTTTATGCATTGATTTATTTGGTCTACCTGGGACCAATAGTTTGTGACCTTTGGAGAGTTTGAATTTAATTTAATCCCATGAAGCCATTGTAATGACTGGAACCAAAAGGACAATAAAAGTCTGAAGTACTATTCATTTGAAAATGTGCTGACAAGTGACTATTTTATCTAACCAAGTCTTTTCTTTGGCAAAACCCACTAGAAGCAGGTGATATTCCCTTTATTGGATGCATTGTGCTAGGTAACATGTATCTTAAACAATTTGGAGTTTGCCTTTTATATTTTTTACTTTCAAAATTGACTGTTTAGATCCAAAGCAGGCACAGTTAGTTTTTAATATTCATTCTTCTCAAAAGGATGTCCCAAATAAATGGCCCAAATGGCTTAGGTAGTTGCACAGAAAAATAAAGATAAGTTGAGCTCCAAGAGATCTAAGAGTTATTGAGTTACTTTCAAGCATTTTTGGGAGCTAGATTTTCCTGTATCCCCATTACTTCACTGCATAATGCAAGTACTGTCACTGCAATGATAGCTGATTATAATATATCTGCAGAATGTTGGCTGAAGAAACACATTAGACAATTTTAGTGAAAATGCCAGTCAACCCAGTTTCTTAGTATTATAAAAAATGAACTAAAGTGCACATTCATTTTAAAAATGGTAAATGTTTCTAATATTTTTTGAAGTGCTTGAAAATATAGAAACACATTCAATATACTCAATGCATGAATGTCTAAAAGTTCAGAGGTTTTATTCGATTTGAACTTGACCAGATATATTAGATTGTGAATGGAAAGTTTGTATGGTCTTTTGAGGTCACCTCCTTCACTTGCCCTTTTCAAAGCCTTGTCTCTATTGCAATTTCATTGTTTCATTTTCTTTATACAACAAAAAAATGGGGGTGGGAGCTGTCCTAGAAGCCTTCTCTAACAATATAAATTATTAGTGGAATTACTAAGGAGTTGGTGGTCAGGAGAAGACATGAGAAATGAAAACCAAATTACAATAGGAGAGGATAGGTGCAGAAGACCAAAAACTGCAGAGAAAAAAAAGTAATAGGAAAAGGACACAAAAAAGTGAGGAGTGAGGCATTCCTGTGAAAATGGATTCTAGCTTCTCCAATAGATCTCTGTGGTGGCTTATCAACCACTACTGAAGTCAACGTGACAAGTGCAGAAAAATTTCTTAGATATTAAGGGAGTAATTTGTTAAGAAATTAAGTAAAGCAAAAGGACTGTCCAAAGCCTTGAGATGGTATAGTGTGGCTGTAGAGAATGAATGCATATACCAGTTTGTGTTGTGACAACCATACCCAAGCTGGTGTGCAATTTGTCTCTGAGGCAGGTATCCTGCCCCACAGTGTCCTTCATCTTACTGTTTAACTTAGATAGTTACGACAAGGTCTTCTTGTCATTATTGAGGATGAGTGACATAAAAATCATAACTCGCCCTTTGGTCATATGTTGATTTTTGCTGTTTCCTTTTGGATTTCCAACCAAAAATTGATGATAGCTTGAGTATAGCTGTACATGAAGTATAGAAACCATTCATGTATTTCTCTTTCAAGGAATAGAAATTGTGTTGCCTAGTAGTAGCCTTGCAGTCCTCAAGATCCAAGCATATGACATAGCTCCAAAAGAAATTTAACACCATGCTGGTAGCAAGGCATTTACAACAGAATGAATCAGGGCTTGCTTGATCTTACAGATTCTTACGTTCTTACAAATAGGTAGGTTTTGGAATGAGGTCTACTCACAGCTAAGCATATGTTGTGCTGCAGTTTGCTGTAGGTTTTTACCTATTCACATGTCTGTAGTTTCAGACACATCAGGAGTAAAACGGACATTGTACACATAAATCTTTCACAGAGCTTTGGAAATACTAGTTGTCTTTTATTCTTAGTTTGCCAGCGGGGCAGGTGGCTTCCATCAGCAGAAAAACTATGGTTCCTCAGTCGGTGGGGATTGAAAATACAATTTGAATTAATATCTACTTTCTGTAAAGCTTCAGCTGTGTGAAATAATTTTCCTTTTATGGAAAAAGTCCTGTCTCAAGACAAAAATGGGAACCCCAACTTTCCCATATTAAAAAAAAAAAACCAAACCAACCAGCAAAACAAACCCAACAAAAGAAAATAAAAACCCTCTGGAGAAGAAATTAGAACTATTGCAGCTGAACCATTATGATTTTAGATAAACTTGGTTTTAATGCTATAGTAAAAGGCATCCCTGCTCATAATTATAAAACATAAGCAGCCTTTTCAGGGTGCTTCAAATGACTGTCGCCTGTTATTGCCAAATATCTGCCTGTGCAAGTACTGCGATGAGCGTCTAATACATGGTCACCAAATATGCATCTATCTTCGCGTCAGTGAGTTTCTCCAGATTGAAGAGACTATCATATACTTTAATAAGCCACGTACACAAATGGGAGAGAATGGCAAATTCTCCATTTCTATGCACTGAAGAGGCTGAATTAAGTCTAGGTGATTAAAACAGGAACCCATTAAGCCATTTCCTGTAATTCTGGTTCTGTGTGAGTTATTAAATGGAAAATGCAGTTTTAGAAAGGATGGCTTACAGGTATCTCTTTATTGCAGACCTTCATGAAGAGCAAAACATGGAAAGGTTTCTGCAGGAAGCTGTGCCAGGTAGGTGTTTTGACTGGCTCGTGTGTACAGTGCTGAAATGAAGCTAGATCGGAGAAGTTGTTACAGCTTCCCATGGAGAAATGGGAAATATACTTAGTCAGATGTCCAAAGCCTAGCTGTTACACACACAGAATGTTACCCAGTTTGTGAAACTGTGCATGAGCAGAGCTTTCCAAAGAACGTCAGGCACTTCGGATTATTTGAAAAACGCTACCAGCTTTTGGGAGAGAGGTAAAACTGAAAGCAGACATTTCAACAGCCTGGTTTGCCATCAGCAGCGCTCAGTCGGGTTCTCTGGTTCACTGGGCATTGGCAGTGCTGGTGTCCCTGTTCCCAGTACGGGGCATTCCTCAATAGTTTTGGTTCCAGCTGTTGCTGCCTTGATCACCTTGTGGCCTCTGTGTGTTGGCAAGAGATGTGATATGTGCTGAAGACCCTGGGGTGCACTGAAAAGCCTTTCTCCTCCTCTTCCATTCTGCTTCCTCTCTTGGGTCTCGTACTCCACAATCTTGTGCCTATGAATACGTTTATGTATATAAGTATTTTTCTTTAGCAGTGTGAAGAAAATATACTCTTGTGTAAGTATTTGCCAGATTGAGCCTTAAATCTGCAGTGTAGTGTTTCCCTGTGCTGTTGAATATTTATCATACTTTACCCCGGAGAAGGCTGTATTTCAGTGAAGAGCTGAGCTGATATATCAAGGCTACAAGTCTCGCCAGAATTCCACTATATGCCTAGTCCTATTGAATATAATGGGGCAGTAAAGTAGCTAAACTTGCTCACCAGTGTAAGTATTGACAGGATCAACTCCTGCTTCTACAAATGTTCCAGGAAGGAAAGAGTAGTATTGATTTGTAGAAAGAGCTGCTGAAGGGAAAAACATAAAGTATATTCAAATACTTGTAAAAATTACTTTCCAACTGAATGGTACAGTAGTGCCTGAATTTTTTTTGAGATTGAAATAGTGTTTACTACCAAAGGCAGTGATGAGCAGTAAGAGGCATTGCTCAGGAGATGTGCCAGCATCACGAAAATAACATTGGCACTGGACCATTTCTTCATCTGTGATATTTATCATGGAGCAATATTCAGGATCTTGACTGTGAGTTCATGCTGTGAAATACAATGAATGTAATATCTAGAAAACGAGAGAACAGATGTAGTTGGGTTGTATAATCCAGTGCAACATCCATCACATTGTGAAAAGAATAACTGCTGATCTTGAAAGACAAGAATATATGGAGCAGATATGGTCTAAATTTTTGCTGGATTGAAAAGAAATGCGTAATTTCAAAACCAGTGGAAAACCATGGTGAAGTAGGTTATAATTTTATTTGTTCTTAACAGACGCATGTCTGTTGCCATATGCCATAAAACCTGTCCTATGTCTTTTGAGGTGTCTAATTCTACTCCAGTTGTTTCTTACTGACAACGATGTAGGATGGTATGAAAGGCTGACAGAGATACTCATTATATAAAAAGAATATTTTATATTCTGTAATTTGAAAAGCAAATAAAATCGTGAGGTTCTTTATATAAAGGTAAACCATAAACCACTGATTTATGTTATTTGCATGGATTAAATGATATTCAGATTTTTAAAAAAAGAAGATTAATATAAGAGGTGTAGGTCAGCACTTCAATAAATATTTTGGATTATATTTCTATTGCTTAATGCAAGCAGTAGAAATAGCTGTTGCAAAGAAGTAGAACCACAAGTCATCTTTTTATACTCAGCTTCATGCATAACACTGTATATCCCAAAATCTCCTGTGCATGTGAGTTTATACATTCACACTCGGTAATCTAGTCAAGATGCAAATTCATGAAAAAGCTCCTTTTTTGAAATAAATATGATGTGACTATGTAAGAAAATGGTTGATTCCATGTGCATAGATATAGAAATGAATGATGGCCTCTAGCTTGGAAGACAATTTGACTTACAATTGCTGCAGTTCAATCCGGTTTTGGTTTTAGTTTTGCCTTTTGAAGGCAAATAGATATCGGGGACATTCATAATGGTGTTTGTGTCTATGGTTTCCTCAGAGTGGGAGAAATGGAGCAGTCTGCCTGTTGGATCGCAGTATGGACGGAAGAGCTCTGTTTTAACAGGAAGGCTTTTGGTGGTGTTATTTTGCAATTTTTTGATAGAATTAAAATACAATAAATTCTATTTAAATTCAAACCTTCTATGTATTCTCTTGATTCGGGGTCCCATTTCCCAGTGCGGACAGGTGCAGTGGTGCCCTGGTACTGGTCCCCAGGTACCTGGTGCAGGCTGCTGTCAGCCCTAGGGTGCTAGACGGACCTTGGCTCTTCCTCTGCTCCACTTGAAATCCTTTAATGCTTTGTGTGTGTGTGTGACTAAATACCAAAAGAGTGAGGTTTTTTTTCTCCTCATTTGTTCTCACCTCCCTAATAAAAATACTTCAGGGAGGGAGCTCCTGAACTCATTAGGAATCAGTGGCAAGCTCCCACTGGTGTTAACGATGTTGGTCAAGTCATTGGACGTGTTGGTGGTATCACATGTAGGAATGGCAGACTTCACTATACTGGGTTTTTGACTGCCCACAGTAAGAAAAATGTTTGGTATTCTCTTCTCCCACTGATTCCACAAATTCTTTATGGGCAATTCCAGATAATGAAAAGCAGGTTACAGATATCTACTTGAAAGTGCATGTTACTAGGTATTTATTTAAAGTTTTATACTGATTGCGTAGAAATCCAGGGAAGAGTCTCCAGATGCTGAATATGCTGCACAAATTCAGTGAAGAACTCCTGTATATTAGCATCATTGTCAATTGTTATGAGCACAAACAAATTCAGTCTTTCATTGCCCATTGTGCTTGAGTACTTTGACTTAATGATCCCCATCCTAGAGAGAACTCTATTAGCGCTTGCAGATGTCACTATAAATGTAGGGGTGAAAAAAGCTTTAGGATGTGAAATAATCAGGCTATATACTGCTAGTCTCTTGCTGTTAGTGGAGTATTTGAAATCCTCAAATTGGTTTCTTTTGAATGAATACTGAATTTTAAACTCCTGCTTACAATTCTTTGTCACTTAGTTAATAAGGCATGCTTGAGGGTGACTAAATTTCATCTTCAAGAAACTTACAGGTTTTACAGATTCTAATTTACATCACATAATTAGAATATTATGAGAGCTCTGAAAGGGTGCTAAACCTCTTACAATGCTTGATCAATAATATATTGCATCTTAACTGTTATGCAGAAAAGATTGCCCTTTGTTCGTCCAGGTGTTTCATGAACAGATGCTTCCTTTCAGGACCTGTACATGTCACTATTTTTCCACCTCCCCCCTCTTTGCATACAAAAGTCTGTTATATGTTTTCACTGACCTCGTAACTATGTGTCTGTTCCACTGAATGGTCTGTATTAATGCAACTGTGATGTTCAAGGTCAAAATGCTGTAAATAGCAATTCAGTACTCTGCAGAGTCCCAGATGATGTCTGTGTGTAATAAGGCACAAGAAAGCTCAAATGATGACATTTTGCCCAAACAATCTGCTCAATTCTGTTGCTGTACCAGGGACTTTTGATGTCTCTGCAATGTCATCTAAAGTTCCCCACATTGTTTTAGAGGGGGTTTTGTGCATTTCAATTATGGTTTTATTCAGCAATACCATTTAATTCCTGACAGTTACTTCAGTTTGACAATCTCTGATTTAGCTGTTATCTATTTTGCAGCAATGTCAAGAGTGGTGTGATAAAGAGGGCTACTTTGATTGAATATAAACAGGATGTGGACAGTTCAATAAAAGTTCCTTGCGTGTTTAATTCCTAGCTGTCATGATATCAGCAAAAAGCATATAAGAAGATTTAAGATGATCTCGGTTCGCTTCCTTTAGCTCACCTAAATGTGGTCCATTAATGGATTTATGTTTTATGCATATTAATTGTGCTGCATGCTATTCTTCATGTGGAAAGACAAATTAAAATTGGATTGAAAATATTTTTAGCCATATTTTTGCGTTATAAGGGAATTTTCCCTCTATAGAGGGCCCAGATGACCTCTGTATGTAACCAAAATGATAACTGAACTCTTCAAAATGATGTCATTTTGCTGAGGTTCTTATTGCATTAATTATTTCATGTGTATGAGGAGGATGCAAAGCTAACTTGCTCTCTGTATATCAAACTATTTCAGTCTATGGCCTCCAAGTGGAGAACCTGGGGAGTCTAAAGTTCACATCTCCCTTTGTGCAATTTAAATTTACTTCAAGTCGGTATCCCAGACAGCTAGATAGGTGGATATATTTTTTTGTAAGATGATGTATACAAAATATTTGAAAATGGGTACTTTAAATGTCTCTGTTTGAGTTTCTTTGAAAATATAGTGTGTGTGCTATTATCATTGCATGTGTTGTTTTGAACTTTATTTGGCACTGTTTTTGAGTTACCTCTAAACAGTAGCTGATGGTAACTCCTAGATATTTGCATGGCTGGTTTTGCTTTCTCCTTAGTGGGAGCTGGAGTTGATTTTGTTAATATTTTCTGTTTATTAACAATGAGGAATGCATCCATGATCAGTCAGCAAATTTACAACTTCTCAAGTAATATGGACACAATGACAATTCAAAACTTAACTAGTCTGTTTGAAATTGCTGCTTAATGAGAAGTTACAGCTGCATGGAAAGGGGTCGGGTTAAATGGCCACATTATTATTGTTTTTGTTTCCCTGTGAGATGCACAGACCGTAGCTTATGTTTTACTTGTTGTTTGGGTGGCTTGGAATGCAAATACCAGTCCAGTGGCAAGCAGTAAGCAAAACTGGCAAGTAGCCTTGGAATGGTGCTGGACCCTGAAACCAAAGGAGCAAGCACCTGTATACTGTTATCTTTCAGTTAGTTGCCTATCTGTTTCTCTAAGCTGTTTCTTGAAGTGGGGCATATGGTATTACCAAGGAGAAATGTCTAAGGTACAGATATATACAATTTCTGCATCCTGTTCTCGTTTCATTTCTCCTTCACTGAAGGAGATGTCCAGTAAAAACTGGACATTTGCAAATCTGACTCTGCATTTATATCGGGTTGGATTTCAACCTGATTGACTCTTTCTAAATGCTCACTATAGGGCTTAATTATAAAATAATTACAACAGGTGTGTTTTTTGATCCATCATGTATACAATTTTCACTATTTTATGTCCTTTTGAGAGTTTAGGTACTTGAGCCTAATGAAAATAAAAAAAAAAAAAGCAATAGGACATGAAATACATTTTTTATTCCCCTTTTGACTTAGCTCTTTTTTTTGTTAGGTAACAAAAAAAGTTCCCAGTTGATTAGAAGCAAATTTGAAAAGCCACTTTAAAGATAAATAGCCTTTTCTTGTTACCTTTAATTTTGACTGAAACCTGTCCTTGTTGTAGTCCTTGAACTGGCTGGAGAAAAACTGCGTTATTTTTTGTCTTTTTACCTTTTTGCTTTTTTTTAACATGTCTATGAAATTGCCTAATTCTTTTTGAACCTGCTACTACTGTCTGCTTTGATAAGCTCGTGTCAACAAATTTTAGTAGTTCACTATCAGCTGTGTAAAAAACCTAGTGCTTTTATCTGCATGTCTCATGCTAGTCTAAGTGTTTCTCATTCCAGTGTTGGGGGTTTGGTGAATAAAGGTTCTGCATTCACGTTATTAATGGTGTTCATGACTTTGTAAACCTCAGTCATGCTCTTCCCTAGAGCAGTGAGGAGTACATTTTATTTATTTAATTGGTGTTACAGGCAGTGATATCATGGTTCACTAGAGGATAGATTTTGTGCTTTTCAGCAGCTCTTACTTTAATGCACTGTTTGGAAGCAAGAGTCTGGCAAAACAGCCCACTGGGCAGCAGGATCAAAAGCTTAAAACTGGTATTGCAAGGGGACTTTTTTGTTAGAGAGGGGTTTCCTGAGGAAGAGCCATGTCCAGGGAAAATTGAGCCTGGGCAGGGAAAACTAGCAGCTTAGTGACTTGTGAAAATCATTGCAAAATTATTTTGTGAAAATTGCTGAGTTGGTTTCAGGTTAAGCTGTGGAGGATATGCTTCTTCATTCATACTTTTCTTTTGCTTTTCTGATCTGTCCCTAGGAAACCACGTTCCCCTTTGGAGAAGCCTCTTTGGGGCAATATTTTGTGTGTGTGCCTATTGCCAGTCGAGGACCAAGTTTCTCTGCAACAGCCCGAAGACTAGGAAAGATGGAAGTCAATGAAATAAATAGTTTGGCGGCAGTGAGAATAAAATAAGAGAGCTTATAATTTGTTAAAACCTTTCTTTAAGTTGAATGCAATTCTGCAGTGTTCAGAAAGGCAGAGAATCAGAGGAAGTTGTGAAAACCAAGTGTAACTAAAGGGGGAGTGAGTAAGGCTGGATGATTTTTTTTTTTTTTAAAGTGTTTTACACAGAAGTTCTCCATCTGCAGCTCACAAACAACCTGTGAAATGTAGGAGGTTTCTGCTGGGTTTTAGCCAGAAGCTCTTGTGTGTTTATGATGTACAATACACCTACTCCTAAAATTGTCTCAAAATCAATGTCACAAAAAAATTCAAGAAAAATAGAAAAGCAATGAAGCCTCCTGGGCTGTGTTTGTCCAGTGACAAAATGCAATCAAAATGGGATTCCTCTCCTTCCACGGCAGCATAGGAAGGAGCCATCCCACTGAAATTCACAGGGATGGGGCAGGGGCTAAGGGTAAAGAAAAGGGAGCACAGGAGCCGGGGAGCTCTCGGGCAGGGTGGATACAGAGATGATCTGATGCTGGAGTGAAGGGAGAGGGAGAAGTGAGAAGTCAATACCTTGGAGTTGCACTGAGATCCGATGAGAGACTAAGAGGAAAAGAGAGAAAATGAGGAGGTGAAGGGTAAGAAGACAGGTACTGATCTGGGAAAGGCTTGGGTGCAGCAGGGGGAACTGGGAAGCAGCTGAGCCAAAGAGGGAAACAAAGGATTAGGTTGGAGCTGTGGGCAGAAACTGAGTTTAGATAACACCCTGGGATGATGGTTGGGATGTGAAGGCAGCTAAGGAGGAGGAATAGATCTAAATAGGATGTGAATTTGGGAATTAATATTATTTGATAATGGCATTTGAGATAGGGTTGAAAATCCTAAGGAGAGGAAATGAGGACCAGGAAAAGGCAGACATGAAAAGTGAGGCACAAGAAGCATCCTTCCAAAACCTTGAGGGAGCACAAGGGAACCAAATTTGTTTTTTCTTTTGTCTGTAAGTATCTGTGAAATCTACAAGCAAAGTTTGTGTCATCCCCCTTTAAGAGTTACTTCCAAAGATGTTTATTTTTTTAAAAATAGTCCTTGGAAACAATGTTAGATTATAATTGCAGTTGCAGAATGAAGCACAAAACATATTATAGAATGCCAAATTAATGTACATATTTATATGGATATTAGGATACTATTATGAACAAAATTATTATGTTATTTCCCCCCCCCTTCTTTTTGTCCTAACATTTCATAAAAATTGCAGATGACAGGCAATATTTTACCAAAGGTTTCATTGCTTAAAACTTGATTTCTGCTGAAATCAAGTAGAAGATGCTCATTCCATCTGTCTGTCACCTCGCCCAGTGAAAATACTGGCTCCTTACATATGGATGCAGTTGTGAGGAGAGTGCATCCCATCTGCTGGAGTTTGTACAGTGGTATCCGCGGTAGGAAATGATCTTCCAATGGGGTTTAACAACTACAGGTACTGAAGAGAAGCTGGTGGTTGCATTTATATGTCTTACGCATGTGTGATATGCCTGCTTTAATAAACGTAGGGGGTCTTCCTTGTGCTGCCAGGTCCTACTTGTGTGCATTTATAAAGCTACGTTACTCTTACCCCACCAACCTGCTTACTACAGAAATGCGTGCGTTACCTTATGCAAAAACTTAGTTGGAGAAATACATAGAAAGCAACTGAAACTATCAAGCCTCTTAAAATGGATGCCTGTCATTTGGTGATGTTTGGGGTTTTTTTTTTGTTGGTTGGGTTTTTTTTTCTTTTTTTTTTTTTTTTTTTTTTTTACTGCCTTTAGATACTAGCTGTAGTTGTGGTGAACTAATGAAGGAGGTGTTTGTGGCTGAGGAAGGGATGTCACAGGGAAGCAGTCGCTGGGAGTCTGCCTGGGTGATAGATCCATCTATTGTCTCCTCTAAGAGTATCACATACACTCTAATGAGGGAAAATGCCCATCAAACTCTGCAACTTCAGTTGGACTTTGGAAATGAAATGAAGGTAGATTCAGAGAGGGAAAATACCAAGGCTGTTCAGTCATTCTATATTTTTTATTATTTTTTTTACTGCCTGTATTAGGGTGGGGTTTTTTCTTCTTCTTTTTTTTTTAATACAATCTTCTGTACATTTCATAGCATAGCCCTCCACAAGCTGTAGAAGGGAAAAAACCCCTCCTCTGTGATACAGTTTTCAAGTGGAATGTTTTCAGAGGCCGGGGGAGTAATGATGCAGGGAAGCGATGTGAAATTTCTTTTGACAAGAAGATGACAAGAGACAAAACTGAAGAGATTTATGCATACTTTGGGAGGAAAAACCTAAACTGATACATCTGATAGCTGACTTGGGATGAGTCATTCACTCTTTGTTTGCAGTGAAAAGCCACTTTAAGAATTTTAACATTTATCCACTAAATTTTTCTCCTTGATCTATAATTTAAAATGCTATATCAACTCCTTGAAGGTTAAGACACACATTTATTTTAATGTGGAAGTGGATCACCAGGCTGTTGCATCACCGTGCTAATCGCAGTGCTGGGTGGAAGGTTTTAGTCAGGACCAACCTTCTGTGGAAAACAGGTTTGTGCCAAGGCAGTTCTGGTGGAAGATATTTAAAATAATGATTTCTGATGCTGAGTCACAGTGTTGTCACAGTGCTATTAATAATAAACTGGAAGAACATTTGTCTTGCCATATGGGATGAGACTAAATAGTCCGATGTCTGCCTCTGGTATTGGCGGGCATTATATAATGTTCTTGCACAAGGCATATACATTTCCACTTCTATCCCTGCTTAAATGCACAAGATAGGTTTTAACTATCTGAAGAAATGAAGTGTTTTTGGAGAGAGTGGTCTTGATTTCCTTTGGAAGCTGCGGCAATTGTCAAGGATTCCTCCTCTGCCTCAGTCACTTGTAAGGAGATTTAGTTAAACTTAAATTCTGTGCACATGTTCATATTCAGAACTAAAATGCCTTTCATTTGGTTTTAACTTAAATTGCTTTGGAAGTCAGGTAAAGAAAATTGAATCAAGGCATTTTTAATTCTTCATACAAATGTCTGAATAACGATTTAATGCAATTTAGCTAAACTACTTCAGCAATTTATTTGAATTAACCCTTTTGCGCCCATGATGACAAGATGAGAGAATGCTCCATGGAAACTCTTTCTATGGCATTATTAACAGGCTTGTAATCAAGAATCCTGAAGAATTTTGGCATTGGCAATAACTGTGAATTCTCTGTACCTATTCATATGAAGGCATTTACCTGCATGCCAATGAATCAGCGCTGGGTTTTATCGGTGAGGTTTGCCACTGTTCCAGTGCATTCAGCCGCGATGCGCTGAACAGCAGTGGGGATGTTGTGCAGATCTTAGCCGAGTCTCTGCGTACCTCTGAGTTAAGATTTCAAACCATGCAAGACTTCGCCTGGCAAGCCAGAGGAAAGCGTGGAGCTAGCCTCCTAGGTGGGCTGTATGAGGCAGCTAGAAGTTGGGGTTTTGCTGAGCCACGCAAGCTGAGTCTAAGCTGCCCCGTGCTGGCACTGAACGAACCGTTGTGCTCGCTGGCTCCTGGCAACCTGTAGCACACATCTGCTTGGGTTTCAGTTAGGTTTCAGGTTCCCGCAAAAGCTCAAGGATACATCAATTTGGCCATTTAGGCTGTCTTTCTTGATTAATGCCTCTGCAGCGCATCTTCCAGAATTTATTGTTTCCAGCAACATTTTATATAAGAGTAAACAGAATTTCTGTGTTTTATGCCATCCAAATTTGTCATCTGCATCCTCCAATAGGTATAATCACCTTACCTTTCACCTCCTTACATAGCTCTACCCTCTGTCACCTCCTTCAGCATATCACCTTTCCCTGGAGGAAGACTTAGTCTTTCCTTTTTCTACTAAACTTTCTAAAATTGCCCTCCTCAGTAATAAAGTGGTGCCAAATATATTGCATAGCATTCCTATCCCAAGTCATTTGGCAGCTATTTTAAAAATAAGATTGTATGAGGATTAGCAAAGTCATCTATCTGTAAATATTGATGATGACTTAACTAAAGGGGAAGATGTAAGGCAACACAGTGACTAAAGTAAATATTTAAAACAGAAAAGCAGTGGAGTTGCTTTTTATCTCAATCAAAATTTTTAAAAAGCAATCCTGTTAAAAAACAAGATCAGTTTATTTTTATGATAAGATGTGGGAGATAGATTTTAAGCTGAGGGATTTGGTATCATAATTTACACTATAACCCTCATTTTTGCTAATATTGTAGATACCTTTGCACAGTATGGTTCAGACACAGCATGTTTAGTTGAAGACTATAGCACCACGCGATTTCCAGACATTAATAAATCTAGCTTCCATGTCTGCCTGAAAACTGTACTGGGAAAATCCATTAACATAAAGAAAACTGAATTAGGATTTTATGATGTTCGAGAAAGCTGCAAACCTTTTTTTTTTTCTTTTTGTCAATAGGCACAACGTGGATCTCAGGACAAGCCTGCATTTACTTCAGTGAAATGTGGATTAAAATGAACGTGGATGGGAACTGGAAAATATCTCCATTTCTAATCATGCTGCTGTCTCATTAAGGATAGACAACATCTTGATTGTAACTGAGAAATTATACTTTCTGTTGGAGAAGTAAGAACCTCAGGCTGGCTGAATGAAGTTTTCCTTATAAGAGTACTTCAGTGCTAATGACAATAACAATAAGGAAACCAGCGATTCAATACTGGAGGATGCTGCTGAGGAAACATTGACATAAGGGCAGGTAATTAGTGCTGTTGCTTCTATTAAAATTAGGGGGGGGGAAACTGAGATGAAGTCATTGGAGCAAAGGGATTTTTAAATTGCAAAGAAATCTTATTTACACTGTGAATCCAGCTGAACTAAGTAAGCTAATCAATATGATGGGCAAATTCTATTAACAATAGAAAAACCTGACCGAATAATTAAAGTATAGCAAAGAAGAGTAAATATTTTGAGGAAAGGGACAAAGTTGACAGAGCCTGAGTTGGTCAGGGAAGTGGAGTTACTGCTCGATAGCCTTTCTCTGCCCCTAAAATAATCAAAGACAGAATATTGTGTATCACTTCTAGCAGTATAGAACCTTCCACTAATGCCCAAATGAGATGGAGCATATGTGTGGAAAATGGGAAAAGAAAAATTAATCTGTGTGAACACCAAGAAGAATTTGATTCAGCTGAAGTTGGAAGGAAATTTCAGGTCAGGGTTGCAGGTCCTTGATGAATAATTCTGCTAGAAAATGGGCCTCAGTGGACCTGGTTTTCTTTTTGATGTGGCACCAGTGATGCCCAGCAAGTTAGAACAATGGCGAGTTTGGCACAGACTCTCCAATGAATGTATATGGAATTAGCAAATTGGTAGCGTTTTTCAGCAAATTTCAAGTAGCCTTTTTATTAACAGAATGGTGAATGGTGTTGGACATTCCCCACCCCCCCCACCCCCCCACCCCCCTGCCGCTCCCCCCTTCCCCGCTTTGCTAGCAATGGAATCTTTTCTTCCAACTTTGAATGATGTTATTTGATTTAATGGAAAATTTTGAACTTCTTTTCAGGTCAGGGTGGACTATTGCTCTTTTTATATAGTGCCTAGAATAATGGCTTCTTGATCTTGATTGGAGCCTTTCATGGCTTCAAATAAATTGAACTATTTTTCTTGCTTATACCTTTGCCCTTGTGCCTGGGGAACTGGGGTAGGGAGTAAGGACTGGTTTGGGCACAGTGGCCTGCAGGCTGGGCAGTAGAACTGTGACTGACTGAGAATTAACACGTTTGGTATAAAAACAGAGATTTTCCTTACAGCATTATCTGTTGCAGAAAAAAAAATCTATTTGGTTTAATCTGCTTTTATTTTTTCTGCCTTTTTGCAATCATATAAAATGCAGGGCTTAGTTTGTGTCAATATGAAAATTAATTAGCATAAATTGTAAATCCACTCTCTTTCTGAGAGTGCTAAGTTTCCTTGTTATTTCCCTTTTAAATGGAATCCTAAAGGGGAAAAAATCAGATAGCGTGGCATAAATATTGCATTATACTTAACTGATTTATATTTATAAAGCTAATTTCACTTCTTAATGCAATTCAAACAGGAAAAATGCTTCTCTGTTAAAGCTGTTTAAGAAGTCGGATCAAGCACCTCAATGCAGTCAAAATGAACAGGGGTTTCTAGCCTGATAATTTCCTTTTTTACATGGCCTCTTCCCATGCTCTCATGTTATTTTTCTCAGTTTAGTAACATACTCTACTGAATTTCTTCTTGGCCAGGAAAATAACTTGATGCAAAATACACATCTGAGGTGACAGCTGCCTCTGACCTTCATGCGTATTATATTACAGAGCTGGTCAACTTTGAGCTCTGGCGTATTGGAAATGGGGCCCTTGACATTGTTGCTGTATTGAGATGAGGACATGTGGAAATTGAAGGGCTTTTCGCAGCATAATGTGAGTGACTGGCACGACAAGGCTGACCCTTCTGAGCTGCTGGATAATGTCACAGGAGGTCAGGTGCGTTTCCTGATACCATGTGAAGCGCGTCATTACAGCAGGCGTTAATGAGGCCCTCCAAGAGCTCAGGTTTTCATGGTTTCTTTTATTCAAAAAGGGAGTGAGTTGGTAGTTTCCAGAGATTAAAATACGGGACTATTTAGCAGATATCTGGTATGTGCAGCTGTTCCTGAGTGAGTTAGCTGTAATGCAGTATTGAGTGCTTTCCTGAGCCATAGATTTGAAACTCTCACCAAGCAGGAGGGAGGTGGGAGCTGGTTAGATAAACTTAATCTTAACTAGGTCAGAGGCAGGACAGGAAATTGTAAACCTCAGAATAATTTCTAATTAATAGCAATTTGCAGCAGAGCAAGGGAATACAGGTGAGGTCTGACATCTGGCGTAGCAACCTGTAGCAGTGGCTCGAGGCTGTTTGTTCTGCAGGGTGACTTCAAAATGCAGCTCTAGGTACCCAGACAAGTCACTCAGACTATTACTTCCATAAACGTAGATGTTGCTGTGTTGTGAAGGAGATGGATTGGAGTGATAACTCTGGAAATTTTCCTTACAAGACCTGCCTAGGCCTGAGTATAGCTGTTCTTGTCTGGCACAGAGCGACAACAGCTCCTTTTGTCTCTGGAATCACACTTCCTACACTTAAAATTGTGAAATTGCCCACCTCGAAGGCTGCAGAGGGGACTAACGTTTGTAGAGAGCTGACATTATTAGGCAGAAAACTGCACAGTTGTGCAATGCATTGCTGTCAAAGAAAACTGGAAAAGCCTTCCAAAATGAAGAAAGTGCATTCTTTTAGACTGTAGCACATGGGGTCTTGCTGTAGCCTCTTCCTCCCACCTGCAGTCATACCTGCTTGACTGTCCCATCTGCTGCTGGTGTTTTATTCTGTGGCAGGACTTCATCTTGTTCATTCATGATAAGGCAGGGCTGTAGAGTAGCTGTGGATATCCAAATGGCCTGTGTGAGAATGAGCTGTCATTATTTTTATCAGACTGTAATGGCTCTGAGTGGGTATAAATCAAATGTTTTACTCATGCCAGGACAGGTGCTTGTATGCTGGCTACAAAAGCGTACCTGGATGTCTGTGTGGGTGAACCTTTGTTCCAGTGGAAGCTGTTTACAAGTGGTCGTGTTTTGGTCCTCAGGCAGAGAATAAAGGAAAGTTGAGCACAAACATGCCTCAGATTAATACTGCTAAAGATGTCAGAAGGCAGACAGGGACCATCTGTTACAGAGCAGGTTCTGCTCCCCACAGGCACTAAAATAAAGATTTCCTTTGGCTCGCTGCTTCTAGGCTCCCTGGAGTTTCTGTTTAGGACTGCCCTTTTGCTCATCATCTGAGGGTATCTTTGACCTCAGTAAGAGTAATCATGTTTTAAATATTTTTTTTTCTCTTTTTAATTACTCTCTCTTTTCAAGAATGTAGTTAGATGCTATGTTGTTTTCCTAGTCCAGTTTTTTGAGTCCCTTATTTTATTTAACAGTTCTGATATGGCTAATACAACATCTCATGTTGGATAATTTATTTCCTCTCTGGCATAGAAAGCCATTAGCCTTAACTATTTATTCAGTAACATTTTTATTCTATTTAATGGTGTCCAATCCATCTCTGGGATTAGTAGTGTGAATGCTAACCAAGCTTTTGCAAGTTTTTCCCAAAGGGCCAGTAGAAGTTCATATTTTATGTAAAATATAAATCGTAAAATATCATATATTTTACAATTGTAATGCAGTTATTCATTGCCTGTTCAAGAATAGGCATTTATCACAGCTTTAACTACTGTAATTTTACTATATTCTGGTGGTCAGAGCATCATTATTCTGCTTCCCCGTTGTGACTTACAAGCAACTGAATTGGGATCAGGGCAGAGGCAGCAATAGATTGGCAAGGACATCTCACTGCCTCTAACTCACTGGAACTGTGCGAGCTACACTGACTTTACAAGACCCAGTCTATACTAAATCATGTCAGTCAGACTCAATAGGACAGATACTTTTAATGAGGAGCTTAGTATATCTGCTCGGTAGATAATAAATAGTTAGAGAAGCCAGATTTGGGTAAAAATTGCACCCCTTTACACACTGGATTGAACTGGTGATGGGTACCTGGTACTTAGGACATTGCACATGAGAAAGACTGTGTAGAATAAATCCAGCACACCAAACAAATGGGCAGCAGGAGGCTGGAGCCACCTTTGCTGTTGGCTGCGCTGCTGGAAGCTGGTGGTGGGCTGGAGGTGACATGCTGTAGAGGAAAATTGGCTTGGCGCAGTAAGCAGTCCACACAAGGATCAGCCTCATTTTTCAAGACATCTACTCAGCTGGTGCTGTACGCACCCTGCCTTCCTGCTGTGTCATTATAAAATATGCAACGGATGTGTGCTCCTGCCTCACACCCTAAATGTTGCTTCCAAACTCTCTCCCTCATCCCCTTTTCCAGGCTCACATCAGCCACCCCTTCCTAAACTCACAGACATGCCACTTCTCATGTGGGAGCTCACCACCCTGGTGCCAATCGCTGGCCATGACCTCTGGCCATCTTTTCATTCCTCAGAGAACTGAAGGTGTAAATATCTTTGTTGCCTTTTTTTATAGCTCTGAATTCCAACCCCCACTGTACTATATCTGTTGACTTTATAACTGCCTTTGACTACTGTAAAGCATTTTGGCATCTAGAATGTGTGAATGTATGGTCTTTCAGGAGCTTTTTAAAAATTAAAATTGGAATAATTTCTAAAGATCACAGAAGAGGGAAGGTAGCTGGGGGAAACTGTGAGTGTAGACTTCTGGACTCTCTCCTGGACGTTGCTGTAGACACGTGTGTGACGCTGAGCATGTTCCTCTGAGCATTTGCTGAACATGAATGTCCATCCCACCTAAGAGCACAATGAGAATTATCTCTTCCGAATGGGAGATTTTGATGAGGCAGAGGAGGCAGCTTTCTCTGAGTCTGTTTTTTTAAGTGCTTACAACAGTGCAAACCAGAGTCTAGAGGCTTTTAACCCCTCTTTAATATAGAATTACTGCTTCTATAGCATAATGAAAAGTGTTGCAAAAATGAAACAATGCCATACAATGGCAAATTTAGTAATTTTTAAATTGTTATTCTTCTGCAAATAATTTCAAATTTCTGAGATATATCATCCACAAGAAATATACTCTGAGATGTGTTTGTTCACAAATAATTTTTAGGCAATTAGTGATGCTTAAGCAGCATGTAAACTGTAAATATCACAATCAACACAAACCTGAAATTATAATTTGTTTTTTATCAACATTCCTGCTAATAAGGACTTGGGTTTTTTTTTTACACAGGGCAATAAAATGGTCCTGAAAAGACTCGGCAAACATTCTCAAGACACGAATTTTTTTTTTTTTCTACTATTAATTTAGTAATAGCAGAGCCTCACCAAGGGAGAACACTGCTACCACTGTATCCTTTAGATATCATGACCTGGGCTACTACCATGATTATCTAAGGATTCATGTCTAGATAGCTGCTGGCTTCTGTCTGTGTTGGTAGTCAGGTGGTTACTGACAGCATCCTGGTCAAAGCTGCTGTAGTGACACATCCCATCATTGCTGTAGCTCCCAGGGCTCCACGCTGCAGTGGGATATACTCCAGACGTGTCTGTCAGTTCTTGGCTGTAGCAGAGGTTAAGAGTTTCTTCTGCATCATTCTCTAAAACCTGTAGTGTTACACCAGCTGATTGCAACAACAGAGAGTCAGATGGGGCAAACTAAGTGGCAGGTTAACATACAAATCTGTGCCCTCCTCAAGATCTTCAGCCTTGTTACAGATGCTGTCTGCTCACAGCTCAGCTGCTTGGCTTCAAGTATTAACTGACATCAGCTCAATCTGGAAAGTCTCTTAATGGTCTTAATATTTTAATGCTGACAACCTCCTGCTAACAGCCTTATTGCTGTCTTTAAGTATGGGAGACTATCAGTTTTGAAAAAGAAATAAATCAGCCTTTTTGTCATCTGTTTATCTCAGCTAGACCAGTGTGAAGCTGCCAGAAGAGAAACCTGAAACCAGAATGTGCCTCTGCATGTAGCAAAATTACCCCTTCTTCCCCATCCCGCTCTGAAACGTGTCTCCTGGACTAAGAATGTCTAGACAGACTTGTGAACATAATTGATTTTCTAGTTTGACCACTGGACTGAAAAATGAAAATATGTTCAGCTTGGGTCAATGTGACTATTTTTTTTTTTTCCCTCCAAGTGGCTGAGGGTTTTTTCCATAGGTATAAATTAAGGAGGCGAAATCCATGTAGTGATTCCCAACAACTAGAGAGCTATCTTAGTGTACTAACCTTCAAGTTCATAACTCTTCTGCATACATAGAAAAGTGTCCATCTCAAATCTGAGCTCTCTCGCATGTTTTATGGCTGCAGATTCTTTCCCCCTCTGATTTACTTTTTTCTTCGATTCTCAAAAATGAAATGTCTTGCAGCATTCTGTCTTCCTTGAATTAAAGTCAATAACCACTTTTTCTGACATCAAAGATCACACTTTCAATCAGATTATTTCATTCAAGTTGCCTCCTACGACCTCTCCAGCTTTTCCCCAGTACTTATTGATCACTGTTTAATTCTGTTTTTCTTCCTTGTCACACTAAAAGAGACTTCTGTGAAGCAGCCCCAGTTCAGTGCTCCTCAACACCATATCACCCCCATTTGTTTTTTGGAGTGCTTGGTCAGCTAACAGCATTTGAGCCCTCAACATTTTATTTCATTATAAGAATGCTACGTGTTGTGAAGCCATCTTCAGAGTTAACTTTAGAAGACTAAGATCTCTAAGTGAATTGATGACATCTTGAAAATCACAAATTTTATGTTTGTAGGGCAGGTGTTAAACAGTGGGGTTAAAATTAAGCAGCTGCCTAAAATTAGCACTTTGGTATGTGCATTTTCGGTTCTCTGGACAGTATTTTTAGTACTTGGGAAGGGATATCCATAGTCTCATGTGGTAAATAATGATTTGTATTGCGTAAGTCCTTTTCCGAAGCTGAGCAAACAGGTGCTTAGGAAGACTTCTCTGAATTGTCTATAGAACAGAAATTTATACAATTTTTGTTTGACAGTACGAAAATGTAACATGTCAATTTCTGATGAGCGACTAAATCAGAAGCCCCTTGTACTTAATAATTGTTTCTTTTCATCCTAATGCATAATTCAACTAGATTAAAGGAAATCCCTCAGCTTTATAACTTCCTAGACGGTAGTTCTTTTGTTGGTGAGCCATAGTCTTACTGGATAATTTGTAAAATAGCAGCTTGCCAGGCTGATCAAACAGGACTAATTCTGGACACCTGCACTTTCAACTTCAGTGGTTTCTATTCCTTGATCATAAAATTAGTCTCAGGTAATGGAGAGCTTCTGTGCTGTAGCTCCTGTAGATGGCAATGTTATACTGGTATAAAACCAAGTGAAAACCATATATCTCAATAGCTTCACTCTTTATTAATCAGTGAAGAAAGACATTAATAACAATTCAAGATACAGTCTCTGAAACTGCTGCAGAGGTAAATATCTATAAACACATCATTAGTAGTAAAATGTAAGCCTGATTGGATCACTATTGTTTGTTCTTATATGGACTTATTGAGGAATCATGTTTTCTAGGTTTTTCTACAACAATTTTATATATGGTTCAACAGCAGCCAGTTTGTCCAAATTCTCACTTGGTTTAAACAATACCATCTGTTTGAAGGACTCATCATCATCTAGGGTTGCTGTCATTGTTCCAGTTGAAAGCATGGCATCCTGTTGGACCAGCTCTTACCTTCTCCTGGCAAATAACAGTACATTTTTTGTCAGTTTTTGCTTACTTCATGGATATCCTTTATTCCATTTACTTGCTTTTTCTAAGTGTTTTGTGGAGTCTCATTTTGCTTGGTGGATAGTTTCATCACTCCCTTTGTATACAGGCTTCGATTCAGTCAAGTACTTCAGGATCTATACGTAAATGTCTGAATTTTCATATCTTTAGTTAGACTATTCAGAAATTGAAAGTTGCACATATCTTTAAGAAGCTTCTATTTATTTTTTTTTTTTAAACCAGACATTTTCACCCTCACTTTCTTAAAGATATTCTGTTGTTTGGGAAAATATATAGTTAGCTTACACTAAAACCAAGCAAGCTGGGAATCCAGTCTGTAGAGGAATGAAGCTGGGTTAATTAACATTGATAATACACAGTTGTGGATTGGCTGATGTAGATAAGGTGCAGCTGTGCCTGGTTCTGTTAAGGGGTTGAGAGCCAATGAAGAGGGAGCAGCCGAGGAAGAAGCAAGAGAAGAGAGAGCGTGTCCTGGATGAGGTGAGACAAGGAGAAGGCGGCAGAGGGACTGGCATGAAGAGCATGTTGGTATGAGATGGTAAAAGACCTTGTTGCAGCTTGATAGTTTGGTGAGCGCTGCGATGCCAGTCCATGTACTATGTGAGTTAAAACTCCAATCACAGGGCCTGCACAGCAAACACGCATACCAAAGCGCTATCCAGGACAGAGAGTTTATGGGCAATCATTAGGCAGAAATATATATGTGAACAAACCATCTGTTCTGTAACTTCAAATAATGAACAAAGCGGCCAAGGAAGTCAGCAGAAAGAAATTTTGTAAACCAATGATGGCCCTAAATTAACGTCATAAATTATTCACTGTGAAATGTTCATCCAGCTCAACAAGCATAGAACTGAAAATACATTTCTGGAGGCCAGGTCTTAAAACACTTCCAATGAACAGACTACTACACTTCTGTAAGTATCATCATGTTGCAATTTTATTTGCCATCGTAAGTAATACAATCATGGAATAGAGTGTTTTATTTGGAGGCTTGAGAAACAGTCTGCAAATCACATCGTTGTATGTGACTGTTTCATTTCCTGGGTGTATGGATGATTGTGCACAGAAAATTATAAGCTTTCATTTTGACTGTTAATTAAAGTTTTTCTCCGAAAAGATAGCCCGCAGAATATATACACTGTGGTGAAACCTGTACTTCAGCTGGGAATCCCCTTTGTCTTAAGCGACCTTTTGCAAACATCCCTAGGGTTTTCATTGCAATTTTGTTTGACCTTTTGTTAAAAACCGAGCTCTTCTAGACAACTGATATTTGGCAGAGTGATTACTTAAGAAGGGATTCATTGGAAAAGATTTTCAAAGGCTCCAACAGGAGCAGCGAGCTGCATAACCACCAGTAGCACACAGAGCTCCTCTGTGTTGTGTCTTGACTCGTGCTGTACATTACTAAGCAATTTTCTTGACAAACCAGTCAGTCAGTTTAATGCTTAGGAAGAGGAACAGCCACTAGCTATGGTGGATGGATTAGGGAATCTCACACCAGCTGCCCTGCTAAGAGACCTTACAAGTGTGCCTGAAATGGGGGTGTACACTGTGCCTGCCCTTGGGGAGTGTGGGAGGTATGCTTTGCGGCGGAAAATGACAGTTTATTCAAGTGATCAACATGGAGAGGAAAGGCAAGGAAGAAGTCTGCCTTCTGTTCCCTGCTCGTTTGCTGGCTGGCACCATGCTCTGTGCAGGGTGATTGCATGTACATATGCATTTGGGAGAACCAGCTTTGTGGAGGGAGCTGTGAAGCAGGTCAGTGCTGGTGAGCCTGGCTTTGGAGACTGGTATTTCATACAAGTGGCTTTTTTAACCTTCAGAGTGAATTCCCTTCTAAGGGTAACAACAAAAATGCCCCTAAGACTTCTGGCAAAGCTTGTGCTTTTGTGGCTATAAATCACATTCTTTTTTGGCACTGTGCATTTCCTTAAAACATGCACCAAATATTCAGTGTTGCTTTCAGTTTGCCAGCTTCCAGACCAATTCTCCTACAATGATAAGTTTTAAGTTTATATATCTCCAGTCACATCCATGACTTTTACATGAACAGCAACTTGAAGAGAATCTCTTCCCCCCTCCCCCCCCCCCTTTTTTTTTGTTGTTGTTTAGTTTTATTTGAGTGTTTCATGTATTTGTGGAAATATGCTATTGTTGGAAACGTGGCATAACTATAAAGTGGTATTTCTGCTCAGGATAATTCTAGTTTCCTTCTCTTTCTTGACTGTATGCTTTAGCTTCCTAACCTCCAGTGGAGTGACTGGTTAAAAAATGAAGCTCCCCGTCAAACTACATTTTTTCTGTAAAACAGTTTCTCCACTATGACCTGGCTGTACACAGGGGTAGCGCGCTGCTGAAGGCAGACCCACTGCAGTGAAATGAGAAGACAGAACATAACTGTTAGGGAAGGGGGGTTGTACCTGGCCAAAGGGACAGTTTAAGATGTTTTTATTTCAAGCTTAAGTAAACTTGAAGTTGTGGTTAGCTACATTCTGATGAGAGAGTAAAAACACAGCTTTTTTTAAAACAAAATTACAATTTGTCTATATACTAAAACTTCTCAGTTTTCTATGGGTGTCATAGCACCAGTGAGTCTTTAAATGGATTTTGGTCCTGATCAGCAGATGTGTCTGCCCTTCAGCTTTAGGTGCCTGGCTTAGAAGTGAGCCCTCAGCACGGCAATGGTCTTCCAAGCCTCAGCCTCATTTCACCAAGCACCTTTTTTTATATGATTCAAACACCATTAGCATCAGTGATGTACAAAGATATAAAGGAAATGAGAAGCTAACTCATCATGAGATTAGATATTATGTGTTTATGATATGTCTCAAGGCTAATTTAAATAAGAGAAAGTCTTTCCTTTGTCTTCAGTGAATTTTAACTCAGGAAATCACTGTGAAACCAGGTAAAGATGAGAAATCCATAACTAACAGTCTCTTGATCCTCTGCCTGAATGTTGAAATGAGTCTTCTTATTTTCTTTCTAGAATAATTTGATTAATTTATCTTTTGGAACTGAGCCACTAATTCAGGGAACAAGTGATGAATTTAGTTTTCTATTTATGGATGGTCCTTTGAGATAAGATAATGCTTTCACACAGCTTATCAGTTGTTTTTAGAGTGTGGGTTTTTTTCCACTTGTTTCACTCTTTTCCTGCTGAATGGCTTGTTGTCATTATTTGGTAGTCAATATTTAACATTCAAGTCTTGTGGGCTCATTGTGATAAGTCACACAATGCTGCAACTGTCTCCGTACTGAATAAACATAGCGCAGGAGAAGAGGCTGAAGCTGTCCCTGGGACTGTGAAAGTCTCAAGGAGAAACAGCAACTTAGAAAAGAGAAAGGGACATTTAGAAAATGTTTAAACTATTTTATTGGCTTCACTAGACAGGCCTTGCCTAAAGCATAATTCCTTGAAAACTTCCTGCTGTAAGTTTTATTGGAAGGGTGCGGAGTTCATCTATAATTTTCACTCTTGCAATGTACACGGTAATTGCTTTGGGTGTGAAATACTCATGAATGTATAGCAGTCAGGTTTTAATCTGGTTCGTTTAATTTCTGGCATGGTTCTAGCACAGGCTTTTTGGAACAGCGTACCCACAACCTTTCCTGAAGCTCTGGAGAGCATGTCGCATGTGTACAGTGACCATATCCAGTTCGGTGCCCAGCTGCACCGGCCACGTGTGTGCATGCAGTGTGTCCAGCCACCCCTGAAGAATTGTTTTCACTCTGCCTGCCCACAGACACTTGTTTCTTGTAACAGTGCCTTTGACAAAATAGAAGAAAAAAAAAAAAAAGCAGCTCACAATAGACACCTGTATTGTGGTGCACTCGGTTGTGTGACCTTCTCTTATTTGGACTCTTAAAAGAAGGAGTGACAAAGGCATAAATATGGATTTGTATGCAAACACTGTTGACAACAGAATCGATAGAAGTCACGTTCTTAAATGTGGAAAATCTTACATTTCCTTTATGAATAAATACTGTTGTAATGAGTATTATGCCAAATGGCAACCATTACACTATTTTACGCTTTGCAGAGATAGGATGACTTGAATATTGTTATCATCCTTTCAACGAGAACAATACCGCACCATAAAAATTAAACACATGTCATTCCTAAGTTGCTAGAAATGATTGAAGTATCCATGTTCTGAAAGCATAAATGTATTTCCTTCTCCATTTTCATCCTCCCCAGAAATTAAGAAATGATCTCTCAGTCACTGAGAGTATTTTCAGCAATGGGCCAATTTGTAGGTGTTAAGTTTTAAAAACTCCCTGCCAAAATGTAGAAATAATTTCAGAACACAAGGTGGCTTGAAAGTGGCAAACTGACATGATAAAATTAAATATATTGACATTGTTTTATTGTGTGCCCTTTGAGACAAGTTGAGAATACCAGATACCTGCTTGTAATCATTGGCAGTATCCAAGTGCATTTTAAAAGGAGTGGATGGTAGAGGCATCAGGATTTAATTACAGCCTTGTTTAAGAAGAAGCTCTAGCCTAATGGCAGTGTTAGACTGTGGGGAAACTTCCAGTGTGGTAGAAGTGCTATATCTGTAAGTACAGGATTTTTTTTTTTCTTCTTTTCAGGAATGTTAAGTGTGTAATACAGGGAAAAGAGGTGAGGAGATATCATCACTGAATCATCTACTCATTTCCAATCTTCTTGAATTACCGTTTCTTTTCAAACACAGCAGCACTCTACAGGGGCAGACTTCTTTTCAGGAATGCTAAATAGAACAAAGGAAAATAAAAAGTAATGTTTTAAGATACACTGTCAGGCTACCAATTGTGTGATGTGGGTTTTGGCCCTGAAATAGAGGAATTATAATGATGATAATTTTTAATCTGTTCAAAACCCAATATTCTTGGTAAATATTCCTAGTTAGATGGAGCAAAAATGTGTTGCTTTTAATCCAGCTCTTTGTGTTTATATGTTATATAAAAGTACAGTGGTAAATGTGATAATAATAGTGTAGAAGACTCCACTTTCTTGTATGATACAATTGACTGAATACTCATTATATTCAAACACATATTCATTTGGCCTGATGTTAAGCCTTAGCATTGCTTAGAAGAAGTATTATTTGTCTTAAAAAGAAGACATCAGTTCTCTCACGCTACCATAAAACCCACCCCTGTTCCATAAACTTTTAAATGCTAGTCATGTTTGTACATCTCACTGCTCTGTGATTTGTATAGCATCTTATTATTTCCTTTGTCTATTCAGAGTATAATGTCTCTAAAGTCTTATTTTTAGTCTATGTAAAAATAAAAAACCAAACTCCCCCCCTGCAGAAACATAAATAATAATGGTAATCCTCTTTAGAAGACACCTCAGATACAAAACTCTGTGCCAAAGTTTCTCTTCCTACTTGCTCTCACAGGTTTAGGACATGAAGTTTTATGTCCTATATTATTTATATATATATATATTATATTATGTCCTATATATATTATCTAGCAAATTTAAGGCTAGATTTAATCTAGCCCTAAGACCTAAGGACATGGGTAGCTCTGTATTAGTCTGTATGCATATATCTACAAGTGTGTATTAATAGATGTATGTCTCGTTGTAGAAAGGACAAGGGTATGCAACATCAGGAATGGTACCTGAACAAGTGTATGGGATTGACACGTCTCAGGTGACCTTGGCTTTATTCATGTTTCAACCTTTGAATGCCTTATTTCACAGCTTTGACTGACATTTTTGTGTCGAAAGTTTAGCTGCCTATTTAGGAAAGCATATACCTAATTTCATTTTAGATTTAAGTTTTTGTTTTTTCTTTCCAAAAGGTGGGGGGAGAGAATCTGGAGGCAGTTAGCATTGGTTATACTCTCTAATGGAAATGCATGTATAAATTAGATTAATTTTTGCAAATTATATGAAGTCATATATTTTAAGGCTTTTTGCTTTCTTCCAGTGCTTTTGAACACTCTGAGTTTCTTTTGAATGTTTGACTTTTTGATCGTTTGCAGTTCTGTGTAATTTATTAATTTTACCTAAACTTTTCAAAAGTTATGGTTTTTTTCCAAATCCACACTTTTATCAACAAGTTGAATGTGCAGGGTAAGATTACAGTCATTTGAGATCTACAGATTGGGAAGTGCCATAGATGGCTTTATTGCCCTGTGTGTGGTAGGCTCTATGTGAAACATCTGATGTTTTTGCTGCTTCTCTGATCTGCATTTCTGCCTGCTAATGTGCCATTAGGCCTTTTCAGCTAAAAAATGGTAATGAATTGTTTGTATGGACACGTGGATTTGCATAATACTAATTAACAACAGTATGGACTAAAGAACTTGAAGAGCATCAACCTGTTGAGTCACTTGGGGCATATGTGCAAGGAGATTTAGGCAACTAAAACAATTTCTGTGGATCTGAGCCTTTGTGGACAAAACCAGTGTCATGTCTTAAGAAGTACATTCAAGTAATTAGAATATCACCTACTTTTTTTCAATCCATTTCCACTCCTGTCTTTTCCTGTGTTTGTTTCAAATAAGAAGATGGAAGTGTTTACTATTCTCCCAGTAATCCGGGAGAATTTGTGACTGTGGGCAGAGCCCGTCTTGTGAGACTGCTGAGGATTCAGGATCACTTCTCACATGCTCCATCCTTTTTCATTCTAAGTTGTGTGTATACTGTAGACTAGAGGTCATAAATGTTTTGCAAAAAATAATTCATACAAGAAACGGGCTCTATTCTGTTTCCTGAATCTCTGCAAAGGGATGGCCATTTACTCGTAGAAATTCACTGAATCTTTTGCAGGGTTTTTTTGGTTGTTAGTATTAGTGGCACAGCATATCTCATAGGGCAAGGCAGTCAAATTATCGTTCTAATGCTAATACTCCCTAAGTTTCCTTATTGAATTTGACACAGTGACAGAGTCGTTAACCACAGTCAACTTGATTTTGGTAGTTTACTGAAAGTAGTTTTTGTGGTTTACTTCTCATGCATAATATTTGAATGTTATACAGAATTACTTGGCATGCTTAATAATAATATTTCAATACATTTATGTAATGGCTGTTGCTAAAATACATGTATTGGCAACTTTTACTGGTACCTACTCTATTCTCATCTCCCTGAAATAAAGTGTTTTATTTATTCGCAACACCTGGAGAGCTATGAGAAGGGTATTGCAAAAGCCCATCTGGGCAAGTTAGCAGTAGAAATATAAATTACAGCGCTGAAAGGCCATATGCATGAAGTAAAACTGGAGGAGCTTTTGGGTATTTGGCCATATATTTTATAAAGATGTCCTTTTGCCTGCCTTGAAACAATAATGTTGCTAGGTTGGGTGTATAAATGGTATGCGGTTCAGAAATGTAGCTCCTGAAATTTTTCATTTTTTGTTTCACTCAAATGTTTTATTCTGCAGATGGTTTGATCCTGCTGTTAACAAAAGATAAGTACTGATTCTTAAATTTTTACCCATGACTGAATATCATGGGTAGTAATCTGCCTACTCCTAAAACGTCATTTAGCATTTCCTCGGTCTCTTTGTCCTCAAGTTGCAAGATCAGATCCACATGGGTGTGGTGAATGGCAGCTGCCTTCCATAGGTTTTGGTGCCAGCAGTGTTTTATTCTGCCTTTCTTCCTTGGCTCCTCATTTCTCAAGGTCATCTCATCCCCTGCTCATCTGCCAGCAGAACCAACTGCGATCTTTGGTCCTCAATTCAATGATAACACTGTTTTTCTGAGAATTCTGATCTGAATCCACATTGGTTAGTTGGGTTTTATCCCTCAAATCCATATGGTTCCATTGAATGATTGGGTTTTTTATAACTTTTTCCCCTGGATTTTAGGACAGCCTTTGGGTAATGCCAGCACATATTTCTTATATAGTGGGTTTTTTTCAATCCATTTCCACTCTTGTCTTTTCCTGTTTTCCAGCTGGCAAACATTCTAAATCCTGGGTGACTACCGAAACCAGGCATGGTGATCGTGTTTATGTGATTTTTCAAACACAGAATATCTCAGAAATTACATTTCTAAGCTCCCTGCTTCTGTGTGGAAAATGTTGTGCTTCAGCAAAGGTCTGTGAAGATGTATCAGTATAAGGCGTGGAGAGTACTTCCAAACAGCCAAAGCCTTATCAATACTTGACCCAAATACTTGAGCCACAGGAATAATTATCCACGCACCCAGCACACCACTTGAAAGTATGTTAACTCAGGGAATTATAAACTCCAGAAGAACAAAATTGGCAAAGAAACCTACTGTCAGAAAGTAAGAAGGAAAGAGAAAATTATTGAAATGCCAAAAAAGATCCTGTCTAAACCCCGAGATATTCTTAACTTCCTGCTTTTAACTACAGCTGTGTCTTCCTGCTGCACAGAAGAGAGGGTATTTTTTTTTTCCTTTGGAAGAAAAAAATACTTTAAAAAGATCTCCCACATGAGCTTTTTAATTTTATAATCTGCCTAAGAATATCTTGCTTCCTCCTGTAATTTTTCAGCTGATTAGAAGCTAACCCATGTGTTCTTTACCAGCATACAGGATTTGTATTAATAGAAGCAGCAGCAGATCCTGTTGTAATGAAGGAACACAGAGGTGCAGAAATCTTTCTGGCGTCATTTAATTGCTTTGAGAGTTGGAGGCGGGGGTTACTTTTATATGTATATAAAAGTTGCAGCCAAGGCCAACCACCACAAAACTAACACAGCCAATAAAATGTCGCACCAACAATTGAATTTCTGTAGCTAGATAACGTCCTGGATTTCAGTGCCAAAACAAACATTGTCTTCTGGTTTCTGTTCCCCAGACAGCCTCATCTCCAGTGCTCCATTCTTGTCATTGCTCGAACAGATGCTGAATGTAGATATCTGCTGCTTTGGGTACGTTTAAAAAAGAATATGCCTACACGACTACTTTCAGAATGTTTCAGACTTCCTGAAGACAGAGTGAGTTAATTTTTTCCTTTGCATATTTTTCCTCTGTTCCTTTTGCAGTTGCCCATTCTTTGGTGTATATTTTGTCAAGGTGGTTGTGTTTCTTTCCGTTTCCCCAGCACCTGCATCGTAAAAAATAATGGTGCTAAGAATGGTGCAGGTTGGTTTCCTACTCTGAGCTCCTCCTGGAGGCCTTTTGATCCAAATGAGTGATGAAAGCTGAGAGCAGTGGTTTCAGGAGCTGTACTCCTGATGTATTCCCACCTGTCCTAAACTAAGGACTTTGTATATCACCAGAACGGTGATTCTTTCCTTTGTTCGTTCAGGGTCCCATTGGTATGTCTTTAACTCAAGAGCATAGCCAAGGTCTCAGGCAAACCTTGAATGTTCGAACAGGTCATCCCTAAACAAAGCAGCTAAAGGATTTGTGAAATATGTGTCACTGGTGAGAGCCTACGTTAAGACCCACTGAATTTAACAAAAGATTTAGTTAGTAACTTCTGTTAGTTTTGGGCCTTCAACTTTTACATCACTAACTGCTTGGTTAGATTTCTAAGAGCTTTAACAGAAAATGAAAGCCTTTTTTTTTACTACCTTGCTATTTGGTGCCATTAAAAAGGTAAGGTTCTGCGATCTCCTTGCTATGCTGACTACACATACGTTTTCACTCAGCAAACTGGCACAGATTTCTTTACATTTTTTTACTTTCCTCCCTCCCGACTGAGTGAACTTTGCAGTCACCAAGTTTCTAGGTATATCAAGACCAATGGTAGGTGAACACTATCTTGCTAAGAGCTTTTAGTGTGTAATCACATTGAGTTGGCTTGGGCACTCTTGGCCATAGCAGTGCTGATTTCAGAGCAAGCCAGCAATCTAAATATTTGCTCGGCTTTTTAGAAGGCTTTTTGCAGTCCAGACTGAGCTTTTTTTCCCTTGTAGCTATACTGCTCTCAGCTACATAACTGAAGGCTGGGACAGGCACATCTAGCCAGGCTTCAGTCTCAGCAGAGGCTGTAGCATGAGCAAGACACGGATTTGACTTTCAAAATTATGATCATGAATTTGGATTTATGTCATTTACCACCTTCAGGATTACGTGTGAACTCAGTTTTCGTTAGTTCACTAAAGTCCAAATGGAGCGACCTTTAACTACCCTGTATTTTTTAGAAGAAGATATTGTTGAAAAATTCTTAGTGTCATTTGGGAGGCTTTTCTATTAATTTAGAAATACTTCTTTTGAAAGGTCTTTTTGGTAGGCTTTGAACAACAGTAAGAAACAAGATGACATTTACCGTTTTAACTTTTCCTTGAGTACGTGCCTGTTCATTTCTTGGTTGTGATCTCTTTGAACTCCTGCATTGTTCTGCTGCTTTCTGCATAGCCAGGGAAGCGTTTGTGCGAGCGTTCAGCCTCAGAGTGCTCGATGACAAGGTGTTTGCTATCAACAAGATATGGAACTTAGCAGAGACAGTCAAATTTGCAAGGCAGATTCACTAGCCAAACAGAGAAGGTTTGAGGAGACAAGGGAATGGTAAAAAACCCCTCTATATCTTCATCCTTTTTGTTAGCTTCTGGGTGGCTGAAGTAATCAGAAGGAAATGAAATTTCAGGTTGACGGTTTCCCTTTAAAATCCCTTAAAATGCCCTGTGCATCAGTGCTGAATGTGAACAGCATTTTAAATTTTTTTCTTTTTTTTTTTTTTTTAAACAGAAATATCTATTAATAGAACTCTGTAACAACAATTGCTTACCAGTTTATGCTTATGGCTTATCAGAAAACCATTCAGGAGGACTTGTAAAAACTGTGAAGTTTATATAATTGCAACTAGAGGCAAAGCTTTGCTTCAGGGTCTGCTACACTATCAAACTCTGCAAGAACAAAAAATAATGACATAATTCCAGTGACTTGTTCTAAGGGGCTGGGTGATCTTGCTTGACCCAACAAGACACTCACTTTGGCAAGCAACGTAGCTTTGCATCAGAGCTCGTGATTAATTCAGTGCTCTCGCTGGTCTATACTGCAATGATCTTTTGATCTTAGTTGTGTATTTTCAGTGGGATGTGATAAATACATTAAAACTAAATATTTTAACTTTTGTGTGTGTGTGTTATCTGCAGTTATATTTGTGCAAGTGTTCCAATGTAATATCATGGAAAATTACCACAGTGACTTAACAGCAACATCCCGTATTATTACCTTGTGTGATGGGATTTCAAGTAAACTAGAACTCTTCACAGTTTAGGAGAGCTGCCAGTCCCCTTGAAATTACCATTTTAATTGAATTGATCATAAACACTTTGCTCTGGCAAATCTACTTAGCCATAGTTTGGGGAAAGAGTGACCTTTCAGCCAGTTTTGTCATAACTGAAAGATTACTCATTTTTCTGACTGGAACTTGAAGCAATGAAATGTGCTGTGAAATTGTAATATTGCAAACGGTACTTCTGTTTAAATATGTAAATACAGTTCGTAAATAAACATTTATGTATTATTATCACTTTTATCATTAAGTCATATTCATCTGAAATTATTATATTTTATTTAAAATGAATCAGTTTGGAAGGTTTTATTATTAATATTGGGGGAAATGCAAATGGTTGAAACACACATACAAAATCAACTTGCTTTTAAAGGAATAAAGTGCTGTGTCTTAAAATAGCAAGTATCTTCTGGCCTCAAAATTTCCAGAGCCAATTCTTTTTTCTCTGAATTCTTTTTTTCTTAAAATTGCCAGCAGCCTAAACATTGTATAAGACCTTTTTGTCCTGCTGGCTTGCCCATCTTTTACAGTACTCTTTGCTGCCTGTGGTCTTCATCAGCTCAAGCACAATGGAGAGCCCAAGCTGTTTCCTTCAGTCTAATTAACCTCAGACCATTACAGGCATAGTTGGTGTCATACTTGCAACCTTTGCAACCTTTTCTTCTTTTGATATTTAAACGAATAACTTTATTTCAGGATTTTTGTCATATTGACACTCTCAGATAACGTGGTACTAGTCATTACAACAACTTGCTTTCACATCTTTTCCCTTTTGTGGTTGACCTGTTGTGGGAAGAATTCTGTACTTTTTTCCTGCCATTTTTAATAAGTTTAATAGTTTTTTGCTTGGGTGGAAAGACAGTCCTAGTTGAAATGCAGAATGCAATTCTGGCATTTCTTTTCAGTGTCCTTCTAAGTACAAACCTAGTAGAAGCTTAAGCAGTGGAAAACAGGGGAAAAATTAATGCTTTGCTACTTTTCTCAACAGCTTTCTTAGGTCAATTGATTTAGCAGGTATGCCTGCAAACAGAAGATGCAGTGATTTGACAGTTCCAGAGAAGTTTTCTCTTTGTTCCCATAAATGGCAATGGTGTACTTTCTGCCTTCTTCCCTCCCCCCCCCCCCCCCCCCATCTAGAAAGATAGAAGATAGGAAATGATGGCAAATACATTTCTTTAAAGATTTCTGTTATTGACAGAAGTATTTAAGAGGAATAAAGCATGCACAAAAAGATCTAGGCTCTTCAGATTCAGATATTATACTCCTTTGAATTTTCTTTCTTCTTCTAAAATACAATGCAAGTCAGCAATACTTCATTGACATTGAAGCTTAGACCATAGCTTGGACCGTATGAGCATCATAATTGTGATTGATCATGTGCTGCAGCAAGCCGCCTTCTTGGACTGGAGATCAGCCATACAAAGAGTAAATACAGCCCTCTTCACTCCACAAATCATAGTGTAGAGATCTGGGAAAGAGTGGGCAGTGTCGGGCATGCTGATCCTGTTACTCCCCAAATATTTCTTCTGCTCTTACATATGCCAACAAGAGGTTTCAGAACTGTGTGGTGACTGTATGGATAAGCATGAGGGAGACTCTCCTTCTGGGTACAAAGCTGTTCAAAATGGATTGCCATCAAGGCTTCAAGAAGTAATTAAATCTTATGTCTCAAATGAGAAGACAGTAGCAGAGAGGGTTAACTGTATCTTCCAAAAAGTTACACGATATCTGGAAAAACTATTGGATGAGTTCCCTCTGATTGCTAATTGCATACACTATTAAGCCATAATTTTCTTTCCTTTCTCATTTGCTCTGTGCTTCAAGGTAAAAGATGGAACATGGGATTATGACAAATTCTCTTCTGGGATCTATGCAGTGGGGCTTGACTTTGATCTTCCTTTTCTCCTGCCCTTGGAGACCACAGGCATTTTTGCATATGGCAAATGAACAGAATTGTGAGGCTTAGAAGTACAGTGCTGATCAGAGAGAAGTTCCCTGAAAGGTCGTGTTCTACATTATGGAAACATTAAAAAGTGGAGTGCAGGCTGTTTGGGACTTACAGAAGATGTGGCTTTGTATCCTGGCCTGTAGGGTATGAATCTGGCATGGGCTGAAAGGTCAGATAGCCTCAAGTTCAAATGTGACCTGTGCTCTTGAGTCAGAGGAGACAGTTAATTTTTTCCCCTCTTTTATTGTGTCCATTACCCACACAAGAACTAGTGGCTAATATGGGAGTTCCCAGCAATTTTTGAAAGCTGTGCTTTCCTGATAACTGTTCACAATGTCTGCTATTGAATTAAGGCTATAGTGGGCATAGATTTCAAACAGATTTCTATTACAGAAGCCAATCCTGTCAAGCGGAAGAGACTGACAGCTAAGACTGCACATCAAGGACCCCAGCTTACAGTTACAGAGTCTCTCTAAAGCAAAGTCGGTATCAGGCTTTGCTGGGTCAACAGTATAAAAAAACAGCAGTGCTGAGCTATGTGCTTTAGAGATAAAATGAAATTAGGGCTCTTCTGTAGAACAGTTAGCTTACTGAAACTACTATGTACTGGATTTCTTGGAGCTGCTATATTTATCATATTCTCTGCAAGGTGTCTTAACCCTCTTTGAAAGTTGTGCAGTTGTGGAAAAGCCCAGCAGGATGGTGCTGAGAAAAATACAGAAATAGGAGGGGTGTGTTTGGGACATCTTCTATGTATGGTTGTGAACAAAATAGGGTTTCTTCCACTACAAAATGACCTGAAGATCTACTAATTGTTTATCTTGGATGCTTCTTGTGTAATTGAGTTGAGTAAAGGTATATTTGGGAAAGACAGGGCTTTGCTTTCAGCTGCAAACTTGCCCCGTGGGATTTTCTTTATTTCCCTGAGCCAGTGTTCTTCCATAACAATTCTTTTTTTTTTCTTTTTGACTAGGGTAGAGGAAGGAAAAGGGGACCTGAGGATACTTTTTATTATAAGTATTACATCTAAGCAATGAGACCTTGTATTCACTGAAGCTTGCGGGTGCTATTGTGATGAAAAGAAAAAGTATAGTCTCATTTGTAAGAGCCAACAAATAGATGGTACTTTAAGTTTTCAGTTTGCTTCTAAGAAAGCCCAATAATTGAATAGGCTTTTTTGTACAGAAAACAACTACCAATACCTCTTTTGATCAATTTCTTTTTCATTTCCCATCTTTTTCTCTCCACAGATTTCTTATTTTTTCCCTTCTGATTCCTTCATTTTGGTGCTTGGAGTGGTAGTGTGTTTTTCCAGGAGGAATGGCTCTTATCATCATGAATATCACCTTTTGATACAGTTCAGGTAGGCCATCAAATGTAAAAAATTTTTTTTAGGTGGCACTGGAAAAACCAAGTTGTTAAAAATAGCCTGTATTTTCTCTAAAAAAGGACACAAACACATAAGTTATCCTGACTTCCCAAAATAAAAGCAATTCCTATTAATATATCAAGAAAATTCTTAGGCCAAACAACTTCACAGGATACATTTGCTTTTCAATGCATGTGTCATTCCCTGATCCAATTATTACTGAAAGTTTCAGAGGCAAAATTAATTAGCAGTCTGCCACAGTTCCCCCGACTCCTGGAGTTCCAGTAATGACTTGATTTTTGTAGAACTGAGCTTATTACATGCAATAGACAAGTCTGGACAAAACAACTTACTTGGTGCAGCTCCTGAAAACTTATTACTATTATCAGCATCTTCTCTGCAGCTGAAAAGCTGCCAGATTTTAGGACTGTAAGCACAGGATGCAGAATTCAGGTGACAAATGTAAGACCTTCTCCCAAACAACCGTGTATAACCTGTCTCCAGCAGTTATCATAGTACCAAAAAGAATAATGGAGATCTTTCAGATTAAATAAAAATTAGTTATGAGGGGAAGTCCACATCTGAAGCACAAGCTTGTGTTAGAATTTAATTTTCAAGTTTGACAGCTTCACTCTGCAGAGGGGTGTTCAGCTTTTCATACGTTACGGGAAATACTGATAGGCTTTTTTTCTCTTTAGTCACACAATAGCCTTATGTATGGGTTTAGTAGTCTCTCTAGCTAAATAATGAAGATTTTTCCCTTTTTCAGTATGTATCAGCATCTGATATTTTCCCTAAAGTAAAAAAAAAGTATTATTTCTCAGACCTGTCCAGTACTTCTATTTTCCAGGCCCACATAATACAATTGCCTCTGCAGCAAAGCTAAAAGATCTCCATCTGCGGACTCCGGCCTTCTTCCAACTCTCTTCAAAATATCATGTTTTCCATGACAGGAGGATTTTTGGAAAGCTCATGACATGTGGGCCACCAATAGGTACTTGCCTTCACCTACGTATTGCAGCACCCTGGAAGTATTGGAGACAGACTCCTCTTGATCTGAGGTGGAGCACGGTGTGAACATCTGAGCAGAAGTGGTAAGGGTAGTATAAATTCTAAAGCAGAAGACCAACAAGCCTCACGCAAGAAGCAAGAGTTCATCATCCATCTCTCCTCATTGAGGATTCCCTGCTCAAATTCCTCCAACCACACGGACAGCTTTCTAACTGATATCATCAAACACCTTTGAGAATCGGATACCTTTGATGTTGCGATGGGAATGGAATCCTTTGCAGAAATGATACATAGAGAATAATTTATACAAGAAGTTTTACCTTCCTAGTTTTGTGAATTTGACCGTGTTTTTCTAGGTATCCAGTCATACTTGACAGTTTTGTTCTTTCTCCAAACTGTAAATAATTACTTACAAAATATAGTAGTTGGGTAAATATTTTCAAAAGAAAAGAGAAGGGGACAGTGTTACAGCATGAGGAAGTTTTTGCCACAAAAGAACTTTTTCTCACATGTTTATTTGCAACTTCTAGTCGCAAGTATAATTTGAAAAGCAAGGAATTACTTAGAAAATCTTGGGGGAAATTACTCTGATTAGTCACCGTATATATCAGCATAGGCTGGTTTGTATATCTTATGCCAGACTGGCAGATCCCGTAGTACTGGCTTGAGAAATTGAGCTGCATTTGCTGAGGCTCTAACTCAAATTTCAGGATGGGGCATGATGCTTAAAAAGGCCTCTTTCCAAAGAATATTAACTGGGACTTCTCTGAGGAGCCTGTGTTCTGTTTTTGGCCATGCTGAGTCCTGACACTCTGATCCAAAGCAGGAACTGAACATTTATTTCAAAGAATTGCTCTTTAGTCTTTGGTAGTGTAAGGGTATGTGCTGCATAAAACTCTTACAAAATGTTTGTAGCCCCACGAAACATCTAAACACATTCAGTACGTGCAAATAAATGAAAAAAATGCAAGAAAATAAAAAAAATAAGCACTTTAACTTAGGCTAAATATTTAGTATCAAGATACAGCATGTTGTTAACTGCTTATATAGAGTGAAGTCTCATTTTTTAGGCTCTAGGTAATAATCCAGGACAACAATATATTATTTTTTCAGTTACTTGGTGAGAAATAAGAATGCACCATAGAAGTATATTGATAGCTATATATTATTCCTTCTTTTGTAATATTAATTAACTTCATCAAAAGCAGTTATCAATGTGTCCATTGCCCAATGCGATTAGCAGCATGAATTTCGAATAGTGGAAGGATCTAAGAAAATAATGTGTTTCTGAGCTGTGGTTTACAAATTGAATCAATATCGGTATATCCTATGAAAACCCAATCTGTTATATCTCAGTTAGTGCAAACTGGTTTGTACTTTGTGTTCATCATAAATGCAGACTTCACTTATCTGGAACACAGTATCTCATATTCACATCACTTTGGTGGTGCACAAGCATGCTTCAGGTAAAGCATGACAACAGATGTTTGTGTTGTGTGGGTGAGGGATTAAAATTTTCTCCATAATAATCCTTTGAAATTTTACTGCCCTAGTACTTCTTTCAGTACTAAATATAGTAACACTCACGTGTGATTTAGTTGCTTAAAGATAAGCATCTAATACCTTTTTTTGTGCTGTACTGTATCCCATAGGATCTTCTGCTGATGATTCAGAAGGGCAGGGGTCTGCTTGCAAACCTTACATCACAACTGTGGGCTGTATGCAGATGTCTTGGTACTCCAGAGCACCTAAAACCACACTGGATCCCTATCTTCAGACAGTTTGCATCCTGTCCTACAAGCACGCACACACACACGTGCACATAGAGACTCAGTCTCCAAGCCTGGAAGGTGAGACCATATAATTCATTTGGAATACTGCAGATCCCATATTTTATTATGATTTCTCATGAGTGTCTAGACTGTTATTAGAAGTCACCTTTATTGCATACAAGCTTTAGCAGTGGTTACTTAACACCAGCGTGCTGCTCTTGAGCGTGTGTTTTACCAGCCCTGCTGCAAGGGGCGCGTCTGGGAAGCCCCTTGTTTTGCTTGGCAGCGTGATGGTAGACTCCAGTGCCTGCCTTCCCCTTGCACAACAGCAGCTCTTGGGGAAGAATAAAAGAAACCTTATTCTCTCTTTCTGTTGTAACCTTAACTAGCTTGTCAGAAACTCTTGGCACTGTAAAATCTACTTGTAACATATCCTGAAAAATTCTAGGGATTCTTCTTTTCAGCATCTGGTCCTGGACATGTGAACCTAATATTGCAGTTCAACTACCTTAAGCTAATTTTTTTGGAAGATCATGATAAAATATAGAGAAGGAATATCCTCCAGCTTGTGCTTAGGAGATCAGCTATGGTTTATGTTTTGTTTCTGTGACGCAGCTGTAATTCTCAAGGAGTCTATGGGTCCTGTCTGTTAGAACATTGCTGTTTTTAGAGGTGGTTTGAATGAAAAGCCTTTCCAACACCCAACCATGGTGGCCCAAATGTTAATGTTACTTTGTGTCTTGACAGTAGTGACCAGTCTCCAATTTTCATATCCTCCTGTGACATTTTTCATTCATTTTCTCATTGAATTTATTACTGCAGTGGTGTCAATATTCTTAATAATTATGATTTTTTTTTTTTTTTTTAAAGATAGACTTATTTATCTTTGCCCTCTGCTTTCTAGTTCTTGCAGAGTAGTTTATATTTTCTGGCTTTCTTCTCTACTGAGGAGTGCAGAGGTGGATTATGAACTGTGTTAGTATGTACTCTGACAGGTGCTGCCATATTACAGACCTGTGCTCTGTTAGCGTAATGTGTTTTGGACAGAAGTCTTTGTAAATTGTTTATTTAATCTTAAAGCAGATAGTAACACGTATTTTGTATGCACTTAGTGTTCGTAAGGCATCCCTGTAGGCAAATACGGTAACACCGATTCTGCGGTGGGAAAGGACTCTGTTGTACAGTCTCTGTTGCAGAGACAGTGGCAAACATCAACTTCCACTGACATGTCTCCAGTGATGCTAGACCTTCTTGCTTGCTTTTCCACAGCTAGAACTTTTACCTGTTTTGTCTTTTATGCTTGACAGGAATTTACATTAACTATACCTTCATTCCTCATTTATTCTCATCTTTCACTGGAAAGTTTGTTCTTTTTATTGGGAGAACTTTACTAGTGAACTTTCCAATTTTGAAATAAAATGTAAGTTACTAGGATGATCAGATGTATCTAATGTAAAGCTTTGCTTAGAAACCTGGGAAGTTTGACATGATTAAAAAAAAAAAATCAAACTCTCTCGATGATAATTTGAAATCATTAGGTAGTGGCCATGATCACTTTTTGAAGTGGTGTTGGACTCAAAGTAAATTGTGGTAGCTTTGGAAAGCAGATAGCAGTAACACATGTTTGCATTTTGGAGCAGGCATTCCACACATCTAGTTATGTGTTACATATCTACCCCCTTCCAGCATGCATCAAAAGTGATATTCATCACTCTTCCACAACAGGCATAAAATGACTTAATCAGCCAAAGTTTCTCTCTGTTTTAACTGCTTGCTCCTATTTGAGGGAAGGAAAGGCTGTCTGTCACTGTGCAGTGGCGTTGTATGTCTTTGTTAAATAGATACTGAGCTTTTCTGTTTGCTGTCTCTCCTTTTACATCCTATCATCTTCTTGCTCCCTCCTGACTCAATAAATAAAATAAGCTCAGACCAGACAAAGCTGGTAAGTTGCACCCAGGCGGGGAGGGATGGAGGCTGTCTTTGGAGTCGTGAACCAGGCTTTCCACTGATGTGATGGTACTGAAGACACTCAAACATCAGAAGAGATCAATTACTGAGCTTTTGAGGCCTCTTGCTTCACAAACACACAAAACAAAAGTGCTGATACGTTACCTGGAGTAAAAGCCAAGTCAACAATAAAAAGATAAAGTAAGTAATAAGGAGAGGAGAGATTGATGGACACCACAGTAGCTCATCTTACATGTATATTTAATGCTGGTTGAAAGTGTGCATGGGAACTAATGAATTGCAGGCTTATGTATGTTGTGTGCCCAGTAAAACGGAATGGTTTAAATTATGCAGGACATGTCATCCTGTTGCCAAATTTTTAACACCGTTCCTACAGAAGAGAGGCAGCTCAGGGGATCCTTATTTAAACATTAGTAATCAAATCCTTTTCTCATCATGGCAAACTCTTTTGCTTAATTTCTGCCTTCCACATCTAGAACTTGCACACAAACTAATTTGCAAAGAGGCGACCCGGTGTTGGTTGACAACTTAGTGCTTCAACAACAATTTGTGCTGTACCATAACTGTGTGAGTGAGTAAAACCAGGTCTGTCTGGATCACCATTTGCTGATTATAATTGTTGTCTGTGTCTGTATATTTTACAGTGACTTGCGATTATTTGCTAGAGAAAATTACCCATTCTGACTCAAAAAGAAAAATGTTGGAAATGCAAATATTTTCCACAAGATGAAAGTCACCCAGAGCTCCTCATAGCTCTTCTGAAAGTAATGCTTTCGGCACAAACTGGCTGATCTGTCTAATGGGTATAAATTGTTCCTGCCTGAAATGAATTTTATTTGAAATTCAGTGTCTTTCAAAATTTATCGTTACTAGTCTGTAGAATTTTTTGCTTCTGTAAAATGCACAAAGAGAGCTAACCTTGTGCAACGTGCCCCCTTAAGAGTTAATAATTATTTTACTTTTATTCTGGTCCTATTTTCATGTCCTAAGAGGTGGTACACTGTGCCAACCCCTCTGTGTTTTGCCCAGCTGAGTGCATTTGGGTGCTGACAACTTAATAAGCATGGAAAGGAAAAAAAAAAAAAAGATAAAGAACAGCAGTGAAAACCTTAGGCAGCCAGCAGCTTTGATAGTAGCAGATGAAGTTTCAGTGGGAATTACAAATGAGGAGATAGAGCAGAATTTGTAATAAAGATCCACGATGCAGTGCAAGTAACTGAACTTCCACCTACATATTTCAAACTTATTTCCACAGTGCTTGAAATTCCATAATGTTAATGCTGACCTTTAGTACAGAGGAACATTGAAGATATGTCTTGCTATATTGTGAGGGCAAAAAATTTGGAAGAGCTTGAAAGCATGACGGGAAGCTTTAGAAACTAATGGGAAGAGAATAATTAGTCTCCTCTATAAAGTCTGCTATGTGTTTGATGTATGAGTTATAAGACTGGATTCCATAATTAAACCACTAAAAAATTTAATATGTTGTTTTGCCATTTTGTTAAAATTTTGAATAGAAATTACTGAGATTACAATGGGAATGTATAGGTTAAAAGTATTATGGTCGTTTTATGGTTTTATCTATCTGGCAGATTTTTAAACCTAGAAGTTCAGGAGAGGAGATGCATAACATACACAGAAAAGCAACCCAAGTTCTGAAAACATTACTGGAAGCAAATCTGCCTCTGAAGTAGTAAAATCTAGACTCTTGTATCTGATAGTTTGTTTCAGTAGAGAACTTTACAAGAAAAGTAAAGCTATTAGTGGTCTTCCTGTTGGTTGCTGATACAGGGCATCATAGAGAATCTAATGCTGTATACTGTACTGAGCATTATGTAATGTTTAGAGAATATATCATTGAGATAAATACCGAGCATTCTTTTCCCAGAATAGAGCCTTCAGGCTTCTGTCCACTCTGCTTCAGGGATTACATGAGCTAATGGCAGCAACAGTGACTTGATGACAACTGTGTCTGTCCTCTATTAATTTTAATAATTCTTTTTTGTTCTTTGAATGATTTTCACCTTCTAATCATTAGTAACTTATTTGTGCTTTAAGATTGAAAAGTTATTCCCATTTTCTTTTTCCTTTTTAATTTCAGGCCTCATGTTACATTGCTTTCCTTCCCCAGCATTTCTGTCCTTTGCTTGATGCCTCATTTGCTTTGTTTTCTGAAGGGCAGATATATATGAATGAAATGTTCTTTTTTACCTTTGAAGAAAATGGCTTTGGGTCAGTGACTAGACCTCTTCCCTCCTGTCATTTCTCCTATCTGGTCCTTCCCACACTGTGCCCGACATATTACCCCTTCTTGTCTACTTGCTGTACCTCGTTCTTAACAGCTGCTTTTCCTTGCTCTCATTGTTTCCCATTCTTTGCTTTGGTCTTTCATTTTTTTTCTTTTCCATCCTATTCATTTCGAACAACTTTTCTCTTGCTATAATTCCACACTTACTTAGTTCGTTTCACGTTTGATAAAGAATCAAGCCTCTTAAACCTCATGTGCTGATACGTTGGCTCTAATTTGCTACAGAAGCAGTGTGCACTGCTATTTGCCCCAGAACTTTCTTCCTTTATCCATCTCCTTTGCCATGATTCCAGCCCTGCATGGTAAGGCTGGTGTTTGCACAAAAGCCTGGTGAATGGGATAGAAGCTTGTCACCCAGCTCCTCTTGATATCTTGGTGATGAAGCCCCAGATAACCAATGTTCTGAATTGCCAGCTGTGTACAAATCTGAAAAACTGTGCTTTTTAAGAAGTAGCCTTTCCTACCACTAGACATTCCAATTTTACTTGAGATTTATTCAAATTCTAGCTGTAAGGTGACATCTATGATAAAGTTACATGGAAAGAAAGGCGGACAGACAAGGGGAGCTGCCTGAGATCCAGCACAAGGGCTTAGAAACCAAGACATGTGCAACTTTTCAAATGACTTTTTCTTGTCCTACATTTGGTTGAAAATTTGATCCAGTCAAATGGGACCATGTTGGGATCTGCATCTTGCAATAACAATATGGCACCAGTGGCTGTCCCCCAGTGGCAAAAGCAGAGATAAAGTTTCCGATGATTTGCACATATTTCTTAATCTAAACTGAAGTACATCCAGTGGTCTCTGGAATACTTTATCATTTGTTCTTCAGGGACAGAAAGTATTGCAGGATGAAGCCCAAGCCCCTGCTGTGCAGTAGAATAGTTTCGACTTACTGGTAATGAGAGTAGAATTAAGCCCATTCTACCTAGTGGGTGTGAAATTAGCTCATTTGGTGTGACGCTATTGGATTTTCTAGAGAGTATAAGAAAAAAAATCTAGTTGAGAGAGACTGTGAAGATAGAAGTGGTCAATAGAAGGTTTCCTGAAAGAAATAAACTTGATTTTTGTTTCAAAAATGCCCAGCATGTGACAGTACCAACTAAAGTACCACATATATTGGTCCTTGGCTTGAAACTAAACTGTTAATTGGTTATAATGTGGTGTTGATAGAGGTTAGAAGGCTGAAGGTGGATGGAGAATATTCATTTTAATCACCAGACATTTTCCTTCTGCTCTTATAATAGAGTGAAGCTTTAGCTCTTTCAATACTTTCCAGCATCTCTCCTTTCACTTTTGAGTTTACATACTTCCATGCTTTATGTGGAATTAGATAAAATAATTTCAGTAGTTGTATGTTGGCAACTTTATTCACATGGCAAGTGAATAAGTATGAGATTGATTTCACCTGAAACTAAAAAGCAGATTGCAAAGAATCTCTGCTTTTATAAAGAGATTAATCCATACTGAGATACTCATGTAAGGATGTTTTCACTCCATTTTTTCTCTAAAATATAACATTTTTCTATATCTGTACTCTGCTGCAAAGATCATGCTCAGAACAATCAGCATCTTGTCTTTGTACCATATTTGCTTGTTAACTCAGGAATAAGCAATGTCAAATAGGAGAAGAATCTTTGCAGAAGTCTTGACCAGTGTATAAATTAACCCATAAATAAATATAGTGTTGCAGAAGCTCTGGGAAAGAGCTGCTGTTGCTGTCTGGGTTGCTTAACTGCAAGGAGATACTCCTGTTAGAAGTAGAACAGATAAGGCATTTATTTGCAGAACTCTTGCACAGCCAAACAACACTTCCTTCAAATGGTACGAGGCCTTCTTCTCTGTAACCTGCTCTCCATGTGCAGCTAACTTTCAAAATCACTGTATGCCTAAATGTGTGTTATTTTAATTTATCTTCCGAATTCTGAAATTTTCAGTAATGGTGAGGCCATTTTCAAACTTTCCTTCTTTGCAGAGTGCAGAGGTACTTCTTTTTCTAATGAAGGTTGAGATTTTTTACTGTGAAACTACTTGGAAGATGAACCCTTAAAAGAAATGAAGTATTAGTGGCCTGATGATGAAGATTTCAGCTCTTTGCAGCACTCCTTACCCCCACAAAATCAACCCCTTTTTTAGATTCAGATGAGGATCAATTTCCATGTGAATGTGCAAGGTAACTTTTTTCCTTCATATATACTGTGGAAGAATAAAAGTCCTTGTGACACAAAAACCACCCCAAACCCCCCCCAAAAAACCCAAACCCAAACAACCCACCACCACCAACAACAACAAAAAAACACAGAAAAAGAAATGAGATGCTTTCTAGAAAGACTTCTTTTCTTCCCCCCTTTCTTCTGTCATCAGATACTGCCATGCTCAATGATCAGGAACGAGTCACATCAGGACTGAAGTGCGTTGCTAACATAAGAAAAGATTTATGGGTGACCCTCCTTCTCTTCTTACCTGTGGTCTTGGGTGAGGAAGAGACATGCTATGGATCTCCAGCTGCCTGTGTTTTCAGTGCTGGTGGGTGTAGGGCTACCCACAGATGCTCATCTGCAGTAGGAAACTACTAATGGCTCCCCTTAAAATATAATGCATCAGGACCCAAAGGATATGCAGAGTAGGAGGGAACAGGAAAATCCCTCCCTTTTCTGAAAAATTCCCTGTTTTTTCATATGTGGCATGTGCTCTGCTGGCCTCCCAAATGCTATAGTATTTTAAACCAAGACAGTGTAGCTGGTTCAATGGAGCAATCTTGTGTGTAAGTGCAGGCAAATGATTTGCACTTGAAGAGAAGCTGTAAGTCATTAGGGTAAGACTGGTCACTACCTGGCCCCAACAACTCTGAAGAAAAAAAGAAACTGTGCAAGTGGATTAATATCCATGGGGTTTTGTTGCGTTCTGACATTCAATCATGACTCAAATGATTTTCTGAACAGGTATTTCTACCTTTTGGGGAAATAAGTATCTATTCCTCAACCTGTCATGCTTAGTTTTGAAATTGTATATTATTGTTGCTTTGCCTGGGAGTATGAGCAGCAGAAGATATTAAATTCTATTTAATTATGTGCATACATACATATTGCACATTTCACCCCAAACCTGGGCATGTACCAGCCATCAGAAAAGGCAGGAATATCCGTTTATCACAGACAGTGCTGAGGCAAAAGTGCCTGTTAAATTCAATGAGTCACCTTCCACTGATTTTAAAGAGCCTGCTGTGGCCCTGCCTTTCTTTGAACCTTGGGTATTATTTTTTATTGTGATTGTATTTTCTCGTTACACAGGTGGTCTCAATTACTTTTGCTTTCTGAGCCCAGCTTAATGAAGGGAGATTTCTGGGACCTCTGACCATAACTTGCACGCTGCAAATCACCTTTTCACCAGAAAGACATCAGAAACCTGTAATACTGTGCTGAATTTCTTTTGACCAGATACTGCACATTCAGGTAACAAACCAATTATTTTGCATTTAGAAAATAACCCCCTGAAAATCCAACCTATAAGGTGCTGTTAAGTGGAAAGGCCATGGGTGTCTGATGGCTCATGCACTTCCATGCTAGCAAGATGCTCTACCAAGGACACATGGAGTGAAGGACTCTGGGATGCTTTGGGGTGTGTTGCTAAGGAAACCTGTGCTTTTGATGAAATGTGCTGGGAAGGGCTGGTTTTGGAGAGTGTCTCTTCGCTGCCAGCACTGCCAAAAGAGAACAGAAGCCCTAAGCAGCTGTTGTAAAATTTTTACATGATCACATGTTTCTTTTTAATATAAACAAGGGAAGGAAATGGGAAGCTTCCTTTAGAAGAACTAAAGGGAGAATGAGGAGAAGTGATAACGTTTTGAGAGGACTATATTTCTGTCGGGGATCCCTGGTGCCTGATGGACCAGCCACACGTGCCTGTGGGGGGTTGTGCTCTTTTGGTGGCCAAGCCCATAGCTCATATCCTCCCTGCATCCGTGCAAAAGCTGTTCTGAGTTAATAAAGAACAAAAAGAAATGTTGAATTTTGAGTTAAAAATGCTTGCAGGTTTTAATCTGACCTTCTGCTAAACTCAAGATTAAATGTTTGCCTCAGTCTTAATTTGTTGAGAATATTTCCCTCAGCTCTTGTTTTTTCATGTTGAGAGTGCTGCTCACAATGTGCAAGTGCATAAATGTGAAGAATGATGTTGAAGCTCGATGAATTCCAAGTCAGTTTTCCATGTGTAGATTAGAAACGTAAAGAATCTACTGAAAATTCTGTAAGGTCTCCAAAGACCACAAACAAAAGGGCAAAGTGCCTTCAATCAGACAGCATCTTGTAGCTCTTAGCATCATATTATGGCTTATACTTGACAGCTGAGGTCTTGGCCGGCACAGTTGGGGTTGTTGTTCCTCTAGAGTTATGTACTAGGTAAGGTGCTACATTGAGTCATGGCTAAGGTGTGTGCAGCAGTTGGATTCTTTCTCTGAAGTAAAAACTGTAGGGTTTTTTTGAGGCAGCACAACTTCAAATCACAGTAAAGACATTTTATTATAGTACATCTGTGAACAGGATGTTTAATGTTTGACATGTTTATTAAAAAAACTGAACACAGCACATTATCCATCTGCTGTGATTACTGTATAGGTAGGCAGTTGGGACTTTGAATTTAAAAATCTATGTGCTTCTGTGCAGCCCATCACTGCTGCCTCCAAAAACTCTCAATAATAGATCTTCACAGCGAGGCTTCTACTGTACTTCAAGGTGCTGTCGGCTTTTCCCTCCTTCTTAATTAAAGGGAGCCATTTGACATCTTGGCCTGAACCTGCTTGATAAAGTCTCTCATGTCTATCAGATTTTCTGTGTGCTTTGGAATATAAATTATCACAAAGATCTGTAGCTTGTGAGCTCATTTATGCAGGAAAACTGTAGCTGGCTTTCAGGATTAGGAGTGGATTTTAGCTGATGACAATTTTGGCTGCTGGTTCAGCCAAGTCTTTTTCTGTTGGTGGTCTTCAAGAGTGAGCTCTCCTAATTTCTAGAAGTATTACATTTCGGAATAAAAGTGCTCAATAGAAGCATTAGATACCTTAGCCTGCCCAGTGTTGGTTCCCCAAGAATGCAGTAAAGACCTGAAGTCCATCACTAGCTTCCTGCTTCGCTCTGTCATACCAGATGTTTTCTCTTGGATCTGTCTTCAGAATTTTATCATAAAACACAGAACTGGAAATGTTCCACCTTAAGCGTATTTTTTTATTGTTTAGGCTTTGTTTGAACTAATGACTGTATTTTTATCCTTTTGCTGTGCACCAAGACTGCTTGTTGAAATAGTAGACCTAACACGGCACAGTCCCTTTGTAATTGTCTTAACTCCCATTACATCCAACTGGTGTTATGCAATATCAAAGATTCAAGTAAAAAGCATCAAAAAATGTTCAGGTTTTGTGTAGCTAAAGCAGAAGTAAAAGCTAAAAGCTGCAAGAAGATTAATGAGATTACTTATTTAGTAGTCCAGAATGCAAAGAGTATTCCTTAGACTATCATCCATCATTTCTGTTGCCTCAGGCAAAAAGGATGCTTCAAGCTTGCTTCTAATTTTACTGAGTGTATTCAGTTTCCTGTGTAGCTTAAGATCATTACTTGTTTCATTAATTCATTGTGACTAAAAAGTAAAAATCATAAAAAATTAAAACTTTGTTTTCAGCTGCGGGGTTGTGTCTCGTATCAGTTGAGCTGTCATTCAAATAATTTTTCTGGGCATTTTTGGTCTTGTTCAGCTACAGCTGTGAAGGAAGAAGTCAGTATTTTCTCCTAATTTGTATCTCAAACTTTCTGATTATCTTCAAATACTATCACTTTTTCTTTGATCTTTCCTAGAGAAAAATGTTCTCCTGTGATTTTTTTTTGATCAATGTCTATCTTCATTCTTTCCCTTTCCTGTATTTAAATTCTGTAATTCAGGTTAAAATGTTGAAAGCAAGGTTAGATTAAGTTATAGTATCCCCATACTGGTGTTCTGTAGCAGTCTTTATTTCAGATTTCTTTTGGTTACACAGCATTAAATTAGATATATGCTCTTTGCCACAACAAATTTTACAGGTGAGGTCCCAGGATAGTCATGGCAGCATGAAGTACTTGCAGTGAGCATCGTGGGAAAATGCACGAGAATCAAGTAGAGAGTAGCGTGTGAATTGGACTTACGTTTTTCATTTCAAACTGAAACTACTGCACTGTTATAGCAGTTTAATAGAATCAAATAGTGAAGTATTTGCTCTGTGAGTTTTTGTTTTCTTGGGTTTTGTTGTGGTTTTTTTTTTACTCTTACACAGAAGGAGTTCTGCATATAGACAGTCAGGGCTTAACGCTTTTTGTCCCTTAGTTGCTACAATGCTCAAGAGACCTTTATTAAAGCAGAATCTTAATTTTTCAGAGATCCTCAACTAGTTGTCTGTCTTCCCTCTGAAGACATGGAAGGAAGTTCATGGCATTGCTCTGATACAAGAGCAAATATGATTTGCTCTAATGAGGGGAAAAATGTATCTTTATAATGCATTAGTAGATTCTGCAAGTCAAGTTTGAACTGAAAATGGTGTTGGTAAGGAGTCATGTTAGGAAATGTGAAGGAATGAAACTTAAGTCCCATCTACTGAGCTGCCTAAATATTTACTTACTGTACTTCAAAGAAGCTTTTTTTTAGAAATTATGATGGAATGCTTTTCAGTGCAATCTCCCAAGGGTCTTAACGGTAAAAGTAGAGTCTTCCTCTGATGTATTACAGAGTGGCCTTTCTTGTCTGTGGAAATCTGATGCCTGTTTCTGTAAACATAGACGAAAATAGGGATCTGATGAAAATAAGCTGGATGACACTATTAAAGAGGGAAAATCTGTCTTGGAAAACCTCCTTTTAGATATTCAACCAAACTTTTTACTTACTGATTCAAACATGATTGTACATAATGTATTTCTCTTTGTGTCTCTTGGACCTAGACTTGCAAAGCTCTCATGTTATGGTATCTAAATTAGCATACGTGTTTATATATGCTCAGACAGTTATATGGAAGACTTTTGCAGTTTGAAAGATGGTTGCGGTTTGTGATTTATCCTCTCACTGTCTCATGGAGACATTCTGTGGAATGAGCAGACACTTTCAAAATGGTCCCTGAATTTAATTCTACATGACAATAACATTTGTTCGTTGTATTGTCTTTCCTTACATCCAAGTCTCTACAACTGATTTGCAAATGAAGTATTACCTCCTGGACAGGGAAGCTAAGGTACTGTAAAGGTGTGGTGAGAGATCACAGAGTGGGTGTGGCACAGCTGGCGTATCTCATGATTTTATGATATATGTTATATGATATATATATATAACATATATATATATAACATATATGATATATATATAACATGATATATGTTGCTCTGTTCTACCCATTAGATGTGCTCCTTTTAAAAACTCGCTGTACTGACAGAAAAGAAGTAGTATTATATCACAAAAAACTAGTGCCTTAGGTGGAGGAGGATGCTTTTATAACTGAAATAACATAAGCACTGCATAAGTGATACGCTATTAATAGTCCTAAGTACAATTTAACAACTTCAGCAATGACAATTTTTTTCATTTTTTCACTAGTTTTGTATAACCATAATAAATTTTTAGACACTACCTTTATTAGTCCAGCATTATTTACATTATCTTATATGTGTATTTACCTTAGACCTGATTCGCCTGACAGTTACACTTTTACTGAAGACAGTGAAATTATTTCCAAACTAGAATTAATGAAGGATCTGTAAGCTTTGAATCTCTATTTCTCTTACAGTACAGCCCATTAATGCCTCTATAACCCATGCAATTACATGAATTGATGCAATGAATAAGAACATCTCACTGTTGAAACTACAAAGGTTGTCTTTGATTATTATTGAACTTCTGTGGCTGATGAGATAAGTCATAGTGTAAGAAATATGTTGCCTGGAAATCATGGCACTGAATATTTTCTTTACTAGCAATGCACTGTAAAAGGACTAAATCTTTAATCAGAAGTGTTAAACAATATGGTTTTGATTGCAATACATTAGGCAGCAAGGCTCAGAAGCTGATGCAATAAACAAGCTCGCTACCTTGCAGCAGGTAGTAACCAGTTACTGAAATATACAGATGTGCTGAAATATACAGGCTTCAAGTAGCTGTATAATGTGATTTCCCTTCTTCCATACAACCCAACCCCTTTTCATTAAAGCATGAAGAATTTGTTGTATGAAGAATTTTGGTTTATCCCTACACTGGCAGCAAAAAATACATTGCTTTTTATCTTAGAAGATGGCAGCTTTTTATGACATCTTTTTGAATCCCATTCTCGCATTATGTGAATACCAGACTTGTCATTCCTCTCCCTTTCCTGGAAAGCAGTGGCAAGACATGCTGGAATGGGAAAACTGCAATCCAGTTTAATGCTACAGGTAAAATCATTGTTCATGCTTACAGTGAATTTTGTCAATATATTATAGGAAAGGGAATAAATAATACATTTGTGAAACAGAAACAGAATCTCCTTTTTAAATCCTGTTATATGTAAAGGCTGAGTATTCTAAATCAGAACAAGACAGGATTTTAAAAAGAACTCATATTTGGACTATCTGTGATCTTTTAACAACCGTCTCCTCTCTTTCAACACTTTCTTCATATAGCTGTAAATTCTGAGACTATAACATGTGCAGCTGAGGTTATTAAAATGATATATCAATGTGAGACCAAAGTCTGACCTTAAGTTATCTAATGTTTTATAATCTGTCTTCACACTGCTATAGATGGTGTCGTCCTGTTCTGATCTTTTCAGGATTATCTCTCCTATCTGTTCTTCCTTGTCCTTCTGACTTAATTGTTGCAACTTCCTCATGTTTTTTCAAAGTTGACGGATAGACAATTAGTGATTAGTGGAAACAGTTTAAATCAGCCTTCAACTGTTTCTGTAAGCATCTCTCATATTTTGTTTAGATGTAATCCCCAAATAAAAAGCTGTGTATGGGAAACATTAAAGTTGGTTTTCTATATTGCGTTGACCAAATATGTGAGAAAGACATATGAAAAAGCTTTCAACTTTTGCTGTGCTGACAGCTGCTTGCAGTGGAGGTCAAAGCCTTCAGTGATCTGCCACTCTACAATAACTGTTCAAAGTGCTGCAAAGACTGCCAGTTGAGCGCCCATTTAGCAGTAAATGTTAGTCTCATTCTTGATTCGCTGAACTCAGGAAAAAACATTCTTTTATGGAATAGGAGCAGACTATGACCTAAATACCCAAATCAAAAATTGATCTTTCGGAGTATTTTTTTGCAGTTGGTTGCTTTAGATCGTATCTATATATATCCCTTAATAAATTCACTATCCTGGTGTATAATCCAGACCTGACTGAAGAGCTGAATAAGAACTGGAACTCAGTTTGCTTTAAGATTCTGGTGGTTTGAAATACTCATTCCTCCTATGTGCAGGCTTCCGCAGCATGTTTCTGTAGCGAGAAAATTCAGGTGCATTATTCCTTTTATGTATTTGACTCTCTGCTCTGCATTATGTCATGCGGTAAGGCGTAGTGTGAAACGGCCCGGCACAGTGTAGCAACATAAAGCAATCACGTTCTGAAATTCAGGCCAAGAAGTCCTGTGAGTATTTATAGCAGATGTTAACCCCCTGACCTACTGGCCTCTCTTCACCGTGGAGTTGCATGAAATCTGATGTGCTCTCTGGAGCTCTTCACATCAGCTGAGGGAGCTGGCTCTTCAGACAAAGGGATGAGACAAAAGGAACGGCTTTCAGGCAGGGTGTACTCTGTGTAGTGCAGATCCTTACTGTGTATGTCATTGACTTAAATTTCCTAACCGCCTTTAGATGTGGAAAGGCTTAAAGAGACACCAGGCATTTGAGGGAGAGCAATACAAAGGATCAGCTGCCAGAAACATTTAGATCTGTCTTTGACTCCTTTGGCCTAGCTCTTGTGATAAATCTTCATTGTGCAGAGGTGATAAGTCTAGATAAGTCTAGGTGATAATCACAGTTTTAAAAAACCTGCTTTGTCATTACTTACTTGGCAGCGTAATCCAAAATACAGCAGTATTTCTCTGTAATCTAATGGTAAATGTTGACTTTATCCAAGCTTACAATTACAAATCCTCATTTACACTTAACAGAAGATTACTACAAAGGGAAAGCTAGAGACCTTAAAGTTTTATACTCTAAGCATATATAACTGGCTGCCTCTATTTTGGTGTGATTTCTGTCTACGAAAACAGCTACACTCAGTGTCTCTTTCATTGCATTTAATAAATTATGACTGGTAACCCTTACGTATGTCCATGCAATCCTACAGGCCGGGGCAGAGTGGCTGGGAACTGCGCGGCGGGAAAGGGCCAGGGGGGCGGCTGACGGCCGGCTGAACGTGACCCCCAGGGTGCCAGGTGGCCAAGGAGGCCAACAGCATCCTGGCTCGTGCCAGCAGCAGCGTGGCCAGCAGGAGCGGGGCAGTGCCCGTCCCCCTGTGCTGGGCACTGGTGGGGCCGCCCCTCGCACCCTGGGCTCAGTGTTGGGCCCCTCAGCGCAGGAGGGACCCTGAGGGGCTGGAGCGTGTCCAGAGCCGGGCAGGGGCTGGGGCACCAGCCTGGCGGGGGGCGGCTGGGGGGGCTCAGCCTGCAGAAAAGGGGCTGGGGGGGATCTTACTGCTCTCTGCAGCTGCCTGGAAGGAGGCTGGAGCGAGGTGCGGGCCTCTCTCCTCTCCCAGGTAACAAGTGACAGGGTGAGAGGAAACGGCCTCCAGCTGCACCAGGGGAGGTTTAGGTTGGGTATCAGGAAAAATGTCTTCACCAAAAGGGTGGTCAAGCACTGGCACAGGCTGCACAAGGAAGTGGTGGAGTCACCACCCCTGGAGGTATTTAAAAAATGTGTAGACATGGCATTTGGGGACACAGTTTAGTGGTGGGCTTGGCAGTGCTGGGTTCATGGTGGGACTCAATGACCTTAAAGGTCTTTTCCAACCTAAATGATTCTATGATTGTATGATATATACATGGCATTTCTCGCTATTGTTACATAAATTGCCTCAACATTTTTTGTGCTATCACTGATTTCTGACTGCTTCCTTATTAAGTGCTGCTGATGGCAATCTGTCAAGGAATTGCATGATAGTGGTGTGACTTTACAGGGGTGAACTGACATAATTCTTCTAAAATTGTACCAACTAAGTATCTGTCTAGTCATTTTTAGTGCAGCAAGACCATTTCAGACAACCATTTTTCAGCTGAGTGTGGAACTTGCACTATTTAAGGAGGAATAAACTCAAACCACACTCAGGTTCAGTAATTACCTGTTCTTTGCAGTATTACCTGTCCATTTTTCCATAGAGAAGGGCAAAATCAAGCTATTTAGATACTTGGAGGATGGCAGCAGTTTGCAGTTGGTGTTCTGAAAGGCTACATATAGGAAAGTGGCCTTTGATTAAAGTAGAGCATGGATATTCAGACCTAAATTTAGGGCTCATTGCTGGTTAAAAAAAATTAAAAATCAAACACCACTAACATTTCTGCAAGTAAGAGACAAATCCTGCTCTGTAAAGTTTTGGGAGGAATTATATGGAAATGTAGTCTGTTGTATGCTATCCTCTTCCCATCGAACACATGTACATCGCATTGTTCGTGTATGTGTTTCTGTTCTTCTTGTAGTGACTGGACTTTTTGGATGTCTGTAAAATATAAGCCAGAATTCTGCTGTTTTCAGTGTTGAAAACTTTGAAAGACTTCAGATTTCTTTAGAAACAGAAATGCTTTCTCTGTAAGAATTGCTGACATCTTGATATTAGTTTTCTTTAAAAGCAAGTGAAAAGTTTTTGAATATTAAAAAGACATAGAAAAAACATCTTTGGGAATATCAGAACAAAATTTCAATGGAAGCAAACCTCTTATTTGAAGCTAGTATATCTACTTTGAATTAGGATTTTGAAGCAATGGCTTTCATTTTGAACTTTCTTATTGAAAAAATTTGAGCATCATTTATGTTGTGGATTACAGATTTTTTTTTTGTGTGTGTAAGATTTTCACACAAAGCATTTCTGGATGCTTTACCAGAGACTGAAAAGCAACAGGATAGGTGCCCAGTTCCACTTAAGCACGGAGCCTAGAGTGTTTGAATGTGTATAATTTTAGGCATAGAAATAGATATGTGCAGGTAGACACTGAGGTAGGGATTTCCTTCATCTCCTAGTGTGAAGGACATATGGCTTTGAAACTTTATTCCACAAATATGCATTAATTTAAAATAAACTAATTTCTTTTAGATTAAATTCTAATGAACAAGACTGAGGCATGTGCAATTTTTGTTTCACACACAAGCCAGACTGTACCTAAGAAAAAGAAAGAATAATTGAAATAGATTATTATGGGAAGTAATCTCTTGATGTTTTAATAGATTGTTTTGTAAATGGAAGAATATGAAATTTTTTAATTCTCTGATAACATATCTGTGTCAAAGAGTTTAATGTAGTCAGACAATGACGCAAATGTACCATATTCATATGACAGAGTTTATATTGGGTTTATATTTTTTCTTTGACTTCTAACCCAAACAGTTTCTGCTTAAATCCAATGACAGTTTACAAGAATTATCTTTTGTAACAGAAGTACAAAAGTACCTGTAGATCATTGGTTTGATTTCAAAATTATTATCAGCCTTCTTGTTCTGTGTTTTCCTTTTGGATAATGCAAAAAAACTTCGAGTTAAAAGACTATTTGTGATTAATTTTTTTGTAACTGAAGGGAATCCAAGAAACAAATTCCCATTTAAAAGTGGCTATCATCACAAATAGAGAAGTAATAATTATTATTCATGACTTTTTGACCTGTTTAATCAAGTCCCTACTGTTAGGGAAAAGATCTCATTTTTGACTTGCACTTTTCTTTATTTATCTCTTATGTCTTTATCGGGTGATTAATGTCAAATATGTATCTTATTCCTCCTTAAAGAAAAGCAATATTGATTTTATTCACAGGATAATTTAATTTCCTTCAGTATTTTAATGTCAATAGAATCAGAATTTTTCCTGAGGAATAGAAAGAAATACTACTTATAGGAAATGAAGTTTTGCTATTGATGAAACAGGAAGTGCCACACATTTCACTTTCATAGCAGATTTAACTGCAGTATCACAATTACTCTGGATCAGACTTTAAATTCATGCCAAAATTTATAAGAAGCTATGGTAATTAATGTATTATAATTAGATATCTTTTAAGTCGGGTTTTTGGGTGGGGTTTGGTTGGTTTTTTTTGTAGGTGAATGGGAAAATGCTTCAGCTAATCTTAAAATGTAAGAAACAGTATACAGGCTACAGAGACACAATGTGTCAACCTCTTCAATTACTTTTTGCTATAAAGAACTTTGAATTGTTTAATTTCTTAAGTGTATGCTACCGAAACCTTGAACAGTAATGATTTCTTTTAGAAGGTGACTTTTGTGTGTATTCTTATAGATACTTAGCAGGATGTTACAAGGATAGCTGAGCGGGCGGGATAATTGACAGTGTTGAATGTTTGCATTGATGATGCAGCTTTTAACACATGTCTCTCCCTCACAGGAGATATTGCATGACAGTCAAGGCAGCCTAAAAAATTGTGACCATCTGGGTGTGTTAGAAATGGAGCTCCCCACCATAGAAGAGGAAGCACATGGTGTGAGAGACATGTGTTGCTGGAACACAGCTCTGAAAAGGATTCCCTCTTCAATATAATTCTTCCTAAGTAAGTAATTTTTACAGGTAAACTTCACATAGGTTTGCTACGTTCCTGAAGTCTTTTTCCGTATTTTTCCTTCCCTTCTTTAGCACAAAAGTTTCCTTCTACCCTGGTGCTTTTATCTTAGAAAGAATATCTCCCATTGATCAAATCTCCCTAAATTTAAATAGCCAGGTTGGAATTTGTATTTGTTTTCGATAAGAGCCACCTAATCTGAGTAGAAAATTGTGAACGATACTGAACAAAACCGGCATCATGCTGCCAGGTGAATCGTCATGTTGCCTCAGTCTGTGGAGCTGCACAATTTTGAAAGAGGTAAAACTCAGGGGAAATCTGCATTAGAAAAGTTATGTAATCTTCAAAAAAGGAAGAAACCCTCTTGTTTTGCAAAAAGTGTAGAAAATGTCTGGTCTTGTATTCCAGGAAATAAGTGGCTTTCTACAAGAATGAGGGAAGGGAACCGATTTTTACTCTTATACTCCAAAGATTCTGTGCCTGTAGATTAAAATGTGATTGATTTCTTAATATTTCATTTGTTAGGATGTTTGACAGACATGCTGAGTTTCACATCTCCTTGAATGCCTTATTCCATGAGCACTTATCAGCAATTGCTGTCTCTAAAATGTATTAGGTATGCCTGTTAATACCCTGACAGTTAATAAGCTCTCAGTTAGTTCAGGAACTAGAAGTATTTGTTCATGTTTGAAGATTAATAGTAGGTTAAGTTTATCATTTAAAAGGAAAAGGAATCTCTTCTTCCCAGTTTATTCCAATCTCCAAACATAATTCACTCCCTTGTGTGTGATAGTTTTAAAGTTTTACTTTATAATTTTAAAGAGTGTTTAGAAATAGCTGCAAAGGTTTAATAATTGAATCAATTTAACCTATATTTAACAACTGATTGTGATTCAGACTGTAGCTGCACACCCTGCTGCAGCACACTATTTGGAGAGGTGATGTACCTGTAAGTGGCCCCAGAAAGCAGTACAGAGCTTTATGTTTGGTGAACTGGCCTCTGCAAACACCCTTGCTGCAGCGGCTTAAAACCTGCTGGTACCCGTGCAAGGTGGCAGAGAGCTGCATTGTGTACTGACAGTGCTTGACTGCACTAAGGGGGTTTGTTGCATCCCCCTGGCCTTAGACCTGGGTCATAAATGCAGTGGTGCTCCAGGCTGTTGGCTACCACGTGCCATCCGTGTGACCCAGTCATGGGTGGTGGATGCTGTTGTTGGTCAGTTGTGGAGTAAGGATGAGGAGCAGGGGAACATGGGCACTGGTTCGTCATTTGTATAATTCCTGAGATGGCTTACACTCATGTGGTCACTTCCCTGGTGGCACAGAGCTTGAGATCTGTGACTTTATAACTCATCAATGCTTGCTAAAGGAGACTCTTAGCCCAAGAACCTCAGTGTTAAAGATACTTGTAAAACTAGGCACTGCCTTCAGCAAGAGAGGTTACTATTATACAAGGAAAAGCTATCACTAGGCTTGTTTATCTCTTACAATAATACAGGATTTTATACAACTCAGTGTGTTTTCAGCAAAAGTTGTGAAGAAGGGAGTTGGGGAAGAGTGACCTTTTAAAGCAGAGACAATTCCTAGCCTATTAGCAGTAGATGTACAGTGGTTTAGGTCCTCCTCCTCCTAACAGTTGTTTGTGCTAAATAGTTTGTCTACCCTTTTTTGCTACACAGCAAGGTGAAACCTCTGGAAACAGACTGAATTTGGTGGGGCAGGGCAAGAAGTTTAGACATAAAGAAAGTAGAGAGGGGATCTTTGACAGTAGCAATGAAAGGTTTAACTGATGTCTCTTTGTGAAATTGGTCATTGATAAGATTGTGGCTTATTAGGCTGATCTAAAATTATGTCTTTCATTTTAAAATGGCAATGTTAAATGAGGGTGATCAAACAAGTCTCATTCTGATGTCTGTTTGTTGAGTGATGCCTCTGATCTTCCTGCATCAATGTGTGTAATTCTTTTTAGTAAACAATGAACATTACGAAATTATTTTAATAGAAATCTGTGGACACATGAGATTTGAGAAAAAGTAGTGCCCAATATCATGTGAAAAAATTGTCAAGTAAAGTGTTGCCCAGGACCAGACCTTATAATACTCCCGATAATAAACAAGTGTCTATCTGCAACTCATGACTCAAAACCAGCTCCATGTACTTGCAGAAGTGAGGACTGTGAGCGGCCCTCCTTGGGGTATTTCTGAGCAAATGAGATGGGGCAGCTCTGGAAATGAGGGGAAAGCTTTCTGCTCTCTATATGCAATCTATACTCAAATGGAGGATCAGTGAGTTTAGTCAAGTGTTTGAAATGAATGAGAAGTACCTAGATTCTTTCAGTGAGACATCTAATCCTCTTCAAAACTTTGTCAATTAATTTTTAATGTCATCTGCCTCCTCACCCACTTTGCTGTATGATGAGATGGCTCAACAGATTCACATTTTTTCTAAATGCCCATCTCCTGATTCCTACCCTTCATGTCCTGTTCTCCTTTTTGTTTCATCTCTGCTATGGGTCTTTTCATCTCTCCCTGCTGTCTTAGTCTTCAAAACTGCTGTCACGTCTCTCTTATAAACTGCTGCTCCCATCGTCTGTCAGGTTTCTTGAACAAAGCTAGTGGAAGCAGCTTAGCTCACCTCTGTGTTTTAAATGAATTTAGTTCTAAAGCTAAGTTTACTCCACAGTCATTGACAGAGGTAGATTATTAAACATAGTTGTACAGAATTGGAATCCAGGAGACATGAATTTATTCAGAAAACTGAAATCTTCTGACATTTAATGATATGCTTGTGTATTAAATTATATTATAATATTTATAATAATAAATTATATTCTATAATTTATTTAATTATATTAGAATCATACAATCATAGAATCATTTGGGTTGGAAAAGACCTTCAAGGTCATTGAGTCCCACCATGAACCCAGCACTGCCAAGCCCACCACTAAACTGTGTCCCCAAATGCCATGTCTACACATTTTTTAAATACCTCCAGGGGCGGTGACTCCACCACTTCCTTGTGCAGCCTGTGCCAGTGCTTGACCACCCTTTTGGTGAAGACATTTTTCCTGATACCCAACCTAAACTTCCCCTGGCACAACTGGAGGCCATTTCCTCTTGTCCTGTTGCTTGTTACCTGGGAGAAGAGACCAACCCCCGCCTTGCTCCAGCCTCCTTTCAGGTAGTTGTAGAGAGCGAGGTCTTCCCCCCAGCCTCATTTTCTCCAGGCTTAATACCTCCAGTTCCCTCAAGCCATGTCTTGTAAGACACGTGCTCTAGCCCCTTCACCAGCTTCATTGTCCTTCTTTGGACACACTCCAGCACCTCCATTCCCCAATTAGTTTTTCTTTCTTTAGGTTATAAGCTGCTCATTTCATTCTTATCTGCTCATTTACAGAGGATTCCTCATGTCAGAAATCTACTGTATTTAAAAACAGCCACCAGTGTTGAACATTGCCTGTTGCCTTGGCAATCCCATTGCATGGGTATTTCATGATTATCTGTGTTGGAGACTTGCATTGTTCATACTGTACTGCCACTGCTATGTTTGATGGTAACCAGGAAATTTTCTTCTGTTCTCAGCTTTGTCATTTTCTTCAGAAGAGTTTGTGAGGTCAGTAACATCTACAAAATATTCTGTAATTCTGTGTCAGGATCTTACTACCTTTCATCCCATTTCTACTAAACTAGGTGACACAGAAAGAGGAATACCTATTTAATTCTGCAATGCAGTTTTAAAGTTTGAAATTAGAAGTAATAGGGTGAGCTTGCACTGCTCATTCTGAGCTGGTAGGAGAGGTATTCTTGTAGGAGGAGATCTCATCAGGTGGGCAGTACCCCATAATGAACGTATTTAACACTGTGTATGCTGTAGATGTTGAATAGGAGCAAAATTGTCTTTCTCCCCTAAAATAGCTGTCATCACCCTCAATATGCTTGTGTCAGGGAATATCAGTGCACAACTCTCAGAAGTTATCCCTGCCTATTCATACATTTAATTCATCTTTCAACTTCATATAGACACTCTGCATGTGTATAGATAAACAGAAAAGAAATAACTCCTTGACCCAATGCCTGTGCCCATAACCTCCTTTCCCCATGGAGTATCAGCACACTCTGAGCTCAGGTGGTCCTGTTCCCTGTTTAAAGGTGGCTTCAGGCTCTGCATTTCACAGGTCCCTCCAGGACTGTACTGAACCTGGTAGGTACAAATGTATCATTCCAGCACTGGTAGTATAAAAAAGAGTGTCTGACACTGCAGCTTTCTGGTCTTTCCTGTCTCTCAGATTTTGTTAAAGTTGATGCATTCTTCCTTATATGCCTCTAGAGAAACAAACATGGGTCTGGCAATATCTAGAATTATCTCAGTTGCTTAACTGTTATGTCACATTGCATATGACGCAGCTTACTGCTTTCTGGGATTCAAATTACCATCAGTATGCTTTCAAATAGATTGGGTTCTCCAGATGAGCTTACTTCCTGAATGAATTATATTGAATGTATGTAGTTAGTATAAGCAAAAGTAGTCACTGAACTTAATCTGTTGGCGAAAAATAAGGATATGAGTAAGGCTCCTTATTTGTACAGTAATACAGATGCTAGCAGTAGCCTTTTGTGACTCATAACAAAATGAGTTATGATTTCAGGAATTGACTAAAAGCTGTGGCTCAGTCCCAGAGGTTTAAGTTTTCCCATCTCTGCATATCCCCACATGAAGCCATCTTTAATCTTTTAGTATAAGTGATGGAAGAGCAAATTGTGCAACTCTGTCGCTTCAGAATGGAATGCACTTAATGATACCTTGACCTATGGTCTCTGGGATGGAAGAAAAATTAGGTTAATTATTAATTTATGTGTTTCTTTCCTTGAGGAGTGACAAAAAAATTCCCTCTTTAAGTTGTTTGAATTTTTTCCTTTTGGTAATACCTCCAGTGTTAAATGAAAGAAATAATTTGACCCATTGGTTTTCCATTTCTGATCAAAAGTAAATGTTAATGTGGATTGATTTTGACTTACATAAGGAAAGCGCAGCATTCCATTATTTACTCAAAGCTTTTTTAATTTTTGTCATGCAAGATTAAGTAAACATTAAAGTTTGGTTTTAGATTTAAAACATAATTTTATATATAACTATTGTTTTAGTCTCAACTTTACAACTATATTTTGCAGCTTTATTTTCCTATTAATATTCTGAAAAGGAATCAGACATAAAGTAGTTTTCACACAGGCAAAGCAAGCCTACTTACAGATTTTTATTAAGAGATTCTAAAAAGTCTATCAAAACTCAAGCTATATCCTTTTACAAATATTTAATTTTACTCAATAAAATACAAGGAATACTCGAGTTGAGAATAAAACCAGAAAAAAAAATAGAGACATATTACAAGATTGCTAAGGTAGTATGTCAGGTTAAAAAGACTTCTTTTGCAACAACAGAATGCTCAAATAGCAATGACCAACGAACCCCCAGAACCCTTAAAGAAATATTGTTTTTCAAGGTAATGTAAGAAAACATGTTATAGCTTTTAATTATGACAATGAATTCCATTATTATTTGAGCAACTATTTTCAGAATAGCATTTTTTAGGATGGTCACAGATGAACAAGGGAGTGTAGGAGCGTACTGACATGCAAATATTTTGGAGAGGGGTTAGGGGGGTGGGAGTTGATTGCTTAATATATTTTCTGACAACATCCTTGATTGGCAGCAAAAGATTACAACACACTCCACAACATTAATTTCTTCTTAGTTGGGAAGTGGGCTTATATAATTTAATGGGCATCTCAGCTAACCAGTCTGTACCAAGCAGATTGGAACTAGCTGGTAACCACAGATGGATCTCAAATAACAGAATGAGGAAACTATCCAGACAGTGGGGTTTTCTTTCCTCTCTTGAAAAAGTCAGTGTTCTTTTGCTATATCTTTTCTTCCCAGTGTTGACCATTTAACACATTTATGATGTTAGGAAGGCAGTAACCAAATTAATTTAATCCAGTGAGTTTGGCCTAGGGACAACTTCTGCAAGGAGTTCCAGATCAGTCTTACAGTCACCAGGTGTGCTTATGGATAGCTAGTCAAAGTACATCTCACCTTTTTGTAAAGAATTTTTGTAATGAAAAGAAACAATCTTTATGTCACTTTAAATTTATGCATGACACAGCCCAGTCATGAAAGAACGTGGAGGGCATTCCTCTACTCAGTCCCTTCCCCTGAGAAGCTCACCACCTTTCTCCTTCTTTGCTTATTGCAGAAATATTTTAATTCAGCTTCTGATTCTCCAGGTCCCCTACAACTTTCTGAGAGTAACGCCCTTATTTCTGGTATTACTTGGTGAAGACATCAGGGTAAGGCTTTTATGGCCATAAGAAGCATCTTGTGAATCTCAGACATAACCTGCACAAGACTATGTCCGAAAAGCCAGTGCATTGACCATCAACATAGAACATAGCCAGTGCTTTATGTACATAAATTAAAACCTTCCATTAGAGGTTGTTGTATGTCTTCTAACATGCAAAGCCACTGGCAGTTGTGGGCTGGCTGTGCAACTCATCTCATAAGCTCTGCTTTGGAGAGGAATTTTATAATTTCTGTCTCCTGTTCATGCTGTAGGTATTTTTCTTCCAGCTATGAATAACAAAAAATGTTCAACCTATCTTATGTGCTACCTTTGACAACTTAAACTTCCTTGACTAGTAAGACAGGGGTGAGGATCTCATCTGAGCTCACTGTGAGTACTTGCAATTTTTTTCTCGTAGGTGCCATAACTTCCCTTATCCATTTTAATTTAAGACATGGAGCATTCATTCTTTCCTTCGTTTTTAAAGAAGCACGTTTTCGTGTCTCACTTCAGGGAAAAAAATGTGGAAGGGTGAATACTCTGTATTTTAACAATGGCTGTGAGGAAGAAATATTTAGTCCCTTTTTTCCCCTTCCTATAAGCAAAATATGCAAAACAAAATAAAAAACAGTCATCGGATGAAATGTATGTTAATTTGAGTCATAACTGTAAAACACGCAAGCACTTCTTTTCCCTTGATGACTGAAATAATTGACTTTGCTAAAATGAATATTCACAGATAAGTGGTTGTTGCTGCTGGATATTTAGTTCAATTATGGCCCTAAAGCAGGAGACCAAGAGGTAAAGTGTACTGGGTTTAATAGGTCACTGTTTTCATCCCTCCCTCACTTCATCATAAGCACAAGATATCAGAGAACTGGGGCACTACCTAACACAGTTTTTTAAATTATAGCTTTGTGTTTGGAAATTTTGAGCAGCTTCTTTCTCCAAGGCTAGGGCTTTACACTTTATAATGAGCTCACAACAAAACCGAAACCTGTGGCTATACCTGTTGCAGATCTAATATGTGATTTTTATATGCTTTGATTCATTTCTCAGAGCCAGGGTTCAGCTGTGATGATATTTATCTCCTATTTAATCGAAAAATATGTTGGGGACAGGAAAACATAACCTTGTGCTAACAGTCATTTGCAGAGGTCAACACTTTGGCCCAGTGGAAAGGCATGTATCCTCCAGATAGAAGGGTGGGTTGGTTGGTTGGTGTTTTGGCACCCAGCAGAATTATCTAAGCTGAACAGATCAAAGGGTAGAAACTGAGCAAAGAAGTTCTGCTGTTAAGCAACTGATGGATGGCTTCATTCGCCTACAAAAAAGCAGTCCTTCAGAGAGCACGGCAGGGAAGTCATTCCAGTACAGTGTGAAAATCCGACAGCATTACGGAATGAATGGCCCTTTTACAGTTGTGGGATCTAAAATAAAACCTACAGCTGTGCAGCCAGGAACTTCACTGTATAGCAGCAAGAAACACAGGACAATTCAGGGCATCGTTCCACACTGGGCTTAATCCAGTCTAACTGTGGACTCTCACCCTTGTATCTCTCCTCCAAATAAATTACTTTCCCATCGGATCAGTGAGTCATATTCCAGCAACACAGTGAATGACTAAATCTTGTATGAGGAAGGGTGAGGAACACGTCAATGGAGTTAAGAGGGGGAAGGAGACAGAATTAAACCATCACTTTTGGCAGCGACACACAGTTTGATGAAATTAAGCACAACATGAAACTGTGCCTCCAGAGAGCTTGGGTGAATTGGAGATATTTTAGAGAAAAATAATCTAAAGCCTCTTGCTATAAGGAGTACATAGTACAGTGTGGGTCTGAGGTATTTCTACCAAAGAGAGAAACATTTTATGATGTTTTTTATGAAGAATTAAGTCTCTGGAAAGATAAAAATTTACCTGTATCAGGCTAGAACTTTTATTTTTCCAGTCAGATCTTTACAAACACCTGACCTATTCAAGCAGTTTAGCTCTCATTTCCTGTCAGTTGAGGCTGACCCTGGCACACACCTGCAATAGCTGTTCCTGAATTTTTTCAAACTGAGTTTACTAACGTGAGCGTTAACTCATTTCAGTTGCAAATAGGCTGAGGCACCAGCTCATACAATATTTAATGTCCTGTCTGCAGTCCTTTTTTCGTCTTCCCCATTCATTGCCTTTTCCTGCAGCTCTTGCTCTCTGAAAGACCATCATTGCTTAATTCTTGTGCCATCTTTTTTTCATGGCGCTGTAGGGTAGCAAGGATTTTTATAATTCAGGGTTTTTTTTCCTGCAGAGGGACAGTGCAATCTATTTGAGGCTCACATCCATCTGGTGTGGCACATACAGTAACTGACATTGGGGCAGGCTTATAAGTAGAGCACTGAGAGCAATTAGCATTTGAATTAAAGCTACCTGTGGATAACAACAGGTGATTACCCTATTTAACAGCTGCTAAGTGGTGTTATTTGCTAGCTATAGACCACAGACTGAGTGAATTGTATGCATACAAATGGAAGTTTCTGTGCATATAAATGAATGACATTAATTAAATAATATTTTTTGATTTGCAATTATGGTATGTGGATGTTGCTTCAAAACAGGTAACCAGTAGCAAAAGAAAGGTTTTTGGAAATATTTTAGAATGCAGGACAGCACCAGCAGAAAGGTTAAAACCTTATGTTTTGGCAGTCAGTGTTTTGTTTTAGAAGCAGAAAAATAAAGCTTGCTATTTACACTGATTCAGCTTCTGGCAAAAAAAAAGAAAATAGTAAGAAACTAAAGCACATAAGATTATTTTCTCCTTCTGTTTTATCTCTGCGTTTCCAACAAGGCTTAATCAACCTCAGTGTTCTTTGGAAAGTACAACATTGTTCCTGCTGTACATGCCTACTTGCCTCCTCGCATATGTGGGAGAAGCTGCTTTGCTAACTTGCTCCCTTCTGTGCTGGGGGAGGATGAATGTCTTTTTTGAACATTTGCTTAGCATATGGCTGTGCAACATCCTCTTAAATCCATGTGGGGTCTGTACCACGGTTCTGCTTCGTGCGTTGCTGCAGAATATCTTACTGAGGCTGGCTGCACCTTTTTCAGTGCACATTCTCATTTGCTGAAAAGTTTTTCCTGTGAACCTCTTCTCCAAGGGCATAGAATTTCAATGACCTTTTTTAAGACCTCCCAAGGCATATGAAGGGAAACCATCCTCCGAGAACTGCTGATTAGATTTCTGCTTTGAGTATTTGCTTGCACTCTAAAAACTAAATTATTTTATTAACGATGATTGCTCTCATTGCTACTCCAGAGCTGCCCGAGTCTTGTGTAAGTGCAACTGTCACAGATTACAAGATGAACTTAACTTTTTCCCTGTGGCATAATTATCCGTTCAGTTAAAAAGCTCCTGTGATTTGTGCATGTGTGCATTTTCATTGAAGTAGTATGAATAGGGATGTTCAATTCATATACATACAGATGCAGACATTCAGTGCTCACTTCCAGAGTGCTGTAACGTAGGGTAAATACTGCAGTTTAGAAGGGACGGCTGTTGGTTTTTATTAATGACAGCTGCCTGCTTAAAGCATTTACCATGCTAGGTATTTGAACTGAAATTAAATACACATTAGCCTTCTGATGCTAGCCAATTGTATGCTACATCCAGCCAAACAATCATTATGCTGACAATCATAGTTAACTGGAATTTGATGTGGGTCAGAACTGGATCAGTCTGCTATTAAGAGGCTCATAATGACTTGAAATTCAAGTTAAGGCAGCATACCCTTTACTCATAGTGACATTGCAGAAGGCTTGGACTGTTCACAGCTAAGCCCTGTGCCATCAGAAGAGTTACTTGGATAAAGTTCAGTAAAAGCTGGTGATATAAACACCTGCAGTTACGTCTTTTCTGTAGGGTTACCCAGGGCTCATGGTTGCAGTGACAGTGGCATTCACCCATTCTTCTCCCCTGAGTTTAGGCTGGAGACAGTTGCTGTATTTGTGGGCAGGCTCTCTTTATACAGAAGAATGTCTATCACTCATCTTTATTCTTTTGATGTCAAACAGGAAATTACATATTCTTTGTAGATAGTTTCCTGTCACAAGTACATTGAAAAGTTGCAGACATTTTCTGCCAACCAACCGATATTTTCTAAAGCCACCAGTCCTAAAATAGTGCCATTTTCTACATTGGTACAGGCCCCTGTTCAGAACATCCTAAGCTTTTGTGCTAGCCAAGCTTAAATAGCTTGCTTTATTTTAAAACTGCCGGATTCTTACCACTGTGTGTGCAGTAGTATCCTTGCTATTTGCGGCCGGGCATCTTATCATGCTGATCTTGAAACAAGTTAAGCAACATGTATCTTTTTTCCTTTTGCATCCCACGTTGGGTGATGGCTGTCTTGGATGAACAGGAAGACTTGTGGTGTAGAAAGAGCAGTAGTATAATGAAAAAAGGTGGGTATATAGCACATAATGACCAGCTGAGTAAGGGAGAGTGCAAGACACAGTGGCCCCACACCTGAAAAAGAAAAGCCCCAGGAAAGTGTTGCTAAAGCAGCTCTCCATGGAGAGCATGTGGCACGTGGCAGTTCCTCCCTAAGGCACTGGCGAGATCAGGGGAATTCATCTTGCCTTTCTGATGCCTTCTTCCTGCTAATCTATATCTTGCAGGATTATTTCACACAATAAAAATCCAAATGGCTATTTAAAGATAACCACCTGAAGTAAAAATATATATAGAGCGAGCTCCAGATATTTTTTAAAATTAAAAAAGAATAGTTTAAAGTGCAGAGAGGATAACAGTGTGTTCTTGACCAGTGACAGGCTTTAGCTTTGATATCTGATGAATCACAGTGTTTGAAGTTAGAATTTGGCAATGTGGTGTAGACTTAAAGCTGTTCCCTATCCAGGACAAAAAGTCACATGTCTCTAAGTCATGAGATAAAGGACCCCTCAAATTCACTTTGATGTAGAGCAAAATTATTTAAATCCTTTTTAGGGGTATAGGATTTTAACAGCGTGACTGATTACAGCTCTTATGAAGATTGTAGTTTATGCAAACTGCACATCCACATGACCTGCAAACATGCAAAACTGGTCTATAAACTTGGTTACTTAATTATGACATTAAGCTGCAAAGGGAATTATAGTATGTTGTAAATATTTTTAGTTTGCTCTCTGTTTTTGTGTTTGGTAATGACGTACCAATCTATCAAGACCAAAATATAGAAAATGCAAATGCATATTAACTAACAGATTACTAATGCATGAAAGAAATATGGCAATTGTGGTACTTTATTGGAGCAGCAAATCTTATTTTTTATTATTGTGGCTCAAAAACCTAATAAATAAAGGATGAAAGAAACTTCATCTAATTAAGTTACTGCATTGTAATGCTGGCACTACTGATAGAATAGCTATTTAACAACATAGTAAAGAATGTTCAGTTGTCACAGCTTGCAAGGTGTTAGGCAGTGGTTTAATATGCTATATCTTTTCTTACCATTGCTTTTAACCGCTTCTTAATAACAATCATGTTTTTGTTCAGTTTTTCCAATCTTTTACAGAAAAAAAGAATGCTAAAACGTACGTTTTCATTATTTAAGATTTACCACCCTGATCAGTTTAAAAGGTGAGTAAAATAAACGTCATTAAGCTACTGGGTTTTTTCCCACAATGCTTATAATAAATATTTCTTGCAATAAATAAACTAAACTCTATTAGTAAATAATAAAGTAAAAGCTAAAGTAAATGCATCAGGCTGAGAAGGATTATATGTTCCTTTTGAAAAGAGACAGTCTTCAATGTTCAGATGCCCAGGGGTAATATTTAATTAACCCACTCAGTTATAAATTCATGCAGACTTTTCTTCATCATAATAAACCCCATAGTAGAAAATGCCTCAGAAATTATTCTCTCTTAGACACCAGCTAATATTAATTTACCAATAGTTTAACCAGAAAACCATTGCAAAGAGATATAGTGAAGGGTTCTGGTGGCCCTTGGCATTTTTTTATGTTCATTTGTCGCTGGTCTGTGTTTTCAGGCAAAAGTGTCATCTTGTCCAAACTCACAGATTAGTTCTAGATAGATGTTAGTGCTCGTCACATCTCTACTACAAGTGTTTCCTTCCCATTGTTTGCTTACTCTGCATGTGGTGCCCTACACTTGCTCTGCCCAAATGAGCCCATCAGTGAGACATTTGCTATTGATACTTGTACTAGATGTGGCCATCAGTGCAGATCTTTGCCAAAAAAGCACAAACTGGGGACACAACTATGAAGCAGCCATGCCTTGGCCATTCAGTTTATTTCTGACATGCAGGACTACACCAAAGTCATTAACATCACTTATGATTTGCATAGTGTGAGCTAAACAAGTTCATATGATGTGTAACATGACTCTCATTATAGTGGGTTTGTACGGGAATAAGGTAGATGGAAAGGGAAGATCTCTCACTTGTCCAGCTATTACTTTCCTGAACTGGTCAGAGTATACTGTTTAAAGAAAATCTAGTGCAAACTGGACAAAGTGCGCTTGGTGTTCCCTGTTGAAACCTTCCAGAATCCTTAAACCATCAGCTTTTGTGGTTCACTGACTACCTGAATGAATTATTTTCAACTGATTTGGCACATCTTCAAAGGAACAGATGGTTCCGTCTTTAATGCAAAAACAATAACTGCAGCAACAACAAAATAATCCGTGATTCTGCCTGGAAACTAGGAGAATATAAGGGAGAACTCAATGACCATCCTACGTTCCTGACAATTACCTCAAGGAAGAAATTTATTTCTCAAGAAAATCACATTATAATTTAGTAAGCAAAGCATCGCTTCCATGGAGCAGTTGTCTGAAGTTGCAGGGAGACTAAACCGTTCTGCATGAATTTCTAATAGGAACTCCCCAGCAATACAGCAGCTGGAAGGAGAGAGATTATGAAAATCTGATGTTCAGAGACTTCTTTATCAAAGCTAAAAATAAACTAATATATGTTACAAAGAAAATCATAGAAGGATAAAATGGGAACTAAGCTCACAGAAGCACAAATGATGTGATTAGGAATATGCAGCAAAAGCATGAGAGATTTCAAATAACCAAAAATTGTCCAGGTTACTATCTGGTTTCTTTTAGAGAATGTTTTTAGTCGTCATGGTCTAGGAGTTCTTGTTATAAAGCAGTATCTAGTGTATCTTTGGGATGGAATTCTCCTGAATTTGCCTTTTAGTTTCTAATATTTCAGCATAGGAAAAGAAATATAATTGACAAGGTAATTTTCTTTAATTATTGAGAAAGAAGTGATCAGGTATACAAGACCAACAACAAGAACAAACCAATAAATAGTGGTCATTGTATGAACTACCTACTGTTGTGCAATTTTAGGGGTAATATAAAAAAAGTGACATTCATTGAAAGGAAAACCTTTCCCTGGAGACATTAGCTTCCATATATTAATATTAAATCTGCTGTTTGTTTGTTTTTTAATTTCTATTTTTAATTTCCAAGTAAATTCTCTGGGATGCTAGGGTATATTACAGAAGAGAGACTCTCCTGCATACAAGACCTATGCTAGTGTCAGTTTTCTGTCTTTTATATAGGCAATTCTAATTATTGGGAGTGTACTACAGGAGAAATATTTGGAGAGTTACTTTAGCTCAGACAGGGCTTGAACATCTAGTTGCTGTGCCTTTGGCTTTTCTGCTGTTCTCTGCCTATGCTGTCCCTTCTGTTCAGCTGGTGAATAGGGTGCAGTGAGGCTCCTGCTTAAAATCACATTCGCTGTGGACTTGGTCTTCTGGTCATTTTTCAGCTAGATTTGCTTCGTGATCCAATTCACTGCATGAATCTGATGACGAGACTGCTGTGGGGGGGTAGAAGCAAGTCCTAATGAGCACAGACTCTGCAGTCTAGCTCTGCCACCCAGTAAATACACATCAGGCTATGGCTGGCATGAACAAATGTGTTTCTCTGCTTTTGAGTCAGGGAGAGCCAGGCTCCATGAAGGAAATCTCTGCTTGAGGCTGATAGATGTGCATCTGCACTGACAGAGTACCTTCAGGGGAAGTGGTCTAGATGTCGAGGTGGTTCTCTGGGGCAGATTATTCCTACAAGCAGGCTGACAGGTCAGGCAATTCCTTCAGCCTGGCACGACTCTTAGGTGGTAATGTGGTCTATTCCCTCACCAAGGTACAGCTGGTATTTAACTGAAGGGTTCAAGGACCCTGAACATCTGTCAGAGAAGGCGAACAGGTGGAATCCAGCTGTGGCCACAGTTGCTCTTACAATTCATGGATTATACTAAATCCTATGAGACACTCCTTAGATTCCTTACAAGAAGCACTCTACTTGCAGGTTAACATATTACCCTCAGCCTGCAGCCTGGGTCCCTGCCCAGTTAGGGTTTCATTTTCTGTTTACATGCTAGAAGCGATAACAAGGAAACATGGAAGCATCCTTAGGTCCTAAATAATTATATTTGCTAAGTATATATCAAGAGCTTGGCTGCAGTCTCACCATTGATCTGACTGATTCCTGGCAGCTGCTTTACCCTGATGCACTGAGATCATGGTTGGAGATCTCACAGGATGTGTACCGGGTTATTTCTTTTTCCTGTGTGATAAAAATGACGGTAACAATTAGCAATCAGCAAACAGCCTATGGCTTGATTACAGACACAGGTAGTTTTTAAAATATTTTGTGTGTTGAACAGAGTGATTTTATTTTGCTTAAGTGCTACTTGCATATTCCTTATGTTCAAACATTTCAAAGGGAAAAAAAAAGCCACTATATGAGAAAAAGGTTCAGGCTGTTCCTAGTAATACAGCTCATCTGTTTACATGGTTCTAAGTAGGATATGTTGAGTAAAATACCTTGGGGAAAAGTTCTTTTAGTGAATATTGAATGTTAGGACTTCTTTTTCATAATTAGTCATATTTAATGACGATGTCATGAGGCCTGTATTTAATCTTACTTTAAGAATCTTTTTTTTCTATGGATTATTGAAGAAAGACCAAAGGTATTTGATGCACATGACTTGAGCAAAATGTTTTTTTCCAGTACATAATAAAGAAGGTGAAGCAAAATAAAATGTCATTTTTTCTCTCCTTTCATATTCAGTGGTTGACAGTTCTTAGATTTTTTTACTCTGCATCTTCTATTTTTTGTCATTTTTCTCATGTCTCTAAATGACTTGTAACTTTCAACCATTTTGTTGTCCATCAAAATCAGAAAACAGAGAAATCTCACACACTGAAAACTTTAGATTTTCAGTTCTGCCTGTTCTGTCATTCTTAGTTCAGCCTCAAATTTAGGATATCTCAGTGGGAGAAGATGGACCTTTGGTGAAGACTGACTTTATCACAGCTTGACAGCACTTTATTATCTGCCTTAGTTTGATAGGCTTTGATGTTTCATGTATATTTAGCTGAAAATTGAAAATAAGTTGAAAATTCAAACCAAGTTGCAATCAGAGCTGTAGGACTGCTTTGTTGTGGACTGCTGTGCATTTTAAACCCTTTTTACTAAATTAACCTTTTTTTTTTTAAAAAAAAAAAAAAGCTTTGAACATTTCACCTAGATGCTAATTATGGTGATGGACTTGAGGCTGTAACTGCTTTGCTGAGGACACCGGAAAAATACACATGGACAGTTAAACTGAATGGCCAAAAGAGTCATCCTGTCTACAGGGTTTTGCTGAATCTCTGTGGAAAGTGAATCTTTGACTGTGCTGAAAGATATCTTCATAGCAGTGCTCTCTCCAAAGAGGTCGCCTCCCTGAGAAGTTAGGCAACGAAGTGAGCTGTGCCACAGAGCCAGAAAGCTACGGGGAATCGGCTGCGTAGGTGCAAGGGGTTTCCATTTTGCTTTGTATATAAGCCATTCCCTCTAAAAAAGTGCAGGGTTCAAGAGTATGATTCATAGCCAACGAGTGTTGGAGGAAAGGATTTTACCTAGAAAGGCTTTGCATCAGCAGCAGAGCTCAGAGAAAGACTGTGCTGGCTGATGTCCTATGGCTGGAGAGACTTACCTGTACAGATGTGAAAATTCCTGCTGTGTCTTTGGATGCTGCTGCTTCAGTTTTGGATCACTCTGGGTGGCTCTTCACTTAACTCTTAGTTGAGAGGGCTGTTCCCGAAGAGCTAGTAGAGGGTTAGGTTAAACTGCATTTTCAGGCTGCTGTAGCCAGTATCTGTGGGCTAGCTTTTTAATGAAAGTGCGTGTCAGTCACTTAATGAGGGCCAATTCAATCAAACAGAGAAAGGTTCAAGAAGAGAAACAGACATGTAGATCTCTGGAATCACATAAAAGTATAAATTTTTTACAAGTGATCTTTTTTTCTGTTTGAAAGTGACAAGGACTTACTGTTGTTTTGATCAGGGATAGCTCAGTGCTAAAAGAAAAGTCTAACAATTTTCTTTTTTTTCTGTTATCTATTCCACATCTCATAGTTCAAGTTGTACAGGCTTTTCAATGTTCAGAGTTCTTTCATGTCTTCTGCATGTTTCTGTTAAAGCGTTATGATGTAGGATTGTGTTTAGCTGATAACCTTGGACAATTCAATTTGCTGTTTGGTATTTTACCTAGATATAGAATGGGACAACGACATGGCAAGTACATGGCAGGTAAAGTTTGAAGATTTGTTGCTAATTATCTGCAAGAAGCTTTGGGAACGTCATATGAAGTTTATGTTTAATATTTACTGTCTTGAAGATTGCTGAAGGAAATAGAGGGGACTAGAGAGAAGGGTAAGAAGGTGAGAATTTCTGTGATGGATACTGATGCTTCACCGGTCTCTGCTCGCTTTGTGTCTTGCCTAATTAGCTTGTTTTTAATCTCTTGGAGCAAAGGTTTTCCTACTACATGTTTGCCCACAACAAGCACAGTGATATCCCACTAGAGGACTGTTCCAACAGTGCTAACTGCTGGTTTCAGTGTCTCAAGTCTTTTTTTTCTTTCTTTTTTTTTTTTTTTTGAAAATGAGTAAATTAAAGACTATAACCAAGACGTTTACAGTTGCAACATGGTGAACAAACAGATAAAGCAATTTTACCCCTTCTGCTAGTTACCAAAGCAACACTATAAAGATCCATTTAATTTAGTTTAGTGCTGTGAAGATTAAAGCTTAATTAAAATGCTGATATTAAAAAAAAATTTAAACCCTGAAACGGCATAGGAAAAATAGGCATAATTATGGTCCAGTAAGTGCTTATCACTCTTTATGAAGTTTTAGAGAAGATGTATTTTTTTCTCTCAGTTGAGAATAATTTTATTCTGATCATAAATTTGAATGACCAGAACAACCTAGGATCATAGCTGTTTATAAATTAATAAGGATGGTTGGGAGGAATGTGTTATTCTGCTCATAAAATACAGGACAGTATGGTTTTCTTTGCTGGTCTACTTCCTCAAAAAGCTCTCTTGCATACCCGCCAGGGAGAAAGGCTTTACAAAGACAAAAAAAATTTGCTCTATTCCAGTGTTTCACATGGCTTGCATAGAAAATCAGCTATTTAATATTTTAAAATCTCTTACTTTCAAATTAATTAATAAACATACCCTACTGTGAATTTGGAAGGGGTCAGATTTTTTGAGTGGTACTAACTGGCATAGTTTCCTTTTATCAACAGACCTACACTAATTTGTACAGGGTGATAAGATATGTGGAAGACTCAGTGTGATACAATTATTAGAAATTCCTCCAGGAATGAGACTTTTATCACTTTTTGTTGGCTAGTTAAATGTTTGTTGCTTTGCCAGGTTAATCTTAAGGAGTTTAAAATCATTGTGGAGAAACCATGTTTGCCCAGTAGAAGGCAAACCAAGATGCAAGACAACGTTCTTTCACTGCAAAACTCCAAGTAGTGATTTCTGTCCATGACAACACAGGAGTGCGAGAGAAAGAGTAGCTTCAGGTTGTTAGCTTTGTTGATAGCTGTCTTGCTAATTTCTTTAAGAACTTAGCTGGCAAGATCCAATAGCTATTACCCTGGAGGAGTAACTTTAAAGACTGCTGAACTAAAAATGCCCTTTTTACCAACTTCTTCTGTTCATCTTACTCAAGCATTTTAAAACTGTCTTTAACCATATATCACACATTACTTCTGCGCACAGAATCATTAGTATAATTAGACATTTAAGCCTTTCATCAAAGCAACGTTACATTTATTACAATATTGTCATGACTGCTGTTGATACAGCTCAGCCTGGTAGCTGAACTGTGATCTCTTCCCCTAGGGTGCTGTGAAAACTGAGAGGTTACTGGACTTCAAGGACAAGCTCATGGAAATAAATCTGCTGAAGCTGCTGAAACTGTGCCTGGCCCAGGACATCTGTGAACCATGACTGGAGGATGGGGGAGCACATAGGTGAGGTATGTTGTCAAAGCTTGCCCTGTTCTTAGACTCTTTCCTTATACCTTGTTTTGCCCGTTGTTGGAGACAGGATCACAGGATGACTGAATGGTCGGGGTTGGAAGGGACCTCTGGAGATCATCCCGCCCAACCCCCTGCTAAAGCCAGTTCACCTACAGCAGGTTGCACAGAGTTGTGTCCAGGCGGGTTTTGAATGTCTCCAGAGAAGGAGACTCCCCAACCTCTCTGAGGATGTTACATTACCTGGAGCTTTGGTCAGGCCCTGCACAACACTCTTATGTTACCAAACAATTCTGGCAAACCAAAATTTCAACTTTAAAAATATTGCCTTTATTTTTCTAATCAAGATACAAATTAATTTCCTGGCTTCCAGGCTATCGTGTGTGTGTGTGTATATATATATATGTATGTGTATATATATATGATCTCTACACATCTACAACTCAGTTAGTTACTGCAGGATACATTTCTGATTTTGTTAACTAAGCTGTTAAGAAACCTCATGGTATAAATCTCTCTGGTGGTGTTCCTGCAAAACTTAAAAAACCCCTTCAACGAGGCAGTACTGCAGGAAACTCTCCCACACCCACCAGCCTGGATCACTGTCTTTGAGAAACCATAGATTATGAGCACATGAAGGGCTATATAATTTAATATCATCCAGGAGCAAGTGTAGTTAAAAATTATAATTGCCATCTTAAAAAAAGTGAAGTATTTTTGTTCACAAAGAATTATTAGTGTCTAATATCTGCTTACAGAAAAAAAAAAAAAAAAAAAGCCATGTAAATTTTGTTCTAGAATGCCATTGTACAATTTACCCTGCCAGGGGCTCAGGCTATTTATGTTTTTGACTGCATCGTCTTCACTAAACTTAAAAAAAAAAAAAAAAAAATATTTCCATGGTAACCACTGCATCACACAACAAAGACATGTATATGCCACTTAGATCTTTAAAGAGGCAGAGTCTGGAATGAAATTATAGCCTGCATTTTTTTACAAAATAGTATTCTTCTTAGTAAATGCTTGCTTTGTTGTTTTTTTTTCAATAAATTATAATTTTACATTAAAAAGCAGCATATAAAATAGTGCATCTAAAATAGCATAGTTCTGTCGTAAACCCGTTAGCTTTCTGAGAGCCATTCACGTGGATGAGATCACTGGGCTGTAAGAGAAGAGAGGGAATGGGTGTGAGATGGTGGTACTCTTTAGTTCTGTCTTTCTGTAATTTCTATGAGACATTATACTTCTGTTTTTCAGTTTTTATTGCAGTACAGTGATAAGGTCACAGTGGCAACATATATAGCTGTTTACCATATATATATACATATATCTAAAAAATATATGGTTACATTTTCAAACTGATTTTTACATGTACTGTCCTGTGTAAAGAAGTGGAGGCCATTATGTTTGTCTTTGACTTTTTCATGAACCTCCATATATTCATGTGAGAGCATATAACCCTTTAATAATGCTTCTCATTTTCCACCCTTCAGTTCCCATGCAGCATCCTAGATCCCAGATCTGTGCTGTCTGCAGGTAGGCTGCATTGCAGAGAGCTCATGTAGGAAAGCTTGGAGGCAGAGCCAGGCTGGTTTGCCTGGTTGCTGCTTTGGGCTCCAGTTCCTACCAGGGCTGTTAAACAGTCCCAGAATGTCCCAGCTGAATGTTCGTGTCCAATCATACAGCAGCATCAAACAGCAGGAGATCTGTGCTGGGTAACATCAGTGGGTTATGAAATGATTTTTGGGGTTCAAAATAGGTCTAAGGCAAAAAGCAAGTATTGTATCTGAAATCTGGGGAGGAGTCTGCGTTTTGATTTTGTCTCATGGATTCCAGTGAAGTGCTTCTGGACCAAGGAGCTAGGTACTGCGCCTGTGGCTTTAGCGTGTGGCTACGGGGCCTTCTGGCATAACATGCCAGGCTTCTGGCAAAGGCTACATGTCGGTATAGCCCCGCTCATGTTGGAATCACTTTCCCACTGGAATAAGCAGAGTCTGAGGCTCCCTTGCTCCCTCCGGACTCTGGAAAGCCTTCATTTTTTTGGCGAGTGGAGCTGCTTGCCAATATTTAGCCCTCAGCAATTTTTTATGATTGAGTTATAAAACCTGAAAATATGAGCTTATAATGAAAATGCCAGCACCACATTAAAAATAGCAGGAGCAGCGGGCACTGCTGTAATGTTGTTCTTGCTTTCGTTTTAATCCCTTCTCCAAACCAGCTCTGCTCCCTGCAGCCCTGGAAGTAAGAGATGCTCCCGGCACCTGGTGCTCTGGGCGCACCACGCGTGGGTGTACGGTGTGCAGGCTGCCGGGTGGGCTGCCTCAGCACACAGCCAAATTTTGGGCTGTGCTACACCATACCAGGAGGGAGAGGAGAGGCAATAAGCAAGGGGATGGGATATAGTTTTCATGGGATTAAGTGCTTGCTTTCTGTAGTTGATCTTATAGCTAGGAAATTCCAATAATTTGACTTGACTAATTGTTTACACCCATATGCCCAATTAAGTAAGGGAAGACCAGACTTGTGTTTTCTTGGGAAAAGGAAATAGCTTTCCCATTGCTCCTGGTACCAGCAGCCTTGAGATTATTCTACATCCCTCTTCAGTGCTGTTTGCCTGTTGGAGTCATTCGAGAATGTCTCGGCTTCTATCTATTGAAGAACCTTTTCAAACCTAATGGACATAGTATAAAAACCTGCAACTTGAAATGCTTCCAACAAACTCTAATTTTTGGACTTACAATAGAGGCATCTGGCTGGAGCTTAACAGCCTGGGACAGGGTGGAGGGCAGAGCAGCTGCTAGGAACGATGCCTTTGGGAGGGCACGTTGGAAATGCTGACAGCTTCACTTCACACTTTATTCTGCTTCTGTCCCTTTACACTTCCCATTTCTCCCCTCCTTTCATCTGCGTGTGCCTTCCTTCTGTCAGGAGCTTATCTGACTGAATGCTGGAGTGGAAGATTAGGAAATTAGTAAATTAACTTTATTTCAATATCTGTTATAATAGAGCATCACGTATCCAAACACAGGGTTGAGATTTCATTGCACTAGCCATTGATTCTGAATGTGCAGTGGATCACTATGTCCATCAAAGCAATCCTCTACAATTAGTCATTCTTGACTGAAAGTTATTATCATGATAGCTGCTAATGAATTAATTTTTGAAAGTAATTTTGGTGTCACAGTGCTGGGGGCTGCGAAAGTAAAGGCAAAGTTTACCATAATGAAACAGGAAAGACAATAGTAAAGTCAGAGGAAATAAAATACCTGTGGATTAAGCTGGATGATAAGTGGTAGTGCATGTAAAATGAAGGAAGACTGTAAACTGAAAGGAGTATTGAAAAGTTGAGACAAAGAAAGACAAGCTGTAGGCTGAGGAAAGAGAGGTAGTTACATTTTTTCAACAAAACTTCCTAAAACTTTCAAAGTGGGGAGGGAATGGAAGGACCTGTTTGCATTAAGATGCTGCTGCTTAGAGCCTGGGCTATGTAATTTCTCCCAGCATTAGAAACGTATTTTAAATAACAGTTTACATTACTATGGAAACCATGTAGACTAGCCACTTCTTTGTTGTACTCACAAAATAAAAAAGCATAAAATCCAAGAACATTTTTTTGCATCTCGTATAGCCCTACACCCCACCAATGGATTAGCTCATGATGGTTACATTTAAGAGTTTGTCTCATTGGCCCTTGCCACTTGTGCATTCTACTTTTGTTTTTCACCTGAAATATGTCCTTCAGAGGCAGGACCTCATTAATAACTGTCTTTCCTAGTAATATAGCTCTACTGATTTTCAGAGATTACCTGTAGCATGTAAGCAACACATTGATGAATGAGCCTTTGAAATTCCATGTTCAACCTCTGTGGTAAAATGCTATTTCTGTTAATATTGCTGTTTCTTCACTTTAGATAATTGCATCTTTCTTGATTGTCATATACTCAGTGAATTAAGTGGGAAGGGAAGAATGACTGTAACTGAATCATTTGTGAAATGACATCCCCTTTCTCCTCCTCCTCCCCAATTACACCATCTTTATGACACAACATAGAGAAAAGGATGCTCTCCTATCCAGGAGAGATGAGCAAGTTGATTGGTGTAAGGTTGACATTCACAACTTCAGTACCTGAAAGCTAAGCACATGAGCTAGAGCAAGCCACAATCCCGATGTGGCATGGTCTTAGAAGTATTTTCAAAATAAGTAAGAATATATTGTATGTGTCCTTTGAAAAAGTATTAAAAAGCAGTAGGTTTGTAACCAGCCAGCATGTTTTCTTTTGCACAGGCCTGTGTTTCCTCTGGTCAGCCCATGCCCACGATTGTAACTGGTGAAGCTAAAACGATTCTTTGTGGTTGATACTATAACTTAATAACAGTGTTACATGTCCATACTTCTTTTAAAAGATGGACCTCTTCCTATAAAATACATGTTTATATTTACACAGCTACTGAATCTTTTATAAGCAATTTCTGTGAAAATGCTGTCTCCTGACTGGTAGCTTGTCAGCTCCTGTGGTATGCAATTAAACCAGGGCAGTGCAAGCAAGCAGGAGCACTCTAGGTTTTTCAGATATAATCTTTGTAAGAAAAGGAATTTGAGATGTGAGGAGTAATGCACTGTGGTGCAGCAGTGCATAAGCAGTATTTTTTTGTTTGTTTGTTTTTGTCTTGATTAGTTGCTTCAGTGATCAGTGAGGTAACAGTCTAAAGAACCAACTCATTATATGGAACGATTCTGTCTGCTGTGATACTTAAAATCATCTTGCGCCACTCTGGAGCTCAATGCATAAAATATTAGCTTGGTAAGTAACACAACTGCTGGATAGAGCCTTTTTCTTTCAGAAGTTAACCTACAGATATGAGAAATCTGTCCTTGCATATAGTTTCTGATCCAGTGCCAGTGCCTAAGGATGTCCTTGGAAAGATTCCCATCTTTAAACACTGGATCAGGGTCCATGGTGTAGTAGCTTGAATTGGTAGTAATAAAATATAGCATTACTGTTTTAAAGCTGGAAAAAGGCTGTAAGAACAGAGGTTGACAGTGAAATACTGACAAGAAAGAGCGAGAGCTGTGTGAAGGCAGAAAAGGGGAATTTATAGAGGAAAAACTTGGGAATCATCAAGATTAAAATAATAGGTGTTTTTACTGGTTTTTTCACATCTGTTTCAACATATATACAAGGGGAAAACAAAGCATTTTTCTCTACTCAGATGGGTAAATATTAGACCTGTTTCAAAGATGTGAAGGATAGGACACAGGGATACATCACACAGTGGAGTCGAGGGTGATTGTTGTGGAATAGCCAATGTACAAATTATGAAATGCCCTGTGCTAGATCCCCAGGCTGGCATAATTACAGGGCTGCAAGATCAGATATCTTTTGCCCAGAATTATGGAATACGGTGGGAACTAGCAGGACAACAGATGATATTGAAGACAGACTCAGCTGGGAAAGAGATGATCCCTGCAGGGAGCTGTAGTAGGTTTTCTAAGGTTTTTGTCCTCATATTTACCAGCCTGAAAGACAACAGACTCATCTCTAACTTACACTGGTAGGACAGTAAGCAAAGCGTGGAGCAGATGTTTGGGTGATAAGCTCAAGATCACGTGTACTGTTTTGTTAATCCATTAAGTAAAAAGGTTTTTTGCTCATATATTTGCACAACATTATGTGTGATTAGCTTTTGATCCATGTATCCTTGTAGCTCTGTAACTGTATTGCAGTTGAACAACAGCATGTTATTAAAGCTGACATTAGAATTTATGAGGCCCCAGTGCCCAGTCATGTGCTTTAAAGAATAAAGCATGCATAAGCAAATTAACAAAACCAGTAACCTCTTTGGACATGCAAGAACCGTGATATTCTGCATTGTGCTGTAGCAGTGCTAGAAGCCAACAAAGGGACTGGTTTCTTTCCCAGAGCTATAGTGAATTTGATGGCATTGCGCAGACTTGGACATATATTAAACAGAGCCATGTTTACTTGTGCTGCATAAGAATCACAGGGGGAAGCAAAATCAATGTTTTCCAAATGGAATAGAAAGAAGCCATGAGGAAAAGAAATGGTATTTTCAAGCTTCTTTGAAAGGTAACACAAACAACGCACAGAGTAAAAGAAATCTTTGAAGAAAAAGCACTTGCCAGTGTCTTCTTCACCCTATATTAACCGTGCTTTGGAGGGTTAAGGCATGGTAGGTCTTTAGTATTATTTTAAAAGGGGAGGGGGGCAGTGCATGTGTGTATAAGTAGGCTTTCAAATTGATGTTTTGAATTGGAAGCTGCACAATGCATCTGTACATCTTGACAGCACAGAAGACACGCAGATTTTAGAGGGGCACTGGGATGACACTGAGAGTGCATGATGCAGTGGTGTAATGAAACAGAGATCAATGTTAAAATGAATGTAACACCACTGAAGAGTACACACAGATCAATACACTTGTAAGCCATAGAGTATAATCCTGCTATAAAGGTCTTGTTGGATAGTACAGTCAATTCTATGAAGACACATTTTTCTGCACTTCTCAAATGTACCTCTGACTTATCTGTCCTAAAGACTGTATTAAAATGTCCTTCTTTTAGAACGCAAAGGGTTGAATCTTTGTATTCTCACCCATGTATGCAAAGGATAATAGGCAGTGCCTAACAGTAAACTCCCAGCCTTCAAAAATGTGGCATAGCAAGATCAGATGGATGGTCAGCAATGATCTGTCTTACATTAAATCTGTGAAATGTTGTTTTATCGCTGTCCCCCCTTACTGCCTACTCCTTTTCTTTAAGGAATATATTTAGAACAATTACTGAACACACAGTCTCGAGAGAAAGGGGGAGGTCAGTCTTGCAGCCCTCACTTATAGTGTGCAAAGAACTTGCTTACGGTTATTTTCCACCTCCTGATTTTTAGAGCTTAAAACCATTAAAAGAAAGATCAGAGAGTTTCTCTCCTTTCTTGATGCGTGGATAGCCTTGGAAATAGAAGGTGGTTACTAGTGTAGACTGAGGTGCTCTCTCTCTCTCTCATATATATGTGTTTGTATATGTATGTATATTCCCTAAAGATTTCAGGCTATCTGCATGTCTTCTCAGTCCGCTGCAAATTTAATGTCTCTGAGACTCCTTGTGTTTTCAGTTTTATAGTTGGATGATTTGTAGGAACTGGTGACAGTCAATCTGCGGTTAATGACTCCAGCATCCCAAGTCAAACTGTGTCCTGTAAGGAAGTAGCCAATGTAAATGTAAGAGTCAAAGTTTATTTCCTCCTTGACAGGAAATTTAGCACGGGAAGAAGTGAAAATGATAGCATCTTGAACGTGCCTTAAGCTGATCCCCTTGTGCTGGTTCTAACGTGGTGCAAGTGACAGGTAAGCGTTATAATGCAGGTGCTGTCAGCTAAGTAGGGATCAGCAAGGGCATGAACCTGCACCAGCAGCAGCACTTGGTACAGTTGTCCTGCATGCGTTTGATTCTCAATGTCATTGAACCTTCATTTTCTGTCTGAAGTTTGCCGGCCCAAGGTAGCACTGCCCAGAATGTATATTGCTGGCTGGTTTGATATTGTAAAATATTTTTTCTTGGACAGGAGCTGATTGAGGAGTGAACGGGTCTATGGACATTGCAAATAGAATGGCATCTAGCTCTGTGCCTCAAAGACCACATGTCTATTCACTGTAGCTACATAAACCAGTGCTTGTGACTACGGTTTCTTTGATTGATCTTACATTTTGCTGCCTGAAATGCTTTAGTCATTCCTTCCAGTTATAATCTGCCCCTTGATACATGTTGTATTGCTGTACTTGCTACAGGTCAAAGACAGAGGGATGTTCCAGTTCTGTCATGTTTTAGAGCAACCTTGGCTGCCAAACCACTCATCTAGGATCAGACTTATGCTGCACTCCAGCTTTGATCTTTCAGTCCTGCAAGGGAATGGGAGGTAAGAGAAGCACGTTCTGTCATGTGTCTCGTGGAAATCTGGTACTTTATCACAGACAGGGCAGCGGGAATTGCATTCCTTCTCCATTTCTGTTCTAGCTTGTTTTAAGGCCAGGTTTCCTTGAGAGGCCTATACTCTTCTCAGCCCTTAGAGTGAGCAGGTCCTTGATTTAATTTCTGACTGCCATCCTCTGTAGAAAGGGTAATGTATCTCAGCTTATAATTTGCATTTGTCTCCTCCTTTTTCCTAATGCAGGCATTTCTATTTTTCCTTGTAATTTCCAAAGGAAGCCACTAGTTCTACCCCTCTGTTGCTATAGCTCAGATGTTTTTACCCTTCTCCTCATTGAGATGACTTTAATTTGAACTTCTTTGAAATAGGAAGAGTGCATATTTTAAAAGAGTGGAGAACAGTTAAAGCAAATAACAATAAATTAATAAATACATAATTACAGTGTTGCTTCAGGGAAAAGTTTCTAGGCATAATCTAATAACAATGACTGGAGATACAATTAGCATTGTGTGTTGATTCCAGATCCCCTGGGAGAGTGTAATAATTAAGCTTGTGTTTTCCAGTCCCTTTTGGCCTTAATAGCTATTATGATCATTAAGTGTAACCTGCTGTAGACTCTGCTTTCTAAATGCCTTTGTGAGTCCAAGATCAAGTCTGTGTTCCCTGGTGAAGGAACCAGGTTGATGAGAAAAAAAAAGTGTTCTCGTTAGTCCCTCAAGACGTTGTTCTCACTTTTGTTCCCAAGCTCTTCTTTCCTTCCAGGTATCTACAGCCAGCAACTTTTTGCAGCTCTTTCTGAGCTTCAGTTAATCTTTACTCTTTCTGACACTATGGCAGCTGTAAAATGCCATTGCATTTGCCCACATTTATCATCCTCTTTTTCAGTGTTTGTGATTGACCCCATTCACTGCAGTCTTGGCTATGTGGCTGCTAGGCTGAAAGAAACAAACTGAATTGTCACCACCACGAAGGCTGCTCTTAAGTAGATGCTCTTCATGATGCAGCTATGGCTTCAGAAAGTTTAGTGTAACCAGAAAACCTTCTAGCCCTCATTTCCCCCAGAATATTACAAACATGCCTTCTGCTTCCATGGGAAAAAGCAAAAACCTGTTAAAAGGGTTGTTCCCCGTTTCCAATATTAATTGGCAACGCTGGCATGGATACGCAGCTGCAAGTAAAGGAATGCACTTCCTCTGTTGCAGAGAGAAGCATTGCAAAAGCAATACACAATCAAAGCAAGGCACATGACTAATCTGTCACTCCTTGCTGAACTTGGCTGAAATTTATTGCCAGTTAGACAGCATTTCTCTCTGTTTACTGATTTGATTGAAAGGATGATTTATCAAGGTTCAGCATCACATTGAATGCTGCACTCTGGTCCGAAGGGTAATGAGTTGTAGCCACATCTCATTCTCCTTCCCCACGTGACTGGGACCTTGCAGGGCAAGGCAAGTATTTGCAGGCTTTGGTGTGACACATGGGTAGCTCTGCTGGGGAGGGGGTTGTTCATGCTGCCTGCAGGGTCAGCCCACTTCTTGCCCCTCCAAGCAGGAGAGGACATAGATTGTTTATCAGGAGGTTTCAGATTGCTGCACAATGCATCGACGAGAGAGAGCAGAATGGGAAATGACAGTGGGAAGGACAATGAAAATAGCAACAAAATAAAAGGATTAAAAATACCAGAAATTGAAATGACAGTTTACTGCTGTCACCGCTGTTATCCCTAGCGTTGTTTCATAGTGTGGCTTAACGCTGTTTGACATTGTCTTGGCTGACTAGCGTAGCACAGTCCTGTCACAATACTAACGCCTTCCCTCTGCATGTACATTTGGTTTGGTTATGGTGAATTTTTCTTAAGCAGCCCTGGTATTTGTTTCAATCACAACAATACCCATCGTCTCACCTAAATTTACGGAGTCATAACTAGCAGTATTTCTTTTCAGCATAAAGAGTGCATTGGAACAATTGCCACTATTTATCAACTGTAACGCAGTCCTTTATAAAGGTCTTATGTGAGCAAAGAATAAAAATGCAATGATAGTCTCACAATAAATACCCTAAATCCTTTATTGCCTATTTATGGTGTAATCTCTCTACAGTTGTACAATATATGACTGTTTAGAAAAAGCTCCAGAATACAGTTATATGGTTTATTTACCAGGAGATGGCAATGGTGATCTACTGCAGTATTAACTTATATACAAGGCCCATATAATTCTTCTGCAACACCACAAACTTCAGTATGAATGAAACCAAAGTATTCCAATACTGCCTTCCTCATTTCTAACTTTTTTTAAGTTGCTGCTATTCATTGTTAAGAAAGTAATTTTTTTTCTCCCATTTTTGATTGAAATTGCTGTCACTACATTTTTTAAAGATGTCTAAATACAATCATACTGGTATTCTGGAAAACAGAATATTATTTAAAAACAGAGCAGCCAATACCATTGAATAAGATATGCCACGTGTCGGAAAAATCAAATGATTGATGAAAGTAAAATCTTAAAAAATGCATTTAGTTTTACAGTATCAGAAGTGAACTTGAGTAGTTAATGAAAAATAAATTATAGGTTCTCTATTAAAAATCATGTTATAACTTTCTGTTAAGCTGCTAGAAGTATGGTCTTAAAGTATGTAGTTGCCAACTATTTTACACAACCTGAGATTAACTGTGGTGTGCGGTGCTGTCTGAGCCTACAGTAAGGCATGCACCTTTCCTACATGAATTAGTGCAGCGCTGGTATTCACATGTAGAAGATTGCTGCCATAAGCACTGGAAGCAAAAGTTTGGCTTCTTACAGGATTGTTCTATGTTCCTTTATATCCTTTTCCACCTAACTGCCCATTTCTTGCTTTTCTCCCCAGAAAGCTTGTATAAGTTGACAAGCTGGTTTGTGCACATTTACTAGATATTTGGCATTTTTCAAACCGAAGTAACTGGTGAGCCTTACTTGGATTGCACCAAGAGGGCAATGTCTGCAAGGAGTGAACCAGGGATACAGCGGGCTAGCTAAACCAGCTCTGGAGATCTTGGTCCAGGTAGAGCATTGACCACGTCTTACCAGGGAATTATTCTTTTCCTTTGGCATTCTGAGATACACAGTCCGTGTCTTACAGCTGTCAGCATATGGCTCTCAGTCAGGAGGGTTACCCACCCTCAAGTTAAATAAATGCTTTAACTGCACCTGCTCTTTGCAACATTAAATGCCAGCATTATTGCCTTTCCACTGTTATTACTTTAACGTTCCCAAAGAAACTGGCCAGGACAGTAGAAGTGTGAAAGGAACATGGAATAGGTAAGGAGTGCTTATCTGTAACAACAGATGACAGGAGGAGAAAAAAACATTGTTCTATTCATGTAAAGATCTCAATTTTCTACCGTTTCAATTGCATTCAGCTTTCTAAAGCCCTTCTTCACCACAGTGTCTACCTTTCTGCCACTACAATATCTTTCCTTCCTTTCCGCTGTTTTGCATTAAGTGGTACTCAATCAAACCCCATCTGTACAAGGAAGAAAAAGCAACTCTCGAGCATACGCACGGTATTTCCCTTAATGCTGCATTCTCCACAGCTTTCTATCAGACAACTTCTGTGTTGGGCTCTGCCTGCTCAGCACACGATATACGTTCTAGGGAGACAGTTGGCTCCACCTAATCGGCAACGGGGGATACCTGTACACAACAGCAATCACACATCGTATGTCTGCAATATCTTACTGCTCGCAGATCCCACAGGGTATGACAGAAGGACAGAGGTAAGAGAGACCTTTAACAGTCTTTTTCTCCAATATGGAAATCGATCCATGGTGCAAAAATGAACTGACTCAGTGAAAGCAGCAGAAGGAAATAGGGAGTAGGGTTTGGAGTCCTTTGGCTGCTTGTGCCTTGTTATGTTAGCCAAGCAAATGGTCTTTCCCTTTCACATTTTTTTACCTCTTTATGGTCCTTTAGAAAACAGCACAAAGGTAATCAATACATTCAGTTCTGCCACCTCCCTGGGCACCAGGGCAGCCATGTTCCACCTTATGGCGAAGTTCTCCAGCAGCTTCAACATCTAACAGGGCTGTGAACCATGCTGGTGGCATTCATGTCTCTTCAAAGGGCAAATCTGCAGAAAGGGCAAAATGATGTTCAGACTGACGGTCACTCACACAAAATGTCCTGTCTTCTCTGCTGGATCTTTTGCTGTGAGTACCACATTCATGCCAGCGGTGTGAAGGGAGGAACGATGAGCTTCCCTTTTCCCATCACTTACTTAGCACCCACTCCTACCTCCCTTGCCTTACCGACTTAGATTGTGCTTACGCCCCAGTACAGAGTAGAGGTATGGATGTAGCTTGAAATGAATTAGCTCAACCATCTCTTTACTTTGCTAAAATCTGTCCTGTAAACATACCAGACTGCAGGCTTTTGAGAGTGGGACTATTTACAGCCTTGTTTTTACATTATTTATTACAACAGGGCCAAAGCAGAGAGGCTCTGGGTGCCACCATAGTGCAGATAATTTTCACGGTGACCCAGAGGGAGAAGCAAGGCGAGACTCAGAGGTTAGCAGTTCATAATGGGTAAAGAGAAGTTTAAATTTCTGAATTATAAAGTTGTAAAAAAGATTCAAAGGGAAGTGAGGGCATCCTCGGCCCACTCTTTGATAGTACAATACATAAAAACCAGTTTTTGTAGGAGTATAATAAAAGATTGTATAGGAGTATAATAAAACCCAGACACAAGTCTGAAAAATTCATTAGTTTCTGCCATGACTAAAATAAGCACTGTCTATGAAAACTACTTTGCAATGGTAATGAAAAGCGAGTGGAAAAGCAAGTGTTAGCACCAGTGCTGCGACGTGAAATAATTTCTGTATACTCAGATCCATCATTGTGAACAATGTTGTTGATTATAAACCACATCAAATTCCCAGTCCCCCAAAACATGTATTTTATTTTGCAGTTTTTCTAGTAATTATGAAATCAACAGAATACTATCAAGTTTTACCACAATTAAGCTAAATACATACTTAAATGGTATAACATACTCGGTAATTGTAATATCTCTGTAACAGTAACTTCCTTCCCAGGAACAATTGGCAATGTTTCTCGAGCATTTTTCAGGGGTGGCATCTAATGATAATGGCTATACTCAGTGCGCTCATAATTGTATAATTTAAAAGGTACTTGGATGCAATTTAGAATCAAGATTTGACCTGCAGAGCTTCATTTCTTGTAAGTTGATAAGAGGAGTCTCCTAGACTCAGATGGGTTTTATAGCCCCTTCAGTGTATGTGGGTTTGATGGAAGAGATGATGACACAGACTTACAGCAGTGTGAGGCGTTCTCTGAAAACAGGTCTATATCTAGTCACTTGTGAGATAGTGTTCATTTGTAAAGCTATTACCATGTAATTGTGCTGAAGACCTTTGGGCTCAAGGAAATCAAAATGCTTGTCTTAGGCCCTCAGTGAGTGAACGGCCACATGGTATTTTGCTTCAAGTGATTGCCACTTGCTCAGGGCAGAAGGTCTGCCCAGAGTGTTGTGAGACTGTTGTGTCTGTGGTGGGCCTGGGAGGCGGGAGTTTTATTCCAGTACTTTTCTCAAATTTTGCCAGATGCACGCATAGCTCAAGAGACAGCTCAATATTCTCTGCCAAACTGGGAATGTCTCTGCTTTGGCAGTTTGTGTTCCTGCAGCCACAGAGCTGGCTGGTCACTGCCATTCTGGCCACCGGAATTAAGTGTATACTCCAGACTTATGTTTACATATACTGAAATATACTGAAATAAAAGCTCTGACTCGGTAAGAAAAGGCAAGACAACCTCATTTGTACTTGTACCATTAACTTAACATTTATTTATACAGAAAAATAAAAAAAAAGTAGGAAACAGAAACCTTGCTATTTAATACTAGGTAGCCAGTGACACAAGTATAAACTCAAGAATTGAAAGTGGCCACTAATTTAATGATAAAATTGGTTCACAAATAATTCATTGGCTAGAACATCTTACATCAAATGTTTGCATCCCTTTGCTATCCAATACCAAATTGGATAAACCTTTGTTGTACAATAAATTATTTATAGATGCATAATTTTGAACAATGAACACATGAATGTAAAACTTAGATGGACTGGTTAAACTTCCCCTACTGCTCAGTTGGCTGGCAATGGTCAGTGGGAGCTTCCCGCCGATTTCATTTGGGCCTTGGAAAATCTCATCCTTCACTGGTTATTTGTAGATTGAGATAATTCTTCTCACCTGGTTTTGAAGATCCCATTTGACCTTCCTTACGCCGTATGATGCCATTTGCCTGAGAAGTAGGTTTCTTCTGTCTAATTGAATGCTATGTTTTTTCATAATTTTGTTCAATAATTGACTTTTTTTTTTTCCATGTCAGTGAAAGGCAAAGATCAGACAAAACAGTGACAGCTCACACGTATTTCGAATACTATTTGGCTAACCAGTTAGAAGTTATGATTAGTATTGCATAAAGAAACTATTATGACCATATTTTAAATGGTGTTTCTTTACTGAAATAGACAGAATTTACAAGTAAATGAGTTTATATAAAAGAATGTAGAGTTTTTAAAGTTTCTAGCCTTATGAATGTAATGAGCCAGATTTTTTTTAATGTTAAGTAATATGCATGTTGATATATTTTGAAACGTGCGATAACATGTTCAAATTCCTTCTAGAATATAAACTTGTCACCAGAATTTTAAAAGTAGCTTTCACAGGCCCAAAACCATTGGAAAATAAAACTTGGGGAAAAGTGTACTGAAAGGAAAACAAGTGTTTCCTCAAAGACTTTTAAACAACAGTAAAGAAAAGCAAAACCATATAATCTTTCACTTTTTTTTATGCAGTCTGAAAGCACAACATCCTCCTATTTATCTACAAGTTGATGGATATAGAGAATATATTTGCCTTTTGCCTTTTTCCTGCTAAGTGCAGTTAGAGGGTGGTTAGGTCACCTGGCTATATGATATGGTGAACACAAGACCAAGAAACCTTTTGTTTTCTTTTTTCTTTAGAAAACAGTGAGTTCTCTGTTTTCCCAATCGCCTTCATGAAACTCTGCATGGGATGACTACGTTAAAGAAACAAGAACAACTAATAGGAAAAAAGGTAATTACAAGAAAAAGTGAATTGCTAGCTCTATGCAGATGTACATTTATGGTAGTGGATGTGTATTTTCTACAACCTACATGAGATAAAGTTTTCTGAGCTTAATTGCATGAAAGACATTATTTTTATGTCTGTTGAAAGATTTTTATTTTCATTGGACTTTCTGATTAGCCTGGTACGTTCCCTGGGTGGCTAGTTACTGATGCATTTCTGTACTGAGGGCTCAGCTGTCATAGCCTGTGCATGTCCAAGCACCTCTCCCTTGATCAAGAGTAGACAAGTCTATATTTTGTCCATTACTGGCATGCACAGACAAAGCTGAGGCTCAGGGTTTTTGTGCCTCCACCATTATGAAAGTTCAGTGTAAACACAGCCTAGGTTTTAAATCAGCTAGAGCAACACTGAGTTCATCATAGGCTAACCCCCTTGTTTTTTTAGCTTTCTGAAAGAATTTTGCAGCTTGATCTGTGTGCTCTGTGCTTCTGAAGACAGACTGCTGCCATTGCCCAACGTGGCTGGTTTACACATGGTTTGGCTACATCCCTGTTGTGCTGCAGACACACACTGCTGTACAGACACAGTGTAAGAAAAGGCACACTGAGAGTACAAATACCCATAATTATGATTAACAGCCTCTTTGGAGACTTAATGATCAATTGTGGTGATTACCTTTCATGGACCTGTCTAAACCCAGTGCTATAGCACTATACTTGCAACCCCCCCCCCCCCCCCCCCTCCCCAGCTTAATATTGTTCAAGAAAAATCATAACATATTGCATATGTAGTAGAAACTATTTAGGAAGTCAGAACCTGAGACTTTGAAATCTTACCCAGCCAGTATAAGCCAGGACTGCCCCAGACAAACCACCTGAGTTTGTGCTGTGCTGTCCCTCATATGGGACTATTTCTCTCATGAACCAAATAATCTTTAATGTTTCATCCATTTGCTTTACAATAGCGATTATTCTGTGTAAGTAGCAAGTAAACGAAGCGAGCCTCTTCCTTCACTGTCTCGCGCAATATACAGCTACCAATGTATCTGCAAACTTTAAAATGATATCACCAGGGTAAACAGACATTTTTGTTATTGTACCATTTTATAGGCGCAGACACAAGTAGCTGACAATTCCTGGTGAATTTATTTTCTTCCTCGGGAGAAGTAAGCTAGCTAGAGTGTGTTCAGAAACACTGAGACACTGGCTCAGGGGGGAGGTTTCTGCCTGTTACATTCTATATTAAGATACTGACTAGGGCAGCAAGAGCCTTTGTACAACTTTCTGCTTTGCATTTCTCAAGAGCAGGGTTTTTCAACCCGAGGATTCACCATTTAGTCAGAGCAGACACTATGCCTGTCATATCCAACACCAGGGTCTTGCTTGCCTCATATGTATCGTTCCTGCCTTTCTCACGAGTTATCAGAAAGAGCTAAATAAGAGAAAAAATTGAGGAAAGAGAATCTCAGTGGGAACAGTTCAGCTACTTCAATTTTACTGACAGCTTAAAGAAATGCGGGTGTCAATATGAGGGGTAAGTTAGTGAAAAATCAACGTGATTATGATCTTTGTCAACTGGAAGAAGTCAGGGGTAGGTCCTGAAAAATCAAAAGGGCAAGATGGGTCCAATACGTTTGCATTTAGTGTGACTGTATAACTGTAAAATAACGGGAATTCCTAAAGGAAACATCTTTTGTCACATAAACATAGAGACACTGTGAACAAATCTGGCAATGCTGAGGATCTGGCTCCCCGGGCTGAGCATTGGAATACCATGAATAATATCAAGAGGCAGCAGCGGGGCTGGCAGGTACTGCTGCTGTCATTGACCTAACGCTGCAAATATCCATGAATTTTACTAGTTTACAGAAACTGTCAATGGATATTTTAATCCATAAGTGCAGAAAACACAACTATTTTACCATATAATCGTTGAAGCTGATCTGGCTTTGACAAGGTCATCGTTTACACTCCTTCCCTTGTAACCCCCCACGCGCACATGCAGAGTAAGTCTCTGAAGCTTAATCTTGCCGATGCTGAAAATTAGACTTTTATGCAAACTGATAAAAATTCTTTGTTTGATTTATCTGTAAACCAAAATAGTCTGGTAGTTTGCCTTGAAGTTAAAAGAAAAAACATACTCTGTCAAATCCTATGTATTCCTTTTTATGTATTTTGTCATTTCCCCTCTATTAACTCTGTCCTAAGGTTGAAAAGAAGAGTGCACTCTAGCTTCCATTTACATACTGTACTTTAGCTTTGACTTTTTTGGTTGCAGCCTGTTAAATTTATTGACTATAAGCCCCTTGAGCTATTGAAGAGTATGCGGCTTACATTGTATATCTTTTGAAAGATGCTACTGGTAGCCTGTTTTAATATGTTTACTCTCTCCAGATACAATTTGTCTTACATATTCATTGGGTTTTAGTGCCAGGACCAGTTTCTTCGTTGTAGCTATTGTTTGGAAGTCTTGCACAGATATTAAGGCTTAGTAATTTTTCAGTGCTGCTCAAGGGATCTCGGTGTCAAATGAAATAACGAGTGGGAAATTGGGCACTGAAAACCCCTAAGCAGCTAGCTTTGGAGAGCTCAATAAAAAAAAAAATAAAAAAAATAAAAAAAATTGAGATGGAATGAAAGGCACTTTGAGAAGTCTTGGATATTTTATATGTACAAATAGAGCTGGCCAAAAAATAGTGCTTTCCATTCATTGACAATTACATTTCCTTTTAATTTTAAGATTTCATATAGCCCAAAAGTCAGAGAAAATTTCATTTGCGAAACACTAGCACATGGAGCTGGGAAAACGAAATATGTTCCCCTGCATACTGCGGCTGCTTTTTCTAGTGGCGGAGCTGACCAGAATACTGATTTCATTAAGCAAGGGCTCGGGATGGAAAGGATCTCTTTTCAGATTACAGTCAGGGCTTTCAGGCACCCAGTTTTTCGGACTCTCTCCTGTGAGCCTTGAAAGCGATGGTTGCTTATGATTGCAAGCTCTGGGATCTTGGGGTCTCTGGCTCACCTGTCAGACTGGTCTGGAGTGTGGGAACGTAACGTTGTGTATCCTGTGGCTCTGGCTTTTGCTAACAGGAATCCCAGTCCTTCCCCATGCCCTGATGTAGAGGTGTGCCTCAGAGGATCTTCTGCTCTGCAGCACAGGCATTGGTATGTAGGCTACTGATGCTAACTTTAAAGCTAACCAGGCAGGATACCTACAGATCTAAAAGTACAGACCAAATACAGAAAGCTGTGGATTGCGAATCCCACCAAGGTACTCTCAGATTTGTGCTGCTGTAGCTATCCCATATGGTTAAAAGTTATCCAGAATATATCTACATCAGTAGCCAACATGACAAAATCTGTTGTGCATCTGTGACAGAACTTAGACTTTGGTTCAGATCATCTGCATGCGGCTCTAAATGCAATCATTTGAGGTTTGACCCTGAGAGACAAACCTGCAGTGGTGTATTTTCATTTCTAGTAAATCTATACCTTAAGTCAAACTCCTTTCTCCCTGGGAACGCCATGGGTGCTGCAGTCCATGCTCAGTGCCATTACCAGCTCGGTGCTGGGCTTCCAGTTATTCCACCCAGATGCTTGTACCGTCAAAACTGTTTTTAGTGAGGAACGTAAGTGGCCCCAACACGTATGGAAAAAGAAAGATCAGTCAGTCAAGGTTTCACATGCCAAACGTTACTAATTGTATTTTGACTTTCAGTGAAAAGAACATGGGGAGGTCATGGTATCCCTCATCCCACTGCCTGGCTTAGACCCTCCGTGGCCCCAGCTTCAACATGGAAGTGATCTCTCCTTGCAGGTAAGCCAGGACACCTGTAATATTTCCTTGTCATTGCTTCATAGCATCTTAAAGCTTTCACAGGCAGAGAAGTTGCAACTGTTAATTAAATAAATGTGGTTTAAGTGACATTTACTCTATAGAGGGAGTATGTGTTGTGGAAGAGGGGTATATTTTTGGCTTATAGCGTACGTGTCAAACAAATACAATTATCTATTTCTGAATCTTTATAGCTCCCATCATCACAATTAGCTTAAGTGAAGCTGCATTTAGCTTACATATAGTTTCAATTTGCTGTAAAGTAAATCACCAAATAAATCAATAATTTACAACCTAGCAAACAGTGCAGACTTTTCCAAATGAAAAAAACAAACAACCCATTATTCCTGGGCATTTCTGAATGCAGCACAACTCCTTGCCTAGCTTCTCTGAGCTAGATGTGACAATTTCCAGCACCAGACCTTTTCATTCAAGCAAGCAGGAAACATGTAATACCAAACAAATAATGACACGGAATAAACCCTTTGATTAGGAGTCTGTGAATGATGATCCTTTTCACATATTCAGCGTCTAGAATATTTAACATGTCTTACATTTAGAAAGAACCAAGCAAGTTCCGCTGATTAGATTTCAGTATTGAGAGAAACACACTTTATTAGAGAGGGAGCTTGTCAGGGCTTGGTGCCAGTCGGCTGCAACTGGTTATGTTGCAAACACATCCAACACCCTCATTCGGAGAAGTGCAAGAGGGAACATGTTTCATATTTTCCTCTTTCCTGCTTTGTTCTCCTACAAATTCATAAGAGTGAAGTGCTAGTTCTCTTTAGGTTCCCACAGAAAAAACAAAACAAAACAAAGACAAAAACAAACAAAAATATCAAACAAACTTTTCCATGGCACGAGTAAATCACAGATTTACATTGTTGAAAATTACTGTTGGGTTTCGATGCTTTTGTACAGGTTATTACTATGAAGACTGTATTAATTGGTTGCATTCTCAAGTGGTAGTAGGTAATATTCAGTGAATTCAAAAGGTGGAAAAAAGTAATTTTCATGTAAGTTAAATTAGTTTGTATTTTTTATTGCCAGAAATATAACAGGGACCAAAAGCATAGCAAAAGTCTAAAACTTGGGGATATTTTGAATAAAGAGAACATCCACAGGTGAATTATTTAGAATTAGTTTGGGGACCAGGGGCTGTTAATTCCAATTTTGGAAAGGAATATAACTCCCTCATGTTTCACAGCACAAGCCAAATATTTTCCTGAGAAATATTGGAAAGGCACTTTAAACTGTGGCCATTTAACTACACTTTTTTTCATGAAGATTTTGCATCTTTGTCTAGAAGATCTGGTTCTGGCTAGCAGTGGAGATTGATTATTGGAAGAGATGAACCACTACCCTGGTATGTCCTTTCCTTTGTAGGAAGGATGTTATGATGGCTTCTGCACATTACTGGTTGGTATCCTTTGTGTAACACTCAATGTATTTGCTGCAAACAACTCCTTAACGTACGTCTGGGACACTGTTACATTTATCCTGAAGTCACATGTAGTATGACAGTAATTATTGTGCTTTTAGCATTTAAATATTTTACAGTGTATCAATGTGAAAATATATTTTTATATATGCGTACAAGCAATTAAAAGGTATCCTTTAGAATACGACACATGGTTTAATTAATGGTTTTCTGCACTAAATGTTAATGTGCAGAAAAATGGTAGTTGCATGCAACCTCCCAAATTCTGAAGTAGGAATATAACTATATATCAGAAGCTGAAAATTCTCCTCTAAGATTAAAATTGCACTTTATTTCTATAGCTAGAGACATTCGTATTTCATTAAATAAAAAGGCTTTCTTGTTTCTCAACACTTCAGAAAAGAAATGACTACTGTGTTTGGTTGGGGATGAATGAATATAATCTCAAATCTTTTGTTTGCATCACTGTGCAATGTGCCATTTTCTCAAATGAAAGCTCGGTGTATTTGCAGAGCAGACAGCAGAAATATGTATGATTACCTCACTGTTTCTTTGTGGCGAGCATAGATGGAGGCAAATTAGAACTCATCAGCAGGAGGGGTTTTTGTTTTCTTCCCAAACAAATCATCAAAGAATCCCAGAGCACGGTTTAAACTATTCAGACTGAAAATAGACTGATTTTTGTCTGTCTGATTCCAGTAAATACTTGTGTATTACCTTTAGTGAGATTCTTTCAGGAGAGATGCTGGAAACTGTAAACACCCATGCAGAAAATAATGCTCAGTAACCAGTCTCAGGCCTTTCATACAGCAGAAAGCTTTCCTGAGTAGGACTGTAAGAAAACTGCTATGATGACAAAAGCCAGGTATAGATACAGTTATACAGGCGAAAGAATGTAGTGCCAATACATTTTCTTTCTGTTTAGAGATTTATAATAAGAGGTATTTTCCAATATAGCTCCTTTGCCTGCCGCATTTCCAGTCTGTGCCAGTGCAGCTCTACCTGCAGACATAACATTTTAAATATGAATAAAGCAAATGATGGCTAATTAATTAGACTGCATGTCTTGGAGCATTAAAGTTCGGTGTTCCTTATCGCTCCTGGGATGGACGTTACTGATACTGAAAGATTCAGTTCTGATTCTGCAATTTTAATTCGTGTTGTGTACATGTCACTAAGCCATGTTGCTGATGCCAGTTAAATTGCACCGCCTAAAGCTGACCCTCAGAGCAAAGAGAGCTTGAAGAAAGTGAAAAGAAACAGACAGAGTTAGTGCTGGCAGCAGGCAGTGTAGAGCAAGCTGCTCCGAACACTCAGTGAAACTAGATTTAGGTAGATGCACTATCTGGCTTCACGCTTGCTGTGCACCAGCCCTTTGCTACGCCTGGGCCCCCACGCTGCATTGCCTGCACGGGAGGCGGGCGGGAGGTGCAGCAGACAGTCATTCTTGGTTTCTGCTGATGGTTATGGTCGGCTTGACACTTTCCGGCATTTTATGCCAGAAATCTGTCCCCTGGAAAAATTTCGGGCAGCTCTAATTAAAAAGTGATAGCTTAGCACCTCCCAAGACCCTGTTTTCAATTGCAGAGGTATTATCTTGCCTGTGGCTATAGTCACTGCTGTCCGCTACAGGTCACTGAAACACTCATTTCCAGCAGAAACACATTGCTCCAGACAGAACTTTTGCCAGAAAGCACTCCTCTCCTTTAGCATGAGATGTAAGGGAGGAGAGAGAAAGAGAGACAGGGATGTGAAAACAAACAAGAACTCGGTGGCACAGGCTACTCTTCTAGAAAGCCAAGCACTGGTTCAGGTCTTTGGTGTGACTTGAACAGAGCAGGGATTTGAGACTCCAGCTCCTGCGTTCTGGTCATCTCCCTCCCCACCGGGCTCTTGGCCCGACATCTTGGGTGATATCTATGGCTATTTCAGGATGGGTAATACCTCGTTCTCCTCTTTTTTGTTTGCTTGGTTAGTTGGATTTTGTGTTTTGGTTTGGTTTGTTTTTTGTTGTTTTTTTTTTTTTCCCTTGAGTTGTTGGCAACCTCCTGATACAGGCCAGGAGTATTTTGTGTCTTTAAGAACTGTTGCATGCAGGAACTTGTGCTGTCTCACAGTGGCAACCTCACTCCTGTTTTATTAGAAATCTGCCTATTCTCTGTGTCACTTCTGTACTGTAATGAGTATTTCGGTGTGACATATAACAAAATTTGTTACCGCTTTTTGCAGCTGTGTCGGGCTGGAAGCTCCTGTTTGACATATGTTTCTGTGGAATTAGCTGAATTGTGCAGCAAACAGGTTTTATGTTTCTGCTTAGTGTAGCGGGGAAGGTAAAGGTTGTCACCTCCACAGGACGCGGGGAGGAGTGGTCACCCCTCCAAGCTGCCTCTGTAGCTGTGCTGATGGTGTTTGGTGAAGCAAATCTGCTGCAAATTACAGCATGTGGTTATAGATCAATTTATGCTTCTGCCTGCTGCCAACAACGTGCTGTGCACGAATAGAGCTAACTTGGTAAACATGCACTCTAGTAACAGAAAATAACCAAGTGTTGTTGAAAGGAATAATTAATTAATGTTTGTAAAGCACTTAGAAACTGAAAAGCACCTTATTAGTGCTAAGTGTTCAGGGACCTAGCTTTCTCATCAGAAGTTAAAGTCGTCGTCTTTGTTAGCCTTTAACTGAACAAAACATTAAGGGTATAAAGCCTTTGTATCTAATGTCCTCAATCAGGTGTTTTTGTGCCTGGCAGTCATTAAGATGCAGTAAGTAAACAAGAAGAAACTATAAATGGCATGAATGAGCTCATTTCCACCGATGCCAGCAGAATCAAGTTGATTTACATTAGCTGAAGATCAACAACGGAGAACCCAGAGCACAGCTCCTCTTCTTGCCTGTCAGGCTCAGTCAGAGCCAGCGACTGGTTTATTCGCTGCAGCTCCCACTGTTTGTGAGCCCGGCTGCCAGGAATGAACACAAAAACTATATTAGGGCCCAGGCCTCCCTGCGCAGTGAGGTGGACAAATTGGATGGCTCAGATTTGCTACCTGGGGCAGCCCGCATGCTAAATGAACAGCCCGCTGGCGCAGGAGAGCAGGAATCCTATTTATCAGGTGTGCGACGTGGGGCCATAAGGTGACATCTATGGCTGACCCCGGCTGAAGGGTTCAGGAACATGGAGAATAAGCATCTGTGCCTTTACTTTCAAAGAGCTTTGGGTCCCTCAAAAAAAAAAAGCACTAAGTCATCATGATGTGGGGGTCACTAGCTGAAGTGTGGATTTACTTGGGAGGCTAAAAGAGGTATGAGCCACCCACAGCAGAACTATCTGGAGAGACATGAATGATCCTGGCAATGCAACACAGCCCCAGCCAGCCCTCTACTCACACCACTGCGGCACGTGGCTTTTCACCTTCTCTGCAGTCTTCTAAAGGCTGATCTGCTCCTCTGGGAAGTTTGCAGTCCGCAGTCTATTATTATCTGCCTAAGAGGGTGCTACTCCACGTTTCACTCTGTAAATAGTACCTACATCCTAGAAGTTGCAGGACCAGGAGAAGGCGGAGAAGAGGGGAGACAATCTTACGGAAAACAGGGCATGGCAGAAAAGAGTTTAGGACTAATTGGCCGGAGAGCACAGGAGAAAAGTATTGCACTGTCCTGCCCATCAGAACACCCACTTTCAAGGTTATCATATGCTCTTACCGCACAAATTCCCTTCCTTCAGCCAGAAGTTCTGTCAGGCCGAGTTTAGTGATGCTGGGCATCTGTTCCATACGTATGAATGTCCAGCATCTCAGTAGCTCATGCTGAGCTTCCAGATCAATCGAAATCCCAGTGATGTGCCCACTTCAATGGTACGGTGCATGAGCATTATGCCCAAGTATACATCACATGTAGTCAGTGGCAGGAATGCTGGGAGAGTGAATTCAGTCTTTGACCTCTTAGGTGTTTCTTCTCACAGGAGATCAGTGGCTTCTTTTTTTTTTTTTTTTTCCCTGCTGGATTAATTGGCAGAGTGAGAAAGGTTATCTGCCAAGAAAATCCAATTATTCAGCCGTTGCTGTTTTTGAATAAAGCTCCATGGTTGATAAGGGGTTGCAGTAAGAGAGAATTAAAATAAACCATCAGGAAAACAGATATTCTGGTTTTTCAATCTCTGCACCAGCCTAGGGCAGAGTATGTTTGGCTCATTTCATTTGCAGTGCTGGAACGCAGTGTGCCAGAATACCTCTTCATGACATTTCTGAAAGAGCAAAGTGTTACTAAGATTGGTTAATAGTTATCTTTGTAATTGGCCATCTGTTATAGATCCATTTATTGAATTTGAGAGGGGCCAGAACCCTTGCATGTTCTCCTTGCTTCTAACTTTGCTTGAGTTCATCACAGGGAGCTTTGTGCAAAATCCATAAAGAACTAAAAAATGCTTCTTTGAAAGAGCAGTTCATTAAAAAAAAGATGTGGTTGCCCCATAGATGGTAAAAGTCATAATAATTTATCTTCATCAACAGCACAGGCTTTGTAGCACTCAAGAATCTTTTTGGAGGTTGGAGTAGGAAACTAAGAGGTCTCTCAGAGGTCCAGCCAAGACTTCATGGAGCTGCTCACTTGAAACAGAATTGGCAGTACTCACTCATAGACCCACTACACTTGATGTTCCAATATTGTCTCATATAATCAAAGCTGGTACCTGAGACTTTTCAGATCAGCCAGAGGTAGAGAGCACATGAAATGGAAGTTAAACTATCATTACTTTCTACCCCATAGTTATTTGAATGCGTGTCAGGAACAACTGAAAGAAGTAGGCAAGTGTTTAAATTGTGCTAGATCCCTAAATGTTTAGAATAGCAGCCTGCAGTAATCCTGCTTGTAGGCAAACACAAACATTTTCAACTGTGTGTAATTTGTTCTTTCAGATTCACACATACTACAGATATTGATAAACACACACACAAACATACACGTATGTATTTTATCATATTAGATTTTCAGTCTTCTCTGTGATTTCATGAAAAATTGTTATGATCTGTATAGATCCTAGTAACCTCCTGTCCCACGTATCCGTAGCTATGGGAGGGAAAAGTCCATCTTACATCCTTAGATACCCTACATCTGTTATCAGCAAAATTAAAGAAACTGAGAAATTTAAGAGCACCAAAGGCTTTGTTACTATAGGTTTCTGAATCCAGAGGCCAGAGCTGAAGCAATTTGGGAGAAATACTCAAAGAATGCAGCACAGGTAAATGACCCAACAGAAAGTTCCACAGATGTCAAGGCAGAAGGTGAATGTATGATAATTAATTCTTTCTCCTGGAATATACGCTGCTAATTGACTTGGCGGCAGTATCATTATCATGATTCATAGGCTCATAGATTTTAGGCCAGAAGCAACCATTATGATAATCTAGTCCTACTATCTGCATAGCAAAGACCAGAGAACCTCACCCAGTGGTTGCTGCAGCAGCCCTCTAATTTCTGCTTGAATTACCATGTTTTTTCAGAAAGCCATCCAATGCTTATTAAAAGACTGTGTGATAGAAAACCTACCAGGTACTTGAGTAAGTAGCTCTAAAGGTAATCTTTTCTTTGAAATTTGCAGATTATTTTTGGTATCCTATATACACTGATATTGCCATAGGATTATTTTTTTTTTTGTCTAAACGTACCCCAGAAACATTAAGAAAACTATCAGCCAGACTGTTCTTTTTTCTTTCCTCTTTTTTTTCTGGAGTTAAAAGCATGTGTAGAGTTTATGGTAATCTTTCTACTGCATTACTAATATCTAGTGAATTTCTGAAGCTTTATCTTCTTTTTTTCCTTCATTCTATCCTCATTTTTCTCTCCTTCCACCCCCATCCCCCCAAAAAACCCAACCAAAAACCCACCCAAAAGAAACCAACAAGGGGTGGGGGGGAGTGGGATAAAAAAGGGAGGAGATGGCAGACAAAATTCACAATTCAACTGAGGAATTTTAAAATATGCAGTATGTTCCTGGACACATCTAATGGTGGGCAGATACTGACATTCCTGCAGTCCTGTACAAAATGTGTGGGGTTTTTTTGGTTTATGGTCCCACCTGTTCCCTCTAACACGTCTTCCTCCTCCTCTTGTTCCTTAATATTCCCCCTGAGTCCAATTTATCTGATTTATAGAACGTGTGAGGATTGCTTGGGTAGATCATATCAATGACGACAAAGTGACACAAACTAGACAGGGCCTCACACTGCTTTTTTGGCAGGGTAGAATTTGCCTTTTTTACAGGCAATATTTCAACAAGTCAGAAGTGCTACAGGAGCTGTACCCCCTCCCCACTCCATAACCATCATCGAATGCTCTAAGACAAACACTTACCATTCTTTGCTGGTCTGAGTATCCTTTTACCCCACAGAATAATTTCATTGATTTAAACAGGAACTAAACTATCAAAAAATCAGCCAAAATCTGACACACCTTTTGCCACTAACCAAATCCCTATCCTGTGAAGACAGTGTCAAAACATCCATGGGTTGTTCCCAAATGCACATTTTGCTGAAGTGATGTTGTCTGTACATTGCTATGAATTACTTATGATATATTTATAGTACTTTAACAAAAGTTCATCAAAACATGAGACTTTTCAAATTAATTGGAAATAGACTCAGTGTACAAAATAGAACAGTTTAGCTCTCAAGTATAATTATAATACAGGTATCCAGATGAGCCAGTAGTAAAGATGTTATTTCCTCATTATCTTATAATCATATCATGTATCTGTCTAATCTATGAATAAAGAATTAACTGCTATGCACTTTCAGAAACTGGGAGAAAACATGGTGAGTTCCCAAAGGTGCAAGTGGACTTGTTTGTATTTATAAGTAAGTCAACAAGCTGATGTGATTAAACAGTTACTCCATCAGTGACTTGGCCCTGTTCTTTTCTCCATCTGGTAGGTAGGCAGGCAAATTAGATTTATGCCATGTGTTTATTTTTCCTGTAAAAAAAATGAGTTGCGTTTATATTTCTAGTCACTATGAGGTGGTAACAACCTTACAAAATATACTGATTAAAGTTAAAATGAGGAGTTAGCAGGAACTCAAGTACATGCCACCCAATGTATAATATTTTGTTTAAAGGAAGTGGCAGTACACCATATTTTTTATTAAAAAAGTTCAATTACAGACCTTAAAGAAAATTAAATTTATAGTTGAGCCTCAGAGTTTTGAAGCTACCAGTTGTTTCCTGGAAGTGACTTTGAAATGAGTTTTGGGAAATCATTTTAGTATTGACTTGGGCCGTAATGGTTGGCTGTTGCTTTTTTGTATAAGATTGATTAAATTACTCTGAACAAGCTCCAAGTCCATGTCCTTCTCTGAGGCCAATTGTGAATATGACCATACTACAGTCTCTAAAAAATATTTCAGAAAGTAAATAACGTCTAAACCTGGAAGCATGTCATTGTGCTCTTACAAGAATAAGCAAACACATTTGGTTCCTTGTCTCAACGTACATCGCTTCTTTCTTTTATACCGCACACTTTCTCTGGTTTCCAAATGCTGAGATTATTTGCTAGGTTTCTTCTATACGCTGCAATAGGAGATAATTTTGACTATGTCTTAAAGAAAGAACTAGCTAAGAAATAAGTGTATTGGCAGTAATAAGAATTGGCAGTGGTACTACTGATTTCAGCTTTTATCTGCCTTTCTGAAATATAGGACCTCTCTAGTTGTTTCTTCATACTTCAGTAAACTCAAGTGAAATCAGGACCATGTCCTATCAGATTCTGTACAAGCACATAGGAATGAATGCTCTTAATCTAAAAGATCTTTGACAATAAATGCCAAATCTGCAAAGAGTCCATAAACAGAGAGGTGACACCTGCTGAACGTGCCTGGGCTGGAGGGAGAAGCAGAACCCAGCTCCTTCAGAGACCCATGCTGGTGTCCTATCTGGTGAGTTCTGCTGCTTCTTGGTTACCTGAGTTGAAATAGCTCCCAAAGCACTGGCTGCTCTGAATTTTTATGAAAATGATGGTATGTACTTCCAAAGACAAAATTAAAAGCCAGTGAGATACATCCCCAGGAAGCCACCAAGAGGCGACTGGTGCATGTTTCCCACAAAGCCAGAAGCAAGGCAGACAAGAAACAGTGAAGGAATAGGAGCAAGAAAACAATAGTTTTGAGAGGAATTTAGCATAAGCAGCTGCACAGAAAGTGTCTTGATCAGTGACATGCACTCTGCAGGCATCATACAGAGAAAGGCCAACAGTTTGTGCGGTACCACCTACTCTACAGGTGGTCTTCTTTAGATCGTTAGATTAGAAAGAATACTACTTTGCTCCCTAAACTGATAAAAACACAAGGGATTATTTAGTTGAGTGAATGTAGAAAGAAGTGGCAGCCTGTGTCAGAATTTTCTTGTTTATATTTATTTATTTTTTTGTGCTGAGTTTCTACCTTAGGTAGAGCGAAAAAAAAATCTTACGATTTACTGCCTCAAATTTGAGCTGTAATAGACTTTTTTTCTTTCTTTCTTCGACCCCTCCCCCCAGCTTTGCTTTCTTATTTCTTTGAGCTTCAGAGAGGACAACAAATTTTCTCCCGGTAAGTGTGCTGGTTCATTTTGTATTAATTTGAATACCTTACCTATAAACTGAATTTACTGCTCGTGCCCCACAAACAAGGTAGATATGAATGGTCCCTCTTGCAAATGTTTCCTTGACGAAATTTTAAATGTAGTTTGCTATAAATGGGATCTCAGTTAAAGCAATAATTAGTATTTCAATCTCTTTAAAATAACACTTTAATTTTTTTGTAGTAATTCTAAGGATTGAAGACTATTTCTTCAGGTATTACAATGTTACTTTGGATGTTCTGCTTAAATACTTAAAATTCACATTATGCACTAGCATTCCCTTCTCAGTGGGGTGGCATTTAAGCTCTTGGTGGTGTTAATATATTTTTTAAACCACAGAAATGGAGAAGATACAAAATAAAGGCAAAAGAAGCAGTCAATTAACTCCTAATTTATCAGCTAGTATCTCATTTCACATTATTTGAATGGTGCTATAGCAAAGCTGGTACCTAAGACAGGACAGCACTCTGAAAAGCTGATGTCCAAACTGGTTAGAGCAGAAGCAGGTGAACATACAAGGAGAATCCTGGACATATGGCACTGAAGCTTCAGTTGACCAAGGGGAAGAAAATAAACACCATGCAAACACTGGGCCAAATACTGCCATATCATAGGTTAAGTCAAGTTTGCATGTGCCATTGGCCAGAGCTGAGAACAGAATTAGTTTCAGCCACTACGACTTCCCCCCACCATCCTTTCACAGGATAGAAGTGGAAATGGCCAGCAGAACTTGCTAGACTCAAAAAGATGAGTTTGAAAAAAATTCATGGTGAGTGAACATGCATTAAAACAAAAACAATTCTGATTGCTTCAGGTAAGGCATGGGCAGTCTCGTTGCTAGTGCTGGTGGTGATTTGTATTCAGAAAACATCCTCATTTTCTTTGCCCCGTGCAGGGGCTGTCACTGTATGTGTGCTGTGAAGTTTATGGCTGTGGGGGTTTCCTAACTGTAAGCATCTCTGACAGCCCAGTTGCACTGGTTCTTTCTCTGGTTCAACAGCAGGTCTTTTTTCAGTAGATGGTGTGAAAAGAATTGTTTACAATTCTTCTTGGCCTCCCTTTCTTTCTGCAGATTATGACTTAATTAGACTAATTAACAAGACCAAGTGGCACGTTTTCTATAGGAAAAGCTTTGAGGTGAGACAAGATTGTTATATCCTGTTCAAAACCTTCTGCCAGGAGAAATTTGACCAACACATGGAGGCTTTGAAGAAGTAGAGAAAGGGTACCTGTTTTTGTAGAGAAGGGTGGGGGCGGGGGTTGGCAAAAAATATTACTGTGGTTTTGTTAAAAAATATCTGCTTTGCTTTTTGCAGTGTACTTTGCCCACAAATATTGCTGTGAAGAAACCCCTGTATTATGGTCAGGTCTACTCTATAGTGGTCCAGATAAGAAAGACAGATGCTTCAATGGCATTCTTTAGACGTATTTTTTAGTTACTGGGGAGCCATATAAATAGAGATAGTGCAATATGCAGCATGCTTTGCTTAGAGCCTGTGCCTGCCATGGGAGATCACCCAGCTCTGTGACTGTGGAGAGACAACAGAAAAGCAAAAGGAACAGAAATAAGAGGAGGAAAGAGGATAAATGTAGGCAAGAAATGCTCTGGAGAGGCATTTTCAGTTCTTTAAGGGATTTCTAGTCATTTAAGGCATTTCCAGCATACATTGTGTAGAAAATTTTCATCCACATCCAAACTGGGCAGAAACACCTTTCAGGAACTGTCATCACTAACCTGTAAGCAGCTGGCATCAGCAGCATTCTCCAGGCTGCACCAGAGGCTGGGGTCAGACTTAAATAACACAGAAACCCTTAATTTGAGGAAGGACCCACAGAAGACTCCCAGGTCTGAATACCTTATGTTTTAGTGCACCTGGCAGTGCCCTGGTAATGAAGTGTGCATAGCACACATAGCATAAAATATCACCATGCCCAGCACAAATGTTGCTTGAACCTTTCTCTTGATGGAAGAAGCACATAAATGATAGCAGTTTAATTTCTGGTTAAACTATAGCTTTTTCATGGGCAGAAAAAGCAAGCAAGTGTATTTCACATGATAGCTGTGAATGTATCCTATACTTCTATTCTCTCTTACCATGGAGTCATTCATTCTTCGACCTTTCCCTGTAACATCTTATTATTTTATTTCCCTAGGCAACAATCTGTGATCCTAGCCAGAGTTGCTCCCTGACATTCTCTTTTCTCTTCAGAATTTTCCTTTTTCTGGGCAAGTGCTTCCCAATCTTACTTTCTGTTTTATAACCAACAGCATGCCACTCGCTTGAAGTTGGGCAAAACCAAGGTTGCAAAGAATACTCATTTCACATTTAGCTTTTTGAAAAGCTGAATTAGGAAGGACCACAAAGCTGCTTAGCCCAAGCAGCCACTGTATAAACCATTGAGACACCCAGGAGAAGTTTTTCAACAATTCTACAAAAAGCTAGAGATATTTCCAAACAAATGGCAGAGAGGTTGTTAACCCCATAGTTTTTTAAGATCAGAATACCTAAATGCTATTTGTATCCTTTGAATGCCTTCTGCCTTAGCACTCGTCAGCTATGACAACTGCTAAAAAAGATCTATGCTTAATGTTTTGCTCCTAAATCTGATTTAAGTCCAATTATGAGAGCCCGTAGGAATGATGTTCTTAAATTTGCTTAGATCTAAAGATGGATACCATCTCCATTTCCACCCCTGAGGGTACAGGCTTTCCAATCTTTAGTCAATGCCAGTATTAAATATAAAAATCACACATTTTTGAAAAAAAGAAAAAAACCCCAAACCACCCTGTAACGTTAGCTCAGGCATTTTTTCAGATCTAGTGCTGACTGCTCGGCTTTATTAACTGTGACTGCAAATGCCTTAAAATATGTCAACAGAGTTACTTTGTTATTGCGGTTAACAGCATTACATGGGATTCAGCATCTAAATCTCTTAGCCTATATTGTGTGTCAGAAGTGTGGGAAAGAATGGCTGGAGAGAATTGTGTGGAGCTTATCGTTGTAGGAGGGTGGATGCAATCATAATTCTTGTGCCTTGTCCTTAGCAGTAATGAGAGAGGTTTTGTAGGCTGAGTCGTGAAAAAGAAAGAAGAATAGGCTTTGCTTGAATATTATGGCAAGTGTCAAACCTGGTGAATAATGTAGATAATTTTTTTGACATTTGAAGTGGAGAATAATATATGATTAATGTCAGTTCCACTGTTTAGCTTCCTTGTTGCTCTGTACAAGTGCCATGACATTTTTCAGAAGTAGAAAATGGTACAGAACTACGTCTTGAGCAAGGACTGGATTATGGTTTTTGTCTTGCATTTGTTGCTGTTTATTTTTAAAACCAGTTATAAGTACTTTCTAAGCAAAATAAACATGTTGCTATCTTCAGTCTTTGGGGGTAGGTTTGTCCCCAGTTGCATCTTTAGATACTTCATGGAGTATAGATTACAAACATATATGGTTATATACTCTCAATATTGCAAAGTGTCCTTGTCCCTTAGAAATGTCTGTTGGATTTACCTCAGGACGATTACATTCACTGGTTTCACTTTAGGTTATAGATTGCAAGGTATGCTTTGATCTGTGTATGTGATCACTGAATAATTGGAAAAACCTCAAAAACAAAGCTCATCAAATCACCTTGTATTGAGAAAGTATTTGGAATACTTTGATTAAAGTTATGTTTGTTTAACCTTGCGTTTACCTCAAATTAAAGAAAGTGTGCCCAGCATGTCATCTTTTGGTGAGCAGTGAGATGGATCTCAGGGCATCGGTACCTGCATTGGGTACTCTCATCTGCTGCTGTGGCAGTACCAGTATCTTCCATCTTCCCGGCACTGTCTCACCTGGGAAGTGCTGGAGGTGCCAGTGTTAAGGTAAGTGGGAGCTGGAAGGGCCAAAGCCTCTTCCCTCGCCTCCACTTGTCCTTCTCTGTGTATATGCAGAACTTACAGATCTGTACAACCTCATCAAATTATTGTATTTAAAAATTAAAAGATTAAAAATAACTTTTTGCATCAGACTTCCCTTGGCTATTCCCTCCTGGTTAGACATGGACACCAGGGAGCCACCCCATCACTGCCACATGCCTTTCCTGGACAGAGGAGCCCTCTAACCCATCATACACATTCCATATTTTGTCTGTCCATTGACTCAATAACCATGAAAATGTTTGCTAATTTCTAAGCGTAAACTTTTCAAAAACCACAGTAATATTGCCTTTTTTTTTTTTCCTCCTGCAGGTGGTGGAACGCAGAAGACAGTGCCTGATTGTAACACCTTCCACACACCGGCAGGCAGTGCTCATGCTTGCCCCAGCACCAGCCCTTGCCTGCCTGCCTCTGTCTGTCTCCTTCTCTCCCTCTCTGTTTCTTTGTTTCTGCCTCTCTCTCTCTCTCTTTTTTTTTCTTTTTTTTCAAATTAAAAAGCTCCAATGTGTTCAATCTTTTCTCAGACATGTTTATTTAAACTCCTGTTGTTCTTGATGCCTCTCAGCTCCTGCCAAGTAACCTATTTTTTTTTGTTGTTGTTGTCAAAATACAATAGCCCTGGATGAAGTTCTCTGGACCAGACTTCAGCAGTGCCAGGTTCCAAAGAGTAATTTATTTTCCATGTTTCATATGTGACATTGCTGTTAACATACAACTAGATGAGATTTTCACTTCTGCCACAGTGCTACACCACTGACAGGCACTGTAGCTCAGGTCTTCTCTTGTGACACTAGATAGTACATTGCCACTTGCCCACTTTGAATGTCATCTTATTGAATCTTGACCATCTTTCCAATTTATCAGGATCATTTTGAATCTTAATTCTGGCTTCAAGAATGCTGTTACCCTTGATAGTTTAATGTACGATGCAAATTTTACATGAGCACAGTCTTCCATCATTTAAGTAAATGAAAGCACTGACAGACCTCTGTCTGAAATACCTTTCCAGCTTTAAAGCAAAGTACTAAATCTTCTAGGAAAATATATTTTCAGCAACTTTGGAAGTACTGTTGATTAATGCTAGTACATATTTCCTCACCTTGCTTATATGGATGCTATATAGCTTCACCAGGGCAAATATAGATGCCCCTTCTGCATCTCTTATTCACTAAGCAATTATTCTGTCAAAGAACATATTGAAGCATTTGTGGGTTTTGGTTTTTTGGTGGTGTTTTATTAGCTTTTCCTCTTCAGGTGTTAGAGCATTTTAACAAAATCACAATGTATTTTTATTTCAAAGTTTCCTCTCTAATTTCTCTGCCATGGTTACAGCAAGTCAGATGGAGGACTTGAGGATTTTATTGTGCCACTGTAGGTGATTGTAGATATGAACAAGAAGAATTTCCAAAGCGTCTGTATAACCATCCACAGAAAAGGTATTTTGCATTCACTTAACCTGGTTTTCTGAAAATTGATTTATATTTTTTATATTTGAGACTGTTACAAGAAAAGGTATTTTTATCATTGTTTTTAATGCAGTAATTTGGTGAGATCGTAAGGACTTACTTTGGAAGGAATTATAATAAACATCTGCATATACAGAAAGTATCATTCCAAAAGCCTAAAATTTATATCTGTTTGTCCTCCGTAATGTTATATGAAGGACAGAAAAATCACATAGCAATTTGAGACTTTGGGTCTCTTCTCTCCCAGCTTTGTGGCTGCTAATAAAAAATTTCAGTGGAAAATCTATGAAGAAGGGAGAAGAACCCAGGTCTATTTAACAAGCAAGAATTTCATTATAGAAAATTCTGGATTCCATACACTGTGTTAAACTTCCTTTTGCCCTTTCCATGTTCATTTATATTCTACACTGTCCTAGATAAGAGATCTTTCCTTCAAACTGTCTTCAATAATACAGAACATTGTTTGAGGGAAGATTTTTCTTCTTTCTTTCCGTTGAATGTATGATGAAAAAGTTGAATAACCCTCAAGCAAATGCATTTTAAGGAAAATCTTAAGGGGGTGGGAGGAACAAACACTGGAACGGCTGCTGAGTCACTTGCTCCTACCATGCAAGGTGTCTCCGGGATCCCAGAAAGCCTGAAAAAGTCAAAACCATGCTTCACTGGTATAGCACATCTATCTGGGATATCATCAGAAGGCCTCCTGACAAATCTTTGGGGGGAAGACAAGATAATTAAGGAACTGACTTTAGAATGTGAGCTGTTATCTTGCACACTGAGCTCAGTGGAGCAGGCAACTTGTAAATGTCACCGTCAAACCAGATATTAGTTTGAACTGACACACTCTAACTTCCCAGTAAGTAGTGAGAAAATATTCCCTGTCACTTGAGACATTTAAAACTGCAGCAGATTGAACACGGCCTGAAAAAATGTTCTTTTGAGCTGAATGCTCTTATGGCAGCTAGGGGAATTATGAGATGAACGCTTCTGGTCTTGTCCCCCTGCTTTCCTGTCACCACCTCCAAGGTGCTGATGGTTGTTCCTGTAATCAAAATTGTTTCCAGAGTGCTATAGGGTAAGTGGGCAACATGACTTACACAGTAATGAGTACATGGAGAACTGGATGACCTAGTGGCCATAGTGTAAAATAATGGAAACACTTTTAAAAAAAATAATTTACTTTTTCCCCCTCCTTGTTTACCAGCTATAGACTGTGCTGTGAGAGAAACCAATCACAGACTCATTCCCAAACTGTCCAGATGAGAAAGACCTGTAGGCTACTTTGCTTATTGCCATAACTCTCTGGAATTGCTTCCTGCCATATATTTGAGTACTATATTCAGGCTAATTTGCCATAACTTTCCACTAGAAACCTATTCCATACCCTGATAAATCTTCTCTCTAACTCTTCATGCAACTCCCATCCTGAAAAAACTCAGTCCATATTTTCCTTTGTCCATTTTCATTCTGAATCTGAGGTGCTGCTTGAAATCTTTAAAGGCTAAGGACCTCAACAGGCACAGAGAATGTTGTCAAGGCTTTCTCTGTCATTTTCTTTGCTCTGTGGAGGATCTGGCATTGTGATAAAAAAATTCAGACAGGCAAGCAAAAATGATCCATATGACAGGACTATCTCCTACCCTTACCTCCTGGTGATAAGGACCTTGTTACCTACAGCTTGGGAAAGTTTTGTTTAACAAGCCTGAAGGAAGAAGTGCCTTGTGTAACACTGTTGGTTCTACCATACTGAATTACAAAAATACCTTTATAGAATATAGAGAAGGTATAGAATTATAAAGTAACCATCTCAAATGATCCATTCAGGCACATAGACTTACACAGAACCCAGCACAGACTCATTTATCCCACTTCTTGGGTGTTGTGCTGATGCAGTGTCGCTGCACAGTGCACTGTCTCGATGCAGGGCAGTCTGTATAAGGCTGATGTGGGTATATTATATAGTATGTTGTAATGACCTCAAAGGAGATGGTCCCAGCTAGGGTAGGGTGTGGCCTGATGAACATCGTTCTCCAGGTGCTCAGTATTCCCATAGGGCACTATGTATTACCATATCATACATTTGCGAATTGTGAATGCTCATACCTGATCATATAAATGCTCACTCACCTGTTTGACCTTGCCCATGACACCTCACTTAGCTCCCATTGAAACCAATAGAAAGTCTTCTGTCCTTTACAAGGAAACTGGATCAGACTCAACTGGAAGACAAAATAAAATTCAGATTCAAAGTTATTACAGATACGAGCATAAAAATCCTAGGTTAGAAGATGGTTTAGAATTTCCTCTTCCATTTCAGCATTAATTGTATATTGAAATGAAAACATTTTGATATTCTTATCCGGGTCTTTGAGATAGTATTAGTGCAGTTCATCAGCTAATTTTCAAATACTGTAGCCTTAATACAGGTACTGAATCTTGATGATACATCTTTTAACAGGAATCCTTGTTAGTGTCACTGAAATATAAAGCAAGCACTATTTCCCTAAGCAAGTGGTGCTGACGGTGTGTTGTGTTGGGAAAAACAGCACTCTTTGTCTGTGTATTATCACTTTTGAGCCCTCTTTTGGTTATCTCTCTTTATTCCACACAAGCATGGTATTGTAGCCTGCAGCAATCTCCATGTGCCCTTTCAATCAGAAAAACGTCTTGATTTGTATACTTATATAGCACAGGCCAAGCTGAAGTGAGAATTTATTTCCTGAAGAAAACAGATTTAATGTGAAAGGTGATCCTCAAATGTTTCACAGTTTCAGCTGCCTTGGATAAGCACCAAGAAATGTAGCTGCTTATTCAAGTGGGTCTATCATGCATCTGAGAGCTTCAAAGTCACGGACGGCAGGGAGGGAATGTTCTGCACACAAGTCCCTTTCTTCAAGGCTGGCATACATTTTAGAAGTATTAAAGTAGGACTAATATGATAACCATCAAACCCTCACTTTTGGGCTCTGCATTGTTTTGTGGTCCAGAAGTCTGCCTGGTTCGGCACCTTCAACTCTTGCCCCTCAATAGTTATGTGCCCCCTTCACCTACCTTAGACTTTGCAGTCTTCCAGTTCTGAAGTCACCCCCAGACTCTTCTGAACTTTATTGTGTGCACAGAAAAAAAACCAAAACAAAACAAAAACAAAAAAAAAAACAAAAAGAAAAAGGAAAAAAAAGGAAAAAAAGAGAAAGAAAAAACCAATGTTAACAAAATATTTACCAGTCTTTTAGAACACTAAAAAATATTATGACAACAAAAATGTTTATTGCAAAGTTAAGAGTCATCTTTAGTTTTCCTGGTTATACATTTGTTCTTAATCTTAATTAATACAGTTCCTGAACTCAGTACAAAAATAGACAGAGGACACAGTGAGTAAGTAGCATGGTCAGCAGCTCATTGTTTGGAGTGCTGAGAGCTGCCTAAAAGGATGCTGCTGCTTTGAGAATACTTTGCAACATGAAAAAGAGACCCACAGGAAAACAGCTTATTATCTCAAGTAATTTTCAGCAAAAAGGATGTGTCTATGAAAAAACTTTTGGAGATCTTTGGTAATTCAATACCTCAACCTTTGATCACCAAGCTACTAGATCAGAAAAGAAATGTTCATAAGGCCTTTTGAAATACCATTCTTCCATAACAACTGTACGCTAAAATGTATGGTGTATGGCAAACGAAGGATGGATTAGTACACGACCTAATGATTATATGAACAAAAGAGAGGAAAAAACATTGCACCACCATTCTGTAAGTTCCATTTATCCATGAAATAACATTTGCACTCATATTTGCATTTCCATTATAGAGAATAGCCTACCTTCTGGCTTACCAGCACGATGGTATTGTTTTATTTATTTAAGCTGGATGGTTTGCTTTTCGTGGTATGACCAGCTGGTAGAAAAATAGGATTCAATAATGCGAACATTTCACAGTAAATAAATTGCATTAATACAACAATATAAAAGCTGTGCTCAGCAGTTTCTCTAGGACAAGGTCTGTTCTAGAACTATGCACTTCGAGAACTATGAAGGTTATATCTCATTATATGAAATAATAGAAAAAGATGTTGAATTTCCACTTAGGATTTTGTTTACTCACTTCTCCCCATTAAAAAGAGTTAGATGTTTAATTGGCTGCTTTCAAGCAGAACATTTTTGTGGCTCTATTTCTTGCTCATATTCACTATTGCAGGCTTCTGCATAAAATCTTGCAATGACTAAAGACTACACAAGGAATAGAAAAGCATAGCCATTAGCTCAATTTCAAAGTCACTCTGTGCAGAGATCACTGCCACCCTCTCCCCACCCCCACCCCCCCCAAAAAAAAAAAAAAAAAAAAAAAGGAAAAAGAAAAGAAAAGAAAAGGATTCAGAAAGGTTCTTTTGGTGTCTTGATTGCCTGGCAGATTTAGCAGCCTCTGTGCAGAATTCCTTCTGTTCTGTTGGTTGGTATAGAGGATAAACGGAGGATAAACGTTCTTTGAGCTGTCAGGGACAATGCCCCCCTCCCCCCCCCCCCCCCCCCCCAATTTTCTTTGGTCTGTTATGGGTTATCCACAGTCTTTCTTAAGAAAACCCTTTTTGTAGTTTGCTATGGAAGAAATGAACAAAACCTCTGCTTCTACAGGCTAAACAGATCCTATTTGAAGAACACGTACTAAATCTCTATTCAATAGTCCGTCATCTTTCCTACTGACGAACCATTTACAAAGGAGCTACAAACAGCTGAAAATAAACAAGGAGACACTCCACTGGTGTCATGACTGTTGTTCCTTATGTCAAGTGACATGAATTGACAACAATTGCTACTGTATGGCTCTGAATTCGATACAATAGTCAATGGCTGCCTTGTGGCAAGTGGGCACTTCCATAATGTGTTCCTTTGACTTTGTACCTTCTCTGTCTCTCATGCAGTGCTTCCAATTCGTGGCCCAGTTTGACACCAGCCATTCATTTCTTGTATTTTTCAGGCAATAAATACCATCTGTGCAAAACCCATGCTAGTGAGCAATGATAACGTCCATCAGGGAGAGCCAGTGCATTATTTTGCTGGCACGCAGACTTGCTCGGCCTTTAAAAGACAATGCATTTTTTTATATATTGCTTAAAGAATTATTTTAGTATTTTGTTTGGGTTTCATAGAAACACTGGATTCTGTTGGTATGAATGGAACATCATTTTTAAAGGAAAGAACGTAGTGAGGTCATGTCTTAGTTTGAAGGGTAACAAAACAAAAGTGAAAATAAAAACACTTGCCTGCTTTTAATGCTCCCACTTGTCCTCTTTCTCCTTGACTCTTTTGTAATAACCACGATCTTTTTATTTCTGATCCAGCACTGAAGAAAAAGAAAAGCCTCTTGAAAATGTAGTGCTTGAATATAGGTAAGTATGTATTTTTCTTCAGAAATTACATAAGTATTTGCATGTTCATAAAAGCACCTCAAACACTTAAGGTAGCTAGAAGAAAAAAAGAAAAAAAGATTGTGTTTTTAAGTCTCTGTATTATTCATTATTACAATGGGGTAGTTTAGGATGGTGAAACCAAATGGCCCAAGTGCTCGAGGTCTGTTCGCATATTCCTGGATTGGTGTTTCTGGCATCTGTAGCTTGGGAGTGCATGAGCAGTAATAAATAGTGGGCATCAGGCCTGGCCACCTACCCCGGGACTCCAAAGAAGTTCCTCCATTGCGAGACTGGTCACTCTCCGCTCACATAGCCCTGCCGATTTCACATTGACCGCGTTTCAGTCTGCAGCATTCCAGCCTGTGGGTCTGTTGGGAATAAAATTACATAAGAAGGCAAAACGCATTTCCAGACCCTTACGGCCTTTGATAGGATCAGAAGTACCACGCAAGTATGTTCATTATGGTTATGTTTTTGTCCTGTTTGTCACTATCTTGTTTTCTGTGATATAGCTACAATGGATATGCACTGTCCCAAAAGAAAAGGCGTTCTAGAAACAACTTGATAGATTTATTGTCTCATATGTTCCCCAGATTCTAGTCTAAATTCATTATGTACTAATACAGATAAAACGTTACCTGTACTTATGTATAGGTGTAACAGCATTTTATTATGAAGCATTCAAGCTGACCTCTTTTCTTATAGATAGTGGTTATCATGACTGAATGTGTAAAAGAATTAACATTTAAATCAGGCCACTTCTGTCTTTTTGGAGAATATGCTTCTGCATGCTTACATAAGCATCTGGAGCCATAACAAAGCCTGTAGCAGAAAGCGATGGAAAACACTTTTATATTTTATCTCTCAACACCACCACCCCCCGCCCCCAAAATGTACATTCTACACCCCCCCATTTCGACAGTGCATGCACACCAACAAGCTCCTGTTGTACTCTCTTTAGAGATACACTTGGCATGGAGTACATACAGGGTGAAATAAATAAATCTTATGAAAACCACTGTTGCTATATTTGTATTTATCATTAGCAAGACAACTAAAGCCTGCATTCTGTGCTGATTACAATTAATATGAAAGGGTAGAAATTATAACAAACAATTTTTTTTTCTCACATTATGCATGAGCATCGAGCTGATTTTATTCTAATGTTCCACGACATTCACACAGTAGTCAGAAGGCTTGAAACAATTAAGGATAATAAAGATCTAAATATGTAATTTTTCTTTTTAAGCCACTGCTAAATTATAACTTTAAAACATTGGTGCCACTGTTCATTATTCATAAAAAACCAGAAATTAACATATATAGTTTTAATTATACATGGTCTTTAATTCTATTTTTAAGCATATTTGTCACCTCTTCTGCAAGGGTGAAATGCGGAGTTTCCTCATTGTATTGTCTTTAAACATCATTAAAGTCAAAGCAGAATGGGTGCTGTAGAAGACCCTTCAGCAGTGTAAGAGATTTCATCTAAAAGACCAGCAAGCCCTGGGCTGGCCTGGCTGTGCTTCCATAACAGTTACTGAAATTGCAATAAGTATCTTTAGGTGAGGACCTGGCTTCCAGTTTTTGAGCAAGAAGTAGCTACAACACAACAAAAGTTGTAAAGCATTCACTTTGAAAATCTGAGACCTGCAACAAACACTTGGGTTTTTTCCCTGTCACAGTATCCTCCTGCCTGATGACTCTTCTGCTGACAGTAAACTAAATATTGAACACCCCTTCGAGGGATTTCTGAGCTTTTCAAAGAAACTGATAAAATGTCTAATTATTTGAATAAGCAAGGCAATGAATATTTGATCACTAACATCAAAGATGCAGACATAATTCAAGAGTTGTTGAGGTATGTGCTTAATATTGCATTACTTGTAACACAAAGAAAATTATAATTTCCTTGAAAATGTGTTTGTTAAAGGTATTTTTCCTCTGCCTTTTGGATCAATAGAATGGCAAAATACTGGGAATTAATTGGCCTATATTTATTTAATTATCCAAAACTTGTCATTGTGTCATTTGATAAGCTGCCGGACAAAACAAATTGGTGGTTGATTGAGGAAAATAGCCTCTATTTTGGACACACTTTGCAGTTCCAGTAACGGTCTGAAGTCATGGGGATTAATACTAGTTGCTGCATAAGCATGGAGGTGGGATTATCCAGTGTTAATGAAGTAATTTTGTTTCTGGTTTTGAGTGAGAGACACTGATAAGCAAATACAGGACATAATCGCGGCGCTCCCTGAGAGTTTCTTCTTGCCTTTCCCTTCCCAGCATCTAGGCAATACACCAGTTTAGTCCCAAGCCCCCTTTCCCGTTTCATCCCTCAAGGCTCAGCATCACGGCTAACACTGATCATTAACAGCTAGACTTTGACGTGACCTAATGTTCAAGCTGGAGCTAGCCAGAAGACAAACCAACCATTTCTCCTTTAATATTTCAGACACACCTTAAGCAGTTCAGGGACCATCCATCAAAAACGGTTGCTACCTAGAGAGACACTGTCAACTTTACAAAGCCCTGTGCATTTACCTGCCCTGACAAGCTGCTCACATCAAGATGCCATGTTGTTTTGGTTGCAGATAATTAAAATTATTAACTACTATCTAGTAAGAAATAGGGAATTGCAAAGGCAGAAAGGTCACTTAATTGAGCCTGAACTGATGTAGGAATGTGGGTTTGGACCCTTAATTCTCCTCGACTTGGCAGTTCCTGGAACAAATCTCCATTACACCAGACCAAACACAGGTTCGCTCACTCAGTTTTCTCGAAGCCCGGTGTTTCAGGACTGGGTTTGCCACCCAGATCCCTTTACCGAGGCAGAATAGTACATGGCAAATGCAACACTGCACAGACATCGCCATCGCTAGCCAAGCAACATACCATGAGAGCAAAATCCAGTTCACAATCCTCCTTTATATCCATTTAATCGGTTTCTTATTCATTTTACTGTGTGTAGTCCTACTGATTATACCTCCAGTCATGCATCTCCCACTTACCTTTAATCTCCTTTGTTAATTAACCAATACACTGAGCTTGACTCCAAACTTCATCTATTTGCAAAAATCTTATGTATTTTTAGCATCCCGTTTCAAATTTTTTCTGGTCTCAATATCCACACTGTGCAGTACCATCTCAGGTGTCTGAGTGATTGCTGATGCTCTTTAGTGGACTGCAGACATCCTGCTCATTAATCTAAGTAACTGCTTACCCGCCATATTCTCAAGTACCCCATCACTTCTGGTGCATGGTAACAATATTTGGGCTTTCTACTTCCTTAAAGCAATATAGCAATACTTCAAACCATGTACTAATACAGATCCTCAAGCAGAAAATATATCTAGTCAGCTGCATTTATGTAAAGGTATTTATAGGTTATGTTATCACAATACTCCATTATTTAGTAGAGCTGGTTGTAAAATAAGAAAAATATAGTTCTTATATAATATTTTAAGCTCTCACTCTAGAACTTTTTAAAAATGGTTACATATTACCTAAACCTGTTTGGATCTCCTCTTCGCTGGCAAACTTGATTTCTTTATATTTTTTTTTAACCATAGTTGAGTTTAAAAATAAATAATAATAATAAAAAACCCACAATTTTTTTTTAAATTACTTGCATTCATTTTGTTTAAATAAATTTTAACTGAAATGGAAATTCATAGCCCCCTTGAGAAGATAAATCTTCCCAAGGCTTCCACATATATACAGCTAGATGGAGAAAAGGAGTTAATAGCCTCATTCCTCTTAAGGAAATCAGTACAGTAGCCTGTGGCAGGTTGTTTGGCCACCACCCCCACTCACTAACTTTTATTCACTAACTGAATGAGAAAGAAGGAAAAATGCCACCTGTGTTATGTTGACATCATCAATTAAAAAAGTGAAATATTGCAGGGTTTTCATCTCTATTATTATATCTATAATGAAGAAACAATCCAAGTGGAAGGATAAAGAGATTAAAAGAAGGATCATTTACCCAAAGAACTCTCCAATTTCTCGATGGTAGAATTCTTCACTGGAAAAAAAAAGAACAACCAACCCTATATCTGACGAACAGTAGCTCAAATTGCAGATATTCACTAGCAGAGACAGAACTTGCTTTAAAGAAAGGCAACACAACTACTATTTTAATTTCTGCTGTTAAGAAATAATTGCAAATTGTACTCATGCCTGGACCTGCACTTGGAGATCAAAGACCAACTGTAATAAGAAATCATCTCTTAAGAAGAAGAGGCCCCACTCTAAGGAATCCTAAAATAGAAGTGGGCAGTCCAGACAAAAAGTGTGCATGCAGTCAGCTATTGTACGGGAGCAAGAGCCACACTGTGGCTTCTTACAGTGCCCTGCTGCGGCTGTTCACTTTTATCTTACCATACCTTAACAGTACCCTTTTTTTCCTGTCTATGCCAGTGCTGCCACAGCAGGAGCTCAGTGGGAGTCCTTACGGAGTGATCCAGCAGCTGCCTTTGGACACCACAGTGCTCTGAGCCCACCGATGGCAGGCGAGAGGGTGGTAGTGGTGAGAAGGGAAACAAGCTACAGCATTAACAAAACTCCCAACCCTCCCAACCATAGAATCTGTAGCACTAACATGAGAAAAAAAATAATATTCAAGATCGTTTAGATATAGCTCGGCTGAAACATGAGGCAGGGAAAGCAGCCAACAGATATTTTAAGGATGTGTTTGCATGGGAAATACTTAGAACTGAAATACAAAGAACTATGAGGCATTATGTAAATGAGAGACAAAATCAAGTGAAAATAAAAAAAAATTACTTGACAGCAAGTGCTGTGTGATTGCTTCGTTATGGTTTCCCAAGGGAAACAGTCAAACCTGTTTCACTGCAAACAGTAAAACACAAAATAAGCTGGACAAAAGCACAAGGAAATGTACTGCTGAGCAAGTGCAGTGCTCGGAGGTGGTGCACGAGAGCATTTCCATCCCTGAATTACCTGGTTTCTGGCTGACGTTTGTTTCACCATGATCCTTTTTTCCTCCCTCTGGAACTACTAACCCCCCACCATACAGTGATCCCAGGGGATGGTGCACACTTCCACAGACCTGCCTGGGAGGCTGTAACCTACCAGTCCTGCCATTCAGCACTGTCCAATCCTGCCCCTGGAAAGAGCCAGCAGCTAGGGTTACATCCTGCTATCACAAAAGACATAGCGAGAAATCAACTGCCCTATGAAAAGACATAAAAACATCATCCAATCTTGAAAGTGTGTCATAATTTCCCTGGTCTATTTTTATAATTGAATGGAAAAATCTTTAACATTTCACAGAGATTATTAGAGAACACTTAATTTATGCTGCTAAGTACTGCCTTAAAATACCTTTACTGGAGTCTTCAAAATGACAAGCACCTGTCTTACAACTCAGACCAAGAATAGGTTTCCACCACAGACCATAATAACAAAATGATAATTTGTGAGGTTCTGTAAGAAGATGGGACTAGTAAAAGTCATCATGTAATTGACTTTTTAATATCCCAAGATCACTGTCACTTAATAAGACTGAGACTTGGAGAATGAAATTAAAGCATAAATCCCTTGAAGAGACTTTCATGAGCCTAACATGCAATTATTAAGTTAAAAAAAAAAATAAATCAGCTTTAAGGTTCTAAATGTCTCTCTGTCAATAGAAATGCAAGCACACACTGTTAGAAACAAGAGCAGCTCAGCACTGGAGATGTCTAGGAAATTGAATTCTCTAATAGTGTTCAAGTCCAAAATTGTTCTGCCCAGCAGTGTGGTTTTACAAAAAAGGCTCAAATTAGAAAATTGCTGGTACAATCAAATTTTGCTCCATGATGATATGGAAGGAGTAAACCATGTTTTTAAGGCGCACTCCAAAATCCTGAGCAGCTCAGACAGACTGTGCAAGAACTTTCCAGAGATTTCTCAGCTTTGCAGACCTGAGACACCACAGTTGGCCCCAGAATGGTCAAAAATTCTGCTGTGTTCCTGCACGTGGCTTTCAGGTTCTCAATGCAGGGGGAACACCAGTATGCAAAAAAAAGTATTAATATATAAATTGATGATATAAAAATCCTAAAACCTAAAAAAAATAATTGGTGAGCATCCCCCCTGCTGTTGCACAGCCACACAGACGGTTCCAGCGGGTGGGGGCTCTGGCAGCAGCCCTTGGCAGAGGTGACCCGCAGGCAGGGCTGCCCACAGGCTTTGGGGAACTCCTCGCGGAGGCACCTCAAGGCAGAAGCTGCCTCAGGGCCAGAAGTGCTTCAAAGCCTTTCCCAGGGCTGACAGATTCTCCCCTAGAAGGCAGTCTAGATGCTCAATGAATCTTGGCTCAGATGCAGGGATGGTTTTCATGAACTATTTCAACTTCTGGGAAATAGCAGGGTGAGGTTTTTTTCAGCAGAAGACTATTTTGTCTAATAAGGTCTGACCAGCCTGTTTACTGCCTCATTCCTATAGGAGAGAACTTAGCACTTGTGATTTTTTTTTTTTTTATTTTTAAAAGTGAACATTAAAAAAAGAAATAAAAATAAATAAAGCTTCTACTTAAAAAAAAAATAAGATATTGCATAGCTGGAAACAACATGGTTGTGTAACAAATGTGAGGAAGTTTCTGACAGTAAGTGCCCTAGAAGTCTACGTACCATGGCATGGAAAGAGGCTCTCACTGCAGCTGCTGTGGTTCCAGTGTGGCAAGAGCTCCTGCAGCTTCACCAGTTTATGTGCACAGCAAAACTGGGGCAGGAGACACACGGTTGTTTGATCCTCACTGTTGTGTTTGGCCTGGACTGCTAAGTCTAATTCAGAGTAACCTGGATGTTACTGTACTGGCTGGTAGGTCCAAAGGTGCAAATTGCAGCAAAAGCTACTCGGTCTGGAGAGGTAAAAAGATATTTCTAGCCCAAACCTCTCTTCCTGTGGTGGGCTGTGAACACCTGCCCAGTAAGTGAACTCCTGCCGAGTTCACTGATGGCTCCAGGCTTCGGATCACATTTGTGCAGCTGATAAGCAGAAAGTCGAAACCTGCCTGTTCAAACCACACAGATACTGCAAGGTGAGATGCCATAGTTTCAATTACCTTCCTTAAATTCCACGCGTGTAAGAGAGGGAGCAAAGAAAACAGAACTGCTGTTATTCTGAAGACACCTTGAGAACCAGGAAGGTAGAGGAAGATCAGATGCGACAGGGACTCCCTGGAGGGCCTTGCAGGAGCTAGGGAGAAGAGAACATTTATTTTATTTCTTTTTTAACCCCAGCACATCTGAAACTGAGAACCTGAGGCAATAAAGGAACAGCATTTGTTTAATAAAAGATAATTTAATTCTTAATTTATCTGAGAAAGGAACTGGTGAACTATTTAAAGCACAGCAGAACATTATACAAATAATACTTCCTTGTACAACAAAGGGAAAGTGAGGCATCTCTAACGTGAGAGAGGAAATTGCTGGAGAAGCTCAGACAATATTGTAGCCTTTTGTTGACTTTTTTAATAGTGGCTACAATGGCAGAACAGGTCTATGTGCTTTGAATAGGTGCAATGAATAAAATTCAGGTATCTTGCTAGTCAATTTTTCTTACCAATACATACCCCAGAAAACATTCAGTTGTGTGGCAAGTAATATTCTATCTAATGCACTTTGTACAGCTGATGGAATTACAATAATGATTCATCACAGGTTCAGTTGTACGTGCATTTAATATCCCTAACTGTCGTTAGGCACCTAACATTAGCAGTGTAACAGCGGCTCAGCCAGAGGAAAGATGAAGCCAAAACCCAGCTGGAAAAGAGGCGTGTTGGCACAGAGGCCATAGGAATCTCTGATCTGAAGCCCACAGCCACACCAGAGTTCTCTCCCAGCTGGAAGAAGTGGATGCGGAGCAGAATCTCATAGCTTTTGGACTTTCCAAGATGAAACAGGAGAAGCGGATCCTGTTTAACATCAGAGACAATACTTGGTGACTTTTAGTGGCATATTTACCTCAAATTTACCTGTTAATGCCACATAAGACTGACTTTGGATAGCATCAACAAAATTTGGTTCAGTTGATAGTCTAAGTAATGTTTCTGTTCAGTTCTTACTGTGCTCAAAGACCTTCATTTCTCCAAGAAACATCTGGGCAGTTTCACGTTGCACGGTTCCCAAATGAAAGGGGGAACACACCAATCTTTCTTGACATGACTTGACTGTGAATTTATTTCATGGTGTTGGATTCGACACAAGTAACTATCTTGTGGTCCTATCCAGTTGAGTTATGGCTTAATCTGAGCTGAAATCTAAGAAACCAGAGGTGCGAGATGAGGATTTAAAGAACATTATTTTGGAGAAGGAGTCTGACTAAAACTAATCCCCTGCCTTGGTTTAGTAGAATCACATCTGGCGAACTGCCCTTCTTATCTAAGCTTTACCAGGAGGCAAGATGGAGCAGTTGCTGAATGTTGCTCCTTGGAAAACCACGCAGGTTTTTCAAATAGAATTTCTAATAGTTGATACCTTAAGGCAATGAAAACTCTTTTGAAGAGCTTTTTTTTTCTTTTCTTTTCTTTTTGTATTTTTTTCTTTTCCTAAGGTCCTTCCTTTTTTGTCATAGTTGGGTAAAAATATATACAGATTGATCCTCAGTATAAATCTGCATAGCTCACCTGACTTCAGTGGGTTCCTGACAGCTGAAGTGAATTGAATTTCTAGCCTTGTAATTCAGAGCATGAGAAGAGTCACGTCAGGTGTGGTCTAGACCATTAGCCACTCTCCGGCAGTGACCAACAGTGTATACCTAGGAAAAAATACAATAATAAGAATTTGCAGCCAAGGCACAGATTATATCTTCTAAGTCTTCGATGGATTTTTTTTTTTCTTCCATCAGTTTGGCTGTTGGCCTTTTTACCTCAAACATATTTCTAGTTCATAGCCATGAATTTGACTAGATGTTTAACTAGTTTAACTAAATTAATCATTTAACTAGATGTTGGGAAATTATCTTCTGATTATTTTGAACCTGTTACCTAATCAATCCATTTGTTGTCCTTTAGTTCTTCTATTTTGAGAAAAAAGAACAATTTTCTCTATTAACATCTTCATTCGTGACTGCACAGACCTGTGTCACACCAACTTCAGTTACCTCTTTTCCAGCTCTAGGCTTACTTGGATTTTTTTCTTGACAAAGTTATTCAATATGTTTGGTCATCCTTCTCCCTGATTCGAGTTCTTTTAGTTCCTGTTTCAGGATGGGAGCAGATCTAAGTAAAAACTACCCAAAGACCCTTTACTTTCTTTGAAGACTGCAGTGATTTTTTTAATAGAGCTGCGTAAAAATGAAATATGTGAAATACAATTAAATTTGTTGGAGACTTCCAACACTGAATATTAAGTAAATATGATTTTACTCTATATACTAAATCTGCTGATGAAGAAGCTAAGTTCTCATCAGCAGCAGTTACAGTAACTAGCTTGCCTGCTTTTCTCATGCTGGAGATAATCCTGCCTTGGAGATGTTACTTGTTGGTACCTTTTTTCCACGACAGATGTTTAAGCTGATACTTCCTTACATGACAAGAGTGAAAATAGACCTAACAGCAGTTAACATTTGATGGAAACCCCCTAACATCAATAGAACTGGTACAGACACCAAGTCCTTTATCTTACCTCTCAGACAGTATTTTGGCAGCCCTATATATGATAATGTAAGAATAATTGCTTATTACATTTCTGCTGTAACATACAAGCATTGTGTAATTCAGCATTAAGGCCTGACAACCCAGCTGTCATCTTTCCAAAAATACTTGCTGTCTAACTACTATAACTGCTACTGCTTCTACTTCAAACCAAAGGAAGCGATTCTGCTCCGGGGCATTTTGACAGGGTGTTATCTTTTGAAAAGACAGAAGCTTGTGCTGGAACTGTCTGGTGGTTTTAAGACTTATGCACATGTTTCAATAAGTACGTGCTAAATTACTTTCCAGGTCCTGAGTTAACGTTCAGACTGGGACATCTCCTAGAGAAATATTCCAGTGACACACAAAACTAAGAGCAGCATGTTCACAAAGAAAGTTTCAAATCACCTTTGAAACAACATGGAAAGCCAAAAAGCTCTGGCTTATGGGCTTCTATATGTGAAAGGACACCGAGAAGGCATGAAATAGATGGAGGTGTCATTCTCTGCCCTTCTCTGTTCCATTTCCCAAGAGAAATACTTCAGAGGGAGGGCAAATAATTCCTCACCTTATAAGGGATTTTATTATTTGAAGTAGTAAGATAGTCCTTATTGACCCAACTTTGATTTGTAAGCTGATGATGAAATTAATTTGGCCTTTGGTATAACCACAATTAACTTCTCCAGAAGGGAGGTGATACGATGTCTTCCAGTAAAAAAGGTCTTTTTGCAAGGAGCAGCACGGGGCCTTATGTGTGGTTTGAGGCTTCAATAGACTTACGTCAGGCTGAAGTGGTTTGCCTGCCACCGGCTGGTCCTCTGCACAGGGTGGAATTTCACCTTGAAGAATAAATTATGGAAATTCTTTCGTATCAGAATGACTGACTATTATCTGATGTGGGAGTTTAATTCCTCGTTCAGATTCCAGATAATGGACCAAACAAAGAACTGGAGGATGGTGCTGATTGAACAGTGTTTAATATTCTTTGTTTAGAAAGTCTGGTTAACCTGTCACTGCTAAATGAATATGTTAGGTCTCTGTGTACTTTAGACTCTGTCGTATTAATAAATGGAAGTAGCATAAACTACTCAAGCTTTAAAACTACTTACAAGGGAATACATGAAACACTCCCTTCCCTCTTTTAATCTGGTAATTATTTCTTGAATGAAAGGGTGGGGAGAAAGAAAGAGAAAATATAAGCAAATTTTTTTTATTATTTTCTGGGGGTTTTCTGTATTTTTTAAAAAACGTTTTTTTTTAATATTATGAAAGTTTGTCTTCAGCTATTAAATCAACAGAACACAAATCTGAGGACTCTCATTATGGGAAACTAGCTCAATAGGATCACTTTAAATAATTCTGGGATTACACATAAGAAAACATAGGACAAATAATTCAGAAAATTAATATGAAATGCGGGGAGGCAGTTGAATAAAAGAAAACTACAATGCCATTTACATAACGAAATGAATAAATAAATATCTGTATGTCTATATATACAAAAACCTTATGAAACCTCAAATTTGCAAGCTGTTCTATACAAAGATTTTACACCTATATAATCTAGTTCTTGGGACAAAAAAAGACCACTTTAAGTGGAACAGCTTTGCAAGTTAGTATTTCTCCTTATGCCAACTGGTCCATCCTGTTCAGTTAACCACATGCTTAATTTTAAGTTTGGACAATATGAAAATAAGATTCACGAAAAAAGCTCAGTTGCTGTGCTGGAGCTCTGATACAGTCTGATCCTCTCTGCCTTGTTAGAAGCTGGAGAGGGTCATGGGCATTGGCAACTGCTCATTGATTCCAGATACTAGAACCAAATTTTATTGGAACAACTTTGATTTTCTTTGCCAAAATAAGATTTTTCCACATGAAAATTACATTTATCCTTTCCCTTGTCTTCTTTGAATCATACTCCTCTCACCGTACCTCCTCCCCAGCTGAAAAACCTGAAGCAAAGAATCTTTAGCTGCTGGCTTGGAGACTCCTGCAAATGCCAACTTCTATGCACGTGCCAAGGGCTACACACTTCTTACATACTGCTTTAGGTTTTTTCATAATTGTTTGTGCAAGGCATCAACAAGAGATAGTCAGCAGGGCAGCAGAGGAGCTATTAGTAGATGGAGTTTTTACTTCCTCCTCTTCCTTTCAGGTATTCAAAGCAGTATGAAAAGCTGTAAGTATTCCGGGGGGATCAAAAAGGAAAAAAAAAAAAAGCAGAAAGAACCAAAGCATTTCATTAAAACACTTTGACTTCTTTCTTTGTTTTAAAAATAAAAATTTCATTTTAAAATGTCCTGTATGTGTTTTTTCAGACCTCATACTGGTTTAAAGTAAAGGAAAAAAAAATATGTTTATTTAATTTTAATTAGATGGGCACCTTTGAAGCAATTCTTACTAGTTTCCTCACTTACTGTGCATGGGCTTGCTTGCAAAATCCTCCCTAAGTGTGTGAAGCAGATTCCTTTTGTATGAGCCTGAACTGGAGGATGCACACTGAGATCACACATACACAGGCAACGCGCTCCACTCACCAAGGGGTCTGAAATGATCAGACCCGACCTAATGCAGGCTAAGCCCTAAACATGCAGGATACAGACCTCAGCACCAACTGTTCCGCTCTGCAGATTCACTCCTATTGCAATAAAAACCCTGGCCTGTCTCACCTGTGCTCTCCCATGGGCAGGGTTTACCTCCAGCTACCAGTTTGCAGAGGCCGAGCAGCTCAGTGGACGCCGTGGAGGTACGGCTGCTGGACAAACACGAACATTAAAAAGTTGATGCTATATTTGTCTTTGAAATTCCAACAATAGTGACATTTTGAGAGAACATTGGCTTTTGAATTTCTTCAGTGCAATCTGCAAAGTAGCTGTACGTCAGAGGAGTTGCTAACAGCTGGAGATATTTGAAAATGCACCTCTTACTTTTGTTAAGAAAGAATTGGCCTGTAGCCCCTGCAGTATTGCAGAGATTTGAGATAATCTTGGAGCAGATATGTGCTTGCTTTGCACATATGTTCCAATTCCAGAATAAACTGCAGCAGGTGATGTGCTCTCCAGCTCCACTCCTCCCTTTTTTTTTTTCTGAGGATTTGGCTTTCTTAGTGGGTACAAAGAAAGATGTGTATCCTAAGAATGACAAGCACCAGGTGGCTTGTCCCAGGCAACAGCTATATGCAGGTTATGCATATGCAGGGCTGCTGTTAAAGCTGACAGGCTCAAGAAGAATCAAGCACACTGCATATGCGATTCAGACTCCTTCGCCTGCCCTCCGTTGTGGCGCAGAGGATACACAGACTTTTGCTGCTCGTGAGGGAATTTCGGCTGAGCCAGGCACTCCGAGGCAGCCTCCGTAACTCCTCTGCAGGCGGCTTGCTGTGCGGGCTGTGCGTGTGCCGCTTGCCATCGCCTTCTCCAGGGAGCCCTACAGCTTCTTCAGGGAGCGTGAGTGACAGTGCCCCAACAGTAATTCTTAATTATTATCCAGCTTGGACAATTAATAACTAATAAGTCCTACCTAATCAAATGGGATTTCAAGTCCATGGTCTAAACTCAATTTACTGTACTTTCATAACAGTAGTTCTCCTTTTCCTTTCCCTGAAGGCACCCTCTTCCTTGAATTCTGGGAGGTGAAGATTAAGCTGACAGATGGCATCAGCAGAAGAATGATTATGAGTTTTAAAAACCTTGATATTTTGGCTTAGTACACCATTTTTCATGCAAATACTGACACGGATATTAACATCCAATTAAGAAACTATAAAACTATGCTATTCTGTTACAGTTTACGTTACAATCTAACGTTTCATTAAAAATACCAAGAAAGACTGCTCTGAAAGGAATAAAAATCAATGATGTATATGCCACCTCTGCTGCTTTGCTGTTCTGGTACCATGTGGCAGTGAAAATGGGCTTTATATCTCTCTTGAAATTATTCTGTTGAGCTGTGTTGCTGTCCCCATTTTTGAGTCCATCCTTACCAAAAGGATCATTTTACATGATGACACGCTACCTGGAGTTAAGGTAGCGTTAGTAAAGTAGTTAAGTGTTTACTCCTCTGGAATTGCCCTCTAAGTGTCTTCATAGAGTACTTCCACGTGGTTAAGCTTGAAAGGCTTGGGATGAACCAGACTGATCTATTTCTATAGGTATCTCTAAATGTATACCACTTGTAAGCTGGATAAGGACTATCTGTGATATGTGCTAGCCAGTGGTTTAAACACCAAAACCAAATGATGACCTACATGAAAACATTTTTAACGTCCTTTCTTAATTCCAGTGCATCAGAGTAAAGAAACTAAGGAAACAAAGTCCACTCAGAGAAGCCTGAGGAAGAGTCATGGGTAGGTAGAAAGAAAATCAAAGCTGACCAAACCTTTATTTCTGGTCATGGTGGTGGCTGATGATGAAATTTCTTGGTGGCACGCTTCACTTTCATGAGATGTTTGTGCTATCTGTGGAGCAGGAAACAACTTTTTAAATTAAAACATTAGAACGTAAAAATTTAAAAGTCTACTTTTTTGGCCAAAGAAGAGAGAACACTGTAAAGTCATGCTAGTCAATCTACAAAAAAAAAAAAAAAAAAAAAAAAAGAAAAGAAAAAAAAAAAGAACATTGCCTGTCTTTTGCAATATAGATTTGCCTGTCTTTTGCAATATAGTGGCTCTTGTGATGCATAGCAGTGGCTATGGAAAAGGAAAGACTGAAATATCCAGGGAACTGCAACGCAGACAGAGAATCCATAGGCAAGAACAAAAGGCATCCATCGCACTAACACAGACACATAGATGATGTAATCTTCCAATATTATCTTTGTAGAAAATATTTTCAGAAAAGGCAAGATTAGCAGATATCAAGATTTGGGTTTTGCTTGCTTGTTTGGTTGGGTTTTTTTCCCCTGGGAAAAAAAAAAACCAACATTCTCTCAACAATTCCTTTTAAAATTAAACTCTCTGGTATTGGAAGTAATGCTCTGACTTATTTTAGCATCACTACTTTCACATCACTTTTTAAAAATAAGGAATAAATTTAAGGAATTTTCCCAATCTCACACTGATGTGAAGTCATGTTTATTGTAATAACCTCAAACTCTTTCATGTGATTTGAGTATTTCTCCCTAGCATTACCTAGTTAGCTTAAAACTAAAATCAAGTTCATGCTTTGGAATGTCCTTAAAACAGTTTTCTAATTAAATGCCTTGATAATTTTGAAATATTTTCCAAAGTGGTTTTGAGTCAAAAAATTTCAAGACACTATTTTTCATAAACGTCAGGGTTTTAATACAGTAGATTTTGTTATATTAATGAAGAAAGGTGTAATTCAAAATGTGTTGACCCACTATAGCTATTTTAATTTACCTCTTTCTTGTAGACAGGCAAAACAAATAAATGTGTTCCTTTTCATCACATCTATGATCAGAGAACAAAATATAATAAGGAAAATTATTCAAATATCATTAAATGCTGTTTTCCAGAGAAACTTTTAAAAGTTTGGACATGCAAGCACATTATTTAGCAAAGTAGTTAAACATTACATGATGGATAAGCCAAGGGCAAGCTAGTACATGCTGCTAACAGACAAAATAACGCAACTTAACCTTCTCATCACAGACTGCACTAACTCACATTAGCTGACACTTTCCTCAGCTTGAGAGCAAGCACTTCGACAAGTGTCGGGGTTGGGGGGGCTGCCATACCAAACCGTAACTTGATCAGCAAAATGAGCCTGCAATTGCTAGGCTAAGAAATTTGTGCCACCTCTCCTGGCTTTCTGTTTTTTTCCTTTCTATGAAATGTGGACATGGAACCCGACTCCCTGTCTCCCGCAGCTTCTGACACACTACAAAGCAGCTGTTGGACATAGGAAGGATGACTAACCTGTACGGATCAGTCTGTAAACACGGTAGTGCAGGATATGAGTGGCAAAAAAGAAGCAGCACTGCCATCCAAACCATGTTGCACTGTAAATAGCAATGGCTGGGTTTGCAAGTATTGCTTGCAGGTTTTCTTCTTTATTCAGAGGTATCAAAAACCTCCAGTGGGCAGTTCATCACCCCTCTATAATCCTATTAGCAGTAATGGAAAAACGCCAAGCTATTTTCCACAATTCTTCATTAGCTCTCTTTAAATTCATATAGCAACCAAGATTAGAGTGCAACCTTAGTCAAAGAACATCAACTGGCTGTTAGTCAACCAAAAAAATCCAGCCCAGTGTTAAAGAGGTGTTGCCAATTCTACTTCTAAAGCCCAAGGACAACAGAATATCAAAGATTTTTATTTGGAGATGTTAAAGCTTATTTGTGTTATTTTATTTGCACATGGATTTGTAACAAGACCGTACTTCGAATCCACGTTACAAAGGCAAGCTTTACAGTGACTCCTAAAAGCCATTACCTTTGACTGTATCAAAAGCTACTTGTAAATGCTTCACGATTTGAACACTGTTATAATAACAAGTAGCTTGGCTGATTTTGCAAACTTCTTTTGTAAAATTTTCTGAGACTGATGTACGTTTTTATGGTTGGTATAGGGGACAGGAAAAAGTGTAATTTCATGCAATGGCTAAAAGCTAATGCTAGACAAATTCAAATTCAAAGGAGCATATTATAGACAGGTAGCCAACAGGACAATTTACCTAGGGAAGCACTGGATACTTAGACACATAAAATCCCTATAGGGATTAGTCATTTCATTCGAAGAGAAATATAGGAAATCTTTTCTTCCAAAAAGTAAAAATACTACCATGACAAAAAGAATAAAAAATCAGAACATTTTTTCTTAAGTGAAATATTTTGACATCTTTTTGAAACTTTACTTCAGACTTTTTACTAGGTCCTGTGATGTACCATGCTTACATCATTCCAGGAGGAGTCATGTGGGAACATGTTGTGGACAATGTAAAAAAAAAACCAAACCAAACCAAAACAGCTGTGTACTCTGTAGAAAATACGGAAAAGGAATTTGGGGATTCATGCTATAAAGTTTAAGGCCCCTTGTGTGTTTTATTCTTCAAATATAAGTCAGCAGTCTGATGATATCACTCAGTCCGAAGTTACCTGTTCTTTTCCGGAGGGATTCAACAACACAGGATATAGATGGGGCTATTCGTCAGTTTGGAGATAAGGATGCAAGTGAATACTCTGCTGGATCAGCCCAGTGCTGGAAGAAAGAATTGAGCAATGAATGAAAACTTCTAGAGTCTGTTCACTGATGTGCTTGCCATTTATCTCACACTGTATTCTGGCAAACAAAACTCAAGGGAGCATGCATTAGAGATAATCAGACTAATGATCTGCAGAGATTCTTATGTTAATGTTATCTCTTTATACTAAAAGTATGCTTTTAGCTAAATGCCTTTTCAGTTCCCTTCCTGGGCACCTAAATGAATAAAAGGGTGATAATGGCGCTTTCGTTATTTTAGGAACATATTTACACCTTAATGAAAGAGCTCTTGGGGGGCACAAAAGACAAAGATGCAAGTGCTTAAACTAATAGAAAAATGTTTTGTGGATTATGTAAGAAATGAAAACATAAACTACTCACCATGCTATCATCTTCATCTTAAAGAAAAAAGCCCAAACAAATAGCAATGAAATTTATAAAACAGCAGGCAAACTTTATCCTATCACTGTACCATACAGTCTGTTTCTGTTAAGTTATGAGGAAAAAACTGCAGTAAAGTTTCTTGTACAACCAGGAACTGAGAAATTTGTTTCCATCCATGAAATCACATTGCTTTCTTTTGTGACAAATATAATCTCCTAAAACAACAACTGACTAGTCTTCAAATACGTGTAGCCATCAACAGTCTTTTAAAAATGTGGGGGTCTCCGATCTTAACTGTTTTAAAGGCATGCATTTTTAAGGAAAATTTAAATACAGTTTATCCTTTGTGGTATATTAAATTTACTTAGGAATTTACGGGATGGCCATTTTCTGGTCTCTTATTCTTCTGGACAGTTCTCAGGTCAGTAACCAGCAAGATGCGACATCTCAAGTCTAACAGATGAATACAGTAAGATTTTTCCCTTCATATGGCCCCCCTTAATTTGGCATTTGGTAATAGAAAAGAAAACACACAAAAAAGAAAACCGGGGATGAAAACTAAAGTAAGAATTTAAATGAATGCAAAACACTGAAATATGCCAGTATTTGATCTAAAAAGCCTACAGAATTAGCATCGTAATCATAAGTTCATGTTCAAAGATAACAGACATTTTTGATAGCCCTCCCAAAACTTAGTTCATCTCTAATTTACATATTTAAATGTTCTTCATTCTGAATTACTTAAATCAGGGTCACCTTCATCATTTGTACAGAAATATACACACAGCTTTCATTTATATGAATGTTTAACTACAAATATTGCACTTCAATTTTTACACAGTAAATCTTTATCAAATTGCTCATTTTCTTATCCAGTAATTTTTGTAATGTATAATTATATATTCTTTCCCTGTGTATGTGTCAAAACTCTGTCTGCATAAATGATATTTGAATCTCGTTCCCCCACATCAGAGTTCACTAATTGTTGGATTTCTTTTCTCTCTCCTCCATAATCTTCTCTTTCAAACTCCTCAGCAAAGTCCATCCTGGACAGGAGCAATCTAGCTGGTTTAAAGTTTTTATCAGAACTTGTATATTTCCATGAATAATCAGGGAACATTGTAGTTCTTCTAGCACAAGCTAAGAACAATGTTAAACATTTCTGACTAGCTCATGTATTTGCCATGACTAAGGACCGTTTGGTCTGGACAGACCAATGGGGTGATCTAATTGCATAAATTCCATTAATTCCATTAAAAGCATTGGTAAATGCCTAAAAATGCCCAATCACAAAATTGTCTTAAAGCATTGTGGAAGATTCTTGAAAATGCAGATGTCTCTTTTTTTCTTGTTATGTATGGTACTCACAGGAGCCATGGTTTTCATGGGAACCACATAGGAACATTCACAATTTTACCTATAAAGAACCAATTTTAAAAGTCATGCCTTCCTAAGCACTACTTGTGGTTAACGATGATGAATAAGCGAGGCCTGAGTACATTTTACTGAATGTAACATTTAAACTGTGGCCATTTCTGTCTGGTGTTTGGCTAAACCACAAAGCTATATATCCGAGCTGGCCTTTGCTGTGGACACACTCCCATCCAGAGCTCGCTACCCTTCTGGCTCACTCACAGCTCCAGCTGCACGACTGACTTGGAAGATAACACCCGACTGGAAGCAGGGCCTGACAGTGCTCTGTACATATCTAAATCCTTCTCGTAACTCATGGGAAAAGTATCTTCTCCCTTTAGATTTTTTTTTCCTTTGCTAAAGCAAGCCCTGATTAGGCTCTTAAAGTCAAAATTCCACAGGTATCACAGATTCATTTCTCTCAATGGGTAGATCTCATGGAATTTGTATTAGAGAAAGCTGGACCTCTAATCAGGTCCAGTCTGGAGCTGTACTTGCTTTCCACATGTAATTATCTTCTGCAGTCCAGGGAAACTTGCCAGAGGTACTACTATAGCCTTTTACAGCAGGTTAGGTACTTGCATTTTATATATGAATCTCTAAAGATACCTCAGGGCCATGCTGGAGAAGCAAACTGCGTTAGTTGCTGTGCCATTGGATATGCAGCTTTCATGGTTTCAAACAATGTTTTCTCTTTATTGGGAAGTTTAAAAATCCTGTATCTGTTTTTATATTTTAGCTACACTATTAAAAGCAAACAAAATATAGCATGGTGTTAGAAAGCATACATTAGTTCTGTTATCATTCATGCTCTTGGTTAACTAAATCCCTAAGGTCGTTTGTCAGTGTTACGAAGCACCCACAGCGAGTGCAACCAACCGTACCATCCCGTGTGCTGAGCGCTCTGTATACCTCCATTCCCAGAAAGGCTTGGGGCATCGGAGGCTCATTGTGACTATAGGGTTAAATAAGCATTTTAAGGCTTTTTGCCGTTTTCATACTCAGTCCTTTGCACTGGCTTCTGGAGGCATTTCCCTACTGCCAGGTGTGAACGGACATTTATTTGATTCTTTCCCACTATGAATATTAGAAAACACAGCAAAGTATTACGAAGTGTTGTACAGCAAAGTATTACCAAGTGTTGTGATACTAACTGCGCCTTCTGTACATGAAATAACTGGGCTTTCAGAAGAATAAAATGATCCCTCAATTCTTTTCCACTCACTGCAGCTCCTGGTCCCCCCACTGGCAGAGCTACAGTTGAAGTTGCTCACCTCACAGCAAAAACTGCCGCAGGAGGTGCTTGGTAATTAGTAGGTGTTCTGGTTTTGGCTGGGATAGTTAATTTTCTTCTTAGTAGCTAAGTGCAGTGCTGTGTTTTGGATTTGGTGTGAGAACAATGTTTGATAACACACTGATGTTTTTAGACGTTGCTAAGTAATGCTTATTCTAAGTCGAGGATTTTTCAGTTTCTCAGGCCCTGCCAGGGAGAGGGCTGGAGGGGCACAAGAAATTGGGAGGGGACACGGCCAGGACAGCTGGCCTGAACTAGCCAAAGGGATGTTCCATACCTTAGAACGTCATGCTGGGTATATAAACTGGGGGGTTGGCCAGTGCCTGCCATTCACTGCTCAGGGACCGGCTAGGCATCGGTCAGCGGGTGGGAGCAGTTGTATTGCACATAGTTTGTTTTTTCTCCCTTCCCTTTAGATTTCATTCCTCTCCCTCTCTCCCTCCCTTTCATGATTACTGTTACTGTTATTATTGTTCTTTTGGTTTTATTTTATTTTGGTTATTAAATTTTTCATATCTCAAACTTCAAGGAGAATCAATCCCTTTCTGATTCTCCTCCCCATGCCCCTGGGTGAGTGGGGAGTGAGCGACTGGCTGCGTGGCACTGGGGTTAAACTAGGACAGTAGGTTTCAGTCCTGTAATCTGCTCCCTTTCCACAGGGCTCAGGACTTTCTTCTCTTTCACTTTGCCTTAAGGCCGTGTTCTCTGTTACCCACCTCTTCCTCCAAAAGATGGAACTCACACGTATGGCCATTCTCGCCTTGAGGTGAGAGCCGCGGGGCCATCCAGAGGAGAGCAGCGTCACAGACCGTGCTGTCACTGACACTTCACCCAGGAATTGCTGCCTTGGCTGCAAGGAGAGGCAGGAGCAGAGAGAAAGGCACATCAGGGCTGGAAGAGCACAAGGTCCATACTCAGCTACCTGGGAAGGTACATGTGCGAGTTCCAGACTATATGGCACAGCTATCAGAGAGGGAAATTTTTGACATCAGGGCGTACTGCACAGCATTATATATTCATCAGCTCTACAAGCAATGGTTTGAGAAGGCAACATCATTAAGACAAGAGGTTTGGACTCAAATGAATGCTGTAAATTTTAAAAGTGGCACCAGCGAGATAGACTTCAAGTACTGCACTGAGAATGGGTTAAAATTTAACTGGTACTATAAAAGTTAGGACTTCATCAGACTCTGATATTCTGAAAAAAACTCCCTCTCGCTTTATATTTATCTTCTCAGTCCTTGAGAAAGGGACTAGCAAATATTTGGGTTAAAATGACATAGAAACAATGTTTGGCTTTTACTACTGAAGAATGAATATATCCAAAAAGGAGTAAATATACTCTTTCAAATGTAATATTTAGTTGATTTCTACCAAATGGAATGAATCATTTATCAAATCAGTGTTTTTAGTGCTGAAGAAAATACCTTGTTTTTATGAATGTCACTCAGTGGATTAAAAAAGCCCACTTTGCTGGCAGTGTGGATGAAGGCCAGACTATTTATTTTTTTAATGTGCACATATGTTTATTAACATTTTTGAAAAATAAAATTGTTACCCCAGATCTCTATGTACATGGAAAGTTCATTTTCTTATGACAAATATTCATTATTCACAGAAAATAGAGCATCCTGTGGTTTATGTAAAACAAAAATTTCCAGCTCTGTAGACAACTTAAAAAATAGCAATCTGCATGGTTTCCCATTACGAAATCTTCCTTCATATTAGATTTATACAAAACCCCTCCAACCCCCACCAAGAAAAGAAAAAAAAAAATCTGAAGTATTAAATTATTGTTTGGCCTAGTTATCATTTCCATTTTATGACAAAGCTGTTGCCATACCACTGTGTGCCATCCCTAGGTCTGAAACCATGAAGTCAATCTGGAGACAACTGTCTTCAGTGTCGTAGGAAAAGGATGGTATGATATAGATTGTGAGTTGTGGCACGGAACTTTCTTTGCTGTCTGGAAATATGGTGAAGTGAGAGATCTTGGTGAGTGATCATGATTTAGGTTTTCAGAAAGAGTAAAGTCACTTATATGAGTTAGGTCTTATAACAAATTTGACATACACCCAAAGGAAAATAAGTTTCAAGTTTAATCCCTAACAAATTAAGCTATGCTAAATCGATTATTAAAATGAACTAATCCTTTGCAATGTTATTATTATAGAAGTTAATTTTCCATCAGTTTGGAAATCAAACATTTTTTTCATCAAATTGGGGAGTTCCTGCTTCTTGCAGCAGTAGGATTGGAGAAAGACAAATATACCTAGAATTGTATGGATATGTCTAGAAAACATTAGCAATTTCAATCAGTTATTTCAGTTCTTCCTAAAATAAATTTATTCAAAATTAAAATTGGGACAATTAAAATTATATCTATAACTTAGACTTGATGAAAGCTCTCCCATGAAACTTTCCAGAGCTACAGAATTTAAGGTAGTAAAGGTAGTTGTGGATGCCATAATATAGCATGAACGAAAGAAGTCCAGAAGCAACGATAAAAAGGATCCCTAGTAAAACCTTACTAAAATGCATTCAGTGATTAAAAAACACCAAATCAAATACCCAACATATAATGCATAACAACTATACTCGAGTCCTGGATAATGACCTTCTCAGATTGCTATTAAATTGGTATATGGCACAGGAAAACAGCACAAAGTTATGGATTATTTTTTTTTATATAATCTCAAATACAATAAAAATGAAATATTCCCAAGTTTCCTGTGTTTGTATAAAAAAAAAAAAAAAAAACAACAACCTCATCATTTTAAAAACAAAGACCTATACCTGAGTTCCACTTTTCCAAGAAGGCTTCAAATCTTAGAAGTGTAAAATACCAAAAAATTATCTCACAACAAAAAGAACTGCCTTTTATTTGTTTCCTTATTCACTCATGTCCAAAAGCCTACTGATGTTTCATTCATCTGCATCAAATTAAGTTTGGGTGGGAGGGTTTATTTACTTTGTTTTCTCCTAGGAAATCTGACCTTGTTATTGAACTTGTTTCTGTGGTTAAAACCTAAAATATAACCTCCTTGGTGCTGCTGTTTTCCCGAGGCATTCACAAATTGCACAGTTCCGCTTTCCTAGGTTATCAAAATGTGCTTATAGGAAAGCCTTAAATGGAAAAATGAAGTTAAAGAACAGCCTTTCTATGATTCCTATACTATGAAGACTAATTTAACTTATTCTATAATCTGACAAATAAGCAAATATTTATTGCATATGTAGTCATTAAATTGTCAAATAATTAGATATTGGGCTTAACTAGTTGCCTTCATTTGTCTACCAGCCTTCACTTATCTACAAGAGTATATCATACTTTCCATCCTTCACCTTCTAAATATTAGCCACTTTGATAATTGCCTGGTGCCACCCTATGTTCAATATGCAGTTTTATTACAGAAGGATGAAACGGGCTTTGCAAATATAAAATCTTCCAGGTTGCCTTCAGATAAGTATAATCTTAAAGGTAAGAGTTATTGTAATGAAACTGATAATCAAAACATAACAAAAGAAAATATGGAGGATGGCAAAAGAGTACGCTGCACCATAGTTGCATGTATTAGCCACAATGGGATCAAAAGGTTAACTCTTGTCTCACTGAATTCAATGGCAGATTTGCCACAGCAAGGTGATGAACAGGCAGCTGCTTTCCTGCCTCTTCCTCTAGTTACTAGCTCCTCTATAAACACTAACAGTCAGACTAACTTCAAAGTTGGCTTTTTCAAGCCTTAAATATATGTTTATGCAAACAGCCACCATTTCCTGCACTAGGTGGGAAGTGCTGCAAATGTTCATCAGTTGAAAAAATAGGGAAAGCTCTTGCAGTTGCACCAGCAATAAAGACACATTTCAGCAGGCGTCTGATGTAGCTTTCACATCTCGTTGCTCTATTTCCATGCTTTGTGGTTCCAGCAAAGTGATCAAAATATGTGTATTTCCTTACTTAAAAACAAAACAAACCAAACAAAAAAAAGGACTAAATATATTGAATACTTTGCATTCAGAGCAAATTATGATTCATGATATTCCTCACTTTGTTTTGTTCATTATCTGGCTTCTGTAAGCATGATGCTGCCTCAGAAATATTTACAGCACATGGTAAAACTGACTTCTGTGTGATCAAAATCCTTAATTTTTTACTTGCTTGTTTGTTTTTAAGCACAATACTGCTCTTCTGTTAGGCTGCATAATAGAAGTGTATAATAATAGCAACTTCTCGGTTGTGTTCTTTGTACCACTGACACTTAGAAAATGAATTTAAAATAACACAATGCTTTCACAGGCTGTTTTCAATAGTAGTAGACGGTCAGAGTTTCACTCCTAGCTAGTTATTTCTGGAGCATTATTTTTTTCCCAGAAAGACTTTGTAAGAGTTAATTAGAAGGTTATAGCAATTGGAATATGTACTTAAATGCCTTGACAGTAAACTACCGTTCACTAAGAAATGAGTATTTTTGTCCAGTAAGTCTTTTGGTGAAGGAGAAATGAAAGATCTGGAGTCTGGGTATATGACAATTGTAAGGTGGTTTATCCACAAATATATGTATCAGACAAAGGCCACAGGTGATGAGATGGCTTAGAGCATGTCCTGAGTCTACCACAAGGTTTTAGATGACAGAAATAAGTTTTGCCATGAGAATTGTTTCTGATCATGAATGCTGACCCAGAATAAATTCTAAGGCTGTTCATTTAGAATTTTGCATGACAAAGCTAGATTAAAAAATATTTTCCCAAAGTTGCGAATTTTACTTGCTTGATCAGGAAAAGTAACAGGCTGTGCGTGCTGCTTTTGGCTGGGATAGCGTTAATTTTCTTCATAGAAGCTAATACGGGGCTATGTTTTGGATTTCTACTGAAAATGCTGTTGATAATATAGGGATATTTTAGTTATTGCTGAGCAGCACTTACACAGTCAAGGGGTTTTCTGCTTCTCACCCCACCTCACCAGCAAGGACCCTGGGGGTGCACAAGAAGCTGGGAGGAGAGACAGCCAGGAGACAGTTGACCCCAGGTGACCCAAGGGATATAGCATCATAGAATGGTTTGGGTTGGCAGGGACCTTAAAGGTCATCTAGTTCCAAACCCCACAGCGGGTGAGGGAGTGAGCGGGCGGCTCTGCAGGGCTCAGCTGCCAGCTGGGGTTAAACCATGATACTGTGTAAAAGCGATCATTTCTTGAAACACAGCATGAGTATTTTCATTATCTGTAAAAGGGGCAAGATCAATAGTTAATTACCTCATGAGGCAGTTGGGAGAACTGCCTAACGACTCCCTGTAAAAGGCTACTGAACAGTTAGAGATCAAATTCTGTTCTTATTTAAGATGCGTCAGCACCTCAATACGAAGGTGTGACTTGTGCAACTAGGCATGCCAGACATCTCCCCTGGGCAACAAAAACAGCGGTTACGAAGTGACACTTTGCTATGGCCTTGCACAACTTCACAAAAGGTGCAAAGCATGAGGCATGTGCGTGGTGCTACCCCATGCTTCAGTCTGCACCGCAGCATCGGTGCTATCATTATTAAGCCTGCCTGGGCTGCTGCTGATAGAAATACCATGAGTTACTCAAGACTATTGTTGTATCTTCATTCTGCTGCCAAGACTTACCTCTAAATGACTTTTTGGAATTATTCCAGATATATCATAGTGTAATGCACGTAAGAATTGGAAACAAAGCATTTATTGAACTACATGGTTTATATATTACTTTGTGTCCACAAAGTGAATGAATCATTACTTATCTGCTAAAAAATGTTTAGTACGTCTTGGATGCTATATATACAGAACAGGAAGACATTATTTTAAAAAAAATGAAGCTTGGGCATCTGAAGTATCAAAATATTTATATATATCATATTTATATACATTTTGAATTTATTCTCTTCCTTCTTTGAAATTATGTTTTATATTTGCAGTTGAATCATGATGCTAAATTCTCCTTGGCACACAAACTCATATCTTTTTACAAGTCAGTTGTCTGCTTTACAGTGCATCACTGTATTTGGAAAACCACAGCTGGTGAGAACTGACACATCATGGAAAAATACAGAGCATATCAGATATTTTAGGTTCTGAAGTGGGCAGTTGGGGAAGACAGTGGAGAAGCCTTGTGAAACAAAAAGTGCATATGCAGAAATTACTCTGTGCCAAGAAACTCGGGACACCATAAGAATGCTGTCTGCAGACAGTGTACTTTAAACTCCCCATAATAAAGCAGTCTGAAATACAGTCACATCTGAAGAAAGGTCTCACCTTGGCATGTAGTGATCATACTTCTGCCCTCTGTTCAGCTCAAGTCATTGTGAAGGCTCCAAGGCTCTTCCAAGGCCTGTGGCACACTTAGGGGCACACTCCACGTGCACCGATGGGCAGATCGACAGCCTCAGTGCATTTCATAACAGGTGGAAATGGCAGTTGTAACGTCTAACAGGAGATACAGTGGTTACCAGTGCCTCGAGAACCTGAAACAAGTGACAAAGCAAAAAATGAGCCAAAGTCTGATCAGAAGTTTAAAAGCTAAAACAAAGAAAGTAGGCATTAAGTCTGCATTGTAAGAAATTAGCACTCTCTATTGCTGTTTCTTAGTGGCAATTGTCTGTTGAGCCGTGATTGGAACAGAGGTCTGAAAATATAAAATGTGTTAGAAAAAAAAAAAGCCATTTGTAGTGCTGGCTGTTGATACTTCTAGTCCTGTTCTTCCTACAGCCAGCAGTGACGCTACCATCTCCAGATGGCAAAAGTCATGATTCCAGCAATGCAGTCTAGAAAGACTGAGCTGGTTGCATCTATATAAGAAGCGTTGTAAGACCAAGGGCTCAATTCATTTATCAATTCTGGAGAAGACAGCTTCATTCGCACTATACCTGATAGTCACTATACAGATCCACAGAAGGACACATTGTCAGGGAATTTGGACTCCTTCCCCAGAAAACTTGTGGTTTGAAGCCACTAGGATTTATGATGATGCCTTAATTAAATTTGGGCTGAGTTTATTCTAAAACCAGCTCTCTTTGAGATTGCTAAGCGGTAAAGCAAAACTTCATTACTATTAAAGGTAAATTGCAGTAGTGCCCAGGTGGCCAAGGAGGCCAGCAGCATCCTGGCTCGTGCCAGCAGCAGCGTGGCCAGCAGGAGCGGGGCAGTGCCCGTCCCCCTGTGCTGGGCACTGGTGGGGCCGCCCCTCGCACCCTGGGCTCAGTGTTGGGCCCCTCAGCGCAGGAGGGACCCTGAGGGGCTGGAGCGTGTCCAGAGCCGGGCAGGGGCTGGGGCACCAGCCTGGCGGGGGGCGGCTGGGGGGGCTCAGCCTGCAGAAAAGGGGCTGGGGGGGGATCTTACCGCTCTCTGCAGCTGCCTGGAAGGAGGCCGTAGGCAGGTGTGGGGGGTCAGCCTCTTCTCCCAGATAACTAGCAACAGGACCAGAGGAACAGCCTCAAGTTCCACCAGGGGAGGTTTAGATTGGATATGAGGAAACATTTCTTCATGGAAAGGGTGGCCAAGCATTGGCACAGGCTGCCCAGGGAAGTGATTGAAACACCATCTCGGGAGTTATTTAAATGACCTGTAGATGTGGTACTTAGGGACATGGTGTAGCAGTGGATTTGGCAGTGCTGCGTTTAGAGTTGGACTTGATGACCTTAAGGGTCTTTTCCAATCTAACTGATTCTATGATCTTGTTTAAATTTAGATGTTCACAAAATATACCTGCCTCCATCTGAACTAGTTTTCTGGGTTCCTGTTCTAGTCGACGGAAATCTAGCCGATCCATTCAGCGGGTGCTAGGGTACTACACTTCATCTGCCCAAATGCAGGCACCTGCTTTAGGGTGATACAAAGGACACTTTAAACAGCAATGGCTGTTTAAATATTTGGTATGAGAAAGACCATAAAACATCTTAATCACTTGCATATGCCTATGTTATATTGCTTATATAGCCACCTGAATCCCATTGTAAAGGACCAATACAGTTTAGAGACATCCACAGGTAGAAAAAAATACTATTTTACATAACTTCCTGCTTTAAGATCATAAGCCAGTCACCTTAAGGACAAGTAATGGCCCCCAAAGAAACAATATCCTTTACTGCCTCTGACAGAGTTTGTAACAGCTTTGTACAGACAACAGGGTAAGGACGCTGGTGCAACTGTTTAGGTATAGTCATGTTTAGTCCTGTTGAGCATACAGAGCATTTTAATATGGAAAGCCATTCCTTCAGTGGAAAAGGACCTGAAAATAGAAATGTTCATGTGGACCATTCATTTTTAGAACAGTTCATCATATTTGATCCTTACACAATGAATGCTAAATAAGAGTTATTATTAATAATGAATAATAAGAATGAATTATAATGGTGTGTTTATTAGGCTATCAATAATTAACAGGGATTTGCCATTTATTGTAAATACTGTTGCTGTTTCTGTTGCAGCTTTGGATGGTGCAATTTATATGGTAATTTTATATGAAACAGCGCCAATTACAGCATGGCTATTACAATAGAGTAGAAGCAAATGATGACTTTATCAGTTTTGTTAACTTTTTCATTTTATTCATTGTTAGCACAGCCTGCAATGTAAACATAATGTAGTGAAAGGAATAAAGAAGTTTTGTGCAAGTCTAATAACTTTGGCTAGTAACCTAACTTCCCTTAGGCAATCACGTGACAGAAATAAATATAATGGGTTAGAAATAAAGGCAGGCAGGTCAGCATCAGGATGGAGCGGAAAAAAGGGTATTAGTGTTTGTTAACTATTAATGCCTGCTGAAAGTGCCACTGAAAGGAAGAAGAGGCAGAGTAACATCACCACAGAGAATAGCAGCAGACGTGACAATAGAGGGACAAAGCAGAGCAAGACACCTCCACATGATCAAATCATTTTGGTAATGCCAGGGCTGGATTTAACAGCAGTGAGTCTGGAGATACGCACGTACCCAGCCTCACACCTCCTGCAGCAGGTGATCCGGGCGGCACTGGCAGGGGGTGTAGGGCAGTGATAGTGTGTATCTTTTAAGCTTGTTGATTCAGAGCCTGTTTGAGCTTGTGCTATCAACAGAAATACAAAATTATCAGACTATGGGAAAAACTAACCAGAAAGACACACATGATGACTTTCACAGCAGGAAAATTCAGCATAACCACCTTGTATTACAGTATAGCTTCTATTAAAGTCTAAATCTGTATTTTCCTGGAGAAATAGCCTACAATATATGATCACAACTGCTTTGGAAAAAACCCCAACAAACACGTTTTCCTTGTAACAGTGAAGATCTTGTGTTTCAACTGTACCTATTAAATGCCAAAATATTATTGAATGAACACACACAGGAGTTATATTGGCTGGCATAAAAAAAACCAAACCCAAACCTAAAAGGCTGAAATAAGATTTCAAGATAAAGGACGTGGAAATATTTAAACATTCCAAAGCTTGGAAAACTTGTCATGCACATCAGTAATCTGTCTGAATGTTGACATTACAGACTGCAGCTAATTTCAAATGAAAAACATTTCCAATATGTGTTCCAAACATAATAATTTGTGAATAAAATGGAAGTTATATGATAGAGATAAGCAGTTAAAATAAATGCACTCTAGTTAAAAAAAAAAAAGTTTGGATTTTTAGCCATTGTATTACTTCAAGTGAATTGCTACTGATTTGTCCACAACATTTAACAGTCTTGACAATTGTATGAAAACAAGCCCATCTTTTGAAATATTTTATATAATTCTACAATCTTGTCAGAACCTGCAACTTTGATACTAATAATCAGTGTTTTCAGAACTGCCTTAGATGAACCTGCATGACATACAGATGGCAAGTCATTTACATGAGAAAAATGAGAACTGGCCCATCTATGGATCCCTAGAGAGTGCCATGACCCATTAGCAGAGGAAAGATGACCTTTACTGAATAATAATTGAGAACTATTACTAAGATAATTACAAAACCAATTGACTGCCAGAAGGCCTAGACCTTGGATCCTCAATTTATATAGCACCTGCTTGTGATCTGTAGAGAAAAAAAAAAGGTGCTTAGGGTTCACAAACACCATAACCTCAACATCTGCCTGCCATCTAAAGATAATGATCTGGTATTAATTAATTTGAACAGTGCAGTCATTGCAGAGGTAGACTGCATCACAAATCAGACACTTAACATAACCTGAAGTTATCGTGGTTTTGTCCAGCCTGTATTAACAAAGCAGAATACTATAAGGTAAATTAAACTGTTGCAGGTCACAACATGAAAATAAATTAACTTAATTCTTTTTAACAGGGAGCATGACGGAAAATCTGCACTGGATTTTGTACTGGTAAACATGATAAAAGCTCTTCTTAAAAGGGTTTTGCAAAATGCTTTTTTCACAACATTTTCTAATGCATACATCTTCAACAGCTTTTTCAGATTCCTTCCTCTACAGCAAAGAGGAGGGAGAAGTTACCAGACATTGGATGAGAACATTTTCATGCGGGTTTTTCTGTTGTGTGTTTGTTTTCCAAAGAGGAGCTTCCAGGAACAAAACTGTTGAAGGGTGTCCCGTTGTGAGATACCACTAATCATCTGTGGGTAAAATCCTGGACAGCACTAAAAATCAATGAAAGTTTCTCCTGAGCTTCTCCCATGTCTTCTGCAGGGATATGATGTATAAGAAATACAGCTGGCATGCCATATGTGTTGCTGATTGGATTTCCAAAATTATCCTTCCTTACATGTAAAGGATATTTTGAAGAAGATTTCAAAAGCAGGATGATATAACAACTTAGTGCCAAGCTACACACCTGGGAATTGATATTTAGGAATGTAGAACATCAGAAATACCCTGCACTCTAAAAAAATCATAGCTAGTCTTCCTTGTTAGGAAGGAAACAGCTGAAATTACTGTGAAAAAATGCTTTGGATAAAATGTTTTTTCACCTAAAACCGGCTTCTTGATTTTTAACTCCACTACTGAGTCCCATAGTTGGGATTCTTTGAGGACTCTCCACTGAAAGGAGTGCTACAGGTAGTCATTCTTCAACAGAGACAATTTAAGTCACAGCAGGAAATTTATATAAAATTCAATTCACATTTGAGACACGTAGTAAAAAAAGACCTGCTAACACTGACAAAACGCTTGATCTGCGTGACAGAAATGCTAATAGACACAATTTCTGACCCAAGAAGTACCTATATAATAGGATGTAGCGGAAAGAGGAAATAATGCGTTCAGTTTACAACAGGATGCACAAGCTAGGATTCAAATTCATGAAGAGTTAAAAAAAATTAACTGCACTTTCAGGTGAACTATCTACCCCTAAATACAAATATGCAAGCCAACCGGGACCAGAGGACACCGTGATTCTTGCACTGAACCTCAGGCATCCCACTAGCTGGCAGGTCAAACCACAAAATGGATTGGGCTGGGCTTGAAGGTTTAGATCAGTCAGGATTCATAGGTTGATTTTTTTTTTTTTTTTTCAAGTCTGCCTTCCAAGGGGAAGACTTTGGGGGGAAGTAAAAGCACTGCTGGCCTTTCTGTTGGAAATCACTCCTCATCCCATTGTCCTGGCTGTAACAAAATCTAGATCATAAGCAATGAGAGCATGGAGGCAGGGCTGATAACAATATCACCCATGAAAAGGTCTTTACAGACAGACAGGAGTTGGGACAAGCCAATTGTCAGCAATATATCTGTGTTCAAGTTTGCAGTAACCTGAGCATTGCATTCTCAACAACTGTCACAACAGCTTAGACAGTAAAGTTTTATGCTGGTATACTTCATTTGTTTACAAGGACCAAAGCTTAGAAGACAGCACAATTTTCTTAAAAATCTCTAACAATTTATTCCAGTGAACAGTCACAGTCAGTTATTTATTGTATTTTTCTCCTGACCTGATATTAATAAAATCTGAAAAAAAACCCCAAAAACCCCACCCAACCATCAACTGAATGAATATATCTTCTGGGCAAAAGGACTTCAGTGACAATCAGAAATAGGAAGAAGATAAATACCCAGTGAGACAAAGTGAATCAAAACAAAAGTGTTTGAAAGCCAGAATCACTTGCACTCTGGTAGTAAGAGCTGAGGAAGATAAATACAGCAAGGCATAATAAAAAAAGCGGGAATTAGGGCAGAATAGGTGCACACATTTTTGTATTAAATCAGTGATGCAACAGTAGCTGACACTCATCTCAGAAAATAATCCTCTAAGTTCCTTGATAGAGCACTTTGGACATGGCTAGTGTATGGCTTAACCCCATCCCACCAATTCCCATGAACACTCTCGCTGTCATACATCCAGTACAATCTCAGTGCAGTTTCTGACTTGCTCAGCCAGAATATGGAAAACTTAAATAAAAATATACACAGTGTTCTTGGAATCAAGAGAGCACCTTGCTCTGGAAGTGGAGCTGTTGCAACTGTCTGGTGGCACCTTCTACCCCATCCTTTGTGGGGAACCTAGCCTTGGAGGTTCACACTAAAGACAGCCCATTCTCTGTGGATTACACCTTTGTGCTGTAATGCATCCTAGGAAGGTTTTCTTTTAAAAAAAATTCTGGCAATCACCCCGTGTCCATCAATAGTCCCTACAATACAGCATGTTTTCAATCAGTCTTTCCTTGAGAGATTTAAGCTGTAGGATGGCACTTACTCAGCTTTTGACTGTTGTAATTGTAGTAGAGATCAACAAAATTGGATACTGTTCTGTCATCCTTGACTGGGCTCCTGGTGCTAATCAGGAGTTGGAAATTGCACATTCAGATGGATTTAGAGACATATAGTATGTGACAATTCAGCAAGCAGTAAAGAACATTGTTTTAAATTCTTAAAGGTTAGTGATGCAAGCTACAGCGCCTAAAATTTTTTGAGCCCTGAAAGAAAACCGATTAAGTATAGGAAACAAACACATTCTAGTAATGTAATCTATATTTTCATACATTTAAGGCCAGGAGAAGATATTAGTTCATCTACACTGAGTTTTGTTTCACAGATACTTAAATTCTATTCAATTATCTCTGATATTGAGCCCCCATAACTTGCGTTCAGCCAAAAAATAACTTTTAGAAAGTAGACAGACTGTATCTGAAAGCCTCCAGAGATGACGTCTACCATTTTCTACTGCAGTGTAGCCTGGTCCAAAGTTTAATTACTATCTCTGTGAAACAGAGAAAAAAAGCATGTGCTTGATTTCTAATTTGAAATTCCCTTGCTTTAGCTCCCAGCTACTGGTTCTTGCTATATGTTTCTTTAGTAAATTAAAGAACCCTGTGGTATTTCGTATTTTCTTCACAGAAAGGTGTTTATACAGGCCTGACATTCTTTTTTATAAGTTCAACAGAAATGCCTCACTGGAATGCATTTCATCTGCCCTCCAAAACTTTCCTGTACTTCTACTTTGTACATATCCCTTTTTTTTGTTTTTTTGTTTGTTTGTTTGTTTTTGGGTTTTTTTTTTCTTTTTCTGAAGCACAGATAGTAGCAGGAACATTCCCAATATTCTACTACTCATCTGTAACAGTTAGAGACTTCAAAATCACCACACTACTTTAAATTCTGTTTCTATCCAGAACTGTAGTGGAAACTTTACCATAATGAAAACTGAGCAAATTTTGTCATCAAAATCATGAGGGAAAAGAGATGAGGCATTAAATGCAAGCAAGTGTACTGAAGGAAGCAAAAATAATGGGTCAGATTTAGAGCCCAATAGGCTAACTGGCAGAGCGAGCTGTATAAGCAACCCACACATTACAATTTTTTTCTCCATAGTACTGGAAAAAAAGCATTGACTTCTTACATAAAAAAGCATGCATAGATTTCCAACAAATCATATTTTGGAAAGATCTAGAAAGGGAGAAGGAAAAAAAACCAACACAGTTTAACTTATTACAGCCATGATGGAACTTTGGTTTTGCATTTGCTATTATAGTAATGATCATGTCTTTCTAACATCCCAAGTGTTTCATGGAGACCCAAATAAATATACTGTTCCACAACAGCCTAATACAGATTTGGAAGGTGACCACAGTATGACAGTCAATTAATCCTTTACTAAGGCTGATTAAAAACATGTATAGTTCAGCTTTTCCTTCTGCTAGTCTCCATAAATGGTTAAAACGTAAAATCACTGGGAGCAAAGGTAGGGAATTCATGGAAACGGAACAAATTCAGAAGCCTATGATATCGCAGCATAATTTTCATGGAATACAGCCAATTAAATAAATGCCACAAACACAAAAAACAATGCAAGTTACAAATCTTATTAGCTACAAATATGCTTACGCACTTGTTAAGATGACCTTGGTTTGTATGACACACACTGGGCACCAGATGGACAACAGCCTGAGGGAATTATTTTTTTTGCCCAAGTACCAATATTCAAGTTAATTGTCATAGTTGCATTTTCTTGTTCTCCTTTTTATGAATTTATACTAACATGAGTTTTCCTTTATTTTTCGTAATCACCTTTCTCCCTGAGTATCCTTATGATACTGGTCTCTCTCTGTGCAATGATCTGTGTTTTCATGATTTCTGTGGTTTTATTATTCTTAAAAGAATCAGCATTAGTTCTGCAAATTTCAAGCCTCAGCTCTGTTAAAAATATTAAATATCTCTGTATATTTCTTATGGATTATCTGTCACAGTCCACAGTTTTAATTCTGAGCTTATCAAAAATAAAGAGATGTGTGACATGCAAACATGATACTTACAAAATATTTTTAAAAGATCCTTAGTCTATTTTTATAACATATAACTGCACTTGTAGCTAAGCACAGCTGCCAGTCAAAGACTTAAATGTTTGGTTTTATTCCTAGAATGGTCAATAACATAATTGTTAAGTGAAAGCAAACTGGGACAAATCTAGTATCTCCCCAAATCTGGCTCAGATTAAACAAACAAACAAAACCATAAGAATTAGAGATCACTTCAGGCTGTATTCAGAACACAATCAAAGTTCAAACAACATTACCTCTCAGCCAGTCTGCTGCTATGAGATCCTTTATCTGAGGAAAATAATTTTCTGCACATCCAAATAAATGGAGTCTACATGAGTGTAGCCCAAGCATCTTTTACAAGCAAGTAACAACTGGGAGATGCTGAAGGTGAGGAAATGTAAGTTTTAGCAATAGCACAGGTACAGTATGAAATATACCCTTTCATTTAAGATAATAAAATCATGTTTAGAAAAAATACTGAAAAAAAAAGATGGCTAAAAAGGCAACAGCAGCTCTGGCAATGTCAAGTAATGCACAAATTTAATTTGTTTGTTTGTTCAGGTGTACAGTAAAAAAAAAGGATCACCACCAAGCCAACCCCCAGGGCAACTGCCTCATTCTTCTCAGGGTGCTTTAGAAACCTGTTTCCATGAAGAAAGTGTGACTCACTTTTTCTTTGGAATTTTTTATGCCTTTGCTGTATAAAAATACTGATTTTAGTGATTGTTCATATGACAGTCTGAGTTTTTGAAATCAATCTTTTCTTATGAAATCCAATAACAGCCTTCCCCAGTGGGCATATTTAATTTTACCAAATCCCACATCAGTGGAGCTTATTTCTGTCCACATACAAAACCTAACAAAGACAAATTTCTTATTTTGTGTTCTGATTTGTGTATTGAGACCATGTCTCTCCTTTGACAAAAGAAGTGAAAACAGAAGTAGAGTATGTAGGCAAGTCCCTTTTTTCTTTTTCTTCTTTTCTTCATTAAATTGACCCCAAAACTGCCTAAGCACTAAAACAGCTTGTAGAGATTTGGCCAATGAAACCTGAACAAAGAAGTTAATTTGTATTAAGTACTGATAAAAAATGTGTATTTAAAAAAAACCACCAATACACAGCATCTGCAAGCTCCTATGCTTTTGTTGTTTGCATGTCTACAGAGAGTATTCAGGTGCTGAGATGAGCTTCTATGCTTGCTCAGGGCAGAGCTCTCCTGCGTGCATTCATGTTTCTGGGGAATTAAATACACATACACATAGTAGTGGACATACCCAGGCTAGAGTAACCTGCACTCAACAGCTGGAGGACCACGGCTCTGAACTATAAAGATGGAGAAACCACTGGTAATTCATGTTTGTCTTTAGGCAATAGCTGAGGTAAATATAACCCTGTATCATCAAATCTCCGAGGTATTGTAACAGCAAAGGGAATCACCTAGCACTGGCTCACAGTGCAAGGTGTCCCCACCTCTTTCTGCTTGCCCCTGCCTTCTGCGCCACTGAGCAGCCCTGAGTTCAGGCTGATCGTGCAGGAGGTTGCTTTTTGCCCTAGGAGACTCCTAGTTTAAAAACGATGCAGCTAGTCTTTGCTCAGTTTATGGCAAAAGAGAGACATCTATAGTATGCAAAACCTCCAAGAACTATACAAAAGCAATCATTAATGTTTTTATTTTACATTTCAAATTGTATGGATTGGATTGGACTGTGTTATTGGTTACCATTTGGTTTCTGTAAGAAAGCAGTTGGAAGGTAGCTAATATTGAGTGATTTTTTTTCAGTAACTTCTCATTTCACAGTTTCTGAGCGTGAAATCAAGCCATTACACAAAAGAAAAGAACTGACGATAAAACCCACTTAAAACCACCTTCTGTCTTACAGAAGCAACTGTTGAAAGTAATTAAACCAAACCACCCACCTTTTGACAGACTAAGTCAATGACCTCTCAAATTCTGGTTCTAGCGTGCACAAGAAGCAGCAGATTTCAGAGCCCTGCTCCGCTGCTTGGATGCAGAAGTCAGTCCCTAGTACCAACATGAGGTATAAAGCACAAGGTTTGATGCTCTTATGATGGGATTTAACATGAAAGGAAAGCTCTCAGGTACTTCTGGTTGCTATGAAACCATTGACATTTTCTGTTGGAAAGTAATTTGTCCTTAGTATAGTACTAAATTAGAAAGTAAGTAAAAGGTATCTCTGCAATATTGAGGACACTAATCACTTTTGAATGGAAGATAGCACTACCGGAGCAGACCGCTTTATGCTAGTCGTGGCTGGAAAAGCTTAACGTTGCATCTCCTATGGTCTAACAGCAATGCTGACTCTAAGATGGCCAGCCTGGGACAGGAACTCCGTGTACAGTAAAGCTGCCTACTATGCATCAATGCCATTTTTCACCAAACGAGAATCTGGCCTAGTCACATTATCAAGCACCACCATGTAAACTATGCGGTAGGGAAACAAAGACTTCAATGATCTTCCAGGCACCCAGCAAGGCGAGGCCGAGAGGTTCCTCAGAAATACTTCGGGTCCACTACTGCTCGCTACTGCGCTAGGAGGAAGGAGCAGGCTGGCAGGTAAACAAGGGCAGGAAGCCAAACAGAGCCTTCAGTTCAGACAGGACTGCTTCTGGGACTGAGCTAAGGAAGCTTTGTTCCAACTTCACCCTGAAAGCCAATACCATCAGCACAAAAACGGCTTTCAAAAAGACTCTTGAGAGTCCAGCATAATCACTTCCTTAACAGAAGTATTATTTTATTTGCATAGTCCTCTATAATAAGCAAATAACTTAGACTAGAACTAACAGTTCAGGTCACAGACCTGAGTGTAAGAATGATCCTTTCCCCAAATTAGTTATCGGCTGCTTGGATGTCAGAGCAAAATCAAATGATAGAGGTAATCAGGACAATTACATACCAAGTTTTCCTGTGAGCAACAGGGCAGCAAGGTGTGTTTGGACATTAAGAACTGCACAGTTGAAGAATATTATTGGGTCATAAATGTAACAGGACAGGGTGATTTTGAAAGCTTGCTTGTTTTTATATGAATAATAATATAGTGTGTTCTTTTGTATTTCTTCGTGCATTGAATTTGGTGTGTGTACTTCTACATGAATAATGCAATATAGCAAAATTGATGGCACAGTTCTTTTGTTAAAGCAGTTATGAAATGAGAAAACAAAATCTACAAGGAAAAGTTATGAAAAAAACAACATTTCTCTAACAATAAAAAGATGAAGTTGCCTGGCCGTTTGCATTTGTCTCCTGTGTCATGAATATTAGATCAGATTCTTTTTATTAATCCATTGATAGTTCCATAAGGCAACTCATTTTTGATAAACTCTGTCAGGGCTGCTGTAAATACAAAAAAGATTTATGAATTAATTTTCATACGTAAATGACAAAATCCTCTGATACCTTTGAAATATCTGCCTCACAGTTAAAATAAAGATATATGTGCGTGCATGCATATGTATTAATTTAACATTCAGATCAGCCTATTCTTTTAGAACATAGCTCAATGTCAACTGCCTTTTTCTGCAGAAAAGAACAGTAAACTACAAAGATAATTGAGGACATACTACAGTTGAAAGAAATGGACAACTTGTGATAAGGAAAGTGAGCTGGATTAAAGGTGTGGCGGATTTTACTTCAAAAGCATTTTTGTTTTCATGTATCGATGGGTAGGGTATATACACGTGCTGTAAAACCACAGCTACCACAGCTATTTACAACTCATTACTATTATTACTTGAATTGTGTTTATAGCTGCAAGTCCCAGTCATGAACCTATTAGGCTAAACATAGCACAAAAAGCATAAGCTCTAAATAAGTCTGCAGTTGAAGTGTATGTGGATAACTCACCACAGCCCTGAATATCTGTGTAAAACCAGAAGCACCTCTAAGCTCCACTTTTTCTGGCAGCAGTAGATTGCAGAGCTGGTTCAACCCCTCCATTTCCCATCATTTGCCAGCAAGACCGGGACTGCGATGGACCTGCCAGGGCTGTCATTGCTGTACAGCCAGCACATGCTGTAAAGGCAATGAGCTGCAATCAATTTTTTCTTCATTTCCCTTCTAACACAGCGGTGACCTATGTACCCATGCATCCATGCTAACACTGCGGAATCGCAGCATCTCCCTCTTGCTCTGCAGCTTTTAGGCATTTTACAAAGGAAACTCAGAACCATTCTTTTTATTTTGCAGATGGGAGAACCAAGGTACAAAAACACGTAGTGAATTGCTACAGAAGGATAAGTCGACTCTTTTTAATAGACCATTAGCTATACAATACAAGTTTGCATAGGCCCTTGACATGAGCATTTTTAGGTTCTACAAGGGAAAGACAGAATTAACCAGTTCATTGCTAGACAGGAAACGAGGCAGGTATGAGCGCCATGAAGATTAGTTCTCAATTATCTTCTTCCAATCAAATTACCTATTTGGCACTTTGCTGTACACTCTGTTTGTGGTGTGCTCTTTTGATGTGCTGTGTAAGTTCCCTGGAACAGGGGCTGCATACTGTGGTACCATCCACAGTAACTAGTGATTAATTCGTTATAATCACAGATTAAAAAAAAATATGCAATATCCTGTGAGAAGACATAAACCAGACTGACCTTCATAATCGCTGCATTCTTAAACCTCATCGTGAGTTATACCTGAATAACTTGCAAAAGCACAGGAAGCAATTGAGTGACCCGATCTGATCTGTAGCATGTCCTCACATTCTCTACACAAGGACACACTTTGTGCTATACAGTATCATGTTCTAACAGTGTTTTGACTTAGTTTTAACATACCTATAACCTGTTTGTTAGTGTAGAGGGGTCAGGCTGAAGGCCAGCATGGTAATAGGATTTGTAATTCTTAAAGGATCTTGTTTGATAGTATGAAACTGAGCTTCACAATCTCCTGCTTAGCAATCTGCAGTCATATACTTGAAAGTGTAATAATACCTGAGGGTGATGTAAACCAACTTCACCTGCACTAATTCTGGGGTTACACTTATTGATGTAACAGCTATGTATTCTTTTACGTAACAGCATAGCACCTTTGTTATGTTCTACTGAAGATCAGAAATACTCTTGTACATGAAGAGAAAACGATACACTTAATGAAAAAGTTTCTTAAACAAGCAAGCCAACATAAAAACAAATAGTTGAGGTAAACTTTTTCCCATTCAAAGACGGAGTTTAGATGTACTAATTCAAATTCAAGCATACTTCCTTTCTAGAGGAAGATGATATTTTATATTAGCTTGACTTTATCCTGAAGGCAGACTAGAAATCTATCAATAAACACATTTGTCACGTGTCTACAAAATACACCCCCCAACCATATTTGGATTACACTAAGGCCTTTTAAAGTTACACAGAAATGTGGCATGGGTAGGAAGACATATTGGGAATCCATGCCCTGAATATATTTATTTAGAAGTAAATAAGGGAAAAGATAAGTGCAAAGAAGGACGTGGTGCATCCAAGTTCACGCAGTGTGTCAGGGAGCATAAAGGATCTCTTAGTACTAACAACATAAACAAGTATATCATTATGACTTCTCATTATTTTCCAACTATGATATTAGACTCTTTTGATCTGAAATATATCAGCTTACTTTCTTTTAGTTGTAAAGCATACTTTACTGACATTATAGATCTCCTGTTTATTTACCTCATTATTCATTTATGTATGTTACACTTTTTCAAGTTAGTTTGACTTACATTAATAATTTTACTATAAAATTGTCTGACCCTATTGCACCAAACCCTGTCAAAACCTACTCTTGCACTTGGTTTTGAAAACTAGGTAAGAAAATGTTAGTTCAAATCAAAACACTCCATAACACAAGAGACATTAAAAACTAGTAGAGTATATGTTAGCTTAATTATTAGACGAAGACAGTGAGGCTTGCAAAATCATAACCTCTTAACAGACAATAATAAGGAAAACTACCAATACATAAATAACAAATAATAAAATACACATCGATACATCAGTGACTTGGTGTTATCAGGAAAAATTGCTACAGGTTTATAAGGAAAAAGAAATTATGAGAAACCAGAAAAGCTGTAACTTATTAAAATAATTTAAATAAATCTTGGTTTCTTATTTTTATAATATGGAAATATTTTTGTTAGCAGTCAACCAATAAATCAGCCTCATATTTTGTTGATGTCAGTGAAACTATTTGGGCTATCTTCTGGTTTAGTCCACCTCAGAATGTCGCCCACCATCAACTTCAGCAAGACTGAAGATAGCTATCTTGGGTGATTAAACTCAACATGTGCAATATCCTTAGGACATTATATCACCTGCAACCAATGTCTAAGAGATGGAAGAGGAAAAAGTAATGGCTCTAATAAGAGCTGAGCAGAGTGGGCATTCACCACATCTCACAAAGTAGTTTCATTCTGTGTTTCACTACAATGTTAAGAAATACACAAAAAAGCACACTGCTGCATTACAAAATGCATCTGTCCTCTGTTCACACGTTATTTCTTTTGCTGCTGAAAGAGCTCTAAAAGGAGCACAGAGAAGGGACTGAGAGAGCTAGAACACTTCTATTAACCTATTAACTCACGGCCCCTGAGGGCTTGTTCATCATGGTGCCTATCAAAGTGTCGGTCTTTTCTATTACCTTTTCCTTCAGAAGATGTCTGTCTATCATTGTCATGCTCTTCTAGTAGGATTATCCATCATTTTGGGTGAAGCCAAATCATTCATTTTCATGGCTGTCTCTGTAAGCGAGTCAGGATGGAAAAAACGTGTTCTACTCAACAAAAGAAAAATGATGGAATTGCCCTCTTAATCATTTTCTTTTATTACTTAATCCAAAAGGTTGGGAGGAGGCTCTGCAGTTTATTATACTGGCAGTCACCGACGTCATTTATATTTCAGGGTGTAGCAGTACGTTCTGCTTTTCAGCAGCTTATAAAACTACCCATAAACATTAACTCCAGGCAAGAGTCTGTCATATTGTACTATGGCTCTTGAATCAGAGCACTAGTTGACTCATATGGTTAGTACTCTGGTACCCCTTCCAGGTATCCAGATCACACTTGAGGCAGGGTAGGCTGAGATAACTAGAAATCACAATGGGTTGTGATGAACTGCAGCCTTGCCCTCCTGTAGCTGCAGGCTGCTGGATCAAGCATGAGTTGAGATATTGTAGATTTCGCAAATGCTGGTTTTGCCTAAATGTTAGGCTCAGAGCACCTTGATCTACATAATAATGTAGATCATTATTATGGTATTAATTATGTCTTTGAGTAGCAAGACTACACAGGACACACTCAGCACTAAAATTTGCAAGATTAAACATTAAAAGCAAAATAATCATACTGTTAAGCCTCATCAGCTTCATCCCTACGATAAGGTGAATAGAACAATACTAGGTTAATCTTCTAGAAGTTTGGACAAGATTTAATTGGTTATGACTGCTTACTGTCCTAACACACTTTTTGTTATCCCCATAGCTACTAAAGTTATCAGAAAAATCTCCATAATGAAATATGTAGATGTTTCAGAAAATATATTAAATAAGGCAAAAGGCCAAATTTTACACTCTATTCCATGGTAATGCCCTGTAAAAGTCAGACTCAGCTTTTGAGAATTTAGAAAGTTAACTGACTTGGGTAAAGCAAAATTATGAAGTTTGTGTTTTTGCAAAGTTGTGAATTTGGCTTACTGCAGGTTGAATAAATCCTCATTAGCTGTGGTGTTTTTTTGGTTTGTTTGTTTGTTTGTTTGTTTTCCCTATGAGCATCTTCATGTTGATGTTCTTATCACAGGGAACTGAGCTCCTATTGTCACTATACCTTTACTGATAAGCACGGCGTTTACATCTCTTCCTCACCTCTACCTTGGATGCCTATTTTCTTAAAAGCTTTAGCAACTTAACAACTTTGAGATCATCTCTGCCTTATTAGTTTTTGTAAAAACTGACTGCACGTTCAGAATTTATTAACCACAAGTAGGCAACCAGGTTAAAACAGATTAAAAATAGTCATGGGTGAAAGAAATACTTAAAGTGGGGCAATAATTGCAGTTGCTGTAATCACAGGAAAAAGGTAAAGTATTTTAGCAAGAAAGAAAACATCAGAGACACAGCAAGGATAAACTCAACCTATAGTCAGGCTTGTGAATGAATGTTTTGTAGCAGCAAACTCTAGTACTGGGGAAAATACCTTCTACAGTACACTGATTGAAAGACTAATGAGGTAGATGGGAATCTTTCTTTTGACTTTAATAGGATTTGGATTAAGCTGTTGGGAAGAGAAAGAGACACTGAATAAGTCTACTGGATAAACCTACATTGTGTTTGATGTAAACTCTCATCACACGCCCAGCCAGCTGGGCACAAGTCAGCTGCAGAGCAGAGCCACAGTTAGCATGGCACGGAGCCCAAGCTAATAAGGCCTGTGGAAAGGCAGAGTATATTATCTTGAGCTCAGAACTGTATTGCTGCAGCCATAAGGCTCCTGGCCAGCTTGGCACTTCAACCAAATAAACATCACATCTGCCTGGCAAAGTGCTCCAACATCTGCCTGAAAAATCCCACATAAATGCACCCATGGCTGAGCAGTTACAATCATGGTATGCTCCTTACAATCCAAAATGTAACAGCACTACAAAAAACCCCTAAATATTTGTACAGAACTAGAGATCAAGAAATAATTACTCGGCTAATTCTTGACAGTCTGGAGATAATGTTTTATTACTCTACAATGTCAATTGCTCAAGTACTACTAAAGAAGACACTTCAGACACATGGAGTGTCTGCTCACAATCATGCTCCCAAGAGCTGTATTTGTCAGTGATGTCCATAAATGGTTTCAGGATAATTGTGCTAACCTAATAAAACCGTATGTGAAATTCCACAGAACCATTGAAAATCAACTGGCACTTTTAAAATGCAAAATTTGGATGGTTGGATGGATACATGTACTTTTTACCTTTGCAGGTTCCCTTCCCTGACCAAGCATGTGTATATTTAATATGAATATTCATTCTATAACATTCTTAAAATATCCATAGTGATTATTTTGAAGGTGCTGATTTTACAGACTGCAATTTCAGAGTCCTGGTCCCTTCATGTTTCTCTCAGCAGATAGTAAGGGGTTTCCTTTTTCTAAAGATATCCGCTGGTACCTGAAGGAATCCAGCCTATGCTTTTGGACCCAATGAACACCATAAATCTGCAGTTTAGTACTAGGTATTTTCCAGGAGGAAGACCACTGATTTCTGTCTTCATTCTGGAACATGCTTTTATTTTCTATTGCTCTATCATCTACAAATTTCTGTCTTGGTAACTGGATATTTGAACATCAACATGCTAATCCAGACAGGGTCTTATTAATTTTTCTCTCCATGCATAATATGGTTTTCCAATATGAATTCAGTTAAAAGATTGAGCTAATACACACATTCCAAAGAATCCCTAAATATTCAGTAGAGTTCTCCATAATCCTCCCTTTTCTAATAATTATTATATTTTTTTTCTAATAGATTGTGGGAAGATTTGGAATGCTTCCTTTGACTCTTTCAAAATTCCTTATGTTTCCCTTATTTTTACCTGCCAAGATCTCAATAATATCTACACAATAAAAAAGTTCACTGAATTGATTATCCAATTTTGACATTACAATCAAGGACAATAAGGCAAAATACTACAGAAGCTAGATTAAACACACTTCCATTCAATCAGCAGGTGAACCACGCCCCTGACAACAAGTAGAAAGCGAAGATTCCTCTAAATTCTCCAAAAATATTGCCAATCCTGCCTAAAAACGTGTCATTGCCAGCTTCAACTTTGGGCTGACAATTTCAGAAACAGGGTTCTACCATATGGTACTATGATCTAGCCTACTCTTAGGTAATACGTTAAAAAAACTTATAAAAGTAATAATGTGTGCTCACTGATGCACAAAAAACCAGAAACAGTGTGGGATAAAAGCTCAGTGAAATGTTAGTAGCCAACCTGGCCCACATACAGTCAGTTCCAGCATCTGTGCACAGGATTTTCCCACGGTTCTAGTTCTAGCCTCGGCACACTCAGGGACAGCTCAGATTCAGCCACAATTACCTTACATACATGACACGTGCAACAAAACCCGTTTTGCTCTCCATTTTAACCTCACATAAAAAAAGAGATATATCAGTTTTTCTAGGAATATAATTTTCAAATTTTTTTTTGCCAGTGAAGTAGTAGGTATTGGACTGCAACTGGGATAAATATTAGGAAACTTTTCCCAAAAATTTTCATATGCACTGTTCAGTTCTCTCTAAAATTGCGGGAGGGGGGGGAACAACATCTTAAGAAAAGCTGCCTTGAGTCAGGGTCATATACTAGCCCTCACATTTGGAGGGCACCAAGTCTACCGCACAGTACTATGGTTCTACAGCATCTTGAAAAAAATCAACTGCCCAGCAAAAAGGAATTCCCATCTGCAGCCACAGCAAAACAGAAAACTGTTACGCCTGGGTTTACCAGCCACATGTCCCACACATATGAAGATCACAGACGGTACAGTTCCAACCAAATATAGGTGTTCTGTGTATTTGCTGCTACAGAGTAAACAAAATTCATATTAAACTGATATTAAAGGCTGATATCTAAGGTATTAAACTTGAGCAAAACCAGCAATGATGATACAAATGGATGCAGGCTCTGATTTTCTGGATTAATTCAGTGTTCCTATAACCCAGGGGGAAAAAAACAACAACTGAAAAACCAAAACAAACCACAAAACAAAAAAGAAGCTGCAATTTGTGAATAGCTTCAAAAGGCACTCTGTCTATAAAGAAAAATAGGGAGCTTTAACTACAGATCATAAAAAGAAAGAGACTATATTATAAATTCAATCATTTTTTGAAACCACTGGTTAGAATGATAGCAGAGATGGATATGGCCAGGAGGGTCTAACTAATTTAAATAATAGTTAAAAGAAATCAAGACTTAGTTCTCCTAAGCAGATGGGAAGTCTTTTCCTCTTGATGCCTCTTATTTTAAGTGAAGATTCAGTCAAGATCATGAAAAACAGGCAGCTGAACTAGCAAACTTTTTCTGTAATTGTAAGTACAAACTCAGTGCTTCACTGCCAGAAATTTAATTAGTTACACTGAACATGAGTGGACCATCATTTTTCTCTACTTTTCTAAACAGATCTAATAGAGGAAGACGAACCAGTATTTTACAAATACGCCTAAAACTGAGTTTGCCCTTTGGGCCTGATCAAAAAATGAGACTTGATCTCCTGTCTCATCACCACCTCACCCCATCACTCAAAAGGGCTAAATTAAAAAATGGAGATCAGAGGAAACACCGCTTTGAGCCACAAGCCTCATTCTCTTATTCCCTGATTTAGGTGACACAGGACCATGTATGTGCCTTTTTTTCAGGTCCGACAAAATGTAACGGCCTCTGTAGAAACTGATGTCCTCATGGGTGGGTCTCAAGGAGGAGAAGGTAACATTTTCTCCTGCCTTTAATTTATCAGCCCAAAAAGCAGCAATTAGGATACAACACCAAGACAAGTAAATTTCTAGCGTTTAAGTAAATGAGAGGAACAATTATTGAACAGACTGTAAAGAAGTTATAAAAGCACAATCAGAACAATTAAATGCCTGATCTGGCACACAGGATGTGGTATCAGTACACACTTATCACTGCACACCTGAGCAACCACGCTCCCATCTTTGACAAATTACCCTTCACTAAGCAGTGACAACATTTGACCTACTCATGCTGACAATGGGGGTTGGAAAATTATGCCTCAGGGAGTCAGCTCCTGAGTAGATTGTGAAAAATACCTATAAAAATCAAGAGAAGGGAGGGAGCTCTGTGAGAACTGTGTTCCTTCAGCTTCTCCAAAGCAAATTAGAGCTCTTGCTCCGTGCCTTCAAAGGAGTTTTGCTCTTCTGTTGCAAACTTCCTCTGTGTTAGTCTCAAAAGCATAGTTCTTTGAAGAAGGCTCTAAAACACTGCCCTTTTAAAAGTGGAAATATAAAGCTCTATATTAAATTATTTTCAACCCCAAACCCATCTTAGCACAGTCTTTTCCTTCTCACTGTCACATTCTGCTTTCTTCTTAATAGCATCTAGTTTTATTTCTTTTACCCTGCTTTAAACTATTTTGTTTCTATAGTGTTGCTATACAGTAATCCTAGTTATATTTTACTGTCATTCCTTTTTACTACATTGTATAACACTCTACAAAATCATTTTATACAACACTTGGATGTATCTACATATAATACTTAGATGATGTTTTTCCTCTCATTTGGTATTCTGCCTTGAGCACTGTGCAATGCACAGTGATTGTCAGTGGGAGGATTTCCAGTGACTTAACTGAGATCTGGATAATGCCTTTCACTGCTGGGTATGAGCTTTACTGTGGTATTTTACCCAACTCTACAGAATTTGACTTAAAAAAAAAAACCCAAACAACCAACAGACTCCCTCTACTCTAAGTGTAATTTTTTATTTTAAAAGGATAGATTTACTTTCTCTGTTGTTAATGTACTGATGGCAAGGAAGGATTAAAAAAAAAAAAAATGCCTCTTTCTCTCCCACCTCCCTCCCACTCATTTCATGAACAGGTAGCAACAGTTGTACATTTCTGTCATTTTTCAAGTAACTGGAACAGCAAATCCTGGGAACCATTTAGTTAGTTCCAGTAGTGACATCTCTTGTGTTTCATTTTGGAGACCTCCAATTTAATAATCATTGACAAACATGCCTGGTCTTTTTGATCACTGTACATTACATGTCTGTAGATAAATCTGTGTGTCTGTATGTACGTACTTATGGCTGTGTGCATACACAGACATATTTATATGCATGTCCATTTATACATTTTTACCTGAGCGTCAAACAAATTTAAACTGTTTACATTGTCCTATTACTTCTTTTCACTTGTTCAAAAAAGCAGTAAAAAGGTAGTTGCCAAAATAGTTTACAATAAAAGGAGGAGACATAATAGCTACAGTAATCATCTAAGTTGGGACCAGCTTTTAGAGTAAAAAAATAGACTTTTTCAGACTTCTTTTTACTATAAGTATGACTTACAGCTAAGAACATTTTCTAGCTGTCAGACTTCAGCCTGTTATTTGCTACTATGGAGAATTTTTCTGTCAGCCTCCCAGTATGCTTTTCAGGGGGTTACTAAAGGAAGGTGGAATGGGAGGCAAGACAAACCCTTACCTTTGTAAAATAAGTTATTTTTCATAATTCTAAAATAAAAGTCCACCCTAAGATAGACACTTGATTGTCTCCATCTCAACTGCAGTTGAGAATTATGCAGTCGTGTGCCAGCAATACCCTAACATTGTAACACCACAGTAAAAGCCAGATTCACAGACTTGATATGCAAAGACCTACAGAAATCCTGATATATGCACTTTTTTGGCCATGACAAGATAGCTGTGACTGCAGTGACAAAAGCAAATACAGAAGGTAGAGAGTAAAGGGTAGATCTGCTTCCTGTGATCAGAAGGACCGAGCCACTATCAGAGACAAAAAGCAGAAGAAAGAACTAGTTGAAGTCTAACTTTTGAGTGTCTTGCCGAATTGTACAAATAGGATGTATTTGTATGGAAGAATGGTATATGACCTAGCAGTGGTATGGGAAAAAATAAACCAACACCAGGATCTGACAGCTTGTAAGGGCACGGCAGGAGGAAGAGGATCAGTAACAGATGGTCTTTCAACTGATGAGATGGTGTTAAGAGCAGCATCTAGGTGTATTAAAGCTGAAATATAGCTAATGTGCACAGATAGACAAGAAAAAAAAAGTGTGTCTAATGGCCTTTGCCTTATCTTCCAATATATTTCACACATACTATTCACAGCAACACACCCTTCTGCTGTAGCTCAACAGGTAAAAAAAAAACAACCCAAACAAAAAAAACCACAAAAAAACCCAACCCTATATGAACTAATCAATAAAGAAGTAACTATGAGTAGACCTCCATGCCACCAAACAGCACATCATGACACAGAGCCAGCGCACAGGAACACGTGTCTTTCGCAGAGCTTTACACTGGGAGGGTCAAGAAGCAGCTCCACTAACGGAGCGGCAATCTGGGCGTGCTTAGCTTTTTGCTTCTTGAAACAGGGACCTCTGTAGCCATGAGAGAGATCACTTTCTGCCTTGCAATCATGCAGGGTCACATGAAGATAACTCACTCATATCCATCAGTATTCTCTGACTTCATGGACCGCTAGAGAAAGTAGACCAGGTTGAAATTAGGATACTAGAGTGGTTCCTGTGCACCCACTGTGATTTAGCCTACAAAGTAAATACAAAACACTGCAAAGGGGAAAAAGTATAGAATTAAAAATCACAACCTTATGCTTTGAACAAGCCTTACAGATAAAAAGCAGACAACTTTTGGATAATGAAAACCCCCCTGTTCCTTCATTAACCTTTATACTCTTTTTTTATTAGCTGTCTTGGCACCATGACTCTGAGCTGAGCCCAGCAGGCTGCCCAGGCAGTGACATTTCAGAGACTGACAAAACAGCACAGCCCATGTCAGTTTAACACTATCTTGAGTTTTTGTCCTTCCCAGCAGGAAGAAAGCTGGACAGTTCCTTTTCTACTTTTGAGAGGAAGCTGAATAAAAAAAAGGTAGCGCAGGGTGAGAGGGCAGCAGGGAGATAGGGAACTTGGTTAGAAAGAGGAAAAAGGCAGAAAAATATTCTATTGGCAGTTTGATAATCTGGGAAACTGCATCACTTCATAGGCAAAACATTAGTTTACACATTTTCTCTCTAGTCAACAGGCTCAGCATGGAGACTATAGGAAAATAAGTTAGAAGTTTTTGGATGCTGCAGCTTCCTCTTTTTATGAAGAGCATTAGAGAAGACTATGACAGGGTATTTCAGACACAGATAGGCACGGGACAGGAAAGGACCACACAAATTCTTTCAGTTCATCCCTTTGCCCCAAGACTAGATTGATCATTGAATGCCATTTTTTGACTAGTCTGTCTATATATTGGTTGGTTCTCACTGGCGAACCCACCATGAAGAATACTTAACTGTCTCTAAAGCGCACATCCCATACTACTGAGACCTCTGTATTCAACAGGAGCCAAGTCCTCTATTAGAAGGCTAGGGACATTCAACATATAACTTCTAGTTTGGGTTTTTGACTGTTCTGTTAGAAATAGCTCTACAGTAATGAGCATTACATTTGTGTTTCAGAAACAAGACATTGATCCCAAGAACCACGGACTGCAAATGAGATGATCCCTGGTGCTTGCAGTTTATGGTCAAGACTAGGGAGAAAAGGCTGAGTGGAAAACAGGACTTTTCTTCAACAAAAGGGTTTGTCTCAGGTGTATAAATTTAGCAACTTTACATGAACAAACAAGAAATCTGAGTCAACATCAAGAATTCAATTCAGATCTTGTGAAGTTCCAGGACAGTTACTTCCTTAATGCTAGTGCATAAATGAATAATAAAAAGCCCCGTGCAGGTATGTTTCATATAAAGATTAAATGAGAGCTGTTACGGCTGGAAATACATCTGTCAAGACAAGCTGTGGTGCCTGTTGTCTGCAACATGAAAACTACTAACTATATTTTAAAATATTAAGAATATTAAGTTAATTTGGACTGTTGTTATGTCCTATAAACTCATTACAGTAAAGAGAAAATAGCAAGGAGGGGGGAGACAAAATGAAAGGTTTCATTCAATCAAATCCAATGTTAGGGAGAGAAAGTCTTTCTGTTAAGGGCTCTATTTAAGGTCATCAGATCTCACTTATGGAAGACAATATGAGATGATGAAGCCAAGGTGGAAGACACTGTCAATAGTGAGATCAAAATGAAAAAGAGTGGATAAAATATAATATCAATGATTTATAAGCATTTATTTAAATAATTATTTTAATATCAACAGACATAAACTTGCAAGGTTGAAGAAAATGTCACTCATATAATGCATCATTCAAAGCTCAAGTGGTAGCCATGTCATTTTCCAAACACGTTTGCACTATGAATGGAAAATTATTGCTTTTAACAGAATTATTTGTGTAGCTTTGCATGTTTTCATTTTAATTGATAGTCCAGTACTATGGCTGGTTTCCCCCATTCTTCCATAACAGAATTGCTTAAGCAGACACAAGTTAAGCTCAGTTCCTTTGATTAGCGAAAGCCATTGCCTCCAGTGTTAACTAACTGTTTGCTTGTAATGCTGAGAAGGAAGCATCTCTCTTTGTATCTAAGTGTTTTAGCATATTTAATGCTCAAAGTGAAATTTTAGTATATTTTCAGAAAACACTACAGAAATAAGGTATTTTCCATCTATGGAATTTACACATATTTGATATATTATAAATTTTAGACCTAAGAAGGGTTTCTGTAGCACTGTTGACCTAGAACAGAGAGAACCCACGCAAGGATCTTGTGCAAGATGTCACGCTCCAAAAAACAGCTGCAAAAAATGAGACAAAACATAAGCCAAAACTTTTATAAGGGAGTCTTAGTGAACTGTTAAATTTATATGGCTGTTACATAGGCACTATTTTCCAAATACTTTCAGCAACTGCTGAATGATAGCAGCGATAGGCTCATTAGTAAGATAAACAGATATGTCCTTAACTGCTCTGACAGTGAGTACAATTAAATGCCTTGAGAGAAGGAAAGAGAACTGTTATTTGAATAACACTATTTATTAAGCCTGAGTTGATGTAGCAGGGTAACACTGAATTGTTCTCATTTCTTGTTTATTTCCCATGACATTTCAATAGGAGTGTTGTGCTGTATTAAAAACCAAACCAAACCCAACCAAACCAAAAAACCTCTAAGTTTAGGTATGAACTAGTGGCCCTGGGAGCAAGCACCTGTAGGCTGAAGGGACTGAACACTCACCACAGTTAACGCTGACTCAGTGCAAGATCTAATGTTGCAACAGTCTTTGCTGCATCTTATTTTTGGGGAGACAAACTCTGTATATAAACCAGAAAGGTGATGAAATGATCAGGTGCCGATTCTGAACAACTCAAGTACCAGGACTGTAAAGTGTGCTGCAGCCTGCACCTATTTCATCTAGATGCAACATGACAATCTGGATTTATGCTGAGGACTGGGTAAGGAATAGCCTATTGAGTCTGCTGAATCTCAAGCCAGGATTTATTAAGCAGTGGGCAGAACTGGCCATAAGATTTTTCCACTGTTTTTTCCCTGCATAAGTAAAGAAAGAAAAAAAAATATACACCACCTCATTGGTTAGAAGGCTCATATGCGAATATTAGAGGGAATTGTTCTTTCAATGACTTTGATCTGCTTGAAAAGCATGCGTTCATCCCAGACTCTAAGCTCTCTATTTTCTCTTATCTGTCAAAGGATATTTCTTGTTAAAGTTTATTTGCAGTTCACCAATAATTTTTCCTTGCAACAGAAAGGATGACTGCACTTCCACAAAATGAGAAACATTCTTTTTAGAGGGATAACAGATTTCATTCCCATCTTCTCCTTCAAAATTCAGAAATGGAAATGCAGAATTGCTTTTCCTGAGGGTTGTCTAATGGTGCAGTGAGGATGTAAATGAAGAGCCATATCTCTTAATTGTCCTGAACATGCCAGCTACAACTCCATTTTCTACTCCGATACCCAAATTACAGCCTTCTAGAAGCCATGTTGTGATAACACCTCCTCCTTTCCTGTGGGCTAAGCAAAATAAGCCATATACCAGCAAACTGCCAGACCAGTGCTTCACAGATAGACAAAAAGACTACCAAAAGACACCTCATGCTATTAGGCTATGCTGACAATGCCAACTACCAAGGTGGTTGTAATTACTGCATTGCTTCTTCATACTACCTTAATTTGTCTTTCTATTGGTTTTTTCCTGCTTGTACTAGATCACATCTCCTCTAGGATGAATGCCACCTGCTCACTCCCATCTCAGCAGGACAGAAGCTGGACCCCAGTGAGGACTTGCAACCATGAAGCTTCAGGAAGCAGCATATATTTAGAGACAAACGTTTTAGAAAAGGCAACGGTTTCAGTATAGATGAAGAACTGACAGCTGATACAGGGAGAAAAGCCTGTAAAAAAACAGAAGACACTTGAGAGGAATTCAAATGATGAACCTGAACCAGCACACAAACCCTGACCCAAACTCTTGTGGTATTGACAATGATAGCTCCTGTCATCACCAGGCTGCAGACAAAGAATGCAGAAGACACAGCTGGATTCAGTAAGGCTGTAAAGCCTTTTAAAAATACTTCTTCTGGCAGGAAGGAAACAAAACAAAACAAAAATCAACATCATTAACAACTGATTAGGGATTGCAGGGTTTATATAGAAAGCCCACCTACATGGGGACATTTCTTACTTCTTGTCTTTGACACTTAATATTGCCTTTCATATATCAATAAATCCCCCCTGTACACACATAAAAATCACTGAAATCATTAGGAGAATCTTTAAATAGACTGAAACCTCTGCTGAGCTGTTAAGGCAGAAATAACAATGGAAGCTCTTACTTTTGCTAGACAAAGCAAACCATCCATTTGTAGGAAAAAGCACCTTCACTTTATATGAAGGGAGGACAACGAGAGAAAGGAGCAAATGCAACTTGTCTGAGAGCCCAGAACACACGCACAGGATGTGGTTAGCCACATCTGAACACTAAACACTACTTCGCGCTGCAGTACACAGGGTCTTTTCTCAATTTAAAACTACAGGACAAACAGGCTGAATTGTAAGAGTCCAGAGTGACAATACACTTGATCTGCAATACAGAAGAAATAGAGGAACATGAAATAAATATTTCAATTGCTAACTAAGAGAAGCAAAAGCCAGTCTGAAAAGATAAATTTTCCTTTATCATTCTTTGAGTGATTTTTTAACCAAGTTGCCTAGCTTGTTACCTAGAGCATCCTTGCCCTCAAATTTTCTATCTTTAGGGAGAAAAAAAAAGAAGTTTTGTACTCAAGTTATGAAACGAAGATGTCAGTTGCTTTCATTTCTCTTGGTTTCTAAACATGCCTGCTTTTGTAAATATTTCATGGTTAGGTCTGAATAAGCCTCTTAGCTGTAGACCAGTTTCACGAGCCACAGTTCTGCAAGTCATCCCCAATGTGATTTCCCCCCCTTCCGCCTCCCCCCCCCGCCCCCCGGAAAACATTAATGCTAAAGGCTTGCATGTTACCAGTTTCTATGAGAAAGATGAACGTGTTTGGGCCCTTGCATTGCTTTACCTAACTGAGAAGTAAAGACCAGCTGTGACACTTTTCAAATGACATCTGCTTGTTCTTCTCTAGTGCTGATGGGGCTAGAGGTCTGCTTTGTCAAGGCACACTGCCTCAGTTCCTCCAGCCTACCTCTCTTGTCACTGCCTGTGCTTTGCATTTAAGGTATCAAGTCAAGTAAGTTGTTTTTCCATTTGTAAATCCTCTTGAAAGTGTTCAATCTGAAACAGGAGCAAGGCATTTACCTGTCTTGATCTTGTGTGGGATAGTCTCCAAACTGACAGATGGTGCTGTCTCATCCATCTGCTCTGTCGACAGCTCCTGGGAGGACAGTGTGTGGATGGAGTACTTCAGCCCATCAAGTGGCCAACAAAAAGCTGCATCAATTTATTTACTGCTTTAAGCATATAAAAACCACAGAGATAGACTCAGGCTTTCTCTAAACTTTACTCCATGAAAATACAGTAAAAGCACGGTCAATGGGAACCCCTTGGGAGCGCTCTTCACACACTGCTGTATGACCCACCTGTTTATCTGCTAACAATCTGTGTATTTCTACAGTAAGCACAACATCAGTCTCTATGGGGTGCAAAAGAAGAGACTCCTCTGGTGCATCTACAGACTTGGCTACAGTCCACCTCTTTTTTCCGGAGATGCACGAGACACAGATGATGGATTCAGCAAAAGGAGTATCAGTTGACAATGAAACCTCTGTTTCCAGAAAGATTCCTGCAGACAAAATCCTGCTTATAAAAACCCACTACAAAAAATACACTTTGTGGAAACTTTCTTTGTGTGTGCTCAAGGATACAGACTACTTCACCATGTAAACACAATACAGCAGTTTGTGCACATATTTGCAGATATTGAGGTGTAATGTCCCAAAGCCTTTGAGTCTGGAGCTCCTGTTCCACCAAAACTGACAAAAATGATGACCCTTAGTGAATCTGTGACTTCTAATTCACTTATACAGATGGTCTTGAAAATTCAGTTCCCTGAACATGATATAATATCAATGATAAATGTTTCAAAGAATTCTCTCCAAATCAGAAGTCAACACTTGTGCTGCCCAAACTGCAGTTGATAGCTATGGAAATCCAACTGCAAGGACTCAATTTGAGAGGAAGGAGAAGGGAAATATACTGGTTTGGATTCTGAAAGTACAGTAGTTCTTTTTTTATTTACGTAAATTTGAACTGCAGATATATTTTCTAAATATTATCATATACTTGTCCCATATTTACTGCTACTTATTCCCTTTAGAGATTTTGGTAATTCAGTTCTTCTTGTGAACATACCTTTAACTTTTTTGCTAACTTTAAAATAAGTGAATGAATGACAGAGGAATATGCTCAGGTTGGTAGAATACGCAGTTGTTTGTTTCCCCAAAGCAAGGATTTGTAGTGCTAGCAGAAACTAAATAAATGAGACTGAAGGATGGAGAGTCCTTAGACCTGTTGTAACTAATTTCCAAGTAGGCTCCATGTTAGAAGCTGGGTTTCCAGGAAAATAAGCATCCTACCACAATACCAGGTTATTTTTCTGGTTTCAAATGGAATATTTACAAAGTGTTAGTTATAAGTACAAATTATGTAAGTTAAAAAATAAATATAAATACATCTGTGCATATTATTTTAGAAGCCAATGAAAGTCAGTAGCTCAGATTATGTTCAACACAGACAGAAAGTATTTCAGTAAATAAACTTAAACTTTCCAGTGCACAAAATTGCCTTCATCTAAAAATCACCCATTCCATACAGAGACTGTACAAGGCAAGTCACATCTCAAAGGCTACTGCTGAGTATGTGGCAAGTGCTCCTGCACAGAGCCACATTTTAAAACAGAAGTAGTAATAATTCTATAAATATCTTACAGGCATGCACAACCTTGCAGGGTACCTTCCAGACCCACTTCCCTTACTGTCACAAAGGACTGTATACAATCCATCTACAGATATCTTCTACAGAGTGAAAAGAGCCTCAGCCCATCATTTACTAAAACACTCCTCTCTTTGGAGAAGAGGAACATGACAAGAGCCATTCATAGGAGGAGGAAAATGCAACTCCTAAGGAAAGGAAATAAAGGTAGAGATTATACCTCTAGCAAGAAAATCCCAAGCAGGAGACTATCAGTAACAGAGAGTGCACTGAAAGATAGTTGGTAGAACCTAAACTGTGCAAATTGATATTAAAATAATACTTATTTAGCCAAACCCAAATTGATTGGAAAATGCAATCTGTGAATATGTGACTAAGCCTGTTTGCAGTTTCTGAGAATTGGTTGGATTACCTGGTACCGATGAACAAGGTTAGAAGCTCAAGATGTCTGTATAGCCTTTGGCAAGAGGGAAGAACTTCCAGGAATGAAAAGAGAAGTTTATAGCAAGGAGAAGAAGAAAACCAACTCTTTAAAAGCCAAATATGGCTTATCTTTTAAAATACATCAGACATAACGGACTGAAAGCAAATACTACAGGATGAGATCCTGTGACTCCAGCGTGCAGGAGATCTGACTAACCTGTCCTGTCAGCCTTCTCTGGCCTTAACATCTGTGTGTGCATGAATTTACCAATTTAACAGTAAGAATAACTCTCCTTTAAAAAGTCTCTGTGGAACTTTTTAATTAGTTTGGTCTTACAGCTTGTCTAAAATGCTTCTGCTAGCGCAGTGTACAATAAAGTAGTGTTACGAATGCCTAAAAATATAAAATCTAATTATGGTAGCTGTGCAACTGGAGTAATGAGAAGCAAGTGTGACTGATAAGAAGTGAGACAGCAGGCTAACAAGCTGAACCTCTGTAGTTCAAAGGACTAACAGAGGTCTAAATGAAACACCTGTGGTATTGCTTGGAGGAAGATGTATGGACTAGGAAATACGAACATACAGCATTTAAAAATGTATGGTATGAATTGAATACACAGCAATGCTAATTATTAGAGCAGGTATTCAATATACAGATAAAATAAATAGCTAATAAGAATGTACAAGACTGAAGTTGATTGCCAAGAGAAATACACCTGATGTAGTGAATAAGAAATTACCTGCTGTATGAAAGAGAAAGCTGTGACTCCAATTTTTTGGATTCATGCTGCTGGACACTGAGACCTCACCGAATGCTACATGGTCACTGGTAGACAGCGTTGCCTTTGGTTATTATTCTGCCCAAGCAATTGCACTTGCAACACGCTGAGTGGCCAGTGAGATGGATCCGCCAGTATCAAAGACAAGGAAAGAGAAGTCAAGGCAGACATCCTCTGGTATGAATGAGAAAGAGGAACACAGGGACACAACTGATGATTCTGCCTTCCTTTACTGTAAAGAATATCCACTATCAAATCAGCTAATGCATCCACAACCGTAATGCACAACCCATCTAGACTGTCAGCATCTGACTTGACCCTTTGCAGAAATTCTTGCCACCGGCCAAGACTATTTCCCAGTGAAATACCAATGAATTTTCTGTATTCCACTGGACTTTCCCAAGATCATCAATTACTGACCAATTTATTATACTCTGTGTGAACCAAAAAAAAAATAATATACATTTATGGTTCTACTGTAAATCAGAATTGCTGTAGAAGAAAGTGCTACTATATTATACAGAATATGGCAATAGGGCAGCAATGTTCCCACCATGCTGCTTCACCCAACATATCACATCAAGTTGCGTGGGGCTGCATGTTTGGGCCTAAGCAAGACACCACATAGCTTTACTCTCTCTTCCACCGTTGTGTTGTATCTGTGGGGTTATAATACATAAGCAAGGGGAACTATTTTCTATGTACATACAGCACAGGGACGGAGGGAAAGAAACATGCACGAGCTAACATTTAATCTTATCAAGGATACTTTTTTGCTCAGATTCTTCAAGTTACATTAACAATAATGCTTTTCCCTGGGTTTACCGGTCTCTAAATATTTCTTACAAGTTATATAATCAAGTAATAAACAGTCCATATATATATTTTTTTTTAATTCTCAGTTTGCAATGCTGAAGTTCTTGACCTTATCAAGTACTGAAGCTGCAGAGCAAGTCCTATTTAACAGTATTCACTAACTTACCCTGCTGCCTCCACACTAGTATTTTTAGCTCAGTGAAGGTTTTCCAATCTGTCTAAACTGTCATCCAAGACATGGGGAATACCAGAAATGGTACATTTTTATTTGACAGTACCACAGACTGTTGGTTTTTCTTTTTTAAATAACCAAGGAAAAGATTTTACAGCATTGTTTGAAAATACTAAATTTCTATAGGGGTCAATAGAGGTGCTTCTCACATGCAATCTATTCACTAACAAGTTTCGTGGGTTTTATGAGACTATTCACTTTTCTGGTTAATAGAAAATATGTACTCTACCATGGCAACCCCTATATCAGATGGTTGTACAGTAACACTCTCGAAGTGTACCATAGATGTATTCAGTCTTCATAATCAATCTGGTCATAAATGTCACAGTAACTTGTCATTAAACTTTCCCCTCTAGCAACTCTAGTAGTTGTTTGATCCTTCCTGCTTCTCTGTCATACTCTTCGCTGTGCACATCTGCAGTGTTCTGCATGCAGTTTTTTCTCAAATCTATCACCCACCAGGTGTATAAACCCTCGGCGGTGCAGCATACATAACGGCGATATAATGACAACAAGCAGTTTCACACTTACCTACCGGTAATAGCAGCAGTGATTGCTTTAAGAGAACTTTGATGACCAAGTGGAAGTCAGGATGGAAAAAAAGGGAAACTCTTGATGTTTAATAGCAGGCTAAATTATTTGCCTGTGTTCCTCACGTGACTCCTTAGATTTCATTTCAGTTCACTAGCTGACAGTGAGAGACACTGCCTTTGTGAGTAAGACAGATCTCTCTCACACCAACAGCATTTGAAAGGAATGCCCTGTGCAAAGTGAATTAACAAGACGTGGTAGAGTCCCGATTTCATCAATTTCTGTCTGCCATGAGACTCCCAGTGTATTGTAGGCCCAATTCTTCCTAACTTGCACCTTGCATCAGCAATCTGCATCTGTGCGATGTCGGTGTAAAATGCTACTGCATAAAAATGAGTAATGTATTTACATCCACTGCAGAGAGGGAAAAAAGCCAGCAGAATGGGATGCATTGAGACCTCTGAACTAGCACGTATTCTGAACACATTTCTGTAAGCTAGACAAAGCAATACATCCAGCTGGAGGTGACATTTTGCTAAGGGTGAAAGTAAAGTCAGTACAAAGGAGGGTGACAAAATATATAAAATTATCTGAATGGACTAGGAGCTTAATGAATAGTTTATGCAACTCATACAGGGAAAAAACGTAAGGTAAATGGACCGGACCAAAACACAAAAAAATTGAATATATCCTTCATAAGGGTACATGCTGCAAGACACTGAATAGGAAGATGAGGAGGTTATGGTGGGTAGAACTCTAAAAGCTTCTGAACTGAACGTAGTACACTAAAACCTTCCAAATGTTATGTAACAGAAGTAAAACAGATAACATCTGCATAACCAGAAGTAATGATTAAATTTGAGACTGCTAGAAGTATATAAGGCATTAGCAAACTCATCCAAAATGTTAGATTCATCACATCTGATTCTCTTCTACATTATTTTAAGTTTACAGCAGTGTCACATTATCAATTGCAGCACGATTCTACTGGAGCCAAGCCAGAGCAATTCAGGAGAGAATCAGGCTCATCAGCTGCATGGTGCCTTTTCTACAGACAACTCAAAGCAAGCCTAGTAGATAAATCCTTATACTTACATTAAGTAGTAGAAAAATTACAAAACACGCAAAATTTTAAATTTCCTTTTCTATAATTGGACTATGAGCAGTGAAACCACCCTAAGTTCACAGAATCTCAAAGAAAGACACTTTTCAATGACAGAAAAGAACAAAGTTCCCAGCTGGAGAGCCTTGTCTTTGTTTGCATCTTATAATTTAAGGAATCATTTTCTAAAATTGCCTGTTGTACAGTAAAATGACAATGATTAGGCTTGCTATCTTCCAGTCTCCTGCTGTGCAAGACATTCACTCAGTGGGGCCAGGATACAAAAGTAGATGCTTTACAAATAATAACACAGCTTAACTATCATTTAATAGCTTCAAAAACATCATAGTAGTTACAAACCCTTTGGAATGAGGACAACTAATTTCAACATCTCTGTTGTTGTCATGTTTAATCACTTTCTAATGCTGGTGGATGTTTTGGGTTGTTTCTTTGCTTTTAATTGCTGGAAATTTTTAATTCCTGGTTCAAGCAACTTAATTTCACAGTTTTTAGATTAATCAGTGATCACTTGAGGGGAAAAAAATGATTGAAGTTCATCAGCATGTAGCATGGAGAATCAATGTAATATTGCAGAAAAGCATTTCAATTCTACCTTCCTGAGCAATGTGGCTTTAAACTGTTACACTCTAAGGTAATATTGAGAGAATTATCTGGGTACATGACTTTCAAGGATTCTTTTTTTAATCTACAGAGCTGATCTTCACTGCCAGAACTACGGATGTGTCAGCTGCAGGGCTGGTGTGCTTAAAGGGGTGGGAAAGTGACTCCTTCCCTAAACAAAAGACAACTACTGGCTTAAAGGTTTCATTTACACACCAGGGAAATTTGCCTGTCTATCTTTGAGTGCCCTGTGCAGTAAAGGTCGCCTTTTGGAGATATTAAGATATGGTACACACACATATTCTTGGCTAAGAAATTCTGGAAAAAGCAGGAATTCAAATGCAACATGACAATGTGAGCTACTTCAGAGGAAAAGCAGAAAAAAGAAATCTGTGAAGAGATCCCATTCTGTTCTGTTTCTCACCCAGAATTTCTACTGGCACATAAAGCTGACAGAATATCTTGATGGTAAAACTGAGACCACTCCTGTTGTGAGCTGTGTTGTCAGAGAGGTCTGCGGTACCCAGCCTGCCCAGGCACCCTGCAGCAGCACAGCTGAGGGCGCAGGTGGTTGCAGATCTACCTGTGCTGACACAGAAAGGAGCGCCACGTACTGCCATCACCAACACACTCGTCTGTTCAGATAGATGAAAGCAATGTAGAGAGCTTTAGAAACTTCCAGAAATAAACCTTCTAGGTTTCAGTAAGTCAGGCAACCAAACCAATGGAGATTCTTTCTCTCCTGTTTGAATGCAAATCAAGAATTTGTCCCAATCAGTAATTGTGATCTCCTGTTTCCTACACACTGAGGAATCCAGTGGTTCCTACCCCATTAACCGAGGCTGTGTTTACGAAACATCTACCCAACAGTTAGAAAGGGAGATTTATCGGGATCATTCATGCATACCCTTGGTATTTCTTCAATCACAGTATTTTACCACTGCCTTTTTGGTTTACTGTCTCTTTAAGTAAAGAAGAAGAAAAAAGAAGTTTTCTTGTGGTTTTAGAATGGTACCTTTTTTTTTTTTTCCCCTAAATAAGATCTTACCTGGACTTATTTGTAGGACCAGCTCTGAATTCAAGGCCTATCCAGCCATTATATGGACACCCAACAATAAATTCCCCATTCTAAACTTCTATGAATGTGTACAGCCTTTAAATTACCTGTAATCCAACCAGCAATAAAAATAATCATAAATTACTTCTGTGAACACAAGAATACTGACAACATTCGGCAAGGTTGAGAAACTCACAGATTCAGTCCTCAGACTAAACCCTTCCAACGCAACTAAGAGCATCGCTACTCCTATAATTAGAAGACATTGAGTGCCCACTTGTTTTCTCAGACCATTAGCCTCCATCAGCCTACCCACTGGCAGCAGCACGTTTTCAGTGTTTTAATACTGCTGTTAAACAAGACTGCCTATATAAATTCAGTCTTTGCTCAAACCTCACCAAATACAGTAGCAGGTTCAGCAAGGCAGTAACGCATATGAGACACTGACACTCATTTAAAATTATTTTTTATTAGATAACTTAGCACAGGATCCTCAGCAGGCCCTTTTCCAAATAAATTTCTTAATTGAAATGTTCCTGGGGATGCTCAATCTCATGACTAGAGCATTCCATATAATAGAGAGAAACACAAAGGTATTTAACGTTTTATTTAGTCTGAAATGAGTTGTATTAAATGCAGCTAGAGTGACATCAATATCTTTGATTCTTACCTCTCTTTCAATGGCTATAAACTGCTTCATTACTACCTATTTACTCTGGATTTTATATTTATCTGACCCAGATCAGAATCTGGCCTAGTGGGATCATGCAAAACATGAAGCAGCCCAAAATTTGCCCCTGACTAGTCTCTTTCTCATACCACTGTAAATAGGCTTGCATTTAGACAACATATTTTATAATCCTGTAATTTTAATTCATAATTTTAGAGTTTATCACTGTCATTTCTAGCAAATTCTCCCCCAAAATGCTTTAGCTATTTTGACACTATTATATTGTCATTATCTTGATGCACTCTTGCATCTCATGCTATAGGTTTTATAAAACATGAGGCAAGCTATTGTGACTGGATACTGAGAAAAACCTAAAAGCATCAAAACATGTGCAAGGAATTAATTGTGTCATGGAAAATAAAAGCAGTTACCCATTACTCCAGAATTAGCTATATCTCTGAACTAGAAAAATCCAGCATATCTAGCCCAGCTGGGGAAAAAGAAAAAAGCTGGGTATCTACAGTACAAAATAGAATTCTGCATCTCTAGTTAGTTCGCAATTCATTTCTGAGGTTACGTATGCTCAGGGGAGTATTTCAGTCTTAAAACATAATTTATTGAAGACACAGGAGATAAAAGAAGCTAAAAGAACATTTTGATGGAATATCTCTCAAAGGGAAAATTTGTTTTTGAAGGTCTCTTCAAGCTTTCCTTAAACCTTTCCTTTCAGTCCTACGCATTGTGCTTTTCTGTTGGTTTTTTTTTTTTTTCCTATTTGAATTTCACTACGGTTTTTAAAAGATGTGATCACTTTTGAGCATTTCAGACCTGCCTTCTTCATCCTTTTTTACCTGAGGGCTTTAAAACTCTAGAAAATAAAAATAGATTAAAAAATAAATCTGGAGATAGAGGGGAAAAAAGGAGGCCACAGAGTGTCTTGAGGAAAATGGGGAAAAAATTGCTATAGAAAAAGAAAGGTCATAATTCCAAGAGAACTGTGCAGTTACCACCTTCATCATCCAAAACCAAAGTGTTTAAGTGTAAAATTCAGATAAACCATGATTCTGAATTTGTTTGGGTAGTGAATACATTTTTATAGACCCTTGAAGTCTTTCCGGTATTCCATATTCTGTGTCTCCAAACCACAAGTATCTACGCAACGTCCAAACAAAAAAAAAATATCTAACCCTTCATTGTCATTACTTTTCCTGCTTGCATCCCACTTTTCCACTACGTAAGCACTAAATGAACTATTTAAAATTGAACTGGTCTAGAAATAGTTCTTATAGTCCAAAGCAGGACCGAGGGATCTTTCATACAGGTGGATAATTATATAAGAACAACCGTATCCACCTAGCTGGTTATGAGACTAACCTTAACTGGGTCCCACATCCCTGTGTTTTCAGTATCTGCCTCTCTAGGACTCCAAGCCTGTGTTCCATGGCTCACACTCCAGCATTTTAGACAGAAATCCAGAAGCCCTAGTTTTACCCCAATGTTGGATTTTGGCACTCAGCTCCATGGTAAGAAGCTTGCAAACCCTGAGAACTTTTGTTACAAAAAGACGCACCATGCTGTGCAACCAGGAGCATGCCTTGAGGGTATGCAGCCCTTCCCTTCAGTCAAAGCTGCTGGATTTTAAGAGTACCCTTTCCTCCGAGGGTCAAGGACTCCTATTCCATTTAGAAACAAATAAACAAACAAGAAAAAAGAACGTGGGAATTTTGGTATTTGAGTATTTGTCAAATTATTTTTCCCAAATACTCTTTTCAAAATACTATTCCTTCTCATAGAAAAGGACTTAAAGTTTTTAGAAACTTTAGTTAAAATTGAATAAAATTAAAAACTTAAGGGTTCAAAATCCTTTGTTACACAGACATCAACTCCGCCTGCTCTTCAGCAATCAGTTTCACGGCAGGTTACTGATATACTGGCTTGATTAAGCTAATGATGAAATGTAGATAGTTTCTTTTTTTGCCTGTATACTTAACTGTAGAAGGAACATGTGATAGCTGTAAATTATTTATTATTTGGAGGGGAGGGAATGGCAATCAGTAACTGCAGTTTGTACAGATTACCTTCCTCTGCTTGCTTTACTAAGGCCTGATTTGAGGAGTATTTGATTACTTTGTCACAGACAGATGCTTTTCAAACCTGCCCGTGGAAAATCTGTGCAAGACTTAATATGCTTGAAATAGTGCATAAGATCTAACAGGTTAGCTTTAAGACTACAGCAGGAGTAAACTAACATACATCTTTCCTTGAAAGAGTAAAGCAGACTTTCAAAATAGGAATAATCAGCAGTAATAGCCAATAGTTCAACTGACATTTTCTTCTTGGTGAAGAAAACCAGCAAGGTACACATATAACAGGAACATAACCGTAGAAATTGTAGAAAATCTGTTTCTTCCCCTACAAATTTTTACTCGTCAGCAAATACCAGAAAAACAAAAATTTTTGTGTGTCCCTCACACTGATGCACAAATGCCACTGCTCATCCTTACAGGACACCATACAGACACTGAATGACTGGGCAGCTGTCCTTCCTCTGAAAGATGGGACCACCTTGCCTCTTAGAAAATCATCTTTAATGCAACATGGAAAAAGTTCCCTGGCTGAAGATGACAATGAAAGCAGCAGCACTCAATCTGCAGCTTTCATGTAGCAGCTTTTAGGTGTGAAAAAGTTCTTCTTAATCTTAGAATGAGTTTATTTCTTAGAAAACAGACTATGTTACACAGGCAGTTTTAATTCCCAAGTTTTTTTCTGAAGAACAGTTAATTGGAAATTCTGAACTAATTCTGCTAAGAAGTATCACTCTGGCATACTTCCACATATTCATAAATAATGATTGCTGACATCATACTAACGCAAGAGGAAAAGGACAGATAAGTCATAAGGAGGTCCAGGTTCATTTTCAAATTCCACCAACAATTTCTGTATCTGCATCTCCATTTACCCTTTAATGATTTAATTAATCTAAATTACATAATTATATGTGTTCATTACTTTTGTTCAGCACAATACCATTAAAAGAAAGCCTTGTTTGCTTTTTTTTAGGAAAATAGCTTAAAAAGTTTTATTGCCTACAGCAATTAGATCTGAAGGTCTTTCAGATAGTATATAATTTGCATTCTCAGACAACAGTGAAAATTTTCTCAGATAATTGAAATCTGAAGGAATTTATAAATTATAAACCAAAACATTTTCTGTCTTTGTCTGGAATAAGCAAATTAGGGTTACAATTCTAGATCATGTGCACAAGAATCTATAAATAAATAAACCTGGCAAAAGAACCTTATATTGCCAGTGGAAAATAAAGTCTCAATACACAATCACAGTTTAGTTGCCAAGAATATTGCAGTTTTTATAGAATATGAAGAGAACGATGAAATTCATGTATTTTCAATATTACATCTTCTAAATGGAAAGCCTTCACGTTCAAAACTGGTTTACTTTTTGAAATGTTAATAAATTTATCCTTGAAATAATAAGAAAAGAAAAATCTTTCAAATTATCTCGCACTCCACAATATTTTTGTATGAACAGTTTCAAGAAGAGTTCAAATTTTCATGAGAATTTCAGACTGAAATGATTGAACATCATAAACATATAGAAGTGAGACTTTTTCCAGGCAATCATCTCAAGACAAATTAACAATAGATTTCAGGCTAAAAATACACAGAAGGTTAAACAAGTAGACGAAAACTGAAGTGCAGCAAGTACAATTCAGCTGTTTTCTCCTGATGTACAGGGCAGGGTCATGAGACTGTTCAAAGCAGTCTTCATGAGCTTCTCTTCCCTACCTGCTAGAAGTGGTGTCCCGCTGCATAACAGGAAGAGTTATATGTTCTGTGTCTTCCTGACCTACTTTTTCTTTTCTTTTTTTGAGATAATGCCATTTTTTTCAATGTAAAATACTGGGGGATGAGGGAAAGGGAAAGAAAACAAGCCCTTCTATTTCAGTGCAACTTTCAGGGAACAGTAGCATGAATATTTCATGTACATAGTCTCATCTATATGCTCAGCTTCCTAGCCGACACTATAGTTTCCATGATGTCCTTATAAAAACGGAAATGCAAAGCACAGATATAAAGCCTCGCAGGCTTATTTGGTCGAGGTACTGCATAAGAAAACCTATTTGTGAATTAAGTTTACAAAAGGAAATGAAGACAAAGAATCTCATCAACATAAAAAAAAAAAAAAACAAAAAAAAACCAAACCAAAAAACCACAAACCCCCAAACACCCAAAAAGCAAACACCCCCCCCCCCAGCATATTCAGTTTTGGATGAAAAGTCAGATTTTTAGAGATCTGACTTTTTATATGAAAAAATCTTCATGAAAAATTGTAGAAAAACAATTAACCAACAGGACTTTCAGTTAAACATTTCTGTCAAACAACCTGTTTCTGACAAACAAAAATCCTACATATTATTTCTGCTCCATGTAAAGCAAAGATTGATCTTGATAGCATGGACAGAGGTTAACTTTGACCTGACAGAATTGAATTATTATCTACTATGTACAAAAATTAATATATTCAGATTAACTAATAAGGAAATACAGCTAGGCTAAACAATATAAAAAATATTTACCAGCAAACGCATCCATGTATATACTGCAGAACGTTCACCAAAAATATAATATTAACTCAGATTTAATTAACACATACTAACGCTTGTATCTGTCTCTGATTTTTCACAGGAAGCTTTGCAGAATATCATTAATGTTCCAAAAATAGATGCAAGTTTCAGAACACCATTATCTTGAAGGATTTAATTGGTCTAACTAATCTATGAAGGACAGAAAATGCCATTTTTTTAAATAAGTTTAAGAATGAAAGACTCTCTTTCCAAATCTAATTATAGATATTTAAAGGTAAAGCAAAGGCATGCAGAGATAACACCTGTAATAGAATAAGATAGCCCTATTGGTATATTCAACACACAGTAATTATCAAACAAAATTAATCCTCAATAAATGGTTAACGGAAAGAAAAAGCACCTTATAAATTTTGTTAGGAAAGCTGAAAATTCTGACCATACACAGGTTTGTTGTAGCAATTTAACACATTAGTCTTGATCTAACCTTGAAGCTATTGGGACAGATCCATAAAATAAAGCTTGCTGCCACCAAGATGAGCAGTGCAAATACAGCTATACAATGTCCCATCCCTCTGTGTACATTTTCCTCTGGTGTGTCAGGAGAAGAGATCTGGGGATGCTCTATGTTCCACCAACTCCTTCTAAGAAAATTATTGTACCCAAGACTGTCAAGTCTTTATCTTGCCAAACCATTCCCAACACTGGAGTGACATTTATTACACATAGCACTGTCTTACAATCTAGCTAGTAAAAACACACCGTTGCTCATTTCAAACCTGTCTGAAACAGTATTTTGGCTTCAGTAGTGAAGCAGCAATAACCGCATCAGAATTTCCCACCAGACATTTTATACCCATTCTTTTTTCAAAATATTTTAAGCCACTTAAGCTCCTGTAAAATGGATTGTCCTTGAGAGGTGAAACTGGATATGTAAGCATGATGCAGTAATGGAAACACAAATATACCTTTCTGTACTAGAATATAAAGACATTTTTCCTGTAGCACTATACACAGTGCTATAAATTTTGCTGACAAATTGGAAAAATTAAAGAAAGTTCTTCTGTAGTGTCATATAGAAGATAAAAGTGAGAAGTGAGTGGATTTCTGATCATAATGAGTTCTTTAGGCAAAGTCAGAACAAAATTCAGATTTTTAAAACTTGAGTCTTTTATACTTAGATGTAAAGAATACATCTTATCTGTGGATAATTAACTATTAAATTGGGCATAGGGATGCTTCATCATTTGATGTCTTGAAAAATCTTTTCTAATTCAACTAAAAATTATGGGCTTGATAAAATAATAATTTATCAAATTCTACTGGTTTATGCTAAACACATTGTCATGCCAGATTAAAGGGCATCTGCCATTGGAGTCTATCAAAACCTCTGTGCCCACAACACACATACTAAATGCAGTGTCAATGAAATGTTCTCATGATGCCATATGGATTCTAGAAAGCACCCATTCTGATGCTTGACACCATAAATCCACATTCAGCTGACTTTGGGTTTTCATTTTATCAAGAACAGAGCTTGGCTTTCTGACATGAAATGAGACAAGTAGCCACTCTGAAAGTAAAAGCACTATAGGTGCCCCCTTCACCTCCCCCCTACCTCTGTTAAATGTAATTACCTTGAGGCCTTCCAGATAATATTAGCAGCAAGCAAAAAGAACAAGATGTCTTAAAAAAACCTCAACAAAATCTTTCTGGAAAAACTCTGTAAATTCCTGGAGCTTTTTGGCTTTTAAGTGTTTTGATTTATTAGAAGTTATACACATTTACTCACAAAAGTTCGCATTACAGCTCCAAGTATGCTTAGGTCAAGCTGGTTTGGAAGAGATTTGGATTCAAGTGAACTATTTTTTTGGCCAGCCAAATATGAAGCTATTCAACATCGTCATTTCCCCAGTGGGTCTGACATCAACAATGAGTGGAGAAGCAGTGCCATTCCTGCCTTAATATCTTTCGACAGCAACGGGTCAACTTGGCAGCTGAGAATTCCAGGTGCTAGGAAAGCTCACTAAAATGAAGACATCTTTCCAAACAAATGCTTTCAGTAGAACAAAAGGGGAAAGAAAACACAACCAACAACAAAATGTCCTAAACAAACAAAAATCAGCCCATAAGCTTTAGCAAGACCGAAGTGTCCAAACCTCAACGGGATGAGCACGCTCAAAAACAGAGGGAAAAACCCCACAACCAACTCCTACACTTAGGGAGCGCATAACTAGTACTTTACATTCATTGAATAGAAGCGAAGGACAGCTTGTGATAATTGTCATGAGAGCTTTTCAAAGAACTTGGCTTTCACAAACGCATGCAAAAGACCGAGAACAAAGGGGGAATGGGCACAGAAGGACCTAAACATTTACTGTACAAACCCAGAAATCACAAAACTAGCCTCTGACCAATATTTTGTCTTTAGAAAATTCCAAGAATCACTTTAAATGTCTAATTATTTTTCCTGTTGATTGCTTAGATCATTAGAGAAAGTGCTGTGTGCCAGATAAAACTGCCTTCCACATATCACCCCTATTGGATAAGAAAAGGAAAGGCCAAAAAAGAGAACTGCAACATACTGTACAGTTTGAGAAACCAAAAAAACAGTCCTCAAAAAAGATAAAAATACACTGAGATTCAAGAACAAGTCATTCTTAATTGTCTGAACTACCAGATCTTTAGTGACCATTTGACAGACTATTATACCACAAGAGGTCACAAAGCGCATCATGGGGAAAGTGTGTGTTTATTATCTTTATTTAGCTGGTGGTGAAGCTGACACACAATGAGGTGAAGCAATTTGTGTGCGTTTGCAGTGCAGGTCAATGGCAGGGTGAGGTACAGACCCTGGACTCCCACACCACAGCACTTTTCAGGGACACTGCACAGACTTTTTGCTAAAATGCTGACCCCGTAAAAAAAAATGATGACAACCCGGGAGGTCCCTAGTGAACCACAACCAGTTTATGCAACCATAGGGTATCTATGAAATGTACCTCAGATAAAACACGGTTTTTCAAAACAACACTGTTTTAGTCTCTCAGTTGCACCCAAAAAGCACATGGAGACCAGCTACTTTTCACATTGGCTCAGTAATTGCATTATAAACACCTAGATTTCATCAATGTTTTTGTTAGATACATTATCAGCTCCATATTCAGATCTAAGCTGCTTAATAATATTGTAATATGGTAAACCAATACTGTGTTACATACCAAAGCTAAACATAAGCAAAGCTTTAAAAATACTATATTTACTCTAACGACCATTTCACAAGATAGTTTTAGAGGACACAGAAGGAACACAGACATGAAAAGGCTTTTTGTTGTAAATTATCTGATTACAGCTCCACTATAAATCTGGGAGCTGTACACACTTTTCCTGATAAATATGCCTGGAAACAGTCAGAAGAAAGCTGTACGGTGCCTTACATCATCTCTTACTATCAGTTACTAAAAACAGATGTCATTCTGACAATGAGCTGGCTGAAGCTGAGATACTGTAGCTCATTATCCTGCAGAAGTCTCCTGACTTACCTTCAAGATGTGCACAAAGTGTCATAAAGCATGTGGGTAACGATTTGTGCCACAGCAGCGTGGCATGTTTTACAAGGGATAGTCAAGGACTCAAGTAGAACACCAGCAAGAGCTTGTTTTGATATGTTGTCAGTTTAGATGAAATTAAGAACATGTACTGATTATGAAAAAAGTGCGATTACCCCACAGGGACTTTATGCTACATTGCGAGAGGACATGTAATTAGATTCTTGCCACGCCTGACTACACTTTTGGAACTTTCTAATTTAGGTTTGATTACCTGATGATTAAGAAAATTTCAGATTTCAGTTCTGATCTTCCTCCACATTTTATAAGTAAGAACAATTTCCACGACTGTAGAAGAACCTCAGCTCTTCTTGAGGCAATTACTCAACAAGAGTAGAAAAGCGATACTATTCATGCCCCACACCGAAAGCAGCAGTACAGAAATTGTCAGGATCATAATCATCCCTGTTCATAGCCTCTCTTTACTCTGCAAATGGGCTAGACTACTTGGAGATCTAAAATATGCTTCTAGTATAATTCTGCGAGTGGGTATTCCCCCCTGCATTCCAGAGATGCCACCCTGTAACATAAATGCATACCTAAGAGGAAAGTGGTTGCAGCTCTGCATCCAGATGAGCCACAGACTTCAAAGAATGAGATCGCTGCTTTAAGTAGCAGCCTTCGGGGCACCCTTATATATGCCGCATCAGGAAAGTGATAAACTAGCTCAACAGCAGACAGTTGAAAAATCAGCCTAAGATAATTTACGACACCAACGACTACACAACCCTCATTAAATCCACACAGTCAAGGCTGGCTAGGGAGCACCAAAGGATTTAATGTACAGCAAAGGACATATTCCAATCCATAAATACATAAGACAAATGAAAAAAAAAAAAAAGACAGTCCGGTTAAGGCAGGATGTGCGGAGTGCTGGAGAACAGATAGTAAGAAAAAACTAAATCAGTTTTTTGGCAAAATTTGAAAGGGAAAATGGTAGATAGACAGGGAACAGAAGAGAAATACTGAGACAATGATTATCAAGGCCATCAATGGTTCAAGGGAGTATAACACGCAAATAGATTAAATTTACCTGGTATTTGGTCCTCACTCAGTGTAAATCATGGAAAACAACATGAATTTGACATAGGGAGAAGCAGGCTGTGCACTAGTACTTCAGATGGACAGAAGAAAGACTGAAGACAAATCACTGTGCTTTCTGTCATCTATCCAATGGTGTTATACTGTTAACAATGTAAGAGAAGGAGCATTTAGTGCACTAGGATGAAAAAAAGTATTTAAATTTTCACTAGTAAAAGCAAGCACTGGAAAGGTTGGATGAAATGCAGGGAGATAAAACGGTTCATCTTTCTTTAAAGACTGCACTAAATACAACTGAGAATGTCCTGTCTCTTGTAATCCATTATTCTTACAAAATGACTGAAACAATTCACAAAACTTGCTTAAGCCTCACTTTTTACTATGAATTTCCTTTATATATTGTATACGCATGTAAATTTATATGCTTATAAGAAAACTCTCATCATAGCTACTTTTACCCATTAACAGTATATTTATTTACATAGGAGAATGTCCAGTAGTTGCATGTAGCAGATGGTCTGAATCATGCATCACTCTTCTGAGGTATGATGCCGTCATAACTACAACTAATTTAGGCACTGGAATGGGCAGTTGGAAATAACTGCTAACCAGTATCTACCCAAAGCCTCAGATCCTCCCTTATCCCCCAGCCCAGAGCATGGCTGCAAGGCTCAATGCAGCACTAAGTGTATCTCCAGTCAAAGTCAAGGTTTGCTGAGAAGGACAAAAGTTCTTCCTTCTTTAAAAAAAACAAACACAAAAACACTGCTTAATGCTGGCTGCTGTGACTTTGTTTTAAAATTTGTTACTTGATCACTGTGGAAGAGAACAATATGGAAACTTTTCAACACAGAACATGGAGCACAAGCAACAAGTTTTTGGTCATTACTTTGGATTACAAGACTGCTAAAAATTATGCCAGCCTTCTACCTGAGCCACCTGAACCGCAACAGAGATTTGAAATATGAAGAATGGGAACGAAGCATGACTGCGACTTTTACTTTGTGTGTAGGGTAACTGATGTGGAAGAAGCACGTAACAATGGAAGAATGATATTCTCACTTTACCAACTGTCAAAGTATTCACTGAGGAACACACAGAAGAACACAAACATCTAGCAACCTCTCTGAAACTTGCTAAGTTTGGAATTGCAATGTAACATACATAAAATACAAAATAAATACCCCAAAACTACAAAAGGCAAATCCTCCCCAGCACATTGCCTCTTACAAAAGACTGATACTCATGATGTTGTGCCTTCTGTGCTCAAACGTAGAACCTGAAAAAGCTATTTAATGTGTAAAGAAAGAAAAAAGGACTAAGTTTTTCAGCTTAAACACGCTGACTGCATCATTTGCTATTAGAGCTAATAAGGATTTCAGTTAGGTTTGGCCCCTGTAGGACTTTCTGTGATTTGCCAAAGTGAACAAATAACAACTTATATTAATGAGCAACTCCAAAGGTTTGGACAAGATGCATAGCTTAAATGCACATGGAATAGCAACACTGTAAATCACGCATGTTGTGTGTAACAGTTTTAGGTGGCTAACAGGTGTTTTTTAATGCCATTTTAGCTGTGTCTGTACCATAATTCTGCACTAAAAAAATCAGTATCCTTTGGCCAAAGGACAGATCGCTGCACCTGTACCGCTTAAAATGACTGTAGCAAGCACCCTGCTACTCCTTTCTGCAACAGGAGAGAGGCAGCAGTGTGGCTGCAGCTTCCCTTAGCAGTGGGGGAGATGCGGGCAGAGCCCGGCCCAACTTGGAGCTTTGTAAAGCACAGGGCCTGCAGCGCCCTGCACAGGGGTCTGTTAAGGTGCACCCAGGCCATGTCGCTGAAGGTTACTCTGAGCTTGGTTACTCACAGCACAAGGAAGATCATCCCTTCTGCTGGAGTGTTTCCATCACATGCGGATGTATTGCAGGCTCGTGTAGTGAGCTCCATCACACAAGGTGCACGTAAAACACACTTCAAAGAACATAGCCTGCTTTACACAACTTGCAAGAGAACCTTATGACTAGATATGCTTTATATTACACTTACTAGGAACTGGTGAATGTAAAAGGTATTATTACCTGTGTACACATACACACAAGAATATCGTTACAAAACAAGGTGTAACACAGCGGTAGCAGTGGCCACCCAAACCAGGGGCATCTGGAGGGCTGTGGCTCTTTTTCAAAAAAACTGTTTGCAAAGGGTACAGCCAAAGACATGGGAGAGGGGAAAGCCAAAGACATAGGGAAATGCAGCAGCTGGAATGCAGTTCTAAGAAAACTTCAGTGAGATGATTTCCAGCATAAACACTACCTGAAAAGATGAACCACTAGCAAAACCCCACCTCCTTCTGCATTCAGAAAAACAATACTTTGTCTCTGCAAGAGCATTACCCCCTGTGGTAAACAGGTGGGATAACATCAGGATACCCAGTTTCAACACTAATTTTTCTAACTAAAATAATCCTTCAGGTCCTAACTTTACACTAACAGCTCAGTTGAAGAGCATTCCTCCATACCAGTTAGCACTCAGGTATGAAGTACATATGCACAAAACATATGTGCATGCAAGACACTGAAACTTCTCAGTTTCCCATCCTGTTACACAGTAGGACAACCACTAGTTACAGTTTTTTCAGACGACAAATGGAACATGTACATTATATCTAACAAACACCTAATTATGCTATTTTCAAAATTGAATCCCACTAACAGTGTAATAAGATCAGTTGCCTGAGAAAGGGCAGCTATGTGCCTAGCAGAGTAAAGAAAGATGAAATAAAATTATTATCCAAGTAAAAAAACTCCTCGCCAATAAACAAGAGTCAGGATTGTAATGATAGATCTACATGCCCATTGCTCTTGCACTGAGTCCTTGCACGACAGACAACCAGATTAACCTGAAAGTAAATAATGGAAATCAAGCTCATGATACTCCTCTTTAAAGATTTTATTTTATTTTTTAAAAGAAAATTATTTTCTATAATAGCAATGGAAAAAAATTATGCCCCAGTGCTCTCCCCTTATTTTTATTCCAGGGAGGGGAACAGAAGGAGGAGGTGGCTGATGGGTTAGCAATTTACATATCTATATTTCTTTCATACTACAAGTATGTTCCATTTGTTCTGAAAATATGTAATGATCTAAAATGGGGACAATTTTAATGAATTGGGTTCATAATATTTCATATCTTGCTGCCAGACTCTTAGTCAATCAAACTAATGTTATAAAGGAACAGCCAACAGCCAATTTTGACATCCTTTAAGCAGGTCAGTTATAACCCAATTAGCTCTACCTACTTGGTCTCCAAGGTCTGAATAAAATATAGCCCATTTTGATTAGAAGCACTACTTCCACCAGCGTGCACATGTCTTAAAATAGACTGCAAAAATACTTAAAGCCCTATGGAATTGCTAAAGAAAAGTCTCGATCCTGCTGAAGTCAATTGCTGTAATACAATTTCTCCTGACTTCTTACAGATTACAAAAGCTTCTAGATTCACACAGTGTCATTCCAGTTTTATTGGATAACAGAAAAACCAAGTGCTGCATTCATCAGAACCCTTCCATCTGCTAAACACAACTTTTCTGCAACGTAAGAGAAACTGAAAGCATCAATCCTGACTTCCAGCAAAATTCCTGGTGAACTAACTTCAACAGAAGGAAATCACTCAGAATTACATTTATATGCATCCCACGTTAAATCCTCCTGTTTATTGTAACACAAGTTTCACATTATTAATAACTTGTAGATCCTCCTTGAATTTGGATGGTTTGATAAGAAATGTAGTTATTAAATCTGGGTAAAATAAGACATCACATCATTACGATAATGAATTTTGCTTTATCTTATTCATTAATATTTTAATTAGTCAATAAATGTTTTTTCTTGTTAATTGTAATATTCAACGGCTGAGAAAAATATTGATGTTTTATTTCTTAAGAATTTCCTGATTTTCATTGCTTAAAAAATAGGTGTTTTTTTCTCATTAGTTGCCCTGCCCCCCAGATAAGATATAATCATCATCTTTGGAACCATACTTATAAATAGGAAGTGTTAGACAATTCTTGTTTTATATATAGTCACACATATCTCCTGCAATACATACCTAATGTAGACAGTGAACTTCAGAACAGCAGATCTGATAAAAAAAAAACCAACAAAAAACAAAAAAACAAAACACCAAAAAAAACCAAAATGCAAACAAAAAAACCCCAAAAACCAAAACAAAACACCAAAACCACACTGACACAACCCCCAAAATCTCCAGTAGCAGGCAGAGAATATGCTTTCTTTTACTAGAGAAACTCTAGACTGAAATTTGAGAAATCAAAATGCCTCTGAAATCTTTCTTTTATTTTCCTTTCATTCTAATACACTAAAAGTCTTGGCATGCAACCATCAGTATTTGGCCACCTATCCCCTAATCCCGAAAGCTGTCGTGAGTGGCTAAGTATTAGTACTATTTGTCTATAGATAAACGTAACTCCTGACAAAGATGGTTCATAGCACCCTCTTTGATTAACTAAAGGGGCAACCAGAAATGGATTCTTTCAAATCATCCAAGTCAGAAACTGAGCTTGAAATTCGATTATAATGTCCTGTGTACTGGTGCAAGCACCTAATGCACTAGGCAGCATATCTGTCAAGCTTCTAGATATGGCCACAATCAAAAGCCGATGAAATGGAATAGTGCTGCAAGGATCTTACAGAGAGACAAGTATTTATGAGCAGCGGTAATTTAAACACAGAAACCTATCATGAAAATCTCATTAGCTTATGAATTAAAAAAAATAAGATCTTTCTAAAACACATCATATATTTTAGGACTTTGTGCACTTAGCTTAGCATGGCATTGGGAATAATCAAACTTTGCAAGAATAGACTCCTTGGCAGCTTTTTGCACCAGTTCTGAATTCCACCGCTCAATCAGAAAGAGCCAGCGAATCACTCAATAGCAGAGCCTGGTCTCCTCAGGTCCCACTATGATTCACTTCAAAACCGAACGCACTCAAACTGCAAACTAAATGCAGTGGTTATCTTTTGTTTGTTTTGCGCATGTAAAACAGAGGCAATAAATATGAGAATTTTGGGGTTTTTTTTGTTTCTGTGCAAACCAAAAGGATTTTGTAAATGTTTTCCTAAGGGAAGTTTGAGAGGAGAGTAGGAAGAAGTGATTTCTGAGAAGGAACAATATATTTATCAATACTAGTCCAAAAGAAAAATATTATGGGGAAAAAATTACTTATTTGAAAAGAGTTTCCAATACTTGTTTCACATACAGCATATACGTGGATATCAGCGACACGCCTCCTTTTGCAATAATATATTATCCTGGTTTCAGCTGAAACAGAGTTAATTTTCTTCCTAGTAGCTGGTACAGTGCCACATATTTGATTTAGGATGAGAATAATGTTGATAACACACTGATGTTTTAGTTGGTGCTGAGCAGCATTTACAATAAGTCAAGGATTTTTCAGCTTTTTGCACCACTCCACTGGTGAGCAGGGTGGGGGCACAAGGAGCTGGGAGGGGACACAGCTGGGACAGCGGACCCCAACAGGCCAAAGGGATATTCCATACCATATGATGTCATGCTCAATATGTAAACTAGGGGGAAGCTGGCCAGGGACCACTGCTCAGGAACTGGCTGGGCATCAGTCAGTGGGTAGTGAGCATTTGCATTGCGCATCACTGGTTTTGTATATCCTAATTCTTTTAATATCATCATCATTATTATTATTTTCCCTTCCATTTCTGTCCTATTAAACTCTCTTTATCTTAACGCACAAATTTTTCTTTTTTGCTTCCAATACTCTCCCCTCCAGGGAGGGAGGGAGTAAGCAGCTGTGCGGTGTTTAGCAGCCTGCCAGGTTAAACCATGACACTTATAAAACACAAAACTTTGTTTGTCTTACAAACCATACCCATCTCATAGGATCTTTATGAAATTAAGCATATATGTGTGTAAAGAGAGCTTTTTTTCTCCTACCTCTGAAAACATTATATATAACTTCCTGCATCATGTATCAAATTCACAAAAAAAACCTAAGTTACTGAAAATACAGCAGCAACAAATCCAGCCAAGTGTAGTTCACAGTGTTTGCTATCATAATTACACCATCAATGAAAATACTGGAGGGGCAAGACAGGGACGGGACGGATGACACAACACATGCACAGATAATAATCCAAGGGCATAACAAGCAGGAACTGCAGGATTCAGAACAGTCTAGAACTGCCAAAAAGATGCATTTAACAAGACTTACGAAAAGCTGTTGCGAATGGCGCAACTCACATGAAGCCAGATGTCTTCTAGCCAGGTTGGCCTGGCCAAATGCTCAAAGAGCTAACATGTCTGAGCCTAACCTAAGAGGATTTCATTGAAAGAAACAGGAATGAAGATCATACAAAACAAGCAACAATGTAATATTGAGGGTTGTAAAATTTTCTCGTGCTTGGGAATGTAAACAAGGTCTACTAGAGTTAAAACAAAGCTGTAGCTGTTTCATACTGTGAATACAGAAATATTGAAACCTCTTATCAAGGAAACAAGACTACAACTTCCTTGATTTAATGGTTAATTATACTGCAGCTGATTATTAAAACTCATGAAAACTGATGCTGCAGAAGCAACTGTGTCTGCCTTCTGAAAATGCAAATGTGCCATAAACATTTTCTGTAATGTAATACTTTTTCAATTTTCAGATGATTGCCTGTCCTACGTCCATTACCCTTCTGCATTTCCACTGAGCTTTAATTAGAGTTAAAGTATGTCTTGATTCGCTGATTAACCATCATAAGCAATTTAAAAGAAAGGGTCATCATTTTAAATATGCAGGAAACCACATTTAACTTACTTCACAAAACACAGCATTAAATCAAGTCATGTATTTTTTAAGAGAAAAGTTCTGAACATTTCAAAGTATAAATTAATTCTTTACTTAAGCTTGGAAAAATCTGAGCTTGAAAATGAACCAAGGGAGCAAAGGGGATGTAGACTACAGGAAGGCATACATGTAATTTGCAGTCAAAGCTGCATGTACTGCAATAGGTACATAATGGATGGGATGGCTGAAGCTGTTCACCCAGGGATGGTCATTATTTCCGTCCTAGAAATACTTGCTTCATAAACTTATCCTCCCTGTCTACACCGGCACCTTTGGTCTACAGTACTTATTCACCTTGAGGATAAAACCAAAATCACTTGCAAGGTTATCTATACATATATAAAGGTGTACATATTCTAACCTGTCTTCTCCACTATGGAAATGTAATAAATGTCCACAGTACTTTTTCTTAGTCTGCAGGAGACTTTTTGGACATCTCACTAAATGCTTTTTGTTAGGGTGAGAGCAAGGGAGCTGTGGAGTCAGATACTTAATACAGGTGCCTTTTTCCAAAAGACTATTCATTAAAAAGAAGTAGCTGCTACCTAAATATTTACACATATTTCATTGAAGAATCTTTCATAAGCCGTTGTTTACTTTTTCTTACCAATAGCTGTCACAGCATCATTTCATTAGCTAATCAACTTTTCCCTACTCACACATACTCAACACATTATAATTGCTGGTGACTAGGCTAATGCAGAAAAAAACCACCAACCCAGTCTCTGTGGAATCACAGACATAGTAGAAAAGGAAATATTTTACACACAAATAAACTGACATGCTCGGAGAAAGACAAGAGCAGTCAAAATTTATTACTTCAAATTAGACACCTAGGTCTCCTCCCTACTAAGAGTTATACGAATGTTTAAATGAACAGCACTAATCAGTATAAATTAGATATCCTTAGCTTTTACAGAACTAGGGTTGTGCTCTATAGTTACAAAATCACATAATTTACTTGTGTTTTGACAGTGTTCAAGTCACTTATTTAAGTATCTGAATGTAGCTACAGGCACATAAATTTGAAAGTGTGATGATAGATTACCTAAGGCCAGACAGTGAATCAATGTCTAAGCTAGAAAAGGAAACAAGGAATCCCAAGTACCTGTTGAAAGACAAGGTGACACTGCTCAGTGTGGAAAAAAGAGCTTCCATTTGCAACCTATACAAATATAAACCAATTCTTCTCCCCAAACTCTGATTCCTCCATTGAAATTATCTTAAACACATTGTGTATTCCATTACACTCATTCTTACAGAGGTAGGTGTGGAGGGATTAAAAGCACAAACCCCTAAACCTAAAACTCAAAACATTCTTTACTAGGATTAAATCACTAATTACTTGCACTTTTCTTGTAGTGGACCTAATTACATTGTAAATAAGACTATGTACAGTATCAGCTGAATTACGCTAACAGTTTCAATTACCCTGAAAAATCTTTATATGTAAAAAGTTTATGGGAAGCTAACAAAGTGGCTTTGTAATTAGTGCAGAAAGTTAGTCGCGACAAAATTACCCCCCACATGGAAAATGTCACTTTTAGAATAAATTGCATGTAAAAATCATTGCGTGTCAAGGTAAGGCAGAATATGAACTACTTTTTAAAGGTAAGAACTGCAGAGAAGTTATTTTTAAGAGTTCAGTCCCTCTTTCCCAACCACTGCAATAATTATTCCCCCAGCAAGCATCAATGGGACTAGGAAACCAGAGGGCTGGGAACTAGATGGTATGGAATCTAACAGCTTCAAGTACCCTAAACTCTACCTTCACATCATGCTGAAAAATTTGTCAGAGATTCAGCTGGCTTCCTCATGCTTCAGTTTCAACAAACCTTCATTTTAGAGACACAAGCCTTCAGAAAATTTCCAGCGAGTTTAACAGTAGCTGCTTCTTGCTTTTTAGGTGGAATATAAAGTCACTTCAATAACAGTTAGACCTGCCGTGGCTTTTCATCATCAGCTGGTACAATGTGAACTGTGGAGTGGGAGAACCTGGTCGCTGCCTGAGTCTGAGCTATGAACTTCCATGAGAACTTGGTGACTATTCCTTCTGGGGGATGAGAAGGGAAAAAGGGAAGAAATTATTTTCTGCTTCTGAATATCCCCAATGTTTCTAGCCTCCTTTGGGTCTGAAATTGCTCATTGTCAAGTCAAACCTACATTTTGACCCTACATTGTGGCACCTGTGATTCACACTATTCCCCCTACCAGGGAACATTTCTGGATGTGGAAATAAATAAGACTTACATAACATGCCAAAAGACCAGTTGGGGCATTCAAAGAACGTCTCAAAGTAAGTTGAACAACAGTGACTTTTACATAATGCTGAAACATAATTTCTTTTTTTGTGTTACATTATGTATTTACATTAGTATCTGATAATAGCAAGAGATTGGTAAGCAAACTAAATTCCAAGTCTTTAAAGAATTCAGTAGGCTTTCTATACATCCCAGGAGAGAAGTGGAAAATAATGCTTCGCCTTCTAGAAAACTTAATGTAGTCTGTAAGATAGGGCATTTGAGGTACAATCTCTGCATTACAAAATAGCACATTTGCACATTAGGCATCACCAACTGATACAGCAAGTAGCCTCAAGGTTAATCAACCTGCTGACGCCAAGAGCTGAGGCAATGCTTATGCATTACAGCTGGAGATAAGCCACACTTCCCCGGAAGTGAACTGATGACCCTCACAAACACAGAGCACCAAAATAAATCAATTACTGACAAATAATAGTGTTTCTGCAATTCCTAACCTTCACCAAATGCATAATGGATACATTTTCATCTCATGAAATCAATGAACAAGAAAACACCTCCTGTTTTCTTGGAAGTTATGTCTCTTACCATCTTTGGAAAATCTAGACAGACTCATTAAAATCAGTGCAGAGCGTTAATCAGTGTCTGACAAGGAACAGAGAGAATGCCATTCCTTCTTAGGTGGGAATAAAAAACCTGAAAGTCTAAGGTGGCAGAAATGCAAATGCACACCCGAAACATCAGTGTGACTTACACATAAAGGGCTTAGAAAGACTTTAAAGTTATATTAAATTAGGGACAGAATCATACATGAGATAAACCATTGTAATTTCACTAACTTAGTGGAAGTAGGGGTCCACCTCAGCCACCCTTCAGGCTCTCCTCACACTTCACTGCTTACCTGTAATTTAGTGCCAACCACAATGCTGTAATTGCAGGGGTCTCTTTTCTGCTTCTCAGTAAAGCTGTACGAGCCTTAGCGGTGACTAATATGATATGATAACAGAAAGAACAGATACAGTCTGCTTTTTCTTAGATGCTCTACAAGTGATTAGCCTGGGCACTGTAACTGATCTTTTTATTTAAGCACAATGGGAACACCAATAACAGAAAACTTGCACAGCATATTTCAGAATCCATACCAGCAGCCTGACAGATCCACATGCATGCTGAATTTAGCCATTTAAAATGTGCTAATTTCCAATTTAAAGCAGTGTCAAACAAAATGGATGGCTCATTTTCGAACATTGCTCCCCTTAAGAGATTTGTCAGCTTTGGATTGTGTATCGTGCCCTCAGAATACACTGGGACTCCCACCAATGTAAGCTGCATGTGCAAACTGAAGGCAACTCATGGTCCTGTGAGATAAACTGCTTGCTCTTTTATATGCTGCAGCATATAATTTGAAAAAGCAATCTGCTTTGCTTACTGGAATTCAAAACTGCAGTGTCCATAACAAGCTGGATATTTGAATTGCATCTTGCTGCTAATCTTACTTATGTTCCGTACTATCAGAAGTCTTATTTAAATGACTCTGGTCTGATAATAGCCAAGTTTCCTGACCTCAGATGTCAGATACGGAAGTCGTTACATAGCTGACAGCTCCAAGACACTTACCAGGTAGTTCAGAAGGCCCAGGGGAAAAGAAGATTTGGGTGATGACACTGGCTCACGTAGGAGCACACTGTTCTCTAGAAGAACATAAAAATGCAAACAGAGCTGGGCCTTAAGGCAAACCAGAGCATTTTCAGTCTCTGTAAGTTCTTTCCCTCAAAAAAGAGACCCTTGTTGCCAACTAACTGCACTGGAACTACTTAAGGGCAGTCATGTGCCCCACTCAGCAGGAGCACACCCAGAAGAGTGACAACAGAAGACATGGACACATGGACAGTAAAGAAAAAAAGGTATGAATACATCTTTCATGCTGTTCATTTCAGAAGATACCTATGGAAATCCAAGGCTACATTTGATAATAATATAAAGACTACTTTCTATATACCAGACAAAAATCTAAAGCCTTAACACATACATTTGTTTGTTTGTTTTAAATCAGCTTTCTGCAGTCTTAGGAGATTAGAACATTTAAATGTGGTACATTTAGCTTTACAACTAAAAGACAGAACAGGTCATGTCCATAGAGCCCAGTTTTCAGAAAACAGGTATTCAGCACTTTCAGTAAATGAAGCATAGTTCAAAGTATCAGATCCCAGCAACTGGTAGTCACATCAGGAAATCCTGGCCTAAATTTTCATCCAGGCAACTATGGGTCTGTTCCTTTATGATTCAGTGTCTGGTGCTTTTTCCATCCAGCATAAGGAGTGTTCAATGTCTCATCTAAGTCAAATAAATTTCAAATAATTTAGAAACTGGAGAGACTTAGGTAACTTGAGGGGGGTGGTATGGTGTTTTCTTTTTTGGATGCAATGACTACAATTGCCATTTATCCTCTAGATCTCCCACTCAAATCCAAAGTCAGTCCTACAATGGGCTTCTATTGGGTGGGCTCCAACCTACACATAATCTTAAGCACCAGACATCTTAGACCAGCAACACAATTTCACAAACAGCAAGAAACCAGATAAATTTACATTAACTTCAGATAAAATCCTTTTAATAACCAAGCACCAGTACTTATGGGATTTGTTCATCGCCATTGCAGAATGTCCTGTAACATGCACCCTGACTCTGGCTGTGCAAGCTAAATTTGCTGTGATTAGTAGGGCTGAAAGAAAAACGACTGCACTAATATTCAAGCTGTTTGAAGAGAGGTTTACTGCCCCCAAAAGAATCATTTAATTATAACACACCATTTTCTTTAGATCTACATATAAAAGAGTTAATTTGCCTAAGCATGCACCAATGGGGCTAATGGATAAAGGTTTTTATTAGGGATGTGCCAAATGGTTCAATAGTTATTTGAATACTATAGAGACCTCTCAAACATGTAGCTTTGGTGTGCAATAATTCTGTTCAATTAATGGGTTTATTTCCTTCACAGATATTCTTTTAGAAGTGCTCCATCATCCATGCAGTGCTGTTCAGAGACATGTTGTAAATACTTTCTCTTTACTGGTAAGTTCTAAGGACATGATGCTGTTCTTTCTCACTGCTGTACTTGATATAGGAAGAAATCTGCAGAGAGATACGTAAAAGATGTTGTACCAAATTCTCCTTGGATCCCAGTTAATATTTTTGCAATATAATAATATTGTTGCAACCAATGGAATCACATCAGCTTTAAAACAACCCCTAGCCCTCCTATCCTCATTTCAGCATGGAGCACTACATGGCAGAAGGTGGCACACCCAGCATCCTTTCCAGCATTAGTTATGAGAGACAGCCATTAATATGACTCTAAATCTCTCAGAGTAAATGCAGCTCTGGTATCTGTGCACTACTGCTGAAACTGCATACCTCCACGTACCTATTAATTTGAAGTTTTAATAGCTGTTAAAAGTAATAATAATAAAGGCAAAGGCAGTTAAGTTCCTTGGTCTCTACCACAAAGGCTTCCGCCTAGAGGCACCACGTCTGATGTAGCTGATACAAGCATGCAGACTGCAGCCCCACTGCGAGACATAAATATAACCAGCAAAAATGCATTTTTATTCATTACAGTTTTCCTGATTTATTGGCTAGGTTTTAAGACACTGTTTTTTGCACAGCTATGTTCATGCCGGAATCAGTTTTTATGGTGTAGTATCTGAAAAGAAGTTGAAGTCAAGCTTGATGCAAACATTGCCATTACTATAGACCAGGACATAACTGATTCAGGTAAATTTCTCCAGTCCATTGTTGACATTATAACTGGCCAAGCTGAGTTAGAAACTCAATTAATAAGAACATTTGAGGTTTGCATAATACTTTTCATCAACAGTAACAGCACACCTTGCTACACTGACAGAATATTATATCCCCAGCAAAATTAATATCTGAAGAAACACTGCAGAATTCAAGGGAACACGTGAACAAAGTCAAAGCCAGGAGCAGAACCTCAACTATTTCCAGGGAACTTGCATAATTAGAAGGGTGTAAGGGTAAAAGGAGGCAGGGTTTTCAATGGGATACAAATGCATAAAGGATGCAGGAGATTTGCATTTAGGTGTGTCAGACTTTGGATTCAAATTTCAGTGGCAATCTTTTCTAACCTTCATACTCACTTTTCTCTCAAGTTTCTGGATAAGTTTGTTACCTGTTCAATATTACTCACATATCTTTAAACTGAGTTTTTCAGTATAATCTAGAAAAATTAGTCCAACCTGACAAAAGACACAGAGTGGGCTTGTAAGGATTTTTTTTTTTTCCATACAGATTGTCTTAACTTCTCATTTGAAGGCTGATCCAGAAATCCTGGGATTAACTGGAATCTGAATCAGACTGTTCTGGCAGTTTCATTTCTAATGTAGCTCTCCCAGCCTGACCAGCTCCTTTAACTGTGGTTCTTGAGGGTCCTCTTAAAACAATGGAATCCTTTCAAACACCAATCAAGTTGCAAAACATTACTTTCATAAATCCATTTAGTCTCTTTTAAAATGTAGAAGCTTACACAAACAAAGGGAAAATGAACTAGCAGAATCAACCACAGATGGTGAAAAGGAAAAAAGCTATTCAGCAATTTTCATGATTAGTTTAGTGGTCTTAAGGCACATGTGCTTCAGCAAGCCAGGAGAAAGGAGAACTGCAAAAGTGAATACCCAACTGCATAAATGCCAAGAATTCTAAAAGCAAATAACCATATTACGATCCCATTTGTAAATTAGCTCTGTTTAATAGTCCTGAAAAGAACTTATACAGAATTTATTCAATTATTTGCATTCTTCCAAGACAGTATTATTACACCATGATTTAAGACCTCCCAGGAACTTTCCAGCAGTGATGAGCCACAGGACAGCACTCTTTACTACTGTTGAAAATCCTGCCTTTCCCCTAGTCTTGACTCTTCCTTGAAAGGACAAAGGAACTGGAAGAAAAGCTGCTTCTAATCACAAACAAAAGCCTCTATCATATAGAAACCACCACCCTCTCCCTTTGTCCCCCTGGCAGTAAAGTAAGTTTACCATGCCTATGTTCAGAGATCTTTAGAGATCTCCCTTTAGCTGCTACTTTTCTTGCTTCTGGAACTCAGCTTTCTTTTTTGACTATTTTTTATTTGCTTTTTAATTACATGTGCTTTTCAGTAGCTAATGAAGCACCAGACTTTCCTAAGCTACATGAAAAGATTCACTGCAAAGCAATCATTGACCTAAGCTGCCCAGCAAAGAAAATGAGGCCCTGCCAAATAAATGTACCTCTCTCCCAGGAGCAGGAAACACCGGATAGCAATATTACATATCATACCTATTGCCATTATCCAACTGTTTCACTAGAGTTTTCCTCAAACAAGAAAACAAAGAAACACCAGGATCCCTGAACATTCCTGTAAGTTTTCCAGTTTCATATCTGTATCTCTCAAATTATAAAGCAAACATCATCTACTTACTCATGTCTGATTACCTGTATGTGGATGTAATGAAACATATCACATAAAAGTCAAAATGTCTTTCTTCACTAAAACCAGACAAGTTATAGCAAGGCACAAAGTCCAATAGACACATAAACAGACATTACTGAAGTAAAACTGTTGTCTGAATGGTTTCCTCTGTGCCACCTGTTGTTTCTGCCCCCTCTTCCTTTAGTTCCTCTTTCCCTTCAATCTGATACCTTTGAGCAATTTCAGAGAAAGGGCTGGGGAGAAAAAAAATATTACATACCCAATATGACCATTGCAATCCAGTTGTTAGCTATCCTTGAATGGTCTGTTTCTTTGCCCCTAACTTTCATCCAGATGGTTTATTTGAACAGTAGAAAGCAGAAAAATTGTAGAATGACTAGACCTTAGATGGTCTTCAGGTCCATATCTTCAAAAGCATTTAAATGTTTATCTCCCATTGGAAAAAAAGAGCTCTGGTAACTAAATATTTATGAAAAGCTGCCTCTAGGCATTATGTATTAAACTGCTTTTCCTGTATTAGATTAAAAAGACATAAATCTTTACATACTATCAGGTTTTCCTATTCAAAGGGAGCTTAGTTAAACTTACACTACTTGAGAATTATCTGCTGTGAGTTTAACATTGTTAAGTTACCTTAGTAATGATTTTTCGTAGCCTTTAACAAATGGAGTTGAAAATAAATATGTGAAATTCTGTACGAGTAGCCCAACATGTATAACAGAGAATATAAATATCTGGATAATAGAAAAGTTTGAGATTCCCTCCAGGAAAATTGTTTTAACATATTAATCATGTGCATCATGACTCCACCCATTATCTTTAATTACAACAAAAACATGAAAAATTATAAACTTCAGAAAAAATATTCTAAAGTTAAAATCTATGGAGTCCCATATATATACTCCTGTGCCTTTCTTTGCCTTTGTGTTTTTTGGCTGTATGTTCACCTGGCCAGCAAGCATCTAAGTTACAGCAGTGTACTAAAGTTACTGTTGTTGACACAGACATCGTGACATGGTATGGCGTCCCGCTTACAGGGAAGGGACCCTGCATTTGCAGGGGGCTCCATCCTGCCATAAAGCCCTCTGAGACGCATTGGCTGCATTTTCTATACAAAAATTTGGAGCACACTTGTAATATTCTTCAACAATTAACAACATAAAGGAGGCTATGCACACACTTCTAGCTAGCTAAAGTCAATACCTCCATTCCAGTGTTTTGGGTTTGTTTGTTATCCCCTTCCCTTTATTCCTCACTTCTCCATTTCTGAGTGTTGGGGTTGGGGTTTTTTTCCTGCTACTTGCACAATAACAAAAAGCGATGAGGACAGAATTCCTGACTGTGAAAGGCTATAAGCATTACAACATTTACATGGTGACATTTTTAGTGGCCAAATGATTACCTGATGACATATCCAGAACTTCGAGGGGTTAGATCAGTCAGGATCACAAGAGGGTTTTTGCTTCCTTTGGCTACCCAGGGCAGAAAAGGTCCACAAGGGAGGCACCTTGCTCTTTCTCTGACAATGAACATAGAAACTTGAGGTGGAGGTAACAGTACACAAGTTCATGAGACTGAAAGTAATCATCAGTGTTTGATACTTCTGAAATTGTTTTCCTAAATTATACAATGAGAAGACATAGATATGGCTTTGTCCTGTTTACCCTTCCTAGTAAGGCTCTCTTATTTCCTAAACAACAAGAGTATCATATTTAAACACAGCAACTCTTTCAGCAGTTGGAAATGAATACCATTGAATACATTGACCTTTAGAAAGATTTAAAAATAACCCCAAATGTTGTCTTGCATTAGCTTTCATTATTATTCAATTGCATCTGATGAGCTGGCAGTAATTTCCACTTCTTGTTGCTATTGTTTCTTGTGAAACAAACACCTTCTTATATCTACAGGGCAAGCTATATATGGAAAAGTGTACAAAAAGATCCCTGCTAAAATTCAGATAAAATATGTTGATACAGTGGATGTCTAGGTCAGACCAGCATTTCACTCATCCACCTCCCAATACAAGTTTACACAAATTTCTGCTAATTTTTCATATTTTTCTTTATGTGACCCAATATTTTTAAGAGTATTTATTTAATCAGAGTCTGATTTTCTACATACATGACAGAATTCAGCCATATACTTCTGGGGGGAAAAAAAAAGCCCACAGCTAAAAATGACTATAACCCATTCTTTTAAGGGTGGGTTATCATTGTCAAACATACAAGACAGACTTTCTCTTTGTCCACGTTTGTACAGGTAACACCTGTTTTCTCACCTTCCATTCTACTTAAACTTGCACCACAGCATGTCAAAGTAAGTTTACTCTGTGAATGAGTGAAATATATTGCTCTGACCTACTCATGAGCCAGTTAATACCTTCAAGGATCAAGGACCGAGCAAACTATTTTTAAAAACACAGCACAATGTAGGAACATTCATTATTCTCATTCCCTCAATACTCACTATGAGTTAGAAAACCTAATGTGTCTCTCAAACTAATGGTAACTCCCCTCCAATATTAATTCTCACCCAGATATCCCACCTCTCTTGACAGATGTTCAAATACGTAAGTGCCTACAAGGCAGCAAAGCCTGGCCCAGTTGAAATGTGATTAGCAATAGGCAGTCTCGGACAAAGTCCTCCTTGGGATCCTTCCCAGCAGCCACGCACACACACACAGAAGCAGGACCGGGGCAGTGAAGCAATAGTGCTTTGCTACTTACAACCCTTGCAATATGATACAGGGAAAGTTACAGTCTTTTAATTAGATATGGAACTGTTATAATTTATGAGGCACAGTCATCTTTTTTGAGTCAACTGGACTCTTTGTGGAGAAATAGCTGATATCAGAATGTTTCTTCATGAATGTGAATCCATTCACAGCTGCATTTGAAATCGAAGGGTGTGATTTTTTTTTTCAAAAATAATAATTGTAAAAAATACTGTCTTTTTCCATTCCTTTGTTTTTTTGACTGTAACTTTTAAGAAAAAGGTGGAAAGCACTAATTTTTCTTGACCTGACAATCTCTGTTGCAAGAATGAGGATAAAGAAACAGTGATGGTTTCAAAGTCGTATATACTTCCCTGGTGCAAACAAAATTATAACGCAAGTAAAACAAATGCAAGTAAATAGGTTTTTTTTCCCTACCAACAGACAGTCTGATACTAGGTTCTGACTTCAGTAAGACTCTTGCAAACAACCCTAATGGTCTGCACTAAGACCTTAACAGAGCCCTCAGGTATTGATTAGTCTTGAAACAGCAGAGATATTTTCCGGTTTACCCACATTCCCAAAGAGAAAAACTCCAAATGTAAGTACATATTCATTTCTACAAACTACTCCATATTAACAATTCATTACACTGCCATCAGTGACTTAATTCTCTTCTAACTCTTATTGTGATGATGCAAAGCTAGTGCTGCCAACAGTACACAGAAAAATAATTATTCCTCTCTGTATACTACCCAGGGTTTTTGCTTCAGTATTCAATGTGGGGAAAAATCTACATCATTTTGCTTGTCTTTGACCTGGAAGAGAACACACAACAGCCAGGTAGGAGAAGCCCATTCTGAGAAACACCCTTTCTTATACTTGAATAAAGACTACACTGAAGTCCAAAGATGTTCTGTTCTTTGCAGCTACAAAATAAATTGGGAAAGAAATGCTTCATTGGAGTATGAACTCTTTATACTGATGCCAGTTGCACTGAGAAGCCATCTTTGACCCACTAGTTTTAGTACTATGTCAAAAATTCATAGATATACACATTTCTGCTATATTTCTCAAACTACACAATCAAGATCAGTAGGAACTAGCAACAAAGTGAACAGGTCATATACCGTTATTTAAATGCTTTGCCAGGTACAATTCAGGCTTATGCTACCCATAGAACGATCTACTGCATTTTGCCCAACAACCCAACAATTTCTAGGTTCTGTCAAGAATTCACACCTATCTAATTCCCAAATGTACTATTTGTATGTTCTGCAAACATAATATTACTGTTTTCATAAGTGTTTGTTTCATTTATATTTAATTTGAAGAAGTTTTTATGATATTTTACAGGTAATACCTAGACCCTAGGTTGTTGGTATACAGAATAGTGTTCTACCTGAACGTGTAGAAGTCATAACTAAGGACACTTGCAATTCTAGCAAAGTTTTCAGAAACTGTATTTACCTAACAGTTTCTCTGTTAGGAATGGTTAAATACCGTTCCATGGGGTAACAAAAGCAATTTAAGGTTACAGATCTGTCTTACTTGGAAAGTATTTTGTATGATGCAGTTGCACACGTCTATCAAGTCTGTTTTGACAAGGCACCGGAAGCACAGAAATACAGGTGAATGCCGTCCCTTGTGTCTGCTGCTATGTTTTGCTCACTTTCTATGCAACGTCTCAAAAATGCACGTGTGTGAGACTATTCACAAAGCTGTATTTTGACAGAGCTAATGCACAAAGAAGCATAATGCTAGAAAACTCATCTAGGTTGTGCTTCATCTGAGACTCCAGCTCATCTATATGCTAATTCGAACTGGATGCAAGTTGGATTCTTCCAAAGACTATGCTCCTAATATCCTTTTAACACATAATTTAATATTATGATTTGGGGACAGGCAGTAAAAGTTAGTGCATTGTGTTGTTCTGTAAATCTGTTGATTGCTTCTTTCAGGGATACTGCATCAAGCATTGGCTTTTCAGCTGAAAGGACAGCAAGGTCTGTCAGTTTGATCTGGCTCATTGTGCCACTTAGCCACATATGCAGCACTGAAGAGCATTAAATAACACTTCACAGATGCTAATATAGAATAATAAATGGCATGCTACAAAGGTATAAGAAAGTGTCTATTTTTATACAGGCAGCTGAACCACTTATCACTGAAATGCCATTATTTGCATGTGGAAATTACTCTCTAACATTTTTTATTACTGTTGACTTCCAGACCCCTGTAGCATAGGGGGGAAAAATAATAATAAAAAAAATTAATAATAATAAAAAAAACCACCACAAATTTGTGAATTGAACTCTATTATCATTAGGAATGACTCCAAAACCAGGAAGTATTTGACTCCATATATATATATATATATATATAAAAAAAAAAGCTATTTGTTTTTACATGTACTTCATGACAGAAAGTTGATACAAAGATGCTCTTTAGAGCTTCATTTTCTTTAGATTACATTTTCCTTGCAGAGATAACTAACACTGACTTTTATCAAAGGTTTCTTGTGGAGTTCAATATTGTGGGTGTTGGGTTTTTTTTAATTATTTTTGTGCTTTAAAGACACAATTATTAACAGAAGAACATTCATCACACAGTTCAGACTGGATTTTACTTGACATTTTTTTAGCTATAATACCTGAAAATAACCAGAGAACTATTATTTTTGCACAAAACCCTACTCTTCATGATACCAAATGGCAACTTGAGAAGTGCTAAGGGAGTGAATCGACATTTATATATGTTTACAATAACATCAAGGAGTTTACAACAACAACAAGCCTGCTCACCAATAAAAATAATTTTCTTCATTTCATGGAAATTATCTTTTCACAAATAAAAATAATAATAATTTGTAATCAGCCAGTCAACTAATGGTCGCAACCAACTCAGTGGGGATAGCAGATACCTTATTTAAAATCCTAAGCACTGAATAACCTTAAACAACAAGAAAAAAAAAAGATTTTAAATCATAAACAGTCGTACATTTATTACCCTGAGGATAACATCCTCTAATGAAGTGCAAGGAGGCCACAAATGTCTAGAAGGGAGGCAGGTGTACTGGGCAGCCAATCTGTTTAATAACCTTTAATTTCTTTGATCTGTTAACTCCTAGCACAGGCCTTACAGGGGAAAAAAAAAAGTTTCATCATTTGATTGGACTCTGGGGTTAGAATCATCCCAGCTAGTAGGTCAGTATCATCTCTTGGCCATACTGAAGTTCTCTCTGTGACAAATCATGTGAGGCCATTATTTTCCTTTACTGTCTAGCTGCTAGCAACCCCACAGTTTTGTCAGGTAAACATCCCAATAAGCACATTGTACACACGTACTGTACTCATAAGTTACATGGAGTAGACTCACATCGATCACCCACTGTCTATCTTGCCTATATGAAACAAAATGTAGTTTATAAATACTTGATCTACATTCCTACAATAGGAAAAGAACTCAGAATTGGTTAGTCTGAACAGCAAGCTATTCTGAGTGACATACAGCTCATGCAGGCTGGAATCCTGGGAGACATACACACGAACAGACATAAAATGCTCACAAGAGGCATTGGTGTAAGAGCTAGAAATATAAACCAGGAGTAATGGAGAGAAACTACTTTGTAACATTCAGGTCCCAAACCACTTTGAAAAAAAAATAAAAAAATATTCTCATGAATTAATTAGTATACTCAAATTCTTTTCATAGGATCTCGAACTGCATTTAAATGGTTCAAAGATGCAAAAAAAGTACAATCATTTTTATGAACTTATTTAGTTTTCATCAGTTTCTGATGGCGTAAAATCTCAAGTTCACCATGTATATCATAATAGCTTATCATAAACGAAATAAAGCTTGAAATCCCTACATAATGAAACGTGCAATAAATAACTCATTAAAAGGTGATAGACAAAGGAATTGTATAAATACACATTTTGACTCTTCTTCTACTGTCTAGCAGTCTGTACCTACTGTATATCTCAGGAAGCTAAACTCAGTTAAGTTATAGTCAATTATATTACTAGAACCATTTTCTTTCTCCAGCAACGATAGTGTAACACACACAGGTCATTGAAGAATCAGACCCCTTCTTGCACATAGCCTCAAACAACCTGTAGCAAAAGCAAAACTGTAGAAACTCTTAGCTGCTTGGGGCCAATGCTGATAGGTACCGTAACACCATTAATTAATAAGCATTATCTCTAAGTCGTAAATCAACGTCAGTGCATCTGCGTTTACCTTCTGCAATGCTTGTCAGAGATTCATGAACAGAACTTAAACTGATGCTAATTACGAATTAAGAGTTCATGCAAGTCTGATGAAATCAAAGAGGTTTCATATTACTTCAAAACCCTGCATGGACATCTGCATCCAAGGAAATAGGTGGTTTGAAATCAGTTAATCTCTTGGTTGCTTAAATCCTAAAAGGGTGGTAGAAAATATTTGAGCAAAACTCTTCAAAAGCACAGAAAGTTACTATGCAAGTCAGAAGGCCAGGACATAATACCTGCAATGGTAAAAAGATGTAATTAATCATGATGATTTTTATTGCTGTTTCATATGCTACCTCTTACATTAGACTATGTTTTAAGGCATGTTTTGGTTGCTTTACAGAACAAAGCTGATACAGTTAGAACTTCCCAACAATATCAGTCAGCACCACTGATTTCCCAATAACTAGCTGCTGCCAATTGCTAATATTAACGTACAAATCTTCTCATCAAAGCAGAAGTACCAAAAGAATATCCAGGCTCAAATATGACAATGAGTTAAAAGGCTGATGGGGAAAAAGTCAACCTATTCTTCTGAAAGGAAATACTACTTTTCTTGAGCTAAGGACAAAAATTATCAAGCCTCAAATATGAGTTTTACTAGACTAGAACCAGCATAGTTCAGTATAAGCCTGGAGGTGGCTACTGATACCACCAGGTTAAATCACTGTTGCGAAACACCAGTCACATGAGAACTACCCATGAGGAATTTCAATGTGCACCCCCCAAAGGACCACCTGACAAAAAATTCTAAGCACTGAATCCCAGACATTGACTAGCTGCCAATATGCAAAATGTAATAGTTACTGGCTAATGAGCACTATAGAATCAATTTAGATACTATGTTAGCAGACAAAGAAAGCTAGTTTACACATACTAGTTATTTTCTTCTCATGGCAATTTCTATGAGCTTCACTTTGTGAATGTGAATCTAAAAGATAATTTTTTGAAAATATCCATGAAGGTCAAAATCCATATCCTGATAGAAACAAAAAAACAGTCAACATCAAAGACTAGATATACCAAATGAATTATACATAAGGAAAGGAAAGTCAAATGTTGGCTTCAATGCATGGCCCAAGCCTTCAGGCCAGTATAAACTCATACAGCAAAAGTTTTTTGTAGAGCAAAAGGCAGATATTCTAATAACTTTAAAATAATTTTGCTGTGGGCATTTGTAGCCCATCCATCTAATCCAACACATCTCAAGAAAATCATTCAACTATATTATTGCTCAACTCTTGCTCACAGCAGAATGAACTGCATATTAAGGAACAGTTAGAGGAATAAGCCCATTCACAAACACAGTTAATTAAGAGAAAGAAAGAGATGTTCTGGAACAGTTCCTTGCATATATAAATATCCTCTCAAATTATTGGTGGTGGACGTCCCACTATAGAATCAATCTCTCTCCTTATTTTCCTTTTGACAGCTCTATCAAACTAGTAGAGGCGCAGTGAGGCATTACAGGTTCAAGTGTCAAAAGCACACTCATGTTACATGGCTGACTACCTCGTCATCCGGAGCAGGCAGTAGTCTTCTGGGAGAGCTGACATTCCAACAAAAAGACTAGCAGGGAACAAAAACACAAGTTCACCCAGTGAAAGCAGACTGTTTAGATATGCATATTGAAGGATTTGAAAGACAAGGGAAAAACAACTGCCACTAAACCCCTGTGAAGAGCTCACCCCAAAATGAAGAGACACAGACACGTACTACAGCAGGTTTGGGATTGGAACTTCACCTGATATTTGCAGAGTGGATCTGAGGTACTTTCTTCTCTCCTTCTCCACTGACTCCATCCCAGCCCACCCCATCATTTCCATTACCCAAGCTATCCCAAACCTTCCAAGCACAGAGAATCATGGCTTCATCTTTTCTGAGACAAGCTGCTAAACTATAAAGAAATGTCACATGTTGGCTTCATCTGGCCTGAGATACATTCACCATGAAGCAGTGGAAGAACGCACATAACTCTGGCTTCTGTTGCAGTGCTTCCCTGTGTGATACTGGATAGCACACGATATCCCTACCTACATATGCAAGCTCAGTCAATTGGCCCAAATTAATATATTGCTTTGAATTGCTTTCTAGAAGACAGTCATTCAAATTCATTGCCCCTCCCCCTAGATATCTGACACGAAGATGTGATCAATGTGCTTATACTCCCACGTAGGTATTTTTTTCTTGAAGACAAACTTTTCAGGATGGAGGAGAGGGTCTGTCCTGGGGCAGTAACCACAGAATTATTCACTCTCACATTTACTGTATTATAGCAATTGATGCACTCAGTTATTAGCATTAGAGAAATGTGAAGGGAATCAACGAAGCCAAAATAATCAAATCATGAAATAAATCCTGGCTAATGGATATAGGTTTACGAAATGAAAAAGCCCACAGAAGTTGCTATCAAAAATAATATGTACTCAAAGTTATAATGATCCTGTAATATCTCCTAGTCAAAGCAAAGAAAGGGAAAAGGATGAGTCCACTGTCTACTTTGACCAGACGTTTATGAAGACACAGTAACATTTTAAGTGCAAGACCGTTCAAAGTTAGCCAAACAAATATCTGCATCTTGGAGGAAGATTCGAATCAAACAGAATACAGTAATACTAAGGCACAGACTATAAATAGAAGGATACTAATAAAAACGGACTTCCTGTGGCAGAGAGTAATTTTTGCTCTAAGCCCTTCTCTTACCAAAGTTAAATTCAACTCTACAATTGAGATGAAGATGACAGAGTTAACAAAAGCAGATGCACTGTGTCTTCACAGGAATCTTGCAGAGCGGGCAACGTGAAGCTAGTAGACACATTAAAATGAAGAATAGATCTCAGCTTCAAAGGAAATAGATTCACTCTCAGATTTACAATAATACTGTCATATAACATGTTTAAAGACGACAACATAAAAGGAATCAAAATACATTTCTTGAAGTATAATGGGCTTTATTCCTTTAGCCTTGGATGTAGAAAAAAAGATGGAAATACAAGAGGCAAACGACATGAAGCTTTCACTAGCTTGGGGAAGGTGGTCCACCGGTTTTAAAAACTTTCTCTGGCTGAGAATATTTAAGCTATGCAATTATCAAAGTAACTCTGAACACAGCTTAGAGTCCATGGAGTTTGCTTCAAACAGAACAGTCACTTTTAAGCTGCCAGTGGACCATGTTGCTTATCTACACGAAGACTTACTACAAAGCCCAAGAGAGCGCTGCTGTTACCTCCTACCTGAGTGCAGCTGATTAAGCACATCCTTGACAGAAATTGTCTGTGTAAGTGACTTTTAGCTTCGAGGAACTTAGTCAAACTAAGAAGTCATCCTACAGGCAACAAGGTAGGACAAAGACATGACAGTTCTTTGAATTTTCTTCAAGTCTAACTCTTAAGAGAGGTTTGGTTACCCCAGGGAACAAAAACATAAAGTCAACTTATTGTATAGTCCAGCACTCCTCATCTACACTGCCCTTTTCATCTTCCTTCTTCTAGAGTCACTGGTCGAGATATAACCATGCCAGAAAGGTAGGAAGCATCCACTGGTGTGTGTGTTTACTCTTTTCTTTCCTTGTCTGTAGCTGCGATATACTTTAGGAGAAACAGAGGATCAAGGACTATTATATTAAGATATGAAGTGACTACAGGCACACAGGATCTTCTGTGATTATTGTAACAAAGTCATGAGTACTGCCTGTGTCCAAATGGCTCAGATAAGAGCTATTTTCAGAGTTTTATATTATTATTGTGTTTTGTCCTGGATCACACTAGGAATATGTCTATTTTAGGCACCTGATACTTTATTCAACCTGCTTTAAAGTGGTTATTTTGAACGCATTTTTCCTCCACTTACTTTTTAATGATAAGCTATTTCCTTTGCTCTATCCATGCCCAAATCTAAAGGATATGAAGAAATGTGGTTCTCCCAATTACCTAGATATGAATAGCTACTTTGAACATCCCAAGAGAGCGGACTAGTACAAAGACATATTTTGACCACCACTCTGCATGTGATCATAGGCTGAAAAGTCTTTCAATTTGTGCAGCCTAACAGCCAACATACAAGAGATAAAACTCAAAACTGAACAAATTAGCAAGAAATAAGTCAAACCACTAAAGTTAGCACTTTAATTAGAAAGCTAAACTGGTGATTCATTTGATCTGATCTTGATTTTTTCATTTGCCATTTCATTCAATAGGGACATTTTTAGATACTCTTACATCTCTATTTGGGTTAGAAAACTGCTTTCTTAACTCATTGAGGCATCTGATATATCAGATTTAACACAGGTCCAGCTTTGTTGCAAACATATGTCAGAATGCACAAGGCTATCTGGGGAACTGAAATTTTGTTAGCTGTTTTGTTAATCCTGTGTGCGCAAACTTCACTCGCCAAATTTCAGCCATTTCAGTGGCACTGCTCTCACTACACTGGCCTTATTGTCACAGCTCTATGTAGAAGATGAAGTGCAATTACCTGTCATGCCTAATGAGTGTCCCTTTAAGTCTCAAGTGTTTTATTTTTTATTTAATGGAACATTTTTAAAAATCATGTTTAAGCTCGTGTGCCAATTTGAAAAGCTTGTATTTATTTATTTTTTTAAATCAAACAGAAAATGGAGGCAAAGGACAGACTTGATACAGCTTCTCTGCAGGCAATGAAGGTTTCACACAAAAATCTCACTGAAAATTACTTACTGTTGCGAGACCGATTTTTTTTTTTTTCCTTAGTCTGCCAATGTGAATCCCAGTTAATTTCTTTAAACTTAATCTTGAGAAATTATTTGTGTGGAAGTGAATAAACTCTCCCTAGCTATAAGGGGATTAATGCTTTTGGTGATACTTTCCAATTAAAATACCACAGAACCTACAACAAATGCAGTAAAATCAGATAAATGCACTAATGGAAACGGGCAGTACACCAGCCTGGATGTTCTTAAGTAAAGTACCATTTGGATTCAGTTGTAAAGTCTTGAACAGTAAAGTCTTTATCCCTGTTTATCCCTGATATAACAGCAATCAGCTTGAATTGTATTCTGAAACAAAAAAACTAAGTGATATACAGGTTGTTTTAATTATGAACAAAGTTTGTAATGCTGAAGAATTGTAATCTGATAAGGTTACAGGCTTTTTCTGCATTGGAAAGGAAAAACAAGAAATGTAGTAATTTTTTGTCTTTGAGGTAATTTTTCAAATACATTAAATTAGAACAATGCTTTCTTTATCACCTCTTGGGTTTGCTGTACCAGAGTTTTATTGTATTCAAATCTTTTGAGTCCTACAGATTGGAGATAAATACACATAATGGAATAGTGTTAACATATTATCTCAAGAACAAAAGAGCATTTCTTTTCATTTTCCTTTTAGAGCCACAATTTTTCTTCTTTAATCCAGTAAAGTAACTGAAGAAAGATGCCTGCTTCTGTAAATATCTTATTTCTTTATCCCCGATAGATTTTGTGTAATCCTGAAACAAGAGCTACTTCTAGTAAGAAACAGAATGACTAACAAATTATAAATATAATAAAATTATGCAGTACCAGAAAACACGTTATATGATGTATTTGTTCCTTGGGTCCCTAGGGCTTTTCTCTTAGGAACAAAACAAAACAAAAAAAAAAAAAAAAGGAAAGAAAAAACCCAAAACAACAAAAAAAATGAACCCTATTTGTTTTGCAACCAAATAAAGAAAAAAAAAAAATAGAGCTACATGTTCAGCTGCTAAAATTAACAAAATGTACTTATCGGCTGAGGACCTAATATCAAAACCAAATTGCTGGGTAGCAAACGCATATTTCCATAATAATAGACTAACTAAGGTGCGTCCTCTGGTTTATTCAGAAAAAAAAGCTGAAGATCATTTTTTTAATAAGGTGTTAATGACCACTATCAAGGAAATCTTTGATCTATACATTATTGTTAGAGACCAAGTTCAACTCAATTAGGTGTGCCAAGAACTCCTTTCAAGCCCCGAGGAACAATGAAGTCTCTTTACAGCACAGAGAGACTAAAACAACAGAGGTGGCTAATTCCACTCCCGCTTTGGTACTCTGTATCCATGTTAAAAGGCACACCTTCAGATTCAATTTTTTTCTCCTTATAGTCATATGTCCCCTGTGCAAAAATCTTGTTGCTCCTTTAAGCAACTGTAGACTGAATTCAGTTTCATGGAAGTGCTTTAGCTGCTTTCGACTTGCTATGCAACGGCTTTGCAGAGTGGCTATTGCTGTAACAAGAAACAAAGACAGGAACCCTCTATTCCCCATCTCTGCCCTTTTTGCTCTTTTTGAGGTTTACGACAACTACTGTTATCTCCTGAAACCTGTTCTACAAGTTGTAAGGGAAACTCATACACATTCCTCAAACCCAAGCATCATACAAAACCACCATAAAACAGGAGGGTGATTAGGGCTTGATTTACATCAAATTTCATAAGGAAAAGTGTTTAAGCATAGGTGAAACTTACAGACCGTACAGAGGCCAAAACCCACCCATCTAGATATATCCTAGAAAACAAGCAGACAATGGGAAACAAAGCTATCAAAGATAGCTCTAAGAAAGATAAATAGAGAAATGAACAGAGAAGCAGACCTGAGCCTGGAAACCTCCTGCAGTTGCTTCCCTGAGCACTAAGGGAAGAAAAAACATAACTCTACAGCACTTTGCACTTCTCAATCTTCTGTCACCAAAGCATCTCCAAACAGCTCATAAATAATGATTCAGAACCATTGCTTCCCTCCTTTGAAACAGTGGCAACATCTATTCCCTCCCCCCCATTTTACAGGTAAGAGAAATAATGCATGAACAGACCAAAATCAATTCAAGGGACGTGCAAACATGTTTTATGTTAGCCACGTATTTAACTTCTTTAATGATAAAAAATTTTAGACAAGGAGAGTCTAGTTCTGTTTTTCAAACACATCATGTGCTTGACAGAAACAAAGTTATAAAAAAAAAACTTGCTCCATTGATTCATATTGCAGAGGTAGTTCTTAGCCAAGTAAATAATTTCTCTCAACACAAATGGCACTATTTGCACAAAATTAAAAAAAAAGACAAAACAAGGCTCCTCCTGGGCAAAGCATCCTCAGCTAAGTTTGAGTAAAGCAGCAAACCAATTTCCTGAAGAAAGTTTTTTTTCTGATTTATAAGACCGATCATTAAAGAACATCCAGGTTTACAGGTAGGAAAAGAACATATACTTTTACCCTTGATTTTTTTTGATCAAGATCAGATTTTTCAAAAATCTCAAGGTTTTATGCATCACCACACATGAGTGAAAGATCATATGTGTGTGTATTTATCATATGCGTGTTTATATGTGAATTTCTGCATTTGTTTAATTAGCACGGAGCTATTCTGCTACAGCATTCAAGAAAGCAGTCATGTTTTCATGGAAAATTTAGTGCTTCTCCAATGCAGTTGACTGCTGGAACTAAATTTATAAAGTGGCATGCTTGTCACCACAGTGCAAAACAAAAAATGCAGCTTCCAACTTCCCAGTGCTTCATACTGAATACCTAATTTATGCCTCAATATTCCAGTCTGTAGACAGAGCGTCCACTAGAGCAGTTGTGCAGCAAATCATCGAGAAAAAATGTCTTCTTCCATATGCATAGTCTTTGCCACCAAAGGTCAACAATGTGTATACAGATCTATTATTAATTTAAATTAATCTCTAGAAATAATATTTGTGAATATGAGTATTCACAATTTATGAGCTGATATTTTAAATCTGTGAAGCAGCCCATTTGACATACATCATAAATTACACAGCACATTACTAGCTCATGAGTGGAAGAGCATATGACTTAGAATAGATTCTGTGAAATGCCATATATATCAATTTGAAATTCACCCTCTATTAATATTCCCTAATTATTTAAAACTTGCTGCATATGAATTTCCCTGCCATCAAAATCATGGAACATATGCAAAAAGCAAAAACAAAGAAGGTGGTAGAAGTTTCAAAGCAAAACCTTTTGAAATTCAGATTATTATTTGTGGAGAGAGAAAAAACTAAAAATCCCGGTATTTAACTGTCCTGTAGATAAGGAAAAGGCAGGGAGAATGACTTGCACTGTCTGAGGGATATGCAACAGCTTCAGAGTTGACACATATTGAGTCACAATTAGAAGTAAGTTTGTCATTCCCAGTCTCTTTCCTAACATCATAAAATTGCTGTTTCTTCCTACTACACGCACACAGAACACAGATACCCAATTACTGCTAATTGGTTTTGGTTTTCCACACATAGTTAATGCAACCTTATTTATACAGGGCAATCAACTCCCTTCAGGTATGCCTAACTTTTCAGTAGCATTCATATTAATTTTAAATCTATAGTTTATATTTTATATATAATACAATTTTTATATATAACATAATATAAAAATGTAATAAATCACAAATACCCTTAGATGACATAAGAATCACCCTATATTATGGAAAGTAAAAAAAGAATAGTAAAAATATCACTTTTCTGTAAACATTTAAACACATACTTGTTCTTCTCTACCAAGATTCCATTATGGATACTTAGGATTTTGTGGACAGATGCATCAGCCAAAATCCATCAGAGAAACAAAACAGACCACAATAAATGAGCAGAGATACCATGCTATGGCCTAAAACATGCCACAACAGTAAACTGTGATGAACTACAATGCACAGAAGTTTTTACACAAAATTATATCTTCACTTGTATTTCCATGAATGTTTTGCAGAAACAGATCTAAGACTTCACACTATAAATGCTTTTCGATAAGTACGTGCAAGAGTCTACAAAGGCACCCAGCACACAACACAAAGGTAACACGCAGCTGTGATTTCATTTGACTGTGATAATAGGTCTTAAGTCATCAGTGGGAAGGCCATAAGTAATGCTGGATTTACAACAGATTCTCACACAATTTCACTTTCCCACGTGCCCCTTGCCCACTGCCTTCACTGTCTGGCATAGATGGTAACTGCAAAAAGACAGGTTGCAATCAGAAAAGACAGTACAACTGTTTGAATTCTCTTTCATGCACTTTTTATACTTAATTGTACAATATCTACCGAACACTTCTGTGCTACATGAGAGGCAGAACCTCTTTGCACTGTTTCCCTGCGGCATTTCAGAACAAATTGGAAAACAGGATTGCTGACCAAAACATTTGGATTCAACGTCTGCATTTAACAGCTAATACATTTCCTTCAGTCATTGTTTATTCTTCTAATGTATACTTACTGATATATCCTCCAGAAGTATTTAATTTTTCTGTTTCAGAAATCTAAATCAACTGATAGCTGCACTCCAACTGCCCTAGAAATCCGGTGGCTAGAGAGTTTCCAAGAGCTGTATTTATTTACCCAATTAGCCATCAACTCATCATTTTGAAAAAGATTAGAGAATGTGCAAATCTCTGCTTGTATTAAACTACTGAAATCCCTAGGGGAGTGCTGGGAGATTATATGACAGTATCAGCCTTTCACCCATAGATGGTGAAACTAAAACTCGAAGTGTAAAGCCAGCGGTGCCAAGTCTCTGCGCACTTGCCAGAACTGACCTGCCTTCCCTGACGCACCTTCCCCCCAGGTGGCTTCGGGGCACTGCTGCTGACCCCCAGATGAGCAGCTATAGCTACTCCTTTCTCTCCCATCAGGACACCCTTCACACACAGAAAATTCAGACCCCTGGCAAGTCACATTACTGTAAAAAACCTCCGCCTCCTATTCTCTTCTCAATCATGCAGTGCTGGCTCCTGCCCTTGCAGTCTCACTTTCCCAGGAAGGTCTAGTCCATGATGGGTGCTGCTGCCCACCCCGTGCCCTGCCTGGCCAGCCCAGCCTCAGCACCCGAGGGACTTCACCACCCCCAGAGCGCACACAGTTGCTCTTGGGAAAAGCTCCTTCCCACTGCCCTGCAGAAAGGGCAGCCATGACAACACACTGCAAGGCAGCTTTCTTTGTGCCACCCGGCTTTATTTACTCTTGCAAACGTGCAACCCAATAGCCATATTAAACTTCAGAAAAACCAATTAGGCCCTCTGTCACATGGCATAAATCAGAAGTCATGCCATATAAAGAAATGCTATGAAATCAGTAGAGAGGACAAAGGCAGAGGCAAACTCAAAGGTATCAGCTGCACTGGCCACCTGAAAACATAATTTTAATTTTGTTTCTGCTCAGCTATAGACTTATCTGCCTCTGAGAAGTGTTGGCTGAGTATGCAAATGCCAGTGCTCCCTGCTCCCCAGTCCCTTTAGGTGTATGCTCTTCACATGCAAGCAGGTACCTGTTCATTGAACTCATTTAATGCAAATTAGTCCTTGCAAGTGCAGTGGCTTATTCAGAAAAAATATAATTTGAAAATATAGTCCCATGCAGCCTGCAGATGTAAGGCACAGTATATATATATATATTTTAATGTTCTTAAAGATAAGCATGATGGTTCCCAGAATTGTCCCTTTTCCTAGTCTCTAACCCACTGATATCATACTCAGAAAATACTTCCTTCCTAAAAGGCCCCACATTTATTGCTTTCTTGAGGGGAAATATAGTAGTTTGTCTGAACAACAGTTTCTTAATTATTCCACCATTTATCATCTATGTAGTACATTCCCCACCCCTGTGATCAATAGCACTGTCACGGAGACCCAGTTTAATTGAGTAGATATTGATGGTCTTTTTGTTTGACTTGAGACATGTAGAAGCATTTCTCAAGTACTGTTGATGCCATTTGGTGATTAACATCTCTGGGTGTCTTTCAAAACCCCATCATTATTTTCTTTACATGGCTTATTCTAGCGGACTTCACTAGGATGAAATCAGGAGATATGGACCCCGCTTTCGGTTCTACTATTCCTTTGCTCATCTTCTCATGCACATTTATCCTTTATTTGTTGAGTGTGAGGACATTGGAAAATGAAATTAAACAAAAATAAATCAGAAACATAGGACTATGGCAACATTTATTGCTGGAACAGATTGTTTATGATGATAGAACAATGCCACACCAAGTAGTACTGTCTTGAGTAGCCTGATCACCAGTATAACAAACTAATTTTGGGGTTTTTAGTTTCTCTACCATCAAATGTTTGCCCCTTTCAGACCACTGCATATACCAGTTCTAGCACAAATTTTGCAGAGGCTTGCTTGCCGGTCTGTCTGGGCAACATTATGCTGTGTCATGCATCCTGCCCTGCACAAAAACACACTCTGCAGTACAAGCATTAATCATCTTGATGTACCCTTTTGGTGTAGAATGGGGAGCCTGTGCCAAAGCAGCTTTATGTTATTAGCAGTCTCAAACTTGTTTTACTTTGAGCCTTAGCAAAGAAAGATCAAGTGATACATTTTAAAATCCAAAAACCATGGGCTTAGCTAAAGAAAATCTAAGGCAGAGGTCTCCCCTTTGCACTACTACATAGCCTCAGGGCTCCTGCCACTTACCTGCCTGAGACTTTATTCTGATGTTCTCTAGTTTCCCTACCTTGATTTTCAGGGATATTGTCATTGTGCAGGCTCTCACCTGTCAGTCCAATTGCCTTTGTCTTTTTGCATCTATGAGTTCTATTTAAAAACTAGCATAAATGGACCCCATGGGAGTCTCTTTCTCATACTAGGTATCACCCTCTTACTGTGGTGGGAAAACACTTTGTGGAAAGTGCCATCCCACTTCCCTGTCATCTCTCCACCAGCGAGTTGAAAGGGAACTGTCAGGCTGTCTGCTGAAAGGCAACGAGCTCAGAAAAGTTGCCTGTTGCATGTGCAGAATTAACTGAAGGAGAAAGAACCAATGATGACAAGGTGAAAGGTACAACAGGGGTACAGTCCCTACTGCCCTCCGATAACAGCAATGGATCCAGCTTTGCTTTGTGTCATTGAAAGTATCTGACATAGGTACATGACTAGCAGGACCTACTGCAGGCCTTAGTCTTAACAATTAAATCAGAATGTCCTTAAAACTGCATCTCCCTCATCCTCACAAAGAAAAATTAGAAACATGATATTATGTATTCTCAGTGCTGCCTATTGAAAACCAAGCCACAGTGGAGTTGTTCCAGAGTTAAACTGTCCTGACAAAGTAACATGAGCATATAATTAGCCAGCTTTTATTAAGCCATGGTTTTTAGCATCATTTTCTGCTCTCGCGTGGTCCTAATCAAGAGCCAGGGCAGGGAATGTCAGTGAATTCCAGACTCAAGAGGCCAGTTAGCATTTGAATATGTGAAGCACACTCTGAATTTCCCAGTTTTATGTTCAGTGACTCTCAGTGGCTCACTTCCATCTGAGGTGCAATTCTATTGACTGCAATGGTTCTTGTGGATTTACCATGGGAATGTATTTTGCTCAAAAGGATTAACTCAGAAGGGAACTTTCCCCTGAAACAAGTGAAATAAAAGAAATAGTGACATGAAATCCTATTAGTCCTTCCTGGCATTATTGATTAATATGCTAAAGACAACCACTTTCTAATAATCTGTTTACTACAACCTCATGGTTGCTTCTTTCCTAGTGCACATAGGCACAGATCTTTGTGGCAAACAAGCAGCACATTAATCATCTCCAGGAACAAGAGCTGTTCCTAAGTGCTTTTTATTCACCAGATTCCAGGTGGGCAAGATCAAAACCCCCAGGTAGTTCCAGGAGGTAGCTAATTCATGGTACCGATTAGAAGCTAAAAGTGAACTATTGAAAGATGGAATCTGCTATGATTCAGAGCAATAACCTGCTAATAGAGCATCCCATCTGTAGGACCAACTGATACTGTAATTCCAAGAAGTGAAACAGTTCAGTTTTCATTAACATATACGGTATTTTTCTGAAGTGGTATTTAGATTACAGAGCATCATCAGTAAAAATTTGCATAGATAACTACAACCTTTTACAAAAAAGTGTTTTCTGCATTTTCAAAATGTCACAGAACAACCCTTTAAATAATAAAAAATAAAGTAAGTAATAATGACATTAAGCTTTCTTCATTATGCTGAAAATCAGCCTACAAATACTTAAAACATCTGCTTTGGTCTGTTACACTTGTTTTCCAAACAGATTTAGATACCAAAAAGGTTTCTTAAAGGTTTTCTGGAACAGGAACCAGCAAAAAAGTATGTTTTACAGGAATGAAAGCATAACCATATGCATTTAATTATAAGTTATGCGTGTTATACACTTTAAAATACGCATTTTCAAACAGATCTTGGAACGCTTTACATTGTTGATACTATTCAAGAATGAATGTAGATGAAAATGTCACTATAAATAAAGTATTTTTGCCAGCCACTACTAAAATTTAAAAGCAATGTGCGGGGTTTTATTAACTCAAATAAGGACTTTTTTAAAAAACATCATTTACATAAATTAAACATCCCTTTGTTATTACAGATAATTTTCCTTTTTCTGCCTCAGTTGTCTGATTATAAAAAAAAAAAAGAAAAAAAAAAGAAAAAGAGGGGTGAGGGGCTAGAGGGCAGATAGATTTCATGCAGACGCATTCTAATAGACCTTCCAGATATATAGCATCTTGTTAAAAATTCATACAGGCCAGAATACTAGAAGGTCAGGAAATGTCTTTGAAATTCTGCCAGAGCTCTTTTTGATAATTCATTCAGGTTTTAAAAGGGAAAATTCCTCATTAAAAAGGACCTAATGCTTATTAATTTATACTCCTAAGGCAGAGGCTGAATATTAAGCGGTGGACTCTATTAATCCATTTATTAAATATCAAAGACCATATGTTTTCACCTTGTGTCCTTGCGTATTGATTAATTGCCTTAGACCTCTACGGGCAAAAGCAGAAAAAAGTTCATTCAAAGGTAAGTTTCTAGACACTTTCTTAACCTGACGGAAACTGTATCACTCATTTGTGTACTAGACATCTTAAAAAACTGAATCTCCACTGCCTTCAGATACCAGTCTGTAATCTAGTGGATCTGGCTGAATAAAAATTCCCTTTGCTGAAAGTTATCATTTTGTGACAAAGGGTAACTATAATAGCTTCTACAGCACTGATTTCTGGTTTCCTGGTGAACACGTTATTGGACATTAAGTAACAGCAAGGCTTCTCGGTGCCCCAGAAACAAACAATAGCTTCTCTGCTCTATGCTGTGACATAGCAAGGAACTGAGCACTTTTCCCACTCTTAACACTCTTTTCAAGCTCCCTATTCAATTGTAGAGTTTCAAGCACAGTTCAGATGAAGCCCAGGTTCTGGTCCACAATTTGAGCTATAAACCCTATAAATCAATTGTTTTTCACAGCTACCAAGTAAACCTGCATTTTGCCCAGAATCCATATATTACCAAATCAAAGACAACAAAAAGCAAGAGGAGTGCTGGAGTTTTCAGCAAATCTGTGTTTTACTGGAGTAGTCTGTAAGGGTAAAGTTTGGTTCTTGTACATCTTCCACTTCATTATGTCAATCTCAAATGACAGAAGAAGAAAGTCCTTATGTCCTGCACTCACTTTGTAGAGGTATAAAAGGTAACTCAAGGTGCTACCAACTCAAGAACAGTCAAGCCTAACAAAGCATGATCTCAGGTAAAGTGAGAAGGTTAATGTTAAGAAGGATTACTGACATGGAGAAGTATGACATTAGGTAGAACAGTCTTCCAATTGATTGAACCTTTCTTCATGGAAAAAGGGAAAGAAAAAGCGCATGAGCCAAAACCCAAACAACAGACCACCAGAAGCAATGATATTTAATACCTTTAAGACCACCAAGTAACATACTGATGCACATTACCTTGTAGATAACACGAAGTCCAACTAGGGAAAACACGAAAGCAGCAAGCACTGGTACAGACTTGCTTAGCAAACCTTTCTTCCTCTGACTGCAAAAGGGAAAAGCCCTTTGAGGAGTGGGTACCATCACTCTGCATGCGTGATTGTGTCAGCATGCAAGCTTTCTAGCCAGAACTGGTTGGTTACCAGGAAAGTGATTACTCATTTTGTCTTTTGAAAACCAGGTGATGCTCATCTTACTGCTAATTTTCAATTGCCTGCTAAGACAGCTTAGCAGTCAACAGAGGCTTTTTATTTTTTTTTTTTCTTTCTTCTTAAGTGCTTCAGTAGTCAGCAGACAACTAAGGAGATGGCAGATGAGTACTGGCAGAGTTGAAACAACATGTTGTATGGGGAAAAAAAACACCTGTGTAGCAACAAAGTGAGGAAAATCCACAACAACAACAATAAAAAAGCCTGTAACAGAAAGAGAATGAGGCCACTTCAAATTGACACATTATATAGGACTTTAAGGTGTTTTTCTCCTTGTGTGAGGGCTGCTGTGTGCAGTCACTGCTCCCTCTGCTAATTCTTATTGCTCCCTCCATTGTGCCAGTACAACTATTTGTGTGACTGTGAAGTGAATCAGATCAGGGAATTGATCCAAGTTAAAAATAACCTAAGGAAAAAAAAAAAAAAAAAAGAAAAGAAAAGATTAACTCAAAGCAGCTACCACTGGTGCCAAAAAGAAATGTCAGGCAAGTCACAGCCTCATAAGGGTCTCTCCTGAGCCCACCGTTTCACAACAGTTAGATCGACATGGTGTTCCAAGACGTACAGCCTGGACAGACAGCAGCACACAAGCCTGTCCTATCATAGGGACATGATGGATATAGGCAAAAGCAGGTTCTGAACTCAGAGTCCAAGGTACCCATATCAGGTCTTGGGACTATAGAAGCATGAATGTTAAACCATATGTTAAACCATAAACTGGGATGGATAGAGCATGGGTGTGAGACTTCTCCTGGCTACCACACTTCAATCATTCAGATAGTTAAGGTGCAGATCTGTTTCAAGGTGGACTTCCAGCCATCTCTAAACCACCACCTCAGAGTTCTCTTCCCAAAAGCAGAATTTTCAAAAACAGAAACCAAAACACTGATCCCCATACGTACCATGACCATACTCAGTGTGTTTGAGATTAGAGGATGGAAGAAATTTTCTGTATCAGAAAATACCTAGCATGTCAGAAGTTACAATGGAGAAGGACCTGTCAAACGCAGACTATTTGTCAGGAGAATCTAACCCTCCCCCAGTAAAAATGAAACACAGAATCAGTTTCAGTAAATGATTTCTGTATACAGAATGGCCTCACTTCTTACCAAGTTGGTGTCTACTTTACATGTTAATTACATAATTATTTGTGAACACAGTAGTGAATACAGAAAAGCCTCTTCTTGCTTATAACATGCTTCAACATGGCATTCAGTGACAGTGACCTGTTCATCATGGCACAGATGAAGTGTGGAATTTATCGTGTGTTTTCTGAACTCAGCAGACAAAGCTTTCCTGTTGGACAGTCTGACAGAAATATCCAAACCAGTACCAGACCTACAACATAGGCCGAATGGTTTCCTCATGAATGAAAAAAATTATTAATCCAGTATCATATAGATTCTGGTTTGGTGTCTGTCTCTATGGTTTAGATGACAATTCCTGATGATAATAAGCTCAGCCTTAAATGCACACATGCCATGATCATGCTGTGTAAGTTTAAAAATGCTACTTGTCTGCCTGCCTGTTTAGCTGGCAGTTTTACCCACCAGGAACACAAATGATTTAAAACCCAGATGCTGAGCAATTTGAGATGCAGAAGCACCCTACAGTGAAGCAATTATTGCCTTGGAGGGTCTTATTATCCTCATCATGACATGAATTCTACACAAAGTAAACATGCTTTCATTGTTATATATTTCCCAAACTACAGTATTGTAAAGACAAGTTGTGAAAGAAGTTTCTCATCCCTAAATGTAAATCTCACCATCTTTTCTCCTTGTTTAGAGAGGCAATGGATGCCTGCTGTCTTCCTGTCATGTTATATCGGATTACCCTCCCCACCCCCACCCCCCATAAATTTAAGCAAGTGGTAGAGGCATGTGTTTTATATGCTACCGACCAAAGACTACCAACACAAGGTAGCTTGCAGAGGTAAACACATCATGCTGCTACACCTTGACCAGCACTGATTACTCTTGATAACCACAAGAAAGTGTTGTAGCACATTTGGTCAGATACGCATTTCCACAGAACAATGCAGAAAAGGCACTAGCACTCTGGTTTAAGTAGAATACAGCCAACAGGGCTTTTAAAGCCATTTTAAATCAATAACATTCATGCCAACTGTCTTACAGAATAGATTTCAGAATCAAGAAAAACATTCCTTTCACACATTTGTATAACATTACTATCTTGCTGATGCAGTATACCTACTGTATACTTTTTTTGCCACTGTTAAAATGCATTGAGGCAAGTGGCCTGTTGACTTAACCAGACACCAAAGATTGCAGATCTGGGACATACCTTTGGTGCCCTCTAATCATACCTAGGCCACCGAAGCATAACTCAGAAATGTCATTTTCAGGTATTTACAGCACAGCAAGGACATGGATTAACAAAATGCTGCATGCATTAGGCAGAAACGTACAGGCTGCCTTTAAAAAAACTGCAGTGCCCCATATTCTTTCTTGAATGATACCCAAAACCCTTTGTTGAGTCATCTAAGAACCTCCAAACTTAATGAGTATTTGACAGTGTTGTTTAATCTTTACATTGATTACTCTGTGTCCTTCTGTGCAACACATAAAGGACAGCCATACACTTTTGGACTATATTGCTTATTTTAGAATACAGCAAGTACCCAGTACAGGAAAATGCCAAAGTAACAGCTCTGTGTGAGGCAGCATGTGTGCAAATTGCATTGAATCCAACATTTATTCTCTTCTGTTTTCAGCAGCTGGCTGCTTTCTACATTCTTAAGACCAAAACCACACAGAGTAAAATGAAAAAAAGCCCTAACACAATAGTTTGTGTCTGAAGTGAGGGGCAGTACAAAGGTAATAAATACAATAGTTAATGATTATATCTGTATTTTAGATTAAACTGAGGCATCCAAGGATACTTTTTGGGTTTTTTTTTGGTTTGTTTTGCTAAGCTACACAATGCGTTCTGGAAAAGTCCAAGGAGCATTTCTTTTCCTGAGGAAAAAAGAAATTACACAGCCTTTTTTGCAGATACATGCCCGTAACAATTACGCTGTTACATATCTTGGTTACTCAGACATACTGGGGTTAACCTCAGTTCTTCTTGTAGAAGCTATTCCACTAAACATGATAGTCACAAACAGGAGTGAAGCCCAAGTAACTCATTTCAAAGGTAGAAAGCAAGATTCCCAGTTTCTAGTGCACAACTTAACTCTGTTACACAAAGTAGCACATGTTCAAACAAAGGAGAAAAATACTGCACCTAGAACATAATATTGCAGAGTCATTTAGCCATTTGGGAATCCTTCCAGGAAATGGGAATTTAAATTCCATCCTACAAAACAAGCAGCCTAACTGGTTAGATTTTAATTAAATGGGATTTGACTTCAATCCTCAAATAGTTTCAGATCAGACAAAAACATATCAAGTATTACACAAAAATATTTGTTTATATCTGAAAACGGAATTTGTGATAGATCCATTAATCAACACTGTTCAGATAAAGGAAGCGGACTTTAGGTTTCATAGCAGTGCAAAAGCAAGTGCTCTGAGTATGGCAGTGTACTGTCCCATACCTGCAGCTTAGCCTTCTGGTGAGAACCAGTAATAGTTACTATAAAAAAAAAAAAAAAAAAAAGCAGCTCCTGTGTGTTAGGAAATTTACAGTAAAATGTCAATTTGACTATTTAAATTCAGATACTGCTCTTTTTTATAAAGAACAGCAATAAGTTTAAGAGCATATAATATTTTAACCATTATAGTTGGATGTATGAAACAATGTAGTTCACAGTGAATTCTAAGTTTTAAATATTTCCATTTTCTTATCAACTGAATCCCAAGATCAACTAAATCCCATACTTGATCAGAATCATCAAGCTGACTAAAGAGAAAGTGCACAGAAAATTTTATTACTTAAATGAAGCAAACGATCTAATTTATTCCTGATGCACATTCATCATCACCAGGGGAGGAGGATAGATGGTAGAAGCACTCTCCAGAATGCTTCACTTCTGCTGTCAAGTTGCAGCATATTCTGCTATTTCAAGATATTTAGCTCTTAAACATTGCCTAATAAGAACCAATCAGTCCTGTAATTAGAATTAATGGTTTTTGTTGATGTCAGCAATGCCAATGCAGAGCAGGAATATTATTGTAATTTAATTTTGAAGAATTCAGAACTGAAATTAATGCTGGCTGCAAAGCAGCCAGCACATGAGCATAACATCCTTCACTCCGAGATGTCCTAGCACATGCATATGTGGGCATTAACACAATGTAGGTTAAACAAGCAATAGTGTGTAAAGCAAGACCAGTACAACTTACTCGTTATCTAGATAATACTAATTAGTCTTTATATGCCAGAAAACAGAACCACAACAACAACAACAACAAAAATTGTAAATGACCTTGTCACTTTTTCCTAAGCGTCCTCTTTCATATTCAGCTGGAGATGTCCAATCCCTGTCTCTAAGCTTGTGAATAGCCAACAAAATATTTAGGGCTGTTCCTCAGGCAATTAATGCAAGAGAAGACTGTAGTATGCTTACTGAACTTGTTTTTCAACACAAAAAAGTCATTCATCGTTGTAAAAAGGAGGGTTGAAGCACAGAGTTACTCAGCAAATTCTCCACACACACATTACAAATGAAATCACCTGCCAGCCAGGGTACCGAGACATAACCGTCTCCTCTGCATTGCCTTTCATGCCCATCTGCTAGCCCTGGTGCTAGCATGGGCACCATCTGTGCTTAGCACAAGAGGAAAGTAAGGCTCAAAGGTTTTACAGAGGTTTATAAAATTCACATGGGGACAGACCCTACTATCCCCAAGGTAAGAGCCACATGTTTTTTGTTTCTTTATGCTCCCACAGTCAATCACCATATCTCCTATCAGGGGCAGGACATATATGTTACATTCTTTTTGTATAGTTGCTCCACTCATGGTCAGTGATGGAATTATTTAGCATTTGTAGTCCCTTCTTAAACTAGTTTACTCACACCTAACTTTCAACTGTTTGCACCTGTGATTAATTTGGTCCAATGCATCTTGCTGCTATTGCTGTTGATTTACTGTCAGCTGAGGCTTATAGGTATAGCAATTGATTTGTCTTAGCTTCTTTCTGGCTTTCATGCCCTAATTTTCAATTAATGCCTATTCATTAGTGCTTTCTTTCTATTAAAAATCCACAGCTTTTTTGTTGGTGACTTTTATTGGTCTGCACTAAAGAAGCCTCTGCTTTTTATGTGTCAGATAGGCCTGATTCTGTATTACTACTGGCAGCAATAACTAAGCATGTGAGACTGCCTTTGTACTCTGATGGATGTCATATGACACGTGTAGGAGGCAGAGATGAAAGAGAAAAGAAACTGAGGGAGGTACTCTGTTTAATACCTACATACAATAAAGAGTCATACAAAGTAACAGAAACAGTGGACCTCTGCACCTATCTACTGCTATCTTTGGCAGAATCTTTAGAATAGATCTACTATTTTTTCCCCCCACTCCCATTTCTGTTTAATTACAATCCAAGATTATGTGCAGCATACTTGCCCGAATACTACATGGAGAACAAAAGCTACTGACAACTAGATGAGAGCGTTCAAAAAAACAGCGGAGGTAAAAAATGCATGGTGGGAATAAAACCCTTTGTTTAGGAAAATGAAATACATGCCAAAATGGCTCAATCTCATCGTCAAATTGATATAAGTTAGCTAGACTTCAGCACTTGTCCATTACTACTCATTGCCACAAACATAAGGTAATATAACATATTTTTTTATTTTCTAACATTGACTTTTGGGATAGTTAAATGACACAATACTTTCCACAAACTAACGATACCTCTTCTGGACAAGATACTGTGGCTAAACTGGTGCATAGCAACTTTTTTGAATGATAGTAACCTTATTTTGACACTGACCAGTTAAATTTACTCAGTGCAGAAAGCTAAAAAACACATTCTCTGCAGAAAAAAATCAATGCTGGATCTGGAAAGGAAAGAGGTCTAAAAGCTCTTCCGACAGGTCACCAGATGGAACAGAAACACTCTAAGCCAGGGCCGTGCTGCAATCTCAACACAGTAACTGAAAGGGACAGCTAAATGATAGATGCCTTGGCTGAGCATCAAGATGAGCTGTTGCTCTCTCAGAAGATCGACAAAAGACCATCAGGCATTCTCTGTCAGTGGAAACTACATGATCAAAATGCAGTTTAAGATGTTAATCAGAAAATGGAACAATAAACTAAAGCATAGCAGTTCCTTTCAGTATCACTGCCACTGCAACCTCTAAGAGTTTTGCTTTTGTTGAATTCGGTGGCAAAATCAGGTAATGATAATGCTTGTGGCTTACAAAGCCCTCTACTTTGACTAACACAGCTCCTCAAAGTGAAGCACTTCAGGAACTTCTCTACAGTGTCTTTATACAAAAGAATTTATTTTATATTTATGTTACATATTTGATTAAAAAAAACTTTACAATGGAAGTGTTGAAAAAAAAATATCAAGGGCCTTATACTACTTTGTACTGGTCTACAAAGCTTCACAGTAACAGAGACATTACCTATAGTAAACTATAGCATTATTACTATCTTACATATAGCCTTGCTGTAAGAGAAAAGTAAAAGATGGAAAAACCTTCCCAAAATTCTTGCTTTAATTACTATTCTACAAAGGACCTTATTCAGAGCAGCCTTTAAGTAGAAATGATTCTTAAGGTTAAGAACAAGTCTCATCATTGACTTGAACGGAATTTAAAGAGATTCTTAAACTTAACTGTGATCTTAAGCATGCCCTTAAATTGGCAGTTTATGAAGCACTGTCTCTGTTCAGCGATTTTCTTCTTTTATGACTGCTACCCCTGAGTCTACCAAAATGTACACAGGCACCTATGTTTCAGCATATGCATTAGCCATAACAGAGTTGGGGACATTCTAAAAGGTTAAAAATATCAGGGTAACTTAGGTAAACCTGGCCTTACTTATGTGAGGATATTTAAGAAAACTTCACTCAAGTAGGGTCAAAACAGCGCTATTGGCAGCACAATGATATTCCTGTGCTTTCATTTTGCTAATCTCAAAGGTACAAGCCAGTGTTTGAGATGACACATCCAAGAAAATAAGCACATGTTTTTATTTTCATTTTAATTATAGGTAGTTCATTTGAACATTTTACCTACTTAGGGATTATGCAGCACCGACTGTAGTAATATGACCTTCCTTGAATTTTCCTTTTCCCAAATAAGAAGAGATGAGAAAGCAAAGATCGAATGGACCTATAGTAAAATTTCTGGTAAAGCCATAAGAAAAAGCAGCTAATTGTCTCACAATACAGCAAGAATTTTGTACTGTGGGCTCTATGAAACTGATTCCTTGGCCCTATAGTAACTACTGTTGGTTAAATGGATCTGGATAAAATGTGAATGTCCATAGAGATTGTATGCCTTATCCGTAAACTTCAGTGCGGATCTTTGTTACAGCCTGCCCACAAAGAGAGCATATGGATGGATACATAACAGGTATGCTGCAGCTTCACACAGTCCCAAAACTCAAATTCACACACCTGCCACATGCAGTATAAAATCCTAATTGCCTAGACCCTTAAAAAGCACTAGCTGGTGGGCCGCACTCTGACTAAGAGACAGCTCTTTGCACGGGTTCCATGTCTGACAGTGCCAGCTAAGGGGGTTTAATGATGTGTCTAGGAAACAGGAGTAGGAAACAATCTTTTACAAAATCTAGCATTCTTGTGGCACACTGAAGTGCATGAAGTACTTCACATATTTTCTACTTCTTTGTGTCTAACATCAAATAACTTTAAATACCTTGATGTTTAGGAAAAGCAAAGCTCTGGGAACATATATGGGCAGTACACACGCTTAGAAGTGGAAAAAACCTGCAAACCAGAGAGACCTAACCGGGAGGCTGCATTTAGGACTGAATTTACGAAGGGACTCAAGTGAAGACAGCAGAGCAATTTCCAGGTTCAATGTCGTGTTGTATGTGGATACATCCAAGATTCTTCATTAGCTATAAAATACATGTCAGAATAATCTGTGCAAAATTATGGCTCTAGTAGAAAGCAATGAAGTGTGGGTAAGTGTTCATAAATCAGATGTAGAAATGAAAATTAAAATTGTAAATTTTAACCTGGCACATTCTGGATTTACAAAAGCTATCAAAATACGGCCACCTCTTTTCACTGGGCTGTTTTAAATTTGTACCTTTAAAGAAAAGAGGAAATGATGTAAGTATGTTTCCCTTTAGGATTTAAATTAATTTAGCAACCTCTATATCTACATCTTTATACTTTTAGTTTACTACAAAGTTCCTGAATTTCTCATTACTACAGGTATGAATGTCAAAATAAATAATAATATCCCAAAAACTGTTTCAGAGCTGACGTCATGATTCCTACAGAGCCATTAAGTTTCTTTATTTCCATAAATTCAGTCTCCATGCAATGAGCTCTTTATGAAAGTGCATTTAATTGCCCAATAGGATATGATGGCTCCTTTGCATCAATAATAATGTAAATAATCTACATTTTATAAACCTCTCTAAATATCCATTGACACAATAGGTTATTGCAGTCCTAAGTCCTTCAGGCCCATTGGACCACTAATATAAAAGGTTTGAAGCTATTAAATATACATTTAATACGATAGAATGCTATGAATCTATTGGAGGTCAATGCTGTAAAATTATGCCTCTAAAAATCCTCCTCAGAAAGTAATTTATGGCATAGAATATGTTTATTAAAAGTCCCTGACTACAGATTTATGTGATTTTATGTGAAGACTGCAATTGAATATGCTCGGGGACCAGTCCTGCGAACACTTCCCATGAAGTTCAGAGCTTATTACCCTACATAATCCCTCCTGGAGTCAATTGAAATACTCCCAAGAGCAAAGTTACTCACAGCCATAAGTATTTGTAGCTTCATGTCCTTAAACTTGTTTCCGCAGCTCTGCCTTTGATTCACTGTGTGATCTAGCGAGTCATTTGATTAGCTGTGCTTATCTGAGAAATGGAACCATTTAATGGGTAAACAGTAAGATAAACTGTATGTTTGCTATGTGCTTAGATGCGCAGCACTATCGGTACTAATCATTACTATTTCTGCAGCTCTGCTTTTATTAATCAGCTATGTCAGTGGTAGTGACTAACCAAAGAAAGAAAAATGTTCTTGGATCAAACAATATGTTGAAATCCCTTTGGGACATACCTCAAAATAATAATAACAACAATAATAATTATAATAACAATAATAATACAAAACCACCAAAACCTAAACCCCTTCCTAAGTTTTTTAAAAATATATATATAAAAAAATCAGCCATGCAAGGTTATTTATAGAATATTTGCAGTGCAACGCATATTTATGAAAAAGTATCCACTGAAAATATTTATAAAACATTATAAAATATTCCTCACCTCCCCATTCCCCCATCCACATATTCCTGGAAAGAATTTTCTATCAAGTCACTGCCTCCATGCCACTGGGGTAGTTGGTTAGCACTATACATATGGAAAAGCAAAAGCTATTAATGAACTGCATAATACTGTTTTCATTTCTGTCCTTGCATAAACTGTAGGAGGAATAAAGCTATATTTGAAATTAATGTACAAGTTAAGCGTGTACTAAGAAAACAATACATCCCCACCAACCTGGCACAGAAGAAAGTTTACTTCACGGTAAATTAATGAAGAGCTTATTGTAAGATAAGCTTACAAGCTGGTTATCAAGGTGTAGTTTGCCACACAGGCAGGAAATGGTCCCACTTAAACCATGCATGAAGGACATCACTGCCTGAACATTAGGATGGATAATCAACAGTCCTCATGGAGGAATGATAATCTCCTAATCTCCCTTCCATTTGTGGCTCAAGAAAACTGTGTAAGGGTGAAATACTGGAGACAAGAACGAAGAAAGAAATCTGGCTAGAACTCTCCGCTGTAATAGCAGAGGATTTACATATGTTTGTAGGTTTTCACTCATTCTAAAATCAAATTCTTCCATGATATAGTAATATTCTTAATACTGAGGCCTGTCTACATGGCTGTGCTACTGTGTTAGCAGGATGGTATAAGGGATAGCAGGATAAGAGAGGGATTTTTTGAGCTCACTTAAAGCATATGCAAACATACACAGTTTTCTTCTATTTTTACATACCTGTCTTGAACCCTTTAAATGTGCTGGGAGTACTTAGCTGATAATTAGTAAAGGTCTGCCGAAGACAAACAAGACAAAAATGCAAGAGTATCAGTACTTCACATTTTAGTAGCAAGCTTTTTACTACTGAAGAAAAGCAGCAGTGGACCTTGCTCATTCTGGACTCCTTACTATGTCATTTGATTTCCTACATTTTTGGGGGGTTGTCAGCCACCAGGCAAAAAAATAAAAAATATTACACACAGCTAGGCGGAGTTGAGCCAAGTCTTGGTTAGAACATAAATTTGGTTTTGATAACACAGTCTCCTTACAAACGTTTTGAACTTCTGTCAGGAAGTTTCTTTTCTACATTAATATGATTTTTGCCCATTAGTAACTTGCTAATAGCAAATAAAAGATTTTAGAAGACTAATGCTGCAGACTGTAAGAGTAGAATTTATTTTAATATAGATAGAAATATTCAAATGTGGTACACAGACACTACTGTATTGACTTCAGCTGATTTACAGTACAGTGCCTAGACTGTTCTGACACTGGCATCCCTATAGTAGAGATGGGATAAATGTTATCACTGAAAGAAGTGTTGTCATGTAGTCCAACCTGCACATAATGACTACACCTCTCAGCCCTCCACTGAGCCTCTTCTACCTCAATTTTGTGGAAGACTGATCTAATCTATGCACCTCAAAAAATATCCAGTCCTTCTATATTCATAACTTGTCTTTCCCCTCAAAGCTGTTAGCAAAGCGCTGAGTGGATTCATCATAAAAAGTAACATATTACCATAAGCTAGAATAGAATTTTCAAAGAATTGTGCTACCAGCTGCTAAAGGATTTAGGAGACTGTAAATCTTGCATTATTTATGTAATACACTGTACATGAGAAGCTGGGTTAACGTATACTTCAGCATGGGCATACACCATAATGAAATCTTTGCCTTTAGGTAAAGGCAGGAGCTAAAGGGAGATATTCAGGAATTGCTCCAGTCACAAGCCAACTTCTATTAGGACTAGCAGTACAAACGTCATAACAACAACCAAAATTTTAAATTTATTTTCTATAAATATATAAATATATATAAAATCTATATAAATAAAAATTATATAATAAATTACATTAAATTTAAATACAATCATTATTTGTATTTAAGTGAAAGCTAAAACAGCAAATAAGTTTTTTAGCAGCATAGAAATGACTGCCTAGCTGTAAAGACATTGCTGTGGATTACAGCAGAAGTTACCAAGCTCACTTACGTTCCCAAAGTTTTATTATGGCTCTACCTTGAGGAGTGAAGCTGTAAGGAGAGGGATTTTCAATTATTGAAGACTAATCATGTGGCTGGCCAGCAATTAGGATAACCTCAGATCTAACCACAGTCCTAGCGACTATACGCAAACCAGAAATGTGTCCAGACCTTAGACACCTGACACATTACTGACTGCACATTCAAAACAAATAGGGGGAACCCAGAGCACTTGTTAAGGAGTCACTTACTTCAAGGCTGTTCTAAATTTTTCCATAAACTTGTACTTTGTACATAGATCTTGATAGATCCATGTGCAGGACTGAACTCTGGCCTGGCACATGAGCCTTAGAATAGGTTCACTACCAGATACATTGAGTTTTCTAGCACTAGATTTGCTGCCGTGACTAGGAGGAAAAAGCACAGTATCAGTGGCTCAAATTCCGTATCTTATTTTTCCTGCTAATCCCTGTGCTACTTTTCAGAAATGAAAAATCTTATAATAAGAAGGTATAGAAGTTATATATTGTATATCTGGCCTTACATTATACTATTTATTTGTGAAATTTACCAATTCTTACATTGAAGCTACAAAGCTACATTTACATTTAGAAACCTAAGGCACAGAGTCTTTGAAATGAGGTGAGGTTTTTTTGTTTGCTTTTGTGTTTTTTAACTGTCCCCATGAAAAGAACTGAGGAAAAAATAATTTCCCCAATGACCCAGGTTTCTTTAATAAAATGAGAACATACTGCAGACTCCTTCTTAGTGAGAAAGAGAAACTAAAATCTTAATCCCATGATTAAAAGAGTGTACGGCAAGTCTCAGCCCTATGGAAATCTTCAGTGCTAGTGGTATGGTGGGTGGGTGTGTAGAGGAAAAGTTTAAAACAAAAAAGTGTTCAAAAGAAGGCCGAAGTCTTCCAAGTTAAATTGTAATTGCCCTGAATCTTCACATTCATCTGATAGACTTCGGAAGCTGAGGATGGGAGCAAGTGGTGTCCTTTATTTGATTGACATGGCTTTTAAAAAAATATTAAAAAATATATAATTTTAAATACTTCCTACGCACTTAAAATACTGTTTATGGGGCATAGGTGTGTGGGTCAGTATGACTCAGATCTTGTAGAATACTCTATAGAAATAGCCATTAAGGATTTCAGAGGAAATACTGAGGTATTTGTCCTGTAACGCAAGCCTGGAGGAAGGCCTACAGGCTTGGAAACATCAATTTACCTACCTAAAGGGGAAAAGATCCAAGTACTTGGTGGGGAGAAGAAAGGAATGCCCATTTATAAAGATAAGAAATTATTTCAAACAGAGGCTTCCCTTGATCATCAGCTACTGGAACAGCATACCTAAGGATACCTTCCTTACCAATGTGTTATCCTTGAACCCAATTTGAAATTTTTACTGGAAATTTAGGAATACCTTAAAGCACTAGCTAAAGACACAGTCTCTCCTGGCCCCAAACCTTGGAAGTTAGAGAATCATAGAATCATAGCATTGTTTACATTGGAAAACACCTTCAAAATCGTCAAGTCCAACCATTAACCCAGCACTGCCAAGTCCATCACTAAACCATGTCCCCAAGTGCCACGTCTACACATCTTTTAAGTACCTCCAGGGATGGTGACTCAACCACTTCCCTGGGCAGCCTTTCAGTGAAGAAAGTTTTCCTGATATCCAAACTAAACCTTCCCCGGCACAACTTGAGGCCATTTCCTCTTGCTCTTGTTCTTGTACTTGAGAGAAGAGACGGACCCGCACCTCGCTCCAGCCTCCTTCCAGGCAGCTGCAGAGAGCGGTAAGATCCCCCCCCAGCCCCTTTTCTGCAGGCTGAGCCCCCCCAGCCACCCCCCGCCAGGCTGGTGCCCCAGCCCCTGCCCGGCTCTGGACACGCTCCAGCCCCTCAGGGTCCCTCCTGCGCTGAGGGGCCCAACACTGAGCCCAGGGTGCGAGGGGCGGCCCCACCAGTGCCCAGCACAGGGGGACGGGCACTGCCCCGCTCCTGCTGGCCACGCTGCTGCTGGCACGAGCCAGGATGCTGCTGGCCTCCTTGGCCACCTGGCACCCTGGGGGTCACGTTCAGCCGGCCGTCAGCCGCCCCCCCGGCCCTTTCCCGCCGGGCAGTTCCCAGCCCCTGCCAGGGGCTGGTGTGACCCACGGGCAGGACCCGGCACTGAGCCTTGGGGAACGGCACCTGTGACCAGCCACCGACTGGATGTGGCTCCATTCGCCACCACACGTTGGGCTCGGCCATCCATTACCCAGCGAACGGTACAGCTGCCCAAGCCATGTGCAGCCAGGGAGATGCTGAGGGGAACGGTGTCAAAGGCTTTGCTAAAGTCCAGGCAGACACCACGCACAGCCCTTCCCTCACCCACTGAGCGGGGCACCTTGTTATGGAAGGAGACCAGGTCGGCCAGGCAGGACCCGCCTGTCACAAACCCTCGCTGCTGGGCCTGATCCCCTGGCTGCCCTGTCCGTGCCACATGATGGCACCCAGGACTATCTGCTCCATCGCCTCCCCCAGCACCAGGTCAGGCTGACAGGCCTGGAGTTCCCCGGATCCTCCTTCCCGCCCTTCTTGTCAACAGGCGTCACATTTGCTGACCTCTGGTCAATGGGGGCCTCCCCGGTGAGCCAGGGCTGCTGGTAAATGACAGAAAGTGGCTCGGTGAGTGCTTGCACTGCTCCCTCAGCACCCTGGGGGATCCCATCTGCCCCATAGACTTGTGTGTGGCTGAGCGGTGCAGCAGGCCGCGGACCATTTCCCCTGGATTATGGGGGCTTCGTTCTGCTCCCCAACCCTGTCTTCAAGCTCAGGGGCTGGGTACCCCGAGAACAACTGGTCCTACTCCGAAAGACTGAGGCAAAGAAGGCACTGAGTACCTCAGCCTTCTCCTCATCCTTTGCTCCTGTGTTTCCCCCTGCATCCAATAGAGGATGGACATTCTCCTTAGCCCCCTTAAAGAGGCTATACCTTCAAGAAAGTGAAAGTGACAGAAGATTCTTTAATATGATCTTGTCGTAATTCAAAGAAATTCCTCTCACAGAATGGAACACCTCTTTAGGAAAAAGGGATTTATGCCTGCACCAGTTAGGAGAAACTAAGAACACCACTAAACAACAGGAGAAACTAAGAACACCACTAAACAACAGAAGAAGGAAAACCAACTCATAGCACCACAGGGGTTCTTGAAATTTCTGAACTTTCATGCATTTTTGGTGGCAGAAATTGTTTATCTGTGAAAATAGGGCACAGCAAATAGCACAGTACAACACCAATTGCTTGGCACTCTCGTATCTTCTAGAGCTCATTCTTCCTGGACCCTTGTATTAATTTCATATATACACTAAGCTACAAAGAAACTAAGAAAGAAATATATATTTTGCTGCTGTCTTGTATGTTGGAAATGTTGGAGCATGGATTTTCTTTTTATTGTATTTACAGCACCTAGCACTTTGCTGAAAGCTAAGCCAGAAATAAAAGAAGGGGGGGGGGGGGGGGTGTGCTTGATTCTCCTTTTTACTTGCACTGATAAAACAAGAAGCGTAGTTCTTTTGACTTCAGACCAGTTGTTCCTTATTTACATTGCCACAAAAGGAAAGCAAATTACTATTTTAATAATCAGAAGAATCTGTATTGACAGCTAGTGCATAAACGAACTCAATAGTACAGGACAATCTTATCTTATAAAACTGTAGATAAGGAATGCAGTACTTGGGAATGTGTTAGATTTTGCTTTCTTTCATAACCAGAACTTTGGAGTCCAGCAAAGCTGTGGATCAGCACTGACAACGTAGTGGTGACAAAGCCAGCCTTACTACTTCTGATGTGAGCATTTCCCTGCTCTGGCCACAACTCCTCTGTTCCCTGGGAACAGAAGTATTGCAGTGTCACAGGTGCTCTGAGGTAAATTACAATTTGCATCAATTTATTATGTAGCAGTTGGTCACAAAAAAAGTTTAGTTTCACAAGAAGCAGAACTAGTTTGGAAAACATTTTCAACACAGCAGAGTTTTGTCAGGAAACGTCATTCACTAAACCCAAAATGTTTTGCCCAACATTTCTCTCTTTCTTCCTGAGATTCACACATATCATCAATTGAATTGCTGACAGGCTGTTGGAGAGCCCAGTACTTCCACACTGCGTAATGCCAGGGGATGAGCTAAACACGCGCCTCACACATTCACTGCAATAGAGCTGACAGATTCAGGTTATCCACACCACAGTGCCAAACTTCATGTCAGCGACATGAAGACAGAGGGCCTAGGACCTTTAGCCTTACCATAGAGGGAGTCCAAAGATACAGATACTCATACATATATAAATTACTGAAAGTATGTTTTATAATTTCTAAGAATTTATAAATAAACCCACATTATGATTCTTATGTTACAGTGCACATATGCTAAGTTATTTATATAGGAAAATCCTGAAGTAAAACACAGTAGAACTAACAAACAAGCTAAGACTTAAACATAAACAGTAAAATAATCATTATGCAAATAACAAAACTCTAGTTTAAGCTTAGTAATAAGGTGTCGGAATGCTCCCACCCCCCATACCGATTTTTTTTTCTTTAACAATTAAGCAATTCTGAAAATATTCAGTTATTCCTTAAGCAAAATCATGTTTCTGATATGAAATAAGCTTCCCAGGAGCCACAGCTGAAAAAGTACATCATCTTTGTACAGCATCCTTCAGGGCTCCTAGGATACTCAGCAGGTATTTCCCCAGGTTCCTGGGTCAAAGGTAGCAATTGGAGAAACTGCATGAAAGAATCGTGTGTGGTGAAAGCTTGCTTTGGATGATCCAGATCCTGAGCATCTAGAAAGTTTGAAAGCTGTAGCTGTGGCCAAAGCTTTCATGCTTAGGTTTAGAGGCACAAGACCTGAAGTCCCACCCTGAGAGATTGCCTTGGAAAAAATGGAACATCTAAGCCCAGAGATTTTGATAGCTATTAATGCTCTGAAGTCCTATGGATGCATAAGGTTATACCAGGTAACCCAAGGATGATCTAAGCCACGTATCTGGATATTCTTAGAAACCTAATTGTGTAAAATCTAGGAGGGAGGAGGAATGATCTGTCTGTGGAGCTCCATGGTTATATTCAGATTGTTTTAAGTGTTTGTTCTTTAAAAAACATGGAGTAATTAAAAATAAAGAAGAAATATCAAACCCTACCAGTCTTTCCATGCAGAGGGCTCAACAATCTTCTCACATTGCCCACGGATGTTATCGGGGGGCTTCTGAATAAATCACCCATAGCATGGAGCTTTAATGGCTGCTCAGTTGTCTCACCATCAGTTGCACACCCCTTATCCTAGCAGGTGGTGGTAGTGGTACCTCAGATCTGCCCAATGTTCACATGGACAATCAACATTAGCTTACTTTCAAAATGTTCCCAGGGTTCAGCCACCCATATTTTACTCTAAGATTTATAGAAAATTTCAGGTATAAAATACATTATTATAATAATGAGTCTTCCTATAACCATGGCCATCTCATTAACAGTAGGTTGCATCATGTTTACTGCCTTCAGCTTAATTTAATACAGCTGGAATACAGGCACATTTATTTTGTCAGCTGTGCATCTCCTTGCAAAGATTTAGGCTTTTACAAAAAAAAAAAAATTACAAATATTTTACAAATAGCTTTTCCCCCTTTACTGTTTGTACTTTTTGATACACTCTTTTAGTCTAACTCCACTTGCTTCCCTATTGGAAATCCTTTGAGACTAAAATAACTGAGTGTGTTATCTCTTGTAAGAGCACATTTTAGTTGATGATAAAAAAATGATCTTATTTAGAGACTAGCTACATTTCTTTATTCTTTTTTTCTTATAGATAAATCCTAATATAAGGCCTTTTAAAAAATGTCATTTCTACTAGAGGCTAGAAATACAATTATTCCTGTCCAAAACGTAAAACATTCTAACACAAATGGAAATCTGAGAAAGTATCTTTCCTGAACCCATTTTTAGAGAATTACTGCTCAGATGTAAATCTCCAGCATTTAAATTATACAGACAGCCGTCAGGGTGCAGTATTCAGATTATATTAACTGTAATAAATCAGTTCTCATCTTACGCACAGCTACATCACAGTGCTCTTACTGCATCAGCACTGTAGCATGGGACCCTCCAATTTAATGAGATAAAGACAAATCGTTAAAAATAAATGTAAATTCCAGTTTCTGTCCTCTACAGTCATGACAAAGACTTAAATATTTTATTTTGCTCCTAAGAAGGTGGGTTTAGTAGCTCTTTTCACTCTCTCTGACCAGTTACTGCAGGAATACATCCAGAGATAGCAACAAATTGAGTGAAGTACTTCTCATCATCAGTAGTTTCTAGTAGGTGTCACTGATTTGGCCCTGCACTCAAAGTCCCTGATTTTTCATGCCAGCTGACACACCAGATGGCCCCAGACTTAGCCTCTGCTATAGATCTGCCCTTGCCTGAAGCCATCTTCAGTGCTCAACCTTTGTGCTTACTCTCTGCAAACAAACAGCTAACTCAAGAAAGCAAATTTTCAGTCTGATTCCTGTGAATGCATGCTGTCATACGTATAAAATGTTGCTGGACTCAACTTCAGTGTATATGTATCAATTTATGATCAGTGCTACCTACTGACATGAAAACATGCAGCTCTGCAAGTACCTAGTGCAGATGAAAGTATTGCTGTGTTTTGCAGCTTTCCTGCCTGTACAGCTCTTCATGTGAACTTGCGTTCACACAGCCAGAATGGGGTAAGTTATGTGGTCAGTAAGAACTAACCAGCATAAGCAGCAAAAATGAGACTCAGGTTCCTGGACAACCAAACTGAGAGAAAGATAAACAAATACCATTTTAAAAAGAAGAATATGTATCTATCTCTTTATGGGTATTCTGCAAAATATAGGATTTGGAAGCATCTTGCTCGGATCTAATTTTAACATTAAAAGCTTAGATACAGAAGCGACAAATGTGGTGTTGGTACCATCATTGCATCAAGGACTACTGAAAATACTATGGTATAGTCAACACACGACAGCTAGGATTACCCATTAACTGATTTAAGATCATCCTAGAGAAAGGCATTTCATCCAATTATCTCTTTACCAATCTGTGAAAATATAAGCACGTGCTATCTTCTGTAGAGAGCTTTCACAGATAACAATAAATGCACTGCCAAATCCATACCTTGGCCACCTATGTAATGTACGATAGTCAATATTTTTTTGTTTATAAAAATGCACATGATAGATCTATAAAGATAACACTCGAGACTGTAACAGGTTGTGCTTTAGTGCTTTTACACATCTGTCAGGGTTCTCTTAAGATAGTTTTCTGTGCAGACTTGCATTTTTTTATCATTATTTTTAAACCTATTATCCACTGGAGCAGAATTGGGAGCAAGAGGCTGCACAAGACAAACCTCTGCCATTTGAACTAGTGACACTGCTGGCAACAACAGTTATCCCCCAAAAGGATCAGTGCTACAATGGAATGAAGCTTTGTCAGTGGGCAAGCGTGTATGGGGAGAAACACAGGGGATTGTCAACACAGTCATTTCACAGCCTAGGTAATTCCCTTCTGCCTGCCCTCCAGTCATGCTTCCACTTTCTTCTCCTTTTCTGAAGAGGATTCCTACTGCCATACTCTGTCCCTTGCTTTCCTCTTTTCCTTGTTTCACCCCATGGGTTTCTTACACTCAGCCTTTGTTTTGCTTACCTACCTTCTTCTCCAAGATTACCTCTTCCCTCCAAGTCATGGTCTACCCCAAGTACCTACCTAGCAATTCTTTTTGCCTTAGGCCTTTCTGGGTCCCTAGGTCCAGTCTGTTTGTTCAAATAACAGGGGTCATACTACAAGCATATGCTTCGAGTCCAGTTCCTAATCCAGTTTTTTTCTACCTGTTCTCTTCTATGCTTTATACAAAAGTCTTGCCTCTGGTGCCAGTGTTTTTGCCTTTGCAATGCAAGGATGCTGGAACAATGAACTAGTAATAAAAAGGTATAGTTTAAAATTACTTGTAACTGTTTATATTTCACTGACTGAGAAAATAACCTTAGAGGTCTGAAAGATATGAAATACCAGTTATAACATCCTTTCAGGTGCCCTCATAATTTCTGCATGTTTAAATCTATTTTTTTCCTAATAAACCCTTGTGAATCATTTGAAAAACTGAGTTCTGTGTCCCATAATTAGTTCTGATTTATGCAGGAAACATTCTGAAATCAACGGGAACCATTCTTGAGTGAATAGAATGAAGATCTCTTAGACCAACAAGACACTGGATATTCAAGATACTATAAAGTATAATAAAAATCCAACTTCCATTTCAGCATAGTAGGAACACTATACACTGGAAAGTCCTAACATACCATAAGTTCTCTCTTGAACGTTACCAGACTAAATTTCAGAAGCTCAAATTATGAATTTGTTGTTGCCTGTAATGAATGCTATGCACAACTCTGAATATTTCTGCTCCTTAGTTGTATCACGCATTAGTGGCTGCAATTGATTTGGTATTAGTCTTGCATACTTGACTTTGTTTGACAGGTTGCACTGAACATCATAAGTACTTGTAAGTGGATATGTAGACTTCTTTAAAATGCTGACTTGAGCTGGCTCCCCGTGAAAGAATTGTTATATTCCTTTAGTATATTGTTTTCTTGGAATATTCTTTTTCCTTCTATATAAGTTCCATTTTTTTCCTGAACAGTTTAATATAATTTTTCCCAGTATCCTGAATTTTAATGAAATGTGTTTATATGTACGTTTATTCCAGAGTGACACAACCTTTCTCTAATAATAACAGAATGGAACTAATGCGAGGAAGTAATAGTCAGCTCAGGTGAAGTGTGTAAAACCAGATCCCATGAAACTGGTGAAAACAAAAGTTAAGGATGAAATTTGTCTCTGTAGACAGGATAATATGTGGGATAAGACTGGATATAACAGGCAGAGGTCCCTCACAAAAGCACCTTTCAACTTGCACTACTAACATTTGCCATGAAGGTCAAAGAAGCTAGAGTGAAAGCAAGAATTGGGGGAATCAATACAAAGCCTGTGTGGACAGATTTGAGAGGCACAGATTTGAGAGTGGTTGTGGCTCCAGCTTTTATGATGCACCAGTGGATTGGGCTGCCCTTTATAGCCACTAGTTTACTTACTGGTCTAATAGCTTCCTAAAAATAAAGCTAAAGTTTCTCCAGATCTTGAGACTATTTTCTCATGTTATTGCAAGTTCTCCTTTTTTTTAGGACAACAGAAAAATTACAAGACCATCTATGTTCTATTGTATTTCTTGCCCTATTCCGATTCAAATCAGGAAATTAAAATAATGATTAAAAAATGCATGTCATGCCTAAAAAGCACAGATTATTATCAAGGGACTAAAAAGGCTGACAATCCTGAGAAGTCAAAACTGGCTATGAATGAAGTTTTCAAAGCAAGGAAATAAAAACAATAAAGTCTCCTCCAGGTGTATAAAGTGGAGAGAAGCTGACAAGAGGAGACATTAGACCAGGGCAGGATATTTGAAGAAACTTAATAAAGGAGGAGGATAATATAGCCCCAGAATTTAATGAGGTCCCCGTAGTGTTTGCAAGAAGAACAAGTTGGAAAGCAAGCAATAACCAGCACACTTAAGTTTTTCAGAAAGTATTGTGCCTAAAGGCCATCAGGTTAATGTTCAGATTTAATGAAAAATGTACATACACCAGAGGGCTAAAGCATACATCAGATCTCTTCACACAGACTTAAGTCTCTGCTGGGGGAATGGGTGGGGAGGGGAACTCCCTCAAATATAAAACTCTTTCAAACACTGCATGAGAAGATGAGATGGAAGAAAGTATAAACGATTTATCCTCTTACTTGAATGTGCGCCTTCTTTGATTCTTTTTGGCAAGTTGAGCTGATTGTTAAAAAGAATAAATCATTTTTCAGGAAGTTCCAATATTTTGAAGAAAATTAGTTGGAGTATAAAAGAAGACATATAATGATTTTTTCACACAGTGTCTGGGCCCAACCTTCCAAGTTCACCCTCTGAAAAGTCAGCCTCAGCAACAGGAACCCAAGATTCCTGCCAGCTATAACCTCCAAGTTGGTACTGCAGCCCCCTGGAGCCCTGGGTTTTCCTTTCCAGGGCTGCAGGGATGCTCACGGGCTGGGAGGAGCTGGCAAAGAGGATTGCTTTCTCAGGCAGAGGTTAATTAAAAAAGGCATGCTACTACAAAATATTTAGATTCACAGGAATTCAATTCACAGGTTTTATCTGACGAAGTAAATGCCACCAGAATATTTCTGTCTGGCTCCAATAGGCAGTCCCATTTCCTCATATCTTACTACTACCGAATTTACTAAGTAAACACCACATATTATGGAATAAATACCTAGATCCACAGTCCCTGAAATCAATGGATGTTCCATTGACAACTGTGGGCTTTAGATTACAGACCCTTAAGAAGACATTACCTATTTCAAATGACCTCTTATTATGCAGCTAAAAGCAACCAGCGATAAGACCTTTTTGGAGCTGATAAAAAGCCTCCAGAGCAGTGGTTCTCAAAATTAGAGTTGCAGCCTCAGGTTAGAGTGCGAAGAAGTTTTTCTGCAGGGTCACAACATATTCTACAAAGTTAAGATCTCATTGTAAAGGAAATTACTTCTGACTCTTCTGGCAGCAAAGATAACCTTCAGAATGTAAATAGCTGAGGCAGTTTGGTTTATTGAATATACAATAGTAGGGAATACCCAGTTCACGATGCTTTCTACAAGGATAGGGAAATTATTCTATTCTGATGTTATAAATACAAAATAACACATTTGTAAGCGTCAAATATAGGTACTACCCAACAAATCATGGTGTGGTAAACTATTTCAGCTGGGTTTCTGGTGTTGAAACAGCACCAAAGTTTCTGTCAGAGTGAAGATATTCTGTGAAAGACTTTACAGGATGGGAATGGCTTGAAATTAGAGTTTTCTAAAGATTATTGAGTTTAAGTTTCAAATATTCTGGTTGATTAAAAAGGAAAAGTTTAAGACATGAGAGTGTAGAAACTGCCACTGTTTAAAAGTTGTAATGCAAAGAATTAAAATAGTCACAGAGAAGTTTCATAGGAACAAACTTCTGAATCCTTCACCAAGAACCAGCATGTGCTCATCCATCAGTATCCTGCTCTCCAGGATGAAGTTTCACTACACATAAGAAGATATCCTTTACAGTGACTGGTAATATACTTCAGGGGCTGAACTACATAAGCACTTAGAATGCTTCAGTTTTATTTATATAGGCTGTCTTAAAAGTACTGGCTATATCCAAGACGCATCGGATGACCCAGCCCTTATGCTCCTCATCAAAAGCACGGTCCGATGCCTATTGAAGTTAACAGGTATTGTTTTCACAGAGGAAGAAAAAAATACTGTTTTGTTGTTGGGTTTTTTTTGGGGTGGGGTGGGGGTTTTTTTTTGTTTTTTTTGTTGGTTTTTTTTTTTTACAAAAGACCTGAATTCTCAGTGTTCCAATGGAAATCAATACACAGAACCTAATCTTTTCAGAGGTCCAGACTCTCTTCTGTAGTTCAAAACACTTGTTGCTAAAAGGCTTTGTTCCCTGGTTTGTAGGGGACCATTCTATGGGGAAATGGAACTGGTGTTAAAAGGGAGTAAGAAGAGAGTTTTAGAGGAAAAGCTGTTCTATAGGGAAAAGAAATACATATGGAGAAACAAGCAGACTATATCAGTGTCCAAAGCACTGAATAATATGCTCCGATTTAAGTAATTTATGTCAGTCAAGTATTTGGTCCAATATCACTGAACTGAGCTGTTGTCATAAAACTTATAAAGGAATTCAAGATAAACCTCGGGCAGGCTGTAAAGAAACAGGGAAAGTAGAGAGACAAACAGTTCTGAGAAAAGGAAAAGGGAATGAACCTGGTGGAACAAGTGGCCTTTTCCTGCTCTGTAGGTTTTCCAAGAATAAACCTATTTAAAGAATAAAATTATTGCAAATCTGTCCCTACAGTTACTGTAGTGATAATGAAAGCCACTAAAATGAATATTTGATAAATGAATAAATGAATAAAAATGAAGGGAATAAATGAATGGTAAATGAATCTAAATACTAAATGGTGAAAATTAAATGAATAATTCTCTTAAATGAATAAATCCGCTGCACTTCAGTTTGTTACTGCTCTATACAGATTAAATTCCTCTTAAGCAGCATCTTGAAAGGAGTTTACATTGCACTACACAGATAGATATATATATACTGGGGGTTATCAGGATAATGGAAAGTAAACATCTGTGTGTGTGCCATTGCTTGGTTTCTTTAGCACACACCAAAACTGACAATTTAGTTATTAGTTAGATTTTACAGTTGGTGCAGTCAGTGACTGTTGCAGAGGCAGAGGTATCTCAATTTTTGCCTGAGCTCTTTAATTCTCTTAAAGTAACTGTGCATATCCTGTACTGTTATTAAACATTAGGATTTGGGGCGTTGTAAAAGACACAAGTATCAGTTTGTTCAGACAGCATACAGTCTAGAAGTCAAAAAGGAAGACAAGAGTTTTAGAGAGGGAGCTAGAAAGGTTATTCAATACAGCAGTAGTTCTTCAAAGAAAGAGAAAAAGGAAGAATTGACAACAATGATTGAATGTAGAAGGGAAGAAATATTCTGAATATTTCAGGAGGAAGGAATCCAGAGATATACAGGTTGCAGACAGGTGGAAAGGAAAAGATACATAGGGCTAGGTGAGTAATCGAAAGATGGAACGACATGGTCAGAAAAAATATTTGTCAGTGGTCAACATAATTAAACTAGAAAAGAGTTCCCTAATTGACATTGCTTAGAAGGTTAATCTGTGGACGGCCCAACCTTTAGTCCTTGTTCAGACTAGACCCCCTAGTCACTCTAGCTGGAATTGGCAACAAGAAATTTGTACCCCATCACCTCTGTCATTTCATTAGCATCAATATTTTTGTCCAACTGCCTCCTTATTTAAGCATTTGTATTGCAACCTGCTGCTAGAACTGAAAGCAGAATTTTGACCCTGCAGAATCTATGGAGAGAAACTTTTTTATTGTTGTTTAAAAGAAAAATGCAACTTGGCTCCACTGGGAGTTTTTATCACTTTTAGCTGTGGAAAATTAAACTGTTCTTATGCTGTACAAAATGTTTGTCTTCTTCCACTCCCCCACTGTTAAATTCTGAGTGCTCTCCAGAAGCAGTAGTCCCAGTAACTGAGAAACGTGACAGTCAATACAAACAAAACCCCACAGGATACATGAGTATATACCCCCTGAACCTCCCTAACAGATGAAATCAAGGGTTACTTCAATTCCTCAGATTTAAGCACCAGATTTAGTCTATTTACAATCCAAAATTCTATCTCTCTGTAAACCAAACAATTTAAATTCTACTCCAGAGTCACATAAATCTTAAAATAATACTGCATACCTGAAAAAAAGTGAAACATCAGTCCGATTTAGAACTTGTTGCTGCATATTTTACTTCAATTCTCCTCTCATCCCCTGGAGGAGATGCAGTAAACAAAGACACCTTGAGAACAGCCAAAACCATCATGTGCTTCTGGTATAACTGCACCCAGCTTTGGGTTTAGCTTTGCACAGCTGCTGTCGTTTGGTCACTAATGTCACTGTTTCTTACCTAGGTCTCACTGGGGATTTAGGCTTGCATTTTTGGTAGATAAGTTAAACCTGTAAGCTTTAGTCAGTAACAAGTCTCATCATGAGGTCCCTGTATTTTGAACTAGTGCTTCTCATTCCAGATTGTGTTTCTTTGCTTTGCTCTTACTTTAACAGAGTTTAAGGATTGTAACCCAACAGGTCTTTTACTTGTCTTTTGGTAATTCCTTCCTATTTGATATCTATGTAGTTTCTGTACCCCAGTTCTGAAAATAATTATTACAATATACATTCTATACATCATAAAAAAGAAAATTTCAAATACAACAGTCTACATAAAAATGGCTGAGCAATCTTATGATGGGTTTGTATCTCCTTTTTCTCCATGGAAGGAGCCAAGACCCGCATCCCAGTATTTCCTAGCCTTGATGTTTAAAATGAAATTACCAGGTTAAAACCAGCAGACACATCAATTAAAACAAAGCAATGAATAGGATGCTCACAGTCCATTTAAAAGTAACATACTTTGCCCTGTTGCCCTTTTCTTTTTTTCTGACTCTTAAAACGCTGGACTTAGCTAGTAAGTAGTTGGTATCTAGCTGATATCTACACATCTGTCTCGGTAAATTTACAGAACTAAATTTACACTGGATTTATTACCTGTCTTAATGTCTATTAGTCTTACAGCAGCAGTTTTATGTGATCGGTTAACTTGGCTTTGAAACAATAACTAGCAAAGGCATTTTAATAGTTCTAATTCTCTGCACCACATTAGAAAATATTTTGTCATTACCTTTGTTATTGTTCCATTGTTTGCCAAGCCGCAAACCTGTTGATATCCCGCAAACACTTCAACTCTTAAAGTTAAGGCAAGACTGATTAGCAAAAAATTCTGAAATACGAAGCTCCATGCGATCTTGTTTACTCATTAATTGCCAAAAAGCCATTTTGTGCTCCTCATTCCCTTTTATAGCTATTGACTGAAATGTTGCATCAGTATCAATTATGGGGATTTGAAATGGTGAGAATGGTGGAGAAGCAGAGAATGAGACTTCATGATCACATCAAAGCCATAAATATTGCCATTCTTACTGTTCTAATGTCCCTTAAGCTTTATATAATGGTTAATTGATTGCTAAAAAATCTTTCAGGTTCATTTAATTTTCAAGAATGTAGCCTTGTTAGTATGTTGCAAGGGCTCTTTTTTTTTTTGTTTTTAAACAGCAAAGTTATATATTATGTGGCATGAATTATAAAGCAGTTGTCATGGAGATGTTGCTAATGCAGGAGACTATATACTGTGTACTTCGAAAACTGCAAAGCATATCTGTTTACAAGCACCTTTTCTGAATGCTTTGCAACTGGTGGTTAGACTATTACCTGGATAGTTCATTGCACCACGCCCGAGTATTACGCTATCGCAGTGGTATATCCAGATAGCTCTCACTTCTTACCTGCCTAGACATTACTGGAAATTTTAGCGGTATTCAAAGACCGTAATGAGGCAGTGAATTGAAATATATTGAATTGCTCTGAAGATTATGCCTTATCAAATAAATGTAGAAATTACACGGAACTCAAATAGGTAATATTAAGAGCTTGAGATCTAGGACTTCTTTTTTTCTTCCTTTGATATATCAATATTAATTAATTCAGCTAAAAAACAGTAGGAATACAAAAGCTATCTTAATGAACCGGTGTCTGCAATCTGGTGGCTCAAGATTTGCTTACCCCTATAAGATTTTGGTAAGTAGGTTACAGAACTGTTTCCCTCTGTTTGCACAGCTGTGAAATGGGGACATTTATGCCTAATTATCTTTATAAACTGCTTTAGAGCTCTCAAGAGTGAGAACACCATTTAGATGTTAGGAAAAAACACCTCTATCTCAAAAGTTTCTCAAAAGATAGTATTCACCTGCCTTTCTTAATAGTCGTACTTTATATGTATACAGTGATATTAATCTGTAACTTTTATTCTTTAAGTGCCGCATTCCATCTTTAACAGTCAGTTTGACAATGTTTTTGCTTGTGTGTTACCAAACAGAATAAGCTGGCATGTACACTTGTTTCATAAGACAAATGGTTTTAAAGGAAGGTTTGCAGTATTACAGAATCTCATAACAGCAAAGTATCATTATCTTTCTGTCTTTTCAGGTAGTGTCTGTAGAAGATACTGGATTTTCTGACAGAGAAAACAAGATACAGACTTACTGAAAATTGCTAAGTAGGTTTTGCATTAAGCGTCAAGCTCACTATTTCATATTTTCATAAATATGTAGAAAATCATGATGCCTTGCAAAATGAAACTTAAGGGACCAGTTCATGAAAAAATTATATGCTCCGTTTACTCTGGCCTCCTATGTACTTTATTTTTTATAAACTCACTTATCCTTTTTATGCAGAGGACCATCTCTCTAATAATAACCCAGAAGGGTGGACTGCAGAATGGGGAGGGAATAAGCCAAAAGAGGCATTTGCATTTCCAGCACAGAAAATACATTCAGAAATTTACCCCACATTAGAAAACAAATGAACCACACAGAGTTCTCTTGTTGTTTGGAAGGGGTTTTAGTGTAGATAAATGAATAAAATTAAGAAAAAAAAAAAAGTGGGGGACACACAATCCTTCTAATGGCTTTTGTAGATGGCAACATGTGATTTACACACCCCAAACCACTTATTTTATCGCAGAAGCGACACTGTACACCCCAGATATTTTTTTCTTCTCTCTGTTATTCCTCAGTTATTCCATATTTTTCCTCCCTTTTTACTCTTGGGGACAACCTCCTTCTGAATTATACTAGCAGATAAATATGATCTTATTACCCTGGTGGGATTCAATGACCAGAAAAAAATTCAATTGGAAAATGCCTGCTCACATGTTACCTGAGCAGGCAGGCTTTGCTTTTCTCACCAGGTGAGGAAGAATTACTTCCCTGTTTTTTTCTTACAGATGATTAGTGATGTCAGCTATGTTTCTGCTGCAGAAAATTTAGTTTGAAATATTCACCTCTTTTAGAAATTACCCAAATTTGTTAATACATGTGAAAACAGCAAATGCCTCACCCTTGCTAGACTTCTACCTTCTATTAGCTCATGCCAATTACAATGGATAAGACTGCGCTTTTTGCCTGCTGGCCTCTATTGATCCTTACTGTTGTTTTTTTTCCCCCACTAGTATCAGTTTGTAGTCAGTGGTTTTATCATGGACTTCAGTGGACTGCGAACTCAGCATATTACTACAACTTCTCACACAGACGTACAGAGAAAGATCTTACACATCTGCTGAAATATTCTACTCTTTAATATGTGACATACATACCAGCAAAGGCACAAAACCTTCTTAAAAGTTGCATGCAACCATTTTTCCCTCATTCCACTGATGATTTTGCTACTTGTAGAGAGGGAACCTAAGGAGGGAACTTGAAGACAAAAAATGCAATTAAACATTAAACAAGATAAGGCTAATCACAGTCTTTTCTCTGGCAAAAATTATTAGAAATGGACCTGGCGAGGAGGGGAGGACAGGAAGGATGATGAAGGAAAAGTCAACAAATGCTGTGAGAACACAGATTTTTTTTTTAATCTCTGCAAAACCAGACTTAGAAGTCATTAGTGATCTCTCTGTACTTTATAATTTACAGCACTCAAAAATAATCCTCACAGCAAACCATGATGTCATATCATCCACATTTAGTTGCAGTCTTGAGAGTATGATTTCATTTCTGTATTGAAGTGAGCATGGTTTTAAAATTAGAGGGCAGGACTGGATGTTAAAATATATGATTTCTAATCCTAATCATGGAACATCAGTTAATTCAATAATCTTAAATAAAGTTTAATGTCTCCATTTTGGGCTTGCTGTCTGCTAATTTCAGAAGATGTTTAAGACTCCACATGCCAAAATAAATAAGAAGAATCCTCCCCCCTTTTCTCCCCTACCCCTAATGAAAGCCAACAGATTATGGCTCAGAACTGCCAGGAAGCTTAGTAGCAACTTCACGTGCTCTGCAGTATTTACAGAGTCTCAAACTGAAAGGTAGCCACACAATGGCAAAGTATATTCTTATCAGAGAATATTAAACTTTAGTTTAATGTTCCAATGCAATCTTTATATACACCCTGTTAAAACATGGGTTACAATTTCATTGCATAGCTATAATGGAAATTTTATGCTCTAAGTATGACAGCAAAAGCTGAATGAAATCAGAAAAAGACACAGGAAACAGTGTGGCCTGATGAACCCTGATAATTACTATAGTTTCATGTGTTGGACTGGTGTAGACCATCTTAATAGCAGAGCAAGAACGACACCAATTTTCATAAATTTTTACATTAGTAATGCCTCGTGCAGATTAGAATGCAATGCTCTGGAACAGCAGTTAGGAACTAAGTGAATTTCTGGGCAAAGCTCACCACTGAGGGTGGGTCCTAGCCTTCGTCCTGTAGGCATGGTTTGTTCCTCCTGTGTCACTTCAAAAGAGTATGTACAGAACTGGAAAGATGTTGAAGTCATTCCTACCATGTGACAGTGAGAGTGAATCATGATAGTTGTTCCTACTGTGGAGCAAAGAATGTGAATGTGTGAATGTGTAGAGACATTAAAGTAATCATTAATCCTTTTCTACTTGTCAAACAAAAATGTACTCTTGGGGTGAGAATATGTTTGGCTGAGAACAAGCTTTTAGTAAAATAGATTTGGCAGATGCATATTTGCAGATGATCATGAAGGATGAATCATGACATTTCCTGACAACAAGCACACCAAAATGTCTGTTTTGCTACTCTCTCTCCCTCTGGGTATTGCATCAGCCATACATACTATGTATGTTTTTGTGTACAAATCATTCAAGCACTAATGAAGAAAATTCTTTGGTATCTACTTCGGAACACAACACTACTGTAACAATATCCTGGTCACAAGAAAAGCAGTGAAGAACATCTGAAGCAATTGATCAGGTTCTTCTGAAAGGCTACAATTTTTGACCATTACAAACGTATAGACAAATTCTTTAATTATCTACAATAATTATATTCTCATAGAAGACTTTCTTTTTTATCACTAAACCTCATCAAAGAAGATTAATTAGCTAAAGACAATTTATCTGAGATCAGTAAACACCTCCAGTGCAGAACACATTAAAGCAAACTGTGATTTTATCTTACATTTGAGTGAAGAATAGGAACTGACTGGCAAAATGAATGAATGAATGAATAAATAAACCGATAGGTAAATAAATAAAATTGAAATTTTCTCCCAGTTCAGTATTGCTTAACATTTCAATTTTATGTTATTTACTTATTAAGAGATTTGTATGAAACCAAATCAAGCCAGCAAAAGGAAAATTAAGCTAATACAAAGTAAGAGTAAGACAAAGAACCCAGAACACCGATGAAGATGTTAGATCAGTTTGAGATGATGCTCAGAACCACATCAGATCCATGTAAAATGTACTTAATCTCGGAGCAGCCTTTGGCTAGCTGAAGTTAAATTTTCAATAGCCTCTATTAAAGAGGCAGGTACTCTCATGCTTCAACATCACATATTTTTTATCTGTGAAAAAAGTTACAACTTCAAATTCATGTTGACAACTATACAAAACCCCAAGAAAAGCATACTGAACTGAACTTGTAGATTGATTCAGCCTCATTCATTGTCTTTTTCAGTTTTGTTTGTTTGTTTTCTTTTGCATTTTTTCTTACTTTCTTTCTTACTCCTTCCTTTAAATTAATTGCTTTTGTAAGGAGAAAGAATCTGGCTAGTCCATAAAAACTTGTTATTGTAATATTTACACATTAAAATTCTACTATGCCTTTGAAGTTGAATGCTGCTACATGTACGGTACAAGCTGTGACCTCCCAGGTGATATCTACTAGAGATCCATCTAGTCTGACTTGTTGCAGGTCCAGAGCATCGAATCAATATCAGTGAGAATCACACAGGCTCTCAAAACACAGAGGCTGCTAATGTAAAAAAGGTACAAATAAATGGGTTATCAAAGGCTTCAGTTCGTTGTACTAAGTTTTACAATACCTTTGTTTATTCTTAAGGATTTTCCCCTAAAACTAAATTTTAAGCATTAATTAGTTCTTTAAAATGGATGTAAAAGCAAATAACAGCACTGCATCACAGTGAAGTTTAATCACATTCATTCTGCTTGAGCACACTAGTTACATTTGACCAAACAGTATCTTCCAAACAGTATCCGGCCTTAACATGAAGAAATCCACAAAGGTTATTTCTACATGTTGCAGTAATCTTTTATGAAGACATTTTACCTCATTTTTACTTTGAAATGTTCAGTTGCATTTTCCAGAGGAAACTGCCACTAGGTTCACTATCTCCTCAACTAGGAGGAAAGATTACAGACAATCGCTACGACCAGTGGGAAGCACAGGCCATTTTGGAATAACGATAAACCCTTGGTTTGTCAATCGACAGTACTTCACCAGTAAGGCTTTAAACAGATTTTGTTTGCTTGCCATCACCCACTGTTTCTGTCTTCAGATAGTCAGGGCAGTCATTGTTCTTTGCAGATATAAAGAAGCTGCAGTACAGGATTCTGTATCTGGCTAAGGATGTTTATTTATTGTTAAGTATAATATATCGAAAGTCATAGCAATGCTAATGGGTCAGTACAGGTACCTTCCATCATGAGTTACCGAGATGCATTTCTTCAGCAAAACTCCTAGGTAGAATGTTTTCAGCTAGCTGAGGTTAATCAAGATAGGTCCTTCATCATCTCAAGAAATAGAGCCAATAACAAGTAACAGAAATAATATCATAAATCATTCTTTACAAAGTACGATCGACTATTATTTGCTAAAATGCCCGTCATGGTGAATTTACATACTCTTACTTGTTGAGTGACAATAAGAAAGCAAAGAGAAAGAGTCACAAGGGACACAAGAAGGTAAAGTACTGCTATGTACTACCATATTTGATAGCAGGTATTGATTTACAGAACAAACTAGCAAACGATCTTGCCTACAAGTTCAAGGGATATGGCTCACATGGCAGTCTATTCCTGACACGAAACAATCTAAATTCCTGTCATTTTGAACAGTTAGCTTCTCAGAAAGTCCTGGATACTCCTGAAAGGAAACAGCATAAATAGAGAGAGTATGTTTTATTATCTGTTGCCATAATTCTTGTATTAATATGTAGGGTAGGTTCTGCTCACAAGATGGCAGTGTTGATTATTACACACTGCTTCACTGAGCCTTGTTCTAGCAGGCCTCTTGTGTTGCTACCCAGGAAAAACCACACAGGGTGGAATTCCCTAGAGGGCTGCATCTCCACACCTGCTAACCCAAAAAGCAGATCATCTGACACATCACACTGTGTATTTGCTACCATAAACTTTACGGATTAAATATGCAACATTCATCTAAATCTCTGAACATCCTAGCACCCAAACAATGTTGATCTTTGTTTTCCAGTTCTTATTAATGTCGATAGAAAGCATTTTTTCCATCCTTACAGCTGGCTTTTTCCCTGTAGAGAGAAGGGATGGTCTCTAAACTGGTAGGATTCCACATTTCCAACCTCTGTTACATTTTCTTTAGCAGCCAAAGGTTCCACATGGTTAACACAAATGATTACCAATGGCTATTTGCAATGCAGATATGCTCAAGTAGTTTTGGAATCCTATATTGAGTAACAGTCAAACTTTACAGAACTTTTCTTCTGGACCCAAGAGCTTGCATCATACTAAATACACTCACGACACAAGAACTGATGCATTTTCTGTTCAAACTCAGCAGTGCTTCTTTAACTAACAGTGCACTCAAAAATCAAACAGGTTTCATAGGACACCTATTTATCCAGCTCTTCTTCAGAGGTTGAGAAGAAAGAGGCTTATCATTTCCACTGAACATTGTGACATTTTTTGGAGAATTGCTTAAAGCGTGAGAAAGCAAAAGGGCATAAAATTCACTAACATTTATCCAAATCCAGAATAAAAGACAAGGATATTTAATGAAGATTGATAACTAAGGGAGATTTGTGTCAGTAAATGAGAAAATAAAGCATTCAGAAAAGGGATATTATATATTTTTTCAGTAGTGAGCCTAACTGCAAAGATGTAGCACAATGAACCAACATGCCAGAAACAGGCAAAAGTACAAACCAGAGTTGCCAAAACAAGTTAACAGAGTTTCTGACTGCAAGTGCTGTTCTCAGCATCTACAGTCATCAGGGCATGGAGAAACACCCGATATAAACTGAGGCAAAACTGACAGGATCCCATTATGTAAAAAATGAACGACGGGAACAATGTTTCTTTCAAAACAAGAGCATTAAAAATTCTTTTATTTACTTGATGTAAAACTGAAATATGCTTACTTATGCATTCCCACTGATCTGTCTCCAATAATGAAAGTGATTTTAAAGTAAATTAAATTTGCAGTGTTTACTCTTGATCATCACATGCGAGACGAAGCTTTTCTTAAAGAGCTGCTGTGCATCCAATGAGACAACATTTGCTTTGGACACTGTAACAGAAACATTTAACATTATAATGATGGTAAGGCTTCCAAATTCAATCCCAACAGCAACAAAATGCAAAGCTCTGGCTAAGACTGCATCTGTAATGCAACCAGTTCCGTGTACATCTTCAGTTCACCTAGAGCTTCAGATCATTCATGTTTGGTGTCACTTGTAATCCACCACAACATACTAAGAACAGAGTCACAGTCCTGAAGTTGCAGTTTCCTGCTTTGCATGCGTAGTTAAATATCTACTGTTTAGTAAAGAGTTTCTATTAAATTCATTTGTCATCTACATGATACATATTTTGGAGACAGGCAACATTTTTGAAGGATGGGTGAGTTGTATGAATGTTAAATCTTCTCAGCCACTGTGGTGATCAGATGGCTGAAGCTATCACAGCTATACAAAGGCATTCATGTATTCCTTCCTACTGACAATGGGGAGCTCAGGGAGAAAAACTTACTTCTCATTCATGGACAGAACTCAACACTGTGGTTGCTCAATTGCAAGAGCACTTTCTCTCTCCTCCATTGCCCCCCATGTAGTTATTTCTCTGACACTTCCTCTCATGAAATGATTTTCAACAGAGCAGTGTGTTCTGAATCCGTCTGAGCCAATGGTGGTTTTGTCACCTCTGTTTTCCTTCCACCTTTTCAGTCATCAAGGCTGCCAGAGCATCTGCTATGCCTTTCCCCTGTGAGAATGACAATGGATTCTGACCTTGCTTTCCTTTCCTTTCTCATTCCTTTTACAGCATCTGTGTAGGTATCTGTAGCCAAAACCACAAATTTGACTGGCGTCTTAGAAACGTATTTTTCTACTCCAGACTAATCTCATCTGGCCAAACGAATGTATCAGGTGACAAGCATTCTGGGATAAGAAGGACCTTTTTCACCTGTGTGTATACGATTATGCATTGCATGAGTTCTGGCTCTGTGCGTAATTAATGAACTTTAGTGATGCTAATAAATGCCACCATAACAGAATGAGAATTCGGTGTCCTAGCATGCTGGAACAGGCTAGCCTTGCTTTAGCAACTTGCTACCCTCTCATTTTGCTAAGTGTTCCTTTCCCGCTTCCCAGTTGATTCTCTATTTACTTCCTTGCACAGTCTGTACCTACAGCAGAGGCTGAGTTCCTACTGACATTGATCGGGAGTCTGAATTTAGACTCTGCAGTGGAGATTTGAAGAGTGCACTGGTGGGGAGAAACTTGCCCTTGGCTGCTGCATGCATGACTCACTAAAACTGATATTTCAGATGTCCCAGATTATGACCTACTTTACTGTGTATTACTCAGAGAGATGAGTAAGACATTTCTGAGGCTGATAGAAAAACAGTATTTTTTGTGGTAGCAAGGAAGAAATGCTTTCTTAAACATTAGATCAATTTTGAAATTCTTGTATCAATGATTAAAATTCCCTGGGGCCACTGTGCAAAGTCTACTGAAGAACCAAATTGATTTTCATAGGCTACAAATCAGATCTGCGGTCTTTAACTGAAATGCAAGGTGCATGTTTCCATACATAAGGGATCATCTAACTGATGAAAGACCAAATAGGCCTCCATAAATAGATTTACTGTTTGGCAAAATTACAGGATTTGTGGGTAATTAATTCAGTACTGGCTCTAGAAGTACTGTTTTCAGCCTATTCTGCAAACTTAGTGTGGAACGGGCCTTAGAGTCAGACTATCTTTTAGCATGTCCCTAAGTGCTTCGCTGATGTAATATCATAGATCCACTGAAGTCACTGGAAGCCTTTCCCTGACTTTTATGAGCTTTTCATAGCATCTTCTATGATTCAGTTTTCCAGGTATAAAATGCGAATATGAATAACAGCTCTTTCCTCCTATTATCTGTCATGTCTATTTAAACTAGAAGCTCTTAGGGCAGAACTGTCTTTTATATGCAGGTCCTGAGCATAGAACAATGGTCCCCCAGCTCTGGAGGGGAGCTAAGTACTACCATAATATTATGCTCTAGGTCAAACCAGTCTTAATTTATGGAAGCTCAAAGGCCCATGCTATGCAGAGGGCCAGGCTAAATCACCAACTGGATCCTCTTCTCTAGAATTTAATATGAGTAACCAGGACACAGCTAGTAAAATGCAAGTCTAGTTCTGTTTTTCTACTGCTACTAGAATTTCTCTGGCTCTGGGTACATGCATGGATTTATACACCCATGTAGATTAAACCTGCTATTTAATAAGCAAGTCTTGAAAGAGCTGTGGCTCAAGATTTTGAAAAAGTTTTGAAGAATGAAGCAAATACTGGGGGGTGTGATTACACTGAAATCAGTGCAAAGATATCATCTCTTGCAGGAACTGCATGGCAACTTTGTGGACTGAACACTCGTCATATAGGTCTTAACCATCACATTAATCTCAGAAGAGATCTGAGAGAGCTTCAAGAAATTTCTTCTTATTCCCTTTAATATTGTAATATACTTGTGTTGGTCTCTTTTTAACCCTATACTGTAACGTAATATGTCAGTAGGGGGGGATTCATAAAACATCAGCATTTTGATCTGTAATACTCTTGGACTTTTAAAAAAAAAAAAAAGTTTCTCCAGATAAAAGGTGCCATGTTCAGTTGCCTGTTTAATCTGCAAATGAAAGGCTGATATAAAATACCAAAGAAGAAAAACACAAAATAATAATGTTTACCATGCAAGTAAACTTCATTAATACAGAAGATCCTTATCTGGACGACTCAAAAGATTCCATGTGGGTGGACTTTTCTGCTGTGAGAAATAAAGTTTTCTTTTGCAGTCAACATTATATAAAGCCAATGACGTCTCCTGGTTTGTTTATCAATATGTTTAAAATGAATATTAGATATAAAGATTAAAAAAAAAGTAACCTATTTTAATTATGTTAAGATTTTAAATATGGAATGTAAGAAAAATTATATTCAGGTTACCTCATCAAAGCAAAATGATGGTTAGACTTGTAAGTATGTACATTTTCAATTTTCTGTGTTAATTAAATGGCCTTACCCAACCTGTATTTTATATCTATTATTTCAAATTTTGACTGATGGTAGGAATACAGTATTCTAACTGTATAATAAAAATTCTAATGAGTTAGGATAATCAATCAAAGGATGACCACTCTGAATAGAAATTAGGAGTTTTGTATTATAATTCACTACCAAATACTTCCACCTAAAAATTTGAGGTAGGTAGCTTTATCCTAGAGGTTCACACTAATGCCTTCAACAACCTCAGAAAGGAACACCGGCATTTCTGCTAAAATATGTTCAGTGTATTTAAGAGCTTATTTAACTTGGTTGTAAAATTCTACTCTGGGCCATTACAAGAAATGTAAGAGATTTCAGAATGATAACAGGGTGTCAACACACTGTAGTAATTACACCTTCAACATTTTTGCAAAATTTTAGCACCAGTCTTTTCAAGACCTGCTTGCTGAATAGGAAATTTAACTGCAAAACTGCAAGCAGCAAAAGTTTTGTCTAAACCCCATTGAAGTAATAGGAAGACTTACAGTGATTGTAATGAACTTTTCAGCAGACAGAAAACATATATCTTGGATATAGAATTTGTTCCAGAACACATTCCATCTGACATAAGAACATCTTTCTTAGTTCTTATATTCATTTATCATATTTTTAGAACATGATTTTCAAAGCATGGATTACATTAAATGGTTTATCAGTTATGTGATAAGAATTAACATGAGTTTAAGATGAAAACCAGGCCTCTGGGGCCATACTACTAGTATTACTACTACTGTTGCTGCTGCCATTAAGGCATGAAGTAGTCTCTAGACTTTCAGGGGTATTCCAGTAGCTATCTGGCTATATGGAACTTCCTCTACTGACATTACAAATACTTGAAAAGCAGAAAAAAGGTCCGATTCATATGCTTAGATTTTGAAAGGCTCATGACACTTTTACATTGCAAGTACATTAGAAAGTGAGGATTTTGGATAAAAAGTTTTGAGGAGCTGACGGTCACTAATCTACATACAAATAAAACAAGCATACAGAATCATTAAATCACCAATGATGTGACTACAGCTGCCCACCTCAGATCCTTTCTTCTCAGATTCACTGTTGCAAGTACTCTTCTACAATGTACTCCCTAAACTTTACACCATTAAATAGAAACGCACACACATACATATACAGGAATGATACATGGATTTTTTTTTTCATTTCATCACGTGCCCTATGCACAATCTACCTTTTAAAGGAAGAATGCAAGAAAGTATAAATCTTAACAGGGTGGGTTTTTTGTACTTTGCTTTCATTTAACATATGTAATAGATCTCTTACAGTAATTGTTACTAATTTCTTTTTCCTGTATATAAATACTTTAATACTTACAAATGAGGCAACAAAGTCAATTTGACATTTAATGTTCCACACAGAAATCACAGACACTCTTCCAAGGCATTAATTAAAATTACAGTCACATAATAATGACAGCAACAATAAATACTCATATACAGGTAATAAATTAACTCATTAATTCAGTCAGTACACAGTTGTAAATAACTATATGAAAATAACAAATATTTTATATCAGGGCTTGAAATGTTAGCTCTGTTTTTAATACCAAGTAGCTATCCTTGGTTGTTCAAAATAATTATGCTTTAATGGGATGTTAAAATATACATTTTATTAAGGAATCTGGGATAAATTGGTTGGAAACTTTGTAAAAACACTTCAAAAAGATTCACACGCTTTTTCAAGTTCTGCCTTATTCATGAAACCAAAAATCACCAAATAAAAGCAGTGGATGTGTGTGTTTACATATAGATATATGTGCCTGTGTATGTGTGTATGCATATATGCATATTTATATTTTATATACACATAAATATATAGACATGCACACAAAATACAAAATACATATACATATGCATATCTGCAGGTTCAAACATCTTATTTCCAAATACATTTCACTGAAGGATGCAAGATCATTCCTTTAAAACATTTTTAGGAAAAAATATGATACATATGTGAACTGCTTTATTTCTGATTAGCAGAAAGTCTTCAGCTTTTATCTGCTTAATCGTGGTACTATATGGCAGTCCTGTATAGGCAAAACTCCCATCACAAGGACCAGATCACTGATACTAGTTTTGACAGAGGGAGCACATGCCGACAGCATCTGACATCCTTTTTGGCTGCTGTGTGTGTCTCTGTCAGAAAGAAACCCCATCAATCCATTCTCACAAGGAAAGAAGTCAGAAAGGCCATGCATATCTACCCTTTATCCAGTGGCATATATAAATACCTTATTTTGTCTCACAGCTGTTTCTGTGACATAATTTGGAAAAATAGAAATGTCATTCTCACTTCAGAACCTTGCCCATGTATGTACTAGCTGCTCAGGTAACCTGCTGCTAAACTGGTTACAATACATGTTGCTAATACAGGAATTTCACTCACAAGTCCATACAACTTCTGGAGAATTTATTAACCGATCATTTTAATCCTCCAGAGTTTCCAGAAAGGCAGGTTTTGTAAGCACTGAGTTACTAGGTGCTTTTGATTTATTGATACAGTCTTTGGTAGGGAACTTAATCTGAGATTCATCCACAATGTACTATAGAATCACATCTCTATTGGCAAAAAATGTGGCATATCCCCAAGTTACCAGTCAAGAATGGTTTTAGTCCCATCACACTTGTTTATTGCAAATGACTTACTGGATATTTAAAATAGTATAAAACCGAAATAGAATATTACTAACCCATATAAGGGATATTTAGATTGTTCTGTATCTTTCACTGTAGAGAATACACTTCATTAAACAACCTGCCTTATTTTACACTTAATGTTAAAACAGGCCTGATAAAGCAATGTTTTGAGCATCTTAGAAACTTTATAATTGGTCCATACACACTGTTTCTTCACAAATGTTTTCTTTCCTACCTTGTAGTAAAAGTGTGCTACTTTTCAGTAGGACTGACAGATTCTTTTAAACCATAACGAACATTTTCAGTTGTTAATCCCTAAATTGTCCTGGCTGTGCCTTTCCCATAACAAAAGATATTTTTAAAAAGTTAGCTATCTGAAGCTGAAAATATATGAACTAGTTTATTTTCATTTCTATTACAAGTATAGAAATCAGTTTGGTACTTATCAGTTTGGTAGAACAGGTTTATTACAGGAATAGTAAAGTGTACAAAAAGTAACGACATACCATTCTTCCCCTGGGCCTTGTTCTGAAAAAATCTTCTACCGTATGGTAACAAAATATACTAAGGGCTTTGAAAAACACATACCAATTAGGTTCTGCTTAACACTGCAGTCACTTTGGTTGCCTCAACTGTACCTTTATACAATAAAAATTTATCTCAGCAACGATACGATAAACTTTTTAATACTAAGATTACTGTTTCATTGTCATGAATGAAAAGACCATGCCAGTGATTCATTTACATACCTACCCTGTGTACAACAATGGCCACAATCTTTACAAGAAAGTGCAAATATCTCAAAATTATCAGTGACAGATGAATTGGCATATAGCATTTTTTTCCCTAATCATCTTAGTAACTTTATCAGCTAAAATGAAACAATTTTACATTGTTTCAATGAAACTCCCATCTAACATGCCATTGCATCATGCAAGCATCCGATACAATGATCCAATATGATCGTGCAATAGAACCAGAAATTATGGTTACAGGCATGATTTTTTGCCATTTGCCTGAAAAGATATTCTAAAACTAATGTATTTCAAGGCGAGGAAAAAGTATCAGAGAGGATAAAGAACAATTTTCAAGCTATAGGACTAATCTTTTGTTGGCCAATAAGGATAAAATTATTTGTATAAGTTGAGGAATTTGCTCTTTAAGTGCTTTCCTTATGGAGATGATGTAAGGGGAGATTAAAGAACAACATAACGTCTTGTTTCCATAAGAGGCGAAAGGAACCAGCGAGTCAAGACAGGCTGATCGGCTTTCTCATAATTTGCTATTTCAGGTGAAGGAACCAATGAGCTGGGATAGGCCTTAACATAATACTGTACCACAGCAGTGGAAAGAGGATCATTAAAGCCAAGATGGGCCATGGTATAATTTTTGCTAACCCTGTGAAAATACATTTGGCGTTACTTCTGGTGAGACAAGAACCAACCAAATTGCTAATTTAGCATAATTATAAGGCTTGAGAATATCTATAAAATGCAGCAGAACTGCTGAACTAACAAATGGCTGATTTAACACAATAAATAGAACACAAGAAAAATAATGCAGTAACAGCATAGTTAAGACAGCTGCAGAATGAGGGGGAAAGGAACTATTTGAAAGGAACATTGCCTTTGGAATATGGAATTCAAAAGTCAGTATGGAATATTGAAAAGGGAAAATATGAGAGTTGGTTTTAGGAAACCAGTTTCCCAGAGAAACTTCCCAGAGAAAGAGAGAAACCTCCATACTGGGAAACTCAGCAGAAGCAATGAACTATCAGTCTGGGAAACTGAGGCAGTAAGGAACAGAAGGCCATAGGTTACAGACTCTTGAGGGAATAAGAGACAACTGAAAACTACCAAGGTGGGATCATAAGCATTAAAAACCATAGCTGCTAAAAATCAACTGCGGTGGAAGCAAACACTTTCTCCAGGAAACCTTGAGATGTGAGGCAGGCTGAGGGATGCCACTGTGCCTGCGAGTGCAGACTCTAAGGACCAACAGCAGTGCCTGATGGGCCACATCAGGTTGGGAGAGCTTGAGGATTTGGGAATGCTTGTCATAACATGATGTTGTGCCTTTAATATTTCTGTGGCTGCATGCCGAGTAGTTTGCTGTAGCTGTCCATTACCATTACTGTCATTAGAGTTATCTCGTAAGACTATTAGAGCCATTTGCCATCTACTGCCACTCTCGTAATTACCTCAGTATCCTAATTGTCTATTGTTATTGATTAGTTATGACTATCCATCTCACACTTAAACATTGATAAATCATAGTTGCATTTGGTACTGTCATGCTTAAATTTATACTAGCTATTAATCAATGTAAGTTTTTAAAAGCTGTCCTATATAATTCATGTAGTCACAGTCCCTTTGTTCACTTCATGGTATGTAGTCCCTTCCCCCCTTCTCCACTTACAGATCAGATTAGGCAAAATCATCTGCCACTGTGCATGCAAATTTCCCCAATCAGATGCTCTTTAGAAAAAAGACAAATTCCTAGCTAAATAGGTTGTGATCAAAACTTGAGCTGATCTAAGAGGTAGATGCAGAAAAACAAAGGAAGAATGTAACATAAGAATTGTAAGAGTCACTACGTATTTCTTAAAACTTGAGTCCCACTGACCACCAAAAGAGTTAGATTTCAGCCAACACATGTTGCACTATGTAAAACACAAGTATCTATTTTAACATTAGTCTATGCAGCTGGCAGAGGACAGGCTTGACTCAAGAGGTAAAGGGGAAAACAGCATACGTTGAGGATCAGTAGGAAAACAGAAGAGTAAAGTTGTTTTTTCCACAAGGAGTGGTCACAGGAAGAAACATGGTGGAAGGAGCTATCTTGAGAAGACTGGTAGATAGACAGGTTGGATTAGGCAGAAATATATATATATATATATAAAGCTATATTATTTTCATGGCTGGCTTACAAACAGAGATTATAACAAACTGCATATAAGACCAGCAAGTTAGATTTCACCATATTTTCAGAAGACTGACCTCTTTTTCCTGCTATGATGGTAACTCCTCTGTCCGTCCCTTTCTCATCAGAAGAAGACGACTTCAGCCATGTAAAAGAAAGTCAGTGATTGATATAAGTATCATACAAAACGTGACCCGTCAGTGGTTGTGTGGGGCGTTGGTGGCGAGGCGTTGCAGGGGCGGCTGTGAGGGGAGGCTGGGCCGCCCTGCACCGGACACAGCCGGTTCCAAGCGGCCCTGCCGCAGGCGCGGCTGCAGGCTGCAGTAAGGCCTCAGGGAAAGCATATTTAAGACAGGGCACAGTGCTGTCCAGCAGTGAGGGAAAGGTGTGAGGAGCCCTGTGAGCAGCCCGGCTAGGGAGGAAGGAGATGCTGCTGTGCCAGAGGAGGCTGTTCCCAGCAGCGCTGGGGAGGCCGCGGTGGAGCAGGTAGGCACCCGCGGAGGTCCCCATGGCGGAGCAGGGAAGAGTGTGAGGCGGGAAGAGCGGCAGAGAGGAGTTGTTGTAAACCAACCGCAACCCCTTCCCCAGGCCGCTGAGGCACCCAGAGGCACGTTAGCAGGGGGGAGTGATGTTGAGCCTGGGAAAAAGGGGCAAGAAGAAGGTGTTGTTTTAATTTTCGTCATTGTCTCCCACTATCCAATTCTATTTTAATTGGTAATGTATTAATTTTCCCCAAGTCGAGTCTGCTTTGCCTGTGACAGTAACAGGTAAGCGATCTCCGTGTCGCTATCTTGACCCACACAGCATTTTCACCTCATTTTCTTCCCCTGTCCTCATGAGGAGCGGGAGCAGGAAGGCTGCGTTGGCACCTGGCCACAGTTCAAGGCCAACCTGCCATCACGACAACAAAAACTGCAGAGCTGCATGAAGAGTGTGTCTTGGTACAGCAACTTGAGAAGGAAGGGCTCGCGTCAGACTTGGATACCAATTGGAGTCAGATAACCTATCTTACTGTAGCAACTAACTTTCATGCATTGGTATACAATTGATCCATCAAACATTTTAAGTAAAAGAAGGAAGTATTTTATTTCCACTTACAGGAAATTATATCATAAAAGCGTGACTAACTTTTCTGGAATAAATCCTTTGAATTGTTAGACTACTTTTTCCACATTTGCACCCACACCAATTTTCTTCAGGACAGGAAATTTTGGAACTACAATAAAGAGAGATCAAAGGGTTGTTTTTAATAGTCTGACACTTAGAATAGCTGTATAATATTAAGTACAGTTGACACCAATCATACCTAGACAGCAGCTGAAAATACTCAGTGCAGAGAAAATACCACTTTTCTGCCATGCCTTGGTCTCTTTTGTTAAATCTGCTTTCAGACTGCCAGGATGAGCTAACAAGGAAAAAAGAGTAGAGGAAACTACCTGGTTTGTTGTTTTGTTTTTAATATTTTTTTTTTAAAAAATATTTGTCATATACTTGTCCTATTTCACCAGCAAGTCCTGAAACCTTGCCCTGAAGCTGCTCACTTAGGACCAAATGCTTTCAGTAAGCAGTACAGTAGTCGTCGTAACTGGCAAGCCATTCTGGCAGCCATGGTGACAGAGGATATCAGCTGAAGCTTACAGGCAAATAACATTTTTTTAGTCCATGTTTAACTAAATTCACCTTCGCCCTGAATGTTACTGATGAGAACCTACATGCAAGGCATGAGGGAGGGTATTCCAATCAACAGTAGAAGTACTATCATTAAGGGCCACTGGAATCAGTCCATCGGTTCACTCCTTTCAGAGTACCAAGTGAGAAGCTGAAGTTCATGAAAACTGTAGCTTTGCCTTGCTTGGCTGGAAATTACAATGCTGCATTTATTACATAATGTATTCCTCTGATGTATATTTTACTTATCATAGATCATGAATTAATAGAGGCATGATTTTAGATAAAGGGATGGAAGGTAAATGTCAGCAGATGATAATATTCTCTGTATCAACATAACTTCTCATGTTGACTCTGCAGAAACTTCCCTTGAGGCTAAATCTGGCAGGCTGTGATTTGTGAAACAGTTTAAGGTGTATATTTGATAACCAACTATCCTAATTAGTTCAGTCATTATCAGTCTTCTTGATAGTTTTGGTTTCATTCCAGTATCTATTGATGTATATGAGAAGGCTCTGTTATTATCAAGGGAAAGCAGGTCATATTTCAGACTAACTGGCTTTCAATAGCTGTCATTGGATCATTCTTAAAGAAATGCAAAGTTCTCAGCTCTAGAAAAACCAAGGACACTGACTTAGGCCTCTGGTTCCCCTCCCTCCAGAGAGCCCCAAGTGATCAGGATAGCAAAAAATGGCACATCTAACAAGCTTTCTGGCCATCTGACTATTTATCATGGCATTCAATCTTGAGGATGGTAGTAGGATAGGCTTGAATTCAAGTTAGTAATGTTTCCTCTCCCTGACAATTTTATTCTAGCTTCTGTAAATAAAAATAACTATTTCTTTATTCTATTTTTTTCGTATAATTCATTATTACTGTTAGGCTACTTTGTGTCTTTACTGCCTTTTTTTTAAAAAAAAATCTCTATCTTTTCATGTCTCTCTTATTTTTATATTAACAATTTATTCTTTCACCAGATGCAAACCATTTGATGTTGCTAAGCTCACACACAGCCATTGTTATTGTTATCAGTATTAGTAATGGAATCATTATCATTCTCATCACTAAAAGCTAGCTCATTATCTGATAAGTCAAAATTTCCTCCCAAAGATTTTGAGGTATTTGCTTTTCCTCATTTGTATTCTCAGAAGTCATTTCTTTCTCACTGGCTGGAGATGAAAATGTACCTTCCATAAGTAAGCTGCCATTCTGCTCATTATGCAGCTTTGATTATTAATTTTTCTTTTCTCCTTTGCAGCACAAGAATGATTGCATTTTTAACTGGTTGATGACTCCCAAGGGATTTCCTTTGAAAAACAGCTACTAGGGGTTAAGGTCTGATTAGGTGGGCTTGAGACAACTCCTCATACAACTACTAAAATCCATGGGCACTGATAAGAGTGACAGTTGAACCACAGCATCGGCTGGTGGGTGGCTTCTTGGGGACTACACTTTGGCAAGAACTTGAGATAATGATACTGGTGACAAGATGGCCTTTCACTAGGGCAAAAGATGAAAGAACATTTCATTTCTTTTTCACCCTGCTTTCTCACCATATTGATTTGGCCACAATCTAGTCCAAACACCTATTAGCCAAGTTAGTTGCAACAGCTCAGACAAGCTTTTCAGTGTTTGCTTTCACTCTGCAAATGGGTGGCTACTTCTTCTTCTGTTAATACCCAGTTCTGCGGATGTATATGCTATATTCTTCCTTGCTGTAGACTGTCAACTCCATGGCTACTCTTTTGTCATCACTAGTTAACTGTGCTAGTGCAGAATATTGACTGTCTTCAAATCTATCTGCAGGGTAAGGTTATAGTTTGTCCAGCTTTCTTGCATCTGGTTTCGTTTAGTCCATCTTTGATTTGTCCTTGACACTATAGAGAGGGTGAGATTTTCTTTTCAAAACTGCTTGTTTGATATGGGAATCCTCTTCTGATCTTTCACATACATGGTTCTCCTCTTATGAAAGGCTACTTCATTTTGTAACTAGGGTCAAGAACAGACGTCTCCAATAAGAAGTGCCAACACATCAAATGTGCAGGATATTTGGAAAGAATATGTAATCAGTCTGGGGCAGAGGGAGAGCTGTTTCATTTTTGATACTCTGGTTTTGTTCTGCTTTTCTCTCACAAAGAAATATTTCTGATGATGAGGTACAGAAAGCTACCTGATGTGTGAGCTGTAAGTGGCCTTTTAAAATTCAATTAACTTTATTTTATGGGATTCATGTGTTTGTAACATCAAGGAGTCACATTACTGAAAATTAGTTTCAGTAATGCTCTTCTAATATTACTGCACAGCTATTTGTTCCCAAATGGAAAGAAAGCTAATTACGGGACTTAGTTTTTCACACAGCTGATACCGCTTTACCCATATTCCCTCACATGACATGAGATTATGCATGCATGTTACTAAATCATATTTTAAATCTGAGATATCTGACTTCTTTAGTAAACGAAGCATGTCTATTTGCTTAGCCAGGGACATTCACAGCCAGAGAAAGAATTTAGATTCCTGATTTCCATTTATCTCTCAGACTGTAAATTCTCAACTTTAACACATATTATGCCTAGAGAAAGGCCTTTGCATATGCCATCCTGGCACCATGGCATCAAGCAGCAGATCTCTCTAAAAGCCTCATATACCAAACTCACCATTTTCCCCCAATGTATGGAGCAAAGATTACTTAATATTTAATTCAGCCAGCCTTTTGGAAGAGAAGATTGGAGCCATGTTTTAAAGCTTTAAATTTTGCTTCTTCCCAGAAAATAATACAAACATTTTAAGGCTCTGGAATATTTTCACAGATCTTAGAGCTCATTTCTCAATTTGGAAAAAGCCTGGCTTTAAAATGTCACACAAGTATTTTCCCTACAACAGAAATGTCAGTATTATAAAAGAAACCTGTTAAAAATAGATTTAATGTATGGGAACAAAATTAATCCATTTCAAGGCCATTGGGGTCACAGGCTGAGTGGGAAGATGGAAACCGAGGAGTGATAATTTTTAAAGATACACAACAAACATGTTTCATTATCACTATATTGGCTGAACCAGAAAAAGGCATTGGATTTTGTTTAATGGGAATTTGTATTTTCTTTGCATGCTGCTGTATATTGCAGGCTGGTCAGGGTGAAAAATGAAAAATTAAAAATGGCCCAAACTATGGCAACTGAACTTCAAATTTATACCTACTTTAAGAAGATGCAAGACAGACTGCATACAGAATGTTATGCATCTTCGTTCATTTCAGACAGAGCTGTAACAGATTATAGGTTTTTAATAAAACAATTCATATGTAATAGACACATATAACTTCTCTATTTTTCATTACTGGTCAATCTGTAGAGTATACTATGCTAGCTAAATTACCTATGTTGCATGAAAACAATGTGAAACAGAAAAAAAAATGTAATACAAACCAGACAGAAAATTATTTTCTTTCATTTCTTCTCTCATTTTATTCTTCTGGCTGTTCTGTTATAGGGCAGAAAAACTGGATGCTAACTACACCTCCTCCCCCCCGTGACCAATAAAGAGATAACACCTTGCATTTACACAGTTTAACAGTTTTCATGGGAAAGAGATATTGAGGAATTAAGAAATTTACATGAACTACACATATATTTGTCATAGGAAGCAACTACCTTTATAAAACTAACACTGAATCTGAAAAAGTGCCATACCACATCCATGTTTAACTATACATTTTAGAGGAAATCTAATCTACTTCGAAATTTTCCCAGAAGAACTACAGAAAGGAGACTCGTACACTGACCTGAAGGACACTGCCCACAGTAGCAGAATGCTGCCGAGTTCCCCGGGATCTCTTGGGCACCTGCTGCCCAGAGTGCTGGTTGTTTTGCCTGAGAGATAACACTCTTAACAGAGAATGCAGTTTGTTGTAGATCACAAGCCAGTTCTTCACTGGAACTTGGTAATGACTAACTGATACCTAGTCAGCTGATATTTTAAATACCAGTGACATTAATTTCATCCCTCAGTTCTTGTAAGGTCAGCAAATATTTAATGTGACAAAGCAGTTTCAATATGAAATTAAGCACAAAGCAGTGATATATTTATTTTTTTTTTATTACATACCCAAAATGATCGTGGAATTAAACAATTAATTTTTCCTTTTATTTTATCTGAGCTAGACTAAAACACATTTTTGGGGTTTCTGCTAATATTGTCATCATGGAATTAACAAAATTCTTACCTACTTATACTAACAGCATGAATTAAGAAATACAACAATGCCATATTTGTTACTGACTGGACTCCCTACAGGTGATTGAAGAGTTCTTGAAAATACCGAATTTAAAGACCTTCAAGATTGATATCTTTCCAATAAAAAACATCTTTTTCTTAAATCTTTTCAATAAAGACACAACATCAGAAAATTACAACCATTCTTCTTCCCCTAACAGTGGTAATGTGGCTGTAGCAGAACACATTTTCAAGGATTTTAGTTGTCTGCTACTCTTTTTGCTCATGGAACATGAAAGATTTTTGAGTTAGATATCTGAGTTAGATTTAGTACAGAACAATTCTTAAAAATAAAGAGATGGAGATTTCGTTGATTTTATTGAACTTACCACAGGGAACATAAGATAAAAACTCTGAAGTGGGCACAGAAGACTTTGCTTATTAGCTTTTTTTGAGAAATGGTGAAAAATATTATATCTTAATGAAGAAAGATTGTAAGTTTTACAGAAAAGAGTTTCCTGTCTACCTGTAGTGAGATGATCTCACATAGGCTTTTGGGTTAACTGCATGTCAAATGTTAAATGTATGTCAAAACATATAGTCAATTAGGAAAAAAATGGAAGCCCCAAACATTTATGTCATGCAAAACAGCAAACAAATTCTAAGAGTTAGTATTTTCACTCTCAGGACAGAGGTACAGAACTGCAACCATGGCAAGTATGGCAGAGGAACCTCAGCACAGCAAAAATGTAATATTTTTCCTATGGAAGAACCACAGCAACAAAAATTGTGAGTATTCCCACGTTTGAATAGGATCATAAGTAGTTTTGAGGCACCACTGTTTGCTTTGTTACTTTCCACGGGCACTTTCAAACATGGCACTGTGGAGTTACATACCACTATGCCAGGCAGCGGCATCGACAACTGTAGTTCTCCCAGTTTGACACCCACTTAAAGACAGGCATCTGGGATGGCGCTCATGCCACCCTGCTCTTGCTGGGTGCTCTGCCTTTGATGGCAGAATGCAGCAGGCACCTCCCTGCTGATTTAAAAAGTTCATGTAGCACAGGCCACCCTGTGGCACGCAGAAAAGCACTGTGTTCCAGTGAATAGAACAGTGGACTGCAGATATTAGAGGTTTTTTTCTGAGTTCTCATGAATGGCTCTGGGCATTACATTTATGCTTAACTACCCCACACATATAACGGAACAATAACACTTCCTCTATATGATAAAGCACTTACCCAATCTGAAAGCCAGAACAGATCTTCATAGACTTCCAGCTGCTCCAGGTAGTGTCCCTCTGTGCTCTTCCTGTTCTGCTTTGATACAATGCAGCACAAGTTTTGGACTTTCAAGTATCATTTATAGATTCAACCACTTTTAGATTTTAAATGGCTTTTCTGTCCTTCATTTAGAGGGAAAAAAACCATGTAACACTGAACACATGCTAGAATTACTAGGAGATAAATGGTCTTCGATTTTCAAAAGTGTATTAATGGGTCAATATTCTCCTTTTTTGCCATATACAGATCTCTTTAATTATAATATTGCTACAGCTGCAGAATAATTTTGACCCCATCCATCGAGCACCATGTTTTAGTATTAATAGTTTTTGTTCTTAACAGCAATTGGGAAATACAGCCAGACATGCTGAATGATATATTCCTATCTTTACAGCATGGCTCTACTCATTCAAAAAAAAGGTAATATGAAAAAGGGTGTTAATAGCAATTTATTTCTTCATTTTTTAAAAAACAATGAATAGATGTGCTTAGTGCTGGGATTATATAAATTTGATATTGACCTGTAAAAAATATTTCCCGTATGTGTGTTATAGGGTAGACAAGGCTTAAATAGGATTTATTGTGCATCTCTGGACTAAGGTTATTAGCACAGCAATTTGTTCAATTTGGCATCTTTTTTTATATAAAGTAAATACATAGCTGAACGAGTCTAAATAAGAAAATGTATCAAGTTAAAGGGTAGTGTGTGGGTAATCTTCCAAGAAGTGTAATGTCTTCAATTCTAAGCAAACAGGGCTTTGGTCTAAAATTATAGTGTTGTAAAATACTTCAAATAAACTAAGCAAGAGTGTGACTTTACACAATGTTTATAGCAGGAAGAAAGGGAGCGATAGGGATGTTCTGCAATGGATAAAATGGGAGTGAACTGGAATGTAGAAATGGGGCAACAGGGGTGTTCTGCAATGGATAAAATAGGAGTGAACTGGAATGTAGAAACACATTCGCTAAGGTAATACAGCACTGGTTCACCAGGAAATTCCCAGGCAATGACGAGAAGAATACCACAAGGAAAGGCTTTATGCTTTAGAAATTAATCATGAGGTAACAGTAAAGTTTAACTGGACAATATTACAGAAATATTTTATTCAGCAAATAAAAGTAGCATTTTATCAGGATTTTCATTCAAGTTGTTTAATAATAGCAGTGTAACAGTTCATTTGAATGGGTGAGAAATAGAAAAGCAGTAATGGAAGGTGTCATTAGAATAGTGTGAAGCAACAGTGTCCTTGAAACCAATTAGGAATCCTCTGCAGGAATCTTAATGACACCAGAAGAGAGATCTATGCATAAGGAGTTACAAAGAAAAGGAGAGAAACAAACAGGCTAGCTTTGAACAAATGATTTGTCTCTCTGGTTTAAAATACAGTAGACTTCAGAATAAGTTTAGGATCTACACAATCTGACAGTTATGCAGGATGAATATAGTATTAAAAACTAAAGCCTAAAGGCTTCAGAGAAAGTCCTTTCTCTTCGAGAGTGAATCCTTCTGGCTAACTCCTGCTGTTGCAAAATCAGTGTGTTGCCATCCTATACGACACTCTTAAGGAATCACTAAGTGATCATGTTACATGATCGCTGGGAGCCACTGCCCACCTCTTCCTTTAGGATCATTATGTGTATAGGTAATCATGATTGGCAGGGCAAAAAAATTCACATGGAACGAAAATGCAGTATTTTTAACATGGAGGAAAATTCCACTTTACAAGCTCAGTTCTGGTTCATTTCCCAGCTTCTCTGTAGGTCAAACTGTCCCTAGACCCCTCTTTGCTTACCCTGAGGATGCGGGTAGGGTCCCTATCTGTGTTTTCCTCTTCCCCTTGAACAGCAACACACATTGATACACTGGAACTTTGCACAGTTCATCAACGTGACATCTGGTCATTGCTGCCTTGGATGGAAGCCTTTTCTAGAGAGAATCACTGCATTGCAGACAACATCAGTCTTTAGAAACCATGAAGAGGCTAACATTAGCCATAATACAAAAAGTTAAATTATTTCAGTTTTAATGTAAATGTTTTTACATGATCAAAGAAACATGAAGGTTATTTTGCTAGGTTTGGATATGTCATGAGTGTTCCATGTGTTTATTTATTAATGACTTGTTGCTGCAAGTTCACAAAGTAAGCGGGTTTACGAAGAGTGGACTCTGAATTCCTGCTTTAGTTGTCATGTTCTATGGTCTTTTTTTTGGGGTTTTTTTTTTTGTTTTTTTTTTTTTTTGTAGATGGTACTGTACTTCTTATTAGCTGCCTATGAGGAATTTACCTTTAAACTCATTAAATTGATTAAAATGTTTATTCTTATAGAAAAAAAATACAGATAGTGTTCCTTGTGTGAACTGTGATATAAGAAAATTCCATTCCATGCTTTGAGCTAATATATTACTGTTCTACGCTACTGCCTAAAGCACAATCACAGAGCAAAGACATGAGAAATTTTAAAGGCTACTGAACACTGGAGATGTGAAATTAGCACTACGTTATTTCGCATCGGTTTTTAGGTCGATCTGTAGGGGAAATGCACCGCTCAAGGACTCTATAGCTCACATCGTAATTGTAAGGTTTGGTCAGTTACCCTCTAATATAACAGGTCTGAAATATAAAAAGCCAAAAAGAAAGTAAAGCCCCCCAAAATTTCTCTGCAAACACACACCTATGAGGTATCTTAAAGTCTGTTTCTTTTCTAATGTATCATCTTCTTTTGCTTATATCTGTTTCCAGGTACATTGATACAAAATGCTGATTCCAGCCGTTTTCACAGTTAGGCATTTCCACCCCTGTTTCTTAAAAACAAATAGAATTATTACAGAGGGTTCTACATACTAGCACCCTCCATTTCTATCAGTTTCACTGATAGAAATGAAATAAAGAAATAAAGCAGATAAAGGTGTTCAATCACTCCAAGAACTCCAAATAAGTTGAGATTTCTACCAAATGGAATCAAGTTCAATTTTGACACACTGCTTTAGTTTGCTTAATTTGAAAATAAATGCATACATGCTTACTTGAATATTACTGTGCCCCCTGGCCACTTAAGCACATGGACAAGTTTATGGCTTGAAGGATCTGCCTTGCCTTACGTGAAGCATGGTATTATTTCCCCTTGAAATAATTATTGCACAATGAATGTTACCAGCACTGCAATAAAATGTGAGGAAGACTTTGTCCTCTTCTATGAGCAAAGGCTTGGCAAACGTCAGAGCACTAGGACCACTGCAGGGAAATGACATACTCTTGCACCTTCTGTTATTTAACAAAAGTGACCAGTTCTAAAGATGCTGCTGTCAAGGACAGTCCAAGAAGTCCATTGAAATGAAATTTTAATAGTAACACAGGCAAAAACATTAACTGTAAATCAAGGAGGCTGTTTAGTCCAGCCTGCCAGAAGGCTTAGACTAGTCTGAAATTTCATGTCATCTTGCCAGATTTATAATGATATGACTGGGTACAGAGTCTGACTTGCCATCTTTGATCCAATAAAATATTCAGGCACATTACTTTCAACTTTAAATGTCCAAGCCCCCTCTTTCAGAGCCAAATTCTTCCCTGGTGGTAAGAACTTCAGAGTGATTCCACTGACTTGTAGAGGCTTTTCCCATTTACTCTATAGTCAGCAGAGTGACTGTGGATTTAAACTAGTGTAATTGGGAGTAAAAGCTGGCTTTTTAAGTCTACTTCTATTTTAAAAATATCTTCTCTGTCAAGTTTCATGAGGTCAGATGTGAAGATGAATTTGTTGTTTAAGCTTCTTCCTCCTGCAGGCAAAAAGCTTAATCATTTTTTTTCTACTGACCTTGTCTTGTCTAAAGATGAGTCAGTGAATCAAGTTATGAATGATATATCATGAATAAATGATTTATGCCTGGTCAGATCAAATATGATGTATTACTTAGGTCCTTGAATATTATTGCATATAAAGATTTATCCAAAGTGTCATACAATTGGTCAGGGAGAGAATTCTTAAGTCTTTGTACGTCCTCCTGGAAAAAAGAAAAAAAGCATATAACTGTTCTCTGACTAGAGACATTTTTATCTTGGCAAAAATCTCTGTCTTTGGCAAAGGCTGTAAGAAGGGCAGTCCAGCAGTTACATTTCTGTGCTGGAATGCAGGAGGTCCCAGCTATGCCTGCCTTTCTCATTCTTTGCAAGTTCCCTTCACCTTAGTTCCACTATCTACAAATGAGAAAAACAGAAAACCTCTTTAGGTCATAAGGGTGTTGTGACACAGACCAGCTCAGAGACCCTGAGGTGCTCATACAACAAAGCAATTTATTTTTATTTAAGATTTACATGAGTAATTTCCTTTTTTTCCTAATAAATTTATTTGCTGGTTCAGTATAACTTTCTGTCTTGGCCTTCATCATATCGATTACTCATTATTGAGCCCTAACAGTACTAGAATGCAAATGCCTTCATCTCGCAGACGTTTTTCCAAAAGAATCGCATTGCAGCAACAATCAATGCCCCCTCTCATGAGATTTGATTAAAGTAGTAACAAACTTGGAAAGTAATTCCTCAGGTGGGCTACATGAGAGATCCCTGAAGTGTGTCAGACGAGGCCTGGCCATAACTCTGAGTGATCTCTGGGAAGAGAATTGGTGCAGAAAAGTTATTAAAATAAGGGAGGTGGGGTGGGGGAAGAGTTCTACCAGCCCTTTCAGCTTCACGCTGTTTCCATCCCTCTGTAATCTGATGGTTTGTGGTTTCTCTCTCCTAATGGACTTAACTTGCCTTCCCAGTTACAGTTAATGATTCCAACCTTGCCATACTGCAAAGGACCTTCAAACCACCAACTGGATCAGACCTTATTATGTAACCTGTTTTATGTCTACTTAATTACTTGCCTATCATAGTCAATTATTTCATTTATTCTAGATTCATAAAATGATGGGTATCAACATATATAATCTGAAGCAAATTAATGTTTTCTTAAAAAGGTTGCTTTCTCAGAAATATCAATAGATGACAGAAAAGATGGGTAAATACAATTATTCTGACAAGGAAGTGTTCCTCTTGTCCTGAAAAGGCAGCATTACCAGCAGGAGCTAAATGAGCAGATGCTTATTGCATATGGATGATGAAGGCCTCATGGAAGTAACAGCAAAAACCATGAGAAGGCCAATCACCTGTCAAGTATTTAGCACTGTATTGTGACCAGAACTAAGTATCTGCAGTCGGTTTACCAACTTGCATCAAACTGCAAAGCCTAGAGTCAATACCTTGGGTTGGTGAGCAAAGTACCTGAGGCGGAATTTTGCCAATCTGAAAATGCAGTTAAGAGGTGCATAGCTGGTTGGAAAAAAACATGATGCTACAACCAGTCACTACAAATTTTTCTCTCTAAATCTAATGATGAAGCATCAGTGAAGTATGCCATGGAACATCAAGTTAAATTCTTCATAGATTAACAAAAATGTTACATGCCACAAATTTATGTATTGGATTTTCATAGTGTAAAAAGAATTATTTAAAAAGCTGCCTTTTTATTTCAACTGCTACTTTCCCTGCTATTTTATAATAGTGAATGATAATGAAGTTGTCATTTTACATATAGGATAATAAATTGCCTTGCTATGAATACAAGGCTATTACTCACTCATAGGGCCCTGATTATGTTGTGGTAGGAGAGCATGACAAACGCTTTATGAATGGCACAGTCCTGAAAGTGAACTCAGTCAGTGTTCATTATAGGGTCATCCTCCTAGAATCTGAAAATGTGAACTTGATGTGTGAGGGTATGATCTAATTTTTCACACTCACTGTATAAGTAACACCTGCATATCAAGGTCTCCCATCATAGTTCTGCATCTTCATTTTAGATAACACAGTGATCTTTCACTTTAGGAAATGCAGTGACATATGACATATGTGGAAACTTACTCAGCTAATTTGACCATCTTTCATATGTAGTGCTATGCTGACAAACACCTGCCTGTCACCCAGGCTTGACACAAATCCATCTTTATGAATTCTTACACTGAGCCCTGTTATTATTCAGAGGAAAAAACATAAAAATACAGTTAGAAATGTCAACCTGTTCGTGGTAGATGCAGATGGTAATTTCTTTTTTCCCTCGTTTCTCTGAATGCCATATTCTAGTTTGGAATAAAACAGTTCCTTTTTGATAGATATTAGACATTTCAATGTCTGACTAGTCATCTGGCAGTACACCACCTCTCACAACTTACACCACATCCATGTAACTTGGACTTAGACCAGTTTTTACCCTTAAAGTTTCCCCCATGTGTTCTGCAACAACCTCTACAGATTTATACTGTCATAGGCATTTCTCAGCCATTTTGTTTCTTCAATATTGACATAGCACTATATTACATGTACCCATTTTATTTCACTTTAGAAACTAGTTGTTTAAATTTCTTTCTAAATTGCACAACCAATACCATATGAACATTTCTACAGTTTTATGTGTTACAGTTCTGTATTTTCAGCTCTTACAGTGTGTCTCTGCCCATTACTTTCTCTACTTCCTGTAGAAGATACAGTGACACAGTTCTGACAGGGCACTGTGCTCATCATCTTCCTCTCTAATCACAGCTAAGGGATACAGAAGAACACTGTATGAAACTGGTTTGCATTATGCCATACGAAAGCAGCTTATTCTTAAGGTATGACAAGTAACTTTGTTTAAGGGAGAGGCCCAATTTTAAGTATAATACTTGCTATTAAGCCAACAACACATGTTAAAAGGAAGTAAATACTGGAATGGCAATAGTTCTGATGTGTATTCTATTTGGTGCAGGAAAAGTAACCCTTAACCCAGCGGGATAATTAATCCCTGGTGTAGCACTGACCTCAGCTCAAATATACCGAAGATGAATTGGAGGCATTGGCTAGAAACCTTAATGGATTTCTGTTGAAATAAGATAGTCAAGCAATGTCAGAGAATGATTCCATTTGTTTGAGACTGAGCTACAAACAGCAGATCAGATCTTCACTTGATGTAAGCTGACAGCTTCAAAGGAGCGATCCTGGTTTATAACACCCGAGATGCAGCCCAGAGCCTCTGCAGCTGAGAGGAGGACTAAAAGCAGAAAGAGGTTGAAGTTTGTTAGAAATAAGGTCACTGGACTGTTCAAGGTCACTGTACTGAAAGAAATCTTTGCTTTGGTGCCTTTGAGTATTCGCCTAAACGAAGGCTTTAAGGCTTTTTAGACTTAGATATTTAGACCCGGCTTATCTTATCCAGTCCTAGGATTGCCCATTCTAGTTTTTACTTGTTAGAGAGAAAATGGTGATCCAGTTGTTAATAAGTATCTCAAAATCAATTCAGCTTACAGCACCACTCTGAGAGTCACATTTATATTCTTTTCTGATGGAATATAGAAGCCAACTCACAGAGTCCTGAGTTTCTCTTTCAACGACAGGATTTGCTACTATTCCTAGTGTTAAAAGTCTTAGCTATATCATATCTTGCCCTTTCCAAAATAAACAGATCACTGTGGGGTTGAACTGCTCTTACTGGTCTGCAGTGCGTTCAGAATAGATTCAGAGCTGGTTAAACTGTCATCAGAGTTCTTTGGGCAAAAGCCAGCTCTCCACTGCAGGCCTTCTGGTACCTGGTGCAATAGAATCGTATTACAAGCACCTGCCTCTCCCATTGCCCACTTCTGGCACCCTTTGAACTTTCAGCCCACTGTTGGCCCCACCAGGCAGCTACCACCAACCAAGATCTGTTTCTACTCCCCTACTGCTCATCAGCCTAGTATACAAACATCTCACTGTTGCAGTGTCAAATTATTCATTACATCAGTTGCATGGTTAGCATACCTGCATTTCATACAAAAAACAAATGCCTTCATAGTTACATGATCCCATAGACTCCACTCCCATACAAATGCCCATGCTACTACTTGATGGGAAATACAGGTACAAGAAATGCCACAGCAATCTCAGAGTTAAAGAAAACAGTGAAGAGCATTGTTATATTCCCATTCTCTTGGACAAATCTGGTCTATACCAAGACTGACTACTTGGAATGCTTATACATTAAATATTTTCTGTATGTGTGTGTGTGTGTGTGTGTGTGTATATATATATATATATGTAAAATAATTTCTTTTCTTGCTCACATAGACAGTCAGTGAAAGAGCATAATGGTCCAACCTCCTAAGCAGAACCAGAGAAAATGACTTTGATACCCAGGTAAGGAATGTTTAGTTTTAATGACATTTTTAAGCAATATTGACTTCCACAGATCTATCAGCAGGAACTGCAAATCAGATACTTGTAAAAATTCTTTAATATACAGTTGGCCTTTATTTTCATGGCACAGGTTTACATGGCTTAAAAGGAAACATATTCTGAAGGAATATGTTTCCCAAATTAGTCTTTAACATTACATTAGATATTCTAGTTAGAGCTGCACTTTGTACCGAGCTAATGTATCAAACTAGGTTAATGATCTAGCCATGATTAAAAATATTAACATGGTATCCTTTTTATTTTTCCATTTAATATGATGCACAGGAAAGCAGTTTCAAAAAAACCCCTACACAAAACGGAAATACAATTTGGAAATACATATTCATTTACAATGAAACTACTGCATCACACCTCTCAAGTGCTTTCTAAGTACAGTAAAGCCTCCAAGTTCTCATATACCACAAGCAAAACACAGAATGCATATTTTAATGAGATAACAACTACCTTATAATTTCAAGACCTCTGAACTACAGGAAAAAGCCTGACGATATGAATTACATATAATCTGAATATTACAATATCATCAGTATTTTCAGAACTGACTGGTCTCTTTCCTTAGATAGCATTAAAGGTTGTTCAGTGGTTTGTCTTTTCCTCCCAAAGAGTCTCATCCTAAGTACTCTGAGTTTGTTCCAAAGTCTCTGACTACTTTTCAAATTCTTGAATGTCAAAAACATACAGGGACCATTTCTTCCTACCTGAAAGACCAATTATCTGCATATCTGGGCTTTCTATATGCCAGCACCTAAAAAAGTTGGTAATTCAAAATTTACCTGTCAGCAAATTATCACATCCCAGGCTCTGAGGTTCTGCCTAGCTATTTTTTTTTTTCTTCCTCTTTTTTTTTTTCCTTCTTTCCATTATGTTTTAATGCCCTGGGATCCATGTAACTGAATCAGCAGCTTGAGAGGCATATGTTACAGCTCATTGGCAGAACCAATTAAAAAAAGAAAGCAAAACCAACAAAAAAGCAAATGAATATAATTCCAAATCATTCAGTGCATTTTACATTATACACATCTTCATATTCCAGTTTAATTTCTAGGAAAAATGTAACTATGGAAAAAACGTTGTCTAATTCACAACCACTTTCACAAAATGTCTATTACTGAATTGCAGTTCACAGAGCCTTCTGTATTAACTCTCTCACGGACTGCAAAAATCATATTCGTAGTAGAAACAAGTAAAATGTGCTTCTTAATCAAAGTACGTAGAATCTACTTGCATTAATGGCCAATGTTACCTTTTCATTACACTATGTTATAAAAGCACAAATTGATACAAAGTAAACTAATTTTGCAAATAAGCTATTTTATTCAGACAACATTCTATAATGTGTTATAAAAATCAACCTTTAATTGCACATTTCCACTTAAAATGATATTTATTGGTTTCCAGGAGTCACTGTATCAAGTTTATATTACTGCATGGTCCAAAACCCTAGTTACTTAATATTCTGAATTGAACAGCTATCAGTTGTGGGAACTTGATTTTACTACATGAAAATTTAGAAGTAGGTGGGATAAAGGGGTCATCACTCAGGCGTCTCACATTCTATATCACAGCTTGACAAAGATAACACAACTTGACAGCTACTCTTTTGCATACAAAAGGCAGAAATACTTGCATATTCCATCTGATTAGGTAAACTCTGTAAGGTGTTATGTGACATAAAAATAATAGTATGTATCGAGACTAACATGATCACTGATAACAACATTTGAGTGCTAATCCTCAAAGGTACAACAATGAAGACATACATTAACATGCAGCCAGGTACGAATGCAATGCTAAAATCTGGCCTTATACAGAAGAATGTTATTTTCCAGATCTGTACTAAACCCCTTAAAGTATCTGTTGCAAGCACTGTAACTTGCATGTTTTCTCACTGTATGCAAACGGTTAAGATACTTGAATGCGAAGTGTTCCCTGAATTCATTATACTTCCTCTGGATATGGAATCACACTTGTTTTCCATTTGTGTCAGAATACCAAACCATAATATATGTGGCAAAAGCATGTTGCATATTAACTTGCATAAACTGCAAGCGGAAAACAAAGAGAATTTCTGTTCATCTGATCTGCTTTAAGTATGAAATATTAAGCATACCCTTATTTCTTCTCCAGTGGATTCATAAGATTACAACATGTTTCAGCTGTTGAGAACAGGAAATGAGACTGCATGAAAAAAACAAGCCAGTGGCCAGTCCTTTTTTCAGAATCCTCAGTACACAGACTGAAAACACCAGAAGTTTGGGAAGCACTTACCAAGCATTATATAACTTTTTAAGGACAGGGGGCAACAGTTTCTGTAGCAAGCTGACACATCAATGAGACCTATCCATCTCACCTTGGTGATCAGGACTCTGCTACAGAAAAGCTAAGCGGGGCTACAAAAGACACTAATGAAAAACTGTGGAAATACACTGACAGCGCAGACAACCCCCTAACATGCCACCTGTAGTAAGAGCTCGCAGCAGGTGCTAAGAGCACTTGGTATTATTACATTACTATATCACCAGTATGCTCAGGAGAGAACAGTTTCAAATGGGGGAAAATTAGCAGGTCTCTGCAATACTATTAAAACGTACTTTGTTTGAACTTAGTGCTTCAAAGCATCATATTGCATATGCGTACCACTGTGTGGTAAAGGCAGCCACTCAAGCACACAATATCATATACATTAACAGGTCAGTAAAGGACCTTCTTCCAACGACCATGCTTTGAAATACCACTTTTAATTCTATCAAATAATCCAGGAATGATCAGACAAGAAGGAGTTACACTCTTAACACATGATAAGCTTTCCATAAACACTAAAGGCAGCACACATTTAAAAGAAAAATAAAGAGTAAGACTTCATTTTCAAAGGCTTGTTGGAAAATAAATCAAAGAAAAAGTAGCTTGAACAAACCCCTATTCTTTTTTAACAAAATGGATTAAGTGGATGACTAAACATATACTTTCACGTAGCAAAATAAATTGTTCCATGCCTATATTCTGATTACATTTCTTAAATTAAGCCCTTCTAATAATTCCAGTCTATGAAGCTCATAAGACAATGTCTGCAAACATTTGTAAATAACTATTAAATCTAGACTGTAATACATCACTTGTACATACACATTTATATTCTGCCCTGTGGGTTTACTTAACATTGATCAAGAGACTCCTGCTCATTTAAAAAAAATAAAAATAAATCTTGCTTCTAATAATCTATATTGAGAGAGTAAAGGGATTAGACTAAACACAAATAAACAAATCTTTTGGGAAATTCCATAAATAGTGGCTGAATTCTGCTGACCTCACTCATGTGGAATACTACCCTGATAAGCAATCATGGTAAAGTCAATCCTACTGAAAAAAACAGACCAAGTCAGTAAGCTTGAGGGGGAACAAAATCTACAGTGAATCTAAATCTGCAGGTTCACATATTCTCCAGTTATGATGAATGTGAACAAGCAATAGTAAAAGCAACCAGCAGCAATGGGATTAAAATTAGGAAAAAAAAAGTTAGGCTTGACAGCACCATACTTTTAGCAAACATACAGTCTAATCTAGATATTCTCAGATCCTTTGCTTCCTAGATGAGTAGCATCTAGGCACTGCCTAGGTTCAAGTGTGCATGGTCAAGTACATGTTTGTGCATATGGCTTGAGTCCTTACCATTCTCAATAATTTTAAACACAGCAATGCAGTATATTTACATATACAACTTTTGCATGTAGCCATTATGTAATGAAAGATACTGGTTGGCATGCATAAGGTCAGTAAAAATTATGTGCTTACATACTACTTATATTATTTTGCAGGCAGGTAGTAGGTAGTACCATATCTGATTAAGTTTGTCTATCATTTCTTATTCATCCAAGTTTTAAAAGATTATTTCAAAACTTTCAAGATTATCACCTGTCTACACTCATATTTTTGAGGGAACATCCTGGGCCAGACAGACATTAGAGAGAAAGAAGATAGGAAAAAATATTTTGCATGTCCCAAGAAAATCTGCTTCCATTCAATCAAGCTATAATTGAAAAATTGCTGTTTGCACATACCCAGAAGATACTACTTTGAAATTTACAGATTATGTCTCCTTATATTTAATCCATCTGGGTCTGAGCAGGACTTTTCTACCACTTTCAGCTCTTTATTATGGTCAGCTGTACCAGGAATAAGGATCTGAACTTAAGGGAGGTGAGTTGAGAACTGGATGGGGAACAAAAGGCGTGACTGAGATCAGACGGAGAAAAGGGACGGATTAACTTGGTGGCTGGTGAATTAAAAGGGAGACTAAGAAGCGGTAGTTGGTAAGTTAATAGGATGACTAAGTAGTGATAAGGAACCAGAATGGAGACAAAAAACTAGTGGGAAATAAATAAAGAAAGAAAGAAAGAAAAAGGTAGTGAGGAATGGGGAAAGTCATCACATGGCATCAGGATGTGAGCAAAGCTGAATGCAGAGAAAGCAGGGGGTTGGAGAAGATGGTGGCAAAGACAGTCTGATGTCACCAAAAACTACCTGGGGTGATGAAATCCTATCCGTGCACTTGTAGGCAAGCAATTTTTATCATTGATAATACCTTTAATGGACAGTAACTGTGTATTCTATATTTATGAGACATTTACTTGCCATACTGGGGTGTCTATCCCAGGTTTTGTAGATGCAGAGCTCCAACAGAAGACACCTACTATGTTTTGAACATTTACAGTGCTGCATAAGGCTAACTGTTTTCAAAATTCAGGTCCCTGGCATCTTAAAATGAGATTTCTTTCCTATCGCTCACCTTTTTGGGACTGGCAGAATACTACTAAAATGCTATCGAGCACTAAGGGGAAAAGAACATCTTCCACACTATGCTTGTTTCCTGAGATAGCAACCATAATGTATGTCAGAGGTACCCATTTCTGAATAACACAGATAACCGCTTGTAACACAAGGCTTTTGAGGAAACTCTTCACTACTCCCTTGAGAATACAGGCCCAGACATAACTATGTTTATATATATTAACAGCTTTTAAAGGCAGAATGTCCCATACGATTACCTTGCCTGACTTTCTGCTTAACACAAGCCATAGAATTGCATAGAGCTCCTGAAGTTTGGTTAAGATTCGTTCACAGCACATAGCTACACATATGCTGATGGGTATTTTTCCTCTCTGCATTTTCTAATGCAACTTTTGTTCTCAATCACTCTCTTAACGTTTATAGGGATCCTGTGACTGGGAATCAGTGACCATACAGAAAGACCTTAAAAGATGAAGACATTAGTCTGTATAACTCAAAAATAAACCCCATGCCTTGGAGAACAAAACTCCTTTTACAAACTTTCCAAGATATTAACTGTGAAATCCTAGAGAGCTTGGTCAAGAGTTTTCACTGAATGAAATGATGGTTACCGTTTGAATGTTTGCAATTAAACCAATTACAATGATTTAACTACTAAGAAATATAGGGAGAGATTTGGAGAACCTATATCTATAGAAGAAGGAAACACTTTTTGTCTGTGAGAGTGACCAAGCACTGGCACAGGGTGCCCAGAGAGCTTGTGGGATCTCCATCCTTGGAAGCTATTCAGAAGTAATCTGAACCTTGTCTCTTGTGGGCAACTGGCTCTAGGTAACCCTGCTTGAGCAGGGAAGCTGGACTAGGTGACCTCCAGAGGTCCCCTCTGTGATACCTGACAGATTTAACCTTTCCCCACTTCCTGCTGCAAGAACTGAGGTCAGCTGAAGCGTCTTTTTTTATACCTCTAGGCTGAAATACTTTTCTAAAGGTAAGTGAAACAGTGCAAAGTGTTTGCTGATTTTCTCATGTACTTATTATTTACATCTACATTTACGCAATGTTTTGAAGATATAAGGCATTTGCCTATTTGTATGTTTGCGTATTAGTACAGATACTGTTTTTCTTGGATGATAAAAGCAATTCACTGCCTTTTTTAAGGTTAGTACTCAAAATCCAGCTCCCATGTACTTATTATTCATCTAAGTTGATTGTACTTTAACTTCTTTATGGACTCTTTAAAATACGCACTAATAAAATCTTATTAGCTTTTTATTATCAACTGTCTCAACATACAAATATTGCAAGCTGCAGGGATTTTCTGGTCACTGTGAGCATGACTTCAGATTACTTAGCAATCAATGCATTTGTTATACAGTCTCTGGCAGTTGATGTTTCAAAGTTGAAAAGGTAACAAATTTTTAATATCATTCAGGCAATTTGCAAACATACTTCTGCCTTTAAGGGTGCTCAATTTACTTCAACACAATACAGGAATTAATTCAATCCAGGTAAGCTACTGTGATTTACTAACACCTTACTAAAGGATTTAGCTCGTGTTCTACATCTGGCTGGGCAAAAATTCTACGTTAGAAACACATCAGGTATTTAGGACCTTAACTTGCTATAAATTCTTTGAAGTCAATAGGTAGGATTTAAAAATCAATGGAAGCATATGGCTCAAAAGTGCCTTTTCCAAAGCTGTAATGGTACAAATATTATCACTGAGCACTCACTTATACAGAAGACTGGAACTTTTGAAATAAAAGCCTAGAGATCTAGAAGTGAGATGACATTGAAATCAATGCATTTAAGTCCCTAAATAGCTCATCTGATTCATCACTCCAAAAAGAATTTATGATCATCTCTAGAATAGACAGGAATTTATAGTAGCAGTGCTTTTTATGGTGGAGTACTTTGAAGTCTGCCATTTTAGAAGTGGTCATAGAAGGACATTAGTGAGAAAACAAGATAAATGTTTTAGTGAGGAATTACACAGCTGAGCAATCACACATGAGGGATACTACTCCCAACAGATTTCACCGGTTTTGCATGAGTACACTTTGGTTACATTAGAGGTGGTTTTGGTGGAACATACATACTAAGACTGAGGAAACATTTAAGAAATTTACCTGGCAGTTAAAAGAAGTGTTAATCTCTATTTTTAGTTTCTTAATGGCACCTGACCCTGTATCATTTAAGACCATAGAATACTGGCTCCACAGCAAGTCAGCACTCTAAAGAAAATGTGTTACTAAATAGTTAGAAGAGCGGTCCCCATTAGAAAACACAATTCAAATGTAGTGTGCACACTCCAAATATTATCACCAAACAAAACGTATGACTCAAATGTAGCTATTCCAACCACTTAAATATTACAATAGTAAAAATTACAGAAACAAGGGTATGAACCACCATTCTAGTATCAGAAAAAACTTTACTCTTCAGAAGTCAAATTCTCTCCACAGTTAACAGAACTGGTACCAGCATTAGCAAAAGAATAATCATATACTCTTGCTTATCAGATGCCAAGTAAAGATAGGAGATAATCACGTCTAAGTTCATACAGTCACACTGACTGATGTTGAACATACTCCCACATCAGTTATAGCTGTACAACTGCATAGCCCTGCCTCTGGTTAGACCTGGGATACTTTTGCCCACACTGTGACAATAACTTGCAACGAAATGTAGCAACAGCATAGCTGTATGCACCTATTCCGGAGTCATTGCTAATAGAGGCCCATTTGCCAAGGACTTTTGGAAATAGAAACCCAGATCTGTAAACAACTCCCATTTCTTGTTATGTGAACACACACTTCAAAAAGTCCTTCAACAAATTGTGCACTTTTGAAATTTTCCAGCAGGCAATTTTTTTACATTACTACAGATACTTTTTCCTTTTTTATTGCAACCTGAAATGTTTCTGTACTGTCTCCATGGCAAACTGGGTAACAATACGTTTAACATTTCCATCAAATAAATTATATTTCAATTCTAAGTATCTATATAAAATTAATTTTTTACCCTCTAACCCCAGAATCATCTGAGACTGTAAAACTCTAAACCCAATAGGGCTTAACAATTTTAACTGTTTATAGTATCAAGACCTGCAGTTCTCATGTGTGTATATTATCCCCTCAGAGGTTAGGACATTGAACCTTGTGATCCTTTCATTCGCAGATGACTTCAGGCCAATGAAGTAATAGTGTGATTACAGTCTTTGTACAGGGCTTCCACCAATGCAAAACAGATTTGAGTTTTAGCCCTGCAATACACTTCATCAGCTTGTGCCTTCAGAGGTGAATTTCTGGTTCTACTGTTGGGAATGAATTTATGTCTTCCTTGTGCTTTTTTGACAATAATCCATGTCCTACATGCCAGGCACTGCTGATGGAATGATCAAGCCTGGAATAATGGGTGGTGTAGCCAAGTGGTGGAATCCCAAACATACTCCCAGAACTCTGAGGTCTTGTTTTCCTTTACTGCTCTCTGGAAAACTAGGGAGACCTTGCACTGGGCTGTTTTGGTAATGTATAAGCTTCTAAGGCCTGTAGCCTTATAAGACTAGGTAGTCCTTTTATTTAACATGATGATTCAAAGTATTTTCATACAAGTAAAACTACTGATTCAAACTTTCAAATAATTTGAAATAATCACAAAATTTTTCTCTCCAAGAATTACCAGAGAAAACAACTCTTTTTCATACAGAAATGGGATAATCAAAGTTTATCTGTATTCTCAGAATTGAGGTATTTCTTGTTCCACAGGAGTAAAGATGTTGGATTGCCCCAGTAAGGTGTTTTGTACATTTCCTGATTAACTCTGGTGCTGGATACCCAAGGAAATGCCAGCTTCAACTACTTACTCTGAAAGGAGTAAGGAAGAAGATGAGTTTGCTGAGGAAGTTAAGAAACACAAGAGTATATTTAAGTCACATTATTCTGACAGAGTAGGCATGGAAAGCTCACCTGGGTATACATCTGGGGTGCCTCAGAACCAGGTCTTCAGCATATTGCAAGACGTGCTCAGTACTTTGCAAGATCGAGCTCTTAGTCATAAAAATATATTTTACATATAAAAATACAGCAGATGTCCCTCCAAAAATCATATCTTAAGTGTTATTACCTCTCATTACATTTTATACATTCAGAGACAGACATTTGAGATGTACTGTGAACAGTGCAAAAGACTGTTTTATGTTGATAAAAACACGCATTGCAGTACCTTTAAGCGCCAACTGAAAGAAAAGCTGAGAAAGGTTTCATCCTCAGAGAAATTCTGGTCCAAGTTGAACTTTTGTTTAGCAAGTTGTAAACAAACATCTTAGAATGCAGAGAATCCTCTCATTTCTTTCCAGCTAAGGTAGTCTCAAACACATCAAGTCCAGCTTTGAAGTAAACCTGAGCTGAATTGATGCTGTTCAGCACCTCTGACAAGGCTGCTTGAATGGTCTCATTTGACTGATGTAGTTTGCACTGCTCCAGTGCCTTTAGCAGTACTGAAAACTGGCTTGTCCTTTCATCTAGTCTGTAAAGAATATTTCTGAAAGAAAACAATGGAGAATGGTGAACTTTTTACTCAAAATAATTCATCAGAAAGCATCAAGAAACTCTGCAAGTATCAGTCACACTTCACAGATTATACATGTTATGCACAGTAAAGCTGAACCATGGCAAACTAAAAGACAACTGTATATTTTTTGTGGCGTTGTAAACTGAATGTTCATTGATCTAGGTATACATACATTGAAACATTTGCTAAATCTGTCAAAGAAATCTCACATTCCTCTTTGACCATTCAAGATTTTATTCAAAATCATGAGCCTAGACCTATCACACCCCACATTAAGTACTTTCTGTCTCAGATGGATTCAATTATTCCCCTCTAAAAAAAGTTTGGTTATTACTGTGGACCCTCGACATGGTTGGGTTTTTCCCCCCTATCGGTTCCTGTTGTTTATCTCACACTCCAGAGGTAAAATTCTAGCTGCATTGAAGTCTATGGTGAAACTCCCGTTGCCTTCAGCAGAGCCTTTATTTCATGAATAATCCTTTGTGGCATCAGAACAAGAGCAACCCATCTTTAATGTGACATACTTGAAGGAAATAAATGCAACCTACAGCTGAACACTTATAAAACGAAATCTATGTTTTCCTATAATACCTGCAAAACTCTTTTAATGGCTTGTATAAAAACACATGCAAAGGTAATGTTTGGTCCCTTGGAAATGTTATATTTATGAGGTGTTGAAGTCCCAGAATGCAAAGCTTGTCAGTGATTTCAATGACACATTTTGAAGCAGGCTATACATATTATCTAAAAACAGGTGTAATCATTATCCTAATTAGAAAACCATGTAAATATCATAAATCTCCGCCCAGGAGTTCCATTGATTGTAAACAGAAGTGAGTGAAATTTGAAACAGGAAAGCTACACATGATTTGGTGCAGGACCTTTTCCTTAAATTCAAGGCAGGTGTTCAAGGCAGGGGAGAAATTGTTTCACAGAATGAAAACAGCAAGAAAGCCAGACAACCGAGATACTCTGTTAGTAACCTAACTGCATGACAGGCCCGATGGCAACACCAAATTAGTAATAAAACTGCCAAGTACCTACAAGACAGATGACCACAAAAGTATATCTTATATATGAATCATTTAATTGCCAGTCTACAAGGAGGAATGGTAACGAAGGAGCCCAATAAATGACAACACAGAACATTTACAACCTTCTGCCATGTCTTCCAGTTCAAAAAAATGCTTTGAATGAGGGGCAATATTTTTCAAAGATATTAAACAATTCCTATCCTCACAACACAATTTTCCAGTCTTATTGTTTTTACCTTCCTATATTGAGTATACATCCAAACCCAGGGATGTGCAAGAGGAACGGTAAGCTTTTTATCCCTGACAGCCATTTCAAGTGTTCTGTAATGCAATACACAGTAGTTTTAAACAGATGAGGGAAAGAGTTAGAATCCAACACTGCAGTAGGATAGCTTACATAGTTTAAACAGTAGGTCATCATTGACCTAGATCATTTAGACTGAAACAGGTTAGGAGCACTTGCAGGAATAGCTCAGCGGTGACAGAAACCTCCATCGAGGCCAGTAACAGGCCGATGTGCCAATAACACCTTTCGCTTACACTGTGGCAACCAGAGGACAACTGCCTGCTTCCTCAGTTCTGAGCTGATGCCACTGTTCCTTGAGACTATGACACAGCTTACATTCAAAGGTGACTAAAGTATATAGTATAGACTGTCCCTGAAGCGTCTCTGTGATATAGGAAACAAAAACTTTGTATATTGAGAACCAGATAAATTCTTGGTTGGGTGGGTTTTAAGGATAGGCTGTGCTACGGGCAATACTGTGGTTTTAAAAGCAGGGATTGGGTTTGCTCCCTCTGAAATCAATTCAGGGCCTGCTGCTGAGATCAGTGAGAGCAGACCCAGGCGTTTGAAGATCTGTCCTCAATAGTTCCCAGGCAGACAGAAGCCTGTTCGCAACCCCTCAAAGCCATTGAAGAGGAGGGGCAATCGCAGAGATTATCACGTTACTTTTTTCTCTAAGAAGGCATGTCACAATCCTGTCTGGTTCCTGGTGGCTGGGAGAGTTTGACTGAGCTTTGAATCTGCTTTGAATGCCTACAACACTGGCATCTTGATCTATTTTAGGATCCCTCTATTAATTTACTGGGAGTAATGTCAACTAATAAACATGTCATAAAACAATAAACATGAGCAGAGCAACACTAACTTAAGACTGATAGAGATCAGACTCTAAAGAGAGGATGACCTGAAGACTGGAACATTTGGGGACTGCTGAGAAAATGTGTTGAATAGGAACAGATCTTCTCCTATACCATCTTCAATTGTGCTCTAAACAAGGCACAGAAGCTAAAAAGATGGTTTACCTTAACATACAAGGATATTAATGCAGTTTACCTCTACTGCTGCGATTTTGGAATCACAGGTGATTCCACAGATAATCCACACGCAGGTCATCCACTGTAAAATACAAGTATTCCTAGCCCATCCTGCCTGACTATGGTATAAACCAGTGCCTAATGAGAAAACCTTAGTCGTTTGATGAATGAGACAAGCAGTCTACTGTCATAATTTACAAAAGTATCTTAACTTTTGCAATAGTAGTATGACTTTGGCATAGCTGATTGCATAGTATGACAGAACTTATTTTTTATTTTATGTATGCAAATAAGTAACATTATATGGCACCTGTTTTTTCAGATTTTCTGCTAGAAATTCCCACCAGGATCTTGTATTTTCCAATTACTTATCTTTTCTTGGCAAGCCATGCCACCCCTTTGTTGAATAAAATGATTTCTCTCTTTATGCATGTTCATGAGAGTCAATTTATGCAATTTTACTTATCTCTGTCCAAGCTTCATGAAATGAAAAAAAAAAGAAAAAAGGGTTCATCCAGTTTATTACTTCCAAGCCTTTACAAGTCAGAAAAGTGTTTTCATTAAAGATTACACATGGGCTAAAAAATAAAACACAGACATTTCATTGGCACAAGGCAGCACTATGTGACCACAACACGTATAATGATACTAAGACACTTTAATTTCTACTGTGAAATTCAATTACTTAAACATTCCTTAATACAAATTGGTTTTGCGGCCTACACCTCTAAAAAACCAATTCCATCCTCTAGCCTAATTGCTTAAGTATCTACCTTCATCTTTAACTATTTCGACCTTATAAATATAATTCACAGAGTCAGCATGACCCCCACAAAAAACCCCAAGACTCCTAAACAGAAAAGTGCGATACATTATTGATGATACTAATGAAATTACAACACACATCATTCATTTTAATGGGCTTATTTCAATGACACATCACAGTGACCTGAAAAGTGTAACACTGAAGTAGAAAACCTAATTAGTAACTTCAGGCAGTACCACTGAAAGAGCTCAAATGCCTCCAAACAAAAGAATCAGTCTTAGCAAACCAAAGCAAAGAATCTATAAAACTGAATTCTGAAAGAAACTCTTCTATAACTTTTGTAAGTTCTTTGCAGGCCTGGGAACGTAAGCATTATTGATTGAAATAACGCCATTAGAGTTAAATACTGTTTTACACTGCCACAGATAAGGATGTAATGTCACCCCCGCCAGACCAAAACGAATTTGACAAATTCTTGAATGACAGATCACACTCAAAGTATATTGACTTTAACACAACTTCAAGCTATTTTGCAGAACTGTCCAGAACAACTGGACAGTACAAGATAAAACTAAATTACTATGTTATTCTTGTCACAAAAAAGGATTTTTTAGCTTACAAGAAAAGCCTGTGTGTAGGTAATGTACAACACAAGCTGAATTATTCAGGTACTTAGAAATAGCTTCCAATTTAAGAGCGTTTTTTGAGATTTTGAAAAGTAATTATTAAAGCATTAAGACATAATGGCAAGTATACAGTCCCACATGAAATGAGTGCAAGTTTTCTCTGTGGAATTACATTAGAACTGCTTACAGATAAATGCTATGGGCAGCCTCTGCCTATTCCAGTTATAACACAATGTGCTGTGACTAGAGATGTTTCAGCATTCTCACAAATTCAATTTTATAAATACCTGAATCATTTTCTCTTTTAATCTCCGAGAAAAAAAGCACACCACAACTGGGATTCTCTGCAATTCCCTTTCTCTTGATTATATTCAGTTTTGAATGCACTTTTCTTATATCTAGGAGGTTGTTTTCATTCATGTTTGTAAACCACAAAATATTATTAACTTGGTAAATAAATAAATGCATTCAAATAATATTTACATCCTGGGACTTCCAGTTACACAGGGTGTTTATTTATTGCAGGACATAAAAATGCTACAAATTCTTCTTCCTTGGAAAGTGCACGAGCTCACTTATTCTAGTTATTTTACACTAGTTTGTACCTCAGAAAATTTTATGATGAAGGTACAGAAAGCTTCCCTTCTTCCTCTGGGTCCCTTATCCTTTTGATCTCCAACAGTGCTTCTCCTTTCCTCTTCTTCTATTTTTTAAACTTTTTTGACACCCACATAGTTATTTTATCTTACCTATTTTATTTCACAGCACTATTGCAGCAGAAGGTTTATAATTACAAAATTATAGCTGCTAGCCATGTAATACAAACTTTTATCAGGACAAAATTTACACACTGGTGAACTGTCATTACATGTTACTATAGCTGATCCAGAGGAAATTTTTTTTTTCTACAAATCTGATTTTTGCTGGATCAAACAGTGAAAGACACTGGTTCTGGGGCTGTGTGACTGAACAACATGCATGTGACCAGGGCAGATGAGGGTATGGTTTAGGACAATTTTGCTGTAAATGCCACTTTATTCCTTCACTGTCCTAAGTTTCCACTAACTCAGCATGTTATGTTTAAGGATCTTTATTTGTAATATGTTGTTCCTAATTTTTTTTTGCTATACATTCTATCTTTTCTTTGAGTCATCAACTGCCTTCACTTAGTGCTCTTTTTTTTTAGGAGTGCAAATTGTTCTACTGGTATATATTACAGAAAGTGATATACTTAAATCATGCCAGGAAGATATGTATTTCCATGGTACCAGCAGCTTATAAACTACAGGTAATCCGGATATCAAATCTAAATAACGTCTAGCCAACTGAAAGGCATTTCAAAGGCATCATTATGTGGCAGTGGTAAACCAGATAAACTCTGTCCCTGCCAGATAGAAATTTATCTTGCATAAGCGACAGGAGTTAGGACACCTCTAACTGAGTCAATTATGTCAAATGGAGGTTATGGGAAGTCTGCATTTAACAAAATCCTGTTGGGACACTGGACTACAAGGAGGTAATTATTCCAGGTCTGAATTCACTTTTGAGAGGCCAATTTAGAATAGGGCTTGTTAAAAAAAATAAATCCTGATTTTGGTATCTTTGTGAAGTGTCTTGAGGCTTGGTTTGGCTTGATTGCCTACCAAGTAAACAAAAGAACAAAGAGAAGCCAAACTGGAGTGATAGCTGGTTACAAGATACATTATCTTTTATTTCCCTAGTTATCTTTGATTACGGTACTTTTTTACAGGTAACATATGCATTGTCCTAAAACACACTGATCTCTTACCAGATTATCACTAGAGCCTAACCCTAACTCTAGCATAAGTTTCAGCTTGATGCCCCTTGCCACCCTTAGATCTTTGTCAAGGCCTTGCGTGCACCGATAGATCTTACTGTGCCCGATCAGCCTGACCTGCCAGTCCCAGGGGTCTCCTGCTTGCACCTCTTGGGCGCTATAGGTCTGGCTGGAGAGGCCGCCGCTCTCCTGCCATGGTATCATGCTTGGCTCTCCATCCTTTAAGGGAGCAGCTTGCTCTCATCACCCCCTGAAAATCTTTACCTAAATGGATGACCCTGTCAGACCTGACTATAAACACTCATCCCAACCTTAGCTACAGACCTTCCAGCCTTTAAACCTATCTTGGTGATCATTACAGATTAATCTACTAAATTCCAAATTGCATGTACCAGCATTCAGAACCCTAACAAGAAAATCAAAAATCTATTGAAGAAATCAAGCGAAGTAAAGGTTGCTTGGGGATTTTTTTTATATGACCAAAACTCAATATTCATAGAAAACATTCACCTTCACTTCTGTTTTGAAGTTCTTTTGATAGTTGAATAACTACTGTCAACAGAAAAGACTGACAAAAAATAAAGCTACCAATGTTAATCTTGATTTCCTGATAATATGCATTGGTCTGTGACGGCTTGGAAAAGATTTCAAACTGGATACTGTATCTATGGCAACCTGTAGCTAAAGTTCTTCACTTTAATTAATTAAAAAATAATTACCTCATTTCTTCCTGTGATTTCTTACATGCTTGTGGCTTACAGTAGCAAAACAGCTTCTAGTATAATATAGAATAAACACGAACAAACGGGAGGTGGAAGCTTGATGCAAAGCTGCTAATCAGAAGAGGACTGATGTTCTAGAACTGTCTCAAAGAAGAACAACGGAGCTAAGAAGTCTGACTAGTTTGAAGACTGAGTTTGAGTAAAATCAGACTTCAATAAAATACCTGTTTGCACAGGCTGAAGATCAGCATTACCTTGTAATCACAGTTCTTCCCCTGCTGAAAATTTGCTGAGTTTAGGAAACTTATTTTTTCCTTAGTTTGGAGTAAGTAAGATTAGTAAGTAAGAAGAATCAATCCTATAGCTTCAACAGTACAGAATGACTTCACAGAACAGAAGTGGAACAGAAAAGAAAAATTAGGATGCATTTGTTCTTCAGAAGTTGCAAGCAATTATTTATCACTGCTAAAGGGCAGTCCTCTAATTAATTAGGCATGATTTTCTCCAGGGCTTTACAGAAATTAATTAAGCAACTTTATCCAGAAATTCCTGAAGAAGCCACAAAACACACTATCAGACTCTTTGCCATAGAGCTTTCAAACCCTATATGCAGCGGACGAATGATATATACTCCACAGAAATGTAAAAGTTCCTTGAAAATCCTTCAATATTTATTCTGTAATTTCTTAGAACACAGACTTGCATCTATACTTAAGAGTGATGATGCATTAAACAAAAATAATATAACTATATTTTAAAATGTTATTTACTGGCAGTAACTGGTATGAAATATACTTTATTTCAAATAACGTAGCTGTTGGTAGCAATTGCCAGCATGTTGTTCCTTGATTGGTTTATGCTACACTTATTTTTCAAACGAAAGAAACATGCTTATGCTGAATGATCTGGAGGAAATTATTTTTCTTTTAAGGATGTCTCAGTCTGAAATACTCAAAGTCAAAGCAGATGTGCTACTATTTTGAAGGACTGGAGGGAAGTAAATTAATAAAAGTATTATTTCCAAATGGCTCACAGATGATGTTCTGAAAGCTTCATAGGGTTTTTTATTTAGAAATCATACAAAACATCCGATTCCTAAGAAGGAATACCGTTTCTAAACAAAGCAGCAAGCAGTGTCTACTCTTTGATGCAGTAAATTGGCTTGACCTTGATCTCTCATTCCGATCCTGTGTAGGTTTATCACCTTAAGTAACTTCATACCATGAGGCTTGTTTCAAGACCATTATAATCACAGCCAAAATCTGAAAGGTCATTATCATAAGAGTTAATTATGGATAAAAAATTAATTATGTCATAATATGTTCTTTAAAGAAATGCCTAAAGTTATATTTTTATTACCTTCAATGGCATGAATACACACAAAATTAACACTTTTAAAAATCCTGGTTAATGTAATTTGCTTGTTAATGATCTCACCACCAAACTTCTAAACCCTCTTGCCTGGGTAGTATGTTAGTGAGGGGAGTATCACATACTAACTATTTTTTCAATTAATTCCACTTATTTTTGTACTATATTCAAGAAATGTTCTTGATTAATATTGCAAACATAGATGAATGGCTCATATCTGTCATGACAAAAAATGTGGAACCATATATTTCTTGGATTTAAAAAATGTTATCGACCCTACTATTTATAAGAAAAATGCAATAACGTATAAAATATGAAGTTTCTGTCATATTTAATACATTCAAAATCTAGTACTTTGTATAACTTTCTGAGATTACAGGCTGTTCCTCTCTGTCACTACATATTCTTGGTCTATTTAGCACCATAAGCACAGACCTGAGCAAGATCTGCCAGGAAGGAAAACTGAATAGAACTGTATCCTAATCTGAAGACTTGCTAGGCCTTGGCATGAGAGCTCTGCAACAGCCTTCTGTGAAAGGGTTTTTACAGTTACCCAAACAGCTGCTGTGAAATGGGCTAAAATGTCTAATTAAGTCCACGTATTCAAATAAATGTCATTATCCCCCCAAACCCCCAAGTTCTCCGCAAGGTCAAGATCATGCACATTCACGGAAAGCATGAGAAATTGTATGTCCCGGATAAACTCTTCATCTTCAGGACCACCAATGCGGTGTTACGTTACAATATACACAATAATATGTACTATATCAAAACCAAAATGGGTCTGATGCATACTACAGACAGAACTCTGTAAGTGTACGAATCAATCTAATCAAAAAGATGGAAGAAATCCATGAGAAGTACATACAGGTACAGACAATAATAAATTAATGTATGTACACCCAGGTTTACCATTCATATCAGGGAAGTGAGAAAGCTGGTTTCCAGCCATGGCATAATCTCTAATTATAGTGGTTTTCTGCTTTTGCAGGTGTAATGACAAGATTTTTGTGTTCCCTGTTTAAATAAGATTTAATGTCTACTGTAATTATATCTCTGCAGATGGCTAATTCAGTAGTATTTATGCAGCAAATGCTCTTTAAATAGTAAAAAATTCCAAGACAACAAATACAGTCATTACTTCATGGTCATTACATGTACTGGTGATTCCAAAGGAAAAACCATTTGAAGTGCCACTTGGATGGATCAGGTGTTTTGAGAGTGAGTTACAGTCACTTTATTGTACCTTCTCAATATTAAGAAAGGGCATAATTCAGCATGATTATCAGTCATGAGAAAAATAATAACCAAAGCAGGAATTTGTAAGAGCATTATCAAGCTAGTAGTTGCTGCTGATGTATGCTAGGATAAATGTGCTGCTCCACACACGGATGAATGTTAAAAGAGTCAATATCCCAGTGGATGAAATTCTAACTATCTGGCCTAGAGAATAAACAACCACAGCGCAGTTCAATCACCCCAGAGGGGCCAGAACACTTCCCAAAGTTGCTCAGCACACAGAGAATGCTCCTGCTGCTAGAATATTGTTCCTACAGGTCCATCATGAATTAAACAGTTCCTACACTTTCCTAACTATGCCTGTTCTGGGGAGCTGCACTGGTAGCAAAAGGTATCCTGGGGAAAGCTTCTGTGCTATTTAGAGTTAGAGCTTAATTTCAATGCAACATTATGTGGATCCACTGAATGAGCGGATTCATGACTGTATCTTCTTCCCAGTCCCTCAAATCCCATTTTGAGTATCTGCACCATCTGAGTGAACAGGAAGTGATCTTAATTATGTCTGGCTTCTGGTAGCTGCTCAAGAGAGAAGAAAGTTCCTTTTGTCCTCCCACCCATGCTATACCCCCATGTAACAGTTGGGTACAATGTTTAAAAGGGATACAGTGAAGAAAATACTTTCAGTCCACCTTATACCAAGGTTGTTACTCCAGATTCTGCTAGTGATTTGGATGCATGAATTTGACTCAAATTACTATTTTAAATTGAAATTAGCGCACCAAACATGTTATTGCACTTTTTTTCAGGACAGCAATAGCTATATCTAGTGAGCCTAGTGTTCAGGATTTGGTTGGAAATATTTCTTAGTTTGTACCAGCCTAATTAAATTCACATCATTCCTTGTCATGCCATTAACTAACTGGTTTGGCTTTGGTTTTAGGATTAGAAAAAATAACCTGGCAGTTAAGAACTGCAATTAGTGTCTTATAAATTTTTTTCTAATCAAGAGTAACCTGCAGAGGTGACTCAATCTATCCAGTTTTCTCATAAAACCCACTTCTGACTATGCTGTAAAAACTCTGGATACCAACTCCCAATTGTCACCACTTTTTATGAATTCCTGGGCACCAGACACAAGACATCTATTTAGATAAGCATATAAACCAAGAACCTAATCCTTTCATTCAATGTCTGCTACCAAAGGCTGGGAGAAAACTCATCTTCCAAGCAAGAATTAATTAAAGATTTACCATGCAGTTAGCAGCATCTCAGATCTTCTGGCAGTGCACAGCTGCCACTGTTCACCTATCTGATGAAAACTTCTTTTTGCCTTCCCACATTCTTGGGAAGAACATAAAACTATCCTTGGAATATTTCCTGTGATTTTTTTTTTTTTTGCCATTAGTAGTTATGAAGTGAGCTAAAATGAAGCAAGTCTTACTGAAACTGCGTGTCACTTCTATCCTGAATATTCGACTTCGTCACGTCTAACTTATACTTGCATAAACTACAACTACAGTGCGTAAACACTATGGAGTTTGAAGGAAGAAGGTAGAAAAAAATGGGATGACATCTTAGGTGTAAAAAATACACTTGGACAAACATGTATCAGAGAAAAGGGATCTGAACAAGAACTGCAGAGCCAAGAAACACCAGTGAAGGACCGGAAAGTGAAATAAGTAATACCACTAATCATAACTACCTTTATAAGGTGTGGAACAATTATAGATGAAAAAGAGATGAAAATTTTGAAAGATCCAAGATATTAGGGTAAAATGTCAGATGAAAAATCACAGCTGTGCAGTAAGATGAAAATTCATTTATTCTGACAGAATGGCAAAATCTGAGGTGCGCTGTTCTAAAAACAGTACACAATTCTTTCTTCAACATCATTCTAGTATTGTATTTACAAATTGCACATGGCAGGTAACACAAGACAGACCATTATCTACTGCTGCCAGTACAACATGAACTGTTGCAGTATTTCCCACACTAAGGATCATCAGCACCATATCAATTCACTCTCTGCTCCACATAATGCCATGCAGGAAAAAAATATGAATTCCACGTGTTTGGTTCAGGGCAGTCAAAAATGTCTTCAACATTACAACAAAGTATACAGGAATATTTTCTACTTGAAGCCACAAATGAAGACTTCAAACTGAAAAACCAAATCTGCAAAGAGTTTATAAAATGAGACAGAATTCTTATCTTCTGTATAAACTCTGGGCTAGTTTTTTTCTTTTTCAGATGACATTGCACTACATGTTTACCGACATTAGTTTTTAAGATTAGCAGGATATTTGCATCTTTAATGCCTGTCCTCTATAAATCCCACGATGAATCCAGTTTGTTTACACATGGAGATTTAATACAGACTTCACCTTTCCTACTAAGTGTCTCTCTAGAAACTTGAGTCTTAGGTCATGTGAATTTTCACACCTGAGAATCTGCTGCAGTTTATCAGCAAAAAAGAAATAAGTCCAGTAGACTCTGTACATATGTCAGGAACATATACAACAAATCTCAGTCTGAAAGGAAAACTTATGTTCTGGTGAACAGCAAACACTTGAGTGGCATGAGATTAGAACAATGCAAGTTACTCTCTTGTGTGGTGGTAAAAACATCTTTTGATTGTTCTTTCATTTCATTATGGCAAATTTACGGTGCACAATCTATCCTTGCTTATTGCAAGTATTTTATTCATTATAATGTACTGATTTGTTGTAATTTTTTAGCTCAATGAAGTGTTAATGTCACACTTGGGTATCCATGGCAAAAAGAAGAAAAAGGAAGAAGTTTAACTTGTACAAATGAGCAATAAAAACTGCTGGAGGTCTTCCCTGGAAACACAGATTGTTTTCAAAATCCTCACTTTTTCACCTACTTATTACTCAATTCACTCAATTACATCTACTAGACAAGTACAATGGCCCTTGCAACAGTTCCATAAATAGCGGTGACAGATGCATACAACCTTACTGGACAGGTTACACTTGGCAACCTAAGATGAAACTCTTAAATGAAAAATTTTACACAAGTTGACTTTGATTCTTTTACAAAATTGTTAAAAGAACGGCCAGTCATGACATAACTGATCCTTAAGCTTATTAACATCTAATGATGGTCTAACTGGAGCCAAAATGACAGCCCGAGCCCTTGTGTGTCTTTTTTGGACTTTACTTTTAAAAGATCAAAGACACAAACTCTGTTTTTAGCGACTCAAGATTTGGAAATCTAGGTAGGAGCATTACACGGTATTCTAGGAAACCCTGCATACTGGATCCATCCAGTATCAACAGCATCCATCAAATATGAAGTTTAGACATGGACCCGAGGAAATCAAACATGTTCAGTATGAAAGGATATGTTACTGCACTGAGTGAGTGTCCTCTGCCTGATACTGCATGAAGTTTTCTTGATCATCTCATTTCTTTGCAATATTATTATTCATTGTTCCAATGCCACTGCAGTGCTACGCCTTTCAAGAAAGACACAAATTCCCTGTGTGAATACGTAAAGGAGTGCGCACACAGACTTGACAGATACATTAGGTTATTAGAAGCTGTGAAGATCTGCAAATATAAGAAATAAAACAGACAAGGAACATGGGGAACGGTCTTACCCAGCCTAGGCAGACATAAGATTTAAGGTCAATATTTATAAACACCAGGAAGATACTTGCTGTCTTGTTATCCATGATGCTGTCCATGTCGCTGTTTTGGTAGGTATTTTCATAGAGGGAAAAGCATGCAAAAGCATGACAGTAGACTTCTAGAGTCTGAGAGTTTTAGGGATTAGCTGATGCACAAAAGACAAAGATGTTCAGGAAAGACACAAAGAGGAGACACATTGCTCCGCATTGGATTTGCCCTGTTATCTACCTTACAAACAATCGTTTAGGGAAATTAATTTTGTTCTCTCTCAGAAGCCATGTAGAGATTTGGTTACTCCGTATCACAACAGGTGTCAGCCAGTACTTCCTTGACCTTATCAGACAAGCTGCTTTCACTGTAGGGAAACTGCCCCAGGTCTTTGTTTTAATCTACGTATACTTATGGCTGAAGCACCCTTCCTTACAGAGATAAAGTATCTTCTGCCCCTTGCAGTCAACTACATGTACCTTGCTGAATGCTGATGAGGGTAGAATTTGGGGTTTTCTTACTATACATGAGCATTTATAGATTCCTCTTATATCTCTGCTGAGGCTGACCATCTGATTGAGAGGACAATATGCTCGAGATTCCACCCACCCCACCCCCGCCCTGATCTATGCACAGTGCCTAAAGTGATTGAACCTCTGTTCTTACCTTTAGCTTCGTATGTGCTAAGCATAATCTATGGTTATTATTACTAGCAGCAAAATATGACCATCAGAATATATACATAAATGTTCAGCATAAGTCTATATTCTAAGAGTGGAAAGCAAGAAACGGCTAGAGGAAAGAAATAAACATAAAAATTTCTACTGATTGTTCCATTAAAATAATGACAAAATGTAAACCACAAAATTATCAATATTATGATAAGGATTATGTTATGAGAAGAAAAACCAGTAGCTATCCTATTTTGTTCCTAAGCATTTTTTTTTGGAAATAGAGTCTGCCTGGGGTAACCACTGGGAATCACAGGAATTCTTCAGGTACAATAAAACTCAAGAGATTTTGTCCTAACCCCAAATCAAGCCCCAGGGTAACCTCTGCAAAGAAGGATAATGTTTCTCAACCTATTATTTTTCATTCTGCCTAAATTTCTGGATAAGACTAAAATACCCTGATGACAGCTGTACTTGTATATTTCCAGCACAGTTGGAAATAGAATATCATGGGGAAAGTATGCTATTGCCGAATTTTCAGTGCAATGTCATGAAGTTCAGGTAAGAAGGATAATCATCTAAACTACAGTGTTTACTTACACTGGATTGAACAACCTGCCAATGACAGTCAACATTACTTAACTTTATTCAGGATATCCTGAATATATATATACATACATATATATACATACATATATATATATATATATATATATATATGAAATTGCCAAAAATTGAAGTAATTTTAATTCTGTTAGTAATTTTGAATAATTTTATTGCTCATTATAGAAAAATAATGCATCAATTATGCCCAAATGTTGCCCTATGACACTGACTGGAATGAGGCATCTATTTTTTTTTAAGTACCTATATACAGTAAGGGACTGCAGCTGTGGCAACGTGCGTACAAACCATACATAAAGACATAGAAAAGATATATTAGTTTCCCTGTAGTGGGCAAGCACAAGTAGGTTGCAATCCACCTCTTGCGACAATGCAAAAAAATCCACCTTCCTTTTTAAGTCGAGTTCTAGAAGAGAAAACATGATACGGATCTAGAGAGCTGTGAATTAGGACAAACACAAGCCTAAAAATGATGCCTAAACTTCAGCAGATTTGTCAAGTACTTTGATTGAGGTTGAGAATATGAGTCCAAATGGGTATACAGGAAGCAATCATTTTTTCATGAAGAATACGTGCTTTACTGTGCACACAAATTCTTCCTTCAGAAGGCTGTAAATTACAGTATTTATGGAATCTTAATGATCTAAACACAGTTGGAGCCTGAAGGTCAAGGCTGCAAACTGCATCCTAAATTTCTGTTTACAGATGAAGCATAGTATTTATTGCTGCACTGCTTGCGCTGCTATAGTTAAAGGGCTGCCAGCATTTCCATTATAAACCACTATTTCAGGGGTTTATAACTTGCCCATCAATCTTCTGACTGGGATGAAACATGGCATAGAAGGTCCTGGCTGTGAGACTGATTTTTTCGTTTGTTTTCTTTACCAAATTACAAAAAGAAAAGCTTAAGTTGTACAAGCAAAAAAAAATCCCAAACCCCCAAACCAACAACATCATTTTTTTCAAGTACTTCTAGTGTTCCTGTGATAAAACTAAAGCTTCAGAACACAAAACGGATTCATATAACTGCATCAAATAATAGAGGGACTTTTAAACCCTAAAAGTGAACAATAACCCAAATAAACGTATAATGTTAGGTACTTTTTTTAAAAAAAAAAAATGTATTGCAGATTTTTAATGGCAGGAAAGGAAATCAGACATTACCACTGTCTTTGACTCTGTTTGCCTTAAAGGTAAGTCTACACTACAATTACACACCTTGGCACAGTACAAGAATGCATTGTTTTTAAGTAAGTATCTAAATGTTGACACACCTTACTGTTACATACTTCAGATTATGGCAGGTAAAATAGTTCAGAGTAACGTCAAATCCAATGTTTCCCCACAAACTCTGAAGTAACCTTATCAGCCACTGTTAAATCCTGTATCAAACCTAATGAAATAAGGAGGGGAAACATTACAAAATTTTCCCTTCCATGCTATCTACTTTACCACTGTGAATCCCATGCTCTGCGCTGAAGTAGTGCTGAGAGCAGGAAGGTGAAAAATTCAATTCACATCATACCTGCGTATGTAGCAATTACATCTTGATGAATATGAAACTTAATACTGCAAGCACTGCAAGAATTTAAATATTAGGAGACCTCAAAACCCCCTCTTACTGGAATCCTAAGTTTTGGCATGATTTGTTTCTACAAATAAGGACAGGGCCAGATTCAACAGAGTGCTGTTGCGATGCAACACAGACACAATACATTACATTAAGCAGTTTTATGGCTCCTTTGCAACACTATACCAGCTCAGAAAAGAAAGACAGCAGTGCTAAACCTGGAATATTAGATTTTATTTAATCACATTTTGGTTTATTTCTTTATAAGTCCAGTCACAGCAGGAATGAAGCAAATTAGTCCCTCCCCAAATATCATTATTTTATTTTCTTTATTATAGCTGTAGGGATTTTATTCACTAACACCGTTCAGTTCAGCACAATTATCTTTCTTTTTCTTTTTTCTTTCTTTTGTTCTTGTTAAAAGATGACCACGTTTGGTTTATGACAAGATGGAAGCATCTCTTCCTCCTTTCCTCCTGATGCTGTAGCTTTCTGCTTTTCTTCCAAAGTCTGTCTCTACCATCTGTCTGTTTTGTGCCCACTTGAAACAATCACTTGCACAAGACGTTTGACAATTTTTCTCATCAACTGCATCAAAGTACTGTCTTATTACTTTAGTTGGTTCTCGTGGCAAGTATATTTATATTACTAAATAACATAGACACCTCATTCACTTCCGTGTCCTGGCCCCTGTCAGTCTCCTGTGCCTGTATGTCAGTCCACTTCTGAGCTCTCTTTTTTGAGTATGCCAAGTAGTTTCCCCTAAAGTAAAATCTGGGTATGGCTTTAGGGATGGTTTGACTTGGGAAACCTCCTAATGGGCAGTATTGATGAGCCATTGGTTATCTTCAGCCAGAGTCCTTCAAAATAATCCCAGTAGGTCTGGTGAAGTCAAACAGCACACATATGCCCTCACCCTATAGCCCAGGGCATTCCAAACATATCCCTGGGGCTGAGCTATGGAACACCACTTTGATGGGCTGTAATACAGTGCTTTGGACAGTTTGTACTGAAGCACATGCACACACTTCATAACTTCTCCTGAACAGCCAGCGGGCCAGGCATTACTCAGACAGGCTTGGCCAATTCTTGCTCTTTGAACTTTTCTTAAGCTACTGATTGCCATTAGTTTTTTTTTGTAGAGGAATCTATGGTAAGAGATATAGACCTGTAGACTTCTTTCTTAGAAAGTGAAAGATGGAATGATTATGACATCTTACAATCAACCTGGGTAGTGCAGCTGAATCCATATTGGAGAATAATTCTAACCAGAGACACGATGTTATGAATGGCGACTGACTAAGGCCCTCTGACTCACTCCACTGTACTGCCTTCGACTGGTTGAAACGCACCCAAGAGCACTGCTATATAATTAAATATGCTAAATAATGCTACACAGTATCTTGTATAATTCTGAATCTTCAATGAACTGTAAAAAGTTTTAAATAAAATATAGGAGTTTGTCAAGCAGTATTAGACTTCAAAGTATTTTCTTCTTCTGAAAGCTCACTGTACCGTCTAACACAAGTAGCTGTCATGCTGCCTGAGTAGCCATCACACTGTACATCTTGTTAGCAGTGATGTCATAACAGAAATGCTACAATGCTGCATTCTAACGACCTCTTGTATTGTAATTAATTATTTTTTTTTTCTGCAGAAATGATGAGATAGGAAAAAAAAGCTTTACTCTTGGATACTCAATGAGATTTTTTTTTTGTGAAGAGCATAACAGTTTTCAAAACACAATAATGCAAGATTACTATTGTAGCTCAAAAGAGGAATGTGTTGAACATCATACCTGTAAAGTCCTGGAGGAACTTGATGAACCAGGAAGCTTTTCTCCAAGCTTTGTAGCACATCATTGAGCATCCTGACTCTGATAGGAGCTCGCTCCTTGGGGTCATTAGCTGGGCGCATCTCATCTGATTGGAACAATTCTGCAGTGTCCCTCAGATGTGATGCCACTGTAAGCAACTGAGGAATGTCTACTTCTTCACCTAGAAACAGTAAGAGCAAGACAGTTGCCAGTGATTCAAAGAACACCACTTATTACACTTGCCTACAAGTCAAAATTAATAGTCCAATTAAAACCTGAGCCTCTTTTCCCTTGTGAGAATTGCGTAATAGATCAAGGAAAGCCACAGATCATTGTGCATAAGCTCTGATTATTTTTCAAAGAAGATCAATTTGGGCTCTGATGTTTTAGGATCTAATAAGCTATGAAGAATGATTTTGGGCACAACTTGAAAGCCACCACTGGAAAAACAGGCATGCAGGAAGCAATGGTTATAAATCAGTAACTATAACATTTCCTCCTGAGACAGAATTTATTCAATGCCATTTGATGCTATTGCTCTCAAGTTTGAAAGCTTGTGCTTGAATTCCATAATGACTGCTGCATAGAAGATTGTGATATGCAGAGTTTAATTGAATTTTGTTCAACTTTTAGAATTCTAGAGGTTAACAACAGTTGTACAGGGGATGTGAAATTCTTCCTCTTAATCACTTAAATCATACGGCAATGAACCAACTAACACTTTGATATCCAAACATATATTCTAATCCAGTCAATATTTTCAAAACTTTATTTGGAATTTTAACTGTTACTTTGTTCGTAATCCTACAGACTCTGAAAGAATAACAGCCCACAGCACTCTGGAGGACACTGTGATTTCAGTATTTCCCTGTCTGCAGTAGGTGAGCTGGAGCACTGTGAATGCGCTGTCTGTTCCCACCTGCAGGGCAGCTGAAGAGCATGCCCTCCTTTCCCACTGTGTGCATAGACTGTGTTAATTTTTACAAGCACATAGCAAGAGAAAGCGTAGTCTGAACGTGATATAAAGGAAAAAGTAACATCAGTCAGCAATAACCACTTCCAGGATGCAGAAATTATCTTTAAGACCAAGCCTCACTTTGCCTATTAAGGACAGAAAATCAACTAACCTTAGATCTTGCAAATGACAATTTAATCAAAACAAACCACTCAGCTTTAGAAGCTGTCTCACCTTTAGTTGACTGTACAAACCCCAGTGTGTTCAGTATCCTAGTGACTTAGATAATTACTCCAACAGAGTGGTTCAAGACACTAATTAAATGAATACTAAAGTTCCTTGTCTAACAGATATAGGGAGAGACCAGAAATAGTGAATGGAGAACATCAACCCAGTTCTCAAACTATTTATGGATGGAGTCTGAAAGGTGAGCAACAGGAATGGAAAAGTAAATAGGTACAACTAAGACATTCAACGAAATGCCTGAATATGACATATTCTCCCTCTCATACGGAAAAAGAGATTTGCTATTGGACACATTTCAGCAAAGGCAAAGAAGTTCATAGATCCCTATGCACTCCTGTCATTTAGCTGACTAACGTGTTCTAATCTAGCAAAACGTGAAATGATCCAAAATACATGGACAGGCACATGTTGGTGGCAGAGAAACTCTCAGATTTCCTCAACTATCCAGGTGAACTTCAACAATGAACAGAAGAAGCTCCCTGTAGGAACGTGAGTGAGAGAAGATGGTTTATGTCTGTCTCAGTTTGGGACAAGGTTGCTTTGTCAGTGGCTCTTGCCCAATCCACCCTTCCCTAATTAGAATGGATAACAGGCATTGTAGTACCTTGATGTCCAGGATTGGTATCTGACTGTATTTGGAGTAATTTAAGATCTGATTATATTAGGTTGATCCCTCAGAAAAATATTCTCCAAGCATATAAACTTGGTACACTTGGGATATTTTTCAAATTATCAATATCCTTAATTTTCAAATCTCAGGCAAACATCCTGTGCAGCTGAAGAACTTGCAATTTCCATGCATATAATCCAGGCATTGTGCATACCTTACCCTGGGACTTCTGTCAATATGGAAAGGTTTAAATTCACCGTTAGAAAGAGTTCTTTGTTTTCAGCAAAGCACTTCATATTCCAAGTAATGTGCAACATCTATAATTTCTAATCTATTATGTAAACAATTATAAATATCAGCTATACCTTTTCAATAGGGAAGCTGAGATAAAGGGAGAAGACATCATTCAATATTTGGAAATGAAGCCAACCAGACCACCCTTTTAAACGCAAATATTCTGTAAATGCTCTCCCTCCTCCACAGCATGCATTTTGCCCCTAAACCAGCTACATTTTATTTTGCAGTCATGAGTAAAAAGCACTGTGTACATCACACTCTAAACCAGCTCTCATAAAACAAATGACCAGGCCCTTTCTTAATACTTCAGTACAAAACCTGCAAGTGTCTGGCTAGTATTGCCACAGAGAACTGAGGACACAGCTTTAAGGGCATCACCAGTTTTTACCACAACACACTGAACTTCACTGTCAAGGGAAACTGTGATTTATGCTCTTCTCCAGTTGAGAAGCTGGGAGTAGAAGAGTAAATGATTCTTAAAGAAAAGGATGCATTAACTAATAATGTCTTAAACATCTTGTGATGCTTCTACAGAAAAAATAAAAAAAATTGTGTTACTTCACTCAGGAAAAAACCACCACCACATTATTGTATTTTGTATTCCTTGTCCTTTTGTCTCCAGTATGAATCATGATGAATCACCTAAGCTAGCTGTTTAGTTGTTAGAGAAATAAAATTGCCAGTATAAGAAAGTGACTCAAGAGTATGTATACTCTTGATCAGAGGATTAGACTGTTGAATTTCATTACATTTGCTAAATGTAACGGGACTTTATTCAGAAACAGGATACAGCAAATAGGTGTTTATTTTTACAGACACTGAATACAATGGCCTTTCCTTATGTAACTGATTGCTTTTATGAAAGCACTGCTAGAGATTTAACATTTTAATATTGTGTTTGTGCCCGCTGGTATGAATGTACTTGCCTATGAGTACCTGCAGAAGAATGAACACAGACAAATCAGCAGTTTAAGGCATGACGCTCACTCACCATGCATGTGACTATGTGTTTGCATGTAAGAGAGAGAGGGGAAATGGCTTTAGGCTTTGATTAGCTTGCAAATTCAGGATCAGCTATGTGTTGTATTCACTACGAAGATTTTGTGTGCAAAACTGGATGATCAGACCTGGCAGTGGAAAATCTGAATGGGAAAGCTTTGTAGAAAGTACCCTAAAGGGGGCAGAAACACAAATCCATGAACATCCTCAGTACAAAGAACATGTTGCCATCAGCTTCAATTTTGGTACCATGACTGCTACTACCCAAACAAATTAATCTGGTATTCCTGTAACAAGTCTCTTTTCAAAGAAGCTAACATTAAAAAGGCATGCTGTGACATACTATTATGCATGTCGATACAGAGGAAGCCTGGAGAAGAGAAGGCTCCAGGGAGACTTTACTGTGGTCTTTCAAGGGGGCTTGTAAGAAAGACAGGGACAAACTTTTTAGGAGGGCCTTCTGCAATAGGACAAGGGGTAATGGTTTAACACTAAAAGAGGGTAGATTTAGAGTAGATGTAAAGAAGTATTTTTTTACAATGAGGGTGGTAAAACACTAGAACGGGTTGCCCAGAGAGGTGGTAGATGCCCTGTCCCTGGAAACATTCAAGGTCAGGCTGGACAGGGCTCTGAGCAACCTGGTCTAGTTGAAGATGTCCCTGCTCACTGCAAGTGGGTTGGACTAGATGACCTTTAAAGGTCCCTTCCAACCCAAACCATTCTATGATTCTATGAAGTTATCAATGACTTCATACAGAACTGATGAAACATATATGGCCTAGTGATACAGAATAAATGCTCAACCTTCCCTTTCAGTACCAAATGCTTTGTCCTTGGAAAATGCATTTGTCCATAACTTTTTTTTCTAAAGGCTGATGAAAGGTTCGCCAGTAATACTATATAATATCCTTGAAAGAATATTGAAGACAAGATGTCAGTGTCTAATGGCAAAAGAAGGTATTTCTGTCTTACATACAGATAACATATACAGATAACTTACTGTTGCATTTTTCCCCTCTATAGCAGTCAAGGATAATGAGTTCAAGAGGAAAATGGTAAAGAGGGAAACTTTCTGACCATTACAGACAGATGGAGAAAGTAACTCTGAAAAGCACCCTAAATGATCAGGGAACTACGGTCAAGCAGGTAAAACACCAAGCTGAAGACTAGCAAATAGCTGTAGGCGATGGGTATGCAGCCATCAAGTAATGACAGAGCTATGTTTCTGTATTGATTTTTCTAAGGACAGAGAGTTTAGACTGATGTTTTGAAATGTATAGGTTGAGGCAGGGCTGTGGAAAGTCATGCAGACTTTCTAGGAAATGGCTTATCATAAACCAGATTATTTTTAAACTTCTGCTAGCACTGCCTACTATTATCACCCCAAGTACTTCAGCTGTTGTCACATCTGTAAAACATCCATCCCAGGGAGAAGAAAGGGCCTAACTGATAGGAAGCAACGCACAACTGACACTGCATCAGCCAAAGAGCTGTAAATCACAGCCCTTGCCCTCCCTATACAGGGAAAACCAGCAAATCTCTTGCACTTAATTTGTCTTCATAGGCCTCTCACAGCTAGGCGGTTCACAGCTTTTCTAATTTGTGTACTGGCTTCAGCAGCCTGTGATGACACCCACAACTAGAGGATCAGCATGTGCGCCTAAGTGCTTCCCAGCCACAACCTAAGGCTGGGGCAACAGAAACTAATATTTTGAAAAGTCTGCGTGAGTCCAGGTGAGCCCAGTGACTTGCAGTAATGAAAACTGGTATCAGCTTCAAAAGCCAACAGCACCTAAGCAAGCGACATGGCTAGCACCGAACCTGGCTGCCTTTATTTTTGTAATCCATGTGATTGAAATTGTCATGGCTTAGTCAGTCAGGTACAAAAGTACAGAAAGGCTTTTAATCCTAATGAGACACTTTTAACAACTCCATCATCAATCCCTGAAGCTTGCTGTAATATAAAATTCTAACAAGGCTCAAACCCAGTGCAAGACAGGCTACAAGGAGCAAGTTCAGAGTGCACAGTACTAAAAGCATTCAGCAGATAACACAAATATGTTTTGAATAAAAATGCTTCTATACATACAAAATACTTATACACAAATGTTTATACATTTGTAGTCACATATAGGTGCAAAATACTTCTACAGAAGTGCTTAAAAGAACCATCTGTATCATTCACACACCAGATTTGACATCTTGTCTGTGCCCTACCTCAAAAGATAAATTGGGTTTTCATAGCATGTGAAACCCAGCGAGATATTCTTGTATTCGATTCAAGTTGCAGTGAGTATTGATTTTAAATGCATGAAAGGCACAAACACTGCACAACTGCAATGTGTAGTTAACAAGAATATTTTAAACTGTCACATATTTATGAGTTTCTCTAAAATATCACATCTGTGATCAGACAGATAACAGCCTGAATAGCCCTGGGGACCTGGATTTGAGCCTTGGAACCCATCTCACATCATTTATGACCACAAGTTTTCCTGTATAAACATCAGACCATCAGCAGATGCACAAAAAGAAATGTCTCTGCAGTCACAACCCTTCCTTTCAGGTAAACGCAAAAGCAGTAGCTTGTTTCCAAGAGTTCTGGTGTGTGCAAGCAGAGAGAACACATGTCGCTTAACAGCCCTTTCCCCATCTTTCTGAGGAACAGGCCTCAAGCCAATGTAAACACTGTGGATGACATTTCCCTATAACCTGCCATCCAGCCTACCCTGAATGTAAGAAATGGTTTATAAACCGCTGAGTAACATCCTATTGAACTTAACCGAGCCAGCAGTGCAGACGCCCACCACACTACAGAATTAAATCCTTTGGAAACATAAATAGATACAGTATTAACTAATATTGAGACACACACATCCTTTTGTGAGGACACTCGGGAGACTGCAAAACTGTGACTCAAGTATTTGCATGTATGACTTAACTTCAAGAAAGTGAGGAAGTCCAACAGGCAATAAAATGTGTGTTTAAGTGACTGGCTGAAGCAGACTGCAGAGGCACAAATTAAGCCTAATGAACATCTTTTCTAGCACTGTCTTATTGGCTTTGAAAATGAAAATAAACTGTTATTTGACACAAGTCAGAGACAGATGAGACGTGAAAGTAATGAGAAAAGTCATTAAACAAAATTCCAAAGTGAACAACTGGGAGAAAATTTATCCTGCTGGCCCTACAGCCTCGAAAATAATTTTCCCTCCTCTGAAGTGGTTGAGATAAATGATCTAACTGAAGTTAGAGGAAAAAAGACAGGTTAAATCAACATTCCCTGTTACTCAAAATAAAGAAAAAAGGAAGAACAATAGCAGACACCTCATGTTCAGTTGCAGGAATACCAGCTGAGCCACACTTTTCATTTGATGATCATTCCCTGCTGTGTTTAAGCTGAACTAAACCAATGTTTATATGGCACAACAGAGCTAAAATTACTTGTCTTTTTGGATGCTCACCGATTCCGGACCAATGCTAGCCCTCTGATTCCTAGGTCTGGAAAATGATGGATGGCAAAGATTAAAGAAAAGGTATCATATGTCTATGAATGTGTATTACAGAAAAGTGATACTTTATACTATAGGGAGTGAATGAAATGCAGGGGCAACACCTCAAGATTGCAAAAAAATCTTTCACATTCCACTAAAATATATGTGAAGTTTTGGTGTGATTTTATAGACCATATATTTTTATTGAACAGATCAACTTGAGAGTTCCTTAAATGCATAAACAGAAAACATATTTTTGAAAGGCCTTATTAGCACACTACAGGTAATCTGTATCAGAGATGTAATTGGAGATGAGGAAATAACAACACATCAATACACCAATAACACAACACAATATGCCACATTTTTCCACTGTGAGGTTCCAACAAGACCACACTTTGGAGCAGTCTTTCATGGGGGTTCTTGTCAGGGACATACATTTCACCATTCCTTTTAAGTTTACTGAATTCTGACCAGAATACAAGCTTCTGAAATATCTCAGTTTATACATATTCAAGGAATTATGTTAGGGTTTGGCAACATAGGGAAAAAAGACTGCAAAATGCTTATTATTTTATCAAGTTCTAAAAGACCACAAGACAACAGAAAGAGATAGAAATGAGAAGGCAACACAGGAATATTAGTAACAGCTCCAGAATCTTGATGGAGCAGTCTCATAGCAAGGCATTCATCCTACACCTAGCAAACAGGGCCAAATCCAAAGTCTATGAGAATTATATCTGCATAATTTCCAAGTTACCAGTCACTTCTACCTTCTGACTAAGAACTTTCTTGCCCATCTCCCTAACCCCAACTTGTTGTCACAAACACATCAAGATCAGTTTCAAATACAGAGCTTTCAGGGTCTCAGTGCTTAAACAACTCAAACAATACATATTGGTAAATTATCATGCTTTTCATGCCTGAAAAAGGCTAAAAGTTAGCATGCTCTGCCAACAAGGTGAGTTAGTGGAATAACCAAACAAAGAGGACAAATGTGAAAATTAAGGAGCCAAATGGCAATGGGATTAAAAGCCCTCTCTTGCTTGTACTGAACAAAGTCTTGAAGGGAATTAAAATAACGTTCAGTCTCAGAGGTTATCTTTTACTGTAAATATGAGCATTTAATACTAATTATTACCTTACTGACAGAGTAACATCAGAAGAAAAATAAACATTTTACGGCTTTGTTTAGCAACAAAATTTGTGTTTTGTTTAGCATTATATAATTACACAGTTTTATTAGTAAAATCACTGGCTATCATTCAAAAAGAAATTGAAAATCCGTACTCAGTGAGTAGATGATCCTTCCCCCCCCCCCCCCCCCCCAAATTAATGGAGAACAATATTCCTCAAACAAAAATTACCTTTAAGACTGTTCTGAACTTCTAACGCGATGTCGAGGGCATTAAATGGCAAAACCGGTTCATTGGCAATTTGCAAAGTCACTTGTCCTGTTAGCTGAAAAATAGAAAAAAAACCCAAAACCCAGTTATAATAATTTCTACGGATTTAATAGTCAGCATTTCTTTTGGAATAGCACATACTTTCATTACATTGGATTTTCAGGGAATAATTAAAAACCCCCATAAACACAAATCTGTGAAAAGCATTACGACCTAGACCATTGCTTTCTAATATGTTAAAAAATGTTACAAGATTACAAGTTATGACCACACACAAAAATTCTGGTTAATACTTTTTCTGTGGACCTAGGAAATTGCAGCAGTCTCTGAAGGGCCTTAGTTTTGCCTTGTTTTCAAATAAAACACCTCAACATTCTAAAAATAGGAATGAGTTCTATTTTTTTTATGTAGTTGTTTAGTTTTAGCTATTGGATTTTTAAAGTTTACAAAAGTAAAAAAAAAAAAAAAAATCACAGACATTAATAAGCTTCAGATCAAGCTCATGGCTAAATGCAAGCTGACCTGAAAACCAACTGCATTTTGAAGAGATATGTGGCAACTTGATGCATGCAGATGTCCAACTTCCAAACTGGATAGAACACTACACACTCTCTGTAACTTACAGAAAAAAAAAAATCCCAAATGAGTGAAAGGGAACTCTCAGTCCACTCCAGACTACACGCTAGCACCTGTCATGAAAGTCAGTGGCACGGATGGTTCTTTTCAACAGTTCCAGAGATGAGGCTGGGGACTGACTGGCCTGAGTGCTTTTTTTCCACTTGCAGAAGACAGGCTCTCCAGCTCAAGGCTTAGCCACGCCACAGGGGCTGTGTATAGAAATATGTCTTTCTGCTGAACTATACCTAGCCTGTGATTAAACAGAGGATTTCAGTCTCTAGGCTGCCAAGTCCATCACTGTTCACGGGAGCTATAAAGACACACTGACAAAAACATGCAAGAAACTTTCATTCATCTTCTTCGTATCTTGATATTGCAAAAAGGAAAAAAAATACCTGTAGGGCTGTGCTCTAAAAGGGAATGATGGCTGTGGGGGATGGTGATCGTGTTGATAAAAATGTGGACTGAATAGAATCATATTGTACAATACTTCCCAAGGTGCTGGGGGGGGGGGGGGGGGGGGGGGGGGGGGGCGGTTAGAATAATATCTATCCTTCAAAAGCAATATGATAGTTGCTGTGCTGAAAGCAGCATTTTAATTCTACAATACAAAGTAGTAGGAAAAGACAATACTAAGGAATATTAAAAACAATAGTAAAGCAATTGAAAGGGAAAACTATCTCCAGGAAAGTGGATGAAAACAGGGTAATATAAAAAAGACAGGTATCCTGAAGAAAGATTAATGGAACCCCAACACTTCTCGGAAAGCATTAAAGAAATGACCTGGCCACAGACTGATTTGGGTACAGAGACGGAGGGAACATGCTGTATATCAGGCTGCAACCAACATCTGAGCGGAGACACACTGTGAAGCTACTGAGATTTACCTCTAGAGAATACGATATTGCAAAAGGCATGAAGAAAAAAAAAAACCACCAAAACTTACCATATATACAGTGAGAAAAAAATAGGAAGGAATAACAATATGTCAGGCTGTTATCGGAAAAACTAAAGAACGAAGAGCGAACTTGAAGGAAGATGAAAAATACTGTGTTTGGACATCTTTGTTGAAATATTACACAGTAACCCCTCATGAAACTTTTCTCCAAAACTACCCAACTGCACACACCATTAATGCTTGAAGGTTGTTATATTTTCTATCAGTGATTATACACAAATATCTAGGTTGAAAAGCATTAAAAACATTAGTTAGAATATCCGAGGGGTATTGCGGAAATAAAATAATAATAATAAAAAAATATATTGTTAGCGCAAACAGAAATCTGTAAAAAACTGTACACAGACCAGGTTCATATAATACAGCCATAAGCAACTGCAAAAAATCTGGTTCTAAATGTCCAGATGCCATGCAAAATCCTTCCTTGTCCTGCACAGAAATCTTTGAAGATACAGCTGCCCAAAATATTAACAACCAGTACATTGCTATGGAAAAGCAACTGTGGCAATGAAGGAAGTAACATCATATTAAAGATGAGGCACCTATATGGAGCATGAACCCACTGAACCCTAAATAGTCCTGTATCACATGAAACATTTTAATTCTTCCCTGACACCCAATTTCTGTAAAAATCTAATTCACTAATTAAAGATACATTTCCATAGGTATATTTTAGAGGGGGGGGGGACATGAACAGTTATACAGTGCTACTGATACTTTTCAATCCACTACTGCAATGTTTAAGGACACAAAAGTATGGAAAAAATGCTTCTTTTCTGAGGCATGAAAGTGGCATTAAAGAGGAGAATACTTTAGTAAGTGTCTTTCCTTTTCATCATTATCTTCTACAGAACCTGGCTTAATTTTTAAAAGTTCTTGCCTTATTTCTGTTTTTTCCAAGCAATTTTATTTTGCTTTTGACTACGTAAGACCAAAATTGTTTCCTCTCCTATCCAAATAAAGTATACCCTCAAAATCTTATGATGGACTGAAGCATTCTGGAAACTTTATAATATCTCTGTATGTAATACTGCAGATAGTTGTGTTTTAGTAAAGAGGTAAAAGTGTGTGTTTGTTTATTAAATCACGTAACTTTGTAGACTAATCTGGAAGAAATCAATCACATAAAGGAAAGCTCAGAGCATTGATTTGAACAGAGTAAGTAATAATGCTGCAGAACCATATATCAAACCCACATAATGCAGCAAGACAGAAAAGGCTACTGATTTCTTATTTATAATCTTATTTTTGGATATACCATTCCCTCGAGTACAACACTGAATATACATGGAAAACAAAGACAAGTTTCTGCCCCCTTTTCTCTGTTGAAAAATGGTTCAGACTACCTATTGAATTATTAAATGCAAGAATAACTTAGCAAAGAGTAAAGACAAGTATTTTCTTATAAAGTGAAACGCTTAAGCAGCATAATTGATTCTATTCCCATTCTGAACTGGTTATAGCACTAATGACAACTTCTCAAATAACATTTATACATAATAATATATACACAATACACACAATAATTGATGTAACATTTGCACAGTTATCAAGACTAAAGAAAAAACGTATAGTTCAAATGCTAATTGATTCTGAAATGCTTTTCTTATACAATTTAAAATGCATATGCAAACGAGTATGTATTTAATGAACTTCCAACTACTTTAGAGATAAATATTAATACAAAACAATAACTGTAGTTATACTGTTGTTCTTTGCTGTGAGGGTGGTGAGGCGCTGGCCCAGGCTGCCCAGAGCAGCTGTGGGTGCCCCGTCCCTGGCAGGGCTCAAGGCCAGGCTGGACGGGGCTGGGGGCAACCTGGGCTGGGGGGAGGTGGCCCTGCCCGGGGCAGGGGGCTGGAGCTAGGTGGGCTTTAAGGTCCTTTCCAACCCAAGCCAGTCTATGGTTCTATGTATATTGCAAAATAAATTTGACTATTCAAAACAGGTTTATACGAAGGTAACATTTTTTCAAAGTCTTTTACCTTACAGTGTAAACATCTTTGTAGGAAGGAAATAACTACTGCCCCTGCCTTTATCTCTCTGAAACCGTGCAGATCCCAGAAGCTAAAACACCCCCCAAACATTCAGAAATGCTGGTGCTAAAGATGAATCAGTATCACGTGACACTTCCTAAATGAAGCAGTAGGGTCTTCCCTCTTACAAAGCGTTATAACCCACTCTTTTAGGAACAATGACTTCTTGCAATTCTACCCAACTTATGAACCTAATTTCACTATAAAAGTCAGCTCTCAGGAACATCAGGTGGACCTGCACCACTCCCCAAAATACTGGGACAATAAAATACCTAGATTAAACACACAGAATATGGTCATTGATGTAAATTATAAACATTCTTTATCTTTTTAGATGTTTTACAATGTAAATAAGGAAACTGAAATGGAGTTGGAGGGAATCATCACAGTAATTTGCTTTTGGTGAGTATGTCGTACCTGTTTTTTCAGTGAGCTAACCTCAGTTTTCAAGGCAACTCACTTCCTCAGATACCCAAGCTCCTACGAACAACTCAAAGTACGTCTATTGGCATGCAAAATTTTACAAAAAGTTGAATGCTTAAAATCTAGGATACAAAAATGTGAAAGGCTCCACTCAGCCTTTTGAACATAGATTCAGGTTTGCTTTTGGGGCATGCTGTTATTGATCATATCTTGCAGGGACATGTCTTACATGTTATCTCATTTTACGGACAATGCAGGTATGACAACCAATTTTCCATTCTGTCATATAATAAGAAACTTGTTAAAATGAGTAAAATGAAAATGTATGTAGTGGATATGGAGATATGAAAACATTATGCATGACAGAGATCAATCTGCTAGAATAAACATCAGCATATAGCGTGCAGGCAGTTTCTTTAACACCAAAGTTCATGTGGAGTCTTGGGTTTTGGTATTTTTTTTATTATTATTATTGTTTTTCATTTTTGTCTAGTGAAATTTGAAGCTGTGTGCTATATCTAGCCTCCATGCTATGTAAACCTCAGTGGGCGTAAGTGATGAGCATTTAGGACATTTTTAGTCACATTAAGAGTGCTAAAATCTTAAAAGACATCTCTCTCAGACCTCTTCTGAGATGCTAACTTACAAACAACATAACAAAAAAATCAGGTAAACTGTAATGCTTATCCTTTTGTGAACACTGCTCTTCAGTAGTGCTGTACTCCAGTTTTACCTGCTGGAACGAATTGAGACACAGCTACTTGAAACCTGATTTTTGCAGTGGCAACTCCTTTATATTTTGGGCCATATACCTACGCAGCATACTTTTTCTTCCTTCCTGCATTCTATAATTTTCAGGGGTTTATTACATAATTTTATCTGTGAATATTAGCAACACTTAACCCTACTGAAACCTGTGCACTTTTAGAGAAAACTAGCATACTCATGACAGCTGATCTACCAAAATCCTTAACAACTCATACTAGAAAGCAGATAATGTACCAAGTAGTACACCTGTGTAGATTCCCAACTACAGACTCAACAGACTATACGTAAGACTCCATACTACAGATGCAATCCTTGCAATTGATCAGCATGTGACACTGAGCGACTCGTTTGAACTCTGAGCCTTAATTTCCTTTAACATCAGTATTATTGTTTTTGACTCACACTTGCCCTCACTCCGTCTCCCTTCACACATTATCCATGGGGTTCATCATGAGGAAAGACCATGGAAAGATACTGTGCTGTTTAGCATAATCAACAAAAGTGTGTTGAAAATAACAAGGTTTTCCCCCTTTTTTTCTTGTAAAGGTGAATAAACAGGTTTAACTTTTGTGGCTGGCTGTCACACTCTCTAATCTCAGCGGTTCATCTTTTTGCATGAAGGGGTCTCTCTTTCCACACAGACTGACTAGCAGAATGACCTGCTGAGATCTTTTGACATTAACCCAAACATAAACAACAGTAAATAAGGAATAAATCTCTGCATATATTAAGATCTCCTCTCAGAGCCACAACATTAACAATCTCAAATGTTAAAATAATCAGCCTTCCCCAACCTCTCCACCCTGCAAAATTAAAGAAATATTTTTGATAATACCAGCAAATCTCCTGAATCTGCTTTCTGCTTGTTTCTTCCTGCCCTCCCCCCTGACTTCCTTCATGTTATCAGATTTTTTTTAATTAAGCATGAGAAAGTGAGTCTATTTAAATGAAATCTCTGATTACCTGGCAATAATATAATTTCAGCACCTAGTATTACTAGATGAATGGCAGCAATCGTGAGACTCATGATAAATTCATGTGCGTTTTTAATACTGGGATATCAATTCACTGTAGAAAAACTTCCTGCATAATCAGTCTACATACTTTTTTTTCTTATATTCACCGCCACCCAGAAACGTTAACTGCTTCATATAAGAAAAGTCAGAGGCAGGAGCATGAGTAAATAACCAGTTCTTCGAGCCTCTATTTTTCTGAAGCAGCACATTCCCTTGATTAGACGGAGAAATAGAAATGTAATCACAAACATGTTTGCTTTGCAATAACGGTGTCAACTTTTGAAAATTCAGAACATTTCAAAAATTCAGCAGTATCATATGTGTTTTTTGTTGTTACTGAAATCTGTCTTGGCGCCAGGACATGTGTTTACAGTGCAGGTCAAACGGTATTTTGGGGTATCGGACATTCAGTTCAACACGGAGTATTTTAGGTCAGTAGGGGGCGCTCTGAGAAAAGAGTAGGATGAGTCTATGGCTACGGCAGGTGAACTAGGGCAAAGGAATTTGTGACAGCTGTTCCCGACCAAGGAAAGTATGAGGTCTTAAAAATATTAAAAACTTAATTTCAACACCCCCCCCCCCTCTATAATTTCATATTGGTTTATTTATTCTCAGTATAGAAAATACTGATTAGAAAGTAAAAGTGACAGTGAACAAAAACCATGGTATTGTCCCTTTGCAGGGATCCTGTGAACAGGTAAGGAGACTTACCTAACTGTATTACCGTGGCACACAGCATTAGGCATCCCAAAGTTACATATTAAGACATGCCAGAATTATGGTAGCTTGGGCTGCTTACTCTGGAGTACAGAAGATCTCTGTTTATGGGATCATAGGCTACGTTTTCAACATGGCTTACGATGAGATTCTGAGGCACTAAGAAATTAAGGGCAGAAGTATTCTCTTATGTGATTATTTGCTTAAAATATAATTTGTTGGCCAACTTATTAATATAAAGCACTTAGAGCAGTGAAAGTCCATTTCCTATAGAGTTCATTGACAGCTGGGAGGGATCATTTATCCCATTGTTTTCAACTACTCGCACAAAAAAAGAGACTCTAGTTCTCTGCTTTGTTTTCTGTGTACATGTAGAAATTCCTACATTTTAAACTATATTTACATAAAGTATAAGGAATATACAGTTTGTATAATTTAAATGCATTTATGTTAATGTTCTACTAAGTGTAAATTAAAAACAAATTTCAAATTGTATTAATTTCTAGTGAGAGATTCTAAGCCCATGCCCTGGGTTGTAACTCCATAAGGTTATACAGTTTCTTTCCACTCACTTCTACCTTCTGTCCAGATCACCAATGAAAGGGATATGAGTGAGGACATCAGGGGCCATCACGGTGCTCCTCACACAGCAGCAGGGTGCTGGGCAGGGGTGCCTTGTGTCCTGCAAGATGTCACTGCTTCCCAGGGCGCTCTGTCACGGGATGTGCCTGACACCAAGAGCGCTAACAGGTTTCAGACAGGACTAGTCGGCCTCACGCAGGGCACTACACTGCTGACTACTAAAAATGACGATCCAGATTCAATCTTCAGCTGTGGTCATAGGAGAAATACAATTCTTCTAAAGCATTCATCACTAGCTACGGTCAGAGCCTGGGATGCGGGCTGAAGCCTGGCCCATTGCGGTGGTTCTTATGCTCTTGCTACCGCAGCGGCACAGAACAGGGATTATTAACTCAACTTCCAAGATAATAGCTTTATTGAGTTAGGCTTGGCACTGTGTAAAATGAACTTGTACTCAGCCTGGTTTGTTTGGAACTGAGGCAGAGCAACTTGATGTCTGTGCAGAATACACAGAGTTAATGCTTACATGGGAAGCCACAACGTTACCTAAAGCAGTTCCTGATGTGGGCAGTTTAGAGGTGCAGAAGTGTAGCTGGAAATGGAGAATCTCTCAAGTGCTTTATTCTTTTTTTTTTTTTTTTTTGGCACATGAAGAGAAATTGCCTGTCTTTGAAGTCTGCAGGTAAGTAGCAATAATTGAGGAGAGTTTCTGATCATATATTTCATAGCTGTGTACATCAAATTGTAGCGGTACAAATTCACTTCTAGAAAGGCCACTAGATTCAAGCCTCTTGTTAAAAGAAGTTAATCACTTAGACTTTTCCCTCGTGTGCATAATAATGAACATTGCAGAAGGATGTAACAGAATGCTCTTCTGCAATTCATGAGCCCTGGGTGATGAGGTCACACCACGACAATACAAATCTTTATATCATTACAAATCCTCACATCAGATTTCTTAAAAAAGTTTGTTCTAGTGTTAATTCTTTTTCATATCCTCCTTTAAAGCCAGGTTGCTCTGGTTACCAGCTGCAGACTTGGAGAGTGACAAATAGAGAAAATTTTCCTTTAAAGCTGAATGATTTACATATTAGCATTCTCATAAACCAAGATGCCATCATTGCACAGAAAGTGACCTTTTAAATGACTTAATTCTCAGCCTCTTCGGGTATAGCAGGAGGAGGGGGAAACTAGCGCTAGATCCTTTTTAAGGAAGCAACGTTAACTGCCTGAAGCTGGTTACAGGCAGTCCTGGGGAAATAGATTTAGCTATACTTGTGGTAGAAAGAGAAGTATATCGTAAGATAGGAAGCAAAATTTGTTTCCACATATCAGAGACAAAGATCTCTAAATGACAAAGATCATGTACAGAAATTGCATCTTGAACAGATCTTTACTGCCTTAAACCAAAACTACATAGCTTTTAATTTTTTTCTTTATTCGCATATGGAATACAGATATTCAAAGGATAAAACATGCAGCTAGCTAGTAGTGCACACACTTTAGGACAAGAAATGTCAAGTATTTTTTCTGATGTAAGCCATTAAGGAAAGTTTAAAGTAAAGAAAAGTGGATGCAAACTCAGAATAAAAGACTATGATATATCAGTGTAGATTCCTGTGTACTGGCATGAAAAAGCAGGATGGTGTGATTAACAGTTTGGGCATCATACCTTTCCATGCTACCAAAGACCTTCATTGTGTTTGCTACCAGTTAATGAGTATCGGTACCTTTCCCTGACTTATGTACGTCTTTAAGACCGCAATCAGGATGTTAGGACAACCAGTCACCCTTACTCATGATACAGGATAATCAAAAGACAAGATGATAGGACTCAGCAAGCTAATTGATAATTCTGTTAACAGCTGCCAGACAGTTTGCTGGGTCCTGCCGGTCTACAAGCCTACAAGTCAGACAGTAATGACTAGCAGATAAAATAAGCAGCAGTGCAAGTCTGCATTTAATCACCTGGATTCACAAGGACTCTACAGAAATACGTATCAGCCTAACAAACGGTACTTTGTCTAACAGTCCTAATTAATTAGAGTATCTTCTTATATGCTTCAAGACACATGCATGAACCAAGAATCTTCCGGAATTAGGACCAACCCCAAGATCATATATTCAAGGACATCCAAGTATTTGCTAAGTTTCTATTTGATCTGTAAAGCCAGTTCTTCTGCCGCATCCACAGGACTCAGTCTGAAACTCGTGGCATTGTTCAGCACTAGATAATAGTCATCAGACGAGTGCAATAATACAGAAATCTGCAGTAGGAAGCTGCAACCACAGCTTTCAGTTTAGACCTTGATATCATCTTTTTAATCACTCCCCTTTTACAGAAATGGATTTGATTTAATTGAACTCCTAAGAAAAAAAAGTCTCTAATCACACTTCATCAGCATGCAATTATTATTCAAAAGAAACCATATGTACTATTAGGCACTCTTAATTAAAATAATGCATATAATCTGTTTCACTACCTAACAGTCATTCTCCTTGATGTTCATTATTCTTTTTCTTCCATTATTATGACAATACATTTTTTTCCTATTTTTCCTCATCTCTCCCCATTTCATTTACACATTTTTTCAATGTTAATGATCATGATATCAGGACACTGAGCTGTGTTAATACACCACCAGTCTTAAATCTCATTGCATAGCATGACCTTCAAAATGGGTCAGACCTGACTATGGGGATTTGTGAGAAGATGATGAGGAAATGCTGTAACAGGAGCCTTAAACTATACTCTGTTTTGCCTGAATTTTATTTACCATTATGGTATCTTCTAAGTGGGCATACTGAAGGAAGAATTTGTGCTAGGCAAAAGAGAGACAGGATTTGGGGAGAACCAGTGACAGCGTATGGCTAAAACTGAATCTAGGAGTTGAAGAACCTGAAGAAAAGCATCAATGAGGGGTGTTGAAGCAATGGTTCCTTGAGAAACTTGGAAAAGTTGGGCAGTCAGTTCAGCATAGACTCAACAGAATAAGCATTACAAAAAGATTCATGAGAACGTTACATATTAAAGTCTCTTTATCCTCTCAAACTCAGAAAAGCTAAGATACTGAACGGTTGTATAGAGAGAATACTGTTATTTTCTCTCTTGTTGCCTCTTGATGCAAAAGTACCTGAAATTTTTCCACTTAGGTCACCCTAATCAGTCATGATTGGAGCACTGACAGTTCATTAAAGACGACAGACTAGCCCTGAGGGAAAGACACTAGTGTACCACAGTGCTGAGGATCCAAGGGAAGCTGAAAATGCATAGCTCTGTGGTATACAGCTCATTGAAAAGACCCATAAATAGAGACACGTTCCACTTCAGGTGGGATATATAATGGGATGGATAATACACTAAGGCTACCCCCCAGAAACCAGGCTATACTGCAATATCCACACAATTTCTTTGTTTAGCAATTGCTTCCATTAGAGTTAGATTCTGCTCTTTGATACACTTGCATAGTAGTTACCAAGCCAGAAAGGTATTTAAGTTTCTTACTAATATCATAATTCAAAGATACAAGTTCTATGTATTTTTCACACTACTTTTCAAATCAGAATATTCAATCTTCAATGTATACTGTGCAAGATACATAGAATAAGAAGTAACCAGTTGACTTAAATTAATAATTTGAAATTTAAACCTCAAAAGGAGTTCTCAAACCTTCTCCTGTAATTAAATAGCGTAACTTAACAAATAAAGGTGGGGGAAGATCGGTTGTTTTATTTTAAAAGAAAACATTAATTAAAGATGAGTGTTTGGGACTGAGCAACCTCCCCTCAGGCTTGGGGAAAATGCCAGTTCTGACAAATTTTTTGAGCCTTAGGGAATCCCAGGTCAGTTTGATGAACCTACTGAAGTATTTTATAAATAGCTGGCATGCTCCTGAGAGTACCAATTTACCTGAAAAAGAAATTCCCTCACCTTTCAAACTTATCCCTGAGCAACAATGAATGAAGACCTAACACATACTGTTCCATATCACAGAATATTTCTATAAACAGAGAAAGAAAACTCAGAAGACTGTCCTGTGCTACAGAATGGCCCTCAAAATTCATAAGGAACCCTAGCAATAAAATTCAAACTATCTGAAGGTAGAATTGAGATTTATTACCACATCTGGGACTGTAATAATACACCTGTTACTAAGATACTTAAATGATGATGGCCATTTCGTTCCACTGCACCCTATCTTTATGTGGGCTCTGTATTAAAATGATAAAGGCAGCATGATATAATGGCAACAACAAAGATTAAATAGAGAAGCACATTTAAAAAGCATATAATCTTACAACACTGCAGGAAATGTTACTACTTGCTCAAACGACAGCAGTTACTGTTAAGAAAAAACCTAAAAATCAATGTTTACCTACAGTACTGCACCATGGTTGCTGCAAGTACTACCTGTCTTAAATATGATATTATCTATAATGACCATTAGTATTTAAGCACCTCAAATGCACTACTTGTCTCAGAAAACAATTCGGAAGACATCTACTCCAAGAGGCTTGCCACCTATCTGAAGCTTATCCAATAGAACCAACCAAAGCAGCAGGGATATGGAATACCACAGCCACCGGTTACTTGGCACTATCTGACAAGCCTTGTTGTAAGAAAAAGCTTAAATGCAGGACTCACCCTGTTGGTACGCATTGTGTTTTTGTTAGCTTCTGGTCTTGCTAATCATTCCTTTTGTTTTGGCTTAGCTGAATGCCTATTTGTCTCCAGCTTTAGATTAATTTTCTGGAACAAATGGGTTTATCGTAAGAGATCTCAGTGTGGGTAAATAGACAAGGAGACAAGTTTTGCCTGAGTATTTCCAAATGTAAGGACAAGAAGGACGGAGATCTGATGACTGTATGGAAAGAAGATGAAAGGGGTGTTGTTGAAGAGACTGGAGAGTGGAAGAGATGGGGTTTGAAAGAGGCAAAAGATTTTGAAAGAAAAACAAGTTGGAATTTGTTGCACAACATCAACAGGAGCCTGGGGAATTTTGGAAAGAGGAGATGGCAAGATTAAAAGGAGAGCTGAGGAAGATAATTTTGGTAACAACACTGTAGATGGACTGCAGGGAGAAAAAAGACTTGCAAGGCAAATGTGTCAAGAGAAGAGAAGATTACAATGCAGAAAAGTGGTTTGATCACAGAGCCAGGGAGAACAGGACGGATTTTTAGAAATACTATAGAATGAAAATGTATGAGAGGAAAATACTTAATAATGTCCTTCAGCATACTGTAATGAGTGTGTACTCAGCATAATTCCCCCATACTATGTAAAATTCCAAATAATTTATCCCCCAAACACAAAAAGTACTGCAGAATATGGCACTGATACACAGTGAACAAATTAGTGGGAGTGCTGATAGCATCAGAAGTGATATATGCATGCACATGTGTGTGAAGCATATACTGATCAGAGAAAAACTCATCTCAAAATTCTTCTGTATGTTACAATTGAAGACAGATGAAGTTACAGATAAAATTAGGTTTTCAGACCTAAAAATAAATTAACACTTTATAGAGTCTAAGTATTTTCTTTTCTCCCGTGCATTAGAAAGGCTATGTGTGTAGGCATTTGAAGTACTCTGAATAGCTTTGAACTAAAGGTAAATGTTAAAAGAGTCTTGATATCAGAGTGAAATTTCTAGAACATTTTCCACTATACATCATACATAAAAAATACAAACCACTGTGTATTCTCTGTATATTCAGAGAAACTAAAAAGCCCTACAGAAAGTTCTGATCTCTTTGGTATACCATAATGCTGTAACAGCTTCTGAACCCCAATTAACAATATTTTCATTCAAGCTTCATCCAATAATAATAAGGATATGGGGCATTTCTGGGGTGAGGGAGTGATTAGAATGCACGTTTATTACTGGATTTTTTTTAAAAAAGAAACAAACCAAAAAAAGAAAAAAACAAAGGTTTTCATTTATGGACCTAATGAAAAAGATTTTAGAATTCACGCAGTAGCTGAAAGCAATAGGTAACAAGTAACACGATTTAAGTTTTTTAACACCTTAAAACATTAAATATTTGAAACAAGAAAAATGGAAGTGACGCTCTAAAACTTGCGGTTTCTAGGAGCTGCTAATTGCGTATCACTCAGCGGTCACGGTCCCCCATCGGCAGGGCTGTCCCAGGAGACAGCACCCAGGCACCTCCATGTCTGTCCATTCCCAAATGTTTAAATCTTTCACACTGAGAACAGCAGACACTAGACACAATATTAGATTATGCTGATTTGGGCAATACTTATTTTAACTCCACTCCTGCAGCATTCCCCTGCACAAAACCCACATGCCCCTCAGAGAGAGGTTTAACTGTATGTCTTCAGATGAGTTTATTGCCTTTTCTGCTTATTCTGCTCAAGAAACAACTGACATTTGCAAAAGAGGGGATGAAGGGGGAGGCTAGTACTATCTAAAGCAGAGGGTTTTATTTGTGCAGAATATGACATTAAAAGATCCCAGTAGCTATTAGTGATTATTAATCTTCAATTACAATAATAGCCATATTTAACAAAAAAAGAATAGGTTATACTGCAAGTCATGAAAAAAGCCTTTTTAATTGTCAGCCCTGCTAGTCTAAAAGAGCCTTCACCCTATTCATTCAGTTACCGTTCTGTAGTTTATAATTAAAGTGCTAATGTGTATCAGAATTCTTTGATCTCAAAATAAAGGACTCTTTTACCAAAGAAATTAAGAACACAGTAGTTACAGGAAATTCAAGTTTCCAAGTAAAAATTAAAAGAAACAACTAAAAAAACGTAATAAAGGAAGAACTATTTCTGTTGAATAAGAAAAAGAAAAAACTTTGTGAGTAGTCATTCTGGGATGTGGAACAGTTCATCAAGTAAAGTGGCAAGAGACCTTTCTCTTTGATAGTTAAATACAATCTAGGAAGAAAGGAAGGAAGTGTACTGTACCAGCAGAAATGGGCTAAATGACCTCAAAGTTCTTCATCTTAAGTTAATGAGTAATTCATATGTCCTGAAATCTAACTTCAATTAGCATGAGTTACCATAACAATTCGTAGTATCTCATCCATGATATTTTATTTCCATTCTGATTTCATATTTGAGGGAAAAGCGTCAGCAGCATGTTATGTCACAAAGTCTGTCTAAATTAATGCAAATAAAAAGAATGATGTATAGTCATCTACACTATGTACAAGCATTATCTTAAAGACTCAAGGTCTTTATATGTTAAGACTCTTAATATATAATCTCATCTCTTGTAATGATTAAAGACAATGTAACTGAAACCTGACTTTAAAAACCAAAGGCGAAAATTCCCAAAATTACTTCTGACTTTTAGTCTGCTAAGAAGAATCTACTTGAGTAGCTAGAGGTGTTAACTGGACTATGTGTTTCCCCAGCCCAGGTCAGATGACAGGTACTAAAAGATGCTGGTAACTACAAGGGACAGAGTCAGCAAGTCAGCAAGATCCCACACCGCTTACCTGCCAGTACCACCAGTCATTTCTGAAAATGCAACTTGAGCTTCGGATAAATCTTTCAAAACTAACTAGTGGCTCAAAGAGGTGAGTGGACACTAGGCAATTGTAGCTCTTCTCTCAGCTCCAGTATTGTCATCCCTTCACTTACAATCTGCTTTGGAAAAGTGATCTTATTTGCCTCACAGGGGTTAAAAAAAAAAAAAGTCATCAAAGCCTAATTGTATACTACTGCTATCAATCTGCATTCAGTTTCAATGAGTTTGGATTAGCCAGTACAATATATTTTAGAAAAAATATAAATATATTACTGTTGCTGTTTAGCAGTGTGAAGGATGTTTTTCGCATTTTTCTCTTCATTACTTTCTTTGAATTAAAACCACTAAGCCCTGCAAAAAAAGCAACACAACTCAGTCTCAGTGGACTAAAATAGCCAAACTGAAAGTGAGCAGGATCTTTCTTAACATTAAAAATGTTTCTAGTAAAAACATGTGACTCAAGATTATTTTAAATATCTCCTACGTGACCTCTAAAAGCAAGATTTCTAGTTCTGCTGCCTTTTGAGACGCTATGAAATCTGAGATTATTGGAACAGACAGTAATTTTAAAGTCACACTTGAAACATTTTTAAGATCCAACTAATCATAAAAGAACGGAAGCTTGAAAGTCCACTACAACTATGGAAAACATGGTAATAGTCCAAGAAACACAGTTACAGATCAGAAGAGGCTGTACAATCTTACCACTGTATATACTTCCCAATGCCCTGTTCTTTTCTTTGGCAAATACAGGAAAACGCATACACCCCAAAATTGAAAAGTTTGGGCATGCAGGACTTTACTGATTAGTTTCTTAGCTTGAGTTCCCGTAGTTTGGAAAAGCTCAGGCAAAGATAGTGGCGAATAAACAGTCACCAAATTTTTTTTATAATAAAGAAAGATTCCAGTGAATTGAAGAGGACTCTGAAAGCCAGGCTAAAAACCCCCATTTACTTCTGTCAGTATTAAAGTTTGGTTACTTTCTCTCCAAAAAGCCTGAATTGCTTCATGCGTTCAAATAAAACTTCAAAGCTGGTACAAAGATTTGGCTTAATAGCAAGGATGTGCTTAGTGTAGTTTCCAAGAAAATTTAGGGAATTGTCCAAGCTGAGAACAGAAATTTTTTAAAGGTACTCTTAAGACCTTTGAAACTTCACTGTGTTCTTTGCCTTCTCATAAAAATGAGAAGTGTTAACCTGTAAATCAAACTTATATTTCTTCCTGTTTACTTTCCAATTTTTCATGACTACTTCCATGTTTCTCCTATGAGTGATACACAAGACCTATGGAGGAAAAAGCAGAGTTCTAAATTAGTGTTCCTCTGGTTAATAACCTGCCAACAGCCTCTAACAGAAATGCATGAAGTACGTGAAAAAAAGTATGGACAGACATGTCCCAAATAAAAGTTAAATGCAAAAGTAAACGCACACCTTAAGCTGTTAACATAGAAATGAAATCAAATAATCTCTCATGATAGACGTATTCTGGAGGAGGGGTCTCTGCTTATGTCCCTTGTAAACTGCTGTTTAAAAATAAAGGTGAGACTACTAATTGAATTGCTGCTACATATTTGAGTGTCTGGAACATAACTTGCTAGTAACGTAATGAAGAGAAACACATGATTATGCAAGGTATTATATATTTAAATCTTCTGTTTAAAAGTCATCTACACAACTTTAACAGATTACATTAGACAATATGAGAATAGGAAAAAATAAATGGGAATGAAGATATGGAAACTGCTTGTTAGCAACTTCTTGATTACAGAAGTGTTCTGCTTATAAAGCATCCTTAGGCACCGCCAAGGAGCCCTGCTTACGTACTGTCAATGCACATTGTGCAGTGCCCTAGAACATTTATAGTCAGCATGAGATGCTGTAGGTAAGAGCATGAAGACGACAGTACAACCAGGTTGTAATATCTGAAGTGCCATGCTGCTAGAGTCTTCAAACATTAACTGAATCTGGAGACTCAGCCTCATCTTATAAGTGTACTTATTTCAGCCTAATTCATGTTCAATACTGAACTGTCTTTTCTAGTTTGTATAGGCTATGTGTCTAGCAAGTGGTCACTGTCAAGGACTACAGACTAACACTTTGTAGCAGTGAGGACTGTGATAGCATTACTTTGGTCAGTTATGTCATTGCCTTCCAAAAGTGCTAAAGGTCGAAGATATTTCACTAAAACCCCTTTTTCTTAAGTGCAATAAAAGGCATGATGATATAAATATTTTTTAAAGGAGATACTGGAAAATAGTGAGAAGTAAACGGTGTATTTTAAGGCAAAGAGGTCTTTTTTGTCATTCCTATGATATTCCCAGAAGACCAGCTCTATTTCTATGATCTACGTCAATGAACCAATTCAAGCTGAAATCTACAAAACTTGAAGGTTTTTAATGAAATGAAACGTATTGCAGTGGCATATGTCACAGCTTTTCTAAGTGTTAAACTAAGCACGTATACATTCGCCACTGAATGGAGGCAGGTTTTTCATTTCATATATGCTTATAATTATCTCAAGCTTACATGTAAGTCTTAATAGTAACTGAGACAAAGAAAACACAAGCAGCAAACAGGATCATACCAGTTTCAGTACAGTGATACAGTGAAAATACAGAATACAAAGACAGACACTGGAGGCCTTTTAAAAAATTTTCTTGACAGCTTCTCAGAAATAGCAGAAAATAGCAGAAAACCAAACCCTATCCAACCACATGCCTACTAGATTTATCTAATAGTGTCTTACTGTGCAGTAAAATCATCCCTATAAAAGAACTAAGCTACTGGATAAAGTATCTCTACAGAAGCAGGACAACTGAATTCTCAATTTAATGAAAGAACATGATGCATTTCTTGTTACCATTTCGGCTTATTTTTGTCCTCTCCAAATCCCATAACAGAGTAAATGTGCACGGCCTGAACTACAAGCAGGAAAAAAAAAAAAAGTTTTAAAATTGAATGCACCGAGCAAAACCGCACGTTTCCATTTTTGTGTTCCTCACCAAGATTCTCACTTCCTTGCTTTGGTTTCTAATCTAGTTTTGAAGAACTTCAGTGCCTATAAGGATCATTAAGAGTGAAGTCAGAACTTACTCATTGGCATAACATACAATAATCTTCATAAAAATGCAATAATAATCAAAAATAATCCAGTATTTTCACAATGTTTTTGTGTAAATAGTGCATCTGGGACAGCTGATATCTTCGAAGAGCCAGCAAGCACAATCTGACTAATAGTACAGTAACACAATCAGTGGCTAGTTGTGGTAAACAAATTGCACAAATAATACCCGTCACTATACCGAAAGCATCATACGCCTTTCAGCTTTAGACATTCATTTAAAAAGTTTATGTATCGTGCAAAAGCTCACCGAAGTTCACTGTCTTAGGTCTGGCCGTTTGGCGATATCAAGCCTGTGCTCCAGACTAGAATCTGGCATTAAGCACAGCTCCATCAACACAAAACAAAATAAAATGAGCATGTTCAAGTCCTGAGGACAATGCACTCCGAGCCGTCAGCTTCACTTTCCCCTAGAGACCCGGGACAGGCACAGTTACTTAGAGAAATTCCCATAAACAGCATCACTTCACCACTAGTGAATATATTGGGAAACAACTTCATGCACTCTAATATTTTCTAAGGGCTTGCTATTTTAAAAGCTGTGTATATATATTTGTACGTATTGATCTCTTCTGCTTTTGAAAGTCCACAAGGAAAACTTACCAGCAATTTATTGTGCATATAAATGGAAGATGAAAAGTAGATTGTTAACACTAACATATCATCTGTTTCTGGACAGGCTGAATGCATAAGATATTGAATGAGACACAGATTTATAGCTCTCTGTTTTGGAAGTAGCGCTCAGTTGTTAAAAATGTGCCCACATAGCTACTGTCTTCTGTTACATAATTGCACCACAACTATCCAAAGTTTGTCAGAATTTGGGTGCTTCTCCCTATGTTAGAACCTGTTTTCTCCAGCAAGCAAGAAAATCGTGTCTCATCAGTATACGACTGCCGAGTAAGGCAAAAGTCAAGACCTTCCAACTCAGAGGACACATCTCCTCCAGCAGTACGCTGAGGTGTGCTGAAGTGCATCAGCCAAGTACCTTTATAAAGTCCTTCACTCTCCTGCGATGTGGTCTGGCAAACCAGTGCCAGCAGAGCCCAGCAAGAGGCACAAAGAGGAGAAAAATTACATTTTCCAGGTATGGCTAGTGTTTTGTTTTTAAATAAAGATGCCGAATCTCTTCTCTGACAGCTAGTCAATGACAGACTGATGACCTAACAACTCTAACGCTATGATGAGATAAAAGCACTTGCTGTAGATTCAGACACTGACTGTACCCAAGTATCTTAAGATTTATTTTTGCTTACTTTTGTTTCACTGAGGAAAACAAATGGCTCTGGAGTATCATTGTCTTTCCCCAACAAATACAGATTAATTAAAAAATGTACCAGACAAACAGAAACAAGATTTTAAATGGAATTCCTAAATTAAAAATTCATCTTATCTATTAACTACATATTGTAATTTGGAAAAAAAAAAAAGCTCTCTAAGGTCAACTGTAATTAAATATGTTATAGAGCAATACTGCCCTATTTGGTGTGGCAGTATCCACAAAAATATGGATGGATGTTACGATACCATCATACTGTTTTTCATTCTTTACCTTTTCACAGCTGCGATGACAAGGTGCTCTAACAGGTAATTTGTGTAGTGCAGGTCATGACGTATTTTGTTTTAGATACACACTGCACAGATATATGCATTTTTATGGGGTTTGGTATTAATATTTAGAAGTAGATGGAAAGTTCATAATCAAGACATAAATACCATCATGATCTTGTTCCCTTCCTTCCTGCCATGGCTGTGTTTTGTGAGTTTGTTTACTTCTAACAGTAGAGAAGAATGCAGTAATATTTCTGTATGGAGTTACATCCCTTCAAACTTCTAGACGTAAGTAGGAGTGATCCATTTTTCAACAGAAAATCAGTGGAACAAGAGCCTTTGAAAGAAATACAGCAATATTCTTACTGTGGTAACTAACAATCATGTCAACATTGCATTGCCAGTTAAATATAATAAGGCATAATGGGCCATTTTGAAAAGAAATTATCTATATTTTCCAGTGGTTTTTTTTGTTTTGTTTTGTTTTGGTTTTTTTAATTCAAACATAAAAATCCTTCCAGTGAAGGATGTTTTAAAGTTCTGAAGTAAATTAAATCCTTAATTTTTATTTTTCTTTAATTGGTTACTTTAACAAAATTACTAATATTTAATTTACTTAACTTTTGTTCACATTTGGCTATTTTAATGTGGGTTTGACTGATATAAAAGTGCTGTTTGAAACAGCAAATAATTTAGGATAATGCTCTATTTCAAATGCAATGATGTAAATGAAGCCTTTAGAACAACGAGCCGCTAAGATAAGCTGGTTTAGAAAAGCACTTGAACGAATACCCGTAACACACTTTATCTGGAAAAAAATTGTTACTTAGAAAACAGTTAGAAAAAGTTCCATAAAACAAACACTTGTCCCTGTCCTGTGGGGTTTTACCATGGACACTTTTTCCTGCAAGAGAAAGGGAATGCAAAAAGTGTTGATTAACTCATATTCTCAACACTCAGCATTCAGCCCTCTACATTACGCAAAATATCTATACATCTACTGAGTTACAAGCAAGGGCTTTCTTGGTTTTGGTTTGTTTTTTTCTGTGGGTATTGTTTTTTGTTTGTTTGTTTGTTTTTCAACCATGATACAAAGTCATTATGGTTTTGGTACTTCAGCATAAAAAGCAATGTTTCATCCTCTTTGCCTCATTAGGATACCATGTGAGGCTCCTGCCAGCTGCAAGTTTGTTCAGTTTCTCTCAAGAAAAAAGGAAAAAAAAAGCTTGACATTTTCGTTAGGCACGTCAATCAAAAGGACTGCACTGGCTAGAACATCAAGTTCAGAAGAATATAATTCATGTCAGTTAAGACGGAATTCTTTCTGTGGCCCCATTTTCTTCACCACTTTTAGACAAGTCGATATTTATGTAAAGGCAAAACCTCACCCTACAATTACCCCAATATCAAACTGCGCTAAATAAAGGTGTTCAGTCTATGGTTCCAATATATATTTCCATTTAGGCATTATTTTCTTAGCTGATAAGTACTTTCTTTAGGATCACAGTTTCACAAAAGATAAATAGTATTCAAATTTGAACTGACCGGGGAGACTGGGCCTGATGTTCAATCTTAAAGAGGCTGTGTGAAAATTATTAAAATTCCACAAATCAGGTGATTTATTTCAGGTTCTTTTGCAGGCTATGTCCATTTATATTTAAATTTACTGCTTTCGTTCCAGTCATGTACTAAAGGTATACTGTCCCTGTTCACTTTCTTTCATGTAGCTATGTTTTTATTGCATTCGCAATAATTGCTAAACTAAACAGCACATTGTGTCAGGTTTTTGGTTCTAGGAGACATACCTGTTTTAATGTGCTCATATAATTTTACTATCTCTTATTCATTATCATGCTGTCTTTTTATTACAATATAGTGGTGAGAAATGGCAACTGTTAATATTTGAAACTATGAAATATTTTTTTTTTTGATGTCAAAATAAAAGTACTGCTCGTTTGAGATCAGAGCGCTGCTCTGGGATCACGGCTCGTTCTTTGGGAAGGCAGTTCACGTGAATGAGCCAGAGAGGAACGGAGCCATTTCAAGCACCTTCTAAGGACTGTGCCCTGTGGTTCTGATGAACGTGGTGCCACCTCATGCAACGTGATGTATATCAGGTGGCAAACTGACTATATTTCATTTTGTTATCATCTTAAATAAAAGCTAGTGATAGAGATACAAAGTATGTTTCCCACAAAGTATTTAGCTCTTCTGTCTTCTAAAAGCTGGTTAATATTGATGTTTGGATCAAGTAAATACCTGGAGCCAATTATTAAACATGTTCTGTGTGCCGCTGGGGTACCTAGCTTATATATCATGAGACTTCGTAACAGTGGTTTAAAACTTGTTGTCACTCCCTTTCCAGACTTGTGAACAGTTTTAGAGAATAAAACATAGCAGAAAGCGTCCACACAGAACAGACTATTCCCATTGGAAGGGGCCTGCGACAATCACCTTGTGCAACTGCCTGCCCAGTTCAGGGCTGACCAAGTTAAAGCATGTTAATTAGGACATTGTCCAAATGCCTCCAACACCAGCAGGCTTGGGGCATCAACCACCTCTCTAGGAAGCCTGTTGCAGTGTTTGACCACTCCCTCAGTAAAGAAATGCTCCCTAACGTCCAATCTAAACCTCCCCCCGTGCAGCTCTCAACCATTCCTATGAGTCCTATCACTGGATACCAGGGAGAAGACCTCAGCGCCTCTCTGTCCTCATCCCCTCCTCAGGAAGCTGTAGGGAGCAATGAGGTCACCCCTCAGCCTCCTTTGCTCCAAACTAGACAAACCCAAAGTACTTAGCTGCTCCTCATAGGACATTCCATCCAGCCCTTTCACCAGCTTTGTCCTGGTTACAGCCGTCTTCCCAGCTACCCAAAACAGGGAAGGTAAAACCCAAAAATGGCTACGTTGGGTAATCTCTTCCTTGTACCTGATAACCTGGCTGCAGAAAATGATTAGCTGGCAGTGCTATTCAAGCGCAAACAATACACCTTTGAGCAAACAGCTTTCTGTTAAAAAGCTGATATTAATTTACCTTTATTTTATTTATGTAATTTCCCTAATTAAATAAACTGCAATCATTTAACTACAGTTTGTGGTAAGCAACATACTTTGCAAAAAAAGAAAAGCACAACACAAACATGATAGTCTGAGTAACTAAATAGCAAACCACTCTACAACTCAAGTCTGACCAGATTTGTGGTTTGATTTAACTCTGAAAGAGAGCTTTGTTAAACATAGGGCATAAAAGCTGTATTATGAAACAAGTTTACTAATGGTAAAATAAATACATAAATATATAAAGTGGTTACCTAACAAAATTGGGAGATGCAAATCTGCCTTCTCAGAGTTTGCTTTTCATTAACTCTCTATAAATACTGCCACCACTAAAATGGGAAAGCATTCTTAGGAAGTTTGCTAAAACTGATATATCCTTAAGAGTCAAGTAATGCATATCCCTTAGATTTCCAGCCAATATTGTCCAAATGGATTTACTAGTCCTAAAGCATATGCAACAGATTTATAAAAAACATTTATAAAAACAGATAGGGAAAACTTATCAATAAATCCTAATTAAAGTTTTGATGTATACATTTTTACTGTGCATTTTACAGGTATAAGCAATAGTTCTATTTCCCAATCAAAATTTTGGGGCTCAGCTGTTAGCATCCAAATTACAAATAGAATTATGTCTTATTTGTCTTAAATGTCTATAATGTCTTAAACATTATGTCTTAATTAGGTTTTCTAAATTCCAATCAGAACTTCAACAGCGAGTTCCTGAAGTCCAGATGTAATAACGAGTTTCATAAAAGGCTTGTATTTTGTTTCTCATGTCCTCCTTCAAAGTTCAGAATAATCATACTCCAGCCAAAAAGCACCCTAGTATTCCAGAAAAGTACCAATTTGTTATGATTTGTCAGGTTTAGCCATGATGCTTCCACAATTCTACTGAAACAGCAACAGACGCAGAAAAACTTTTTGAAGTCAAGGTATGTATTTTAAGCAGATTTCAGAATCAACTTGCAATAATGTACGTAAAGAACTATCTTCCTCAGACCAATTTCAACACTTTCAGTGCAAATTTCAAAGCCCATCAAAAATTACGCTGTTGCTGAACTTACTGCCTCTGCACTACTTTCTGCACGCACTTCTTGCTGTCATCCTTACACGGGCACTAAAGCTTGTATGGCAAAGCAGATCTGAGAGCTGAAAACAAAACAAACCCCTAAAGCAAAACCAACAACAGAACCAAATGATTACTTTTCAGTCAGATCAAACTTATTCCTGCTCACCCTTTAACAGCATTCAGATTGGCATAGGGGAAATGTGAAAGTACAAAGTCAGCGACATTCAAGTGACAGATACTTCTGATGATGTTAATTATTACATTAGTTTCAAAGTCTTTTGAAAATCCAGTTGCAACAGCAGGTGCACAAAATTTGACATTTGGCTCCGAATTTGATGGAATATAGGTGACAGGAAGGGAGGAAGTACTAAATCAGAAGTGATGTATCAAAGACAAGAGGAAGAAAGCACTTCTTGTTATTTCAAGAATTTTTTACTTTTCTTGAGATACTTCTAGAAATAGGAAAAAAGTTGAACTGAAAACTTACATTCCAATAGCGTTCTTCCTCAGTATGGTAAATAAATTCTATTGAAAACCAGATGTGTAACAGTAAAACTTTTAAGGTTACTACATCTTTCTTTAAGTACTTAATGTATATGCATCTTATTTTAATTATATTTATATAATTCCTTATATTACATGCAACTTTCTATTTAAAAACTCACTGGCCAAATCCTCTCATCAAAGAACAAAATCCAAAAATCAAAGGTCATAGTGTGCTGAGCCACCCTCTGCTCATACAAGGGAATGTTCATCATATTTCAAGTGAAAATAAATAAGAGAAAAAGGATCTTTATCTCTTTTTATGTTGCTTCAATCAGTTTTGCTTTTTTATGACATCTCACACTTCCATTCCAGAGCATTAATTCCACTGAGCCTAATCAAGTTTTTCAGTTGCATAAATGTAAGTATTTAGTCTTTTGTCTTCAGAAAGCTCCTCTGCTTCCTTTAAGCTTTGGGACTGAATTCCCCTCTCAAGCACAGGAATGTCAACATGGCATAGTTCTGGATGATTACTGATGGGATGCAAAACATGGCTTCTAATTTAATTTCCAAATAGGTCTTGCATTCATGAAGCAGAACAAAACTATACATTTTATTATGAAATATAATGAATTTTATTTGCAGCTGCTGCCTCTCATTTTGCACCTGAAAATCTGAGAATGCATCTGCACTTACAGGCTCAAACACTTCGGAAGCAGCTAAAACTCTGACCAATATTTTTCTTTATATGCATACTTCATGTAGGCTGTGGGCTGTTATACTGGTTAAAGCCAGAGTGAACTGCACTGAATGAAGCACACTGAACTAGTTCTATAATGGAAATTGTATCTGGGTTTATCTGTTTGCATCAGGTTCATTTATCTGACAAGGCACACTTAAGTCTTTTAAACACCAAAATCCAAATGATTAACACAGGCTGGCACCTTGACAGGTGCATCAATGTTATTTAAGATCAGGTTCCTCAGAATTACATATCAAAGAAACATCTTATGGGAAGAAATAAAAAAAAACAAACAACAACCAACTTTAAAAATTATGCAGTCATCACCTTTGTGTTCTAAAGCTGCTTTTTTTTAAAAAAAGGAATAATCCCCTAGAATCATGAAGTAATGCAACAATAAGCTAATTTGAGTAAGAGCCCATGAATCTTTGGTTTTTTGTTGCTTCGGATCTCTCAGAATGTTGTGCTAAGAAGTCTGCCAGTTTGTACACTGTACAACTGTAAGGTTGCTGAGCCAGAAAGCTGAGCTTTTCTGAATTTCAGTATTATTTTAAAAGTTTTAAAAATTGTGTTATATTTAAAATAACATAAAAATATACAAAATATTGCTGAGTAGACAGTCTTTAGTAACATCTCTTTTGGGTTTTTTTGGTCAAAGTATTTGGTATTTGTAAAGAGTGTGTATGTGTGTGTTTACACAGTTCAGTTAAGCCAGCAGAAGCAGGATTTTGCCAACCCAGTGCCTTAGTTAAAAAAATAGGCACACATAAACACTCATTAAGAAAACCCAGTAATTATATTTTTCAGTCTGTCATAAAAAAAAAAAAAAAAAAAAAAAAAAGGGTAACAATCCCTAATATCAGTGGTTAATTTTTGGGTGGCATTTTTACAAGAAGATTGGGCCAGTAATCAATGAAGGAAGGCTATTTCACTGACAGACACTGCTCAGATTTTCCCCGAGTTATTTAAATACCAGAACTTTTGAACACTTACCCAAGATGAAATGAAATCTATAAGGCTGCCTCACTCCAAATTAAAAAGGACATGCTGATAGAATGCTGTTGATCAGGAAAGGAGCATGCTTTAGTGTAACAAGATGTCACACTCTAAAAGGATTCAACTATTTTCATACTTACTTTAACTACGTATTTGAAAAAAGCATTTCTGATGATGCTGACCTGTATCATCCCTAGTGCATGTCAATTTCTCATCTTACCTTGATTATGTGGCTTTTTTTTTTTTTTTTTTTAATGTTCCAAAATTCTAGTGATCTTTCATGAACTTTGATGAATTAGCCATGTTATTCTTCCTGTCCAGGCAAGTTTGAGATAAATGGCAGGACAGGCTATGATCTTTGGGCAAATTACTCTCCTTGAGTACAATATATATTGATGAATTGTGTCAGTATGCATTTACATATTTGACACTTTCATTACCCAAATAATAAAGCCCACACATTCCTGGCCCCATCAGAATGAAAGGAGGGTACAGTAAGTTATTAACAAAAGGTAATCTCAAAGTTCACATTAACTACAATCAGAAAAAAAGACTTAATCGTGGAATTAAAAGTAAATAGTCTTAAAATCATTCACATCAGTCAGATGAAACATATTGCTGTTTATTTGGCCATTTAAGAAATAGGACTATTCTGTCAAAAGAAACTAAATGTTCTCCCTTCAGAGTTTCATTCTTCTAAAGTTGTAAGCACATAAATATTGATGGATCACATCTGATGGTAGTAAAACAGAGATTATTTTATTGCTGATCTGTAGTAATTTAAAACAGATTAAGTAGAACTTTACCATTATCTTGGAATATACACGTGCATTATCCGTGTTCACCTACCACTGATATATCCGAGTAACAAAATAAATGGGCTAGCCTTTCATCTATTGAAAGGACAAGAACTCTCTGGGATTGAAGAATTATCACATAAGTATAAAAAACCCACTACTTTTGTGTGAATGATTCTTCAAAGGAAGTATCACTCAGGACACAAATTTCTTCAAAATAAGGTTGACAATAAAACTGTATCTCTTTCTACAAAATCTTATTATTTTTATATGAGTAAAAGGCTGCAGGATACTAGAATATACTACTCCATTACTCCAGAACAATTTCTATCCTTCTTTCCTTCTATCCTTCTGAAGAGTTGCTTTTCATTTACTGGTTACTGGACTCTTCCTGAAACATTTTTAGGTCCAAATGCTCTACTTTGTGATATTAATTTAAATTTTGAATTAAAATTATTTCAAGAGATAATACAGATACTGTTATATTTAAAATCAATATTACCCGTGCATGGTTGGAATTAGGCTGCGATTTATGAAACTCCTGGCCATTAGTTTCACAAGAAGGTATTAAAATAAAAAATAGCTTCATAGGCAGTATATGATCTCTGCTTATGAAATAGAAATATAGTTTCCACTGTAGGAAAGTACATCTTTTATATTGCTCTGGTTTTATGGTTAGTTTGCTACAGATAATACCCAGCCCCTGGCCCAAGGAACTGCTGGTGGATGGGGTGATCACTCCTGTCAGTTCACTAAATCTCACGCGTGTTGTTTTAACACATGGGCTTGAATCTATTCCGTTGGGCTCAAATGGAAATGGAAAGGACCATACTTGAACACATAAACCCCAAAAGCAAAGCTGATCAGTAGAAGTCCAAGCTTATTTGCCTCTGTCCCTTCTCTCTGCCCAAGTGGGAATACTCTTATCTACCACGTGAGTCTGGCAGCCAGAAAATCCTGCTCAGTCATTAAACAGCAAGCTTTCTTCAGCAGGCATGCACTCAGGAAGATGAGGTTTGCTTTCCTACACTACATGGTCAGACTAAACTATCTCATTGTGGTTATCACTTATTGTCTGGGGCAGAGAATAAGTGTTTATATAACACTTATATAACACTATATGTAATAAAAACTGTTTATAAAACAACTGAATGAAGATATGAAGATCTGGTTTCAGACTCATTCAGTCTCCTGAATTCAGAGGTGAATCAGGGAGACAGACAGTATTCCCTACTCATATTCACTGCCCTTTCTCTTCTCAAAGGTGCTAAACAGGCCCAAACTCCCTGATGTTACTCCAAGACGATCTGTTCCCTTGTACCTACTGAAATAAGAAGAAACAGTTTAACCATTCCCACTGTTTCTGATGCAGGATCTTCAGTCCACAGTTTTCTGAAAGACACTCTATTAATTTTATAATTCTAGCTTAAGGCTAATCACCTACTCTTAGTCTAATGGTAATTCTCTAATCTTAGCTGCTTTAATGCTAGAGTGTCTCAGCAAACTGTCAGTATTTTTTTACTGTTATTGACTATGCTCATAATAAAACCAGATCGATAAACAAGATGTTCTTCCTGGGTTTTTGCAATACCTTTAGCTTGTATTATTTTTTTGACTCGTAATAGATTTTTTTAAAAAAGTATTTACTAGTTTTGTCCCACAACTTTTACACTTTACAAAATTTCTTCACTTTGTTCACGTGTATTTGAAAAGACAGTCTTCATTCATGCTGATTTTGCTATCCTGTATTTTAGGAAAAACATCAGAAAGCATAGAACTGTGCTTTTTCAGTTACATCTGATTATAACACCTACCTATCCACATATTAGGAGACAGAATAGAAGAAAACAAAGGACAAGAGCAAACTACAGTTTCATGCACTGCAATATGTTACAAAAACTTCTTTAGGATTTTTATCACTGAGAGTATATCAGCTTTCTCATACACAACAAAACAAATCAGAATATGAATTTCAAATAAAGATTATCTGCCACCTGATTCAGGTTTTCATAGCACATCTGCAATGAAAGCATCAAAGAGTAGAGCTTCTGAAACAGGCCCAGCCACTCCTATTACTGCCACACTGAGTATAAAATGCAAGTAGAAAATTTCATTGTGCAGCACATTGAAATCTGAAGTTCCGGCTGTTTATTTTGGCTCTTGACCAGGAATTAAGGGCTAACCTTCCAAAAATTTAACAAGGCTTTTAAACAGAAATTCTGCACGTAATGTGACAAGTGGTTATAAGGGTTTATGGATTCACCTTTCTCTGTATAGTCAAGCTTTTATAAGCTTTGGGCCAGTTTCTTTCCTTCTATGGCTTGAAGAACTCCAATCTGCAACTTCCATTACCCAAAAGTACACTATAGTGTGTCTAGGCTATAGGCCATTATAGATGTGTGTATCATACAGCCATAACAGTAAATATGCAGCAAAGAATCTGAGTTTCACTGATTCTGGAAACAGAATAACAAAAAAAGAAGAATGTGTATTTGCATCCTAACAATTAAGTGTGGTAATTGGCAGTCCTAGCTTCCACAATGTATAAGGTTTTTACGTTAAACACTGTTGATGTAGAACAAAGGTAATTCTTACAGGGTCTGTGCTTCGCAGCCGACTTAGAGCTCCACATTTCAAAAAGACCACGCTAGTAAATAGCCCCTGTTCTGGCTACAATGCTCAAGAAAAGAGTACAACATTTATTCAGACGCAACTTTATGCTTGATTTGTACTATTAGGTTCCTGCAGGAATCCCCCATCTCAGAGCACAATGGGTTGGTTCTTAGGAGCTTTTACCCAGGACATACATTGCTTCTTATCCACCATGTAGTCATTTAACTTTGGTCTTACACTCCCCTCTCAGGATGGCCACAAACCTAAGAAATGCTCAACACCAAGAGGACAGTTCCAGCAGAGTTCTGGTATCAGTTTGATGCTAAAATAGGCGCTGACATTTAAAGACAAGTTTTAAAACACTGTGGATTGGGCTAAACCTCTTGGGAAAATCTGAATTTTTAAATTTATTTTAGAGAAACCAAATTTGAAAATAGGGTTTTGAATTCAGGACTGAGCTCATGAAGGAAACTTCAGCATCTGTAAATTTCTGATGTGTTTGTAGTTATGTTGCAGAATAAGATAAAAGAAAGACAAAACATGTCAATAATACATTGTACAACTATACACCAAAGGAAGTTATAAGTATGGTCTAAACATAAAATGAACAAATAAACATACATCCTAGCAGCTGTATTTCCCCAGGTCTTTCAGCAAGTTGTTTGTAAAACCAATTACTGAATTCATAGTACTGAGGCAGCTATTTCCATCTTTTGTTGAAAAGCACTTAAGCAGATACTTAAGTTCCACTAGCTTTACCTCATGTTCAGTCATACGCAAATTGCATTATGTTAAATTAAAAGAAAAGAAGAAGAAAAGAGTCATTTCTACATTATTGTTAGTAGAAACAGTGTTTTAAAAGGCATGCTTCGGGGAAAGGATTGTCTGATTTGACATCTTTGTCAAAAGATCAGAAGACAGAGAAGAGCTAATACAGTGAGCTAATACAACAGACAAGATACTTTTAGAGTACCCAAAGGAGCCATCCCTCTAGAATGTTAGTGTCTTGTTTAAAGAAAAACTCATCTTCCTTGCACAGCCATCAAATTCAGTACATGTGTGCTAAGAATAAAGACTGAATCTTTGGCAGATGAAGTATTTGTTAACCAGTAACAAATGCCTGTAGTAGCACTGATGCTAAAGAACGGATTAATAAAATTATACTCAGATAAATTCAGAACTAAGTGAATAATAAGACAGTGGGAAACACAGTGGAAAATTCAGATAACCCCAGGCATATTCCTACCTATTAGAGTAGCAAGATTCAGATTTGTTTTTTCAGCTGTTGGATTTCAGTGGTTGAATGTAAATCAAATGATTCTATAAACGTATGTGTTGACATTCCTTAAAAAATTCATGCGTATGTCTAATTATTTAATATCCCTCATAACAAGTTCACGTTTTCAAAGTAACAGCAATGGATACAAAATCAATTCTCTCAATATACGCTACAAAGCAATTATTGGACAAATTGGAAACAATCATTTGACTTGTGCAGTAAATATGCAGTGGCTTCTTTGTACAGTCAAGATCATCAACCACCAGAAGGAAACAAACAAACAAAAAGACATCTGTCAGGAACATCTTTGGAGAGTCTGTCACCAATGCATCACTCGGGAAGCAGCTAGAGATGCAGTAAGATCACAAATCTCAACGTAACCAAAACAAGGCAGGGAAATGAAGGCATTGCTGCAGGCACTGTAGCTTCTTTCCATGCCAGGTAAGTCCCACTAACACAGGCACTAACACTTCAGCACATATTAGAAAAATGCCCGGTTGGTTACAGCCAGTAGCTGTAATTCCAGCAAATCCCAAATACGTGCTAAATTCTAACTTCAGCAATCTAGCTTCAGCTTGGAAATATGCCCCAGTTTTTGTCCAGGGTCAGACAAATCACCAGATCCTGCAAGTTAATGCTGAATTCAGGTGAGGAGATGAAGTAGTTGCTCTGTTATTTTAAGTACCATTTTTGACCCATGGTATTTAATTTTCTCATATACAAAATGGGGATTAGACAATGCTTCCTCTCATTCCTAATTTATCTTCTTTTGCTTAGTTAGATTGATGTAATTCAGAGTAAAAAATGCCTTCCCTAAGTTGATCAAACACCACCAATCCTGGGTTTCTATCATAAGATTTAAAATTATACATTATGTATGAACTTACATGTTTATCCTGTGTTTTGATTGGATCAGATGGAGTTGACATGTATTTGCTGACTTCACTTAAATCACAACTCTAGCTTGAAAAATAATGCAATGATTTTTTTTCTTTTTTCACTTACAGTTGCCAGACAAATCTTGAGAGCAACTGAATAAAATTCAGGTCTGCAAGAGGAATTCAGCAACTGTGTGGTTCTAAACACCAATCTGGTTAAGAAACATTCCGACAGAAGCCGATGCTAACGTCTTAAAAATAACATATAATCTTGTTGCAATATCAAAAATATTTAAGGAATGTAGAATCAATTCCTTCCTAATAGAGAACTGAATGGTCCATGGGAATGGTTTCTACACAAACCATGCTACTAATGATGGTCGTGTTTTTGTGTTCATTCCATTTCTCTTGTCTATTGGAGACACACTTTTCTGGTTATTTTGATATTTTCAAAGTTGTCAGAGTTCTCTAAGCTGAAACATTAAATTCCAGGCTCTCAAAAGGAAGCCCAGAAAAAAATCTTGGAATACTTGAGTGTTGACATCTTTCCCGAACTTCATGAATAAACGGCACAGGAGGAAATGCAGTTAGTTCTGTCCTGTAATGCTTTTCCATTTTGAAGGAAGTATTAGCAGGAAAGAAGTGGAAAATTTCAAGGGGGTAGGGGAATGGGATTGTTTTTTAATACTTGACTGAACCAAGAGAAGTTGTGTTGGACAGTGCAGCTGGTTCATCAAATTTTTACCAGGGGTTCTGCAATTTCAGCTTATTTTTATTACCTAGTCTTTATCTATCAGAGTTCAAGTACGAAATGCAAGAGTCCTTCAGGCTACTTGCTTTTAGGAACAAAGAACTACTGAAAAATTCCAAGCATATCTACCCTAACTAGGCTACAGCAGATAGAGAATATGCTGTCTGGCCAAACACAGTATGACTGTCTGTCAGAACACCTCATGTCTTTAGCAGCAAAGTCACCTCTTTCACATCTAACACTGAAAAAATCCCCAGACAGCTTTTTTTCTTTGAATGCTGTTACTTCCCTGTTCACCACAATTCAAACAGCATCCCCAAAGTTACTGTGCCAGTTTATATCACCAGATTTGCTCTTTTTTTTATTGCTGCTGACAATAGCTACAGAATAAAATAGACAATTGTTAGAAGGGAGATTTCAGCAAGTTTGTATTTACCCTCTGCTTGAACTGGATTATATGTTCTTTTATGCAAGAAGGCTAAAGGTAAAATAAAAACTCTCACTTGTGTGATTGAGAGAGTATGTGCTAAATCAAACCATTTATGTGAAAAATGCCTGTGCTGCTTTGCAGAAAAAATTGAGCAAGTTTGTTTTTGTGTGAATTCAGTCATACTGTCACCACAGACAATACGGTTCTGCTTCACACATCTCAAATACCATTAAACCATAAAGACCAGTAAGATGCTCAGAACCACCATATGAGAGGCTGATCAATAAAGCAAAGCCAGTCATTTAAGTTACAGCGAGACTATCTGGCAATTGGTGTATCATGCTGCACCTGTGCTGCCACATCACCTTAGGGCAGATGAGAGCTGCTGAAACACCATTAATTGCTGCTGGCTGTGGAAGGACAAACAAATATTATGAGATGCCCCAACTTGTCCTGCAGTTTTTCTCAGGCCAAAAATCCCATACAGGTGCTTTTATGTGTGAAAAAGCATCCACATGACACTGCAGCTAATTCTGGTATCTTCAAAACGAGGGCAAACTCCACACCTAAACAATCAGTATCAACAGCAGATTGTCTCAAATATGGATACTGATCAGGTCCCCCCACCTGGTTTTCACTTCAGACACTGAGAACTGTGCTTCTGTTATGTTAACTTCATTCAGCATCTCTGTCACCTGCCCCTGATCCGCATTCCTGTTTGGCTGAAGGCTTGGATAATTTGTTTTGAAAGTACAAAATCATAACATAATTTGTCTTTAAAAAGACATGAGAGTTCTGTTGGTCTGTGCAAAGCTCCTGTCTTTGGAGGTATGATGATAAAGAGACTGAGAAATGATGCGGAAGTCTGGCATACGCAAATGAAGACAGGAGTTTTAAAAATTACATCAGAAGGGATACATCACTGAAAGAAGTGAATTGGAGGAATGACCTGTGAAAATTGACACTCCAAAGCATCACAATTTCATGATGCAAATCATGGCATACAGCAAACATTTCCAGTTACACACCAGACAGCAGGGGAAGCTGCCATATAGCTGCCCGGGCCCTGCAAGGCACAAACTTTTCTGGGCTTGGCTTGCCCAGGCAACATACTCGGCTGCATCAGGCTTCTGTTTTCTGAATATTTTAGATTTGTTCTGCATATTGCCAAACAAGTACTTTAACACCTCCAAGTGCTGTAATTCTGACTGGAGTAACATTGTTTCACTACTGTTTGGAGATCTTAAACAATTCTGCCAAATCCTCTAGTTCTAGAGAGGAAATTTAAAAATGAAAACGGACAATATGTCAATGGAAATACAGATGTACAGCTGCTTTGACGCAGAGGCCTAAGCTCAACGCCACACAGTGTTTTCAAGAACAATCTGATAGCAAAAAGGGCATGTTGCAGTGGGAATAAAATATGAATATACTCCGGTGAAATAGCTATGCCAGTAATAATATGCCGCAGAAATGTTTCTGGTTAATTTTTGCAACATAGACGTGCTGTACACGGTTTGTGAAAGTGTTTCCATTTGGTATTACAGGGATGACATCCCTGCCAAAACTACAACAGATGCTTCAATGAAATGCAGAGAAATTTCAAGCTGGTTGACTACAATGAGATTTTGTTTTGATTTTGAACTCTGGCAGAAAACAGCATTTATATTGTTCTTCACATTATTATTCTACTGATTCAAAATCTGCACTCAGTCTTTGGGATTGTAGGGGTTTGCCACCTTCATGTTAATTTGGACATGTTCTATTATCTTTGTTTCATAAATTTGACATTTCAATAAATTATGGCAACCTCATATATTCTTTATATATATATATATGTATCTCCATGGTTACTTTCAGCTTTTGCAGTACAGAAGCATACAAAAAAAGCTCACTCACAAATACCATGCAGCAAATGAAAATATTTAGCAGAGGTCACCTGCACCAAACCACAGATTTGGATTTTTAAATGGATATTACAGAGAAAGAAACTACCAAAGTTATGAATATCATTGCACTGCCAAGATGAATGGGTGTTCCCTATGCTTATATTTGGGAATGAACGGGATGAGACAATGGGTAAATGGGAACATATCCCTCCCATGCTTCAAAGGAACAGCACAGTATGATCCTTTACAGAATTCCTCAGATCAACATTCCTGTACTGTATCTTATTTGTGGCCAAAATGAGAATTTTATTTGGCAACCGTCCTGCTGTCCAGTACTTTTCATTTCATTTGCTTCAAGAAAATAATCTGCCTGTCATCTTGGAAGTGTTTACATTTAAACAAAAAAAAATAATAATAAAAAAGGAAATTACAAAGTATGTTACACAAATTCCCTTATTTCCCCTAGAAAAGGAAACACTCCCCCCTACTGCTGTTTTATTTAATGTTTAGAAGTTAATTGTGTTACAGTAGTTAGTTCTACTTTATGTAGCTCCATAACTGAAGTGTAGAATAATCAGGCTCATTAATAATTTTCTCAAGAGTTATCTGTCAGCACCCATAACTCATCACAAAAACAATTATGTTGCTTCTGGCATACCTTTCAACACTTTGGTGCCTGCCAAAGAAAAAAATCAATAAAGGATTAATATTATTCCATGGCTGGTACTGGGTAAGTGGCTCCAGTGGCACTCCCTGTTGGGGGACTGCCATTAAAGCTTTTACAACTGCATAATCCGAGTCTTATTAGTCTACTCTAGTGAGCATACTTCATTACACAGAAGTATTTTCAAACTTGTTAATGACTCCAATGGACTAGTTACCAAGTAATGCTGTGCTGAATAACACTGATGAAATGTATTGAAAAACAGCACATACTTTTCTGAGTATGCATTTGATAACAATAGTTTCACCTGACTTCTTCTGGCCTGATGGGAAAATCCATTCTCTGCCACACAGGCATACACTTCTCAATTTTAACACTTGACATATGTATTATAAAGCACAGTTGAAATTACAAGATCTGCAAACCTCAGCTAAAACACCACTAAATTTTGTACTACAACACGCTGTAATGAACGTCTTAGTTCTTCACCACTAGGAAGCCTACAGATTTCTCTTTCTTCTCTGAATCTTTCAGATCAGCCTAGGCCGGGCAGCAATCTACCCTAAATCCACCTTTAAACTGCCCAGATCTAAGAAAATTGGCCTAAAAAGTGTTCTGATAAATTAGATCTTCTAAACACTCAGATTACAGATCTATCTCCTTAATAGCTGCCCATTCTCGTTCATTATACCTGCCACATTCGGCAATCTCCTCCTCTTCAAAGCGTTCATGAAGTTAAGGTAACCACTGTCTTCAGAAAGCACAAACCACAACTGATCCATTATTTATTCTTACACTGAACCTCATGTAAAAATTTATGTTGAATTTTTCCATTGTTACTTAGTATCAAGCCATTCTCATAGAAAAAAAAAAGTGATTAAAGCACTATGTCCCTCAGAGATGAAGGGCCTCAAACAATTTCCTGCCAAAAACAGCACAAGCTTTTCCACCAGCTTCAGTGGCCATACAAGCAAAGCACACCGCCAGCGATATGCACGGGCAAGTGAGTTTCATCAAACTGAACACTAAGCATGCCTCTGCTATCAAGACTGAAAGACACCATTCTTTGTGTCCTTCCTGACCTGCACCCCGCAATATTTGGGCATGGCGCTAAAAAAAAACCCGGCAGGCTCATTGCTGGAAAATATGAAGTGATGCACACAGCAGAAAACAACCTATGAGCATACACAGAGAATCAGGATGTATGCATTAGCTCATCTCACTGAAGAAAGAAATATCCAAGTCATCATGAGTAGTTAATAGGTAACAGCAGTCTAAAAGACCAATCAAATGTTGAAGATTATTGAGGAAGGATTAGAAGACAATATCATAGAGAGTCTACAAATCCACAGCAATCCAACACGTTGACTATGGTACACAGTTCTAATTGCCTTAAAGCAAAAGAGATGCCACAGAACCGCGTAAGTACAGAGGTAATGTATTATTAGGAAGGACTGGCTTACCTAAGAGGACAGCTCAAACAGGTTACTATGCTCTGACACAACACAGTTTAGAAAAGAAGGCAACTGGTATCAAAAAGTAAATAGATATGTTTAATTATTTATCGTATCAATGGCATAAACTCCCCTAGTGAGATAAACAAGCAGCAAGTGGGGGAATTAAATTGGGGGAAGCATTGCTATGGGATTTTATAGAAGACAGAAAGCAAATGAATTTTAAAAGGGCATAGGTAACTGCACTGTGACAGAGCTGGAAATTGGTGTAGAGGTGTGATTATGAGCCTAAGAAATATTGCACTGCCAATTGACAGTAAGTGGGAAAGTATACCAGAGAAAGTACTGTGCTATGATTGCCTGTTCTTACATATTTATTCCGCAAGAATCTACTACTTGTTACTACCAGTGGTAGACTTTTGTACCAAATGGACTTTTGTTCTTACATAAAAAAGATCCAAATCAGGTCAAACTCCCCCTTAACTAGAAAACCATCAATACACAAGAGATTTGGTAATAGATACTATGTCTTAACACTTGCTTTTTTACGTATTTCAATTTTTTCTCCAGATATCTCAACTCTCTAATGTCTTCACTGCCAGGTCTGAATGAATAAATCTCAATTTAGTAAAGTAAATATTCCTTTTACAATAATCACCACCCAGCACCCATATGCCTTCTTGCATTGATTTCAACATTTTCTGTTTCCAAACCTCAATTTGATATGATAAAGTATAGCTTGAAGAAATATAAACCAACTGTGTCTCAAAAATACCAATTACTGTGCATGTTCCAATAGCTGTAGTGTCATTCAGATCAGGTCTCAGCTGGTCGCTAAAGGAACTGGGAGTGTAATTTTAAACACAAAATCTCTTACATAAGCAGCTGTAAAATACATGCTTCTGCATAAGGAAAATGGATTTTTTCAGTGCTATGAAACTTAAAGGGTTTTTTGCTTTTTTAGGCAGATTTTTATTTGGCCATCAAAATTTGCCAAAGGAAACAAAATAGAAGGATTATTAATGGAAGTAAAATTTATTCTTAAAAATGAGTTATGTATTGAACGTGGATACTATTGTCAAATTAGCAATCATTGAAATACATTGAAATTACATTAGTATATGACACAGTGTATTATTTCCTGGGTCTAGGCCTTAGCTTGTGATCTAAAGATCACAGAATCTTTAATTCAGAGATGGCAGAATGTTGCTTAACTTCAGACAACAATAAGATATCGACTACAGACCTACAATATTTTGGATTTAGTTTCCAAGATCTGTAACCCCAGAATGTCACAGGTCTTTCATCAACTTGAACTTCCTACTATTTGAGCTTCTATGAACTAATATAATGGAAAACTTGATACATGACAAAGATTTTCATAGTCTTCAAAATCATTATTGCTGGTAAACAGTGTTTTGTGCTGTTCTGTAAACAAGGATTTGAAATATTTGATATTTGCATAAATAGTGGTAAAATAGCCAGCTCTGGTTATCTGAATAAAGCAGGTCAGAATACAGCATCTTCATTACATGAAAAAACTTAAGATTAATAAAAATACCTTTGGTCTCAAATAAGAATGAAAAGTTAGAGTTTCAAATATTTTTATAACCCACTTCTGATAAAGCTAAACTGATACATGATTTTTATTTTCAAACAAATAAAACTTAAATAAGCTTTTTCCCCTTTGTCCGGGTTTTGCCTGGGAAAGAGCTAATTTTCTTCTTAGTAGCTGGTACAATGCTGTGTCTTGGATTTAGTATGAGGATAATGTTGGTAACACACTGACGTTTTTAGACGTTGCTAAGTAATGTTTATTCTAAGTCGAGGATTTTTCAGTTTCTCAGGCCCTGCCAGGGAGAGGGCTGGAGGGGCACAAGAAATTGGGAGGGGACACGGCCAGGACAGCTGGCCTGAACTAGCCAAAGGGATGTTCCATACCTTAGAACGTCATGCTGGGTATATAAACTGGGGGGTTAGCTGGCCAGGGCCTGACAGTCACTGCCTGGGGACAATTAATTACAACTGTTGTTGTTGTTGTTATATTTTATTTTATTTCAATTATTAAATTGTTCTTATCTCAACCGACAAGTTTTACCTTTTTCCTGATTCTCCTCCCCACCCTGCTTAGGGCAGGGCAGGGGAGTGAGCAAGTAGCTGCGTAGCAGTTAGTTGCTGGCTGGGGTTAAACGCTGACACCCCTTAAAGGGCTCACGCTGAGAATCAGCAAGAGTGCAGTTATTAGAGAGGACATATACTGAGTTTAAATAATGGCCATAGAAGAAACCACCACTGCCGTCCCACTAGCCTTCAAGGTTGCCCAAAGCATGGAAACCAGTGTCAGTTTAAAAAAGAAAATTTCTGAACTAAGATGACTCTATAGAGTTCAGACTACGTATGCAGTTGCTTGCCTGCACTAACATGCAGCCACTAAAATCAGATGTAGGGCTTAAACAGAAGACCCTACCAAGGAAAAGGCGATATGATGTCACCTCAGATATGAAGCTAGATAAATGTTACCACAGAAAGCCATATTAAGGTCTTATATAAAATACTGTGTAGTTTTATGGACATTCACCCAAATACAATGCTTTCAAACTGGAACAGATGACAAAGCCTAGGATAAAAGAGGGGCAAAGGAAAGCCCATCTTGCAGGAGAAGGGAAAGACAATGACTGTCTTAGTTACTCTGAAAAAAGGTTTGAGGGGGGAGTGTAGGGAACAAAGACGTAACAACTCCATTATCTAACCATAAAGACTAGTAAAAAATAGATGAATTTTAGAAACTTTTGCTCTTCAAGCTATTCAGAAACTACTTTAAAACCAATTAAACTAAGCTAAAGATTACAAAATTACCAGCTGAGAGAGAATCTCAGTCCACTGCTGCATATACTCGTCATCTTTATAAAAGTACCCTGGGCTACAGTCTGAAAAGCAGAATGGTGCAGTCTCCATCAAGTTTTATCAAAAAAACCTGTAGTGCTCAACGACACTACTCAAAATCATTTGTAACAATTTAAACAGGATCAACTGTCTAATAACTAGTGTTCTGTGTTAGTCAACGTTACAGAGCAAATACTAAAATACACATTATTCAGATTACACATGTCCCATCACACACTAACTAGTAAATCACAAATTAATTATGCAGTAAATAATCACATACCTACTTCCCTCAGTCTTTGGGAAGAAATTTGCTGAATCTTTTCAGTGTCTTTGGCATCAAGGATGGCTTAAAAACCATCAGCTCCATTAAAAGGGCTTCAGAGAAGACGTGGTTGTTCCTTAACTGTCCGACTCTGCAAAGCTTCAAAACCATGTCTAGGAATATGTGCTGCTTTTTTTTTTTTTTTTTTTTTTTTTAAAAAAAAGACACCAAGCAAACAAACAAACAAACAAAAAAACCCTAAAACCCCCAAGATCAGTCAGTATTTTGCCAAAGACGCTGATCCGCCTACTTGCTAAATCTGCACATTGCTGATCCCTGTGAATTTATTTTTGTTGTTGCCAAAAGAAATGTTTCAACAGCAGCTGCTTTTCCAAAAGAAGTAGCTTTATAAACAGATTTCTTTGTTTATTCAAAGTCTACATAGCTCTGGTTTATAAGAAATCCAATTATAAGAAGTGTAGGAATCCATTAAGTTGGTCTCATTTGTAGCCACATCTCTCTGTAGAAATGGGGCTTTGATGAGTGGACAGAGTGAAGAAAGAGCACTTTAGAGCAGGAGTAATTTTGGTTATATTAATAAAAAACATGCAGGGAGTATTATATTGGAGTGACAAGAGGGGAGTCAGAACACATTAACTTTGGGAGCGTCCTCTCTGTATAGCACTCCCCAGATTTCTGGGATGGCCACTCCTTCCTCCCATGTGAGCATCACTGTGACAGCTCATAAAGCCAACTGTCTGTGCTTGTGAAGGTGCCCTCAGAGAGTCCTCCTCACTGACAAAACTGACAGCAACAAACTTGCTACTCCCTGCCATCTAGCGGGGCTCAATGCCCTGCGCTCAGGCCAGTAAATTTAATCTGAACCACGCAAAATACAAATAAACCACATAAAATGAAGCATTTGCACATGGAAGTGTTTTCACCATGCAAGCTGACCAGTGTAACAGTAAAGAATATTACTTCCAAAGGTGGATCTCAACGAAGAAAACTCCACAAGTTTTAACTACATTCAAAGTATTCACAGGAAAAATAGGTTATCTTCCAAAATTATTAACAAATTCAAATTTGGCCATGTGAAGGAAAGTATGTACATATGACATCTCCATTTCTGTTACCTTTGCAATGGTCTCATGCAGGCTGAAGGTGGGATCCAGCTCTTCAGTTTTTGTTGTATGTACAGGAAAAAGAGCTTCAGAGAGAAAGCTAGGGTTCTGTGAGAAAGAAATAAGAAGTGTTTTAGGATTCCACATTGATTTCCTCCTCCAAATGCTTATTGGATTTTGTTCAGAGACTGAAAAACCCTTCAAATGGTTCTTAAGTTTTGCTGATTATTAAACCTATCTCACTGTTATAATTAACTGATTCCAAGTCCCTGAAAAAGGCAAAAAATAGTAAGTCTTACAACTTTTATTTCTGGAATGGCAGTTGTCTTTGTAATTATGCTTCCAAAACCAGCTAAAAATTTTGCCTAGAGGAAGAAAAAATATCCACACAGATTTCGTTCTGAGCTAGGCAGCAATCAGACATTTTATTAAATATGTTATGATCTACTCGTCAAAAGAAATGTAAACACAATAATCAAAGAATATGCTTTTATCTTCTGCAGCCATCCTACTTCTATGTACTGTAATACCATCTACATAATATGTGGTTTTGGTCAGTTCCCTAGAATTATATCCTTTAGGTTGACCGCTTTTTTTAACACCAGGCAATCTTAATATATTATTTGTATGATGTTCGTCTCTTCTTGTACTGAAAGCAAGCAATAAATTAGGTTGCGTATTTGCTGTCACAAGGAAACAACAAACTGATAACCCAGGTGTGGACTGAAAGAAAAGGCAAAGCAATACAAAACAAAAACCCAAGCCTCAAAGGCGTGCAAATGCCTAAAAGGGAATTATTTTGAACGTATGTTGCTGAACCTGGTATAATAACTTGGAAACTTACTGGAAAAGAAAAATACGTCTCCACATTCCTATAGCTCCTGAGACCTATATCCTAAAATTATTCTTGCTTTTGTGGAGCAGCTCTAGTTTTGCTCTTTAAGTATCACTTGAACTGGCCATCTGGAAAACTGAACTGGAAAACTGGAACTTGAACTGGAAAAGCTAGGAACTCAGTGCCCGTCTAATCCCCACCTGGTATAACAATAGGTGTTGAGGTGCACCTTGATGGACTGAGATGCTCAATTTGGTAAGCATACTTTGAATACAGAGTTCATCAACAGCAACGAGTTCAGTAAAAAGGCACAAAAACTACAGTTAAAGTTATTTCAGAGATCGGCAGGAGGATGTGACAGTGCATGAGTATCATGCCATTCTAAAATGTACTAGCTATAAGCAGTTCTTTTAAACATACTCTTCAAAGTGAACTCTGATGCACAAATAACAAGAGATGCACCCACTGCATTTACCTGTGTTCTGAAGAGGAACAAAACTTCACCTTAAGCCCTCTGCCAAACTCCGGTTAACTTTAGGCAACATCAGTTCAGCATCATAATACTCTGTACTTCCTTTTGGAAGGCTTAAATCTTTCCTTGTCCATGAAACTTATTCTGGGTTTTCATTTTGAGTTTGGATGCCAGCACCTAAATATATTATTGCATTTAGCTAGAATATCCAAAGTCCTTTATTGTATTTTGTATTTAGCATACAGTGCACTGTGTGCCACACAGAATCACATACAGCCTTACCAGAAACATCAACTGGGGACTAAAAGCTTCTCATTAACAGACTTCCTCGTAGCACGTCTTTGGATGTGAGTGCTGGGAAACTAGTCTTGTCCTTTGACAGCCCAGGTAGAATCTCTAGGGAAGTATCCAGTTTCAGATAAAGTTAGACTGCTCCTTGACCTAACGTTTTGTAGGCATCTTTTAATGCCAATGTTTTGGGGTGCGTTTGTGCTTTGTTTTGTTTTTTTATGGAGAGGGACGGTAATAACAATTGTATTCCCTTAAGAAAGGTTAAGCAAAGGAGTGTGACTCATGAAAGGAATATATGTTGCCAGATTCATAATCATAACATTTTATATATGCTAGGTCTGGAGCTTTACATAGGACCCAGTAAGAGAGTACCCCAATTCTGAGTGCAATTTTTCTGTTCTGCAAATTTCTTTATAAAATAGTACTAGTAGCAATAAGAAGCTGACAATATTCCTGGCTCAGAAATGCCTAAATGATCATGAGGTTATACTACGATTACATCTCCATGAAAATAACTTTGAAAAATGTCTAGAATCTTTTCAGGTTGAATTCCAAGTAAAATTCACAGAAGCCCATGGTCCTATATTTAAGATGAATAATTTTTCTGGTTTACATTATTTCCTCGACTGTAAGGCAAAATTGACAATGTTCTAGAAGCATGCCCTTTTCAAACACCAGCTTCCCCTATCTATTAGACTAATATTTCTTCACTTTCCTCCTCTTGATATATACTGATCTTCAACAGCTTCTATCCTTGTACTGGAAAAAGAGACTCGCACTTCGTACTCACAAGAAGTGAAACCCCTTTTCAGAAGCATTAAGCCTGGTAATGATGCCCAACACGTTCTCCAACAGCCATAAAGTTATTTGCATTCAGAGACTGCATGCTGAACAGTGGCCAAATAAAGCTTTGGTTAAAAAAATATTAAAACTGACCTGAGTTTAAGCAGGATTGATTTGTAAGGTTGGCACTCCACTACCTTCTCACTTGCTAAAAACATTCTGTAGGGTTTATTGTTTAAAACATCAGGAAGTGAGCAAATAAGAGAGACAAACAATTTAGATGCTTTGTTCTGGCTTGTACAACCTCTTCTTATGTGACTGAGCTTCGCTCTTTCGCATGCTGGGTTATAAGCCATACAAAGACTGAAGAAAAACAGTACTTTAGGTAAAAGAGCTGTTAACTTCAATTCAAATAAAAGAAGTTAAAAAGAAGCAGAGAAAAAACTCTACCCTCTTCTTCAAAACAAACTAAGGTATCTTACTCATGTACCCCTGGGGGATATAATGGTGGTATCTGATACAAGCCTGCTGAATCAGAATTACGTTTGTACTACACAACGCAGTAAATTGCATGGATCCAGGTGCTAGTTCTTAATTGGGCACAGCCCTGTTAGCTCTCTCCTCAAACAAGCTTGAGACAATACAAATGTGTTACAATTGTATCAGGGCTGTGATATACCAAGATGCTCTGCTCAGAACTAAACTTAGTCATAGTTCCCTACAGATGCTCAATCCACCTCCTGAACTAGTACATTCACAGCTAAATGAAGCTTCTTTGAACAGAGTGACATGTCTCATAGACACAGTCAAGAAAACTCAGTAAAGGTATGTTACATCACTGGTAAGTTTGACTGTTAATTTTTTCTACAAATTAATGCCTCCATGATCAATATTCTATCAGTATTTTCATACATTTCTAATAAACTATTTCTGGTGGTAAGCACCCAGCACTTTCTTAAAAAAACGAAATACATACTTAGCACTGACTCATACTAATTTTTGTGTTCAGTGATGCATCTGTTCGTTGTCTAATTTGTCACAGAAGTATCAGAATAATAAATGAAGTAATTCTTCCCTTCAGGTTTTGGGTTTGTTTTTTTTTTGTTTTTAAGATCTCAGGGAGAAGATACAGCAAGTAATTTATAATAAAGATAAAATATATACTTCAAGATTAATTCGTAACACTTATGCATCTTTAAGTTTGCACACTAGTTTACAGAGCCATGCCATTTGACTGGGGGGAGGTTGAGGAACACTGTCATTCTGCTACGGTGGTGCTAACGCTGTTCATCATCATTCACATAATTGGAATCAATAACTTAAAAAGAGTTACATTATTTATATTCATTCTTGAGTACCTTACTGAGAGTCTGTGAAGGGTATGATTATGAATTATCACACAACATCAGATTATTGCTCCATCTAGACAAATATTCATTCTCTGGAATCTAAAGCTTGATGGATCGGCAGCCTGTAAAGCAGGAAAACACCCTGTAACTGGCTTTTATCCCCCCCTATGCTAGACACACCTGTGGAGCACAGGTTCGGGTTCTAGTCATCCTACACTTATCTTGCATTCAGTGGTGAGAGATACAAACATTGAAATTATACATTCATAGCCATTCTAGTAATTTAAGTGCCTTCCCGGAGCAGAAGCTCTTGCTCTGCTTACACAACTTAAATGGAAAGAAATAATAGGTAAATAATAGGTTGTGTTTGAATTACACAAATGAGTGGTGTGACTGAACCCCAAGTCAGCTAAAGGTCAGATGTAGATCATTCCTGATATCTTCCTGGAGGTAAACACCTGAAAAGACAAACTTTATTTTTCTTTCAAACTAGATTTTATGAGAACTGAATTTATGGCAACATTTATTAAAATGCTAAAGTACAACAAAATAAAAAAAAAAAACAACTTTGTAAATAACTTTTGCTTCTTGTTTCTTTGCACAAGGAGTCATTATCTTTAGGTTATTCCTCAGCCTCAGCCCACCAACCCTCCAGTGACTTTTCACTTTGCCACAAACTCAACACAGCCCCTTCTAGGAGCATCAGGAAGAGTTTTTTTCTGTCAGTCTTGTGGTCAGACTATGAATAGGCTCCCTGCTCTTCTCATTAGTCCCTTCTGTCCTGAAAGGTTTGGGGTTTTTTCTCATTTTTATTACTGCCCCTGTATCACACCAGCCCCGTTCTCTCTGTTTTTGTTTTTTGCCACATCTGTGCTCTGGAAATCCCTCCCCGATTAGTGTGCTCTTTCTCTGAAAGCCACTGAGCAATCAACCAACTTAGTGGAGACCACAGCAGCTGGGCAAGGCAAACAGGCAGCCTTTACTACTGCCTTGGCTGCTGCTTTTTAAAGGAACGCAACATAAGGAAGCAATGATCAGCAAATAAATCAAAACACATTTTGTCACCACAAGCGGCAAGTCATCTTGCCTATGATGGAATCAAGGCCCTGCATGCTAAGCTCCTGAAAAGGAGTCATGTAGAATCACTGATTTAGGCAGGCTTGAGTATTTTTGTGCAATTAAGCTTTCTGCTCAGGAAACAAAGCCCTTCCGACAGAGTGCACATGAAAGAAACCAAAAGACAAAAGTTTTTTATATTTGTATACATTTACAGATAACATCTATTAGTCTGTGTACGTGTACAGACAGATGGTACTTGCAAATAGTTAATCCAAGATTAATACCTGAAATAACTTACTGACATCTGAAATACCTTGCTCTGCACTTATAAAGGGAAATGTTTAAAACAGTTATTCCTTTCTTTTCTTTTTCATAAAAGATACTTTCATAAAGAGCTACTAGAAAGGCAAACATATTCTTTTTCTCTTGCCTTTTATTGACTTTCAAGCACTATGCTCATCAGAGAAAGCGGCATGAACTTTACAAGTAACAGAAGCCCACTCTTTATCCCAGCGAGCACATGGCAGAGAGATGAGTCTAGATGATGTTTCAAGAGTACCTCTCAGCGTTTAACAGCACGAGCCACACTTTCCAACAGCGAGAAACTGAATCAGACTCCTCATTTATTCTTTCAGCAAACTCAGAATAAAAAGCGAGTGTTATTTTCCCTTGTTGTTTTTTTTTTAACAGCAATTTGCTAAGCAAATTTCTAGTAAATACACACTAAGAAAAATACATGCTAATCCAAAGAGCACTAAACCCAACTACATTATTCCTTTATGCTTTTCACCCACAGTAGGAGTTACAGCTACAGTTGCTGTCCTCATACTCTCCCACACTCACTTCCTAAATAAAATTCATCTGCCTTCACTTCTAGTCAGGCACTAGTATCATCCTCAGTTTGTACAATGGGCAGAGTGTTGTATGTATCGTGCAGCTGAGCGCTCTCCAGATGGTATCAATTTATGGAAAAACTTTTCCAAGGTCAGATCACAGTGAGACACACTAAAATTTAGGAGGCCCAACTTCCAGTCATGGCTTTAAAATTTTTCTCCTTGCTGTTTACTGCCTTTCATAAATTGTTCTTTAGGTACCTAGCTATCCAAATGGATTAAGAACATTTGCTCTTCTGATATGGAGCTATGTTTTCATCATACAATCTGTACAATCTAGACAGGACCAACACCAATAATCCTTGAATTCCCAGTTTCTCTATGAATGATCTAATGATTTGGTTTCTCTATGAGCTCTTCAGAAGAGAAATGAATAAGCATAACGTGTTTGGAAATGGGCTTCCAAAACCCCATTTTGTCTCATCTTCCTTTTGGAATGATCAGTTAACCTGATCTTTTCTAAGCATTCATTTAATGAAGCATTCTGTGAAATTAGAAAGACATCGATGTTCCACTTCTCAAATAATGGGTCACTTCTGATTAAACTTCGATTGAACATTCAACTTTCAATCTTAAAACAAATTGCCTCCTTTTCTTTTTAATTTGAACACAATTTCCTGCTGCCCTCAGGTCTCATGACAGTAATTAATTGATTTATGAATTGATTAAATGGGGATCGAAAATGCAGGAAAAAAAACCCGTAAAACCCCAAATTTGGCTTACTCTTGCTTATTTATGATGGACAATTGCACTAAAATTCACTTCTGATTTACTAGACTCATTTTTCTAACTTATTTCATCCTTTCTCAACTAATTAAGTGAACATAATGCTTCACCTTCTAAAGGTACTAAATTTGTCATCCCTTGTGTACCATCTAACAGCATACTTTCAATTTATATGCCAACTTTCAACCAATGCATTTTAAATCATGAATAAAATCCCCCTGCACTTCTGGTGATTTAATGTAAAACAGAGTAAATACCAAGACATACTTTAGAGATCTATTTTGCTGTCCAAAAAGAGAAAAAGAAAAATAAAATTTTACCACACAGTGTCTTAGAACTGGAAATAGTTCTGTGGTAAGTACAACACACTATTTTCTTTACTAGGCCAGAACAATGCTGCATCCACAACAGAGAATCCTGTTTTCTTGACTATTACTTTAGAAACCACTGAAGTAGCAGTTAGGAAATGCAAATTATGTAACTAGTAATTCCTTAATATGCTCTCATTCCATGCCTGATCAGATGTTTCTTGCCTGCTGAGTATTCCCCAGCACTTTTAAGAAAACTTCCCTCTGTCCTTAATCTGTTGAACAATACACAAATACCTCAAAAAAACATTTTTTGGGGGAGGGTTGGGTTTGTTTGGGGGTTTTTATTGGAAAGTAACATGCAGCAAAGGTTCCCCCACTCAACAATAATGCTCAGCCTGAAAAATCACAGTCTTTAGACTAAATTTCTTGAACGAGTTTGACTTTACCCCTGTTAGTATTAGTCTGTATTATCCATATTTGTGCTAGCTTTGCCCTTCAGCAATGCACAACATTTGTGCCACAAATTCTGCAGTGCTCAAAAGTAAAAGAGTCTTAGGAAGGTACAACAGAGAGCAAGGACTGTGAGCAAAAATCCTTCTGAAATTTGTACAGGTAGGCCAAACAGTATAAACATGCTAATCTAACGCTGCTAAAGTCTGCAGAGCAAATACACAAAAGAAGGATGAAAGCCAAGAGAAAGCTGTTTATTTTCCTCACACAGACCAAAGAAAAATGTCTAACAGAGGAGAATTTAGAGGTATAAAGCTTCTGCTGCATCAGGATTGAGAATATAATGTTACCTATACATACACACACTGATATATATATATATGTGTCTGTTCTATGAGCTATTAACCTGTTTCACTCTTTCTGCCTTTTTGTAATACAACAGCATGAAGGGCAGAATTACAGCAGCCTGAGGGACACAGACAAACACCAGCATCTGGTCACTAGAACACAAAACAAGTGGTTAGTGCTTACCTTCTGAATCAACCTGGGGAAGAAGTTTGGTTGGGAGGTTGAATTCACCTGCAGAGCACACCCCACAAAGTTATGCTAGTGCCCAAAACTGTTACCCAGGAATCCAGAGGCTTACAGTCGCATGAGGACTCGTCTGCATCTGTATTCAAAACCATTGCCAAAAACTTGTCATAGCATGAAGGAGAAAGCCCCGTCAGAAGAAAAGATAAAGAGAGAGCAGTGGGAAGAACAAAAATACCTCTGAAATCTGCACTGCAGGCTCTCACTAATTCCTTCTGCCGCTTTACCCTAAGGCAAGCAATTGGCATATGGTGTCTTGGCAGCACATATACAATTGTATTTCTTTGTGAAACAGGTGTTTCACCTCAGCTAGGCGAAAAGCCCATCTTTTCTCCATTTTCCTTTTTTTTTTTTTTTCCTGGAGAGGCGTAAGAGATTGAACCAGAGGTTTGACTGGAAGCAGGATCAAAAGAAGAGTAATTGAAAAGGGTATCTCAGACTAAAATATGGCTTATCATCAGCTTTCTACACTACATATAGTTTGGGAGGATGCTGTACACTGAAGCAGATTTTTTAAAAAGATTTATTGAAAAAGCGGATTATCTAGGTTAAAATGAATCAATGGAATAACACCAGACATTAATGTATAGCATATAGGATTTTTCACTAATAAAGGCCCTTAAAGCTGCAAACATACTGCAGCAGAGGGGGCATGCATCTCCATCTCACTACTAGGCTGACTTTTCCCTATCTAGCAAATGCTCTTGATATCTAATTAAATATTCCACACACATACACCTCCCCCCCCCCCCCAATCCTCATTCCAGAAAGTTGGTTTTCACTGATTACTACTTAAATGAAACTAAACACATACAATGTGTATGCTTTCAAATTATTTTCAGAAAGCAAAACTTTGCAGCTGCCGCAGCCCAAAGTACATAAAAAATCTTGTTCTAAGTCAGAATGACCCTACTTTGTGGAAACAGACATGTCAGGAGGAGTTTCTGACAAAAGGCTTTTCTTTGGTATTTTTACCATTTCAGTTTACTGAAGAACTTTTAGAAAAGAAACCAAATATATTTTCTGTTTTAATGTTATGGTAAAGATGTGCACTGACTTCGCGACGTCACCAGATGCTGGACAAAATAAGCACAGCCTCCCAAAACAGACTACGCAGAAAACAGAAGGGGCAGAAATGGAATCACTGCTGCACAATTTATTTTATTAAACTCAACTGTAGCCAGAATAACTCAAGCCAACAGTCATCAGACAGTAGAAGAATAGAAACACTTTTCCCTCACCTCTTTTAATGTTTTCTTCCTTGCATTAGTAAGTGAATGGAAATAACCACTGTAAATCTACAAATCCACACACCACAGCAAAAGAAAGCAACTTTTAAAATATTAGGATACTTGCATAGCTTTAATCCTCTCTACAGTTTTCCTTTTAAAAAAGTTTTACTTTTAAAGCTGAAAGCAGAATCAGCAGATTAAGTAGGAAGAAGCAGCCAAAGCCAGAAACGTGGGACCTCACAGAGGATCTTCCCAAAATTTCAGATTAGAAACAGAAGGCTCAGTTCAGATTCACTGTAGGTAAGAGAGAAAACTTGTTCTTTGATGTGTTGTGTGAAGGATGCAAGAACATTTTGTTTGTAATGTTTTATGATCACTTGTGAGCATTCAAATTGCGCAGAAAACATGCAGTGCCAGTAAGATCATCCTAACACTGTCCTGCTATAAGCCATGAATCCCAGTGACAATGTCTTTCACAATCATCAATATTATAAAGCCCAATGCTTTTATTTCCTGATTCAATGCTTCCTATTTCCAATTTCTATTTTCAGTGATTTAAAAAAAACTATTTAAGCTATTTCACTGAACGAAGAAACCTGATTTTATCCAGTGGACAGGTAGTGTGTAGGTGGGAGGCTCACCATTTTGCAGCAAGAATCAGAACTGGCTTTTGCAAAGAACAACGTCTTCAAAGACAGTATTTATCAAAAGCCTCATTAAACAGTTCTTTAACAGCTATCAAACATTGCAAATTTTATTTGAGACAATGTATCACTGACTCAATCACAGCTGTTTGATAGTCCAGTGATCTTGATTCCCCCCCCCCCCCCCCCAAGCATTAAAAGACAAAGCTGAGTGCCACACTACTAATACCTGCTGACACAAAACAAGTTCTGATACTTACTCCAGACACTCTGCCAGAAGATTTTTAGTTGGTGCGTTGATTTTAGCCACTCAGAACAACAATGGCAAAATGTTACCTTGAATGCAACATGCCATTTACTTCTCCAGGGATGACAGATAATTGTGTCTTCTACCCTTAGACAGTATGTTTTCAGTAACTAGATGCTTCAGCAGGCTATCAAACAGAAGCAATAATTGGTGTCTAAGCAAATTTCTCACATGTTTTCCCATATCCCGCTGACCCTGTTAACTTGCATTGACTTTCAACAGTCCTCAGTCAATTCCCAGAAAATGAAGAGCCTATGAGACAGCCTGCAAGGACAGTTTACAGCGACAACATGTATGCGTGCAGTGTGAATGTTAAAGAAGCTGTGCATTTTTCCTGCTGTATGGCAGGTTTATGTAAAGAATATTCCCTTTCTGGAAGCAGCATGGGATGTTTGGGACATCAAAGCAGTAGGATTCATGAGACCAAACAGATTCTTTTGGAGCAAAGTAATGTATCAACTGATGAGGATGCCATCAGTTTCGCTAACATTAGTGGACTAAGAAAGATGTTCTTCTATGAAATTAAATAGCTAAATATTCATATTATTCAATAAAATAACTCAACCAACCACTTGAACATCAAATGTATTTTGTCTTGTAAAACACTGAGTCATTAACCTTAACAATTTCAGCATGCTCTCACTATCACATTCAACTAAATTAGCATGCAAGCAAACAGATGGATTAATGTATTAATGTATGCTGAGTAACCCCTGAATGTAGTGAGAAATTAAAAAGCCCTAATTTATGCTAAAGATGGACAAAAAAGAGAAAACATATTGGTCAGAAGAAATACAGTATGAATAAACAAACACATAGCTATTATAAAGACAGTAGAGCTCACGAGTGAGAAAGGCAAGACACACAAGCAGCTGTGGTTTGGACCTACTGTCACAAGTAGTCCCAAGACGATCTATTGGGGACTGCCTGAACTATATTTTATTACACGCTGGCAGTTCATCGCTTGTCCATGAACAAAACTGAAACCTCTTTCTTCACCTTGGCACATCTAACTCCCATCGCTACACCTTGTTAACCATAAAGTTCCACTACGACATTCATAAAATCTCCCAGCAGCAAATGAAACAGCACCAAACTCTCCAGAGAGAGGTTAGAAAAAAGAAATCCTGGGCTTCCAAGCAAACTGCCATTCTGAGGCTGATACATTTGCTCCTTTGCAAAGAATTTCAGGTATTCTCTGGTATTCTAAACACACTAGTACTTTGATTCTTTCATACAAGCATAAAACATCTCCCCTAACTCCCCATGGGCAGCTACCAGCTGTGTTATTTCCTTAAAAAAATTAACATATACCAGAGAGAAAGGAGGAGTAAAACAGGGAAGGAGGGGAGCCATGCAGAGCTGTATTTTTAGATGAAAAAGCTACCAAACTGCAGACCATCATAGCATCACGCTGCTGTTACACAAACTCCCTATCGGTCTAGACACAGAAGGGGCAGTACGGCTTCTCGTTAGGGTAGGAATCTCCCCGGAATACCACAGTCAAACAACGGGTTCTAATTCTTTTCTAAGGACATTCGCACACATGCCGAAGGCCTGGAAGTTCTTTTTGGAGCAGCTACAGCTGAAGTACATCTTTGTATACAGTCTACCCTGAACCTTCAAAGAAAATGATACCTTCTAATTGAAGAAAACGATGCTTCTAATTGAAGTTCTTGGTAAATATACTTGAAGTTCTTGGTAAATATACTTGGATCTCATAAATTAATTGGTACTGGGTGACACTTAATCCAGGAGGACCTAAATAATAACAGAAGAAAAATAGCGCAAAATTTGCCAGAAGAGCCTGGTCAGCCATAGATCATTCAAACAGTCAGTCACAAATGTCAAGACAGTAACTAACCCTTTCCTGCCTGGAAAGGGGCTGGAGGACATATGGAAGTAAAAGAGAAAATGAGGTTCTGCAGCATGTCCAGAGATGGGCAACAAAGCTGGTGAGGGGTCTGGAGCACAAGTCCGATGAGAAGCAGCTGAGGGAGCTGGGGCTGTTTAGCCTGGAGAAAATAAGGGTTGGGGGGATTTTACCACTCTACAACTACCTGAAAGGAGGCTGTAAGCAAGGTGGGGGTAAGGCTCTTCTTGCAGACAACAAGTGACAGGGCAAAAGGAAATCAAGTTGCTACAGGGGAGGTTTAGATTGGCTATTAGCAAAACTTTCTTCACTGAAAGGGTCATCAAGCATTGGAACAGGCTGCCCAGGGAAATGTTTGTAGACATGGTGCTTAAGAGGCAAGTTGTGGACTTGGCAGTCCTGGGTTAATGGTTAGATGATCTTGATGATCTTAAAAGGTCTTTTCCAACCTAAATGATTCTATGATTTGGACATGGAGTAACGGTGAGATTAATGATGTGATGCAAAACGTTGAGATAACTGCATTAGGAATACAGAGATCTTAAAACATCAGAACACAAAACCTGACTTTAATTACTGTAACTGAACAGTGAACTACATTAGTGATACAAAAATGGCTCTCAATATAGGATACTGTAGATCAGACAACTCATGTTTGCTTTAAATATACACACACAGGTACAAGGTTGTGTTTATGGAAGTACATTTCTCACTTTACCTAGAATTTGCTAACAAAACTATACCACAGACTTTGCTGTCATCCATAATGCCACCTTGATTACATATATAAAGACATATGCATATAAAAATAAAGTGTGTGTACATAAATACATTATGTATATAAATAATCCTTGACAAGGATTTTGCTAGGAGAGAATGTAAGAGAACATTGGTCAGAAATTTACAGTGGCAGTTATCAGAATTTGTTCACGACACATCCAACTGCATGGCAATGTACGTTACACTTCTAGGTAAGCTGCAGCTCAGACACTGTAGCTAGAAGACAGAGGTTGTGTCTGTCACTGGGGATTACCAGTTCTTGAGTTTGCAAATTGTTGACTGGTTGTTTTCAGCTTTGTTAACATATACTGTCCATTCTGTATCAGATACACAGAACCAGAGAACTGTTCTTTCAAAGAAACAGTAGCTTTTAATAAATTCTGGCAGCCAGAGAAATGGCAATAGCTCACTGGTAGGACAAAATTAACTTTATTTTCATTGCTTGTTTTGTTAAATCTAAGAAACAGTGTGCTGGAGGTTAGAATGGTAATGGATGAAGCTGTTCATGCGGTAACAGAGCCAGTAGCCATCAACTACACTACTGAGTTACCTTTGATAAGGCGGTTGCAAAACTGAAAAGAAAACAACCCTCCAAATGCTTCTTACAAAATTCCACTTTAATTAAACTTCTCACTGAGGCTAATTACTTAAGACACTTTCACCGAACTAAAATTAAATAATATAAACATCATGTCAGGGTCATACTGGAACCAACTCAGTACATCAGTGAAGCAATAACGATAGGAAACAGACTCTCCCAGTCATCAGTTAAACAAAGATGTTCCCGGTACAGTCTCAGTGTGGCCAGTCCAGCTGATGGATAGAGTCCTTACCCTTTACACAAAGCGAACACCCAGAACTTGCCCAAGACACCCTGACTTCTGTGAATTTGTACATTCAGTTCAAAACTTTACCTTTGCACAAAAACACTCAAGAAATGAAACAGCAGCTGAAGGTCCCCGTAATACAGGATAAAATGGTGCTCCTAATACTTGACACCAGAACCCCACAGCTTAGAGACATGCAATTCTGTCCCCACACAGACAAAATCGGTATAAACACCAGTTTCTCATTCCCTTTTAAAAAGACACAAGCCAGATGCACTGAAGAGCATTCCATACTGCCTAAGCCCTCCCCCTTCTCTAACATAAGCACATGAAAGAGAGAAAAGCAGCATGCAACACAGGAGTTACTTTTCAGTAAACTAGACCCTAAGTTCTCTTCATCAAGGACAGCTCCTCTGTCTTTTTTCTCATAACAAAGAAAACTTGGAAGGCTTTTGATTTCTTTTGAAAGAAGCACATGATGTGTCAGCCTAAGCATGTAAATACTGAAACTGCAGTAAGTTTCCCCAAAGAGTGATTAAAAAAAAAAAAGAAAGAAAAGAGGGCAGGGTGGGAGGAAGGGAGGAAGCAGAGGCAGATGTTAAAAACAACTGAGAAGCCACATTCACTGAAGAGTTAAGATTTAGTGGCCTCTGTTCTACACCAGTGTGGGTGAAAATCACTTTTAAGGGCTCTAATGAAAGTTGAAAGTTACCTTCAAAAAGTTATGCATATTTCAACAGAAATAAAAATCATTATGCATTCTCTCTAAAGAGGATACAATCTCAAACTGTCAAAATTCTAAACTCTTCTACATATATTACATACAAATGCCTTCTATAAAGGAACCCCTTTTCATTTTTCTTCTAAATTAGCTTAGTGGTCCATGGTATTACACTATCTTGGTCTAGCCTGTGAAGAATGTGACAGGTAATTTTTATACTTCTTGCCTCTACTTAAGTTTGAGTGAAGATACGGAAAACAACTTTTATGGTCTAGGTGTAAAAGTAAATGTTCTGTAAGCCCTGCATACCCAAACCTGGGCAGCTACCATAAGATATTTCATGCTAAATATGTATCCATCAATAAATAACAAAAAGAGTGTTTTTTTTTAATAATGTTCAGTAACTTGGTTTTTCTCAGGATAAAATGATAATGCTAACATTGATGTAACCTACCACATTATCATAGAAGGGATTTCAGATTCTGTGTTGTCAGACTAAAATCATTATGTAATAGGAAGCACTGAGAAGGATTAATAATATGCAAATAACATAGAAAATCATCTAGCTGTAATTTAAAAAAAAAAACTGGATTCCACCTGAAACTGTTGACTGCAATGACACAGAAATGGATAGTAACAGTCTATTTCAATCTTGATAAAAGCTCAAAATACTCCTGTACCAGCTTCAGATTGCAAGTGATTGGAACAGCTTCAAAATGCTGAAGTTTAATGTTTGTTTTACAATGCTGAAGAAACAATCAAACCTCTAACTGAAAACGTGGCTAATCCAGATTATATTTTCTCTTTTACCCAGACATTAGGCAGCCACAGCAAGACTATTTTTCTCAGCCTCTGTGATTTACTTATGTTCCAGTACTTCAGCAACTGTGCTACGAAAGACATAATAAAAGTGATTTAACTTCCAGCTGTGGGGTTGATTCTTTTCTCTTTAGTGAAAAAGTCCACTACTACACTTCCAAATAGAGAACTTTTCTTTCAAAAATACTTTCCTCTGCCCACTTTCATGATGGAAAAAAAGGCAAGTGTGGCCATCAGATTAAAATGTTGAATCCAGCAGAGCAAACTACATTTTTAAGGTGCTCTACCAAGGAGAGGGAAAACGACATGGGACGATGGTCATATAAAAAGAAAAACAAGGCAAAGCTTAAAGAAATAAGGGAGAGAAATAAGAGAAACAGAACTAGGTTAAAAGAGGAGGTATGGAAAAATTTCTGAAGTTATGAGTCTCTCTGAGAAGGCAAAACTATGGCTAGAGACACAAAACAACACAAAATTTTCCAGACCGTGCTGTTGGTCCTGATATTACATTTTTATATAATAAATGCAGAGTAAAAAGGAAAGGATGGATTTATGCCATACAACCTTCTGGAGGTGGCTGGAGATAGCCTTGACACACTACTGCAAAAGCCGTGTTATATTTTGAGACATGTAGTACATTTTAAGACATGTTAATATTAATCTGTTTTAAGCAAATCAGTAGAGAGTTTTTTGAAGAGTGAGGTTGCTCAGCAGTTACAATACCGTGGAAGACTTGTATGTCTTCTCTCCATATACCTCAAGTAATGACACATATATTCTTTGCATAGCAGAATCTGCCTTCTGCTTTCCATGTTTGATGAGGCTACTAAAGAAGCAGGATTAGAAAACAGCCCTTAATTTTGCCTCCGAGTGGAAATCTGTGGAATTTGTCTCTTCTTCTCCACATATAATACCCTATTTGCACACACTAGCCTTAAACAACTCATACCATAAGCAGACCAAAGCAGCCCATATCAAAATATATCCCAGCACATTTAGCCCTTCTCAGTATATACTGCCTGAAATCACTCTCTGCAACAAACCGCTGTGTAAACAGCTCACATTTTAAATTACATCTTTTCCATAACAGGTGATGCTTCTATTGCAGCAAAAAAGTAATGGGGCAAAAAACTCTTTACATGCCCAAGAGATTTATTTTACTCTGCCTCTGTGGTAGAGGTAATCTATACTACCAAATAAAACGACAACTCCATTATTAGGTCATTGTGATGATATTTATATTCCAAAGAACTTTTTGAAAAGTTCATAGATAAAATTCCAAAACTGTAGCAAAATTGGAAACTTTTACATATTTTAATAGGAAAACAAGGAAAGGTATTAAGTGATAGAGCTCTATTTTCTATTACACAGGCACACAATCAATGTATAGCCATTCAGAAAAAAATAATGAATTCAAATAGAAACTGAAGGCATGCTCTACAGATCATACACCACCACACTCAGTGTTTTCCATTATTCCTAATTTACAATCAAGAAACCAAGGGCTGAGCCTCAGTCATGTTTACAAAATAAAAATACCACAGGTGAAGAATTTACATCGAAGACACTAAGCAGAATCACGATGAACAGTGATGTATCCAAACTCAATAGTTTTTTCTGTTAAATGCATGCATTTTCTATAATTATGGAGGATATTTACATGTTATACCTGTTATATCATGTTTTGGTTTGAAAATAAATAGTAATACAAACATGGCTGATATTTTCAAGGGCACAGAAATGGTCCACACATGAAAAAGAATCAGAATTTACTTGCTGCAATCTATTATTCCTGATGTACCAATAATCATACAGTGGAGTAATTCCATTAGCTTTTATTGCAGTACAGAGAGTAACAAAGACAAGTCTGTGATCTAAGACCTCTTTTACTTTATGCTGCTCTTTCTTGTTGATGTAAAGTTAAGTGAAGATGTTTCTAATACTATTCTCTGCTGAGGCGAGGACTGACAGACTTACAACCATGGGCTTTCAGTAGTAGAGAAACTCAGATTTGAAATCAACATTGCTTCTCTTTCCCTACGTGGTGGTCACTTGGATGAAAATGACAACAACTCAAAGGGAATCTGCAGTATGAGGAAAAGCTGATCAGCCTTTCTCTCCTAACACATTACAAATCTGAATGTGACCCTCATGTCAAAGGTAAAGCCTGTGCAGCAGCAGCTGGGAGGAGAGGAAGGCTTTCCTCAGCAGCTGCAAGAGAATCCTTGGAAATTGGGTTAGTATTATGTTCTTTTCCACTTGATAAATTCTTCCAAGTTTACTTCTTACTTGCAGACTAAAATGCTGCATATTTTCCGCTAGTAAATAAACGAGCTGCATTTCACTCAGTGTATTTTTATACTAGTGGCTGAATACTTAGAATGCACTTTACTAGCTCACAGATCTGACCACAGGCATTTGCCATGCAGATTTAACCTCCTGGAGGCTCTGGGTTTGCTGTATTAGGTAATTTCGAGCGAGACAGTTTTACTTACTCTTCTGGTCTGAATGTTTCCTCTCACAACTTTTATTTCCTCTTATTTACTCCTCATGTTCCTGCCAATGAAAACCCTTTACAACCTTCTCTCTGAGGATTAGCATTACACCGACTATGGAAGAAATGCATTTCTAAAGCTGACCTGTAACTGTTGCTCTGTAGACAGGCTACAAGGGTACAGGTCTTGGACTTTTTTTACTCTAAACCAGTTTTTTTTTGAAGTCTGGAATAGCATCAGTTTTATGTGACGCTGAATGCTGTCTGACAGGTGGATAAAATAAACAACTAATGTATATTCCAAAAGAAGAGAATTTCCTGAGCAGGTCACAGCAGTAAGAGAGACAGCAGAGGAAACCAGCCTGGCAATATGATAAGTCTACCAAAGCACGTCAAAACATCCCGTTTCTGAAGTATGTTTTTCCAAATCTTGTTTTGCAATGAAGCTGACAAAACTGAGACATAGTTAAAAAAGCTGAATGGCTTGGAAACAACCAACCAACCAACCAACCCTCATTGCAACTCAACAGATTATTCTCACTAACCTGCACAAGAGAAATTCCTACTTGTTCTATTAATACAGCTGTAAACCCAGAATAATTTCTGCCTGGTTTACAATAATACTATTATCCCTGTTTGATACAATAAACAGAATCCCCAATAAACAGTTGCAATAAGCAGTAAAAAATAAACAGATTGCTTTTCTGATAGAATATAGGAAAGACAAGGAGCCTGTGTTTTGAAGGACTGTTAATAATCAGTAAAATAAATAAATAAAAATCAAGAAACCAAATTTAATCATTCTATAACTTCATTTTTAGGAAAAAGTTCATCCTCTTGCCAACAGAAATGTACAGATTTTGCTAAGCAGATTTATGGCTCACATGATATAGATCTCATGGGGTCAAGATCTTCTAAAATCTGAGAGGTACAGTACATCAACTTTGAGACTGCAACTTACACTTAGTACAAGTTTATTTCTGGGAAACAGTTTTGGAAGAAGGACAAAAGCTGTGTTTTCAACAGAATCAAATTTGCTGTGTCACATTTAAGCAAATATGAAAATAATTTCTTTTATGCTTTTAATTACATTGCTGAATCATTTTGAAAGACAAAAACACACATCTGGGAAGTTAACTGAACACGAAGAGTAACTTTGGTAGGATTGAAATAGACAATAGCCAAGGAAACCTTCAGTGTTCATACTGTAAATGGTGCTGGGAAGTACTAATTTTTATATACAGAAGTTTGCAATTTTTTCTCATGCTCTATAAGATCCTATATACACATATCTGGAGTGGAAACTGTGAGGAATAGCTGCTAAGTGACAACAGAAATTTGCACCAGACCACAAGCCTGTCATAAACATTGTACTCACAGGTCTTCTGCCCTCACATTTTCCTTACAGCCTCTGCCTTGTGTTTAATCTTACAGAGAATACTTTGCCTAATAGGTGCAGTGATATTTAGAAACAGAAGTCTCCTTGTTTATATAGTTTTTTGACTTAATCTATTTTAATTTACACACGAACATGACAACAATGCTCCAGTATGTGGCATATTTCTGTTTTGTTTTGCATTTGTGAAATAAAAGCATATTACATGCAGAGCCAGGAAGCATTCCAGTTCAACTCAGCTTCAGCTTTGTTCTTGAACTTGGAAAGATGTGCGCATATGTAGATAAGCACAATGCAAGAATTAAAACGAGGGGAAGATGAAGTCAATGCATTGTTACATTTATAGGAAAACACACACCTTTTCTCATGAACACTGTATCTTGAAATAACTCATGCCAGACTTTCCCAGCTGACCAACTGAGGGCAAGTCAGAGCTGTCCAGGTGCAGACAGAACCTACAGCAGTAAGGCTGGGGAGTTCCCAACAGATTATCTGTGTACAGTTCTAATTTGGTCTCCAAACAGTGTAACATGCATCCTTCTTCCACTTACCTTGCAAAGGACAATCAACTGAAAAAGAACACGGTGCTCTGAAGACTGCAATCAATCTTACAGATCTTTACAAGCAACATATATAGTAGAGAGTCATATTTTGCCCACCGTATGAAAATGGATATAAAACTAATTATGTAGGCTGTCTCATCTTACTTTGCAGGAAAAAAAATACACATCAAAAGATCCTTCCTCTATGTTGAAATCAATCTGAAAAGCTGCGTTAGATAATAAGTAACCTGTAACATTGTCAGCAATATTGAAATTTTTAACATAATGTCCTCCAATTTTTTTCCTTTCATTTGTTCTAAACATTTATCTGTTTGAATACCATACGCCTATAAAATCGGTCACTTTGAAGCTCTGTGATAATTTGCTGAAGATCTAAAAAATTCCAGTTACAGGAGATAACCTTCCACTGCATGAGACTTGTCACGCACGCAAGCATATAACCTGACACAACCTAATTCTATCTTTCCGCTATTTTCAGTTTGCCCATTTTTATTCGTAACTACCTCTGATGATTTGATGTCCTCATAAGAAAACTGCATGGCAGGTACTCCAAGATGGTTGATGAAATAATCTGAATCTCCCTGTATCTGCACAGAACTCACATTAGACCCTGGACATCTAGTCTTTTCCACACAGTTGAAGCTCTGGCTCTGAAAAACAAACACAAATAAAAATTTACTTACTTATTTGCAACCAGACTCGAAACAACTTGTATCAGTATCTCCTTTACACAGCATTCTTTGGGTTAAACATTTTAAGAACAGGCTGAACTTGCACTGGTGCAAACAGGTATCAGCTGATTCATACTTAGCAGTGAGCGAGTCTACGAACGTTTCACCCTCTACTGATAGATACTGCAGTCTTTGGGATCGGACACAGCAGAGAACGAAGTGTGCTGCAACATGGCTGAGTCTTTAAAAGGACAAAGAAAGTTGTACCTAATTGAAATGGCAGGAGGGGCAAGAGAAGGAGCCTTTGGTAGGCACATGAACTGTCGCATGCTGGGCAGGAGATTACCAGTCATCATGGTGCCTTTTGGAAGATGTTCTGAGACCCTCAATGGCTACTAAGGAATCAAATTCTTGTTCAGTAAATAGAATGCTGTCTAACAACAAAAAGTTTAATCTGATAATCACATTCAAGATATTTATGGTCTATGAAATGCTGGCAAATGTAAAGAATTTGCTGCAATTGCAGAGCAGGGGTTAAGAGAAAAACAGAATTAAAAGGCTAAAGATACATAAATACACATTTCTGGGTAAAGTGCTTAAACCAATCCTAGTCAATGACATGTCTGTATTTCTTTCACATGAGTATTTAATGGTGAAATCTTAGCAAAAGAACTGTAATAAATATAAGGTTAAGACTGGAAAACAAGCCCACACTGAGTGCTACGTACTAGTGTAGCTCTTAAACACATCAGGCAATTAAACACTTAATAAAGAGTAGGCGCAAAGGCTTTCAACATGCAAATAAGCTGCTTCTTTTAAAGAATGTTAGAAAGTTCAAATACTAGACATTATTTATATTTAGCTAACAGTTAATATAGTATAACATAACTTCTTTGGACCTACCTAGTAAATCACTAGCTTGCTACAAGAACAGTGTAAGATTAGTTCTCCTTTAATACTAAAACATACCAGATTCTGTAAAGTTCCTGAGGTTAGCAGAAAAATGTTTTAAGAGTTAGAAATCTTGGTTTTTTTCCATTTTTAAATTAGCATAATTATTGCTTCACACTTTCATTTCAGTGCCATGAAGAATGCAATTGCACGTTACCTAGTACAAATAAGAGCTGCAGATTCTCACACAAAACTATTTTTAAGTACCTCCAAGAAATAGCTTCCATTTCATATGTATTTTTAAAAGGTGCCTATATCACACACTTTTTGGATAAATGTTTCTGCTCCCACCATTCTTACATACATTCACAGCCCTGCAAGGTCCATCCATGAAGACTGAGAGTTACAGTTAAAACTGAAGCAAAAGATAACTTCTATATGTGCAGTCCACCTCTAGTAAATACTATCTCTTTAAAAGCTATCCATGGAGCACCATGACACACAGCACCCAAAAATCTGGTTCTCAATGGCATAGTAAGAAATAAGGAATATCATAAATCGAAAATTTATGTAGCATTAATCTTGGGTGTCATTTGTAAGCCACAGTTATTAAAACATTGCAGGCATTTAACTCTGGGCTTTTTTGGGAGTGTTTACATTTAGATTAAGAGTTTTTTTAAAGTTTTCAAACCTGAAGGCACCTTCTTAATTACAACTGTTGTTCCTGTGTTTCACTCCTCTTTACACCATTCTTGAGAAGGTTTCAATCACATTGAGGAGGTATTTAACATCACAGTATTGCTGTTCAAAGTCTCAATAAAGTCAGTAACCTTGCTTTTTAGAAACCAAAGCTACAACAGAAACAGCAGAACCCCAAACCATCTACTACTTTCAAAAAGTGTTTTTAAATTACCACACTATCTTCTACAACCTTTCCCATCAAAGCCTCTGTACAGCACACATCCACACAGAAAGGCACATTTATAATTTTATGCATATATATGCACACAAGATCCATTCTGAGGTGTTTGCTCCTTTCAGGAATTAGAAGATATTTAAGCATCACACAGTGTACTATACTACAGTGTAGACTAGACTGTCTCCTAACTTCCCCATACTGCCCAACACATTTGGGCAAGTTTCATAAATGGTGAGTAGTCTGTTCTTCCTTTAATATTTAAAAGTTTACTGAATGATGTGAAACACAGGTTTTGGAGTCAATAGGAAAAACCTGAAATAAGCAAAAACCCCAGAGTTGTCTACCAAAGGAAATCACAGTTAAATGACCAAATTAATCCCAATAAAACTGGCAAAACAATTCAGTATCAGAGAAGACAAAAAGCTGAAGAATCAACGATCCATAACCGAGCTGCATACTACATGGAAGGATCTTGCCTTTCTAAAAATATCTGATCCTAGCTCTGTGTAAACACAATGGCAGCAAAGCTCTTCAAGACTAATGCTACTTGCACCTACTCAGGCTAAGAATTTAAAGTATTGTGACAATCCAGAATTCATTTTCAAGGACTAATCAACAGAAGGGATATCTTGCAATGCTGTAAGGACCATAAAAATCTTAATATATACCTCACAGAGGTAAGGATATTGAGCAGGGAAATTAATGTAACTTTTTCTTTTCCTTGTCAATCTAAATCTTTATACCTTTCACTCTACTAAGTGAACACTAACCTTTCATCATCTCCTACATACCCATATCTAGAATTTGTTATGGATATTTCAGAAAAGGAATATTGTAAGCTGCTGATTGGAGGTATAAGGGTGGACGTGGAATTATACCTGGTATTCCCAATTGGAGAGGGGGTAATAGAGGGTAACGGAAAACAAGGTTTCATGCAATGAGTAACATCTCACACAGCAGAGTATGCCAGAAATTTTTAATCTTTGAGAAGTCAACTGGTGTAACTGTACAAATGAAGTTCTAAGGCATTTTCCTTTAGATCATCTCGCTATACCCCAAAACTGTTGGCTAATTATCAACAACATTAGAAAGCTGGATCATCATTGTCATCTATTAAGCAGATTAGGTTTCCCCTAAAAGCAATCAAGGCTATAGACTCTGCAGGGACACAGCTAATTAGCAGAGTATTTTGATATTGTTCCCCTTTCTGTATTGTTTGTAACAGGTGAAAACAATGGTAGAGTCAGTTAATTCTGAATATACATGAACCCCCACTTCTGCTAGCATACCAGGAACTGAAAAAAGAGACACCCTTTTTTCAGAAACCCAAGCCTCATTTTTAGCCCTTCTACCCCTCAGAAAACACTTTACTATGTTTTAACTATTCAAAAAGACTCTGCTAACATTTTTTCCTCACTATAGAAACGGTGAAATATTTTTTATGTAAGAAAGTTTACCTATGGAATGCTTACAGATTTAGTTAAGAGGACAATGAGATACGGTACTTTTAGTTTTTTACATAACCATCCTTCAGGGTATAGGATTTATATTTTTATGACATCAATGTTCAATTCAATAGTGTTAGCATCTTAAGAGTTTAACTGCTTTGTTCAGCTTTTACTGTTCTGATACACAAGCCCCTGATAATGACAAGTTCAACAATAAATATTTAACACTGCACTAATATGGGAGAATGCTTTATTTGCAAGATACTGTTCTCTTCCAATTTATTTTTATTGTTACATAGACTCCACAACATCATCATCTTCAAGTCTTTGGCAATGGCTGCAAAGTTCATGTATTGTGTTTTGCATTCATTAAACAACTGAAACGTTTACCAAAATTAATGGACTTTAAGATAAAGAATAACAATGTCCTGCAATTAATAAAACTTTCCCATCAATGAAGTGTTGTTAAACTAAGAGGGAAGTTTTTAACTTAGTCACTGCAAGAACAACAACCCACCATATAGCACGTCATATATGTAGCATACAATAACAAACCAAAGCAAGTAAGAAGTTGAAGGAAATCAGCAAACCTCTTCCTCTAACTCTGACTTACAGTTATAAGAAAAGAAAAAAGAAATTGAGGAATAATTTCCTGGAGTAAGATGCAAAAATGAGACAGTCTTAGCATGCAGGACGATAGCAGGCATGGGAATGATGGGAGTGGGATGGCAGTAATCAGGTGGTGGGACATTTTAGGAATCTGCTTGCCTAAATACAGGTGTCTAATGCGATTTTAGATGTTGCGAGGCATCACAAAGACTTAAAGCAAGTCACACGGGAAAGTTTTATCGTACTGGATCAGCATCTGTAGCAAGGAAGTATATCAAACCTCAAATGGGATTAAACTTTTTTGATAATATGACTGAACTGAGTTCCTTTATTTATACAGATTTTCTTGGCAATGACCGGGCAGCTCAGCCTTGTATTTATTATTATTGTTTTACAGGTAAAATTAACATCAATTAAGTCTAATATAAACTGCATTTTCAGCATTAAACCCAGCAGCCAGAGACATAACTGAAGCCATACGTACAAACGCCTGTTTATAGGACTATTCCTACAGATACTGGCTATGTTAGTAGTTGCTGCTTTCATTTCATTTCCACCTCATCCTTACCTAGAAGAACCATCCCAAATCTGTGTTTGATCTTTCCACACCAAAGACACTACTGCTGCTGACACAGAAATTAACTTCAAAGTCCACTTAGTTAATCAACTGGAAATATTGTTTGCGTATCATGTGAAATACTCTCCTACCAAAATGTACAAGCACTGTCTCAAGTCTTTTTCAATATGCAGCAGTCAGGAAACCAGGAAAAGACCATCTCCCAAAATTGCAACTGCAATTTACAACAAGCAGGACAGCCTCCATGCTTGGCAGCAGAATGCCTGATCCTTACTGCAAGCCAAGCAGGCACCAATGCAGAACAGAGATGAAAGACCGACCGTGAAAAAAATTACTGCTGCTAGGAAATGGAGGTTGCTCCTAATTAAAAGACTATTAGGGGATGTGGGCCACAGAATTGACAGAGGTGGGGGAGAAGATTACACCAAAGCACATACCCAGAAACACAGGATTTTAAAGCATTTTCAACTTCTTCAATGCCAAATAATTTGTCAGTCATCATATAATAGCAACTATGTATCACTCTGGCATTCTGCTTTCCCTTTCCTTTTTTTTACTCCCACCAACTAATCTGCTGTTTTTGCATGTTTAAATCTAAAATGGTGTCATTTACAAAAAAACCCTCTTCATAATCTAATAATCTGATTAATTTTAATTCTGATAATCCACAAAATCTTTCCTTTCATATCTGCAAAAAACAATCTGTGAGTTTCCAGTTTGGAAAAAAAGTTTAATTGCTATGCATTACTTCACCAGTTGTAGTCAGGTCCTACTTAATGATCCTTTAAATGTTAGCTTTTATGTAGGCAAAAAACCAATAATTAAAAACTTTAAAAAATGCATCTGGAATAAATTATCAGCAACATGCTCTGAAAGAACTAACTCCCTGCTGTAGAGTAGGCAAACTAGATTTCTTCAGCTGGTTAGCCTTACAGTAAAACACACGTAATAGCACTATTTAGATCACTCAGTTGCTCAGGCTGGTCTCCGCTGTGTCAATCAAGCCCTCCCTTTAGATTGGAAGGAAATCAAGCCATGTGGTTAGACGGTAATCAAGAAGTGGTTCATGTCAGTGCAAGGATGCACATGATATTCGTAATTGAATAATTTTATTTCTCTGGAGTTCATTTTTGTTTTCAGCATCATGTTACAGGTTTATATTACAAATTTGAGAAAATGAAGAGTACCATATGGCCCATTAAAAACATTTAATTTGGGTTAATGTTATAAAATAGACCTGACACATCTAAAGTATAATCAAGTGGTACTTCACTGCAGACCTTATTCTACCACTAATTAGAGCTAAGCATTTATAGGTATGTTTTGCTGCAATGTTAAGATTCTGGTACAAATAAAGGCCTATATTAAAAAAAAAAAAAAAAAAAAAAATCCTGGCCATTTCTATAGTTCACCTTCCACCTAGAGACATGGACATGTCAGCTCTGGTTACCTTCCTTCATGCGACTCCAGCTGAAGTTAAAACCTGAGCAGCTTTTGAAAATGGATTAAAACTTCTTAAGTTGTTTTCAACAGGACAAATAAAGAACGACCAATTATTCTTACAATGTTTTAGTGATCCCAGCTTAAGAACTGCAGCCAGGAAGCTTATTCTTCATGAATAATCAACCTGTATTTCTTGAGCTGAATCACCACATGCCTTAGTAACTGGTAAAAGGCATTTAAGAAGCTGAAGTATGATAAGACCATCTAAATGAAGTAAAATTATCTAAACAAAGAGTCAAAGACCATGTAAAAAATGCAAAAAGCAGCAGATTAGCATCTTTATTACTGCAAATGTGTTACGCTTAATCATCATCAACAGGTAGGAGAGGTTAGAGAAGCTGCATAGGAAAGGATTCACAAGTATATGTGTCTCATCCATAAAAAACCTGCTACACTCTGACAAACAAATCATTAGAGGAAAAAAGTCTGACAGCTCTTAAAATGTATTATTAGCTGTTTGCTTACCTTGACTACAAAAATCTATTGAAAAAAAATCGTTGGATTTCTAGGCATGTTAATTTTATGGCAAGCATACTACTGTGTTCTCCCATCTGATTATCTGGTTTGGCTATAAACATCCTGCTTTGCTTTCTGTCTTTGTTGATTGATATATATTGCTATTAATGCAAATCAGCTGTTTATAAAATTATTTGCTTCCAGCTTATGTGTATTTTCATTTAAACGTGTATGAGGCTTTACTGAAAATATCTACAATCGGAGCATTATTAATTGACCTTTAAGGGCAACATGAAGACCCATAGTGAAACTGTTCTGTAGCACTGCAAAATCAGTCACAGAAAAGATGCATTTAACTTTCAGAAGTTTTCCCTAGCTTGAGTTCTTCGATATTATCACAGTTAAATGAGAGATGTTCCTTGCACACAGTCACACAGTTGCAGTTGAGAGGACTACCTCATCACTAGGGAAAAACAACTCCCACAAGAGCTAGTGTTTATTTAAAGACACCAGGGACAAAGATTTTAGCATCATCTTATTTTTTTCTGATGTCCATCGCAGTGTAGGTGATTCTTACACAGATCACTGCAGCTGCCGGATCACCATTAGCCTCTTGGAAATTCCCCAAGAAAGTTCTCTATGTTTTCTTAGACAAAAGCACTGCATCTGGAAATTCCAACAGTAAACTGTTTTTTTAGCCTTTGTGGAAAGAGTATTTTATTGTCACGAGCAAAATCTGCCTCTTAGATGAACCACGTGGCTTTAGAAGAACTGTTCTTTGAAAATGCATGCAGGTATCCTGCGTAACAGAGAAGACCTTTTTTACCCAGGGGGACAAAGGGAACTGAAAATTGTGACAATTACAGTGCTTTTAAAAGGTCAGATCAAACAGAGGTTTCCCAAGACCCAGTTCTGATACCGCATTCAGATTTCTACTGAACCAAGGAAAACTCAGTTTAACTATGCAACATAAGGTGCCAGACCTAAAACTCCAGTTTTACATTTCAAAAAAGCATAAAATAATATTGGCCTTTTAATGGTGACTTAAGAAAAAAAACTGGGAAACTATAATACCAGCCATTATAAAGAAAAACATGGAGAAATACGTATACTTGGTGTGAAGTATTTAACACTGTTGTTACATGCTGTACTACAAGCTTATTTTTTATTTAGTTTACAGCTACGAAACAGGAGACAAGCATAAACCTGTATTGCTTGTTCAGGGCTTTGTTTTCTGCTAAGCAGCATTTGCATGTTTTGAAATCATTGTCTTATTTTTTAAAAAATGTGACCATAAGTGTAAGGTCTGCATAATAAATGGGACCTCACAGGACTGAACCATGCTTTAGATGCAAAGTTTACATCAAACTGGCAATAAATACAAAAGCAAGGTAGTAAAAAATTATATAGTGTAAATTTAATTTCCTGTACTGGATTTTTTCTACATTTAACTTTATCTACTGACAGTCTCTTTCTGATTCCTGATGTTTTTTATATGATACTGAATTACATTTATCCTTCCTATGCCTAAATTGAAGTCATATGCCTGCCTCATTAACTCAGATACACTTGTTGCCAACACCCAGTACAAACTGCTAGGAATTTTAATGGCTTTTTTAAGGGAAGTAAAAATCAAGCAGGTATGCTCTGATTTGATACAAGAATTTCAGAGCAATCAAATATTTAGAACTAAAATTACATTGCATAAATTATCTAAAGTGGCAAGACTGCAACTGGAAGGCCATCAACAGTTCCAAACATCTCAGTACCTTAAAAATATAGGGAGTTACAAGGTTTAACAAAAGTAAATAAGAAATTACATAACACAGCTATGGTGGCTGTGTTTCTCCAAAGTATCCACTTACCCCAGACTCCCACACTCAACAACCAGAGCAGTATTGCATTAAAACTTCTCCCATATTTTTTCATCAGCACAGATAACAGCAAGCTCTCCAGCACCTCAGGTAAAGTAACTTTAAAGTCAATTTCCAGGACTACAGGCTTAGACTCATCATTCAGTGTACTACTTTCATTTATGGCACAGTTCAGAAAGCAGTGTATGATTGTATTACATTAAGACGAAAAAAACAGCAGAGAAAATACTGTATTAACAGAGGGAACTTGTCTCCAACTCCCAACACACTCACAACATTGGGTGCTTTTTTCTACTTTAGAGCTTATATTTTTAAATCTAGTTTTTAATCTAAACTATTTCTGGGCACGGAATGGTTGCATTTGCAATTAAAGGATGCAGTCAAACCATTTTTTTATCATGTAAAAAGTAATACTTCCCTGGACTTAGTGGTGTTCAAGCTTTTTTCCCCAGGTATACAGTACCAGGAACACTGGTCAATGCTAGCCGTCACGTACATACTGAGGTACTGTGAAACCTAGGTTTAACAAAATGCACATTAATCAGTTTTAGTATAAAACACTGATAAATTGGGACTTGATAAGAACTGCATGACTTTCCTAATGTTTTGTGCTGTAGTAACATTTGTTGCTAATATGAAAAAAGTGCTTAAGTAGGGAAGAGGATTAGGATTTGACAAGACCACATTTTCAAACAGTTGATATTTTATACTCCATGGAAATAGCTGTGGCTTGTAAATCATTTTAGATGCCTAAAGGCATTCTCATTCTATCATACATACAGACAGAAAGACTGTGAACACGTTTCCGTGTATTCTAACGCTGTGATGATCAGGTTCTGCCATGCTACTCATTTTGGGATGCATCATTCAAACCCTCCAAATGGATATTAAATAATTCATGCCACTGAGATTACAGTCTTGCTTCTCCATACCCCAAAGGAAGAAAAAGAAGAGACAAGTTACTTGTCCCTCTAAAGGGGACAGATATGTATGCTCACTCTATTATTTGAAGAGTTATTATATATCGTATTTCAAGATCTCATAAGTGTCCCAAACAGGACAGTCATTGCGAGGTTGGATGTTAAATGAATATACAGTAACATGCTGTTCACGAGTTTTCAATATGGTTACACAAAAATAAAAAATTAGGAGAGAAAGCTTCCACTACATACTTTCCACTAGAAGTGAACTAAGGCTTACCTAGGAAAGTAAACTATGAAAGTAAATTTATGGATTTTTTTAATGATCAATACTAGCCCTATTAGTATGCACAGTACACATCTGCAGAAGCTGTGTTCATCAGCTAACCAGCTGGCTCAAACTACTCCATCACTATCCTACCTTAAAAAAACACCAACCAGCCAACCCCCGCCACCGCCCCCCCCCCCCCCCCCCCCCCCGTGAAGTTTGTACTTGTATTGCAACACCGAATTTTAGAAGTTAGGCCCACAGTTACTTGTAATATGGATACTACACATTGTATCTACTCCAATTTATATTTCCTCAAACTGTCAGCATTTGCATGTCACACTTTCTCCTCCTGAACTACACAGTCCTCATGATCTGTAGTATTTCTACCAGAAATGGTTGCTAGCACTACTCCCCCAATACAACACTTGTCAAAGTGCAAATCAGCTCACGAAAGACATTCTTCTGAGCCTTATCATAAGGCTGACCCAGAAAGACAGATGCATCAGATCTGCAGTGAAAGTCAGCCTGGTGCCCTTTCCCCGTGCAGTGGAATGTTTCAGTGGATTGCTGAGATCAAGAATTTGCTACTTACAAACACAATGTAATCTAGTGTGTCACTAGGGGAAGAAAAAGAAAAAAAAAGCTCATTTTTTTCTATCACACCTGTGAACGTATTACGTGCCCCACATTCCCCATGCCTCCACAAACACTCTCAGTACCGAGTATCATACCAACTCTTTTCCTGTACCTACGGTTCCTACTGAATCATACTGCATATTTCTAACAATATACACAGAGGCAGGACATCCCCACAACAACTATAGCAAGTGGAACAGTCAGGTTTTTAAATTGGAAGATAAATTTGCAGTCATGATTTCTGTTTTGTTACTGTAATCAAAGACCAGAGTAAGTTCAATTGTAATATACACAAATGAAGACATTTCTTTGGAACAGAACACAGAAAATCACATGTAACACTCTGAATGAACTCTCTTGTCACATCGGTAAATTATTGCAAATCTCCCCTCATGGCACCACCCTGGAATAAGGCCAAAGTAATTTACTGCTGGCAAAGCTTTACCTTGCCCTGAAACCTCTGGTCTGACATTTAAACTTCCCGATAGCAACTATGCACGCACAAATCACTCCCTTCCCAGTCACACACACAAAATATTTTTCATTCTTTGGAAGGGAAAGTCACTCCTATTAGTCCATACTGAGCATGAAGGTCAATAAACTACCATCATATTTTTCATAAAAAAATATCTTCTGGACTTCAGTGGGAACTGAGTAAATGGAATAATAATAGTACTTGCACTTAAGATATCCAGTATCTGTATCAATTGCATTTTTCAGAAAGATCATCATGAAGCAGATTTATTAAAGTGTGCAAGACAGCACCACAAATACTGGTCTCCACGCTCCACTGGGAGATAAATTAAATGATCCAAAAGACGTTAGATGATTTTATTTTCTACAGCAGTGGTGCAAAAAACCCCCCGACTTTGGCAGAAATGGAGGACTGTAAACCCTTACTTAGACAGTGTAATGCTCTGATACTTTCCCTGACTGGATCCTTCTAACTTTTACCTACTTACACCGTAAGTAAGTATCCTTGATACTGCCTCTGTACTGGACAGGAAAACAACAGCAATCAGGAAAGCAGAAGAAAAAAAAGCTATAAAGCAGGGAAAGCAGTAGTGCTACCACCGTCAAACAACTTTTTCTTTCTGGTTTCCATAGAAATTTACTTGACCTTGGTTTCAAGAGCTATGAGGTATTAAGGCTTGGGAAAACAACTTCAGATAATTGAATAAAATGTGATTTCAGATAGACACATGAAAGTGATATAGTCCAAGTAACTTTGAAAAGGTTTTCACCAACACGCAGGAGCCAACTATTACCCAGATCTCATCATACACCCAAATGATGTGTTCCTTTGTACCCTGAAAAATTAAATATCTGAGATATTTCCAAAACTTATGTATGCTATTGAACAGGAATATTGTAATTTCAAACTAATGTAAAGTACTGGAGAATTAAAAACAATTTTAAATTTTGTTCAGAAAATGCGGGGTTTCATTGTTTACAAGGTTCTAGGGTTACGTCATCACTTTTTCATAACAAGCAAGCAAATCCCAGAAAGCCTGATAATGTATTTTACTTCAGAATTTATTAGTACAGAAAACTGACAGCTTCTAACTACTGCACAATATAATCTAAGAAAAATATGTATTGCATTATATTTCAGGCTTAATCCTCCAGACTCTGTTCTTCAAAAGTTAATTTTGCTGTTATGAAATCAAACTTTCTGAAACAATGCACAGTATGCAAGGGAGAAATGTTTACACTGCACACATTGAGAAGACAAATTGACAAATGCAGTAAAGTGCAATCTGCAGCTATTTACCTTTATCAGGAAAGAGTAATGAAAGCTACAAATACGTATTTTTGAGAATACTAAATAATATACTGTCTACATGAACTTTCAAATGTGCAGACTCTAGTCAGCAGCGTGGAAAAACGTTACTTCATGGCCCAATATTTTTTAATGGACTAAAACTATTGAATGACATAAAGATGAGCTCATTTTTTGCTCAATATTAAATTTTTCTCTGTGCAGTGGCATCTTGCACAGTTTGCATCTCTGGCCTCACTGCTTTAACTGTATATGCAAATAATTTGATGGATATGAACATTTCCACTAAGTTCAGAAGTATTATTCATAGATACAAAATCAAGCACACACATACACACATATTCAAAATATAAACAGGTCGAAAGTTCCAGGACATGATTTTCATTGTAGTGCTTGCTGGTACTTAATAGAAATCACATGTAAGAACACAGCTGTATTTAGCAATATCTTTTCTGTAATGATTGAGAGCTGTGGCTCTGAAGCCAAACACAACAATTACATTGTCTGCCTTATCCTTTTATTTTAAGAAAAGGAATATTCTTTTACTGAGATCAGTTGCTTTCACGTGAGTAAAGAATACCATATATGAAAAAAACCCAAACAGTCTATATATAATGATACTATGAGGTGAAATAATTCCTCTTTTCCAAAGTAATTTGTTCTAATGTTTCACTGTTCACACTCTCAGAATTGTGGTTTTTAGTTCACATGTGAATCCGTATGGTTTTATTCTCCAGTTTTTGATTCTTATGCTATCTTTTATGTTTTACCATTCACACACTTAAAGAGCAGTGATTTTCTAGCCAATAAATAATGAAGCTGTTGACTAGTACTGAATCTAGTGCTGCTGCCGGAAAAAATGTTGGTAGGGAAATTTGCATTCAATGCTGATCCTCCATTGACAGGTAATACGTCTGAAGATCTATCAGTCAGCATGTGAATTTGAAATCCATGTGATTACCTACTGTCCTAAAGCACTGTTTTTATTGTGAATTCCATAGAGTACCATGCAAGAAGTTCCATAAAAGTCTGTGCTGCTACCTTAAAAAAATAAACATATGATTCCTTCAAAAGATGTTTTAAAAATAGTTTCATGATGGACAGAGGTGTTCTGTGAAAAAATTCTGACTGGCATTAATTAGCCTCCTTCTTCTAAATCCCGTTTAAATCAATTATCACTTTATTTTATATTAGGTTATTATAAAAGTTAATAAATTTCCTATTATCTTGGGTTATTATTAAAATTAATCAATCTGCAGTTACACAGGTCACTGCGATTCCCCTTTGTAATGCTGATTAAACTTTAGCACTCTTCTAGCTTCTGGAACAATCTTAGCCTCCGTATTTCAGTGCACGTAGCTCATTTAGCCTACCGTTCAGTTTTGGTACTCTGGACTCCACTGCCTGATGGGATCTAGGAACTCTACAGAACAATTATTTCAGCTTTCCTCTTCTTCGGTTCCCTTATAGGATGCTACACCTCTTTAATAACTTCCAATTATAGACTGTGCAAAGTTAAAAACTTAATGTTTATGTAGCAAGACTGACAAAATTACCTATAGTGTCTTCTATGGTTTTTATGATTTCCTATTAATCTGCAAAATACTAGTCATGTGGTAAAAGCTAATCCAAAATTCAACTGCTCCTTTAGACTGTTTTTGTGGGTTTTTTTAAGAAAAAATGTTAACCTGAGACTATAATTTTTAGAGGTAAATCATCAAAGCACTGAATTGTTATGCAGTTAACACTGAATAAGGTCAAAAATTTCTACTGTCTCTTTTGTCCTGCATGTCTTTAGAAGAACGAAAATTAAAAATAAATAACAAATCTGCCTCTGATTTCCACTATTCCCCAGTTCCATGGAAGAAAAATCACCTTACTAACAGATTTCAATCTGGTACTAACCATACTTCATGAAAACATAAGAAATAAGAAGATTCTATCTAGAAATTGCTTCTGAAAGTGCATTTTTGAGCTAAAGCTCACCCACCCAATGAAACAGTAACTAGTTCTACTGGTCTGGAGATTTCTACTACTTTTCTAAAGATGCTTGAAGTACTAGCTCAGAAAACAAGTAGATATCCACTACTTACAAACACACATCAGATTACGACCAACCGAACAAAGATGCATGCGCTTTGCAGCAAATCTTTTGTACCTGTCATTCTCGAGACCACATAAAGAATGATCAATGTATATATAACTTCCCTACAATGAACAATCTTTTTAATACAATACTTAGACCAGACTGAATCACCAACACATTTTACTGTGTGCTCCAACTGCAAAATGTTTATGAACAGAGTAAATGTACCCATTGAAAAATACGTGCCAAAACAGTTACGTGGGTATTAAAATTCTTTACTCTGAATAGATAATCAAATCCCAATCTGTCCTAATTTGCTATACGGGCCAAAATTGGTCAGGCTTTAACATACAGAATCTATCTCAATACAGTCATGTTATCAACCAACCAATTTACAAATGCACTAGGTCCCCGAGTCTCCCCCTGACAACTGATGTGTCAGTAATGCTGAGAATCAGCTGGCATGGGAACAGAAATTCAGCTTTTCCTATGCAACCAGTCTAGAAGCTCAGGCTGATGTGTCTTCCTGAAATGCAGGGCCGCTGGTGCTAGGCCATTTTTTAATTTCTTAGCCCATTTTCTTAGTTCTGCCCAGGCTGAGGGAGGAGACCCTCTAGACATCCTCCATCCTAAAGACACAAACAGCTCAGTCCTTTGCAATAGCTTTCTGAATCCGAGTAATTATTCAAGGCCTAATATCTTAACAGAAAGATGGAATGAAAGATATTACAGCAATGTATTGAAAGAGCATTAAAGAACCTTTTATAGCAGGAATTATTTTCAACGTAGCTGAAATACAGTGCATACTAAGATTGATTAAAAAAAACCACCCTAACAAACCTTTCTCATTCATCTGCACAGCAAACCTGAAAACAACAGTATCTCAGCATTTCTTAGCCAAGTCTCCCTACTGGTATTTCATCTTCCTCCCTTCTGCCAGCCCTGACTCCTGCTGCTGCTTTGCCCCTCATGGTTAGCATCTGCGTACCCTGGTAGCACTTTCCCTACCGTACCTAATGTAGCCAGGGCAGACAGCTTCAGCGTGTAATGTGTGTTCCTCAGAGAATGTGAGTGTGGACCTCATGCATTGTGAAAGTCTGTAGATTAAAACAACTGAGCAAGCAAGAAGTCTATTTGAAGCCTCTGGACCAAATTTTTGTTTGAACTCAAATGGTTTTAAAAGAAGACTGCTGAAGCCTAGTATCAGACTCCCCCAAGAGAGTCCAGCATTCACTGACACCAGGATGAAACCTTATTTATGTGGTTGTTAACAATTATTAATTATTTTTTTAAACAAAAAAGCAAAAATGAGTAATCTGATTTCAAGTTTTTGAACTAACACCACTGCCTGTCAGGAAGGTACTTTAGCAAGTGCTGCAAAAAACCTTTAGAGACAGCTACCTAACTAAAGAAGGAAATAATTTATAAAAGTAAAGCAAATATTACCATAAAGCAATAGAAAGCTCACCCAATCGGGGATCAAAGAGAAGTTTACTTCCACATTAACCAGCTTAAATCTTAAATATTGGACACGTGCATACTGCTTTCAGGTCACCTACAGATCAATAAGAGATCTGATGCAGAAAAGGTTTTGCAAACCATTTCAAACAACAAATGAACTCAAGAAAATAAGGGTCAGAAGTAATACAAGAACAGAAAAGACTACATTCAAAAAATGTCATTCAACATTACTTTGTCATTTAGAGAATTAAATGTATTCCAACATTTTCAACATTACACCTGAATTCTGTACTACTTACACCATGCAACTGACTCCAACTGCTACTTCTTAAGTACTTTTAAGATTAACAAGTGGACTTAATGCCAAATGTTTTAAGAGTGCCCAAATGTGGAACAGAAGATTGAGAATTCATATGCCTTTGATAACTTGTCCTAAGATCTAGATTACATTCCCTCCTTTGCCTCCTTTGTGACCTTGTGATGAAGTTCTACTCATCTCCCCATATTTCACTTTACCTTTAGTAAGAAAAGCAATCATTTTTGTTTTCCTCTACTGTTAGTCTATCCTTTATCTTGGGATATAATTTTCAAAGGCACAAAGGCCAATCAGAAAAGTATCTTCAACTGAAAGCCAATTCAGCTTAACACCTTTCTTTACCTGTATCTGAAAATCTCCTTCATGCTTGAAGTGCTGTACAATCAGAATTGGAATCTGTACTAATTTGAAACTGTTATATCATCATCAATACTAAATTATACAAAATACTCATTTTTGGTGGAGGAGACCGAAGATAGCCTTAAAATGTTAATGCATGATGCAAAAGCAATGATCCAGAGGATGCTCTGGCTAATTAACAAGCTCTAGTCTCAGACCTGGAATGATAATACTGATGAAAACACTGACAAGCATTTCACGAAAAGACTCTTGTTGGGCTGGTGCTCTACAGGAAACAGAGGAGGAAGAAAAAAATATATCTAGGGAAAAAATCATAAAGATCTGAGTTCATGCAGTCAGAAATGTTGTTACAGACAAAAATCTTAAGGGTCAGTGTAAGTAATCATGCTGGTATAGTTGATACAGGTAGCTCCTGATCTCAAAAGGGGGATAGCCAAGGCAGCGTATCACACAGAGAAGCGAGGGCTGTATCACTGCTTTTTTCAGCAAGGAACACATCCCTGTTGCTGCAAGAAAGCACTGGCTAATGGTTGCCACCAAGACAGATGCAGTGCAATTCTTTCAGGACAATATGGGAACACCACGGATGTGCTGAATTAATCTACCACAGAAGTTTTCAGGATTTCCAGCAGAATCCTAGGATCTGCGTTCATGCTGTCTAAGATTCAGAGACTACTTAAATATTTATGTATTTAGCTTGGTAGTCTTTCAGCAAAATTACAGTAATTGGAAGGTATTTTACTCAATAACAATGGGATTCAGTTAACATACCTTAGCAGTTAATTACCAAGGACTATACGGTACTCCCTGAAGTAAAATAAAATACTAAAAAAAAAAACCAAAAAAAACCAACCAAACAACCAACAACTCAATGTCAGAGAGTACTTTGGGAAAAAAGCACCAAGTCTGCTGGAAATCGAGACTTCTGTAGTAGCAGAATAACCTCAAATATTTCCCACATTTCCACATTTTATCCCACTTTTACGTAAGTGTGGCTGCGCTACTCCTCATATAATTCCTCTCAGTGTACATTAGTTTATAGGAAACCAGAATAAGGACCAAAATATTTACACTAAAGCCCAAGGCAAAGTGTGATCTTTGTGGAGCATAAACACATTGCCTCAATTAAAGGTCATGTATGAGCTCTCCTCCTTTCACACAGTGTTACAGCTCTTTTTTTAGAAGGTCATAGATAGGCCATGAGTTAAAAGAATATTTTGCCTTGAGCTACTGCATTGCTTAGTATAAGCAGTGCTGCACAACCCTCTAACGATACATCTGCATGGAAGAATGCTGCACAGTACTTGTGCCTGCTTTGACAGAGAAGTACGGGATGTCAGAAAGAAGAAACAATCAGAGAAGTTATGATTGTTTATTTACCACTTTCTTTTAAAAGAGGGTTTACATACTAGAGCATCAAGCTCAGATGTCAGCAGGCCTACAAGCTGCTTTGGGAACGCTAGAATGAACAGACGCTGCCAGAGCAGAAGCAAGACTGCTCAGCAGAGTAGGCAAGAGTGAATTTTTCTACCTTAAGGACTCTTATCTTCATCATTAGGGCCGCAAAATTCAATTAACGGACTAAATAAGAAATTTAAAATACAAAGTGAGGATGAGCTTTTCAGGCCACACCTCTGATTAAAGCAAGTAATCCTCGTATTAGGGGAGAATCACCAACCTCCCCCTTGCTCAGGAAAGTGCTGGCAAAGTGCCACCCTAACATTATCTGCTCAACCATTTGTCTCCTTCCTCTATGCCTTAATACGACCTTATAACTTCCTTTGTTTTCAGGAAAAACATCTTCCCGCCACACCAATGAAGTACTGAAACACTCTATCCTGCACTTCCAGATGCTGTGTAGACAAATCAACTTATATGGACAAGTACTGCCCTTGCATTGATGTAACCTGACCTGTTCAGATAATACACTACTATTCTGTTTTGTAAGAATCAGATTTTGAGACTTGTAAAAAAAAAAAAAAAAAAGGAAATAGAAAAAAAACCTTGAGTGTTCATACAGAGATACTTCTTCTACCTGACACTTGCAGAGATGGCAAAAAAAAAAAAAAGTGTGGGGGAGTGTGTATGTGGTGCCAGACAGCAACACACATGTATGGCATAAATACAACAGTCAAGAATGAACAACACACAGGTCAATACGCTATTATTTTCTTTGAAGCAAAAAAATGAGTTGGTGACCTAAAATTACAAGCTGCCATATGGACTTGCCAGAACTGTTGAACTGATTAATTCTGCACACAATAATTTAAAGTACCTGATAAAGAAACTGAATTGGGCTGCCCTGCTATGATATTATATATTTCTTGCTTTGATTACCTGCCATTCAGGATCTCTCTATCACTCTTCTCTCTTCAAAAAGACATGCTACTACACTTGTTTCCACCACGACAGTTCTTCTTAACTTAAAATACCCACACACATCATCTACCTTATCTGACTTTTGTCTCACGTGTTCATGTGTAGGGTGAAAGAGTAATTCAGGAGAAAAACCATGAAGTTAAACCCAAGCATTTAAGTACCCCTTAAGAATGGTAAAAAGAAAGATGAATAACATTGGAATTAATTCTAATAAAGTGTAGGTGATACCCATCTTAGCCTTTTCTTTCTTGAAAAAAATGGATTACTTTCATCACTCACAAGATAACTAGTGTCACCTGTCTGTCTGTCTAGCTAATACCAAAGAGAACCAGTTTTTGATGAGCAAGCAGGATCAGATGCCTTCAGTAGCTCTGCCAACATGAATGTAATGCTTTTTTCATGGAGAACACAAGCCATATTTTTTAGTGCTGAAGCAGAAAACTCCGTCATTTTACAGGGAAATAAACCAGAAGCCAAGACCCAATTCTTTCCTGTCTTATAACAGTATAAATCAGGGAAAATATACTGAAATCACTACGGTTACGGCAGTTTATAGGAATACAAGTGAAATTAGAATTCCAGCCTCAACCTGTTCTCCATTATAAGAACAATGAGACTGAAAAAAACCACAAGTGCAAACAGAAGGCCATTTTGCAGAATAAATGAAATATGCCCCAGAATTGTGAAACTAACATCTAGGCACTAATATTTTTAAAAAAGGTCTAAAGAGAATCAAAACAAAAATTGAGATGTACACATGGGTAAGAATTAAAAAAAGCATGATAAACAAGAAGTTCAGATGAGAAAAGGCATTTGGATTAGATGTGCTGTTCTGAGATTAATTAAGCTTAGTTTATTAACATGCTTTTGGTTTCAGGTTCACTCACTAGTCAGCTACTTTGGTTTACAAAGCTATATTCCAAATACCCTTTGCTCTGAAGAGGCATTAAATCACTGGATAACAAATCAGGATACTGTTTTTAAAAGGAATACATGCATACAACAAACAAAAGCAAGATACCTATTTCTACTCTTGGGGTTTTTTTCTGATTAGCCTCTCTGTCAAGTCACTTTGACATAGAAATATTCTCCTGCTGTTTTAGGTCATTGTAAAATATTAGTTGAAGTGCAATGAGCCTCAAGAGGTAGACTTTGGCAAAAAACAGGATTTAACAGAGACTTCACTTGCTTGTCCAAGATATCAATTATTTTAAACACTAAATTTCATACCGATTTTGAGAAAGATGTATCAATTCCTTGAAGCTGATATTCACTGTTTAAAGTGTGTAATTTTCTTTTGTATATAATGATAACTTTTGTTCAACACATAAAAAGACTGTCCCAAAAAACAATAAAGATCACCAGTGGAAGAACGGGAAAAGAAAGATTAATTTTAAACTGTGATGACTTCAACATATGAAGAAAATTTTCTAAACAGTAGTGTGATACAAAACAAGCACAGATCACATGAGAAAGCTGTAGAATCTTGTAGACTGAAAACTGAAACACATCAGAAAGACTTATTTTTGCAGTAGGATGAAGAATTGCATCAAGTGATTGCTTGAAGTCCTTAACAGTTTTGGTTTTGTATCATCAACGTGCTTTACATAGCCATTTGTATGTGCATTTTACCTAATCACACCTTACGTTTGAAATCTGTAAAATACAATTCTCATTTCCTTTATAGAAAAAAAAAAAGAAAAAAAAAGAAAAAAAAAAGAAAAAAACAAACTAAGCAAACTACATCTTCGTGTTTCATTTACAACAATAATCCATTAATTTGCAGGGAGAAAAAGATTTTATGCCATTAGTTTTTCCCCAATTCCTCAGAGCCACAAAGAAGTATCTACAGCAATATAATTGGTTCCAAAGCACCCTCAATTCTGAACATTCAGTTCCATTTTAGCTGTGCAGGCAACTGTTTTACAAGCTTACTTGAAGATATAGTTTTAAGTAAGATTCACGACACTTTTGTGGCGTTTGGAGTTATTAAATATTTTGATAGACAACTGCAAATAACCACCACTACTTGTTTTAAATGAAAATCATCTCATTACACAAAGCTCGATAAGCAGACCAAATGCAGCAAACAAAATGCAAACAATAGCATATACCACACAAGACAAGCTTTTTAAAAATAATGAATCTATGACCAAATAAGATGTTTTAGAATTAGCGTGAAAGAGAGAAATTTAAAACATGATACCACTATGGAGTTCATGTACGCTAGCTACTGTATCAGCTTATCCTATATAACATTCTGTTCTCTTGTTCATAAGTTATTACTTGGTAGACTACAGCTTTATTGTTTCAGAGTTAAAATGACCTTAAATTTTCCTCTCATCCTAGTGCCAACTTGAAAGAATAAAACAACTTAAAGTATTTTTGTATTAAATTTTGTATGGTGCGTGGTAGCCTAAATTACTACTTCTTTCATGAATTTCACCCTCCTTAATTTTGTGAAAAAGTATGAAATAAAAATGTGCTAAACTTAGACGTTTTTAAAAAGGTATACTTGACACTTGTCCATTTCATGAAAGAAGCTTTAAAAGATATTTGAGTATTACTAATATTTCAGAACATATATATACTAAATAACTATCAGTGGAAGAAAATGTGGATAAACTAAGGATAACTTTGCCACAGATTTTTAGACATATTTTTGGATTCCAGACTGCATTAACCAAAATTAGAAGGTGATCCTGAAAATTATAGATAATCAGAATGTAGCAAATCCCAGTGTCACAGACACTGGTAATGTATGAAACAGCAGGAAGACCATCTAAATCTCTATTCACACAAACCCATGAGTTGTTTATTAATCTTCAAAATAAATACTGTTTTTCTTTTCCGTTCAGACACAGAATCCAACTATTTTCTAGGAATGCTCAAAAGCCTATGGAAAACCAAAATCAATAGCAATAAATTAGAACTTGATCTGCAGCTTCTTATAAATCTTTACAACTTAAATTGAATGTGATCATTCTCATGTCAGAGAAAAAAAAATGAACATGTTTAAACTGCGAGGAAGCTAGTTTCCAACTTGATTTTGTGTGTGTGTGTTTTTGGAAGATTCCCTTCTTCTAATGCCATATTTCCTGTTGAAGACAGAACATGCAGCCTTCTTCAAGTAATTATACAATAATATATCAAATCAAGACTGAGACATGGTACAAAGTTAAGTTGTTAGTATCTCTCCTAAATGTTAGAAGACTCTTCTTGGAAGAGAGCCTAAGCATTAAAGTCTTAAAATAGATGGCTACAAAACAGGTTTTGAAATCACCTTCAAGGCTCTGTCAAGAGGCAAGGCTTTGAACTGGACGACCTTTTACCTGCCCAAAGAAAGCTTCCTGCAGAAACTTCAAGAAAACCATTTCCTGGCTTTTTTCTTTTCCTGACATCACAGATTATCAGCTGTAAAATTCTTCCCTGTTATAGTCAGTGAATTCTCATTCTGTGTGCACTTGAAGACAGGAGTAGCAATATTATGGGAATTATGCTCCTTTGACTCATTAAACGAAAATGCATCTCAACTACATTACTGATTAAAACCTCATGAATAATTTGGAAAATACAGAGATTTTTCACATATATTTGATTAGTTTGAAATTGCTTCTGCAATTCTCTGGTAATTCAAATTTCCAGTTTATGAAGTGTCCTGATAACCTCCATTCTAGCTCTGTTTAGTAGTTTTTCACACTGGACAAGACATCACCAGCAGAATATTCTGGTGGTGAACAGATGAATTGGACATGCAAAATTAATGAACAGGGAACCCTTAGAATAGTTCAAGTGATGCTTATGATTATTCAAGCTATGACAGCTTTAAATGAATTTTAGATGAATAAATTTTGAATCACTATATACCATTCCCTTTTTATTTTGCATGCATTGTTTAACATCACAAACTTTGGGAGTGTAGGATTCATTGAAGGCTTTTACTAAGTTCTTCCCAACAACGGTGCCTAAATTTAATACGTAAGATTATTTTTTTTTTTTTCTCCTATGGATGACTGGCACTGAACTGGTCAGATGTTTTTCTTGTTTGTTTGGAGTATGTTTTGGTTTGGCTTTTTTTTTTTTTTTTAATGTAGTTATTTGTTACATGTTTATGCCTATAGAATAGACAGAAATATTAATTTAATGGCATTTAAAAAATCAGATTATTGTTTTCACACACACGAAATGTAACCGCACTAACACTGAAATTAAAGGGACACTTTGGGTGATAGATTTACAAGGTTAAGATGTAAACACTCCTGGGTACTAAAACACAGGCAGGCAGCCAAAACGTAACAATCACTGTAAGTTTAAGGTGATTTCTAAACCATTCAGATTATAACTTTGTTACTTCAGTCTATTTCAAATGTAATTCCATTTCATATATAAGTGAACAATCAAGCACTAAATGAAGCCAGCTCATTACGAGTTCAGAAAGACACGGCTGCTAAACTGACACATGCACAGCAACCGGACTTCCTGAGCACGTCTGACAGATCCCGCAGGACACGCTGGTGAATCTGAACACTCAAACATATGTAAGCGTCCTCCTCTATGCATGCATGACATGGGCCCATGTTGGAAGAGAACTTCCAACCTCAAAACCTATCACTGTGAGCAGGAAGTCCATGATGTTTACTGTGCCTATTTCCCAGTGGTGCTCAGGTCAATGTTTTCAAGTTAGGTATGAGTTTAGTATTCTACAGACCTATTTTTACTCTTCCTATGAGAAATACTTAAAAAAACACAAAACCCAAACATCAAAAAAACCCCATCCCAGGTTTCTACAAATCTATTTTCCTTCCATTCCTCTGACTTCTCAATATGTGACCTGGTTTGGAAATATGAAATAGCGCACAATTTTATGATAAAATATACTGGTAAATCACACAAAAGTCACAGTGCTTCACAAAACATTTTCATGCTTGTCTAAAGAATAATCACAGCTAGAAGACATGCTGAGAGAGTGTGTCAAAGAGCACTCAAAAGCTGCCCATTCTCAGAATATGAGGTTAGCACACTTAGAAAGGTCATCTTACTATCAAAACCCCAGGTATTTAATACTTTTGGCCAGCTTAAATATCTATCAAATTACTTAAAATATTTCACCTTTTTATTATATGACAAATAAATGGTCTGCTTTTCATTATTGAGATGCATTTTTTTCCACACTGATCTGCAAACTAGAAAGTGTGTTGTGCTGCACAAGATTTTAATTATTAACACAAAAGGAACATATTGTTGTAACTGTTGTAAAACAAATGACAGAATGTAGGCTAATTCTAATTTCATTTTGTATTAATGTGTTGTAGATTCTGATTGAAAGATTTTTTTTTTTTCTGGTTATTTTACCCTACACTTCATTTTTGCTCATGCATCTCTTTCCCACGCGCAGTTTGTGTGGTACAGCTTACAGATACTAAGACAACTTCATTCAAGAACATAGTTAATAATGACTAGGAAAAAACTGAAGCTTTTCAATAATTTGTGTTTATGTAGACAATGTAAAATATCCTGTCAATCTATCATCTTTCATAAGAACTAGTTTACTTTTAAGCACTCTACATGAAAGGTTTTCTATTGGTAAGAAAATGTCTGCCTATCAACACAAAAAAAAGTCTGTTCCGAAGGGACATAACTAGGAGCAACTAGATGAAATTATGCAAAGGAATATTTAAACAGCATTGAAGTCAACTTTCCTAATATTATAGACTGGGTAAAGTCTCTGGGAGGAAAAGACAATCCCATTACATAGTACAGATTATTACATTAGACAATTTTAATCAGATCAGACAATAGAAGCCTGGAACCAAAATAAGTTCTACAGCAGGTAAGGAATTACTGAAATCTCCCATAATCCAGCACTACATTTAAAGATAATAAAACATCCATAGTTCTTCAATTTTATCTACAATGGCTATCAAAGTTGACATTTATGTTTCAAAACAAACAAAAAACCTGCCGAACATATACATAATTTATGTTTTTAGCAGAAGAACTTAAAATCTGAATTTCATAAAGATAGGGAAGGACATGGAAGGAGAAAGCATGATACGTTAGAAACAAAGACTTCTGGCAGACGTCTAATAAGATCACAGCATAAAAACTAGTTCACTTGCATTCTTCCTTGCTAACAAAACTTTTTTCCCCCACGGTTAACAGCAATAATATTTTTATAATATCAAAATGTATGAGTAAGTTTACATGAATACCCATTGTCTGAATCAGCATTTATTTATTAAATTTGTTTAAATTAAAAGTGAAAAAATATGCAACAGTGGAAAAAGCAACATTTTATCAAAATGGAAGCGTTGTTAGCAAATGCAAAGTACCTGCTTCAACTATAAAAATCAAATCCACCATTAAATGCAATTTTGCTTTTCACACTGGTGAAGCAGCATCTTAATGACTTTAATAATGCTGGTAATGAAGTATTGTCTATATTAGCAGCATCTTTTTAATGTAGTTATGAATCTCTGAGACAGGAGTAAAACAGCATAAACTTCCGATTCTCAAGAGATTTTCTTTTATTTTCAACACAAACACATAAAGTAACAGCAGCAATCAATTGTAACACTAAAAGCAATAATAGGTAAAGACTGAAAAATCATGGGGAATCTATAATCTTTTCTTATATGACATACAACAAGTAATTAAAATAATATTTAATGCTTTTTTTCCTCTTTATAACCTACTAATATATGAGTCTTGGAGATCTGTTATTAAACGCTAAAGGTAAAACAAAATAAATGAGAAACACATAGAAGTCGGAAGAAAATAAGCTGGGCTTAATGTAAGGGCTTTTTTAAAAAAATCAACAAATAACAATAGTAACAAGCATCTATACAGAAATTTATCTTTGGTTCTAGTTCAAAAAGAAAAATAGTTTTCTGTCAATGACACCACCTTTAAATGTAAAGATGTTCTATACCTTTTACTCTATTAATAGAAACAAATACTGATAAATAGTGTGGAACAATAGTTGGTACAGTCATTCCTAATGTTCAACTCATTATTCGATAAATACTATGGAACAAGAGTTGGTACAGCTTTAAATGGTTCTTTAAGAGAAAGGAGCGGTAGGTTTTCCTGTGTTCAGCAATAACAGCAGACAGGGAGTCTGATCAGCAGCGGTCATATAATCAGTTGAAAGAAAACAGTAATGAACTTATGTTTCATAATAACTTTTTTACTTGTGAAATGTTAATTATATAAAAAATCATTAATGGCCTTATTTACAGAGAATGAATGCCAGCATCAAACGAACCCAATTTACCAATGACGCTCTGCCAATGAAGCTGATTCGCTAACTGAGCAAGCAAATTAACAATCATTTTTCCTTACAAAGTAATAGTAGGCAAAAATATAACTTGGCAGTACTTCCCCCTTGTTAATGTGGACACTAATTAACATAGTTATTTTACAAAGATTTGAATTAAATATGCCAAGGTCTCAGAATTGTTTGAATTCCTCTTTGCTTAATTAATCCAAATATTTGAATTAGCTTCTTCATCTAATTTGGTGTTTCAACAAGTATCCCACTGAATCCCACTGATAGGCACATAAAATTATTATTTTCATACTGCTTGTGTAGCTTGCTTTTGAAACCTGTAACTAAAATAAAGATGTACTCCCTTTACATAAAATGTCTTTAAGAAGTCATGGTTTCTGTTAATTAGCCTGGCACTTATCCTATTCTCTGAATGACCACCAGATCTCAAATGTGAGACAGCTCGTAAGGTTTGTGATTTTTCTTTTTATTGGTGTGTCCAGAATATTCACACGAGCTACATTCCAGCTATTTCTTCACAACTTTTCCCACAGTTTCCAGAAATTAATGAAGAAAAGCATTCTGGAAGCTGAAGTGATTAGCAAGTGTGACAAAAAAATATTTTAGAAAAGCCACGTTTACAATGCAGAAAGTAAACACTGTTGTATGCATTTGCCTATCTTAGTTTGCCATTTCTCCACAGGTCTCTTTGAGCTATGGTCCTTACAGCATTCATGGAGCGCTCTGCATTTAGCGTGATTTTGACTTGAGTTTTCTTTCACACGAAAACCTGCAGTTTTTCATTGTTTTCCCTTAAATGCTAACACTTAACCTTTGTAGACATTTATAACAAGTATTAATTGTCCCTAGGAAAACATTCTTCCTCTGTTTTACTGAGATGGCATACCCACAATTTTAGCACAATGGCGAGCATTGAACAAAACGGAACTCTGTCCTAAGTGTGAATGGTGAGCAGACCATAGTATCGCCCTCCTCAAACACTTTTTTTTTTTTTTTATTACTTACTCATACATTTTGATGTTATAAAAAATTGCAACATGTTTAGGAATAGGAGAAAATAATGCAAGCTGGTCCCTTTTGCTGTGGTCTAAAAATGGCAGTATGAGTTTTACCACTGAATCCAATAGTACAGTGCGGTATCTTCCATGTATCCATAAATTAAGGGAAGTTCCTATCCAACTAAACAGGAATGGCTATTTTCTCTTTTCATTTCAAAATTGATTGATATTATGAATTCTAAATTCCTGTTTCACCTTCTTTTCTAACAAGCCTAATTTCAGAGAATTATTCTTACAAATTAAAATGACGCTTGTCTCTCAGTGGACTTCTTAAGCACTTTGCAATCTGTACCTGTTAACAAGAATCTGATGTGAATGGACTCAGAATTTCTTCAAGATGAGATGAGCTCCAAAATATCACATCTTACCCCATTTGCACTATCATAATTTTGATGTAATCTGTAATTACATTGTCTTCTTGGCAAGTGCTGGAAGTAGTATTGATATTCTTTATAAGTAGATCATTCTTCCAGAGAAAATCTTCTAGAGGCATGGCAAACTGTGAGTACCCATGGGAACAAATGAAGATCTGTGCTGGGCTGTTTCATCACTGTCAATACACTTGACATGAATTCAGAAATCCAGCTATCATTTGGAAGCAGCATTTCCTACAAATCTCTTTAATGCCACAAACTGTATAACCGTTGCATTAATTACAAATAATATCCTACAAAAAATAAAACTATACAGATTACCTTGCATGCATTTTGTCATTTTGTTTTTAAATGGGGCTTCAGGGTAAACATGTTGAATGGATACAATCTCAATAATAAAGCCTTAGCCACTAAAGAATCAGAGATGAGATGAAAGATGTTTACTGGGGAAAAAAAAAAAAAAAAAAAAAAAGACAGACCTTCCAGTCATGATTTACTGACTGTTAAGTAATTAACTGGTGCAAGGCATGACTGCAAAGAGACGCTGTGTCCATTCATTCTACTGGATAGGATAAAATTTCTATTAGAACAAGAATTAAAAAAACCTTAATAAAGTGATAAATAGATAACAAAGAAAGGGTCTGATGCACAGCTGCAGACAGGTTACAGTTTTCAGATCACTGACATGGATAACATTGTGAAGTCAAAGAAACAAAAAGAAAAAAACTAATAGCTCAAGGACTTAAATGTAATAAATTTGTTCCCTTAAACAGCAAATATATGTTTTCACAGAGATAGGACTGCAAACACTAACAGGTTAGCAAAAGGTTAGCGATCTTTCAGAATAGTATTGTTTGCAAATACAGCAGCTAAAACTTATAATAAACTTTTAATTGACATATCTGTAATGCCTGTAGACTCATATATGTAAATATATATACAATATAAACAATCTTTCACAAAGAAAAGTTTTTTTATCCCTTAAAAGAAATTATTTTGCATTTCATTTTTTCACAATACTTACACAGAATAAACCAAATCTTTTCCACGCAGAATTTACCACCTATTCACTGGACAGGGTAAGAGGTTAAAACATTGCTAAGAAGCAATTTGACTGATACCATTCTACTAACTTAGATGGACAACAATTGCCAACCAAGATCAGTCTTAAACTCCATTTCATTCAACATGCTACTTTAAGCAGTGTTTAGTACCAAATGCTTGAGAGGCAAGTCAACAAAAATCAGAATAACCTAATGGGTATTAGCTTGGCAAATTTATGGAAAAAAAAACCCTAAAAAACATACTTTATGAAAGTAAATTTGAACTCCATTTTATGCATACTACTTTAAACTGTTTTTATCATTTCATATATACCTTATTATTTTAAATTCATTTTAATTATTAATAAATTGGGCAACCTCAGAAATGGCAATGTCATTAGTTTAAAGTCTACGTGCACTTACACCAGCATAACTACAGAGTATTCTGTAGACTCATTACAAAGGTGTAGCTGAGCAGTGAACCTGACACACTTATTTAGACAGTATTTCTTATAGTAAGAGTAATACTCTCCCTGTGTGTCACATTACATCTGGTAAATATATAGTTTAAATGCAAATTGAGAAACAGTCTGGAAACATCAGATTAGGGAGAGAAAAATGTGCTTTGTGCTAAAGAATAAAAAATGTGTTACTTTAAAGTTGCCAAAAGGTGAAAAAGCTATAGGGCATGCAAGTACGGTAACACTTGGTATAATGAGCTGTTGAAATTAAGTTATCCTTTCTAACCTCTTAATACAGCTTGTAATTTTTAAAATAAAATTTACTGTGCTTACTTAGAAAAACCAGTTTATGTGTATTTGTGAGGTTAAAACACTTAAACAAAACAATGTCCACCTGTAGTTATCGAAAACCAGCCAGTGTCAAGGGGGTTAACCAGGTAACCTCATAAACTAGGTGTGAAAGAAAATACTTTATTTCTAACCTCTGCTGCCAGTTGCTGAAGAGAAGGGGATGCAACAGGGTGTAAAGTTGAGTTGCCTCTGACCGGATTATGGAGGCTAATGTAAGCCACAACATTTCTTTGAAGAACTCTCTTGAGATCCTACAACACAAGCAGAGAAATGGTTATTACTATGAATCATTATAATTAAGACCTGTTTTGTTCTTTCAGTTCCTTCTAGGGAAAAATTGCACCCTATGTTTTTGTCCTCTGTGATTCCCTAAGTATTACTTAACTACTACTTCTTACAATATGCTGTTAAGAACTTCAAAGGATATCTTAGTGTTATTTCTCTATACAGCAGAAGTTACAATTCCATTTCACACATCAACTCAACAAAATGCAAACAGGCCTGGGAGGAATTAAAAATGACTACAGTTGTAAGGCCAAAAATGAAAACATTACATACTGTGAAACAACATGATGGCCTTTTAAACTTACGCCTGACAGAAGACAAACTTCAAAAGCAATCACTATCAACAGTTAAATGTACTGAAATTTTTAGAAACCAAATTCAGATTTGAATTGCAAAACTTTCCCAGTGTTTTCACTTTATTATTTTTTAGACTACAAAAGTAGTATGTATAGACTGTTCAAATTATTAACTCATTTTAAAAAAGATCCCCTTTGCCTTCTCAGTAATGAGTTACTCTTTGCATGAAGTGGCTCTTTATATTGAACAGAAGGGGTGTAACACAATTACATCTGATGCAAAGCTGACTTGAAGTGGAACTAAACAAATTTTGCTTCCAGCCTGGATCTTTTCAATTTGATTTTTTCACCCCCTCTTGTTTTTGAAGAATAATCATGTTGGAAGTATGCACCTTCAATGAGAGCTAGCCACTTCTCACACATGATAAAAAAGCAATTAACTCTTCATTTTATCTACTGTTTTAATTCAGCAGCCATGAACCTCTCTGCTAGCGATTCCTTTACTAGCTGAAGTCCCCTATATTCATATATGATCAGCAATACTCTGATGGGGTATTTTCATTCAACAAGCTGATTTCTATTCTGTTGAAATTAAGAACCCAAGGAATTGTCTGTGTCAGAGTGTATCTAACTCCTTAGCACAAATACGTGAAAAGTGAACCAGCACTAGCTATGGAGACACTGAAATATTTATGTAATTAACGTAACCCATAGTACGATTCTCTTCAATCTGCTCTTGATTCAGTTCTCCCCACACTAAGCCCAACAATTAAAAATTAGTAACTGTTGAACCCCCAAGAAGGAGAAAAAGTAACTTGCCTTATCATTATCACACACGCTCTGTTCTACAGGAACTTTCTTTACAGATGTTTTCACTGCATTTGCTATGTAGTGCATGAAAGTATGCAGATGCCCCAGACCAGTTAATGAACCATAATTTCTGTGTGGTAACTTCATACTGTTTTCATGCTTTCAAGAAAAGTAATCAGTATTGCAGTGAGTGCTTCTAAAAATATTTTACCTCTGCCCATTCATATGAACCGATGTTCCCAAATGATGTTCCTCCCCATGAGCAGAAAACAATGGTCCGGTCAGGTCTCCAGCCTCTCTTAACTTTCAGCATCAAGGCTTGTATAAATGCTGTGATGATAGCAGTGCTACTCGCCCATTCTTGTCCACCGTAAGTATTCAGACTGTTGTGATGACTACCAATGATGATGTATCTGTCTGAAAAGAGGGGGCGGGGGGGAGGCACAGGCACGACGGGAGGACAGGGTGGGGAAAGACAAGAGAATCTTATTTTGTCTGGATACTAGCATTAAAAGAATTTTTAAAAACTAAAAGATGAACTGTATAACTGTATTAGTATTCTGTAATGTCAATAATACAACGAAATGCTGTCAACAGAAATTTATATGATCATGTGCAAGACAATCATACAATATAAATACATAAAACTGAATACTACTCAAACATAAACTAGTAAATAAATATACGTCTACACATTCCTCACTTAATCCCTGTGCCCTTGCCTCATTTTTTGTTTATTACTTTCCCTTCTTATAAATTATATATACCATTTTTACAGCCAGGACTTCATCATATAGATAATCTAATAAAGTTCCATGCTCACATTAGAGTGTTACGAAAAATCACAGATGAATAAGCAGGAAACTCTAGCTTCAATACATCTTATAGTCCAAAAAAGCAAACAAAAGGTGTGGTAGTACAATGAGAAACATAGAGAAAATACACAAAGTATTAGTACTCCCTCACCTGGAAGACTGTGTTCAGTGCTCACCACCCTATCTCAAAAAAGACATTGCAGAAACAGCAGTTGAGAAGCTGGTAACCAGTATGGCTATATATCAGGACTTAGACTTCCATGTAAGGAGACACTGAAAAGACCTGGACTGCAGGTTTAGAAAGGAGACATGACAGAGGAATAGAGATAATGAATGATACAGAAACGGTAAGTCAGACCTAGCAACTTTGATGATACTGGAAGAAAGTATTTTATAAAATGAAAAGCAAGAAGTTTCAACCTGAAATACAGAACATGCCTATGGTTATCCAGAAGAAAAAAAAAATGCACTTTTTTTTTTTTGAGAAATTCAATGAAATCTTCATCTCTCAGGGCATAATATAAAATGCAAATACTAACTCTGAAGTGTAAAGAACTTTATTTTATTCCAAAAGGATAATGTGGTATGAAACAACATGAAAGACTGGTGTGACTGATGTGTGTCAGGAAGTCTAAGCAGAGTTATGCTGTATGACTTACTAAACTACTAGACCTTCTGTATGAGAAGAATTCACAAAGTCTCTTCGAAGGGTTGCTTACTGTTTGTGTTCTGATATTTAGTAAAGTATCTTTCTAGTCCAGACGAGGACATTTGAAGGTATGCTTTCCATATTTCAGGATACTGATAGAGAACAGAAAAATAGCTATCAAGTGATGCCAGATCCTCAACAAACTCTGGGTATCATTTGGATTCTAAAAAGTGCAAAAAATTTTATTTTCTTTCTTTATGCAAGGAGATTCATTCTTCACTGTTTTCAGTACACTGGAATGTAGTAACACATAGGTGGAAAAATACCCATGTTTTATATTTGCTTATAAAATTAAATACACACTCCTCAGTATTTTTGCAGTGACTGCTGCCTAGAAACTATTTCAACTGAAAACCAACATACTTTGATTATAAAACCATTGCCTATGACACTTGACTTTTACTAGTTTTGTTCAACAAAATAAATGGTAACATTGTTTTATACGGAATCAAAAATGCTTTACAAACAGGGGATCTGTTATACACCTACAACACAACATTTTTGGTCAACTGCTTGGGGGGTATAGGATGTAAATGCAAGTTTCTTTCTAAAAGCAGATGTAAAAAATGTAAATCTAAGTGTACATCATAATTCAATATAACAAAATGCAATCTAAATCACATAATTTTGCAATTTGTGTGTTGAATCACAAGGTGTTTAATTATAGGTTGCACTGAAAGTGAAAAACCATAGGATCTTCAACTCAATGTTAGGAACTGGGTGAAAAAAAGAATGTTTTTAGTCTTCTGGGTTGTTAGAAAAAGTGCCACTAAGACAGGGTGATCAGACAGGATCAATGCATGCCCCATCTTATAACCTCTGTTCAGTCTGTGCAGTGTATGTGAAGGGGAGTAGAAAGAGACTTCATGTAAATCAGTATAGGACATTTTGGTGGAGAAGAAAGCTACAAGAAGCAACATACTCTAGGAGACACCAGCTGAACGAACAGGGGTAAAATATAACAGCTGGTGCCTCCTTTGAAATTCTTCATCTTTGTCCATCTTTCCCTCTTGAATAGAGACAATACCCTGAAGCAAATGACTATAGAAAAAGCACAGGAGAAAGGATGTTAATGCTTACAGAGGCAGCGGCTGTCCTTTCTCATAATCATTTGCTGAAGCATGTAGAGAAAGAGATCACATGGTAAGAAAAAAGAGGAAGAAATGACTAGAGATAGAAAAAAAATAATCCATCAGATAAATTTTGAAAGTGATAAGGTGGGATAGTGTCCAGGGTAGTGATGGGCTGGACAACAGGGATTTATCATGAAAAAATAGTGATTTATACTGTCTTCTTTTGTTATACATCCCATTTTCAACCATGTCCAATAGACCTACAATATCAGTCATATTTTTTCAGGCTTTAAAATGCTACCTACCATCACATTTCCTCTTCTTGTAAATGTTTTAATATCTTGGTTGGATTTAGGATGCTCATTGTTACTCCTCAGATCAAATTTCAAATAAGATCACCATTACATAGATATGTTTGTGTGTGTGTGTTAGGAGACCTTTAAGCAAAACCAAAAATCCACCCTTGGTGATGCTCTGCAGTCCTTCATTAAGCACTAAAGATAAATTTTGTTTTCTTTCTGCATTTCTGGGAACATAAAGGTGAGTATTTCAGGTGTATAAAACTAGCAAAATGTCATCAAAACAACAAAAGAATCAATGCCATGAAAACATCAAGTATTCAAAACAAGTTGAAAGGGTATGGCTGTAGCGTCAAGCAGGAAGAGCAGAGAAGCAAATGAAGGTTTAACACTGATTCTGTACAAAATGCCTTCCACGGTACATTACATGCTTAACTTGTGCCTACATTAGAAGCCAGTTACTATGGCCCTTGTTCAGCAAGACATTTACAGGACAAACTGTTGGCATCTGCGTAGTGCTGTTGAATGCACTTGATTACATATCCTTACATCCTTAAAGTTAAGCATATACTGGCATACCTTTAACAAGTAGCTTATTAAGGATGCAATAGTAAGATGAAAGATTCAGGTATAGAGAAGATAAAACAATTATTAAACAGAAATGGATGCATGCTTTTTATTATTTGCCTTGCTTCTGTTTCACAGTTCAGTAGACAGTATGTCTAAACATGGCAGTTTCTGCCTTTCAAATTCCATGACAGCTATTTGCAAAACATTAGCAAATATAGACTAGTAACTTCAAATTCATGAAGGAAATTAAGTCCTTTATTAAAATTAAATTCATTGTGCTAATCGCTTTCTATGTTGGTTAAAATAAATAATGTTCTGGTGAAAAGTACAGCATTCAGCAGACAAATGACAAAACTGAGTCATTATTTCACTAACAGGAATAAAATATTCTCCACCTCCTTTATTCCATCACTTAAAATATCAAATGATTGGTCCATCTCCCTAAACTTTTCCTCTGAACCTAATAAAAGAGTATCAATTAAGCTAAATGTGATAATGTTTTGATGACAATACCATCTGTACGTTAAGAATTGGACTGGGTCTACAACATTTTGTATCATGTAAGTACCCAGCAACAGTGTTCATTCATGTTGCAGACAGCCTATAACTTTCAGGCAAACTCACCTGCAGACAGAGTAAGCTCAAAATGATCTTCATTCCTATGAGGTCCTGTTTATTGTATTATCTACATACACCATCAAAGGAGGGAGGGGGTTTGTGGTTTATGTCACAGTTGCACTTTGAATCTTATTGTTTAATTCTTAGACATATAGAATACTAATTATTATTCATGGACTTGTATAAAAGAAGTTTAAGGCACAATTGTAACACAAAATAAGGTTGAAGCAAGTGTGATTAAGAATTTAATCACAGATTTTTGTACATTCTAATAACATTTGATATTAGCTCCTTAACTAAGCCAGAGATCACGGTGCCCTACACTTATGTTTCAGTAAGACACTTGAATTAGGTAGGGATGTTCTGGACTTGAAGCACAGAGGGTTTTTTATCTCAAAATTCTCCTAACATTAGAAAAAAATCAAAACATTTTCTAAAGTTTTACAGACAGCTTGTATATTAATTCAAATAACACAATACAGTAGACCCGAAAATGAAAACCACCAACTCATTTTCTTGGTATAAAATACTAATACTCTGTATGGGCTACATTTAATTCCTGCTTGTTGTGTAAAAAATATGCTTATTGTAACTATGATAGCCCTTTGAGCTCACTCTGTTTAACCCTTATGTTCTATTTTGTTGTAAGTCAAATCACAAAACAACCATAACAAAGGCTGTCTCCTTCCACTGCATTAGTGCCTTATCTGGCAAAAGAGACTCCTGAGCCCAGCTATGACTCCCAACCACTATAAAACAAGTATCTGATACAAATGATGAAGGGCTATTTACCTGGAAATACTGTTCCTTTTAAATATCCAATAACGTTAGATATTGTCTTGTAAGTTGAGACTGACTGAATATTCAAACTGATTACTTTTTTGCCTGTTGCAAGATAAAAAGAGAGAAAAAGAAAAAGAAAATGTTAAACTTGTTTATCCAGCCAAGAAATTTACAGGCCACAGATATAAATTCCCCAAACGTAAAAAAAACCCCAAAAAACAACAAAAAGAAATCCCAAACAAAACCCCCACAAAAAACAAACAACATAAAAAGAAGTAAAAACAAAGGGGAAAAAAAGATAATGAGAGGAATCAGAGATTGAAACGTGAAATATTACATTATTTTCTTAGTCTCACTTAAACAGCGGGGTTTAAACCTGGAATCTCCAAAGCGATCTTTACTCCTTGAGTTAAAAGATCATTCAATTCACCCAGTAAATGCTGCTAGAATACAACAGAAAAAAAAATAATTAAAAAGACTAGGAATTTCCTAATTCTGTGACACAGAAATTTGTCTTAATCGTTATAGCTTTTTCCTCATCTAATCCTTTGCCCAGGTCAATCTTTCAGTAACACTCAAAATCATACCTGATTTCTATTACATGATTCTACAGAACCCCTGCTACTAAATCAGATGGAAGAGTTAGACCCTGCATTACTAACGACTTTGCCAGCACAGCCTTTGGTGATAGACTTGTGAACTGATACCAACAGAAGAAAGCTTTTTTTCGGCTTAGCTGGTATCAACTGAAGAAACGGTGTAAATAGAAAGGCTGAAAAATTCCAAACCCTGCTAAAATGTAAGGGGTTGGTCAGTATAGCTAGGCCAGTTGAGACTGTAGTACAGGATAAAGCCAGAAAAAAGTAACTAAGTAAAATAGCTTAACAAAATTAGTTAACTGTTCTTTGCTGAGAATTACTGCCATTCCCTCTGTCCCTCATGTGGGACACACTAACCATGTTAACTCTTGCAGTCTGTGGCAATGGAAACAAAACAAGGACTGGGAGCTGCCAATACCTTTAAAATGTTTCATTTGCATTATAACAGGCTGTATTAACATTCATATCATCTGAAAGGTCATAACTTCTATCTAAGCAAAGTGAAAATGTCTTTGCTCTAACTTAAATGCTAGCAATTGTCTGACAATAACCACTGTGCCATCCTAGACCTAGACCCCAAGTACTGCACCACCCCCAGGACAGACCCGTGTTTAAAGGCATCTTTGAGCCAGAATTCCTTCAATGTTTATATACCAACTGTCAGAGACCAAAATGAAAATATTCCATGGATCATTTTGCTCTCTATCTCCCAGGCTATTATCCTCCCACAGATGTATTTCTAAGAGTTTGTTTCCTGAGATGTACGGAATATGCAAGCAGGGAGTTTACTGCAACATGTAAAAGAAAAACAATACTGTTCTTCAGGGTTCATTTGCTGGTGCTTCATCTGGTAAATATACTTTAAAATTCTCTTAAAATAAAATCCAATATATTTTCATTCACTAGTCTTTATTGATATTTGAAAAAAAAGCAAGCCAACTGTTAGGATCTTTCCTTGTTTTAAAAAGGCATACTTGTAATATTTATTCTACTTTTTACTCAGAGGAAACCCTCTCTGTAATCAATAGATGTATCCTTTATGTGACAGCTCTGGTTTTGCTAGAACACAACAGTAAAGAAGATGCAAGTCAAGCATAGTTAATTAAAATTACACCAAACCACACTATTTTGCAATAACCCATAACAGTAAGTTAATATTTTGATCTGTCATGCCTATGCTGGGGTTTGAGTTGTAACTAACTTTGCCCTTCTGATGTAAATGACCATAAGGTTTATTAACGCCATATGATGATGAATGCTGTTTGTTCTATAAATCTACAGGTATTACTCTGGATTTTTTTTTAAATATTTCATTAAGATAAATTAAATCCAAAAGGGTTTCCAGCACTGTACTATCATTAATATTCTCTCTCTTTTTTTTTAAACAATGTGAAAACAGCTCATAGAAGCTGTTGATTAAGCAATTTATGTTTAATCTACACTATTCAAGTAACTTCTTGCTGCTGTTTCTCACCTATAACCATTCTAGAGCCAATTTACTCTGTTTAAAAAAAAAAAAAAAAAAAAAAAAAAAAGATTTTCAATCCAAAACTGATTTCCTTTCCTTTTCTAACCTTTCAACACTTTAGATAGACGTTTCTTCAGGCCCCATTTAAGACAAAAAGTAGATAAATCCTTTTGAAGACAACCGATTTAACTGTTTTTCCTAAATCGACATCAGCTATCCAGTCTTCAACTGACAATAAAGAAACAGAAAATTAACTTCTGGCAAAACACATATTCTGGAATCAGATATTAGAGTTAATAGTCATGTAACACAGTAGTCAGCTTAAAGTGACTTGGGCTTAAAGGCTTAGTACACCAGATGAAAAGGCTGAAAGTACTCTTTGGAGTATATAGCAGAAATGAAATTTAATCTCCTTTAAACAGTTCTGACAACAAACCTCTCTTCCTAATGCTATATTTTAAAGATCTTGACAACATTCTTTTTTCTGTATTCTTTGGAAAACTATGAGGGAGCTTTAGCTTAACATTATTAAGGATACACTTTGAGTTTATGTATACCAAAAGCTGCTTCTGAAATAGAAAAACTGAAAAATATTTGTTTTCAGTATTTTTGATTTATTTCTTTTTTTTTTTACTTGAAATCTGCAAATTACCTGATACCAAGTGTCTACCTTCTCCTCTCACAATTACAATTATTATTTTTTTTTTTTAGAAATGCAGGGTTATTTCTCACTCATTTAACTGACAGTTTTAGAACTTCAGATGAGCAAAACCCTACTACTTTTAGCCTGTAAAATGAGTTATAATTTCTTTTTGTTTTGTTTTTAACCTTATCCCAAGCTCATACCGACATAGAGGACTATAAGTTTAAGTCTAATTTTCAAACACGTCGTTTAAATTCCTGGATCCTGATCATACTAAACACCTATAACCAGACTGTTTTCTGAGCATTCCTTTGAGTCCTAGACTTTAAAAAGCATCATTAGGTACTCAGATTTGAAAATAGAACTAATTTTACAGGATTTTTGCTACTCATATACAAAAATTTCCCTACATGCACATTTAACTCCAGTATAGATGCATCAGGTACTAACTTTATTTGTGCACTTTGATAACACAGATCTTGGATAAAGAAAGTTATTTTAGAAGATTACAGAAACAGGACATACTGAATAACTTCAACTAACTCTTTTTACCATGAATGTAATTCCTGCTGAAATCAACATTAACCACACCTGAATAAAAAATATTGGTTTGAAATCACAATTAAGGTAAAGCTTTCAAACATCATCAAACATCCATGGTCATGTTACTTCAGGCTCACTAATTCAGCTGAGGTATTCAGGATTAAGTTACATTCAATAGATTTCTTGTTCCAGTCATTCAAAAATCTTATGTCAGAGTCTAAGAATTCGACTGCTACCTTTTTGAGCAAACACTACCAAGATTTTAAGATACCCCCGAAAGCTAATAATTTGTTTTGATAATGAAAGCTACAGTTTTCATAAAGTTATTTGCCCCAAGATCTGAGGATTTAAAGTAATATCAAATATCACAGAACATGATGATACAGTAAAAACTAAGTACATTCAGTGTAGAAACACCATAAGCTATTTACATATAATGAAAATCAAACATTCATATTTGATAGCTAATACTGTAAGGAATAATATGGACTGTTATGTAATATTTGGAATACTCTGTTAAATACACTGATATTATAAGTACACATTAAAACATGCTTAACAGTAGAGTTTGTTGTAATTTGAAACAAATGCTTTCTTAGACATTTTCTACAATAACTGAGTAAATTTCCTAACTACGACTACTACCATTAGACTGCCAAGTTAGTGGCAGATTTTGAAAACTTAGTGGACTGTGAAAAATGTATTTCAGTTACTTCTGAGTGTTTCATCGTGACAATTTGAGGGCATAACCTTATCTACTCGACATTTCATATCAGTTTTCAATTAAGTTTAAACATAGGACTTTAAATGAAGCAATGCAATCATCAGAGGCATTTACATAACAATATAACTTCCATACCAAAAATACTATATGCAACATAACTACATACTTACAAAAGGAAATAAAATTATAAAACAGCATATGCTTAATAATTTGTAATTATTTCTGAAAAAATATTGTGCAACACTATCAAATTGCATATGCAAAAATCAATACTGAATCTACAACAATTTACAGTATTATTGAATTATAAAATTATCGTAAAACTCTTAGACATACATCCCCGTAATCAAAAGGTTTTAGTTCTTTTTTTGTTGTTGTTGGGATTTTTGGTTTTGAGATTCATTCTCACTGAAATCTAGTATCCCTAATTTTTTTTACTACTAGATTTCTATTTGATTAACCAACTTAGGTCCCGAGCCCTCAATCCCAATCTTGGTCTGAAAAGATTAATGAATAAACTTTTTGCTATTTGTTCATCTTTTCTGACCTACAATAAAGCACCCAACAATAAATCTATTTAGACAAAAAGCTTTTGAAAATAAGTAATGTATGGAATACATTCCTTTAAGGAGTCTCTGAACTGGGATGACCTAATGAAGAATAAATTTGTCAAGCTCAGTATCAAAAGATAGCTATGAATTTTGAGATTACTTCGTATTGTATAGTTGAATTTCATGATCTCACACTATTTTGAGAGATTCTTTACCTGCTTTACAGCAATCAAAAGAAAAGCATCACCCAGAAGAATAGTGACACAGAACAGAATTCTGAAAATAAATTTTAATCAGCTACAATTCTGGCAGAAAAACTCTTGAGGCTTCAGGTAGGAGTAGAGAGAAGATAAATAAAAATGCTTCACAGTGTTGATGCTTAATTCTTTTCATTAACTTCTATTTAAAAAGAGAACAGAATTTAAAGCAATCACAAAAAGAAAATCCAGAAGTCTTAGTATAAATGTTCACGAATTTTCTTGAACATACACTTCTTTACAATGCCAGTAAGCAGTATCTGCAGAACATCATTATATTTCTATTGTTATGTACAATGAATTCAAATTTGGTAGATACAGTAACACGCGCTGCCACACAATATGCTGGCATCTTTCTGCATTTGTCTTCTTGGATTTGTGTTTAGCATAGTGCAAATACTCAGAAATTATGTGATTGTTTGCATGTCGGTATCATAGTGTATGATGGCACAGCCAGAATGTAAATATGGTGGTACTCCTTTTCTCTGATGGGTAGCAAGCTACGAAGGAGAAACACATATAGCAACATCACAAGGATGTAGCCCAACAGGAAGGTTTGGGTATCCTTTATCTTTTCATGCCCTTCCTCCAACTGAAGACAGGCTTGATTTGCACTAGTGCAGCACTTGGCAGAGAACTTTATTTATTTTGGATGATGACTGTGTAACATGGAAACTAAAGGACTCTTCCAATTATTCCTTTTGTATAATTAATGATTCAAATTTCACATAATCAGAGCTGGCTATAAAACTCAGCATAGTGACCATCTGACACGCGGAACTGTAAAAAATAAATGTTCAAAGTCTTGCAAAATATATTCTTTATGTTATGCTGCAAACCTTTTCAGTAACAGTCACTTCTGGTTATCTGTTCCACTCTCACCTTTTCCAGTAAAGGATGTGGATTTGTTTGCAGTGTACAATAAGGTTTTGCATTGCAGTCATTAAGATGATTCAGTATTAATCAATGACTGTATTTTGTAGGCTAAAAAAGGTTACAAAAGATCAAATGATTCTACCTAAAAAGCATTTTGATTAGAGTAATTTTACTGGCTATAGCAGAATGCTGTGAGTCTTTGTATACCTGGCTCTATTATTCACATAGTGTTTGATATAATGCAAGTTACTTAAACTATTCATGATTTAGGTTTACTATTTTAGAATTTAAAACATATATATATATATATATAAACACCTACTTCACATCAAAAGGCAGTAATAGCTCATAAGAGATGGGATCTTCTGTGTATGTTTACTGATAATTTCTGAAACAATACACCCTTAATTATATAGATTGATCCAGACTAAGAGAAAAATAGGGTTGGATTTAAACATCAGTTGCTAAAGAAACTTAGCAGGCTTTAAGGAAGACCTGGGCATGAATGCTTGCATTATGCTTCCTGTAATTTCAGTTAGAATGCTCAAGCACACTAGTCAGACAAACTGGCCATCTACCCGTCATCTCCAAGTGACCAACACCATACATGTGAGAAGAATGTTAAGAATAGGATGAGCAGACAGTGATTCTTTCTAAGACACTGTTGTGTCCTCCAGTGACTTGAAAGCTACTTAGCCAAGGGGAGGTGGGGGGCAGGCAGGGCTGCCTATGTGTTTAAAATCTTCTGATTGCTATCGTGCTTTTTCTCTCTCCACCCCCCGCCCCCCAGTAAATTTTCAAGTAGCCCTTTTTGACTCATATAAAATTTTAGTATGCATAATATCCTGTGGCTGAAGAGGGAGCCTCCCATCACAAATCCCTATCTCCACTGTTGACTACCTCTGTCTCCACTGTTAAAAACAATTTTTATTTTACTTATTGTTTCCTAGAATCTCAAACAGCTACTTAACCATGTGAACACATTTCCTCATATACTATGACGTCAGCTGGGAACCTTTCAGACAACATTCCCTTGATCTCCCTGTTTACAAATCTGGCAACTGAAATTCCTCAGGGTTCCATTCAATCTATGAAAAATACAGCACCTTTTTCCTTATATACCATACGACAATGGAAGCCTTGTGATCATGCAAGTTGACCTGTGAAATTCTCAGGTCTGTCCTTCTGCCACAGACAGCTAGAAACTGATCTCTAGTGAAATCCTAGATCTTTCCCATCTTTATCTTCTCAGATATAAATCATACAAGTATGAAAAGTGACACAAGCAGAAAAATAAACCATATATCTCTAGGGTTTTTAATTACCAGACTTCCAGGCTATGAGGCTTTCCATTTAACACCAAAGTATATGGTCAGCAGTGATGAAAAACACTTTGTAAATTAAACTCTGCTAGACAGATAGATTTACTTTAAATACTCAACAGATTCATTGAAAAGGAATGATTTGCAACTGGCAGGTAACTTAACAAACAAGAAAGAATATTACAACACAGCAGGACTTTCTTCATTTATGTTTAGGAGTGCTTTAGTTCTACAGCAATCTTCACAATGTTCTAGCAAATATCCTAGTAATAATCTGTGTAAAAAAAAACAAAAACAAAAACAAAAAACCGAAGCTTCAGAAATATATAGCTTCTTTATAAAACTTCACTCAAACTCCTACTAATTGACCATTTTGGGGGAAAAAGTTCATGGGAGCACAGAATTTAAGATTAATGAGGATTAACAATGATGCACCATACTAAACAAAAAGCAAATCTAATTACTAACTTCCACTAACACAAAACTAATAACTAACTTCAATTCTACTGTTTGCTTTGTAGGTACTAAGCATTCGCTATATCTCAGATGTTTCTCTCCATATCCTCCCACTCCCTCTGTCACATTATGTCTCTTGAAAACTGCAAGGCTAAGGATAAAAAGAGGCAATGTGAGAAAACTATATATAAATGTTTAATCGTTACTGATGAATCTGCTGTTCAGCTTTTTGAAACATACTGATGAGAGAATGATGATCATTTTATTCTAACAAATTTTAAGCCAACCAATCATCTGAATTGCTCATTCACCTCTTTTGACAGATAAGTGATGAGTTCTATGTCAGAAGTGAAATCTCTCTCTTAAGCTTCTTCAAATCAACAGGAAGACTGCAAATTCAGCCTTCAGGGGTCTCATATGCATTGCTCTGTTCAGCATTTTCTCTTTAGCTGTTATTATTATTAGTTATACAAGTTTTCTTATCATCAGACCCATCTTTTATCTCTTCCATTAAGGCTGCTACTGAACACTAAAGCACACTATATGCTCTAGCTTATCTATAGTTTCTCATCATTATTTCAAGGCAAAATATATCATAATGCATTATAGAATTATGCAAGGCTTCTTATTATAGACCCTACTTGCTCAATAAACTAAGATTTTTCTACAAATTCCCATGTGGATAACAGTGGTTCATAAGCTTTACATCAAATCAGACACAAGCAGTTGTGTTCACCCACAGTAAGCTAGACATGGATTGGCTCTTACAAGACTGCTAGTTTGGAATATTTTTTTTTCCAGAAATTTTCCACCACACAGAATTCCTGCCTTCTAAGGGAAATAAAACAGACATGCCACACCTGTCACAGAAGCAGAAAAAGCTACAATTTAGGTGATCCTGTCCTGCAGCCTCCACACAAAGCTTTTTGAGAAACAGACAGTGCAGCCTTTTCTCTTTCTAAAATTAGCATCATTTGCCAGCCCAAACTCATGCTTTCCTTCAGGCACTTCAGCTGTTGAAAATTTGTACAATACTAGCAAGCTTCACACATCCTATCTGGAACGGTTAAGCACTTGTTCCTTCCAGTACGACCTCTTCCTGCTTATATAGTCTGTATCTACTGGTTTTGAGGCAAATCAGTTCATCTTTAAAGTACCTCATTAGCTATGCATGGAGAGCAATACCCCTGTCTAAATACAACAGCTTAAGCCATGAAGCGTGAGGTCTTTCTGCCTTTCTTTTTACTCTATATAAATAAAAATGCTAACACAAATAATAAAACTAATCTACCTTTTGTTATTGCTTGTTGTACTGTATTCCTATTCCACAATAACTTTCCAAAAGCAATAAACAAGCGATACAGCACATATGTGATAGTACAATGGTTGCCCTTGAAGTTTGCTTTTACTATTATCGCTGTATTTATCGCAGGACTCAGTGACTAACTTAATTTGCCTCTCCCCTTCCAAGATCACTGCTTCAAATCAATTAATTTAAAAAGACATTATAATAAAACATGCCATTTATTCTACATTTTTTTCTGCTGAAAGATAGACTAGCACAAAACAAAAATGAGGACAGAGTTATTGTTTAGACAAACATCTCATCTCCAGCATTATCTGGAAGGTGCTCATTGAAACACCATGCAGCATCTTTGCTGGAAGACTGTATTCTCACTTCCCCCGCACCCATCAGCAGTCAAGCAGTAATCTGTATGACTTTACTAATGACATTATCTTCAAAGAGATTCTCTGACTGCATTCTTTCCTTACATATAGTTCTATTCAAGGTACTTTGTTCTCGTCATGATGACTGTTTTCCTGGTGAAACTTGGAGGAAAAGGTGCCTGAAAGTTCAGTCAACAATATATTGCTTATTCCATAGCATATACAAATTAAGGAAAACAGAAAGACATGTCACTGTTTAGAATTAAAGTATTATTATGCCGGAGGTAGAAAAAAAGACACAAAATAACTTCAATACCACTACTGCTCCCTTAACATCAAAAATCACATTCTTAGTAGTACAAGGCCTAACAAACCATACTGCAGAAAAATCTCCCTAGTGATGGTATCTAGATAGAAGTTTTTTAAAGTGAATATTAAGAATTAGAGCTTAATGCTTTATACTAAGAGTCTTTTTTTTTTTTTTTTTTAAACCAAACCTTCCATCTATCAGATTTTGGAAGCATAATTTTTAGATTGTTCAAAGCCCTTTCTAGAAATCAGCTAAGCAAAACATATTTGCCATCAGATAAACCTATTATGTATATGGTTATAGAAAATGGATTTGGAGTCGTTGAGGAACACTTCATAGCTAGAAGAAAAGATCATTTGAAAAGGATTACCTGTTGCTGGCAGCTGGAGGGGTATACAACTATCTTTTTGGGCAGTGTCCTCAGGTAAGGAAACGAGTTTTTTGGCAAGCACTGCAGAAATTGGTTGTACTAACAGTGTTGTGAGGTTTAGTCGATTTTGTCTGTAGCTTCCATCTTAAAAGACAGAAAGAAAAGAGCAATTTAGTAAATGAAAATTTGTCTTCTGCATAAACCAACCAACCAAACAAAAAAGTAAATATCTACAATACATCTTAGAACAATTGATTTAGACAAGCAGCCATTATTTTTACTTCCCTTACTGAAAAAAACAAAACATTAAAACAACCCTCTTCAAGAACACGTGCCACAAAATCACATGTACATCTTACAGTATTTGGGGAATAGTTCCAAAGGAAAGAAACTGTCAAAGAGTCCAAGCGGATATTAGATTGTATGTGACTTAAACACAACAAAGTAAATTGGTGCGTAGTTAAAGGAATCAATGAAAAATAGAATTACCGATCAGCAATAACTTTCAAATTCAAGTAAGAACTGAACGCACCCTTTCAGGGAAGAGCAGGCATTTAAATTGTCTGAAATCATACATAACTATCTGTCTGCACTGAACGATGCTACTACTGATGAGGCTGTTCATTTTGCTAGGGACACCAACATGTTTAAATTCTACAGAAGCTGTATTACTTAGCAATAAAACTGTTCAAGGGGCGAGCATCATACAAACAAGATTTCATGAGAACTTTGACCAGAAACACACCACTAAGGATGCATGTTGACGATACACTGGCAATTAGATGTGTTTCCTTGCATATACCAAAAAGCCGGAAAATTTTAATATATCACTTCCTCTTTTAAAGAATACAATTTGATCATTGCATTGACTCAAAGTGGGTTCAAGGCACCTAAGGTGACTGATTTATTTTATATTACAAATATATGTATTTATTTATATAAAAAATATATTTTTACAAGGTGACTATAATTTGTTCTGTGATGGACAGTTGAAGGCTCAGCTGAAGGAGGTCTGGAATAAGAGTGTACTAAACAGACAGACATGTCTTATTTATCAGAATACTTTACTCACAATTTTAACATCTTAAGAAGTCACAGCACAAACCTCACAGAATCAGCAGATTAATGCATATTTTTAAATCTCTCCTTAACTGAAAACATCCTGAATTTCCATACGCGTGACTGTCCAACATTTACGTGTGGGACGTTTTTTGATGAGATAATGGGATATTTTGGGAGACCAACTAGAAAAAAAAAAAAAAAAAAAAAAAAAAAAAAAAGGCAAACTCTGCACATGGAAATGCTCTAAAGCACTTCAGGACAAAACAGTCAACTTTTTCTCAACTATTTCAGATGGCCTAATAAAGGCATCACCTCTTCCCATGGGAAGCAATAATACTTTTGCAGATGACAAGCCCACCATGGAAAACGAGGAGGAGGTTCATAGCACATGGCAGAAACATCTCCAGAACAACCTGCAAAACTCTAAAAACCTTGCAATATACCTGCCCACACAGCATCTTTTCCAAACTTCCAACTAGAGATTCAGAATACAAGGCCTCTCCGTGAGACCTATATGAAACAAATACCACATTTTCTGCTGACATGGAGTTCTTCACAATCAGAAGGCACCCTTTACATTCTGTGTGACTACAGTTACAAAGGGAAGAAGCTATCAGAAATCAGCTGCACACATTCTACAAATTGTTTCTTATAAAATTACTATTAGGAGCATCGTTACTGAGCCACAATGTAAAAAAAACCCCACACATGCTCCTTTTTTTTTTTTTTTTCTTTCGTCTTAATATTTGTGCTCAAAGCTCCTGAGACTTCTCGCAGTATGTTCTTAATCATAATAGAAAAATTGACCAAGGCTATAACATTTAATTATGGAAGGGGGAAAAAAAAGAAAAAAAACAAAAAGAAGAGTTGTTCAGCTCTAATACGCAGTGGAACTTTATCAATGTTTCCTTTGAAAGAATCAGACAAATTACAGAATCAGACAATTAAAAATTATTAAGTGGAAAGGTGTAACTGGTTCAAACATAGTAATTTAGAAAAAACCTTCTGCCTTATCAAAGTTGGGCGGGGCTGAAAATATCCCTGAAAGCTGTTACTTCAGTAAATTGATGGTAAAATCAGTTTACTCAAGCTTTGAGTGTTTCTGGAATCAAAAAGCATCCTAAAATGTCCATCAGAGATCTGTAACTGAGACATTATTTTCTGTCTATTGTTTGTCAAACTGGATTACAGGAGCAATGAAGCTCAAAATGTTGCAAATGAAAATCATCTCTCCTTTCTCCATTTACCCACAATTTGAGCTTCACACCTGAGTAAACTGTGAAAGATACGCTTCTGAGAACAATCTACAGGAGAAAATCTCCCATGTTTAGAAATGAATAATTTCACAATATAAGATGGAATTTGAAGTATGGAACAACACACCACCACCACCACCCACCACCACTGGAAAAAAAAAAAAAAATCTAGAAAAGGAGACTCGAGTTATCTGGAAAAAAAAAACCCAACACTTTCTGATAGGAGGAATTCATAAGGACTTGCCTAGGCAAGTGGTAAAAGCTCTACAACGGAAATATTTTTGAAGAAAAAGTTAAACAAGCATCTGTCAGGAATGTCATAGATATGGTTGATCCCCTCCCTGAGGGAGGGTGCTAGATTAGATGACCTCTTGACATCTTTTCCAGGCCTGATTTCGATATGATTCTCAACTGAACTTCCTAAATTATTTACAAAAAAACCCCAGTATTGGAATCAGTAATAAAAAAATGCTTTAAGAAAAAAATAAAGTGTTTCTTTCCCTCTGCCAACCCTTTATTAGTTGCTATGAGAGTACTTTTTTAGGAGACTGAGGAAAGCCATCTGCATCATGATCAGGATTCAAAAGCAAAAGATTCAAGACCAATCTCCCCAGTAAAACACAGTGCACATTGAAAAATCTGGAGGTTTCCAGGGCTACTGGTTAAAGCACAATTATTCAGTGCTTAAATACTCATGGGCTTGATGCTGTCCAACTGCAAAACAGTGCAGTGCAACTTCACAACGAAACCAAGGTATAGAAAGAACTTTGCGAGATTCTTGCTTGCTCCATCCCTGCTTGGATGCCAAACTCCTTGGAGCCCATAGTGCTTTAAGGATCTGTGAGCACAACAAATGCCTTAAGAATAATTTAAGTTTGACATTTTACTTGTAATGAAATTTAGTTTTATAGCATGGAAATCTTCCAAGAAACAGAATTGCTTCGTCTATGCAAGTCTAACAATCTAACCGTGCCAGACCTAAAACCACTATTAATTTAAGAAAGACTCTAGAGAACATAATGGAACGCAGGAAGAAACAAGTGCTAATTAATTATTAAGTTAATTTTAGGAGCACAAAAAGAGGCAATCTTTAGAAAGCTTCTGCATAGAAAGTGATGACCACATTTCTATTTTTGCAGCGCCTGTGTTTTGTGCTTTCTTTTTCAATGCATGCACAAACCTTGAGCATCAGTTTCCACACTGCTCAGTTGGGGATGCACACTTGTAACCTAGCACTTCATAGCATTTTATCACTTAACTTACTGGTATTGGCAAGACGTCCTGAGATTTCTGAAAAATTTTTAATGGGATAACTTAAAGTAATACTTGTGTACCATATGCCACTCAATTCTTGATTGAAGTACAATTTTATTGATGTTTCAATGACTTTTGTCAAGGCTGAAAAGTCTGAGGCACATGAAACAGAAGAGAGTCACAATGTCATACATCTCTAGTCAAAATAATATTGCTTTACCAACAGCTTATTCAGTATTGTGCAACAAAGCTTTTATATATTTTTCTTTACAAAGTCTGTGCTATAAGAATCAACTTTCTGTTCATTTTATTTAAATTCCAGATTCAGAGAAAGATTGGACAGAATAATGTGTTTCATTGTTATCTGTTTATTAAAGCCATCCTCTTCCAGGATCTGACAAAACAAAAAGTTAATAGATAAAACTGTCTAAAATATTTACTGATGAAATTCATTAAAATAATTCTTTATATGACCTAAAATACTATTTTAATGATGTCCCCCTCAAAATATGGGAAAAGAGTAGAGTCTGACTGAACAGTGAACCATAATTGTACATACCTAAATCTTTGACTTTCTGCTGCATTAATAATAGAGCAGTATTAGTTTTGAAATATCTGAAGTAAATGGCTCATTAATTTTTCACCTTAAGCCTAATAGAAATTTGACAAACAGTTTTATGCTGAGAACAGACACTCCAAACAGGACTTCACAGCACACAATGAGAATAAATTAGAGCATGAAAAACAAAATGAAGTGCATTTGGTCAAACAAGATGGTTCTGTCATTCAACTGCCTGAAGTGAAGAGTTAGTTCAATGCATTTCTGTGAAAGAGGGATTCTTCCATTTATACATTTCCAGCATATATTCCAAACTCTCTTTTATCAGCACTTGATCTTGTATTAACCATGACAAAACCAAAACGTTTAAACTGACACATCACAGACATTTTATTATTTACGCTTTGAACTTCCATACAACTTGCCCTCCAACTTTGTTGATACACTCAATAGTTGTTAGGCTTCCACTGGTTCTCATGAAGCTAGTCACAATGATTTCTTTATACTTCCCTGCAAAAGCAGTTTATCTATGATTTTCCTGACTTAGATCTAATCACATACCCAGACTGAAAGGGACTGTGCAGTGCCTATTACAGGGAGACTCCGCCAGCTGGTTGGTGGCTTTAGGTACTAAAACCACATCACTACTGTTAATCATAGTAATTCTGCTACACAGCAGCTATTTTGTAACATCTTCAGCTACAGCTGCTCACAATACTATGAGCAGCATTTTTAAGACAGACTGGACTTTTCCTACTCAAAACTCAGCCTTCAATTAAGCCTTCACACTACCAATTAATACTGCTAGACAAGGTTTGCACTGTCACGTTGGTGCATTATACATCAAGACTTTGTTTTTTTTTTGTTGCTGCTGGTTTTGCACATTGCTCTTCCAATGCTTTTCCTAAGACAAATCTTATTGACTTCCTATATAATATTCAATGCCATTATTGGTGTGAGCATAGTCATACCCATATGAAATGGCATGATTTTGTTCAAGCAGATGCTTAGAATACAGATCCTGTCTAACCTCTTTTAAACCTCAGCAATGTCACTGACATATTTTTTTCCTTCCTAAATTTTCTCTTTGAACATGGGAAGAAAAACAAACTGATCCCAGCTGTTACTTCTTGTTGTAAATGGATACGGTGAGTCCAGAGAACAGGGGATACAGGAGCTGATCCAGAAAATCTGATACTGTTCTCCATCTTATGAACAAGAAATTCTGGGAAAGCCCTGCATCTGCTCAGTGTTTGCACTCTGAAACTTAGATACATGTTTTTCTGCTTACAAAGTCAAATGGGAGCTCTTCTTCCGTCTCACTATAGCAAAGAAAATGGTGCTGATCACCCTCCAAGTGCTTAAAATAGAAGTCAGAAGGAATTTTATTAATGGGAAGAAGACAACCATAGCTTCAGACTTGCAGAGTATCTTAAGAGGTATAAGCTAAAAATATCAGTAAGGGTAAGAAAAATAAAATAAAAAAAAAAAAAACAGAGAAGTGTTACTCATGAGAAGAGCAGAACCTGGAGCAGATGCCTATGGAATAGAAGTTCTAACGAGTTTCCTGATGTCTTTATTCAGTTCTCTATGAATTATCCACTAGAATTACAGTGTGGAACATACATCAATTTTGAAGTGCTTTGCTTCACTAGACACTGGTAGTAATAGGGAGGAAGAGAAAAACATTCGCTTCTCTTTTGTAAAAAAATGGAACTTTGAAATTCTGCAACTGGGATTTTAACAGCAGCCCTCACTAAGGACTTTAAAAACAGTTTTACAGGCAATGAAGCATGAGACAATGAACTGTTCTGTCAATTACAACAGCATTGTGGCAGCTTGCATTTCAGGATGCATGACTGACAAATGGACAAGGGATGCTTAGAACTACGTACTGATTTGAGATATGGGGGAGAAAGATGGCTGTGCCTATAAGAGGTTTACACAAATTTACAGAAAGTACAGAACTTTAAAGGGTATGAGGATCACCTAGAAGGAAAATCAGTTACTGAGAGTACTCAGAAAGTATTTGAAAAATATTTTCAAATATTTCTTTGCATTGATGATGGATAAAAAGACCTCTTTAAAAACACTTAAAAAAAAAAATATCGACATTCTCATGACACCAAGAGTTATCAAAAAAAGTTTAGAAGAAGAACAAAAATATTAAGCCACCTGTGACAAACTCCCAAGAGTTAAGATCATACATTCATTGATACATACAAGAATACATAACATTACCCAGATGTTATGCTTTACAAAGTATATCCACTGTATTATGTTTACATCATATTTTATCAGCGGAGTGGGTGCAAATCTAGGCATAGACTACCCAAGACTGTTTCTTTACACAGATTTCTGTTGTCCTTAAAAATAAACCTAGAATAACTATAGCTGATATGTTAAGAAAATATACCTCTACAACCCACTACCATTTTTTCCCCTCCCTCTCAAGAAAATGTGCTTAACCAATAGGAAAGAGAAAAAAAATGTCCCTCCCCTGTCCTTTAGTGGAAATCACCCTTGTCTTAATGCCTACTTAATGTACTTTAAACACATTCAGTCTTATTCCTTTTTAATATAAACAGAATAAAAAGCAACACATTAATTTTGTAAAAGCAAAAATGCTTTGACACTCGTGACGCAGAAACATCTCATTAATCCTGCTCTTCCCTTCTAAAAATATTTAATAACATGGCAAGAACAATGAAAAAAAACAAAATAAAAACCCCCAAACCACACCAATTGATGTGGAAGCTTTTCCTTTTTACGCATCCTACAATTGTGTAACCACTAAGCCATGAAAGAAAAGAGCAGAAAATATTACAAATAGCTACAATATATTCTTACATTTAGTAACAATCAAATGTAGCATGGGTGAAAGGACAAGGTAATTCTCAGTTCTTCCTGTGTTAGCAAATGCTGGTCTCACTACTGAACTAACAGAAACTCTCCACTGACAGACAGCAATTTGGGCCATGTGGCATAGAAACTATGATCCATCCTTTTGACGGTGATGGTAGATATTTAAAAGGATTGACAGAAGTTGTATAGGTTAGAAGACCGAAAATGAATTGCCCTCAATACTTTAAAAATAAGCTCATTTAAAAAAATCCCAATAATCATAACCTTCAGTTTCTGCACAATTTGTTCTTTGCATGCATACTGAATTAAAACCGGTGCCTTCAAAACTTTGCTTTTTAATTTTGGATCCTCTCTTAGGTATTATTGATACCAAAACAGCTGCTTAGCATCTTCTACCTTCATTAAATTTAAGAACATAGGTACACCATAAGAGGCTGTGTGTGGAAATAATCAGTGCTAAAAACATTGCAAACACTCAAGAACATAAGCCAGGCAAAAACCTGACCAGAAACTGCTGCAATCATATTATGAGTTTTAAATTAGATAGTAAGTATCATAAAGTGCTGCCAAACTAAATACTGTAATTGTAACTTAAACTTTAAATCTTTGCACCAAATTAGTGATTCAACCTAACATGATAAAATAATTCTACCACAAATTTATTTTTAACTGATATTCAGTATTTTCCTAAACCACTGAGGTAACAATTAAATGGAATTCAGCAAAACTGCTTGAAGTGATTGCTCTGATGTTCAGAATTACTGCATAATTCAAAATATTAAGTATCAGATATATATTTGGGTTTTGGTTTTTAATCTTTCTCTTAGAGTAAAACTACTTCATGAATCCTATAGCTGCAAGCCTACATTCGAAATAAACCTATCTGTTGCTCCCAGAAAATATATCTCCCAGACTATTAGCTATATGAAGGTTTTGATCTGGAGGGAAGCACGTATGTAGACATGTGTGGATGAGGGAACATAAATCAAATTGATGTACTAAGCTTGACACAGGTGGCTTTTAAAACTGAAATATTATAGAATATGTTGAATTCAAGTGCCAAAGACATTATAGAATTTGTTATCAGTTTCATTGAAAAAAATAAAATACTTTGGTCTGCATCTGAGAGCTATATATCTTGGGACAAGTACAGCCCTAACTCAAGTTTACTGTCTTGACTGTGGCTGTTCTATGAATGAATTTGGCTTGCTCTGTTGAAATGGACACAGAAAACATCATTGGACCCCACATTCTGCTACTGTAAGGTTGGATCATTCCCGTTAATATTTTCTGAAAGGAAGAATTTTGAAAACATTAAAATTATGTAAGAGTAAGGAACTATGTAAGTGCCATGAAACCTATTCCATGCTTTGTATTTTATAATATAGTTAATGGACAATCATTAGTCTTGAACATAAGCACTTTACATTTGCTTCCATGATGTTTTTTACCTCCAAGGTAAGTAAATGTCGTTTCTTTTAAAAAAGAAAGTTACAATACTCAGATTTTATAACTGCCTTTTCCAGTGTGCAGTGCCATATTCCAGTTGGACCTTATGCAGTTTCTGATACTGGTTTCTTTTTCCTGTCTGGTAGCAGCCCTCGGTGAGACAAACGGCAATGATGACAATGCAGCAGCTCTTGTATTCTGAGTGGGTAAGCAGCTTTTCCGTGGTTTATGGCTATTATAGTACTTGGCTGGTTAGTCTCCCTCCCATGCTTTTTGAAAAAGATGCAAGGATGAGAATAGGGAATAACTGGAATCGGTCAGTTTATGTTTGCCCTGCAGAACCAAACATTTCTTTCTCTCCTGGCAAAAGGATCCATGTAGCCACCAAGCATGGGTATCCAGCTCAACAGTGGGAGAATTAAGTTACCCTAGCAGATAAGGCCCAACACACCACCTGTACGAATTGTTGCCCGTTAACCACTTCAGGAAATAATCAACTTCTGGCACATTCAAAAGTTAATGGGTTGGTCTTATAGCTTGTTCCCTCATGAAATAAACCTAAGTTTTGTACACCAGTGATGGCCACTATAGAAGAAACAAACAACAAACATGACAATAAGACAGTGAAACATACTTCCTTCCCTTCAGTGCTGATGAAGACTAGAAATAGCAAAATAACTGTCTTGCTTTAGGTGAAATATGTTTGCAGCAGCCAGAATATACATCAGGTTACATATGCCATCACTGTTCTTGTTACAAACAAGCATGGAGTCCTGTTTACTCACAATAATAAGATTTATTGTTATTAAAAATAATAAAAGGCCTTAAAACACTCTACAAGGAATGGAATGGAAATAGAAAATCTCTAAGAAAACATTGAATGTGACAGGTTTAGGATACCAATTATTTTGTTTATAGCATGTAGTGAATACCGCTATGACTCAGAAACACGTGCTGTCTGTATATATTTGGTGGGCAACACAAAATAAAATTGCATATGTTTTGTGGTACACTATGCTTTTCTTACAATTATATCTCTCTCTGATTTATTCTTCCATATTTGTTTGAAAAAAGTTACATTTTGGCTTCAGTTTGATTACATATGGGGTCATCCAATGGTTTCAAGTCTCTCCCATGTCCCACAGCTTGTTACTTACTCCTGTCCTCACACTGCAGTGCCATTAATTGTGCCAGCACGATTGTTTCAGTGGCCATACTATGAACCAGATAAGCAAACTTTCTTGAAGTTCTTTAGAACTAGATCAGTTCAACAACCCATATCACAGCAATGCTCTTAACAGATAAACCAGCAGAGTAGGAGGTAAGCTGGGACAAGGAGGTAGATGTCATGGCAGGAATTCCTCCAATGCTCCCAAAGCCTTGTATTATCAAACCATAATTACAGAGGATACTCTTGTCCTCTAATACACAAAGTGACTATTCCTTGGCACAGAATGACACTTAAATAAGCACACAAATTAAAAAGCTACTTACAGTTGTTTGTTTGTTTAAAAAAAAAAAACAAACAACAAAACAGAAAAAAAAACCTTCAAAATTTCCATTTCCTCTAAGGTTCTTATTTTTCACAAAAACGGCTTACATATTGATTTGTAAGGGAGCATAACCTCACCTTAAATTTTAAAAATCAGAAACTGATAATACAATCCTTATATAGGAAAAAACCTCAACCAGTTCCTTCTGTGTTTGGATATGGTTTATAAAATAATTATATGATAAATCTATCATAATAATGAAATAGTTAAGTAATAACCGATCAAAAATAAGGTATTAATGAAAGGTCAGATCCTAATGGACGGATGCCTCCATACACACAACTATGTAATCAGAATGAAAAGCAACAAGAATCCCCTTGTCAGCACAAGGACTATTTTAAATACTGAATTACAGCACATATATTGAATCAGCATTCTCTAGACGTTTTTGGTTCATTCCTGCAAAGGTTATAGCAAACCAGCAGTACATCTTCACTGTCTGCCCATATGTCAAAAATGCTGGTTTACACATGCTCTGTTGACATAGACCTCAGCAATGATTACTGTTCAGTTTGGGCTCTAGAGCATTTCCAACCACATGCCAAAACCTCTCTGGGCAACCTCTTTCAGTGCTTGACCACCCTCACCATTAGAATACCTTTCTTTATGCTTAAGCCAAATTTGTATTTCACCTGTGTGTAAAGTCGGGTGAATGGTCGGTTTAAGTTATAAATATGACCTGTTTGTTTAATAAAGTGAGCATGGCATGTAGCCATATTGGTGTGATTGTCGTGATTTGGCCGACTCTCCACGGGGGACCCTCTTCACTGATACAGCCCAGGCTGCTGTTGGTCACCTGTGCTGCCAGGCCACATTGCTGGCTCGTCCTCACACTGTCTACTAGGACCCACAGGTCATTTTCTGTCAAGGTGTGCTCCAGCCAGACATCCTACACTGGTGTGTAGGTTTATGTCTCCCCTGTGCAAGACACTGCCTTTCCCTTTCTTGAACTTAATGAGATTTCTGGCAGCCCATTCGTCCAGGTTATTGAGGTCCCTCTGAACGGCAGCACAGCGATCTGGTGTGCTGAGCTGCATGCAGAACAGCAGTCCTGAAGCCTCAAATGATTGTGTTGCCTCTTCTGAATTTCAGATAAAACAAGCAAGTAGTGTTTTGAAATGTTTGCTAATCAGTAACAGCAGACCCTAACTCCATCCACAGCAAATGGAATAGGTAGATATAGGGATACATTGATAATGGCATACTCTGGACTATTAAACCTTAAACTATCAGGGACGCAGCTGTCTGAAACAAGTGTCTTCCCAAAATAATGCAAAGTGTTGCAGTCAGAAGCACTTACTTTATCCATCTAAAGCAGCAATACAATTTCTAACTCGTAACTTAGACCTCACACATAAGAATGGATGGATTTACAAAAAACTCTTCTGTATCTAAACTCACAACATTTTGGGAATTAGAGAGAACCAGGGAGTCAGATACAAACTGGTTTGTTGGCTTTTTTCCTTACAAAAGAATTAATTGGTGAATACTGGTGCCCAGCTAAGTCTCCTGTAACACTGTAATAAGCATCCCTGACATGCTATAACATTGTTGAAACTTTTTTTAGGCATTACAGGTTAATTTAAGAAAACAGTTTAAAAACAAGAAAGCCTCTAAAAATTCTGTCTAAAAATGATATAAAATGCATACATCTCCTCTGTAAGGAAGTTGCAGTGTTGATTTGACTAGTATGATCTTAACGCCAAAAAATTTTCTAACAAGATAAATCTACTAATAATCAACGTCTACTAATTCAAAATATATTAATACCATTTAACTTTGTTTTAGTGGAGCATGCCATTGGAAATTCAGTGGTCCTTGTTTTCAAGTTAAATTCTGACAATATGTATCAAAGGCATACAAGCAGTTAAAAATAAATCTCTGGTTGCGTCTTGTTCTAAAGGGCCTGCACCCATTTCAAAAGAAGTATGCTTCAATACAGAGAAGAAAAATCAGTGTTTTTAAAAAGCCAGATTTCAATGAAAGTGTTCCAAGTTCTGAGTTCATTTTTAATTTATTAATCCTTCACCTACAAAATCAGATATAATAGATACATTTAGTCAGGTACCAGTAATAATTTAATTACAATTATGGAAGAAAAAAAAAATATCCTGGCAAGTCAAGCTCAAAGTTTCATTTTCTAGAATGAAGATATAGGAGAACCGGCTAAATGCTAGAGCTCAGAGTTGCCATCAGTGGCGCGGAGCCTGGCTGGAGGCCTGTAGCTAGTGGTGTTCCTCAGGGGTTGGTGCTGGGTCCAGTCCTGTTCAAGTTACCCACCAATGACCTGGGCGTGGGGACAGCGTACCCTCAGCAAGTTAGCTGTTGATACAAAAGCGGCAGGAGCAGCTGATACACCAGAAGGCTGTACGGCCATTCAGTGAGGCCTGGACAAGCTGAAGAATTGGACGGAAGGGAACCTAATGAGGTTCAGTAAAGGCGAGTGTACGGTCCTGCACCCAGGGAGGTACCGGCCCATGCACCAGCAGAGGCTGGGGCTGACCTGCTGGAAGGCAGCTCTGTGGAGAAGAACCTGGGAGTGCTGCTGGGCAGCAAGTTGCCATGGCCAACAGTGAGCCCGGGTGGCCAAAAAGGCCAATGGGATCCTGGGGGGCACTAGGAGAAGCATGGCCAGCAGGTCAGGGGAGGTGATCCTCCCCCTCTGCTGCCCTGATGAGGCCACATCTGGAGCGTTGTGTTCAAGAGAGACAGGGAACTACTGGGGAGGGTCCAGCATAGGGCTGTGAAGATGATGAGGGGACTGAAGGATCTCCTTATGAGGAAGGGCTGAGAGAGCTGGGGCTGTTTAGCCTGGAGAAGATTGAGAGGGGATCTTAGCAATGTCTACAAATACCTTAAGGGTGAGTGTCAAGAGGATGGGGCCAGGCTCTTTTCAGTGGTGCCCAGTGACAGGACAAGGGGCAACAGGCACAAATTGAAACACAAGAAGTTCCATCTGAATATGAGGAAAAACTTCTTTACCTTGAGAGTGACTGAGCACTGGAGCAGGCTGCCCAGAGAGGCTGTGCAGTCTCCTCTGGAGACATTCAAAACTTGCCTAGACATGACTCTTTGCAACCTGCTCCAGATTAATCTGCTTTAGCAGGGGTCCAGACTAGATGATCTCCAGAGGTCCCTTCTAATCCTGACCATTCTGTGATTTTGTGTCTGAAGATCCTTAATTAGTCCTGTTTATAGTACAGAGTGGAGAATCATAGAATCATTTAGGTTGGAAAAGACCTTTAAGATCATCAAATCCAACCATTAACCCAGGACTGATGTAACTGTAGAAAAGGAGCTATGCTCTGAAAATCCTAAAATTCTGAATCTATGGAACACCTTGTAACATGTAATGGTTCATTTTTGGAATTGCAGAGCACAGACAAATAAACTATAATCTATTTGCAGTGCTCCTCAGAGATATAAACACTGGTATTTAATTTACTTAATAACTTGCCTATGTATTTGCAATGTTTTATTACGTTCATGCTGACTACTGCAAAGGCTGCATTCAGCTTTAGTAGGCAATTACAAACACCCTTGAGAAAGGGATTTTATATTGCACACAAGAGCACATCATATCTAAGTATTCATTCACACACGGAGCCCTTGGCCCTAAAGGATTTCTGAACCACTTCTATTAAGAAGCTTTGCATCCTCACTAAGGTAACATATACAATTGAGCTTGTGTTACCTGAGATGACCATACAAAATAAGTAACTGCTGAAATACCGGGTTTAAGGAGCTAGTTAATGTTTAGGCTAATCCCCCTGAAATTCAAGGACAATTTGAGATAGGAAGATCAGACAAAATAGAAAATTGGGTGATACTTAAAAAAATACTTTTGTTAAGAAGGTCAGAGTAGCAGTATCACTTCAGAAGATTATATTTAAGGCCATGTTTTAAATTGTAAATCAGTGATAAACATAAATTCCTATACATATATTTAAAAACATGCTGCTTAGGATTTTTTTAAAAAGTAAATACTTAAAAAGAACAGTTCCATAAACATAATGAACATGTAATGTTTGCAATAGCCAAATATAGTTACTAAATTCTGCAGAAAATAAGAATATTACATTTTGAATTATTACTTAAAACTAATTTAAATGAAAGTGTTCCTTTCAATCATCCAGTGTTTTGAAGTTTATTTCCAATGCCGGAGACAATTTGATGTTTGGCTTCTCTGAATTACAGTAACTCCTTATTACTTCATGAAATGTATTTCCTAGTCAATTCAATGAGGCCTTCACAGATATCAAACAATGTGTACCCATATCTCCCATACCATGCTACTGCCAGATAACAGTTTGTATTTCCACAGCTGTAAATTACTGCATTGCATCTTCCACTACTTTCTTGCTGGGTTTTTTTTTGTTGTTTGGTTTTGTTTGGTTTTTTTCTAATTATTTGGTTTGTTGTTTTTTTTTTTTAGCTAGTTTACATTCACATATAAACTAATATATTCACTGACTGTAACCTGTTAGTGGAGTTTTGTGATCTCAAGTTTTTAAAAAGAGAATGATCTGAAAAAGACTAACCACTGTAATAAAACAAAATAAAAAAAAACTCAAAAGACAAAAAGAAAATATAGCACTAGAACAATGAAAAATGAAAGTGAAAAACAACAGAAACTTTACAGAACAAAACTAAACATTGAAAAATAGGTATCTGTCTCATTATCTAATAAAAGTCACAGATTATAATCTTCTAATAGCCATTCAGACCTCCATGAGAATTAACTTGATAATGCATATGCAACTATCATTACATATTCTTACCTGCTCCACAGGTAAGTTTTAGTTGGCAAAATTAGTTGGCAATAGTTTTTAAACATTAAAATCAGTGATCTTCAAAATCTATTTCTAAAATATCTTTATAGCATTATATATATAATTTATATATATAAAAATATTTTCAATTCTCTATTGGATATTTCAAAATGAGTTTTTTTACCTGCTTTGATGCAAAATGAAGCTACTAAATTCGGGAACCCAAAAGTTATCAGTCTCAGTAGCTTTGACTTTTAAAGGCATCAGGGTAATTGTGTAATCCTAAAGTGACTTTTAGTGGCCCGTTTTCCCCTTAGAATCTCAATGTGTAAGTATACTATCCCTTTATTTCTCCCTTCTAAGTGACTAGTATGACATACCATAGTAGTCATATAGTGGACCAGGCACATCAATGTCTCTGCCCCCCAAAGCTGATACTGATTACCAAATACTGAAATATTTAAGTAAGCAGATACATTTGTTCAACTGATTAAACATAATGACACCCCCACCCCCAGCCCCCCAGTATCTTTAGTTCAAAGGATTTAAAAACTCTTTTTAATTTAGCCTTTATTGTGTTCTAAAGATGTCTGCCTACACACGTGGTATTTTGTTTAAACACTACCTTTCAGAAGCAAAATACAAGCAAAGAAGTTCCGTACATTTTTCCCATTATGTCAGGCAGGCTTAAAACATTGTTTATAGTTAACACATACATGCTATCCTTATTCATTTTCAGTCCCTTCTTGTGTCAAAAAAAATATAAAGGCAAGACTGTACAGCTCCCTCAGAGAACACACTCTTCCTAGCTCATTTCTTACTGCAAGATGAGAACATGAGCAAGACTGAACTGCTCATGTTCCTTTCTATAGTGTTAAATGTGGAGAGCTTGCTTGGGTCACAGGTAAATCAGGAAACCCCTGCCCCCCCCCCCCCCCCTCATTTTTACAGGAAAGAACATAGAAGAATCCCAAAAGAGCAGTGGAGGAGAAGAAATCAATACATGTCTAGCTTAATTTTGACTGTTACCCTGAAGCTTAATGAATTTTAAATGATACCTAGAAGCATATAGAATATACAGACTGACAGAAATACCTATGCAAATCCTACTCTGCCTAACAGCTGGACCTGAACTAAACCACTGAAAACAAGGCAACTCTCCTCCGTCATTTGTTATAGAAAGGGTAGTACTGCAAGACAATATAATAATACACTACGGAAGATGCTCCAGATTCACCACTACTTTCATGTAAGCGCTAGCAAAGAGCTCGCAGCAAATAAATTGTTTTCAAAAGCTGAAACTGCAATGGACCAGACTGTCCACTTCTTTAAAAACATGGAGGTCCATGGAAGAAACATTAATCAAACTATCTACAACAACTGTACCAGGAAGAGGAGCTGTTTATGCTACAGATCAGTATCAAGAACAACATTCCTCATTTCATTTTTTTCATCAATGTTACAGATATTTGCAATGGTGGCATCTTGAAAACTTCATAAATGTGGCAGTTCTTATAAAATTTTTCATGATTTACTGTTAAAATTTATTCTCCTGTGATAACTCTAAGGACTACTCCTGTTTCTGAAGATGGGACCTCAAGGTTTCAAAGAATCACAGCATCCGCATCTATCAAGACAACTCTTGAAACGTCTTAAGTTAGATATACAGAAACACCCATGAAACCTACAAGTTCCTGGGACTCAGAACTTGTGTGTGTGTCTGGATCTTACAGTAAAACCACCTCATACAGGTTTCTGGTTCAGTAACTAAGATGGAATGATGGCACAGCTATCTAAGTAGACTAAATTATGGCCTACAAATACATGCACACGCATGTGTGCGCACCCCCCCCAAACCCCCACCCTGTCACATGAAATAGACAAGCCTCCAGCTACCATTGACAGTGACTGGTCCAGAACTAGAAGCAGAATAGTCATGTTTCTGGACAGCATAGTCTGGACAAATAAATGTTATCTATAAGTAGAGTTAACAAGTTCTGATGTGCTGTTGTACTAACACCAGCCTTACCCAGGATTTTTTTCAATGGCAAAAGACAGTGTTACTCTCCTACGCCACTCAATCATTATTGTAAGGTTCATTCAGCACTTACTTCAAAACATGCTTGATAATCTTACCCTTAGTGTTGCCTTTATTCTGATTCTATTACTGTTCTGTTGCAATTCAGTTCCAAGGATTTTTTGCCTGAAGTTACACAAAGTTGCACAAAGCTGGTAAGCTATCACCACAACTTTACAGTAGATAACAGATGCTCTTGACTCCATCATATTGCTAGCACAAACAAATATACAGAAATATGGTTCACTGAATGAAACAAAGAAATAGAAATAAAAAGAACACATGGACTATTATAACAATATGGGTTAAAGCAGTTACTTTCATAAAAAGAATGTGTCACAAGTAATCATCACTTCCATGTTATTCCCTTTCCTTCTAAGTAATGGCAAAAATAAATAGATGCCACATTTGTAAATTCCACTGGCACCGTTCCATCAAAGTAATACATGATGTATTATGTGATTGCCTCTACAATACGTAACATCATTCATTATTGTCACAGGTACTGTATTTCATGCAACTTTGCAAACCAGTATTTGCAGCTTTACAATAAACTATTTCCTGCCAATAGTGTTGTAAGAAAGTTGCAATTTGTCCTCAAGTATCTGTTTTCAGCTCAGAAAATATATTTATAGCCACTCAAAGATAAATTATTATTTTCCCATGCACTCGCTGCAGACATTTAATTCTCAAACATGATATTCTGTATGAAAGTACTCAAGTTGGTGAGACAGAACTGACTGAACATTTTAGTTATCCATCACTGTTCGCTATAAGGCCAACATTTAAGTATTCCTTAACAAGATTTCAGGTTATCAATTCATCATTTCATTTTACTGCCTGTAGTTCAACTGCAGTAAACAAATCTAGTATTAAAGTAATAACAGATCAGAGGGGAAAGCTACTGCTTTAGTCTGTAGATAGAACTGATCTTTTTGATTGAGTTTGTACTTCATGTGTGGCTTTTGCACAAACATCAACACAATAATTACATGGGAAAGATACTAAATGCTGTGAAACAGGCAAAAAAATAATCTACTACATGAAAAAGAAGAAACTATTACTTTTGCTACAACTATTTTTATTAAAATGAAACTTTACTCAGTTTTGTTTTAATCTGGTTAAGCAATTCTAAGCCCTGTTAACCTCTAAAAATAAATTCAAAATGTAGCTCAGGACTAAGCACCGAGAAGGCGTTTGAAAGATGTTCCATTAGCTTCTTGACAGTCACAGTCCTCTCAGTCGTCACTGCTGAGTACATAGTTTCAAAGCTAGCTGCTGAGAAGACACTAAATACATTGTAATTAAGCAGATGTATATATAAAATCCTGTGCTTTTTGTTTGCACCAATTTGATAGGAAACAAAAATGAAGGAACCAAGTCCTTGTAAAAAATCTGGCCCCTTACTTGATTCAGTTCTCAGAAAAATCCAATCCTGCTTCTGAGAGGCAGTTGAAAAAGTGGCATTAACTCTTGAGAAGTGTTAAAGAGCTAAGAGGAAACACAGAAAAAGGAATCCCGAAACGATCAATTACCCAAATTATTTAATAAATTAAAATGAATTTGCTACAGGCTATTATTTATCTTCCTTGCCGAATTCTCTTGCACATATAATTAGATAGTACAGGACCTGTACTGATGAAATTTCAAGTATCTATAAACCTATATAACTTAACCACAAAATTAAATTTTGAGTTAGGTATACAAACAAGTTCGAATAATAATTTTCCCATCCGAGCTTATTGAGCAGAATAAGATATTGCCTGAGATTAATGGAGCTAATTATACCTCCTTTAAAATCAGTTCAGTAATTTTCTGTCTCCTACTGTAAGTAAATATTTCAAATTTTGTTTGTTAACCTCTAGCTTAAGTTCCCAAGAATAAAAACCTCAGAAACAAATCTATTTAAAATCTAATGAAAAATGGTTTATTTTTCTACCACTGGTTGGAATTGTGCTCGTTAGTATTTGCTCCCTATATTATGGCTACTAAATTTTAAAATGAACCTATTTTCTTCTGTTCCTGGAAATCTTTAGTCAATAAACTACAAGCCTCCGCAAACAACCACAAATATAAACTTAATTATTGCTGTGGATTTTTTTCTGTCCTTCACCACACTTGAAGCCCTTCATATTGATGTACTTTTTGAACTCGGCATGTAACTGTATTTTTCAAGCTGTAATTAATAAAGCATTTTCTTAAGAATATATAAGTCATGCCCAGGATTAATATTATAAAATCATTCCATGTAGATCAAAAGCTTCTTAAAATCATCATTGCATTGTTTCTCACAGATTTTGGAAAAGGTGGTTTTTTAGAGGAGTATTGGTCACATTCAATGTGCGTGGAATTTGCATTAGATACCTCGGTATCCAAAAGTCTGTGGTTTTTTTGAAGTACTTCCAAAGGGACTTCATCAGGCCAAAGGAGGAAATGAAACTGTCTGTTACACTCTCTTACTCAACTCTATACTCAGGGCAGCTCCCGAAAGACATGACTGATGTGAAAGAGATCCTGCACAGCAAGGGCAAAGTCTACCCTGAAGCCTCCTTAATCCATTTTTTAACCATAAACACACTCAGATACACATATGGTACCTTTTGCACAAGCTGCCGCAAGACTGTATTTTCCCTACAAGACAAACTAATTTCATTATGGTCAGATAACTTGACACTTTCAAAAAAGGCCAACTACCTGAATTAGAGCTGGAAGCCTAGATATGGAAATTTCCTCAGATAGAAAATTACACAGTCCACTGAATTATCAAAAGACTGAAATAAATCAGACTAATTTCTGAAATTGTGAGTGCGTCTTCAGAGCAACTTTTAAAAATATATACCCCTCATTAGCTTTAGTGTTGTTGCATGAAGTTCTACACCAAGTGTACTTTCAACTGTGGTGCTTCTTATCTATATATAATTTAAAAAGAACAGTGAAAGCTGCATCAGAGGTTTGCTCCATGTCAGCAGATGCAGCTTTTCTATATGGAACACACCTGCAATTAATAACCTAAAGGTATTTGTTCAAAATGCAAAATACCAGAACTCCTCATTAGAGGTGCTGCAGAAGAACTAATGATAATCAAGACCTAATGCATTTCCAACATATACATTAAAATTAATTATGAGCTTGATGGCACAATTCTTCGGCTTGAATTATGTACAAAGTCAGTCTTGCAATTAGAATTGGATTGTTCTGCCCCAAAATTTCATAGAATTTTTTCTGATAAACAGTGTACATTTGTCTTGAAATAGCAAGCGGAAATTAAAAAACAACTACATTATGGATTAGTTATTGTGACATTAGCCTTCTTCAAACCACCCCAGCAATTTTTAAAAAATTCCAATTCTTCTAAAAATTAAAGATAATACACAATATTGCATTGTGTTAAAGACTTAAGTCACACCCTGGCTTTGCAAAAAGTGAAGGTATTTCATCTGGCGCAAGTACTTGTCATTAAACAAGTCATGAGAAGTTTCTTGTCAAACCATAGGTTTTATAGAATGACTCTGAGTACCTCAACTTAATAATTACTCATAACTCGGTATACAAATCATAAGTTTAGTCAAATTCTACAGCAATATGATTACAATAAAATTTCTGACAGCTACCAACAATGACCTCTACGTGCTAAGAGTAAAGCTATGCCAACTTGTATTGAAATACCATTCATTTCCTTGACCTACCCCATAGTTATTATGGTGACGTATAGAAAATAAAGTGATAAAAGAAAAAAAACACCACTGTAACTGCAAACTTTTCAATTTTCCTCAAAATATGCACAAGATTGAATTCAGTAAAGACACCTTGTAAATCCCCAACTCAACAAAAAGCAATATATATATCTGTTTACTGCTCTGCTCAGGTTCATTACCTGTAATTGTATTAAAAATTGTATGAAATGTGCAGGATTCAGACTAAAATCCAGAAAAACTTTTAATCTGGTCAAACAACGAAATATTTTCCTATTTGGAATGGATTTAGCTGTTGTGAAATTAATGGTAGCCCTCAGTGAATGCTTTCATGCAAAATCAGACTTTAACCTCCAATTTTTTTCAGATCTTATGACAAAGAGGTATAATATTTATATCATTGTTCAATACTTACAATTGTTATTTATATACTATCATTATATCAATAACTTTGAGATCTTCAAAGCAACACATAACAAAATGTTAACCAATTGTATTAAAAAATCCTCTACATTTAAGTGTTTACACACAGTAAGATATTTTGCACCACGAGGGTTCTGAAAAGCATTTGCAATTTTGAATAGACATCTCCAGAACAAGACAGGAATTCTGGTACTCCTCAATTCAACACCTCTAGCTTGCAAAGTGAAACAGCACATTCTAACTTCTAAAGTAACCAAACCAACAAAAGGCACACAGTTAATTCAATGCTCATTGAACTCCACAATATGCATTACACTATAGACCAAGTGTAATCAAAAGCGAATAGAAAGGTTGGTGTCAATATAATTTAAAATGCAGGGGAAATCATATTGGTCAAGGATTACTTCTCTGGAAAGTACCCAGGAGGAGATTTACACTCACTAGATAAAAACTATCTCTTCATTAATGGTTAAATATATGCATATTAACATCAAATCTTAATCTCAAATCACAGTGCGGGCATTTGTAGCACCTGAAAAACCAGGAAGTCCATGGTGGGGGAAGTGAGTTCTTACATATATTACAGCAACCTTAACCTTTTTTTTTTTTGAAAAAAAATGGGAGGGGGAAAAAAAAAAGGCAAAAAAACCCCCACAACACCAAAAAAACCAACCCAGAAATCCAACCTTTCAAAGTAAATTACTTATCTCCAGAATGATCCATAACAAGGCCAGGACAATATATTTAATCAGAATGACTATTTGAAGTAAATAGTACTTTAATGAGAATGTCAAGAAGGTATCTATGGATCAACGTCATAGGAAGGCAAAGCTGGAACTTGGCAGTTAACCCAATTCGCATGTGCTCCACTCCTGCTATAGCTATATTACAAAGTGGAAAGAGAAACCCACATGACTTCTGGCAACGTTCTCATCAGTAATATTCAAGCAACTAGGGAGCGCAGACTTAACAGAACTCTGCATTTAGAATCTAATACTAAGGATTAGTATGCAGCTCACCTATATTCATCTGTAAAATAAGTTCTGGAAGGTGTTCGTAACTATATTTAGGACACTCAGATACATAGATTGGGTATGCCAGGCAAGCTGTCACATTTAGTGAATGAGGATTAGAAATTCACTGTGGGAAGAGGGAGTTCTGTATTCCTTGCATCTGTAGGTAGAACCTATATTAACATAAATGGGTTGTCACACTCTACATTCATATGAATGAATTCTTAAGTAAAATCCAGAGTTGAGTCAAGCTTAGTTATATGACAGACTGGCTAATAGCAAACATACTGACAACGAAGACTTTTCTACATTTTTATGCCTTTTCCAGTTCAAAGTCTAATCTAAAAGATCTCTTAAAACCAATTTATTCAAGTAAAGACGGTGGAAATTGTCAAAGCTTTTACAATAGTAAACATCTGTAGGAATGGAATTTAAGGTTTCAGAAGTGGTGCAGGTTTTTGATTCATTTGACTTCAAAGACAAATCACCCAGACCTACCTTTAACTGTGTAATAATTCATCTTCCTCACTGCAATGTTTTCAATTCAGAAGGAATTTTTCTTTAAACAAATAAATGAAAACCAGATATCACTTGTATTACGTCACCTCCCTGTCATATCTAAGGTTTATTACACATCACTTAACAAATGCTTGCCTAAGTTACCTCACAGTAAGATTTCTCTCCCTGGTCCTCCCTTTCACAGCAGGAGCCTGTCAAGCCCTTACAGTATCAACCCAAAGTCTCTCAATAATCCATAGTTCCTTGCTTACTTCAGGACAACTGAATGGCACATAAATTTAAATGGCAGCTATTACTGAGCATCTGACCCCAAACATAAACATTCTGTTAAGTACTAAGGTAGTTTATATTTTTTTTCCCCAGGTAATACACTGTAAAATGTTGTGTTACAAGAGCTACATAATCTGAATGTATGTTCATAGTCACAGGATCAGAATATTTACTAGTACAAACTAACAAATTTTTAACGCAGTCAATTTATACCTGCTTATGACTGACTGAACAAATACTCACATTAACATTCTCAGGTCAAGATTCTGAAGATGTAACTGGACATGTAGTGTTTAGCCTGAAATATTTTCAGGAATGCTTGTTTTAAAAAGAATTTTAATGATCAATGAAATATGGACTAAAAAAATAAATCTCTGAACATTATGATGAATAATTAATTGTATTTCAAAACCTTGAGCAAATAACTATATGTGGCACTCAGTGTGTAGGTAAATACTCCAAAGTTGACCTTCAGACATGAACTTCACTGTACTTTCAAAATAATGAACGCCAGAGAACTATAATACAATGCTAAGTACTTCTGGTACTTCCAAAGCCCACCTTCTTCTCAGACTGTTTGTAAATGGCAGGTTAACTGAGTAACACTGGATTTGTTAATAATTCTGCAATACTGCGCATAGTGGTGTATTGGTATTATCTACACTAAATATGAGTGGTTTTCAAGCAATCAAGTGCTAATCTGCAACACTAAAATGTTGTCTCCTACATTATTTGCACTCATTATTAAGATGAATTACAGTATATTTCCTCTGTTCTTTCTGGGTTTTTTCAATGTAATGTTACTGAAACATAAAGGATTTGGATAAAATAGACTTTAGTTATATACCTCATTTAATGTTCAATGGTTCTCAAAGATCTTCATGGGACAATGTATTCTATTGTTCAAACACTCAAGAAACTGAAACATCCATTATGCACTTTCTCATTACTTAATGCACTTAATTATTAATAAATAGAAATACCAAATACTGTTGATATTGAAACCATTATGTTCGCCTAAGAGAAATGAAAAATGTTTCTCAGATACCAAAAACATTACATACTAATGTCGTCACTGCCCCTTTTGTGGTCAAAGCTTTTTCATAAATGGGAGGGGATACTTAATGAATAGCTTGCAGATAATAAACAGTTGCAGTCACTAAACAGGAACATGGCAAGGTCATGTATCCTAAGATGACCCACCAATGTTAATCTCTACAGCTGTTTGAATCCCTTCCTGAAGGGATTCTGTTTATCTTGCACCAGCACAGCACCGTTATCAGCTATAACATAACCCTAACTTGGCAACTTTACTCCTTGTTACATCTACCTCAAAAGGCAAAGAGGATTCCCTTTGCTCCATTTTTTTAGTTTATCATTTCAGAATAAAAATAAACAACTTGCCAAAACCCAACTGACAGATATTTTCTGCATTTAATAAAGAAATCAGGAAGTAAAACCCAGAAGTTACATGGAAGTTAACAAAAGAATTACTGCTCTTGCATTAAAAAACCCATTAAATTATATACAAATTATCTTTTCATGTAAAATAAATCTATGTATTTGCAAAACACTTTACTTCTAGAATGGCATTAACTGTCTCTCCAAAACAGAAATAATATTCATTGAGTATAAAAGGAAATGTAGAATAAAGTAGCAGGTGTAGTAGGGAAATCTTGCTAGTTTTACAGAGAATACTCCTGTTGACAACATAAGATTCTCTTCCAAGTAACTGTAAAGCTTAGTCTACAATAAATAACAAGTAATGGATAATAAATAGCACAGTGTCATTTGTAATGAGAGACTAAAATGAACATTCCATTGTTAATGTCTTTAAAATGCTTACTAGAAAAAGTTTCAAAGAGAAACAAGCAAGCAGCATAAGGAAGGACACGATTCAGCTGAAATTTTGCTTACTCGAACAGACTAATTTGGACAGCAGATTTGCTATTAAAAAGACCAAAGGAGGTTAGCCAGGTCTTATAGATTACTATCCCTTCTTGAAGTAATATTGCAAACCCCATCAAGGAGCATACAGATGAAAACATACAGTCTGAAATATTTTCCACTGCTAGAGGTGAAATATACATGCATTAAAAATATGAGTCAACTACAGAGAAAAGTGTGTTTGAATATTAGACTAAAAAATAAAATCAGATCTATTGCAACAGCTATATTTATCAACCACTTTTTCAAAGGGCAAAGAGTGAGCTCCCTCTGTATTACAGTGGGATTTTATTAAATCTAACCAGTTAAAATGAAAATAGGGAATAGTACCTAATCTGAAGGAAGACAGGCTCTGTATGATAATAGAGAAATAAAAAATAAAAAATAAGCAGAGGTAATGACAGCAGAGAAGGATGTGTGGACATGCATTGGCAAATTGAATTAATTCCCAAACACCCATCTTCAAAACATTCTCTGAAATGCTGTTGCACCAGCTACAGAGATGTGACATTTTTTTATCTCTATTAACTTGACCTTGCAGTAACTCAGAGGTGGAATATTCTGACTGAATTCTGACCCTAAAGTCAACAGAAAACTGCTAAAAACTTTAAAATTTCCAGAACTTTAGAGAGCATGTCCAGTCCTAGGGCACCTCTCCGTTACTTTATCCTATAAACAAGAATGAGAAGTGCTTATTGAAATTTTTACTCTAGATTAACCTTTGTTGACTAAGAGAATAAAGTTCCTTTCACTTTTCATTAAACACAATGATACAATCTTTGCAAATACTGTTTATATGTAACACATTTTTTTTTCCAGCCGTAATTTGTAAGAAGGAGCACAGATTCTCATGTCTATTCGGAACACAAGACTTCAGTATGTATCTGGACTACTATAAAACACAAAACAGTTTTCCAGTGAGAACCTAAGGATTTTAATATATCAAACAAATTAAAAGGACTTCTGGTAAAAACCCTCAGCCCTTCTAAAGTGGAAATTATTGCCTTCAAAAATGTTTAACAGAAAGTAAGAAAAAATGAGTGTATAAAATTAACACACTCTTGATGTAGCTTCCCTGATAGAATTTGTAGAGGTTTGAGGGAGTCAGTTCTGTTACCTTTTGAGTGAAGTAGTAATGAACATCAAAGATTATGGAACAAAAGAACTCCAAGTTGCCAATACTACGTTGGTAAAAATATATGGAAAAACATATGCCACTGACATGCTATAACATTTACCTCAACCAATATAGGAAACCAGATAGAAATGGGCCTATTTTAGGTAACTAAAAGATAAAAGTACTTTGATAATTAAGAGATAAATTTTATTGTTGCCTAGATGTTTCCTAACATGTGTAACTCATAGTCTGTCTAATTATCCATTCATTTCAAAAAACATACGTAATGGTATTGACATACTGATACCATAAAAAACTGTTGAGTAATCTGCGCAATGTACACTAGATAAATACTATTTTGTCCTTAAATAGAAAAAAAACCCCACAAAAAACCCAACCAAACAAACAAACACAAAACACCAACAAAAAAACCCGCCACCAAAATGGCATTTTTAATTTTCAAAGCAAAATCTTCTTCATAAACAACAACTGATAGATGGGGAAGGTTAAGACATAAGATAAAGCATTTTTAAGCTCCTAGCAATTATGTAATAAGCTACTTGGTGTGGGTGGGTGGCAGGCGGTGTTATTTAAAAGGAGCTGCCCTGTACTTAGGTTAAGAATACATGAATATATTTGGGAATCAGTGCAAAACAAAGCAAGTACTCAATCCTTGCAGCTATGAAGAACAGGCCTGGTGCTACACCACCGAAGTGTACAGCTGGCTAGGATTTCTACACCTGTTGTTCTGCTATATCACAGCTAATTAAAAGAATCTCGGGGCATAGTTCAAGAGTGTGAGAAAAGGAAAACATTCTTCCCAGAATAAAAAGTCAAAGTAGCATCTTTCTTCAGAAGAAACTTGAATACCAATCTATTAAAATCTGTATTTATTCCTTGTGGCCCCTAAAGTCTTAATCAAAGAAATACCCCACATTTCCACTTAAGAGTTTATCACCATAGAGTTGAAAGGGAAAGTCATTTTTTAAGACCACTGCCACTGAAAGGACTATTTCGAATACATACAGAACTCTGGCAGTATATCTTTGTTTTCAGTTCATTTTGGGAGACCACGTTATATCAATAAATTAATTGAAAATAATATCACTCATTAACTACATGCTATACTGTAAAAATCATAGTACTGCATACTGCAGAAAACTACTTCATAACGAAGCCTAGATTTTTATCTTGAAGTTTGCATAAATGAAAGTTTTCAATTGTTTTTCTCCACTTGCCATTTAAAAGTATATATTTCTCTTTGAATACCTGAAATCAATACGTAACCCTAGGAAATGGTTGTATGTATTTTTTGCAGTTACAAATATTTCAGTGCATTTTCAACCTACTAAAAGCACCTTTTGTAAAGGAGGTAAAAGACAGTCCATTTGTATAGTGCAAAACTGATCACACAAAATTAAGGAGATGAGTATCTTTCAAGAAAGCAACCTCCATTATGATAATTCAACTGTTTTTCTTCGAAATAAAAATGTAACCTTTTTAGAGTACCAAAAGCATTATGATTTGGATGAGAGCCTACAAGATGCAATATGAACTGTTTTATCAGTAATAGAGTATACTAAAAGTTTCAGTATCTGCAGATATTTCAGACTTGCTTTAAGAAACTTTGTCAAGTTGCAATTTACCGATTAGAATTTTATTTTTATTTTAGTATTTCAACTTGAAATACAGAAATACTTTATTTGTGAGAACAGTCTTGGACACACTAAGAAACTTTCTGAAAACTGCAGTTACGTTTAAGCAACAGTTTAGATTAAACTGTACATACAAAGATTCTGAAGGAATGACTTTCAAAATATGTAATGAAATACAGTAAGAATGGTATTTTAAGAAACAGATTTATGGATTTTTCATTTTAGGACCGTTAATAAATATAATATGTACTTGAAAAAAAAGTATGTACCATGCTAGTAAAATAGCTTTGGCTCTTTGTTTTTATGTTGGAAGATTAACTATGAATAAAATAGTAAAGGAAAGTCACAAGAGATCTGATTTTACTGTTTCATTTTATTTCTTCTTTGTAGAATGAAGGAAGGAAGTCTTTAAAGGACCTGTAAACCAGGACAGGAGGAGGAATCATTGCCCTGGATGATGAGGCAGATAAAGCAATGCACAGCCAAGGGGATAAATCAGATGAAAATTAAATACCACAGGGTATCTCCACACTGAGGTCATAAAAACCATGCAAAGTTGGTCATGAGATAATTTAACCACTGAAACTGGCTGAAAAAGTAGTTTTCACTGAAAAGTAGAAATCAGGCACTGAAAAATGTTACCTAAAAAATCCAAACTTTCAAATAAATTAAGTCAGAGATGATGGAGTTTCTTCTGATTTTAAATAATTTAGGTTGTTCTTAGATGAACTGAAACTCAGATACTTGCTGCCATTAACTGAAGTCACACATTTTAAGAATGATTCTGAAATTACTTCTCCAGGTTTAACATCATAAATATATTCAAAATGATCTTAACCCTGAAATATATTTCATCATTGTCATGAGTTGTTGTAAATATCTTTAAAAGTACTTTCTAATTATCAAGCTTTCCAGTACAGTAAACTAAGCTAGGACTTCCAGTACTGTCAGGTAATACTAATATCCTGTCGGTATTATCCTGAAGAACTAGTACAGTCACTAGCTCTACTCTTATATTAAATCTAAGCAGAAATAAAAATATGCAAACAGGTAGTTGAAGGGCATCTTTTAAACAGTATTAATGAATAAAAAAGAAGTATCCAAGTATACATAAAAACTGTCTTCTAAACAGAATTTGCAAATGTAGCTTCACATACACAGATTTTTTTTTTCCTGAAAGCAACTATGCAGTATGAATCATCTACATGAGGTACCTTCACAGCTCAGTTATTAAAGTGCACAAAGTCTCAGCTGGAGTATTGTTGTAATTGTTAGCCCTCACACTAAAAAATCCAGCAGCGGAGTAAAACATAACAGTCAAAGGAAATGAAAAAGATGGGGATGTAATCTACAGCAAGCACTGAACAGTGGGAACGGAACATTAAAGTTTTCTTCACCAACACAAAAATAAAAGACACTCAATGAGAAGTCAAAGAAAAATACTGATGGAAGCATAAGAAAACCATACCATCAGTGGAACATACAAGTCACTGCCGTGATATTTTCAGCCCTGACATTTCCCCTCACATTTATGAAACAACTGAAGCTTTCTTTCCACAGGTGTCAGACATTTTCTTCCTCTATTCAGAGTAAGTGGCAAAGATGCCTTGTGAATTGAACTTCTTTTCTGGATGAGCACAGTCAGTCTCTACAATTAGAACATAACAGTCTCTAGTTGAGAACAATTTACTGAATAAAGCTGTTTTTGCAAATTAGACATGCAAGATGTTGAACAGACACCAATCTCAATCAGATCAATGGACTGAAGAGTCATCAGCATTTTGGGGAAGTACTCCACAATAATTAGAGGATCATTATCAATATTGGGAAGACACTGTTGAAAGGTATTATTAGAAGCTGCAACATGTATTGCCTTCAGTACGCTCCTTTTAGAAGTGCCTTCTCCTACAATCTGATACAAAGCACAGTAACTCTGAAGGTAGAACCTGAAACAGAAGTAGGCGAGTTTGCTATATGCTACCTAAATAGATCTGAGCTGTAATTACCGATTTGTGCTTCTAGCCATCTAATTGGTCTCACAGTCAAATCACCAGAGGCGCAAGTACTCAAATATGCACCTATATCCAGTCAGAGATACAATGTATAGGCACAATTACAGTTATAACAAGGAAGGTAATTCAGCTGCAAAAAGTGTTCCTTCAAGCCTTAAATCATAATGGATATTGCTTGGTAAATCCTACTAACACAGTTCAGTAGAAGCTCGAAATACACAATCTTTTTCCTCACTGAAATTTAAGACTATAGACTCTTTCATCTACCTTATTAAGGAGTGCATATATGAAAAAAATTAATCAGGTTCTAGCTAAAAGGAAAGCAATGTTTTTCGTATTTGGAACAGAAACAAGCTCACATCAAAATCCAGTCCAGTACTCAGTAGTGCCTTAGGTCTGTATGTGGATTTTTAATATTTATTTATGTAAACACTTAGTTTCTTTTATTCCCTGTTTTATTCTATTCTTCTTTTTCTTTTTTTTTTTTTTTCTTTTCTTTTTTTCTTTTTAGGCTAAGAATTTCAGCATGAGTTTATTATTCTGCCTCACAAATGACAGGTACAACATATTTGAGTTTGAGGCAATTTCAGTTATAATAATCACTAAAATATTAAACCTCTTCAGTTTTAAAACTATAACTATTCTCAGTAAGCTATAACCAGAAAACTTGTGCTATCTGTATCATGAAGAAATCTTTCAGCCACCCTGTTTACCTTGGCTATCAGGTGCTCAAATCCATATTGTAAGAGAAATGATCTAATACTTTAACTTGTTTTAATCAGATAAAACATTGTAAATTCCACTAAAAGTAAAAAGCAAACCAAACCAAAAAAAAAACCCGCACAAACTTCAAAGACCATGCAGAAGCCCTATCTTTGTGACTGCTCGGTGTAAGAGCATCACTAAGAAACAGCTATATTCACATAATAGCCCGTTCTTCCCATTCTTTATCACACAGGAACTTCCATGAAATATAATTGGTATAAGAAGTAGATAACAGAAAATAGACCTGCTCAAGAATTTTGTAAAAAAAAAATAATAATTATAAAACCTCTACAAAATCCCCTTTAATGTAAGAAAGCAGAATGAAGAGAAGATTAAGCATGACTGAAGAAAGAATACAGTAAGTGTTTTGGGCTTCCACTAATTGCAGTTCGTCTGATTCAGTAACGATCTGAAACAACAATAACAGACTATTTTGTTGCGCAGTAAAGCCTGTCAATATAAAAAAATAAATATCATTATTATGACATGTATTCTGCTAATCCCATTTTCCATGACAGGTAAGAAACAGGCAACACATTAAAATGAAAGGGATATTCTTCAGCTAAAATAATGTGCATCTCAATTAGCCGCATAATCAAACCTGCATTACTATTAAAGTAACAGAACATCTACGGCGTGACAATGCTTAGATTTTTCTCCAGGAAACGAAAAAGATTAAAAAAAAGTGGGGGAAAAAAAGTGTCTCATTAAAATGTAATTATGACAAATAATTTTTATGTATAAAAATTTCAATGGGATGGTAATGAAAATACATATAAGTATATTTACAAAGATACATGTAAAATATATAAATTTCTTTCACAAGATATTAAAAATTATAAATGGTCAAATTAGGCTTTTTACAAGTAGCGTGTTCTGAACAGTGCCTATCAAGAGTTTCTGTTTGTTTTGGATATTGCATCATTCAGAAATTAATACAGGCTCTTTTTCTATAAGCTGTATTTTCATCAGAGGTCATCAGAGGCCAAAAAAGGTTACCTGGGCCTAATGCATGCTCATTATGAACAACTGATATAACTCAAAGGAAAGGGGTGGTTTTGATAACATCATTTAAGAAAAGCCTGGCAGAAGAAAACATACAAAAAAGACTGCAAGAGGAATAAACATTATTGTAGGAATTATTCTGCCCATAAGGGAGAGAGCCAGGCCAGAAGACAACCGTTAACATTGTAGAACAGCAGTTTGTCTTCATCTTGGAAAGGTGTTTTGAAGAGTTTCTAGAATGCTTGAAGAGCCTCTGAATCACAGTTCAGGTCCCATAGAATTTCTGAATATGCATCTAAACCACTTCTTCTGCTCTGTCTGTCAGCCAGTCATCAAATATTACCATCATTTCAATTTTTGATGGGTACATACTATACCTAGCTTCAATATTTCTTTTGTTTGTTTGGTTGGTTTGGTTTATAGAGGGTTTTGGGTTTTTTTCTTTCTTCCCATCTGACTGATTTTGCCTTCAGCTAAATGCTTGGTTCATCTTATCAAAGGACAGAGCGATTAAAAAAATTGCCTTCAGTTATACATTTTTAAAAAAGCCTCCTAGTAACTACATTTGTGCAGCCTAATGGCCGGTGAATGCAAAAGATGTCTCCCTGTAATTCTACTAAAGCACTCCTAAATATGAGATCGGGCATTTCTGTCATCCACAGGAATGTTCCCAGTTTACAAATTCCATCTCAACACCATCAGGCACCTTGAGAAAGTGTACCGGGGGTTGTTTAGCCTTAGATCACCTACTATAATTTTACTCTTCAAACAATTCAGGCTGCAGGGGGAATTACGTAGTTTAATCCCAGAGGACTTAATAAAGCATTTCTAAAGGGCTTCCTGGAGATGTGATTATTTTTAACAAGGAGCGCTCCCTTGAAGGATGTAGCTGAACAATACATTTTCATCCTGCAGGGTGAAAATTGGAGTAGGTTTACAGTCCTCTCAACTGTCCTTCCCTCTATCTTACTGGTATACTAAATTAAAAAGTTTATTTGGAGACTGAGATTCAACATCAAACTCAGGATATGACACAGCAGGCGATGCAAGAAGATAGCAGAAGACGAACACACTAAGGCATCACAGATCATCAAAACAGAATAATCAGGTCAAATAATGGACAAATGGCAAATGGATCAAACATCATCTCTTTCATTGATAGACGCTGGTATCCTACTGATACCTCACTCACATCTTCTCAAAACAAGGAGAGTCACAGCAAGAAAGGATTTTGAGAAATGCATTTGCCCATCACCTACCTGTGATTACCCTGTGTTGCTGTGTTACCCTGATATTAATGTCCCTCTGTATTCTTGGAGTGTAACATGGTAAGGCTTAACTAATCTCCATTTTCATTCAAACTACTTTTCTTTCTAGACTTCAAATGTTTAAAAGTTTTAAGATATTGAGAGTAGTTTACTGGGATTAAGATATCTAAATTATATTTGAGCACAACACTGCTGTCATTATTATGTTACTATTATTATGTACTGTTCTAGTACAGGTTTGCGTTTTTTTGTTGTCCCCTCCCAACAGAAAAGGGAGAAATGAAGACATAACACTAGTATATCCTTTTTCTTCTTCCCGTGACATAATCTCTACATTCATGCAGCAAATAAACCAAAAGGTATACAAAAGAAAAGCTGCCTATTCCAATGGACAAAAAAGAATTAAACCTGAGGAATTTGTACGTCTCTCTTCAACTAACTTTATGGTCAGGAAGGATAAATCACTTTATCTCCGTGCACTTCTCTGAATAACTCAAAACAGGAACAGCAAAATTAGTAAATTCCTGTCTTCTGTTCAGGAATTCAGAATCTGAATATTTATTCTTTTAACATGTGTCAGCCAATAATTAAGCATTGTTCTAACTTGTCGGAATAAAGATATTAAAGTCAATAATCGTCTAAAATAGCTTTTTTTAATTTTTAAACTTGCAAGGATTTCTAGGTACACTGTGTATGTAATACCCACCAATTTGCTACTGACATAATGTGTCAGCCATTTGTTGTTTTCAAAGTAAGTAAGAAACAAGAATTGTAACTTAAATCTTCAGTGATGACTCTTTAAAACATTTGATTTTCAATATTTTAACTATTTTTATTCTTATAATGCAGATTAAAATATTGTAATAATCAGCAGTTACATGTGCTTTTTAAAAATCAGTCTTCCACAATCATTATTTATTAATCTCTATAACTGCTTAATATCACAATGCTTCCTTTCAGTCATCATTGATTAACAACACACTGAAGCACATCATGTGAAACTTTGAAGTATAATTAAATTATAGCTACATAAACAACAACAACAACAACAAAAATTACACCTAAGTTTCCAGTATTATCCAGTAAACAAATACAGAAGCCAAAGGTAAAACCTTCAGAAGTATTAATTACTAACAAGGGGGTTAAGAGAATGCTGGAGTACTTCTGGATATGTTATTATAACAAAAGAGAGCTATTCTGAATGTTTCTAGATGTGATTTTAAGCTACTTCTAGCTGGACTTAGCCTCCTTCCTCTAAAGACAGGACTGTCTTGTAGTAATGCATTGTAGTTCTGCCTTGTGAAGTATTATCCAAAATAAAACATTTTTATTAGGATTTATTTCTGTCCTTTGTTCTGGTTTTGATTTACAAAAAAGGACAGTGGAGAGGTAATTCTGCAGAATACTGTCCTATAATATGAGTCTGGCAAAACAGTGTATTGTTCTCATACATGACAAATGAGAGAATGAGATCATCTGAGTAGCCATTATTCCTATAAAAAAAAGAACAACTTGTTTTCTTTTAGTTGACCACTGTTACCTCTATTTTGGCACCACATATTCTTACTCTTCACAAGAGTAAACGGATTACATATAAATAAATTGCAGATATTAGAAATAAAGCATTACTGGGATATATAAAATGTTTCTTTTAACAGAAAAAAACAAAACAAAACAGACCACCAAAACCCACCAAAACCTAAAACCACAAATCCATCACTTGATAGACACCGGAAGAAAACAAAAAACCAGAATCCTAAAATATCAACATCAGCCTGAGATACCTCAAAAAGCCAGAAATCTTACTATAATTTTAAGTATCAGTACTAAAGCAACTTGGAAACTATTGTCAAAATGTGTCACAATGAAAATTACAGATTAATTGAAACACAAGAAAGGTAAACAAATAACTATCCCAAAGAGCAAATAGCTCATGGATTAAAAAACTCATTTTCCAAAAAACATTTTCTGAGCAATTTCCTGGGCTACAAAACTATGGGTTATTGGCTAGATGAAAGCCTCTTTTGATTTCCCATAAGCATTTCAAGAAACATTTTTATCATGAAATTAAAATATTTTTTAAATGTTGGTACACTCTGACATTACCAAACCAGCATAACTGCAATTACTGTATTGTCTCCTATATCTTTTCAATGATAAACCCAATTATTCAAATTTAATGTAAAAAGCACACAGTATTACAATAATGTGTATTTAAAAGTTAACAAAAAACCACAGCAACATCCTTTGGAAGGGAGACTGGCTCCATGTGATACTATTGATAGGCTGCATGCAGGAATCACTGCTCTTAAACTTTAGCACTTGGCAATTCTTTTGTTGCCATGCCAATAGGACCTGAACCCTATTTTGCGCAATTTTACAAGTCCACAAAAAAATAACCACTTTTAGAGGCAATGATCAGGAGGGGGAAGCAGATAAGTTCTCTATTTAAATACCACTGTCAAAGTCCTTTGATATTTCTCCTTCTAATTACTTTTTTATCTCTCCATTAAGCAGTAGGTGTCTGGAGCCTTACCAGAAGACAGGGAGTCTGGGTATTGCGAAGTCACATCTACAAGGTAAAACCCAGTTCATATGAGGATACCTACCTTCTTATCACAATCAATTACAGGGATACCAGTGCATTAGCACAGCTACTAAGAACTCAGTTCAGCTTTACTGGGCTCTCAGACCTACCTTAAGAAAAGCTGTTATAAACATACACGTATCTACAGATTTTAAAAATACAGGTAGTAGAACTGGTACATAATGCTACACAAGCAATTCCATGTTTCAGAAAACCCAGCTGATGAATCTGACTGTCAATTGCTTTATCCACATGAATCTTTCTTAGTTAGAGCAATAAGGGGAAAACAGAAGTTCCTGAGGCTCAGAATAGCTTTCCTGTGCCCATAATATTAAGCAACAAAATTAGCAATGAAAGCATTTATTCTAGAAGTGACAACTTGCTTTCATGTTGAAAAATGAATTTTGAACACCATGCAGTAACAGTGGTACCTACCAGAACAGTATAATGGTCGCTGTAATTGATCTTCCATAAAATCTCCATGTAGCTTTCAATGAATCCTGCTCCACAGAAGAATCACGAAGGCTACTGCGATGTTGCAGCTGCTAATACGAACACCACTGGACCTCAAGGTTCCTTTTACCATTTTCTCTTAGTCATTGTTTTTCAGAACCACTGGATATCTCTCCTATTCAGATGGTATAATTCCTTTAGCACTCTCAAAAACTACCTACAAACTACCAGGACTGTTCCTTACAGTCAGAGAAAAACCTAATATAATTGTTACAGGGTACGTCATATAACTAACATATTTGTCACCACTTGTCATAAATTCCTTAATAAAAATTCTAAAATATATTTTATCCTGTCATCTTCCTCACTGTGCAGCATCCAGTACTTTTTGAGAAGTCTTTTTCAAATGTCTGCAACCTACAGACTATAAGTACCCAGGTTTCATCCATCTAATTCTCTCCTTAAAATTATAGGTCTCAGAAAACATTCAGATTCTTCCATTTCAGGCAATTACTGCCTGAATTACATGGAAAAGTTGAATCAGTCACCTCCTCCTTTGTCTGCCACCAATTACAACTGGTGTCACAGAAACTTTCCCCGATATTAAGAGAAGATCAAGAACAATTTAAATGGCTGAATACAACCAACACACCACCCCCACCCTCCCCTGCCCATCTTGCTCTTTATCCTAAGGAAGATTGAAGTCCTTTAAACTACTGATCAAGAGTGAAGACCAAGAAATGAAACATATGACACAGTCAGTAGTAGTTGGTTCCAGTAATAAAAGAATCCCATAAATGTTGATTCAAAAAAAGCTGAATTTAGTAAAATTGGAAAAAACAAATATTACCTTGACCAAAATCACATTTTATTCCCACATCTCATTTTGTTGATTAACATTTTGGGCCAGAATTTAAACATGTAAAAGGAAAAGATGATGCAGAAGCTGTTCAGGCCTGATTTCTCATATTTAGCCCAGTATTTTGTTTCCCTTGCTATCATAGACATGTTTTCCAAAAGCATTACAGAGAGCTCTTATTTGCTGGACTATAAGGGAGAACATTAAAAGGTATATTCTGTGACATTCTGGCTTCGTGCAACAGTTCCCAGGTTCTTTTACACCATCCTGTCCCAGGTCACTTGTATTATTATTATTATTTCTTAACATCAGTGTCAACAAAAAAAACTGGCTGTAAGGCTGAGCTTCTTCTAAAATTTGTTACCTGCTCACAGAATCATAGACTAGCTCTGGCTGGAAAGGACCTCTGGACATCACCCAGTCCAACCTTCCTGCTCAAAGCAGCATCAGTTAGATCAAGTTGCTCAGGACCACGTCCAGCTGCAATTTGGGTATCTTCTCAGGGAAACAATCTCTGGACAATCTGTTCCAGTGTCTGCCCCCCCCACCCCGATAGTAAATACAGTATTCACAGTACTCATGTACCCAAAACACCATAAATCCAAAGAAAAGACAATAAAAAATATTAAAGACAGAATTTTTCTGATTTTAAGAAGAGAAAAAGATGTTAAAACATCTTTCAAAACTGTGACCCATAGAGAGGCATGCATACTATGAGACAAACATCTTACTAAATCACAGTACTTTTAAGCAAGTTTCAGCTGCTTATTTGTGCTGTAATAGAACCATCAGGGGACAGTTTTTGTAACAGCTTTTATGAACAGCAACTCCTCTCTCTATTAAAAGGATAATGTTTAAAAATTGTTTTTATTTTATGAAGTTGAAGGAGAAACTGAGATAAAGTATTTTAATAAACATAAGTCCTGTAGAAAGAAATCATAAAGAACCTGACCCAAAACAGAACAGTCATTTAAATTCAAGAATGATCTGTGCTAGGATCACAGAGATATTAACTTAAAAATGAGTATAGATTTATATAGCTAAAAATTGCTTTATTAAGATTTATGTTACAATTTATAAATCTCTTGCAGTATTTCTAAATATGCTTTTGGATTTGTAAATCTATTATAGGATTTGCAATTCAACTTTTCATCTTACGAAGCAAATGACAGATGTAACTAAATCCTATCTTAAAGCACTGATTCCTAAATCAGGACTTCAGGGTTCAGAATTATGGGTCCATGGTATAAATCGGAGCATAAATCCAGACTCTAGATACACAGATGTGCTTTGTCTAACATGACAAAATTGCCAGAAACACAAAATTAAAACTGAAGCTCTAGCTTCTAGAAAGCACTGTTGACCACTTTAGGACTACTGCCCCTGCAGAAGTGTTTTAAGCAAGCTTCTTTTCTATGCTTTGATATGTTGTACTAACAAACAGAAATTATTTAAAAAGCACAAGTAATGCTCAACATTTATGAGGCCTACTTAAAATCCATGGTTGTTTTCCTCATTTGCATTCTGTTTGGGTTTGGTTGTTTGGGTTTTTTTCCTATTAGTCAGCAGTCAAACTGTACTTCTAGGTTTCCTCCAGTATCTTGAAGCTCAGAAGGTAATGTTTTCATTTTAAAAATAGAATGTTAATATCATAAAAGTGGTAAGACCATTGAAGGACCTAAGGCTTACAAACCTAATATAACTACAAAGTAAAATTAACTAAACACAGTAGTAGTCATTTGATACTAAATTTTTTGGTATTAGTGAGTTTTGGAACTAGTGAATCCTTCCTGCCACCTACTTTTTAATAAAGAATCAAAACTACTGTTACAAAATTCTGTATACAACCTTTATACAACTCTCCTTATACCCGAGTCACCTAATTTTAACTCAAGAAATATTTCACTTACACTATCTTCTCGAAGTCTGTACTTTCTCTTTTGGAGGAACTTTTAAAACATTCCTCAGGACAGTCCATGTCAGGCGATGTATGTGTTTTTTTCAGTGAATTAGCACATAATACTACTGCTCAGAGAAATATTTTGCCATTTACCAGCAAAACTTAGAGTCACATCTAATGCAGCTATTTTGGGAGGGAGCAGAGCTGACTGACAAGGGAATTACTTCTTAAGTTTTACCTCACCTTTACACTTCTTTTAGTACTAAAAAAGCAAAACAGGTTTTATACTACACAGAAAATTACTACTGCCCAAATTTTAATTGCTGAAGCCTTTGGCAGTGTGTGGTTCAGTTCTCTGAGTGTGCAAAATATTGCTGAAAATCCCTTGCAGTCCGACATTAACCTGGGCTTGGCAGAAATCACACCGTTGACTAGTTGAAGGACTGCTGATGCTTGGAAATCAAGTGAAAGACCGCAAACCCTAGGCATTTTAAAACATGAGTAGGCCAGCTGTTCTAAGATTAGTTCCCTTATTATGAGCATTATACCAGAAAGGAATAGATTGTAACCATGTGTCAGCGTTAGCTGATATCTGCTGTAAGAAAAAAACCTAACAACCTCCCAAGCAGGCAGCACAAGCATTTGTTCATTACGTGTTTTGTAAAGGGTGGTCCCTATAGCAAAATATTTTAAATAAATATGTAAATCATTATATCACTACTCCAAAAGATCTATGGCTTCAGTGAGTTTTTAAATAACCCAAGAGGGTTCACTCTTTCTTCCCCGCTAACTCAACAGACCCACCTGTTCAGCTATGTAAAATTAGCATATAAGGGGTACTAGAAATTACACACATTATATGCATATATTTGTTCTAATTGAAATCGAAACAGTTATCAAAGTTTCAAAGGGTTATTCAAATCATTCTTAGAGCCCAGCTTTGCACATGAGAAAAAGTGTCAGATAATAAAAACATCTGACAACAAACTGTTTCTCATTCCGGTATTGCACCCATCACAGAGCAAATATTGACTGGCATCACGGCATACAGGACTACTCCAAAAGTGCCGATGAAAGAAGCTTTGTAAACTGTGACTGCCTCCTTGTTACACAAATAATCCCACATTTACAAAATTCTTTTGTACTGCATGACTGGCTCCTGGCCATCTCTACCCACAAATACTTTTTTCAGTACTACCCGTTCCCAAAATGCAGCTCCATGCTTTCACAAAACAAACACCAGAGCATTTTAAATTGTTTTACTAGAGGACAGAACAGCTTTGCATCAAAACTGATGCAGTCTCTTACATAAAGGAGTCTTGCAACTTTGTACACGAATCTAACATCCCTTAATAGAAAGGAATCACCAAGCCTACAATCCTATTGAGTGTATTTAGGAATATCTCTATAGTGATTCATAACATCACACCTAAGGACCACACAATGGAGGTTAACCAGGCAGAGGAAGATCTTCCTATCCATGGAACACCATTGGACATGACGTCTTACTTTTTGCCTGCTCCAAATGCCTTTTGTAAGGCCACATTCTGCCATAACCTAAGAAACCTTATCTACCACTATCCTTCAGCATCCAAACTGCAGTAACAAGTGTAGCTCGTGATACTGAGAGGAATGAGAAAGGAAAGAAACTGCTTAAGAGAGCACCAGACAGAGGAAGATGTAAATTAACCCATCAGGGCAAGCCCTGATGTGGCTGGGAACGCTGGGTGATGAGCGAGCTCATGGATGTCATTGCAAGGCCATAAGAAGCTCAGAAATTTCATAGCAATGCGAAGAGGTTCATGAGGACATGACAAAAGCAAATATCATTCATATCACCTTCAAGCAGGAGGACCCAATATCAGCCATACATTAGTCCTTGGGAAGGTGATAGAGCAAATAATCTTGGAAATCATTTCCAAAAATATGAGGGACAGGAAGAACATCTGGAGTAGTATGAATGGATTTACAAAGGGAAAATCATGTCTGAGCAACCTGATAGCCCCCTACAATGAAACGACTGGCAAGTTTGAGAAAGATACAAAAGAGGGAGGAGTGGCTGATAGACCAGATGGAAGTGCTGTAATTCAGAGGGACCTCAATAACCTGGACGAATGGGCTGCCAGAGTCTCATGAAGTTCAAGAAAGGGAAAGGCAGCATCCTGCATGGGGAAGGAATAAGCCTACACACCAGTACCCACTGGAGGATGACCGGCTGGAGCACACCTTGACAGAAAACGACCTGTGGGTCCTAGTAGACAGTGTGAGGACGAGCCAGCAATGTGCCCTGGCAGCACAGGTGACCAACAGCAGCCTGGGCTGTATCAGAAAGAGCGTTGCCAGCAGGTCAAGGGAGGCGATTCTTCTCCTCCACTCATCACTGGTGAAACGACCCCTGGAGTCTCTACAGAAGCGACACAGACATTGTGGAGTGAGTGCAGTGAATGGCCATGAAGATGACTAAGGGGTTGGAGCATTCAACATATGAGGAATGGCTGAGAGATGTGGGATTGCTTATTCTTGAACAGAGAAGACCTGCAGAGATCTTACCTATGGGTGTAAAGACTTGATGGGAGTGTGAAAGAAGATGGAGCCAAATTATTCTCCAGTGGTATTCAGGGAATGGAGGAGGAAACTGAAATACACAAAATTTGGCTTAAGCATAAAGAAAGGTATTCTATGTGAGGGTGGTCAAGCACTGAAAGAGGTTGCCCAGAGAGGTTTTGACATGTGCCTGGAGATGCTCAAAACCCAACACAGTACAATGTCCTAGGCAACCTGGTCTAGTTGAGTCTGCTTTGAGCAGGCAGCTTGTACTTCAATGATCTCCACAGGTCACTTCCAAGTTCAACTAATTTATGATTTTTTTTTTTTTTTCCTTCTGGAAGAAGGGCTGTTATTCCTTTCCTGGCATCAGTATCAGAGACATCCAACCACTCCATGATACACCATGCTCTGGAGCACACTGTCACTGAAATCACCACCCCCCCACTCCCAATATGTTTAGATGGTTTTGACTAAATTTGATATATATACACTGATTACCCTGTCGTCTCATAAGCTTCCTGCACCACTCATATTGTTATTAGCTAACCAACTAAACCATCATCATACAACAGCTTCTCCTTTTTTTTTTTTTCCCTGCCCACTTCTCAGTCACCCTGGGTAGAGCATTCTTCTGTTTCTGAAGGGAAGGAAAACACTGAAAATCTGAAAAAACAATCTGAAAATGAAAAGTACAAGGAAAATGCTTCTGAAAATTGGCCAGACACAAACTGCGATGTATTACTTGTAGTGTTCTGCAGAACAGTGCTATACGATATGATAGCATATATTTATGTAACAAAAAATATTTTCCACATCTCCATTTTAAGATGATTAGGTTTTCTTCTAAGGGAGTTTCTACCTGTCTGGAAGTGGGAAGAGGTACTATTATCTTTTTTATGCAGCTGCTCTATAGAGTAAGCAGTGGGCTGGAACAGAGATCAAGTTGAATTAAAGATGGTTTGGTTTATTCTGTCTTGCAGCATTCAAACTGCACTAGAAAAAAATAATTATAAAACTAATTACAACTTTAATTGCTTAAACAATCACCCAGCTGACTTTATGGTGTTTTTGATGCTATGCAGGTGCACTTGCAGGTGTTAATTCTGCAATACGTAAGAGTTACACTGTAGTATCCCAACTTGCGCACAGGAGTGCTAAGAGGAGAAAATACCATTGTATTACACACACACACAAATATATGGGAAAGTTAAGAAACCTTTATTAGTAATTACAGTTCTTTTACTTATACATATCTATAAAGCTATACTATCTGCTTTATCTTCCTGTGAGGGATACCTAAACTGCTTTACAGTCATTCCGGTTCTGAAAATTTTCCCCTTAGCTTCTACATGGTCAAAATAATTTGGTTGAATCTGACCAGAATTTGTACTTCAAGACAGGTGTTTCTGGCCATTACAGCAGCATTAATAATTAGTACCACCTACCAGAAATGCCTGCTTTTTACTCTGAGGTGTATATTAGCTAGAAAACACAGTCATCTCCGAAACAGGTACTTGCTTTGTACATACAAAATAAATCAGTCAAAGGCACAACTAATAGTGAATTTGGTCCATTATGTTCAAAATGTTCACTTAAACCTTTTGCTTTTCCCTTCATTTCATCAGCTTTTAAACAGAAGGGGAAAAGTTCAAGTTTTGAAAATTTAAAAAGGAAATTAATGACTTTTAAAAATTCCCTTTCTGCTAAACAAAAACTAAAAACAAAAACAAAACTAAACACTATATTCAGCCTGAATTCACACACATAATCTGCCTCCCAGCATTTCTTTTAAAAGAATTTAACTCTTCATTGAAAAATGAACGGCCAGTTTTAAATCTAAGCTGCCTGAACAGCAATATTAAGAGAGAATCTTTTAAATTGTGACAAGCATAATTTTTCAGAATGTACAATATATCACCTGAAATGAAGATGGTGATAATTAGACTCAAGTATTAGAAATACATGAAAAATAGGCCTAGGAAAATGAAGCTGTTTTACTGTAATACTGTAACCAGAGGTTTGGAGCCTTCAAATAGAATTCTGCTGAAAAGATAACTTCCTACTGTTCTAAGCCCTTTCTGGATCCCCAAACACCAGCAATACCACTGTGGCTTGCTTGCAGTGGGGAGGTGTCATCATAACTTTGACATCAGTACAACCAAGTGTTTCAGTTGCAGTGAATAAAGAAATGTGTTTACAGACTGCAAATGGTAGAAACCTGGAACTGACTTTATTGGTTTGTTATTTCTACACGTTTTTTGCTCTAAACTCAGATTTCATGTACAATTACTGCCAAACTTTCCTGCCTATCTGCTAGATGCTGCTGCATAAAATTAATCTCAAGAAACATTAGATTAATTGGGTTTTAGGAAAAAGAGAATAAACAAATACAGCCCACCTGAAACACAACAAAGCCACTGAAAAAAGCTGTGAAAGATACAGGACTGGAAGAAACCACAATAATGGACAGAGAAGGGTGTTAAGTAACAAATTACTGTCAACAGAGCAAGTGGTCCATAAAACTGGCCTCTAGCTGACTGTCAGTTCAGAGTTTCACCGGTTCTTAAAATGCATCATTATATATTGCTAGATGAGCAAATGCACAACTATTCATCCCGCTACCTTTGCAAATAAAGAAACAAAAGTAATTCCTTTCCTGATCCACAAACACATAAATCTAGTAAAATATTTCTTTAATAATCTGTCTTTGGTCTCATATGCTTCTTAACACTCCCATATGGGAGTGCAAGGGGGTCCTCGAAACTTCCTGATGCTATAAAAAAAGCTTCCTGTCCTGGATTCTCAGCCCATGCAAAGACAATTGATTTCAAACAGACTCTGCAGGCACCTGTGTTTTTGTAGTAGCAGATTCCAATACAGCAGCTAGACTTACTGGCATACAGTGATGTTTGCTCTTCTGTAAGTACATAACAAATTAGCTTACTTGCACAAATTATAGTGAGCTGAAACACTGTATCGGTAAAGCTATGGCAGGATTATTTTCAATCACGACTGCACAAAAGATTTAAATATGCTAAAGTCAGTTGTGAGTAGCTTCAAAAATTTAAGCTGGACACCATTTAAAATGCTACTTTTGCTGGATGAGACAAAGTAGTTTCACTGGAAAACGTTCTGTTGAGAGTCAAGGCTGTTTAGCAGCTTGTCTGAAATGTCAAAAATACTGAGGAGTCCTCTCCAGCTTTCAAGATGTCAGGATGTATCTAGGAAGTATGTTTTCCACTGAACTAGTTCTGCTGGATAGGAAGCGGTTATTTCTTATTATTCAAATAATTTGGCATTTACCACTTGTACATTCCACTGCTGTTTTAAATTCACTGGTCTTTATAATTTTCTGTTTGAAATTAAGAAAAGTTTTGACCATATGTTTCATCATGGCATCAAGAGTAAAATGATAGAATTGTTGCTAGCAAACTATTGCAGTACTATTGGCAATAATTCCTTCCCTCCTCTTCTAATACTTTAATTGATAAAATCACTGTATTTTCAATTCAAATTTGTTTCCTCCCTGAAAGATAAAATTATAGGCAGCTTAACAGAAGATTAAATTGTTTCTGATATACTATACAGAAGTACACACACTCAAACATGTGAGCCTAAAATATCTTGATGTCCAACTGATTTTCTCAGATTAAATACATGCAACACCAATTGAAAGACAGACAGGAGGGAAAACTAAAACCCACAAAACCCAAAAAACTCAGATCATGTAATTTGGTACTTAAATACAAATTTAGTTATTTTATTGTATCCTGAGAAATATGAAAAGGCAGATCATGGATTCAGACACCTTTTGAACCCTTAGTGCTAGAAGTATTATTGAAAATCTGCTGAAATTATTACTTACAGTGCTCACTATTCAACAGCCAGTATTTTCCCAAGATTTACATCATTAGCCCAGATTTTTTTTTTTTTTTCATACAGAAAATAACACAGTATAGCTGATAAAGCACTGTAGTTGATAATGAAGTGTGGGAGGTTTTTTATGGCAAACACTAAAATTACACATAAGTAAAAAAATAAAATGATCAAGGGTATATGTAAACACACCCCCCCCAACCCCAAATCAAAATATGGCATTGTAAACTTTCTCCCCAGCTTCAGTCTTAATATAAACTTAAATAAAACAAAATGAAAAAGCCAAAAGTCTGAATGTAGACAGTCATTTTAAACCAAGTTATCTCTGTAGTTCATTTAGAAAGTAAACACAGCTTTTGAAAAAAAACATTAAAAATAATATTCCCGGGATCATTTCTGCAACAAATGCGTGCAAAGAGAAGCACAGAACTATCCTTGTAACTGTGTTTTGTTCTTTCAAAAAACAGACAAACCAGAGCTGAGGACATCTTGTAAGAAGTCATGATGATTTATAACAAAACATTTTAGAGCATACTGGTATGCATGCTTAAAACTTTTATACAGTGTTCTATTTTCCCGTTAACTTCTGCTCAGCTGTTTGTTTCAGAGGAGTAAAATATGAAGTAAAGGACAGTAAGGACAAATTCAGATATGAGGCAGGAAGCACATAAACATACAGAATCAAAGGGCTGACTAAAAATAAAGCAGGCATACATTTCCATCACAGCATGTACTTACCAATATTCCAAGTAGTTGCAATAGTTCCCTATATTCACTGCAGAATAACTGGCTAAGCTCAACTAAAGAATGACATGACTAGAGTTTATTAAAAAAATATATAAATTATGAAAAAAATAATTAAAAATAAAGATTTTATGAATCATATTTGGTGTCCTTTAACTTTTGCTGTAATTTATCAAAACATGAAGAACACTGTGTGGTGGGTCAACCTTGGCCTGCTCCCTGACATATCCCCAGCCACAGTCTCACTCCCCATGCTCAACAGTATGGAAAAGCTTATTGGTCAAGATAAACAGGGAGATCACTCTTCAATTACCTCTGCAGGCAAAACAGTGTCAACAGCTGCCAATTTAAACAGATCTGGATAGTAAGAAACAAAACAAAAAAGATCAAACCAGCACCTTCACCCTGCCTTTTTCTAGGCTCAAGTTTCATTCCCCTGCCTGTTCAGAATTCTTGCCCTTTCTTAAATACATTTTCAGAGGCACCACCAACTTCGCTGATAGGCTCAGCTGTGGCTGTAGTGGACCAACACCTCACCAATTCCTCCTCTTTCCTGCAAAAAAAATCCTCTGAAAAAAATCCTATTAGCAATGTTTGAGGAGTAATGTCAATTCCTCTACCAGAATAATATTCACTATTCGGAATTCTAGGGACGCTGTGCATTTTCCCCGTGCTACTATGATTATTCACCCAAATCCCTGTAACACGGCTCACATGACCAGCTAGCTGTTAACAATGACCCGAAGCATGGACTACTTCCAGATATACCACTTTGCCTTACTATTTGCTTAACAGTACTCTAAAAAAACATTACACTTGAAACTCCAACCGATAGCATAAGATTCTATTTTACAGGTGTTATATTTCAGCATTTTTAGGCTAACAGTGTTTTCTATGATGCTGTCTGAATTCTCCATGAAATTCTATTCCACTACTGCACAGAAAGGGATTCTATTATGAGGTACCTTATCTCAGGGGCAGGGTTCTTAATGCTTATCACAATAACACTTTTCGATTTGCATACTAGGATTGACAAAGAGGTTCTATCCATATTTGTTTACTGAGCCATTTTCTGTGTGGAAACAAATGTGGTTTAAAATGGCTCTGAAGTCTAGCAATGGAGAAATCTAATATGTGTCTGCCAAGCAAAGGTAGGTGAAAGAAGTGCAGCATTCAGAAAGTCAAAATGAAGGGGGGGGGAAGTAGGTGGGGGAAGTCACTCAAGTTTTTTGCTATTCTTCTGTTTTCAGGATAATTTTTGCCACAGAAGTGTCTCATTTTGCTCTCAAACTTCTCAGTCCCTTGTGTTTAATTCCTTGAGTCCCGCCCATTGGATCTGTTTCATTTCAAGATCAGGAAGAGGGAAGAAAGATTTCTGAAAATGGAGGATACCAGTCTTTGGCAATCAGTATCAGCAAGACAGAACGGATGCTCAGAAAGGCTCGTATCATTGTTTCAGGACTGATATGATGTAGGATTGGGAGAGTCTTAAGAACAGAAGAATTATCAAGGCTTCCGAAACTTTTACATAAGTGCTGTTCACTTCCCTTTCCACACTATTATTTTTTTTCCTTTTATCAAACAGTGATTAAAAAAAATCGTTCAACTGATAGGTAGTAGGCATCTCAAACCCATCCTCAAGCTATTTCTGTACATTCTAAAATGATTCATATGCAGAGGAATTCATGAATTAGGAAATTTGAGCTAAAATCTCACGAGAACTCCAAAGTTCTCTCTGAATTATTACATAAACCCCATTTGAAAATGCTGTCAACTTTGCAAAGAGACCTGTAAATGCTATCATTTCCTGAAGGTTTGGTGGGGGTTTTTTGTTGTGGTTTGTTTTTTTTTTCCCCCTAGGAAGAAAACTGAAGTAGTTCAATACTCTGATGCCACAGAGAAATTTGTTTTCAGACTAAAAGAATGCAAGAAACATAGGCAGTAGCATGAAAATACAAGTTTTGTACCTTTCATTCATCTAATACAAGCATAACTTTGGATCACTCAGCTGGAATTTCTTAGTAAAAGGGAGAATGGTGGTAGGAGCAGTCTCTGAGACTGTAATAGTAACAGTTCTTTTGGCAATCTGTGAAGTACAGATGGTATCAAAGATATGCCAATAACTTAAGCAGGAGCCTCCAATAAAATCTCTTGTAGTGCATGTTATACTCTGTGAATCACAGAGATAGGGGCAACCCTGGGTATCTGGCACTTACGTTCTACCTGTAGTCAGTTTAACTACCTTACACGCAAGCATATCTCTCAGGCAAAAGTCTGTGCTCCAGAGGTATTTGTATTCGTCCCAGGCATAAGTTACCTCTAACCAAATTGATTCATATTTTCCAGAGAAGAAAATCATCATCAGAAACACAGAAATTACTTCCATCTGATCTACCTTCCAGTGACATAACCATAACAAAGAGTTTCCTCACATGTTCCTTTGAACTCTTTCCAGATCAAAATATAAATGATTTTAGGAAAATGAGAGCCTCTTCTTGTTTATGAATGTTGCTCAGAGACTTAAAACCACAGACAAACCACACTAAGGGTTATAGCAGAAACAATCAATGTACTTTCATCACCACTTTCCATATAATTAAGCTTCTTTTTCTCAAACTGGAGATTGGAATGCACACTGCCAATGAGATAATTTACTGATGGAAAACCAACGCATAAGGTTTAGACACTGAAATGGCATCTTCATGTTGATGTATCTGTTTTAATTAGCTTTACTTTTCATGAAGAGTAAATAAAACATCAAGGAGTCAGCCAGACAGATAAGCAACAAACTGTTTTTCAAATAGTTCCATGAAATGAGCAAGAATAAAGCTTGAAGAGTGTTACATTTACCTCTGTAGCTCCCAGGGCACTTTTAAGAACACTGGGTCAGGTACACTGAGACACTGAGAAAATGTGCAATTTCTTTCCCACTGAGCTGTCAAGGCATTCATGCTGTGAATAGCTAACACCCTTCTTTGACAACCAGGCAAATATTTCTATTTTCTGCCATTCTAGTCATGAAGTATCTCAGTGTTGCCTCAGTTGATTTAGTGCCAATTCAAGTCAGACTTTAGATGTCTGAGCTAGTAACCAGACCAAATATTCTTGATGAAGCCTTGTCACAAACTCATAGACTGCTGCTTAATACATTTCCAAATAGTTAGATAGTAAAAGGGGTTGTAAAGCTGAAAAGGCAGCAGGGAAGCAGAACACACATTCACTGAACTGTCAGAACAGAGATTTAAGTAGCACATACGAGTCAAATATGCTGCTGCTTCTATTTATTGTTAGCATTGCTTTAAAAAAACCAAAAAACAAAACACACCTTAAACTTATAAAAGGCTATGTAGTTCCTTAAAATCATTTCTTTATTTCCCATACTTCGACAACACATGTCTTTAGAGAAGCACAAACTGATAACCAAGTCTAGCCAGGCAGAACTGAGATGAGGCTAAATGAACACATTCTATTCAAGTGGTAACAGCACATAGATACTATGAACATTATTTTTTCTTAAATCTTTTACCATATAAATTTCTGATTGCATTGCACTTGCATCCATGCACCAAAGTTTCCATTACCAAGACCATGAAACTGGAATATAGAAGGAAGGGAAGAATACTTCTTTCAGTTGGGACAGAGCCCGTGGAACCTGCTCAAAAACCACTGAATTAGTATTTCACAGGTTTGTTTTTTTTTTCATGGGTTAGGAATAAGCAGGCCGGAATAATGGTTCAGTGTGTGTATACACAAATAGAAAAAAGCAACAAAATAAATTATTCAGAGTACAGGCTTTGTGCTAAGAGTTTAGAGTAAAGCACTTTTGAGATTGAATGCCATCCTTTGAGCATTACAGTGTTCTCTTACTGAGTTTCTCTTTCAGGCAGAATTTTGTTGAGTGTTTTAAATCCCATACTTAGAATCTACAAAGAATTAAAATGACCATTAACTGAATGTGCCTTGAACAGTACTTACCAATGCTGGCATAACCAGGTGTTGATGGATCTCCTCCACTATTCAAGGAAACCATAAAAGCTTTATCATCAAGATCTGTAGTCTTTGGTAAGTCACAAGGATCGATGTAAAGAAGAACACCACCAAATCCTGCATCTTCTAACAGAGAAAGCTGAGGGAACAAAACAACATAGGTGACAATTAACAACAACTATGTCAGGACACATTATTTATTTTAATTACTGTTGAGATAGAGGCTTTGTCACATATCAGGGTCTCACCAACTATGCTATGCACAAAGCAAATAAAGACAGGTGCAGCTCCGAACTGCTTGTAATATAAAACATCAGTTATGCTTTGAAAAGACAAAATCAAACCCTGAAGCACTAAAGGCAAGTCATGTTTCCCAAATTCCTGTCAAAAGCCACATTCAAAGCCTAATGACAAAAATAATTCTTATTTTTAAATTATATGTAGCATTCTTCCTGTTGAGGAAACAGTGCTAACACTCACTACAACTGCATTTGAGATTTGCAACTGTTCCATCTTCAACTCTTTCATTGTGACAGTCAGACAAGGCTGGTGTGTTGGAGACTATATTCAGATGAGGCACTGGCATTCAGTAATGTACACAAAGAGCTACAAGTGGAGCCACCTTTGTCCCAACTCATTGGACACTTGCTAGACATACAACCGTAACATATTTTTATGTGATATACATAACACCTTGAAAATGCCTTAGTTGTGAAACTAGTCTCATTAAAACATCTTCAGTAGATCTTCCGTATTTCCCATATTACTAGCAGTACGACATTCCCGCTTAACTTACCTCTTCAAGGACATGCATAAGTGCAGTCTGCCACAGGATTTCTGGACACAGTTACTCTTCAGTCAAGAAAAAAAAAACCAAAACGTGTTTACAGAATTAAAAGAAAAGAAAAGAAAAAAAAAAAAGGCGCAGTACAACTTGCTCAAACCTTAAGAGTCTGGCTTCTGTCAGACAGTTTTTATTCTGTCTCATCAGAACATCACAGCTTGAGTTGGTAATGGTAACTAGCCTTTCCAAAAATCTATAGATCTGGGGCAGCAAATCAGGCAACTTCCCCAAAGTCAAGGACAAAAGAATCCAAGCACCTTCACTTGCAGGAGCCTATAGATCAATTCTGTCTGAAAAAAAATCTGGTTTTCTCTTTCATAGAGAATGGAAAAATAAAGGGATTTTATTCTGAATCATATGAAATCAAATTGTAACGTCACAAATACTCCCATGAAATGAGATGACCTTTCTGTGTCATGCTCTGCATATTTGGAATTGACTGAAGACTACAAAAGTGACACAAAACTACATTAATTTTTCAGACAGTAGTAATTGTGGTATTTAAGGATTATCTTTCTATTCAGTATGCTCTACTGATGGCTTTCCAAATAGCTCCAAGTGGTCTGAGGAACGCTTGCAAGTACATTAGGTTTCTGGACTACACAGATCTGATTCTTTAGGAACCCGAGAACTCATTACTATACCTCCATTTCTCAGGTCAGTTGTCCTTCTTCTGTATTTTAGACCCTTCATTTTTCTTCTGTGTGTATACATACATATATATATTTGATTTATTTCCTAGCTGTCGGTTTTAAGAATTGTTTATGTGTAGTTCTCTGTGGCTTTACAAGTATGTAAATTACATGAATATACGGCATTTGGTTTAAGCCTCAAAAGCGTCTGATGTTTAGTTCTGCTTTTCTTGAAAATTAAGATGGGGAAAAAAAATGTAACAAAATAGCAGCGTACTATTTGCCATTTCTATAAGTAAACATGTAATTATGTGATTCACCAAAATTTTAACACTGCAGTCTGAATTCAGATAAACACATGTAAGTGAACCTATGAATCACCTGTGTAATCTTACATACCTTATTCAAAGCAAACCCTAGATGAAAAGGGATAGTGTCTTTGAAAGAACTCTATTCAGATGAGTGTGCAGAGTCAGAACGTGACTAGCACAGTTAAAAATGTAAAAGAATAAAAATGTATCACAGTCCTTAAATGTAACAGAGGCATAAACATTTCCAAAATGGTAGGTTCATTTATTATGGTATTGTTCTGTTTCCAAATCACTTTCATATGCATACATTTAGCCAGGATTTACAAAATCCAGGGGGTGGGGAGACTATAGGAAGAGCAGGATGCATCATAGCTAAATGATGTAATAGCCAGAATTTAAATTAACAATTGTCTTTTCCTGCATCCATATCCAGTACCTTTTTATTCATCTCTAATCTTAATAGCATAGAAGATACAGAATACAGATGCAGTGTTTTCTGGGTTTTTTTAAAAAAAAGTTTTAAAAACTTTGTACTTAATCACTATTAAATTCCTGTTTCACTGAGAGAAGGTAACCACACGGTTGTTATTCACAAAGTGCAGCAACCACTGCTGCCATGGCTACAATCTCTAGTAAGGAGTTGTGTTGTTCACATGAAGTTACAGAACAGCTTTCAGATTTCAGCTATAATTGCTGCCTTTCAACTTTGCAATAGTGACATCACAACTACGCCAACAAAAAATTAGTACTGTTGCTTCCATCTTCATCTTAAATAAGTCAACACCTTAACAGCCATAAAGAGCCCTAGCACGAAGAATCTGAGGAAGAGGTTGTTTACATGGCTAAAGATTGTAGATTATGTCCCTTCAGGTACACTGGTACACATCTGTTCAAACCAATGGATTATTTTAGATGGTAGAACCAACCAACAACAGAATCTGCTCCTTATGGTTTTAGGTGTATGCGTCCTCCCTCTCCCAAAGCCGCAGACGTGTCAGAATAAAAGGGAAACAGCAGAACCCTTGACAAGAAAAGAGATACTGATGCCCATTGTTAACCCTTTCATTGTTTATGGCTGCTTAAATCTTCAGTTTCTAGACTCACTTTAAACCACTAACTCTTTCAATCCAGTACATGAAATTACCCCAAAAAGCATTCCCAACTCAGTTTAATCTCATGAGACACTTGCTGCTTTATAAAAAGCTCTGTCACATACATGGGGACAGATCAGCCTTGTAAACTCTACACACCTTAAGGCACTATTAAATTACCCTTTAAAGATGATGCGGCTGAAGCAGTGAAAAGACACATCTTTAAGTAGTGACTAGTGATTTTGGAATCCTTCATTTTAACTCAGGGATCTCCTTATATAATAAGGTACTGCTTGAACAGAAAGTACAGTAACTATAACATCGATAGCTTTAGATACATTAAGAGGGCACACTAATAACACATTGTGGACATAAGAACAAGATAACTGATATGGAAGAGTAAACGCAACCAATTCTTTATACAGGCAGACTCCAGTAGTCTGAAGAACTTGGTTTTGCCCTAACAGGAAATCTCAAAGGTACTTCTCCATTTAACTGCACCACCTCTGAATGCCGCAGAGAAAACATTTATCTTTTGTATTGACACGCAGGTAACAGAGACCAGGTCTGCACTGCACACAGGAGCCAAGCTTTACTGTTTGGCGTTGGCCACAAACCTACTGACAAATAGACATTAGGTTAAAAATAGGGAAGCTGAGCATGACTCTTCGCTGGAAAGCAGGGGGCCACTACCTCTCACACCTGACTTTAATGTGTTGTATCTCATCTGAGCCTAGCGTGTGCCTGAACGAATGCTTCATCAGGGGGGTTATGTTAGTGATCTGAATACAGAAACAAACCTACAAAAGAGAAGAGACTACAGCCTCTCTGTATGAAACTCCAGCATAAAGAGTAAGAGCTGCCCTGTCATAAACAGGGAAGCAATGCAGCAGGTACCGGCCTCAAGCTGTATTGTTATCTTTCAGCTGAGAGCAAAGTCTACCTTGCTGAAGATCATTTCCCCTGGTCTCCTCTTTCCAGCTGAGACTATCCTTGCACCTCCCAAGCATCAAAAAGCAGAACAATTGGGTAATCAGGCATCATCCTTGTCCAGAGAGCACATTGGACAGGTTTCCTGCTAACCATGAAGCCTCAAAGGATTAAAAACATGCACATTGAGGCATGTAGCTGTGTAAGTAGTACTCTGGCTTTTTAGCTGAAAATAAAGCCTGACAGCATCAGCACTGTTCTGATGTTCTGTTCATGGGAGCCACATCTGGGGTTGAGTTTGAGCTGCCATCTCCCAGGCAGAGAGCAGAAAAGCACATCACACTTTGGTCTCATCTGGATCACAGCAAGTAATAGTGTAGAGATAGCTAAGAAAGGGCTTCCTAACCTAGTCACTCAATGAAATCGAAAACCCAACCTTCTCTGATTCATCAAGACCCTAATGGCTTAAAGACAATTAAATGACCACAACATCTTTTCTCTCCCTTTAGCTGATTCCAAGTAATAGTCTCTTTACAAACAATTTACAACATAGTAATGCACGATCAACAGATGAGGAGCACCACAACATATTATATTCCGAAAAGTGAGGACTAATGATGATTAGTAACACATCGGGGAAAAAAAAACAAAACCAAAACCAAAACAAAACAAACAAAAAAACCCCCACAACCAACAAAAAACAAAAAACAACAACACACCTGATGTGGTAACTGTGGATTCCATCAACCTACCAATTACATATTAAAATAGCTTCTCATTACTAGCAATTTTTCCCACTATATTTGCAAATGGTCCCACGATATGGCCAAACCTTCAGACAACCTTTCTGTGCCACTGTCTAGACAGTTCTTCGTCTTTGTGAAACTTTTTTACAATCAGTCATGCTGCTAAATGTGCAGACCGCTACAGTATCAGCATTGCTGTTTGTCTTCCTTTCTCTCCTGCGGAAAGCCATCTCTCTTCCCTTTATCCCTCCCCTACAGTTGTACAGGCTATGCTTTATAAGGCATAATACCAGCCCCGTTAACTGATAAAATACCACTTCTGTAACACTTCTTTGGTCTGGTTTCTATGCTTGTCTATTTATGTGACTTGATCCACAGTAATGATTGAACCACTGGCACAGAAGACTTACATGACAGGAGGAAATATCTCAGTATATTTCTACAAGTTTAATGAAAATGGGATATTGAGTAGACAAGAGGCAGATCCTGCTAATGCACCACACTGCAAAGGCATTAATAAAATCTGGAGAGCTTACCCCTTAATGGAAAGGGGGAAAACCATGCAAGAAATCACAAGAGAGAGTGTGACAGATTGAAAAGGATACAGAAACTTGGACCGTGATTTAGACATCATAAAATCCAACTTCAAGAAACAAAGTGAAAAACCTGTTCACTAACCCATGGAAAAACTTGTTGGTTTATCAAATGATACATTATGAAGAATAATGCAGTTCAGTACAGGATATATTGTTTTACAATTCTATGTAATAAGTGACTGTTGTCATGAAAGTTTCTATCCTTACACAAAACAAGTAGCACTAACACTGTCTGGAAAAGTTAATTTAAATGACAGCGACTTCCAAATGCATTTCACTACTTGTATATACATCTAAAAGAGTTTTTCAGCATGTTATAAATCAAACTCTAGTGCTGGGGCGGGGATCAACCAGATCTCTTCAATTTACTATAGGTTCCCTTCTGTTACATTTTACTTCGCAATACTGGGTTCAATGGAAATCAAGTGTCATTTTTTTATTAGATCTAATTCTGTTTTCAACTACATTACATAAGCATTCAGGTTTTCAATTGTTACATAATGGTTAAAATGTATCAGTAAAAAAAACCAACACAAACTAGCTGAACAACAGTATTTAAGATTTCTTTTTCACTTCGTTATCACATATTTTCAATACTATCCTAGTATAATTTAAAAGTCTACATTTCAAAAACACCTGTAGCACACCATGCTGTTTCACATCAAAAGTGCCTCAAAACATAGTTTTCATCTTCAGAAGGTATTCATGTGCATGTATTTCACATTACTGAAAGTTGTGCCTTGGCTGTATCCTCACTCCTGTACATAGATACATACATTAATAAATAGTATTAGGGTGTTCATTGAAACTACGTACATGTTTCTGAGGCCCTTCTACTGTCTTACTACAACATGGCAGCAAGAGGCTCTTGTGTAAACCAGAATCAAAGCAATTATGCTGTACACCAGAAGTTTCCGATTGATGTCAGTTCCATGAAGATTATATACCCAATCTCTGTGAAATTATTTATATTAAACCCTGGAAATTCCAGTCACTATCAAAAGTAACAATAATTAAAAAGGAACCAAGACTCTCTGGAGAGGGGGTATACCAAGGCAACAAAACTTTAAGTAGTAAATTAAGCAAGTATTTATCTTCTTTCATAACTTTTATCACCCATTTTATTGTAAAAAAAAAATATAAAAGGCAATATATATATCAAGATATGTCTATGTCTGGCAAAGTAACAGAACCCTAAAAGAAGAGATTAAACATGCTTTAGCTACAGGCACATATAGAATGTTTAAGCACAGGAGATTTTTAAGCTTAATAGAGCAGTTTGCACTCCTTAAATACACACCCCAAATTAAACAAATTATATTTTACACAATGTCTGTGTTAGTGTAAATGACATCACAGTTCATTAGACTACAAAGGCCTTTAACTGTCAGCTACTGACAGTACAGCAAAATTCATACTGGATGACTATGTTTTTAGCCTAGCATACAACCTCTTCCATACCACTTCAGGCCAAAGTTTTCCTCTTCCTAATGCCAGATTCATAATAGCACTGCTTACTAGAAGTCCATTCAGGTGTTAACACAGTAAAACCTGGACATAATGCATTAATGAAACAAAACCTTCTTGGATATTCTCACTTATATGTTGATTGCCTGTATATACTTGTCATCCCCTTTTCTCCACCTCTTACACACAAAAATGCATGCAGTATTTTATATTCAAGGTCATAATACATATGGACCATTGGAAAAAAAAAAAAGATTCAAACAATACAAAACAATATTTCAGAGGCAAAGGTAAAATATCTCAAACATGTAAGAAAAATACATACATATACCTATTACATATTCTGTTCCAGGTTAAACATTCATAAAAATTTACAGAAGTTCTATCTCCTATTGTCATTATACCTCAATGAAATGACCAGAATTAAATGACAAATAACAGTAGCTAGTTTTTAACTACTGCATTTTCAATTCACAGTGCAACATGCAAAACCCATGGTTCATTAAGCTGAGACACAACTTTACTAGCTGGACAGGTTACAAGTTATTAATTACTCTTTTCTACTGAAGCTCCAATTAAAATCATGACGCTCTGAAAGGATCTCCCATCTAATTTTACTAATTGGCAGTATGTAAAATCACCAAGCAAGGGGAAAGGGCCATTGAAACTGCTGGAAGACTTCACTGACAGAACATCTTCTTATTTCTTAAACAGATTGTTAGAGTAGAAAAATAAGACTTTGCATACTGCACATTTAATTAGATGCCACTGTCCTCTCAATTACGCACTATAAGACAGATTACTTGGAAGATGCAGTAGTAACACGAACAAGACTCAGTGAAGAAAAAACCCACCTAGATACACATACCTTAATTTTTATATCACTCATCCAAGTTGCATATTTTTAACAGGTAAAGTGGGCAAAGATCCAGTTTGGCTTCCGCTTTATATTTTAATATTGCACTTAATGTTCAATCATGCTTCTATATTTCCCATCACAGAGATGCAGGGACAGCATCCAAAATAATTCTGTGTTAAAACTCTATCTAAAGAAGTTTTGGGTTTTGCTGATCAATCCTCAAGGTGCTATGTTAAGATAGTAAAAGATGGAGGACACAGCCAGTTTAATGGCTGACCACATGGGGATGATGAAAAGAAATACATCTTTCCTATTCAACTTGAACACTGCCCTTGTCTAAGGAATGACACTATTGCTATATTGAAGAAACAGGACTAGGAAAAGGGTTAAGCTAAGTAAAACTTCAAAAAGCTAGAAATGCAGACAATGGGGATCTGATAAATTACAGGCTATTCCCATAAAAGTCTTAGAAGGTAGAAAACATACTCCATTGAATTCAAGAAATTACACCTGACATAGAGTGCAATACATATGAACAGCAGAAGATCAAATACTTGGTTTGCATCATGGCAAGAACTTTAAAACTCTGATTTACTTACTATCAGAGAAACATGCAGTGCATTTATTTGAGGAAAGACTCTGACATGCATGCCTATGCTTTTTTCAAGGCATTTTTATTAATCAGTTTCTAAATTGAAACTGTCCTTCAAAATTTTAAATTTACAGAATTTGGTCATTTTCATTTCTAAAACTGATTTATAAGGAGAGGAGATTTCCCCCTTGTATTTCCTGGATGTCTGATAGAATATGGGAGAAAAAGGAGGAGGGAATGCAAGAAGCCTTAGAATATCAATCATAACAGCCTGCATAAGTGATGGGGCTGTATGGCAGTGAGGAGCAAGAGCTGCTTTGTACACAATATACCATCAGTTATATTTTTAACTACATTCTTTCAGATAAGTGCTATTCAAGGGCAGAAGACTTGTAAATTTGCACTAACCACAAGAAAACTGGTTTGTGAAGGGTCATGAGTAACAGCTTTTAGAAGCAAATAAGTTAAGTTGTTTATTCTTAGTGTGACTAACTAAAAAAGAAACTACTGGAGGGAAGTAAAATAGGCTTCAATGCTCCTAGCCCATCAATTTGGAGTAGTATTAAATCTCCATGCTAGTTCAACCCCTGTTCATGTTAGATGTGCTATGGGGAGTCCTTAAAATCCTTTGACCCCAGTAGAATTGCTCTTGCAGCAGAAGAGCAACTAAGCTGTCATGCAATGAAATGTGCATACCCAGCCTTCCCACAGATATCTCTCAAACACCAATTATCCATTACCATACGTATAGCTGACCCTTTTCATTCTCTGAGGCAAACAAGCAAACAATAAACCCCCCTCAAACATAACAAAATCATGTTCTAACATGTCCCACATGTTCTAATGATGCTGGCCTGAATCCCTGCTGGAAATTACTCCCTATAGCTAGGGATGTTGTCTGTGACACAGCCATGTCATTTCCTATGAACTACATTCAAAAGCTGCAGAACGGCCACCTTGTCCAGAGTACCTGCCTTTTGTAATGAAGCCCAGCAGCACTGTCTGAACATGGATAAGATGGCATATAGCCACAAAACAAAAAAAGGAAAGCAAAGAAAACACAAGAGAGGCAATCAGCATGGGGAATCACAGCACCCATGCGAAGAGCAGCAGCTTCTACAGTGCAAAGCTGATGGAAACACCAACAAAAGGAATAAAATGCTGAATAAATTAGAGCTACCATAAACTGGTAGAACTCAAACTGGATGAAGAGTTTCCAAGCACTCATGTGTAATGCTGAATCACAATTCAGCTTGTCATCTACTAGTTTGAGTGGAAATCTAGGCATTAGCCTCTGGACTGCCACAGTAGTTGAGGAAAAACTACTTGCAAATTCATCCTGGCCCCCTGCCTCTCTAACCCAAAAAACAGGTTGGCTTAATCCTGTAATCCTTGCACAGAAAAATTTTTAACGTCATGTTCCTAAACGTGGTATTAAGCTTACAAAGAACTAAATGCTTTGTCCCATACTTCTTCCTATTTGCTGTCTGCTCATCATCTATACAGTTTTATCAAAGAAAAGTAATTTGTTACACATCGGCAGTTTTTAAAAATGGAATTTTTCACAATAAGGTACTTGGACAATTAAACGTAAGCCAGATATACTGCCAGTTCCCTACATGAGATTTTAGGAACTTTTAATACAAATTGAGTGCATATTTTATTGCCAGATTTTGCTTACCACTGCTAAGAAATTTGCAATGTTCAATCTAATTAAAAATGAAATTGAACTACAGTTCCCTAGAAACAAGGGCTGATTGGACTCAATAAGCTTTACTTAATTTATTTCAGAAACAAAATAATTGAATTGCTTACAGTTCAGAAAAAAATCTTCATTATTTGATGAGTATATAATACAAACCCGTTCATATTGCTATTGCATTCCTACATCTTCTGGAAATACTACTGACTTTTAAAAAAGCATGTAGAGGAGCACTGTATGTATAGTAAGTGTTAAATATTCAGTAAACATTAAAAAGAAGAAACAAACAGACTGGATGAATGTCCAGATGAGCAACCTCCAAAAAGCCAATAGCATTCCATTGTTCATACTGAAACCGCTGTTTCTGATTATGTTTATGGTTATTTCAGTCTATGTTTAGACTCTATCATAGAGAGAATAGAGCTGAAGATCTGTCATACAAAAAACAATTACACAAAGATATAATCTTGGTAAATTATCAGGAATAAACTGATTAGACCCTTAGCTGTATTTATACATTCTAGTGAACTTTTAATTCAGAATCCACCAGCCAGTATAGCTGGTCAGAAGCCTGAGTCAAATCTGCCAATATCCCCTTCCTTTTTTTTTTTTTTTTAATATTTACTTAATTTTTGTTTTCCTACCACTAGAATGATGAGGTAAAGACAGCAGATGCAATTTGCATTGTTCCCAGCATATGGCACTTATCCAGAAAGCCACGGCTTCAGGTTTACATCACCTTCCTGCACCTCATGCCAGGCACAGAAACCACAGCAGGTTTCCTCTGGTGAGGAGGCTGCAATTTCACCGTTCCAGAAGCTGTACTGTTCACTGCAATCATTTAGGGCACCTAGTCTCAACTTCAGGGAGGTCTCATATCTCTGCAGCCCACGTCTCCTCACCGCTCTGGAACCCTGCAGCCCACGTCTCCTCACCACTTTGGAACCCTGCAGGAAGCTCCCAGCCAGGAGCTGCCCCAACCACGAAAGCTTACAGCAGCCCAATGTTCGGTATCAGCTTGGTTGTGTACTACAGTACCTGGCTTTACTTCAGATCTCTTGTAAGCACTGCTGAACTACCTAGTGCCTCGTACTCAGAGCAGGACATGAGGAAGAACATTGCTGCCTTTGCACTTTGCCACACTGGGTTTCCACAAAGGCGGCAAACGCATTCAGAAACATAAACCTCCCCGCTGCAACCTTCTGTGGCAAACACGGCTCGCTTTGCACTGCAGGACAGCCCCCGCCTGAGGATGTGCCATGAGTGCTGCCAGTGGCGCTTCCCACCCTAACCAGCCCCCGCCCTGCCTGACAGCCCTCACCTCCCCTTCTGGAAGCTTCTGAGCTGCCGGGTGGATTATCTGAGGCAGCATGTGCAGGAGGGCTCAGCCAATCCCGCCCGTTCTGGGGATGGAGTGTTCCCTGATCGGTGCACTGAGACCCGTCGGCTCCTGCTGCTCCTGGCCTGGGCCAGGGGCTGTGGGGGCTCCCTCAGATGACGGACACCATTTTCCTTGGTTTAGGAAAATATATGTTTCCTCTCATTTTCTGCTGACCATAGCAATAGTGACATACTAAGTCAACGCTGTTCAACAAGGAGAGGTTAGACTGCAGTTCCCTAAACCTTACAACAAACTGATCAGCAGGCTCTCACCCGGCGTTAACACAGAGGATGGGACTGGAACTCCCATCGGATGTGGCAGCAGCTCCTACTTTTAGCTCTTCAGTTACAAATTGAACCCTGAAGTGCCATCCAAAAGAAAAGTGATTACATTCATGAGTGGTCATACTTTCTACTCAGCAAATAGTATCATAAATAAAGTGTAAACAGCTGTATTAAAGGGATTTTACCTGTCACTACAGTAAGAGCTATTAAATATATAATGTGTCAATTTTAAATTATGTGTGCCTGCATCTAACCTTTACTTTCCATTCAAGATGAATTTGCATTTTTCATTTTTGAGAATTCTCTAGTCTTTAAGGAATATGGATTTGGAGAAAAATCTCAATCACAATTTCCATGTTTTGCCCTCAAAATGTAGTGCCAGCTTTTCAAACTGAGACTGCCCTAGGGAGTTAGTGAAGCCACGGTGAGTGGCCATGTGGGAATATGCTCATGGTGCTGATTCTTCCAGTGGTGAGGTGCTATGCCTTCGGTATAGACTGGGACTGTAACCCACTGCCAGTGGATCAGTATCTGCACCACAGGACAGTCCTGTTAAAACTGGTAAGCTACCAGCCTACAGAGAAATTTAAAAATTAAGAACAGATAAATTACCATTTTGTTTTACTAAAGTCATTTATTTATTGGTCATAGGTACATTCAACTGAAGTAATAAAGCAGGTACTTACCTAAATCTGTTTTGGCAAGCTTGCCTCTGATTAATTAACTGAGTTATACTTGACATTTATGAGTGAAGTTTTTTGCTAAATTCAAGGCCATATTCACAACAAAAACTTAAAGCAGCATTATATTACCCTTAGGAAAAATAAATAAATAAATAAATGCTAGAGTGTATTACCTAAGTGCTGCCAGCAATCAAATGTTGGTGAGTACACATCAGGCTTGTTTTTTCACTTTCAAGCTACAGAGCTCAGTACTCTTTATTTCTCAGTTATATGCAGTATATGTCAATAACACAGATATATGTTTTCAGATGATGGGGAAGCAGCCTTTCTGACAGGGAGAGAACAACTGCCTCTCAGTTTACGCTGCAAGCATCAGCCTCCTGAAGTCATTCAGATTGCCACAGCCAGTGTTCTCTGCCCATAAGAGAAACCCCTATGGCTAAGTAGTAGTGTAAGTCATTTACTGGCAGTAGAGGATAGCAACTTGAATGTTAAACTCAGGATAGAGATCCTCAAATTCTTATGCTATATCTGCCATGAAAATTATCAGGTAGACTGAAAGACTGAAGAAATAATACAAGATGTACAACACAGCAAACAGCTGAGGTCTGTGCGTTGCATGCAACTAAAAGCCAGGAATGTGTTCTCTTTTGTGCCATTTGATTTACCTGAGCTGCCTGTTGCAACTGCTCCTGGGGATTCTGGGTGTCATTACCATTATTCACTCAACCCTTGCATTAATTCCACCTAATTGCCTGCATTTATGAATAGTTGCCACAAACAGTTCTGCAAACTTTGGAGAGACTTTGGACATTTAATGGCCACAGACCAGCAACCAAAGCAAAAGTACACACAAAACATGGAGACAACAAGGTAGAAAAAAATAATATGTTGTTTCTAAAATTATCAGTTATATAATCAGCAAGATTGAGGAAGTACATAACCAGAGAACAAGGGAAATACCTACCTGCATAAACCCCCTTCATTATGCATCACATGCAATGTAAACTCAAAATCTCTGATTCTTTCAACAATCTCCTCTCAATTAACATGTAGTGCGTAACTGGGATATCCTTGGGGTACCCTGAGTATATATTTTCGATTACCAAACCTGAAAGTAATATTGAAATGAAAACAGCTCCAGTCATCCTACCATGCAAGGCAAAAGAAGGATTATGACTGCTATCTCCATAAGTGTAAATGTTCTATGGTATCTACCAAGATGTTAGCAGATGTTCTCACAACCCACAAAACAATCGGTCATGGATTTTTAATTAAGGCATATTTGCTGCCTCAAGTAACTGCATCTTAGAATGTCTGTTGGATTGTTAGAATACAACTGCCTTCATTAGACTTGTGCAAAAAAAACCCCAACCCAACCCCACCCTCCCGACTTATTTTAGTATTAATATAGAATATTATATATATACTCACACAATTTTATATATATATACATATACACACATGTATAGATTATATATATTCTCACACAATTATTATCTTAGAAGATTCCATGAAAAGCTCGTCTATTTCTTTTAATGTACAAAGCATGTTCTCTACTCAACTATTTTCTGGGGTATTACATTGTATCCAGGTTTCATGCTTTTAAAATAATGCCTTGAACATAATATAAACAGTCTCTTTTATACAGTATATATACTGTATAACACTGTTATGCATTTTTAAATTTACATTTGGTTTAATTTTATGTTTCTAAGTGGACCATGTAATGATATAGAGTATGCCATATGTAAACCTCAGTCACATCTATATATCAACTAGAAAAACTGCCTATTATTAATTAGTTAATGAATATTTTACTTTCATTTATGGAAAAGAGCTGTGTTTAACTACTTGGTTAGCATGCCTTTAAGTAAATCAATACTCAGAATGACCTTATTTATCTTCCTTGTTAGAAATACAGTCACAAACCAGGAATTACAAAAGAAATGGTCATAAAGAATGTGCCCCAGTGTATAAAGTTATTTCAAAAACTATAAATATTAAAGAAGTTATTAAAAAACATAGCAATAAAAAGTTATTTTATAATATATCACTACTAATTTCCAGTCCTAAGCTCCCCTAGAAATCCCAGAATTAAAAATTTGACTAGTTTCCATTTTGTTTCATGGCTGACATTTTAGCAACCAGAATTTTTTCCACAAGACCTTATTCATTAACTGTGCTACACAGAACATATCATGAGCATATCTTTCATATTGAACATCGAAGTCTAATGCAGAATATGTAACAAAATGAAGTGAAAACTGCAGGAAATTACATGAAAGATATAACAGCTGAAAAAGTTAACATTTGTGGCATTTGTTTCTTCCTAGGTCCTTTCTTTTCCACTGCTTTCCACTCAGCACATCACTAAAACAGAGCTTTGGCTCCTCCTGTGATTTAGTAAATAACCCATTTCACCAAAATGAAATAGTCGAAAGAGGTACATGTGGGAGGTCCAAGGTTGAAGTACTTGATGAGAACCGAGGTGGCAGTTGTATTAGTTTGCCAGTCAGAAAGCACTACAAAGTCACTGATTCGCCATCAGTTAAAAAAAAAAAAAAAAAAAAGCAAACACCACAAAACCCCAAAACCAACAATCCCCAGCTCTTCTTCAGTAACACTAGTATACAATTAGTTCCAGAACATCAATCCAAGATTATGCCCTTGCCTTGTCATAAAAAACTGAATGAAAAATAAAAAAGGTGCAAAATATGTCTGACTTATTGTCATAAAGATTTTTAATGCAGCGATTAGGAAAGGAAGGTCCCAACTTCAAAACAAGGTCATGCAAAGGGTGGTTAAGAAAGATGCGCTGGCAACATTATTGCTCGCTGTCACTTTTCTCCCCAACTAGGTCAATGACAGCACCCACAGGTTTTGTCTTTCTCTGACAGTTTCTTGGGGAAGGCAAGGAAAGAGAAAGAAAATATCTTTTGAAACCTTGTATGTTAGAAATAAATACAGTTCCCTCTAATGGGCCCACTGAAAAGATTTAGCACCACTTACAGCTCCTAGGACTCCACAGAACTGACTTCTAAATGCCAAACACAGAATACCATAGTCAGAAGATGAATGAAAAAGAAATACAATGAAACTCAAGATCAATCAATTTCTGTTACACTTCTGTTTTCTTTTGAGATAGAGCTTCCAGGAAAACTCTTTAAAGCATACAGAAGTTTACTCTGGGAAAAACTAAACTGAAACAAAATCATCAACAACAACAAACACCAAAAAAACCACCCCTAAACACAAATAAAAGCTCAGACAAAACAAAGTTATGCTGCAAAGCCATGCAATGAATGAATGGTCTAACCCAGAAATGATGACAACATTCGTATGTCCCGGTGTTTATCACAGCATAGAACTCTACAGAAAATCATGAAGTAGTTCCAATTCAGACAAGCATTTCCTTATGCAACATATTTGCAATTGAGACAAGGAGTGAAAACAGCATAAATATAAATTTCTGTTCCCACCCATTAATGACAGATTGGCAGTGATGCCTAATCTTTGTACTTACCATTGCTTGCAACTGGTCAAAAAGGTGAAGAGTGAGCCAGTACAGGATTACAAGACAAGCTTACTTTTGCATCACTTCCTAATGGCAAATGCAACTATATACATTATATTTAAAATATTAATAGTGTTTATGTCTACATTTAATTGCACCAGCTTCACACAGTCAAATTAAATAAACATAAACTGGTATGAAACTAAAAGTCAGACTTTGTAACTTTTTACGTGTCGGTGCCTTCCCCCGGGGTAAGAAGTGATAGAAAAAGAGGAAATGGCCTGAAGTTGCACCAGGGGAGGTTTAGATTGGATATTAGGAAATATTTCTTCACCAAAAGGGTGGTCAAGCATGGGCACAGGCTGCCCAGGGAAACAGTTGAGTCACCATCCCTGGAGGTGTTTAAAACATGTGGAGATGTGGGCACTCAGGGACATGGTTTAACGGTGCACTTGGTAGTTCTAGGTTAATGGTTGGACTCTATATACTTAAAGGTCTTCTCCAACATAAATGATTTTATGATTCTATGTGTAGTGAATCTAATTCTCTCAGGAGATGGAAAAATATTTAATATACATAGAAATGTTATGATTAATTTTTACAGTAAAGGCTAAATACCAACTCTAAAACAGATAAAATACAGAAAGAAGTTAACTGCAGATGCACAGACAACTTAGACCAACAGAGAAACAAATTAATTAATGCACACATTTCCAACAAGAGCCTATTTGGCAACAGGAGACACTGAATAGCTAGGCAGTTCTGTTACAAACCTTAAAGCACGATGACAGGGGTTTTAAAATGTAGCTTAGCTTTTTGAGTTTCTTTTTTCCAGCATCTACTAACCTGCCCTTTAGACAAGATTTTTGAAGAGATTTTTGTTTCATGTGACGTTCCATGAAGACAGTGAGTTTAGAAGGCCATTCTGACAGAAAAAATATTCTCTAACAGAGCTCAACTCTTTGCCCCTGATAAGATAATCTTTGATTACTAGAAAATAACTTAAGTTGTGGAAGTCTGCCTTAGAAACTTTTTTATCAGTTTCAGCTCACAGTCACTGATGTTAAGTTCCAGGCTTACCATCTAAGATCTTCTCTGAATTTGAGTACAAGCATTTCTGTAACTTCTGAGTATTCTCATCTTTGTATAAACCTTCTTTCAGAAGCCACATCAACATGCTGGTGATGGACAAACACATTGTAAAAGAAGGCACAAAGTCAAGGGGTTCTTACTGGTTTCTAGAAAAGGCGATAAGCACAACCTATTAGAATGGACTGTTATTTTACCCCAGCTGGAGAAAGAAGTTTTATGACTTCAAAATGAGGACAGAAAGGCTTGAGAAAAAGCATCTGTCTGCTTTCCAACAGTAAATCTGATTTTTTGTATTTTTCAGTCTTAGCATCCTTTAAAACACTTACTGTTGGGGTTTTTTTGTTTGTTTGTTTTCCCTGAAGACCAGAGTAATTTTGATAGGGAGCACAAACAGCTGTAATTTTCCAAAAGACGCTGCTAATTAATCATCGATCTTCTTGGATTAACCTATTTACTCAGCTGGCCCTTCAACAACAAAATGGACTATTAAGTTATTTTTATTTCTCTATTAAATACAGCATTAATCTGGGGAGGGTGATTATTTTTAGAAGCCAAAAAAAAGACATTTAAATTTTGTATCCTTCTTTGAAATGTTTTGATTCTGAAACACAATGTTTTGAGAAAGGTATTTTGAATCAGTGATCTCCTAGCAACCAGAAGGCAGCTGAGGTACACACTTGAGATCAGAGATCAGGTGACAATACAAAGTGTAAGAAATCCTCTCAAGCCTTGAGCTCAATTACACTCAGTTCTGAATTTACAAATCTGTAACGGATGTAGTTCACTACAAACGCTATCATTCGACCCCACTTTTGAGACAGATGTGAAAAGTAGATATGAAGCTTTCTAGAGTCACATAGATAACTGTGCAGAAGGTGGATCTGAACTGTACTGATGCTGATGCAATGTTAATAAGTGAATGTTTGGAGCAATATATAAATGCCACATCAATAATAGGATAAACACTGCTTTATTTGCATCCAGAAGCAGCAGATGAATTAGATATTACAAGAGAGAATTCAGAGAATATACTTGGTTTTACTTAAATAATGTTTTGCCTATACATTTCCTCCATGAATTTATATTCTTAATTATTGTTGAAATTATGGTATATTGCTTCTTTATTCAATGATTAATTTCCACAGCCATATGCTTTCTAGGTGTATATGCAGCTTGTGTTGTCAATTTCTTTATAATACATAAATTTACTAATAAGTACAAGAGTAATAGTAGTAAAATTCAAAGCCATATATTATCTCACTGGTATTACTGACATTATCACTTCAGATCATCCTTCTTCCTCTAAAAATCCCAGATGGTTTTAGCTAGGAAATTAGCATACATATATTTCAAGATAGAAGAGACACAGCTTTGTCTAAAAGTATTTATTAGTAAACTGATTTCCAAAATGAGGGTATACCATTTGTAATCAATTTGACTGAAATATTAACATGGTACCATTCAAAAGACTTAACACCATAAGATAAAAAAGGATGTGTTGCTTCCTCTTTAAGGGCATGACACACATCTCCCTTCAAATGTGTTTGGTTTGTTTTGGGAGGGTGCGTGGTTGGTTGTCTTTTTCAGGATTGTTGGGTTTTGGTTTGGCTTCCCCCCCCCCCCCCCCCCCATCTTGGAGTGTAGTTAGAGAATGTAACAGCAGTTTTAGAGATGTCTTTTATTTTCCTAGTATTTATAAGCATCTTCAGAGGCAAACCAAATTATTATGTTACACACCTTGACTATGAGGCACCAGTTTAATTTCAGAAAATTACAATCTGTTTGGATGATATTTAAGGAGAACAGATTTCTGAAGCACTAGTTTTTACTACACTGTCTATTAATCTTGAGGCCAAGACAAAAACCTTACCTCTCTCCAAGACCCCTAAAGGCAGAAGACTACTGTTTAGCATGCAGCTGGTACCCTCAGAACTGTATCATTTACTCTGGATTGTTTGTATGTAGACTGCAGCTGGAGTATTTTATGGGTAGGCTGTTATATCTATTTTTGTTTTGTAATAAGTGGTAAAGCATTAAAAGAGTTTTAAATACACACTTCCCAAATGTAAGTTTTGTATCAAGAAATCGTAAGTATATTGTGGAACTCATCACCACAAGGTACTGTAGAGGTAAGTATAAAAAGGCTCCCAAATGGAAAGCGCCAATTCATGGTATATTAATGACAATAATCAAATTAGCCCGGACACATTCTCCACTTCAGGAAGTCACAACAGCAGTGATTGCTATTTTCGGGAAAGGTATACCAAAGGAAAAAAGAAAAAAAAAATCATCACTTTGTACTTGCTCTGTAACTCATACTCTTCCCCTAAGGATGAGCCATGTCAGGTAAGGATATCTGGCTGATAGAGGACATTTCTTATGTTCTGTTCTCATAGTAAGAGATGGAGAGGTTTTTTTCCAGTCAATAAGAACTTCCCGGCAAAAGACTAAGCAGCCAATCATTCTGAATGAGTGATTGTCTGTGCATTTTACCATTACAGTTTATGATAACAATATTTCAACAATAACAGTACTATGTGATGGCCAAGACCTTATCATCATATGAGAGTTTTACCTGAATAAACACCAGACATGACTTCTTTTGCTGAAGGGGAATTGCTCCTGTAAAACGTACTAAGCAACACACTTATGTTCTTTATATTAAATAAAGTGAGTTTTAATGTGCTTAAATATAAGACTGTTTTTCTATATCCTTCTTGAGCAAGAGCACAACGGCAGAAACCTCACTGTATGAAGCTTATCTCTCCATTGACAAATAAATTTTGTCCTATTAACAATCGATCTAATTTTGACATTAAAGTATATAGGCTTTCCCAAAATTAAATATTGTACTTTAAGTTTTATTCTGTTTGCTTGCTGAACAGCAGAAGGAAGAAATAAGACATTTAAGCTACTCTTCCCCTGTTACCACTGCTATCACCAAAGCATTGAACAATTCTGCCCTTTTGGCAGGTCAGAGGCAAACCTTGTTTTCGTAATCTGTATGCCTTGAAACGACTTGATGTTCAGTGAAAATAAAGCACTTAAGAGTGGCAACATCAGTTTTTGTTCTTGCAACATTCAGTGAATCTGTACAGCACTCACATCAAAATTAATCCCAGTTCGGTCTACTAGCAAACCATACAAATTAATAAACTATCATTTAAATAAAAAATCTCATAAAAAAATTTAAAAATATCTGAGAGCCATATTACATTTTCAAAAAGTACTTTTGAAGTGCATACAGAAATGCACAGATGAAGACAAAATACTAGGGGCATTTGCAAAGAGATTATGTTGCATATATAATGTTGCACCAACATAGACTTCTGTGTATGATAGTCCCACATGCATTTTTTATAATGACTAAGATCTCAGCCTCTCATAATTAGCTAATTTCTGATGCACTACACTGAAAAGGAACAAAATGTAAATTTAATACTCAATAGTGAAAATTTCTGTACTTTTATCACACCCCCTCCCAACCCTCATTTTGTTGGCTAGGGCAAAATCCATCTTTTAAAGATGCTCCCCCTAATGCCAAGTGTGAAGCACTGTGCAAATAGGATACTTATACTATTATTATACCTTTCAAAACAAGATAGATATACACACATTGTTTCGAATGAGATTCTTGCTACACACTGTTCGTAGGCAGAAAAAGGAAGCTAGGTCACAACTCTCCTAATGCATTCCAAACATCTTCCCTGTATCTCATTTTTTAAGGTACATGTACAGCACCTTACCATGGAGGCAATTACATTGCCAGGCACAGCAAGAGCCCACAAAGCCTGAGAAAGCCTCAACATTTATCTGCAACTGGAAACAGCAGATCCAGCGTATCACACATTTACATGATCAACTGCATTGCTAAGAGGGAATTTAAAATTAAAATGGCGTACATGGTTATTGAAAGACAGTAATTTCTATAGCAGTCAGATGCACAGGACTAATTAATTTGTAATCTGTCATAAAGCTTGCTTAAACCTGGAATCCAAGAAAAGCCTGAAATAGCAGATTTGGACTTGTCTTTTTTTCCTTATTCCCGATAATATGATAAACAGGAATGAGACAAGACATGGTCAGGTGGTTAAGTGGATTAAATGTTTCCATATTTCCTCTGAGATTATGGTAGGAGGGCTGACTGAAATGAGCTGTCAGGTCAGTTCCCCAATAGACATTTTATATCATAAAACCATCACATATAACTGAATACTGATATAAAAGGGAATACAGTCAATTCCCACTCTAGGGAAAACCAAGATTGACCGAGAAGTGAAAAATATGCTTCCTTCTTGTTGAAAGGGTGATGTCTCTAGGTCACCTCAAGGTCACTTCTGAGGCTGCGTGGTAAGAGTTCTTATGATGCCTGCATAATAACTTACAGTAGAAAAACATAAATAATGGTTTCTGCTGTCAGTGCAGTCACTCCTCCAACCCTCACAAAATGCAAATACTCTGTCCTCTACCTAAAAATGTTACCTGTATGTAGACGTAACCGTATGCTGTGCTGGCGAGTCTCAGCCAATGCGCATACTACAATTATTTACAATTACAAGGCTACCATCAGCAACAATGCGAGGTTTTCGGTTTGTTTATTTTTTCATCTGATGAAGAACCTGATTTTTAGAGAAATTTAAGTGTAAGTGATATGAAATTTTGAACTATGTGGCACCATATGGCAATTTAGGAAAGTAACCCCCACAAATTTTAACTTTAGGTTCTGGTGACTGTGATTAGGTGATTTTTGCGTTCTCTCCCAGTGAAAATCAGGAAGATCAGGAATCCTTTTGCATGCAACATCCTTGATTGACCATTTGTTTCAAAAAGCATGAAAACCAATGCTTTTAAAAAAAAAATAAATCAATCATCATGAATGATTGCAACTGCAACCTCAAATACGGGAAATTAATTGCTCTCAGAAATTCAATAGTAAAGCAAAAACAACCCTCAGAAAATATCTTAGAATAAATACAATAGTAAAACCCAACAAAACAAACAACCCACAGAAACCCCAAACCTACTTAAAAACATGAGAATATAGTAGGATTACATATAAATTGAAGCAAGCTGGCATTTGCTTAAGAGCTAGATCTACAGAAAATGTGGTAAGTTTAACTTCGTTGTGCATGTTGCTGCCTGTGAATTATTCACTCAGACCTAAAGACAAAATTGAAATGCCCGAGTTCTCATATTGAAATGCACAATCATTTCCTGTTAAGTGAAAATTTGTTCACAGGGGAAGAATTGCCTTCTGCACAGATAGTTAGTTTAATGTTTTGGCAATTGAAACAAAATATTCCAAGTGGCTATTGCCGTACTTGCAAATAGATTGCCAATTATATTTGAAACGATGGACTTGGTGTTTTTCTTTCAAATTTATGCACAGGCATCAAGAGGCCCAAATGGCTAAGAGTGAAATTTTGACTTTGGTGTTCTACAGCTTTTTCAGCATTATGTAAAGAAAAAGAAAATTAAAAAAAATAATAATAATGCGAAAAGCCATCCCCTTCCCTCCAAGCAAAAACCTCCCAAAATCCTGAGGATAAGCAGTGAAATATTTTATCCACCTACGTTCCACAAAATGCAGCTACAGAAGATTTGAAGAGAGTGCATCAAACAATAGGGAAAATAATAAAAAAAACTTCCATAGGCTATACAATGTAAAGTATAAAACCCTAGTTCCACTGATGTCAATGAAAAGGCTGGCTATCGCCATTCAGAAAGACCACACTTCTACTCAAAGTTCTGATCACAATGCAAACTGCAGGTGCATTTGAAAGTGCAGAATTCACATTTTCATACATAAATCACAAGTGCTGATTTTGTGAACCAGTTCTCACAGACGAGTCTCTAAAGCCACACGGAACAAATGCAAATCAAGCCAAGGTGTGGATCTGGCTGTATTTCCTAAAATGTAGGACCAGCTTCAAAGCTACTTCTATTCAGAGAACTCACCGGCTGACTGAACCATTTTATTTTTTTTTTTTCTTCACTGTGTTAACAGCTGCATTTTAAAGGACAGATGACACACACACCCCACACTAAAAAAAGCCACAAGGCAAAAAAATAATCTGTCAGTTGAATAATCTGCGATATCCTGGTTTATCAAATAAACCCTTGCTTCTAGGAACAGAACCATTTAGTTCTGTAATCTCTTAGATAAAATTTTACATAAAGTGTTCAACACTAGACTAATGACTTTTGATACGTTTCAAATAAGTTCAGACATGTAAATAAAGTAATTATTAAGAAGTAATTACTGTGAAACAAGAAAAACAAACCAAAAACAAAACCTAAAAGAGGATAAAAAAGCCAGACAGTAGTCAAAACTTCTTTATCATAAAGTAATAAACCAGTAACTACTACAGAACACGCCATACAATTCAAACTAAATAAAAAATAAGGAGAGTACTTTGAAAACACTTGTTGCCTGAAGAAAGAAAACCTTTTCCCTGGTCACTATTGCAGAAAATACAAAATAACCAGCCTGTGCAGTACTGGTCTGTAATTATCCTTGCAGAGTTGTTCACATGGGCAGTTCTGAAGATGAGTAGCATGGGTTGCATTGCTTCACCCAGTCCAGTGGCTGCCACTTTCAAACCAAAAGGTAGGTAGATCTGTTCTGGCAGGATGACTTTTTATAAATTCACTACTCATTTCTACTCAAGGTTCCTGCATCTTCCATATGTTTTTTTCACTTTCTCAGCTGCTGTTGAAATCAAACAGTATGTGCTGGAAACACATGAGATGAAAAAAGGCCCAGATAATTTGTCCGTCAATGGCTCTTCCATGAAGTCCAAGCTCAACTAATCTGAAGGGCCAGGTCAATTAGCAATTTGGGTAGAAAAAAAATGCTTGTAGTTCCCTATGTAAGTAGTAGAAAAGTGCCAAGGCCACTTGCAAAAGTACATCTAGTGCATCTGTAGAAAGAGCAAATTTAAAAGTTTTAGATTTTATGATGGAAAGACAAAGCGCGTGTGTCTTTCCTGTTGCCCTGCACACGAGCAGCTGATCAGCTGTGTGGATTTAGGGCTCTGAGGTACAAATTGAGGCAATGGATTTCTTTGCTCGGTTCTGCTTCAGAACAATTGCCTCATAGCAAAGCCATTTCACTTGACTTCGCACCATTTATCAGGACATAGCACTCAGACAGTAAATTGGATGATTACATTTACTACTCAGTTTTTAAGGGCTTGATAAAATAGAAAATTATGCTTGGGTTTCACACCTCTAAAATCTGACAAGAGCTTCAAAAGGCCCCAGAATGAATTTTTTATGAGTCAGCCATCCTCCATTTTTGAATGGAAGCCACTTACTGTCTCACTCAATTGAAGCCTATTGTACTAAAAGCAGGAGATCGGCTATGAAATGGTCAGCCCTTTTTCTCAGGAAAGACGAATTCATAATGGGACCTGGACTAGCTGCACTTAATATATGTAGTGAATGTGCAATTAAACACCCAATTGAGTATATGAATATTTAGAATTATTTTCCCAAGAGAAAATTAAGTGTTCAGTGTTATTGATAACAGGAGTATGTACCCAGTCGAATGGCTAAGAATTCGGTGTCTGATTCAGAAGTAGGACTTCAGGAATTTCTGCATCAAGCCAAAAGACAAAGAGAGAACAGTAACTACAGCTGCAAATGCAAGTATTCCTGCAAAACGACCATGACTTCTCAAAATATTCAGGGAAAACCCTGTAGCATCAGAAATGCAAAATAATCAATATCTACTTTTGCTCATTAACTTACATGTCCCCTTGTTTACTCTGCTAATAGCACATTTCTCTTTCCATTCAAACAAATTCAAGCATTTGTAATCAAAAAGGAAATGAGTAATAACCAAAAGTCCTTTACTGATGCAACCAAAATGTTAATTACTTGAGAATATTGACAAGTTGTGCTACAATTATGCTTCCTCCCAGACATCAATTGCTTTTCTCCTACCCCACCCCTTACACAGCACGCGTACTGCCTTAAAAGAGCAAATGACTTTCTCCCATTTACACTGTACAGAGAAAGAATTCTCACTCTGCTTTTATTTACTGCAGCAGACTTGACTGAAGTGATAAGAGAGCAAATTTTGCCAACTATTTCATACTCATCTGCCCAGATATGGATTGGATTTATAAGTACACTGGCATTGTTTCGCTTTTAGGTGGTACAGGTCACAGTACATCATCCTTCAAATGCTGGATTAAGCACGTAGTAAATTGACATGCTCACTTTAAATTATTCTGGGTAATAACAGCCTTCTAGGAACTAAACAATAGAGCTCGGAATGATTTGGTTCCAATCAGCAATAAAAAGAAAGTCAAAAGTGTAGTTTTGTAAGTCATCAACTACAGATTTCTCTAGTCAGTACCATTTTGCAATATTCTTTCCCATAATAGCTCACACCGAGGGGAAAAAGGTGTATCAAAATCACTACTTCATCTTTTTTTTTAAGCTATATTTTCAAACTAAGCTTACCAAAAAAAATTGATATATAAGTTCAGGATGAAGCATTAAGTGGTAAATCTATACACAGAGACTTGTTTGGTGGGATTGTTTTTGTTTTTTTTTTTTTTAAATAATCTCAGATATAGTGGACTGGGGGTGGCTTTCTTAGTCACCTGAACACAGAACAGATTTATGATATCAAGGCAGAGTGTCTCCAAGTCTCTCTAATTCCTATTATGGCTTGTTCCTCCTGTTTAAAGGGGTAAGAAAGCTTTGTTATCAGTCAAAGCAGCAGGAATAGAACGGAGAACTATACTATGTACACCAATCTCTTAAATTTGATATACTTTCGTAGACTCACCATCTCTCTCCAAAACATATTTTTTCTCAGTAATCACTAAAGAGCAAAATAGCTTCTCTATCATTCGACAAATCATACAATCAGGAAGAGGTAAAGAGGTAAAAAGTATCAATCAAAATACAGTATTGATGGCAGTGTGCAACCTCAATTACATAAACAGATTTTTGACATAGACTTTTGTCCAGTAAGTTTTTTGAAGGCCTTAGTACAGAATATTTTTACATAGGAAGTAGAGATATAAAAGGCAGCCTTCTTTAGACTGGATTAAATCTAACAGATTAAAGAAGCTGTTTGAGGAGGGGGAAGGTTAAGAACATGAGTACGCTAAATCTAGTCTTGGGGGTGATGGTGGGGAGGACGGTAAAGAATAGCAATAAAAGCAACTGTCTGGAAGGAGGAAATCTCTTATAAACTCAGGGGAGACAAAGGCTAAGGAAAAAGGACCACAAAGTAACTAGTAGTTCCTTGAAGACAAAGTAATAATTGGCATATTTTGTAGGAATATAATTTGGCTAAATAGCAAACTCAACAGCGACAAATCTTACAGTTACCAATCAATCTGAACTCAACTTGGATTATTCAAGAGGAACTCTCAGGATCTGGGGAACTGAAACAAGTTTTAAAATGATGATAAATCAGAGAAAACCTGAGAAACCGGATGTTATTCAAGTGGATGTTACTAGAGGACCCCTTCAGATCCAGATCTCCAGGTCTAGTTTCTATGGTTCTGTAACTTTTTCCGTACAACATATACATATCTCTGGCTCCGATTTTCAAGAAGGGCTTTGGTATATAATATTGAAATCCCATAGCACTCACATGGGAAATGGGCTTATAAAGGTTTTAGGTGCCTTGGAAAAATTTCCATCCTACTAAAAATAAATAAATAAATCACAAAACAAAACCAACAAAACTCAAACAAAAAAGAACCATGAAAACCCACCAACAGTGTCCTTAATAATGAAATGTATATAAGTTGTTGAAGGTCCCTTAAAACATTTTTTCAATATAGTTTTTATATATACAGATACAGTTATGTGCATACACTATATATCTATTCATATGTGTATACATATACACACACACACATAGAGAGAGAGAGAGGGAGGACAGGATGCAGGGAGAAAGTCCTAGTTAAATGGAGATTAAAAATGTAATCTTCACAGTTATACTGACTAGCCATAAAAAGTACCAGAGGGAAAGAAAGAAATAATGTAGACAGTAGAAAAGTGAAATGACTTTTTTCCAAAGTAAACTTATTTAAAACTAACACAGTTATTAAATAGAAGCCTTTTTGTAAATTGCCTTTATTCTGGGAATCTTTAATAATTTCCATTTAGTAAATCCTTATCCGTAAATGCCTGCCAATAACCTCTGCATAAACATGAAAGCATCCACATTTCTAAACTTTATGACAGTTAAAAAGCAATTTTATGAATATTTATGAAGGCAGTAAATTATTAAAATAAATATATATATTTACACAGTAGAACAGCATCTTCATTTAATGGATGCGGAAAAAATGTTAATATGTGAACATTTTAACGATGAAGTGGTTTGGCCTTCAGGGCTTTTGTTACTCTATTAAAAGTTAATTTAGGACAGAAATTATGGCTTTTTTCTTGAATCCTAACCCCAAAAGATTAAATTATGATCAAGACTCACAACATTTTTCAAAAAATGAATCTGGTGATGGTATTTCCAGAGGCTGGATATTGAAACTATTGTGCAGTTCTCCCCAGAAAAAAGTCTCTGGCTTCTTTTATGCATTCAAAGTGGTGACAGATACTCAGACAAGCTGTAGGGCAGAGGGGCTGGGTGACAGTGAGGTGGTTTCAGCAATCTGTCACCACATATTTTAAACTATTAGCATATGTTTCTTGTCTACAAACACAGCAGGCAACTCAGGTCCCTCTTTCTTAACAAGGTGTTCTACATCACTGAAGTGATTTGCTTAATCACTTCAAAATAAATTTCATCATCTTTCCCCAAATCAATAGATCCTCCTGATTCAAAGACATAAGGGGGTCTGGTCTGACCTCCTGTATGTAACTGGCTAGTGAAGGTCACCAGTGATCCCAGTATCCTCAGTTCCACCAACACACAAATTTTCCTTTTAGTCAGAACACTAGAAGGTAGTAACTTTTAATCCAAAAGTGTGAGGAAGCAAATACTCTACCTATTTTATGGTAGTTTATTCCAGAAGTTGAGTTTCACTTCCGTGCTACATTTGTCTCATTTCAGCTTTCTCCTTAACAAAGTTTGTCTTCTTCTTAATCACCTCCCCTCTTCATTCAGAAACAATGCAGCTCTTACCAGTGTCTCAGATTAGGCACCAGGTCCCTTTAGGAGTAGGCACAGTAGACTGAAGTTTCCCTCTGTCACTTATTCAGCACTGTGAATTATTCTGGCTAAAGAGACAGAATTACTAGCATCGTGGCTATGCCAAGTTAATGCATCATATGCGTACTCCTGGTATGCTTCACTGCTCAGTCCACTGGCTTCGTTTGTGTTCCTATAGGAAATTGTCACTCTAGGTGCGGGAAGTAGTAAATTCCCAAACCATTCAGTGGCATTCGAAAATGCCTTTGCCATATTGTAATTTGCTCCAGCCCTTGAAGCTTTTTTTCTACCGTACTTTTCTCCCATTTTACATTAATTTCATAAAAGGGTAGAAACTGGCTCCCTTACTGATCTTAATAGTGCCGTACCAATGGTAAACCCACTTTCTAAAACCCTACTCCACTCTGATTTATATATATGTTAATACATACCCCTTTTTTTCTCTATTCTTTTTATCACAACAATTTAAACTCTACTTTCCAGCCCCCACCCCCCCAGTCAATGCTCTTTTTGATACTTTACCCTGCTATAAAGGTGGGTCCATATTCATTCTTTTTATATGTATAATTTATCGTGTGGCTGTAGTGACACATCCCCTATTTGAAGAGGTTCAGCTTAGGGGATCAAGATGTGTTGGTGTGGCTCTGCCAGTACTCTAGGAAATGCACCCACTGCCAAAGCTGCTGCCCCGCTTGCCCTAATCGGACAGTATGTTCTGTTTCAGCAGAACAGAAATACAACATTCCCAGTAACATCTGAAAAATCATATTCAATTACAAAATTGCAAAAATAACTTAAGGTCAGAATTCTACAAATCTTGTTCTCACAAAGCAGCTTAAATTTATGAACCTTACCAAATTTAATCAGAATTATTCATGTTGAGGATTCAACTGCATATTCTAACATCACATTAACGTTAAGCTTTTCTGCATACTCCAGATTCCCTGTACATTCCAATTCCAAACTCCTCCAAGCTCTGGACCCTGTCTGTTGTTTTCAATGTGTCTGAAGATATGAGAGATGGGCCTAGCCTGAAAGACTGAAGGTATAAGCTTCAAATTCTTTTCAACCTTGATCTTCCTCCAAATTTTGTACCCTATCCGATCTCCATAAAATACCAAACTAAACTTGAACTACAAAAATATTGTCAGTAATAAAATTATTTTACAAAATATTCAATTTTCCATCACTTGGGCTTATTTCTACAACTTACTACCTCATACATCAAGTACATGGTGTTTTTTACCAGAATATACTTCTTTCCGTTAACATGATGTAAAGACTAAAGAAATGTTGTTCAGTTTTCATGGCGAGTTTTCTGCCAGCAGCATTTTATTATTTCTTTCAGGCTTTTCCCAATGGACTTGATGTGAAAAGAAAGAACATTTTAGATTAAAAAAAAAAAAAAAAGGCAAATTAAAAAACAGAAAAGGAGAAAATAGGAACACATGAAAAACATCAGTTGATGATGGCAGTAAAAGAGGCAAAAAGCATACCAATGTAAGGGAAAATGCAAAGCTGAAAAATAGAGACATGATTAGAAACTCTGCTATGAAGATGAAACCTTGGTGCAGGATCTATAAAAATAAGACCCAAATCCAGAATAAAACATTTTTATAATAAAAGATAATAATAATGAGAAAATAAAGAACATTAAAATGTGAAAAGTACAAGTTAAATACAAAAATTAGAAAGAAAACCAGTTTCATATATATATACATATATATATATAACAACAGCTCTGTTATGAACTAGACTTCTGTTTTAATGTGATGTAAAACCAAGCACGTGGAAGACAGAGATAAGAAAAATATAGGCAGAGGGAAGTATCTGCTGAAACAGAAATGAGAGACTCAGAAGTACAGTAACATAAACATTAGGGGAAAAAAGATACAAGTGGATTCAATAATAAGATACTGGGCCCACTTAAATCAGCAGGACTGGCTGTTTAAGGCAGTTTTTCTCTTTTACCTCACATATTCCTTCAAAAGAAGAATCCATTTTTCATATCTTCCCACATATTTTCTCATACTTATGAGAAAAGTAAAGCTTACAATTATCTCTCAGAGACACAATTAATATTCTAAAAAAAATAAAAGAAAAAAAAAAAGAGTTTAAAGGGCAAACTTTCCACCTGCATGATCAGAATCCAAACAGTAGGTTTGGGGAGTTGCATTTTTAGCTGAGATCCCAAGCGTGCATTTGAAGTCAATCTCCTGATCATAACGTGCTTTGGTTCATAGTGTAACATATTCAGAACGTGCAAAATGGATTCTTCTGCAAGAGTGGATGAGAACCAGAAGTGTGGCTAATACACCTCAGCTGCCAATTAGCATTTAGTTCTTGGGAAGAGACTACACCAACTCAAAATAAAAGCTCCTGAGATGTGCCCTATCCTCAGTACCAACTGTTTTTCCTACTCCCTCAGGCTGCACTTCTTGCTAATTTAGACATAGTAAGTGCTTAGAGGAACACCACTTCAACTGGTAAAATGTCCATCCCCCAGACCCTGTAGACAGTGCTATTACAGCAAATTTTGCATCTTCATCAAATTCCTACTTTGTGAGCTCCAACTGCTATTTCACTGTTTTTGTCAGTTAGCGGTGAAATGCAGTATAAGTTCTACTGGTGGAAATGATGCACCGAAATACAAGTTCCAACAATGATAACTGACCTTTCACAGGCGTAATTAAATTGCATCTATATAATTTAAATAAACAGTTAAAGCTACTCACTTGAAAATGGTATATTGACTGAGACAAGAATTACTCTTATAGAAAAAATATTAAGTGGTTATTTTCTGAACCTGCGTTGTGGTTCCAAATTGTGCTTTCTCTGGCCAACAGAGCAGATCCTGATTATCTTAATTATAAGATCTGGAGTCACTGTTCTTTTATAATTGCTTTTGTGAATTGGGAATGAATTGTTTAAATATTTATCGGGCTAGTGTATTTTCTGAAGGGCAAAACAGCATTTTTGTTTATAAAATATTTGCAACAGAAGGCAGTTCCTGGACATTGAGAGTTTAAATGTAGTGTATATGTTACACATAATAGACCCAACATGTAAGTGGACTAGAGAGCTGCATCTCTGCACTCTCTGCCAGTGCTGGAGTGGGAGAAGAAAGAACAGGGATAGACATACTATGTACCCCCCTCCCCACACATAACTGCAACCAAAGAAGAAGGAAGAAGGGAGTGGCAGAAAAACACTTGTTCTGAACTGCTGGTACCCTATCCACAGAACAGCAAATCCTCATGATTCTACAGAAGGGACTGACCATTAATGGCAGGGGGAAAAAAGTCTTTCTGCCTATTTCAGGGTAGTCTGCTTACACATTTTACATATAAGAAAGCACCACAGAGGTTAATGTTCTTCTCCAGCTCTCACTCCCTTTCTTCCCTATGAGGTGGGCAAGGATGGCAGAAAGGCCAACTCCCCACAGACCATTATGTCTCCACATTATGCCACGATGAAATCAAGTTACAGTATCATTTCTTAAAGAAATGAATAAACAACAGCATTAGCCCTCCTGTAGTGTATGGTACTGCTTACTGTCTCGCAATCCCAATGCTGGCAGCAGCACATCCATGGCAAGGCCCAAAGCACTGGGCTTTAGACACAGCCCCGTGGGATGGGAGAGACCCATGGAAGGCTGGGATCTGGGGCCAGGCGAGCGTGTGCTGTGCTCTGCCCCTCCTCACAGCATGCTCTGACGGCAGCCCGCAGACCTACCTACCATTACGCAGAAACAAGATTTCAGCGCAGTGTTATATATACATTTTTTGCAGAGAGATCCAAATATTCCTGATCCTGGTTGCCTCCTCCTCCCTGTCCCATGCTTTATTATTTCTTTTAGGGATTTCTTTTTTTGCAAAAGATCTTATAGTACACACAAAGAAAATATGGTGTACTACTGGGGCACTGTAAGATACGCAGCAAAATAAATAACTATAACACATAAAAGGCACGGCAGATTGAAGTAGCTAGTATTAAGGAAGAATCATAATGACTTACTGGGATAAAATGGGAAAGTCTTCGTTCCGGTATTTTGAAATTGAAAAAACCCACCCAACAAGCAATTGACTAACCTTATAAAGCAAAGGCGATTGTCCTAGCTTCAAAAGTGCAATTTTTTTGGTCACGTTTGTAATAGCTTGAATCCGAATCAGGTCTTCCGTGGTCCCATACTGTATATCAACAAGTTCTGCCTGCAAAGAGAAGACAAAGTTCAGGCTATACCTACAACCATGCATCACTGGGGTGCTCCTTCTACAGAAACAAAGTTATTTCATAAGTACAAGTACCTGAGCAGAGTTCTGCCATTAGCTTACCCCCACCTCCTAACCAGGAATACCTGTAATAACAAAGAGCTTGAGAATTCAACCTGACAGATTTGTATCTTTGTAGTTTTCATTCACAATTCCTCAGTTGTGATAAAAAAAAAAAAAGGGGTTTTTTTGCCAGTAGTTACAATAAGTGGTGCTGATTCTCATAAGAATATCCCCTTGTTAGCTAAAGGAATGTATTTAAAACCACATAATGGATAATAACTCACTTCTGTTAATTTTCTTAAAAGGAATCAGAGTCTTATAAAGCATTTCAGAAAATGAGTGTTTCATTATCCTGGTCACTCATGTAAATATATAGATAATACATACTCTACTAATATACCGTGTTACTGAGCAGCCTTACCTTAAGTATTCAAGTATTTTCTTATAAACCCTCAGTTATCCACACATTATACTCAGATAACCATAGTAATAACAGACTACACCACTCTGACTGTAAATGTAAATGTTTTTTGTTTTTTTTTAAATATATATATATAATTTTTTTAGAGTCACTTTCAAATAAATTAAAAGTGTTTAGAGCATGAAAATGTTCACTTTTCAGTTAGGACACTGCAAGAATATGTAGTAAAGGTCAAAGTTATTACTAAATGTCAAGCACTGGCAGGGATGGAAAAATACTGCAAGATGTGTTTTCAAGGTTTTTTTTTTTAAAAAAAAATATACATATGCATAAATTAAAGAATGACCAAGGGCATTTTGCTCATGCATTTCTAGCAATATATTCTGGTGAAGACCAAGTATGAGGATAATCAGTCTTGTACATTATTATTTTAGAATGTTATGGAGCTCTCATAACACCATCAAAGACATTCTGGAACCTCTAAATCCCTAGACAATGTTCACATAAAACAGAAATACAAGAAGACACAAGAATATTACATGAGTGTTTAAAAATTAAAATAAGAGAGGCAGTACAAGATGGAAAAGTTTCTTTTTCTGTTCAGTTTTGGTAGCTGAAGTATGGATTCATTGCCAAAGGCAACAGTTCTGATTTTGGGCATCTCTACGCAAACTGTTTGATTTCAAGCATCAGTTGTTCTGGATATGTAGGATGTGTGAAATTTTACTAGATTCCTGAACACCGGTATTTTTGGAAAGTATTTACCCTTATACAACTGTATCTAAACATTTAGTCTGAGTTTGCACCTCAACATTTAAGTTGAAATCATACAAAAAAATTTCCAAGGTTCCCATCTTAAATGTATTCTTTTAAATTTTCAAGGTAGCAGGTTTCTAAGACTGTAACACAACATCAGTGCTGTACAAACCAAGTGTTTAGAAAGGTCAGCCAAAGTTATAAAACACGTCTGGAGAAGACAAACATCAGATTTAACACCAAATACTGAAATGTACGAACAGAAAACCTTGTGCTTCATACAGTTTCTTCTAAAATATTTGTCAATTTTAATATCTAAAGAACTTGACAACTATTTCATAAGAAAATTCAAATGGTGACTACAGGCTTAAATCAAATATAAACATTTCCCTGTGCGACCGTCATATCTGAAAAGTATGATGAAATCAAGTAAAGATGTTTTTATACTAGTTGAGGCTAATTTATATTTTACATAATCTCATGTCCCTGGTTACAAAGAGTTCACCTCAGATGAGGAAAGGGTATTAGCTAGTGTATTTCCTTGAAGTTTACACAAATGTTGTAGATTTAAGGCTTATTTTAATTTCTACATACAGATGTGTCAATAGACATGCTTCAGTGCAATAATTATTCGTGTCTCAAAAGTCTTATGACTTGAGAGGTTATACCTAGGCTGATTTCTCAGGGAGACCTCAAATCTAATTCCTTTGGACCCAATGCTTTTCCCACCTACCCTCAAGCAAAGCAAAAACCAGAGCTTTCATCATTCGTATGAGAGAAACTACACTGAATATTCCTGAGGCAAAATCAATACACAAAGATATAACATAATGAAGTATCAAACCATTTGCTCCTACAGTACGCCTGTGTGAAAATGAGATCCCTGCCCATCTACATTCATGTGCCTCTTCTCTTCACATTATTTTCACTAGCTGCTCCTCCGGGGTGCTATCCACTGCTCTGTAAACAACAAAACGACATGCTTGTACAATTATTAATGCATTTAGCAACTGCCTTTGGATGTTCTTAGTTAATTTATGGATGCAGACTGCATCTTCAAGAGCTGCACACCGGTCTTTCCCATGCAAGCTCAACAAAAGCAGGCTGAATAAAAGGTCCTACAAAAGCACAGCTCATTTTTTAATTATGTGAGAACCAGAACTTGACTCCCTGCTGCCCCAAACACTTGCAAACCACGTTCTTTGCTCCAAATGTTAAAAGCAAGCCCCAATGCCAAAGCTATCAAATACATTCATACATTGAGAGTACATGTAAGAAGTCATTACATAATGAAAAAGTAGCTGGGTACAATATAACAAAGAGTTGCATGTGCTTTCATTACAGATCTTCCACATGAAGAATATGTAAAAACTCAATATATCTCTATTTTGCACTTGCCCAAAAATAAGTATGTCCTAAGCCTCTTGCTACTGTCCAAATTTAGGGGTACTTGCACACTTCTGTTTCACTGTAACTTCAAAATGGTTCTCCTTCTCATCACAAACATTTTACCTGTAATTTACCTTTGAGGGAATTGTGGGTAAAAATATTGCATGTGTCTGTCTACCAAAGCAAGCTATCAAATCTTGGTAGCATCACATATAGCCTAGCAGCTGGAGGTTTGCACAGGTAATCTCTGATGTAACTTCAGTTAAAATGACAAAAAAACCCCAGAATAATATCTTCTCTTGAATAAAAGTACAGACGGCTTGTCTTCTGCCAAATGAAGTCAATAATTCACTACAACAGTTGAGAACAAAGTCATAACATTTTGGCAGTGCAGTCCAGAAACTAATAAGTAAACATTAAATTATGAAAATATTTCTTAAAAATATTTCTACCCGTTCTTTTCTTCTACACTTGAATACTTGAGCAAAATTTTTAATTAAAAGAAAAATATTTTTCACTGCTTAATAACAACATCTCATCAAATACAGTACAGTAACACTAGCTCAGAGTAGTTTAGTTTTGGTTTTATTTAATAGACTGGGGCTTAACTAATTGGCTCCTTTACTTCTAGCATAAAATAAACTACTGAAAAAATACACCTTTAAAATAATGTTTAAGAATCCTATTGAATCCAAAGAGTGCTACCCTCTGAATTACCCACTGAGAAATTAACAGGCCATTAATGTTGCACAAAGTCCTATTTTAGTTATAACATTAATAACACCTCCAAAAATGAATAAAGATTAAATCTGCTATTCTTTCTTTTTTCTATTTTAGAAATACTTACAACATGACATAATCCTCATTTTATACATACCAGATTTTAAAAAGCAAAATACCTCACCCTTAACTACCCATATTTGATAAACTGCTTTCCTTTGATAGGATAATTATGTTCAAAAACAAAAGAGAACTCATCCTTTTATCAGGTGATGAAAAAGAGCACTTGTGTACTTGGTTTAGACATGCAAGGGTAAATCCTCTTACCCTAAACCTGGGAAACTGCTAAAGAATGAGTTGTTTTATCCATTTGAATGAGGTACTTACTCTTCAAATTGTTTCATGCTATGCCATTTGAAAGATATGACTATTTAGGAACAAATTGCAATGTGCAATATGGAGTTCAGTAGTATTCCCCCATGCATGAAATGAAGTAGGAGTAGGTAATAAAACAAGCATTTTTAGAAAAAGTAATTATTTAATGTTAGCCTTATTATTAGTTTCTAAGTCCCAAGATGATGCTCAATGAGTTGTAAATGTACCATCTTAAAACCTATGATAAAATTCCCCCAAAACAGAAAAGACAAGCACTCTGAAAATGACACAATCAAAACAGTCAAGGATCTTTTCCCAATTTCTTCTACTTATTTCCAAAATGCAAGAGAATAAAACAACATACTTCATCCAGTCACAAATGAAAAACGGTAAGGCAGGTCTTGGAAAGGGAAAGTATGAATAACTGTATGAAGCAGGTGGCAGCTGGGGTCTTGAAGTTGTTGGATACTATTTTAAAACTTTGCTTTCTTTGAAAAGGCTGAGGTGATTTAAAAAGAAAAGTTAAATAGGTCAAACATAATAATGGAAATATGTTTGTCATATCACATCATTATTATTCAGTCTCCTTGAATGAGGAAAGGAATTTAATAACAGCATTATATATCTGCATCCAATACACTGGTTAAGAGGCTGATTGTGGCCAATTTGCCTGGGGCATACAGGACAAGACAAACACTATGGGAAAAACCCACAGAAAAAAAACCACAAAACAAATTCCAAGCTAGTACACCCAGGAAAGGATGTTTCCCACAGCCACCAAAGTGCAGATGGAGTCAGTGCAGATAAAAATGTAGCTCTTAAATGCATCTGCTCTAGCTATCAAGGCTGGGAATCCCAGGGCAGAAGAGCACCACACCTGAGCAAACAGTTTTACTATTATTTTTTAAGAGAACACATTAAAGATCAGCACTGAGTAACCTCAAATCATATCTGAACGGTGTAAACTTATGCAGAAAACAAAACCAAGGTAGCATATAGAATGGCTGTGGTGAAAAATCTCCTCTTCATGTTACCTGTTGCCATTGCCATAGTTCAGTAACCTCCAATTATGAATAAAACCTATCAAATGCTATCTGTGAACTCATATTAATTAACAGCTTCTACTCAAGACTATTTGGGAGGTCAGGACCGTAGTAGCTGCAGCTATGGAAGCGACTGATTTCAGTAGCACAGTCAAGCTCATATCCCTGCCAGTTCTGACCTACCCACCAAAAGAGTGTCAGAAATGGATGACCTAAAGAAAACTCAAGTATTGAGGAAAACTAAATATTAAACACTATGCACACAATATATTTAGGTTTACTTATTCCTCAGAATTAAGACAATTTCTCCAAAAAGCACGTATGTAATACTAGAAGTATCAGCTCCTCAGTTCTGTGACTGCTCAGGCTTACCACATCCCTTCTTTCATTCAAGTCAATGCCCTTTATTTGCCCTTCAACATCCAGCTACTATTTTCAGGTTGTTCACAAAAGAAAGGTAACAGAAACATCCAATGCATGATCAATCACAAGCAAATAACCTTCAACTAGTCATCCTGCCCGAAGTAAAAACTCCAAAATATATTTGCAAATTGTATCTGAGAAGACGGCAGTCTGCAATCAGGACATGAGGCTAACTTTAATTAAACACTTCACTATAATTTATTTGCACAGCTCTAAAACTGAGGCTGAAGGCAGCATTCAGCAGAGCATAAAAGTAAACTCAAGCTGGTTGTAGATCAAAGCTGGACATCAACAAATGCAAAGAAAGCTGCAAACATAAAACCAGGTCTTCTCTAAACTTAGAGAAATGGAAGAAAGAAAAGGGAAGATAACGGAGCTGTGCCCAAGTATGCCAAATCATTTGTTGGTGTAAAGCATGCTCTGCTTTCTGACAGGAGCTGCTGCTCCTATTACAGCCCAAAGCACCCCTTCGATAATCAGGGAGCCACAGCTGTTTCCCTGTGATTGCTACCACCCAGCCTCCTTCACTGTCCTATTGAGCATGCACACCAGAGACAAAATAAACCATAACCACCTTTCCACCTTTCACATACTGTTTTTCCACAAAAAACACTAATATTCAAAGATATCTTTCAAACTTTGTCCTTTACTTGGTTCTAGCTAAAAAGAGGGACAGAGAGAGACCCTCTGTGTTTGCAGGGTTTGTGGCATGCAGCTAATGACTATCGGATGTCTCTAGTTAACTAAGTGCTGATGGTTAAACGAAGAAAGTAACGTGCCCAACTGTTGATTTCTTTTACAATGCTGGCACTCGGTGTGAGTAGGGTTTGTCACTGTTCCTTCATGCGTAGGACTCACTGAAGTCAAGTGCAAGTGCAGCAAGTTTTATTTTCTGTTTTATGTTGTTAGCCTTAGCATTATCAAAAGGGAAAAAGATCTGAGGAAGCATGACCAAGGGTGTAATTCAACATTTGATAAAATAAAGACAAGTCCAACACAAGCTAGAAAAAAAAATCAGGAAATAATCTGAGGCAGATGACAGATTCTTACGAGGAGAGCCCTTGGGTGGGGTGGGGGTTCATATGAAAGAGTAGTTTCTCATAGAGCTGCCTTTGCTATAAAACAAAAAAAAACTTTCTTTAGAACTCAGTTTTTATGCAAACACCACACTCCAGTGTTTACATTAATTTCAAAATAACACTGTCTTTGAAATCCCCTGGTGAGCTTTCCACTCTCTATTTACTTTATAAAAAAACGGGTATCACTTCACAATCCAAGCATGTTGCCTTTGGTAGCAAATGTTACTTACAGTGTTTTGTATGTCCTACGATACTTACCATTCCCAAACTATCTTAGAAATCTTGTAGATAAATTTGGGGTAATTACAAAGAAATGTCTCTGTGATATCCTGCAAATGAGTAAACTGTATATTTGAAAGTAAATCCTCCTACATTCTTGGCCAAATTTGGACACAGCTTACCCAGGCTCTATTTCTAGTAGCACAGGACTCCCTATCCTTGACCTTCTTGTCTTACTAGAAAACTGGAACGAGAGAAATAATTGTATGCCTTGCAAAATAATAACCAAACTTAGTTCTGGGCAACTGTGTGAGGCAAGTCAAAAAGAGCTGATTTCTGCAGATTGAATCTGAATACACTGCCTGATCCAAAAAAAGCAAATCATTACATATCTGGATTAGCTGAAGCTGATTTTGCTCTGTTACAATACCAAGAGATGCACCTGACCAGCAGCACCTGGGCAGATTTAAATCACAGAACTTCAATACTGCTCCACATAGCAAGATGCGCGTGTGTCTGTGTGTCATTATATAACTAGCGGGTTTTACCTATAAACACTTCTCTTCGGATTCATGACATTTTGTCTTTGTGGTTGTCAGCACCTTACTGTATAGAACTTTTCTTTCTTTGCTTCAATATTCATGCTCATACAATAGGATTCCAGAGTAATTCAACATGACTCATAGTGTCAGTTAACAGTCAAAAAAGATTCTCAGTACCTAGTTTTTATTACATAAAATTGCACACTGCATCACAATGGCAGCTAAAACTGTACTTTGTACCAAAACATGAGGAAAAAAAGATATGCTTTAACCTGAGTTTAACTGAGCTCGGCCTTGCAGAGCGAATTCAGCCACAGGCACGTTGTACACGCTTGCTCTGCCGCCTCGCCCCATCTGCCCAGCTAACGCAGCTCCCTTCCAGGCAAGGATCTACTGAAGCTTCTCCTATAGGATGCTTTTGCTGTTCCAGTGCCATTTTTAAAAAGACACTGAGGCTTAACTTGTTTGCTTGCTTGCTTTTTACAGCTTATATCATGTTTTTTCACCTACCAACTCCCAGCGAGACTGAATTAAGATTGAAGCCTTTTTATAGCCTACAGAAGAGAACCTCTTCTGTGTTTTATGGTTACAGAGCCCCAGCCAAATCTGAGCTGACATAATTCCATTCCCTGTTGGTACTGCTCATCCTGTAGACTCCTCCTGTCAATTCATTAATATTTCCCTCCCACCCTCTGTCCCAAATCACATTCTTAAGAGTCTCCCCTTAGCAAAAGGCAAAACTAATACTTGGATATTAATCTTTTAACTCATGTTATCCAGCAAGGTATCCAAACAACAAATCTTTCCCTCCCCCCCATCTTTCCTAATTAGATTTCAATGAAGATCTAGTTTTTCAAGTATTCTAAAATAAAACATTACTATTTTCAGTCATATAGGTATTTTATTACTATTTTTTAAAATCTCTAAGAACATTGCTTTGGTTATAAAACATCGAAGGATACAATACCATTTGATGCTTAAAACTTATCAAAAATTTAATTAAGTCAAACTTTCATTAAGCAATGCTGATCATTCGTCAACTGACTTGTGACAACTATGTAAGTGTTTAATATTATTTATATACCCCTCTTTATAAGACTTAACTGCAAAGATACTTAGTAGCACTAGTCCCTAAAGCATAAACCACATTGATCATAGTTTCCTAAGAAGAAACAGTAATCTGTATTTGCCAGCCTACTTGGTTTAGCTTATTCAGGGGGAATTATTCATGCAAATATAAATTTACAAATTACATAGACTAAAGATAAACTAAACACAACAGAATTGTTCAGCTGTGATGTGACATCTTAAAAAATAAATCATAAGATACATATGTACAGAGTTAATCATAATGGTGTGATTTCAACCCAGCTTTAAAATTTGCAATGAAATAGCTCTAATGCAGAATTTCCCGTTATGTCAGAACTCAAAAGATTCCCAGGGCCGGACTGCAGTGAGGCACAGGTTTTATTGGCTACTCTCAAACACAAATGATGAAAGCAAAACATCCAGAGGCTGCAGACCGTCCTCTTTCAATGACCTTTTTATCATAGACCAAACAAAAACCTGGCATTCACTCCTATAGCAGCTAAAATCATTAAATCTTTAGAGAAGATGCTTGCACCTTACAGAAGGCACCTAGGAGTGCTTTATATACAAATCAGCTCTGCAGGCAGCAGCAGAAACTGCCAGCTAGGCAGCTACTGTGGGGAAGGATTCATCTCAACGGGGCAGGAGAGGTTACTGAATGGCACTGGGCACATCCCCTCCGCCTGTCCGTCAGCTCTATGTGAAAAACAGAGAAAGATGAGTTTGCACCTACACAACCAGAGAAGGAAATAATCTCCTGCCTGCAACAACAGGTCATAAGAACAATGTCCTGGGAATGCAAACACTGTCTATCAAAGACTGTGCGTCAAATGCAGCAAACTGTTACATGGAAGTGCTTTTGAATCTAAATAATATTTAAGTATTTCATGTTCTGACTATAATACATTTGATTCTCTAATTTCCTAGAGAGCAGTGTTTCAACATTGTTTAATTGTGTCATGTTTAGAGTTAGTCTGGCTATGTCAAAACAAAAATATCTAGAAAACAGCCTTAAAATTTTCAGGTTTCCAATTTTTGCCCTGATTCCAAACACATTTTGAAACCGCACCATTTTCACAGGATCAGAAGCCTGTTTCCCAACCAAATTTCATACTAGATCATGCACAGCATACTGAAATACACAGGCTAGCTGTATCTCTATGGACAATTGCCATCCAAACACACAAAACATATGTTGCTGTTACTGCAAGTATATCGATATGTGAAGATAAAATAGATATCTACCTCAAAGATGCAGATAATCACACATATGTACAAGAGGAGGTCATTCACTGCATCAAGAGATCACTTGAACTTTCAGAAATGTATTGAAAACTCTGTTTTCCAGAGTATAATAAATGCTGTTTCATAGAGTACTTATAGCCCTTGCTTGGCCAAACATCACATACTTGACCATAATCATAGAGATGCCCAACCACGTAGTGCTGTAAACGCAAATCTAAGCGTTAAAGCAGCGTTTTATAAAACCTGCAGCACCAAACATGCAGTTGTGAAAAGGAAAATGACACCTTTCCTGTATCATATGAATTTTGCTGTTTTGTGTCATTACACCGAGGTATAGGTCTCTAAATTACATCTGTAGAAAAAGGACTGTGGAAAAAATATGTTCTAAAACTAGAAATACATTCAGATGTCAGAAAAGAACTCCGATGAAAACAAAGAATATACTTGAGCAATAACAAATTCAGGTGGCCCAAATGACTGACCAAGACAAATATAAAGATGGTTGTATGTGAAAACAGCACAGCTTTATGTGATTAAACAAGTATATATTTCCATTTTTTGATCACCTAACATTTTGGAAAGTAGACTTATCTTACAAGAGACATGTAGTGTGTGATTCAGGTATCACACTTAATAAAGTCATACCAGGAAGAAAACCAAGTTCTTGGTTGTTTCAGGCTTTTTTTTTTTTTTTTTTTTTTTTTAATGCACTCGCTATTTTGGAATTGTCATTTGGTCATTAAATGTGATACTGTATTTTGCATTGCTTAGCCATCTAAAGGTTTTTATATGGCAGCACCATTTATCTTTTATTTCAGAAATCGCTAACCATTCTTAAATTGTTTTATTTTAATTAATAACAGCAAGACTTAAACAGGAGCTCTGGATAGGTCCCTGTCCACTATCCTTGCTATAGCACTATCCCAAGTCTTTACAAAGGTTAGAGTGAAGGTTTTCTTGAATTGTGCCATATTTCACACAGACATTTTGATCATTCGACTCTGCTAAGTGTTGGCAGAAACACCACGAAAAACTTGTGAACTTGGTTCCTGTGCTCTCAGCAGGGATGGAAAATCCTGGAGAAAAAGAGGAAATCCCATGCGCAGGACAAAACTGCTTCTTTTTAGGAAAGGGTGGAGTAAACCATTCACCTTGTACAGTGGTTTCCCAATAAACTGCATCTCAAAAGAAAAGCTGGAAAACTGTTGAGATTATCTAAAACATATGGGAAGGTCTGAAGAGATTCTGGAATATGGAGAACTTGATGGGAGGAAGGAATAGTCTGACGCGACGTCACGTAACTGATTTCACTGGTTAACACAAAATCTTTGCCATCGCTAGAGCCTGTCCAGAGCTCTGGGGCTGGATCTGAACAGAGCTTACTTCACCTTCCACACAGCCTGGAATCCATGTCAGCCCCTTTTACAGCAGTAGCAAAGTGCTCACTATTATTGTAGCAATAGTACTTCATGGTACAGCTTTCAATAAAAGAAGTTAGAGACATGCCTCCAGAATTATTAGTTACTACAGAAATCTGTAATCTATTCTTCCTCTTCATCTGTTAGCGATCCCTTCTGCCCGGGATGTTGAACAATCAAAAAACGAAACTAGAAACAGGGAGCTCAGTATGCACTCCCATAAATTCCGATTCAAGCACAAATCTCCCTAACGGTCCCTCTTCCCCCATTAGGTGGACCCTTTCCCAATTTTAGAAAACACAAGAGACTAAATTCGACAGGTGAGACAATGGAAGCACAACAGTCATCACTTAAAATAGTCTCTAGTTGTATCATCTACTGAAGAGGTTCCCTCTGTATTTTTCTTCATTTGCCTTTACATTTTTGGTAAACATTTTACAAAGACTATGCATTCTGATAAAACTATCTTCACTTTCTGTGGAGAAAACTGAAAAATTATGAAAAATCATTCAAGCAGAGCAACTCCACAGACATTAAGACAACAGCAATAAGATCATCAGGGAAAGAGCTGAACTGCAAAGAATCAGTCTTTTCCATCAGACCCCGAGCCTAACACTGTCCATATTGATACAACTTCTCATTCTAGATTTTTAGTTTGTCATTATGTGATTGTAGTATTTTTTTTTTTAATAGCCTTAAGAGGTAAGAGTTTTGTAGGTAGAAGGACAACATGGACAAAGACATGAGAAAATGTTTTGGAATAAAAATGTTGGTTAGATGAATGATGCAGTAATTCTTTTGCCAGTAACGTAATTTCTAGCTTTTCATGTCATTTCATCCTTTAAAATATCCCCCCGAATAAAGATCGTGCCTGGCAAGCATTGACCTGCAGTAGGAGGAACATCTCTCCTGATGACAACGCAGCAGCAGGAGCTTTCTTGCATACTTAAGCAGCTTTGCTCTCTACTAGCTGAAGCCATTGCCAGACCTCTTCTATCCTTATTCACCTCTGTCTGCCCCTCGAAGACATCAGTGTGAAGCAGTGAATTTTACCGGAGACAAGACTAACTCTGTATGGTAACATAATTCAGTGGAAGGAAGATAAATTCCTTGAAGCATCTTCTTTCTCACACACACCTACTCTTGGGCCAGTCACAAGATGGTGATTGATTAGTCACCTTCTCTTTGAACTGCAGAGCACAGGAACATAAGAAATAATTATGAGAACAGAACTGATATATCTTACAATTAATTCACATTAAGGTTCTTTTAATGAATGACACACAGTAACTAATATTCATTACATGAGGTGTTAGATGTGAAATTTGTTTGTATGTAATGGAAGACACAGCATATCAGACAGAAAAAAACTAAGAATACCTAATTCTAAATAAAAAGGAAAGACCAATGTATTTTCAGTAATGTTTAGTTGCCACAGATTTTTTTATTACTGTTAAGTGAATATGTCTCTCCTGGGATTGCAGCTGGTGGGCACAGTCAGAAGTGCTGTATTTCCAACCAGTTTAGAAGTGAAATTCTAAACAAAAGCTTTTTCTCAGGACATTTTAGTCTGGCCAGTGAACAGGCCCTAGCATTTTGACAGTTCACATACACACCCAATGCAGTTCTGCCAGCTGCACCTGGATACCAAACTTAGACTTGCCTAAGGTTAGTAACTGGGTCTTTTTTATTTTTTATTTTTCATTATTATTATTTTTTACTTTTTTAAGAAATCAGTTTTCATATATTTTTTCAACCAGCTGTATCACAGCTGCACATTTTTTTTTTCATCCTGCTCTGAAAGGTTTCAAAAGACATTTGCTTCAAAGGGTTTTCTCTGGGAGAAGTCATCTTCACTTTTTTGGTCTTTCTTACTATTAACGCCCTGTGACCAGGTTTATAGCATTCCTCAAAGCAGCCTCTAGAGAGGTACATCCTTCGCTCTTTTATACAAAACTTCTTCAACAATGAAATACAAGCTGCTAATGTCTGTCCTTGCCAAATTATTTATATATTGCCAGCTTTTTATCCCCAACTAGTTGAGATTACATTCAAAACATGTCACTTAAGCTTTTTTTTTTTAAAGTAAGAACTTATTTCCACTCTTTCTAGCAATCATTTCAGAAGATTATATTTGGACTTCATATCACCACATCCTAACATAGAGATAGGAAATCTTCAGACTCGTTTTGGACTCTGAATGATACTTTCGTTTAAAGATATTGAAAAGATTTTCATAATGAGAAAGAAAAAAAAATGTCCCATAGCAAAAAAAATCAATAAGCTGATATTATTACATTAGAAGAAATACATTTTTAAGATTTTGACAAAATGTTGTCCAGTAGTGACTGTAAAATTTATACTGGTAGGCAGAGATAAACCACATTGCTAAGGCTTCAAGCTGGTAAGATTTACCACACTGCATCGAAGATTTAAATAGTCGCTTTCAATTCTTTTTAGCTGCCAGCTTTAATTCACAAGAGACAACACCATTATTTAGACTTTTTCTCTATTTTCAGAAAACAATAATCAAGTGCAGTATGTCAGAGAAAGTGATCTGGTCTTTTTAAAAAAGCTTGGTTTATTACAGTGTTTCTAACCCATATTCTTATGGATGACTGATGCTTGTGACTGCCAGGGTCAGAATTTTAGGACAAGGTTTCTAGGTACAGGATGTATAAGCGGGGTGAAATGAAATATTCCTTTGACTACAGATGCTTTTGTATAGCTAATATTCCTTAAAAGGTGTTAGGACTTTCCTCTCTGCCTCAAAAATAATAATTTAAAAAAACCCCACAACCGACTCACAACCCTCCCCCCCAAAAAATAAATGAATTCATCAATACTGTATTTTACAGTCACTCCTATCACAAAGCTGAGTAGCATTTTGAACCAGTGATTATTATTTATGCATGAAACTACATAAAAAAACCCACCACCAACAATGAGGTTATGTAAGTAGATTTAGAGACAAGGATTTAGTATTATATAAACACAAAAACGTTTTGTTATTGTTCTCATTATATCAGTTATAGTTGTTTCTTATGTTGTTCTTATCACCCAAGCAATATTTTAAAAGCTGATAATACTAGCTTTCTCTGGTTTTTCTCTGTTCAAGAAAATGTATCGTTTTGGTTTGAGTGTAAGCAAAATCCTTTTAAGGCAGTTTTAAAACTTCAAAATTATGGAGAAATTTAAAAGAAAAAGATCCCTAATACCCAAACCAAACATTTCACTGCAGCGGCTGCTTTTTACTTGGAATTTCTCATCCGAGGAGGATACTGCCTTTGCAAAATTAAAAAGAAAGAACACAGGTATGCTGTTAGCAGGTTCATATTTACTAAAAAGTAAAAGAAATGACAGGGAGTCAAGAAGATAGCACTACCTAAGCAAAGCATGCCTTGTGGTTTGGCAGAAAGACTTCCACTTCACTTGGAGCTCCTTCGTACTCAGCTTTACAACAAACATCATTAACAAAAAGTGGGCATGAATGACGACTGGCAGGGTAGTTATCAACCCAGGTATCTAATAAACTGCACAGGTGACTGCAACTTACTGGGTCTAAATTATATACAATAAAATAATTAAAAAGAAAAATATTTCTGAGGTCCATGGATCTGCAGAAATTACTTCCACTTGTATTCTCTCACAGTGACTACTAACAGAAAAAATTCAACTCTGGTAAAAAATGATGTAATTCCCATTGACTTCAATAGGAAACTGACTTGCACTAAAAACTGAATAAAGCGCCAAATCCATTTCCCAAGTCCTCAGTGTTTTCACCCTTTAGTTTTTATCATGCAACTGGAATACAGATAGTGTTTATGGTTCAGCATCGCTCCCCCTCCAATATTGTACAGATGCCTTACTGAAAAATGCCTTTGGCTGATCATGTGTAATGGCATGGAAGCGCTCAGTGACCTGTTATAGCTGTAGATATTGGGATGCCTCACCTTTTGCTTTTTTTCATGTAAAAGAAACCACACCCTCATTCATTATTCGTGACATTATTACTAAAATGTCACTACTAATATTTCATTAGTAAAACATTAGTACAGTATTGATTCACAACTACAGAACAGCAGAAGGTTTTGCAGCAATAGGCATTTGCATCTTTGAAACTCTGCCCTTCAATGTTAGAAACATCTTGCAGCAGTATTAACTGGGCTTTCGTGCATGATGAACTACTGTTATTTTTAGGGAACTGTACAACTTTATTTATTAATGCTTATGTGATATATGCCAGAAAACTGACAGGATGTTCTGCAGGACAACTCTTCAATGATCTTTTTTTTCAGTCCTTGACTGCAATTTTAAATTATATAACCTTCACATTGTGTTTCACAGCTTTCTATATGTAATTATAATGGAGTGGCACTATGCTGTAGTTAATGTTGAATGTTGTTTTCTGTTTAAAGGTCAAGTCTATTCTAAAATCCATAGTCAGTGAGATTGTCTTGAAAATTTGCTGTGCCTACTTGGTATGCAGAACAGTGGTCCAAATTATGATTATTTGTGGAAAAGGTTTCTGAGAAATTCTTCTATAAATAAAAGATAAATAAAGCTCTTCTAAAACATCTAAATGTAACAAAAATTGCATGATTCTTCTCATTTGTGTGTATGTGTTATTCAACCTATAGCCCTAACCATCTGCAAACTGATTTCAGTTGCTAGGGATTCATTTTAGCTAGTAGATGTCTCTTCAGAGAAGAAATTTTCGAAAATGTTAATAAAGATAATAATGAACTAAATTGGTGTGCCTAAAAATTAAATGTATGCATGTATGGAGATCCCCTCTAGCTTGATATTTTGCACCAATGTGCCATCAAAAATGACTAAAAGACTTAGGGCGAGATGCTGTGACTATTTAATCTAAATTATAAGCACTATCTGCATTTGGAATTCAAGATGTGCAAGTGAACATGCTGCAGAAGGCTCATTTGGAAATTTTGCCTGGGGATAAAAATAACCTGGGAAGATTTTAAAATTTTCTAAAACCAACCCTCTGACACCAATCTTAATTCAGAAATATTGCTGAGGAAATTACCAATGATTAGCTAGAGGGAAGATAAAAGATACTAAGGGTGCACTAATCACATTTCCACCACAAGGAAACCAAACCAAATGAAAGCAAGCTGTTGGGTCAAGGACTTCCTGAAGTATTGTCCCTCCAGAGGAACTTGTAACCTTTTGGTGCAGAGGCAGAAATACAGGGAGCTGCAAGTACTGCAAGGGAACAGTGCTGCAGGACCGCAAAGACCTAGCAGAAAGGGGAGGGGACCGCAGGGTACACAGGAGGAGCCTGCAATCAGTGGGAAAGATGAGAGGAACAGGCAGTAGAAGAAAGGAAGGCTCCCATCTTCCTGCAGAGACAAGGGCCTGGGAAAGGACAGGATGGATTGGGAGAGGTGACATCTCAGCATAGCCATAGGAAAATGGGGTATTTGATAGGAAATACGCAAGCTCTGCTCCTTGTGAAAGAGGCTCTGACAGCAATCCCAGTCCTGCTCCCTTATTCTCATCTTGCCAAGATTGAAGAATGGTGGGAAGATCACTGAGTGAGCTTAACAGATGGGTTTGCACTTCTCATATTGCTTCAGGTTGCATTAATCTCTGCAGTGGGCTCTCATTTAGCTGTGAAAATGTCACCAAAACAAATGAACCAGAGCAGGCTGATATGCTATCAACAGATGCAGAGAATCTCTTCTGCATATTGTCATAGAGGCAAACAGTCAGTCTTCTCGCTTGTCTGCTCCCTGCAGCCCCTCCAAAACTAATCAAAGGTATCACTGGCTGAGTTGGGAGTGTAAATGCCTAAAATCAGCAGACACTTCAAACAGAAAAATGGGTAGAATCAGTCAGGGAACGCAGACAATGGCAGGGAAGGGAGGTGACGTCACAGAGGAGCCCAAGCACTCCGGAAACAAGGACGGAGGAGGGGTCAAAGTACAAAGGAGACATAGTTGGGCATTGGGAGAAGTGCCTTGGAGATGGGCACAATTAATTTCTGCCCATGATAACATTAAACTCCTGCCCGTACATACATTCCCATTTCAAGAACATTATTACTTTTACCTTTCTTGCTTCCTCTCCTGGTTTCTGAACAAACACAGTCTTGTTAGTGTATGAGGTCCAGGAAAGAAAAAAAGATGTTTTGCTGGGATCGCTGAGAGCATCCAGGAGAAAACAAAAAAAGAAAAGAGGAGGAGGGAAAAAAAAAAAAAAAAAAGGATGGAGGACCAGCAAAAGAACCAACAGGGATTTGGTGCATTCAGCTGCCGGTTAATCCTAAAGAGGCAGAGGAGTGTAGTGGAGCATGAGACAATACTGTGTAACAGAGGACATGAAGTATCCCTGTTCAAAGTATTAAAGCAGAGGTAGGATTGTCAAAAGTTCCTTAACATTTCCATAAAGGAAAGTGTGAATAAATTAAAGTGAAAGATGAGGAAAACGTCAAGTCACACAAACACAGTTTCAGAAAATCAGGGAATACAAAGCAATCTTAATTTTGCTTTATTTAGTCTGTCCTTGAACATTCTCCCAACACACCAACCATTAAACCTGCTATGGTTTTCTCTTTACAGTTCCTGAAGAACCAGGGAACAGAGCAGATGAACACTGCAACACCAAAACTGAACACTTGCTTCCCGCAGTTCGCTGTACCCAGTGGCCCTGGGTACCACCCAGCCTTCTGCTGCGCCACCAGCCTGCACCCAGCCGTGCTTTAGGGGGGTCACAGCACTCGGGGACCACCGCCGTGAGTGCTAACAGACGGGCAGCAACATGCACCTACGCTGACACTACTGACCAAGGTGGTACTGAGAGGAAGACACTGGATGTCTGGGGGTTCACACACAGCTCTCCTCTGCTCTCACCAACAGCTCCCCAGCTCATCCCTCCAGCACTGCCAGTGAGAGCACATGCGGCCACAGCTCTCAGATCACCGCCTACCCGTAAAGGCAGGCAGCAGCACATTCAAATTAACCACACAACTGTCTGACAATGCATTTTGCTTTAATGCATAACTTTCATGCAATGTAATTTCCCTTATGATACATTCTCTGTTGGCCAGAGTGGCTTTCCCGTTTTCCTCAAGCACACTAAAGGTTTAAACTCTCTAAAAGGTGGTTCATATTTGAGTTCTAATAAAAGTATTTTTCCTGTATGTCATTCCTTCCTTAGACTGACCTAGTCTATGATGTATTATTTACATAACTGCTGCAATATCTATTTCAAAACCAAGTAGACAGCCCTCTCCAGAACTGTAGGCTACCCTGCCTGTCACAGTGATGGGTAAACACTGTCACCTTTTCAGGGCCCAATGAAATACAGAGTAGTAGTAAAGTGCACCATCCATCACAATGGCACTAAGTAGGTTTTTGAAGTAGATTTCAGATCACAAATACTCACATTTTTACTCACAAATGCTGTTTAGACTGTTACCAGAAAGCACAAATTGGATGGCTCATATACAATGGCTATATGATGAATGGACATGACAGGTGGTCAAACAAAATGAGTCTTGCTATTCTACAAATAACCTTGTCAACATGAAAGTAGAGTTGTTGCTCTGCTAGTAGCCGGGCTGCAATAACTTAATGGTTTTATTTGCTTGAACTTTATTCAAAACAAATATACAAATGAGATACAATGAAGCAGCAGCATAGAAGCAATATTAGCAATCCAACCTGAATACGTGACACACAATACAAATTTTCTACTAAAGCATGCATCACAATTGAAAGCAAATTATTTAGGTTATGAGTAGCTGTTACAAGAATACCTTCTCACAGGAAAACCATTCATGATTTTGTAATCACAGCCCACTGCAAGATATTAAAAACATGTGACTTGTTCCACTACAAGCAATCAAGTCATGCTCTGATGGCTGACCCCAGCTACAGGCACCACCTGCTACTTCTCATTTAAAGCTTTTCTTCTTCCTTTAGTTTAAATAGTAGATAGTACTGTGTAGGAACAAAAGTCGGAAAGATTAGATCACTACCAACTTATCTGTTGCCCAAATAAATAGAGAAATTTCCCTTTTAAGCAAAACTCCAGGGCTAAGGACGCTCCGGGTAAACCTTTTGAAGAATAAAATAAGTAACTGAGGTTTTGTGAGGGTGCTAGGTATCTCAAAGAACTGATTGTCCACAGAGAGTCATTCTTTGGCTTAAGTACAAGCTTCATGTTTTGCCAAAGCCAAGGTCCAACCCTAGTGATGAGTACAATGTCATGTGGGTGGTCCTTATTTCTGCAGAACTCAGAGAAAACTGCCCAAAACAAAACTGAAGGTGGTACATGTGCTGCTGGTAATAACATCAATGATTTTTCCCGGAACATTGGATTTCCTTTAATCTGATGAATTTGATAGCAACACATTGATTTTCATGAAAGAAAATCTCAAAGGTCACAACTCTACTTTTATCTCATTACAGTTACTCTTATTAAGTTACAATGAGAAAATAATATCACATATTGAGTTTCTAAGTGATAAATGTGCGAAGCCAAACCCATTCATTAGTACTTTTTGCTTGCCCATGGAAAAGTTAAAAGCATACATCATGCATGTTAGGACCTATCACTTGTCTACTTCATTTCACTACTTAACAACAAATTTTAACTTGAAGTTGTTGGGTTGACAGAGCCCCATAACAGAAGCTGCATGGAGATAACAAACATGAGACTCAATATGGAAAGCAGGCAGGTAAGGTACACAAAAACAGAAGATGGAGAGATGTCTCTCTCCCAAAGGAGAACAAGAAATCGATTCTTCCCCTGGAATAAATCACTTGGACTAAAAAGTTTAAGAAAGAGAAACTGAAGCTTGTGAACTTCAGGATGAGAAACATATGGATCTGACTTTCTATCACCCCTCCTATTTCCTACAGTCCAAAATTCAAAATTATATTACTAGTGCATAAAATGATTTAGTTAGCATCATGCAACTTTCCCCATTTTGACTCATTACGAGATTTCCACAGTGCATTACATGTTATCAATAAACACTATGGGCATAAAGTGTCACAAACAAAAGGAAAATACACAATAGTTGCATTTTAACTGTTAGAAATTTAGTAACTAATATGCTATAATTATTAAGGTATTCACAATGTATAAAGGTATTTTGGAAGAGGTATCCTCCAAACCCAATGCCATTCCCAACCTGTTCCAATATGGTCTATTAGTGTTCTAAGTGATGAAAACAATCACCTTTTAAACAAGATGGAAAGTAACCAAGATGGGAAAAGCCCTGCATCATTGGAATAATATTAAATATTTTAAAAAGGAGAAAGACAACTGCAATGCAGTTAGCAGTGAAATTTCAATTTTTCTATTTCAGAAATATTTACTGAGATTTATGCTATCTCAGCTAGGAAAGTAAACAGAAATAATGACCCCTTTGTGCACCCCAAATATATTTGGAAAGCAAATACAGGAAGGCAGCCAGTGAAGACAGTAAAGAGGATAAAACAAGATAATCCAAGATCTTATTTCACTTGGCAAGTAACAAATCCCAACAGGCAGCATCTTTTTGCTGACAAAATTTCGTAACAAAAGCTACAGTAAGATAAAAGCACAAATCAGGATTTTCAAGAGGAAACAGAGCAGATGTGTCAGCTGAGTTGCCACAGAAGTAATTATGCAAGATCCTCAACCATAATTCAGGAGCTCCAGTTACTAGCCCAGCACTCCCACTGCTCTCACTATAGAAAACTTCATCTTACTCTTCCTAAGACATCACTCAAAACAGTAGCACTTATATATCAACAAGGATAACATGTAGCCCTAGACACAGCTTTTAGATGTTAACACCCAAGAAAAAGATGCCAATTCATAAACTCAAATACTTAAAAAAAACCCCAAAACATATATATCATACGAAGTGTTCAGGTCTAACTATTTTTTAAGTTTGAATTGAAATGGGCCACATCATATTTTACCTGTTTATTTCAAGGCTGTGCATTTCACTATGTATACTTTGCCAGCCAAGTTCAACAAAAACTGATGTTTTCCATCTCTATTTCAACACAAATGACAGAGACAAATGGTCATATTACCTCAAGAGTTCCTTTAGCAGAGTAAGCTGCATACGAGTACAGGAGGTCTTGGTTATGAAGCGTTTTGGTCTCTCTGTTGCACTGTTGTCCACTAGGATAAAAGCATTCACCGCTGTTTTTCAGAGTTACTGTGTTTGAAGAAGAGCCTGGTAGGTCAAGCAAAACAGAGTAATTTACCAGCCGGGCATCTTCAAGGCCTTGGGAACTCCACTGAACCAGAATTTTCATTGCAACGTCTACATCATCTTCTCCTGGGAACTGTAACAAATCTCTGGAAAAAACACACAAGTAAACACAGTTTTAATTTATTTCCCACTAGGAGATTTGTACCTTAGTATGCATCAGTCCATAACTGTATTCATAACGTATAATCAAACATTAAAAAAAATATTAAAAGTTCAGCTCTCATTTATTTTTTTTCCCCCACTTAACTTCTTAGAATTATGAGACAAAAGTAACCACTTTTTTGGAAATAAAAATTAGAAAAAATATTTATAGAAAACATATGCAATGGAAACAAGGAACCTTACAGAAATTATCACAGTAATGGTTTCAAATTTCATCTCTCTGATGCTGATCAAGTCTCTGATACAGCATCAATTTAAACAACCACTAAATATGAAGAACACAATGTGAAGTATAATTTCAGGGACTTCAGGGAGCACATGATGCTGAAAACCAGTTGTAATTACCTGTTTGGCTTAAATTCATCAAGTAAAGCAAATTTGCTAAAGAGAATGGAAGCACTCCCCCAAATATTATGCTCGCTGTCAAAAAGTTTTCCTCAGATTTCTTATCTGCACTGAAGGACTACCTGAGCCAACAGCTTGGCAAGCATACAACATGAGCCTGGAAATTATTTTGGCAGATTCTACCAAACGGGCCAACTGAGACTTCAGATGGGTTACTTGGGGCATGTACCACCAGGCTGTATCACTGCTCAACACCTGCTCCTGGATGGGCCATGGGATGAAAATGGTGACAGCACTGAAGGACCACCCTCCTCCCCAGCAAATGCCAAAAAATACAAGATGTATAGAGCATTTTAAATATAACTTTAGAGGACAGATGGTAAAGGGACAACTAAAGGCTTTCCCTGCTTATGTAGGCAGGCACTCATGTAAGCAAAGCAGTGCAGAAATAAAAAGCACTATGCAAATGTATTAGAAAAAAACGTTTGGAATATTTGCTGAATTTTGTGAGGATTTTTTGGTTCTGGGTTTTTTTGTGGGATTGTTTTTTGGGTTATTTTTGTGTGTGGGGGGGTTTTTGGTGTTTGGTTTTTGTTTTTTTTTTTCCCCTGGTTGTGAGCCTCTCAGGACTGAGAAACAGGCTAAGGATCACAGAGGTACTGATTTCCAGGCACAGAGAGAGGTACTGACACTGACTGAAAGTCTTGCTTACAACCTTTTCTTTGCAAAAAGGCCAACTATATTTAGACTCTTTAGGGTCTTTAACAGACCCTTAAAAAATACCCTGGCTGTCTTGCCCATATCAAAAGCAAAGCCTAATAATGCATAGTCTAAAAAGACTAAAAAAATGTATTAAAAAACAACATTATTGCAAGCAACAGGCATCCAAGGATCCCACCAAGTGCTTTACAGTCACCCTGGTGCTGTTCAGAACCCAGCTGCGATGCCGTAGGCAGGATGCTCCCAGCTGAAAGTACCGGCACTGCTTCCACTGGGATCTGGGATCACCCCAGGGAGAAGTGTACCAAGGAAAGTCTGTGACAGAAAGCAAACACCAAGACGCCCTTCTCCACCCCAACACAACCACCTTGTGGTTCAACGGACCTTTAAAAAAGATAACATCAACACTCTGAAAAGGCAGAAAGTGAAGTTATAACACCTGTTACAGCCTAAGAATAGCTCAAAAATGGTTATTGCATTCAAATGCCTAATGTGAGTCATCACATTATATGGGTGAAATAATTATTCCAATATTCAAAGGACTTAAAAAAAGACACAAAAATTCCCTGTTTAAAGAAACAGTGTTGTATCCCACGCCCCAGGGTAACCACAGGGTTATTAGTGTACAATATTCAAAAACTTTACAAGAACACTGGACTTATGTTGAAGAATTTAGAGATCCTGTCAGGAGGAATAACTGTCTTGGCAGATTTAATCTTTTTAAATTATCTAAAATAGATCTTTGAGTAGTCTACACAAAACAGAAGAGTTAATCCAATCTATAGTACATTACAAGTTTCCAGTTTCATCACCTGTGCCTGCTAATGTAATGACATAAAATTGGGCACTGCAGAAATACAGAAAGTTGTTTGATTAACACAATCGTTAACAGCATATCTGCATTTCCCTCAGGTGATAGAAACATTAATAGAATAAATAATTGAAGAAACTTATCCCAGGCCAATAAGGTTATGGCACACTGCAACAAGAAATACTAAGTTTCAGTAAAAGGAATAAAGCATTAAAAGAAGAAGATACACTAAGCAAATTGCTCCCTTAGTAACAAAAGTAACGTTCCACTTCCTAATTAAATATACATTCTTTGATTTTGTGACAACATATCTGATTAAGTTAAAGAAATGAACACACTCACTATTTACTCCATAATGACTTTATAGTATGTTAAAATCAAATTGTAAATTATGAGCACATCATATTATGATAAATTAGCACATATTACACTATTTCACAAAATCTTATGAACACTAACAGCAAGATTTATGTTTTTCAGATTTCTTAAAATCTTACAAGTGATTAGCACTTGTCTTGGATATACTTTTGCTGACTGCATAGACTTAAAGTCAGAGGTAATTTAACTCATTATTTTTATTACATACTAGTTGGATAACAACTACACCGTGTAAAAATAGTATTTCCTAAACCCAACCAATTTCAGAGAAATATAAAGTTTGGCAGTTCATCCTGGAAAAATCCCAATACTTCACACACACTTGGTAGTACTTCTCCACAAACTGTCAATTAAATTGCTTCCTAAAACTTCCAGGGCACTGAGAATCACAGTAGTAAGACTGAAACAGTGGAAAGAAACAGGCCCTCGGGATGCTTATGTTTCTGAGTTTTGCAAGCGGCTGCATACTTGGTAGGAATCAATAGCAATGAATTGCCAATTTCCATTTGCAATGCTGCCTTTAATATCGTCAGCCAAATTTTTGATTCCCTTACCAAAAAAAGATACTTCACTCAGCTACTTGTTGGGGTTCATTCAATGGGAGAACCCACTAAGTTAATGGGCACATCTCAGTTGCTGTAAATCTGCATAATGTATTGAAGTGGAGCCACCAAAGACTTAAGATTCCGTTCTAAGTTAGAATCAACATATTTATAAAGATAACAGTCTGAATAATACTGTGCCTTTATCAGATGCTCTCAACGAGATTTCCACAAGTTACTTGTCATTACATTCTAATACAGATCAGATAATGAACTAACGTACATCACAATATGACATAAACTTGTTATCAAGAGTATTCTGCTCCATCTCAAATATGCTCGGTTCGTGAACTGAAAAAAAACCACCAAAACCAGATAAAATTGCACTTGAAACTCAAAAAGCGCAACCTACATCGCTTGAATAAGGTAAAGTTTTCCCACTTTGGCATGATGAGTAGATCAAGAAAATGCTTATGATTACATGGTCTTGGATTTCCTTTGTATACAAGAACTGTAAGTCATGTTGTACTTACTGCCGCATCAGCTGAATGACCTGACCAGCGAAGAGCATCAGACCATGACTGTTGACAGTTCAAAGTCCTAAAGCTACAAAAATACTTTGAAATAAGAGAAAGATAGTTCTGTAATAAAGCCAGCTTTTCTGCACCTTCTGCAGCGTCAAAAGACCAGTCTTTTAACAGATGATTATGAAAGGTACATGAACACACACACACACAGAATCCCAACACGTCATTTTCAAATTAGTAACCGCAGGGCACATGGAGCTGCAGCAGCTTAAGGGAAAGTCATCTGCTAGAACAACACTTTTGACACAGCCTGCTAAAGAAGAGAGGAAGGTATTGCAAATAAGCCACATGCTCATTGCTGGTGATACACTGGGAAACTGCGAAACACCGCCCAAAGGAAATTGAAAAATTATAAAAGGTCACTCAAACAAGCAGGAGACTGAATAATGTAACTGTACGACACGATTCCTTATCAGACAATCCTATTAAACTGTTACCCCCACCCCACCACTCCAAAAAAAATCTAAAACTGCAGAAGGATTCTACAGCTATAATCTTAAAAATCTACAGGGACAGAATTTTCCCTCAAATATGAAGAGCTTCAGCTGTGGTTTGGGGTTTTTGTTTGTTTGTCTTCACTAAAGGTGCAATGTGTGTACTGCAGTGAGAACAGTGAGAACGGGGAATGGCCTATGCTTCATGGGCTGTTACCAAAGAGAATCTGAATTCCAGTTTTGCCAAGTTAGAAGTTTATCTACTTATTTCCAAATTTTAACTGTAAATTTTTACTCTTTATTTTTTTTCCAATTAACTGAAATTGCTGACAAAGCAATTGCTGGAATTTAGGTAAGAACTAAGAACAAATATAATTTTGGAATTTTTATGGGACAACTGAGTAGTTGTTTTCATATTTGGGGAACAACTGAGTAGTTTTTTTCATATTTGGGGAGTCAAAATGAATTCACCAGGCAACACTTTTTGTAAAGCTACATCAGATCAAAGTGTTATCTTACCTAATATGCTGTTTCCAACAGTAGCTGGTAGAAGATAATAATTAAAAAGCAAGCAGTGCATCATGTGTGGTTACTGTATTTATAGACTTGCATGCATATGTCTGTTTTCCCACTCGTAAACTTTGTCCAGGCTGAATTTTAAAGTGTTTACATATGTTCAGGATTTCAGAACTCGTTTCAGTCCATTAAAAGCAGAGATGTGGCAGTTTCAGCAGTGCTGGGCGAGTGCACAACACTTGCACCGACCAACTGCCTAGCATATGCACAGTATTTTTCGCGGCTGCAGATAGAGGATTTGTTTGTATCTATCACATATAGCGCATACATACAGCAAACTAAATGCATTCAAGAAATACCACCTGCCCAAGCCACATCTGCTTAAATTTTAATTACATATTTCTGTTAATTAGGGTGCTCAGCTGGCTCATCTCCAGCCTGCTGGATCACATTTCCCATGGTCTGAACTGACTGCCACAAATCTGCTGATTCCAAAATAAATTTAAAAAATCCAAGTCCAAGAGAGGATAAACATTTATCAGGAAATTAGAATATGTAAGAGAAAATATTCTCATGATGTAAATACACAGCTTAGTGCAGGACAGGACCCAGGACACTTCAGGCTCTTCAGGTTACATAGCAAGGCCTCCAGCAACCGCTGCAGAAAGCAGATCCGTGATGTCCTTTGTCACGTCTGCCACCATGCTCCATATATTTGGGATATTCTGGGCATATTTTCAGCACTGATATTAAAATTATTTTTTTGGCAGTCATGAGGCACAAGGAATCTGGTACTCTGTTCGTTCTTGTCACGTGATGACCATAGTAAAGACCGAAACTAACAGGTAAGTCTATTCAAATATGCTTCATAAAACATAAACAAACAAAATAATCCTGGCCTACAGCACAAAACCAACAGAAAGCTGTGGTTAAACGTAACATTTGGACAGTAGATATGGGCTAACTAACCACTATGTGACATGATGCTGCTTCTCCTTTTTGCCTGTTTTTTGGCCAGCCAGTTTCATCACCCACAGCAGCCTCACCATCAAAGATGGACCCCCAAAGGGAGGCAGGGCTTTCTGACAGCCCTGCACTGTCATCCAGCTCTGCCTGATGGAAAAAGAAATTATACATGGCTCATCAGAATACAGAATGCATGGTCTGTCCTAATCACAGGAAAGCTAAAACCCGATTCATTCTGGGGTAACAACATATCACTTCTGTTATTAAAGGGAGAATTTACATATATGCGCCCACATATCTCTATGAGTGCTACACAGTGCCTACAATATAGGTATCATGTTATTAACATAAAAGAGCATGAGTTATGACAGTTTTTACTTTTCACAGACACAGAATAAATACAATTTATAGTAAAAATGTAACATCCGATAAAAGCACACCAGCTCTAGATTTGGTTGTGCACTTCTCTAGCAGAAAAAGGTTTTTGATTTTTTTCCTTTTTTTTTTTTTTCATTATTTGCACTATAGTTTTTGGATATTTTCAGCATAAAGGGACTCGCGTCATCTATTTAGACAATTATACCATAAGCAAGCACAAAACCACTTTGAAACAAAACTTCATGGCATTTTTGTAACACGCTGAGGTCCATCTGGCTATTAGAGTTTCGCGAGGATACCAGACCATACCTACCTTCTTCTATCATAACATAATTACATGTGCAATAGCTTCAGACCAAACCGCTCATTTTCCTGAGAAGTTCTTTGTCATGGGATTGAAGAACACCCTCAGAATTCAGCCCATGCTGGCTCCCAAGCTTAGCTATGTTGTACATTCTCCCACACATACTACACGACTACTAAGCATATTGCTACTACCCACCACACATCAGAGAGTCAAATGCCTTTTAAATATTTAAACTAAAACTACTGGGGATAGTTCAAACCTCACTTGCCAACCTCAGGATACAAGCCCAACTTTCATTCAAAGCAGATGGCGGAAGGCACTGAAAAATTACTGAATCTCTCATTCTGTGATCCCGCAGTTTATTGGAACTCAAGGAATTCATTGTTCCTGTACACTAAACATTGCAAAGCCATATATTAGCCATAGGTGAGCTGTCCAAAGCTTCCTAAGAGATCTGGATGTCGGTTATGCTGACATCTAGCCAGCATGCAAATTTTCCAAATACTTCAGAACATCAGATTTCCAGTGAGTTCCAATAGGGGTCTATCAACTGATTTCCCAGAAGAGGGTGAAGATAGGGTAAGTGCACACAAAATCCCTCAACTACTCTTCTAGTCTACTTTAAGATCAGAAGATTAAAAATATAATAAAAAAAATATTAAAAAAAGCAGTAGCTCTGAATATATGTAACTTCTAAGAGAGCATTCACCCTGATTTTCAGCAGTAAAAACCCATTCTAATCTGAAAAGGGCTCATTCAGGTCTATTTGTTTAATAAACAACAATTCTTCCCGTTAGTGATCTTTTACTGGGGAAATAAACAGCCATGGTAAAACCCTATGACTTGCCTATTCTAGTATCAGACATAGAAACAACATGATATTATATTTTAAATTAGTGTTAATGTAACAGTATGCTCTACATGTTCACTCAGAGTTCAAGAGCCCATCACATTCTAGTGGTCTATTAACGGAAAAATACTGATTACATGTTATTATTGTTGGAGAAGGAAAATTTTTGAAAACTGTTATTGAATGATGTAAGTGCAGCAACTGAAACAGTCATATGATTTATGAGTTAATCTAATGAATTATACTCTGTCACAGAACAGAGCACCTGGCCAGATCCACCAACATATCCTCAACTGACGTTTGTAGAAATCACCTCAATGAATCCAAGTTTGGAAAGGTTAAGATCTGTCAACAAGCAAGACATCTGCAAATGCATTACATTTTAAAAAAAGTTCAGTATGTGTTCACCATGTAGAAATGGTGAGAGTTTGTTCTGAATCCTTTTGCTTTGATTTTCAATAATTTCTGATATCATAAGTCACAATTTTAGAAGCAACTGTAGGTATACACTGCATCCCAGCACAAGGAAGGTTCTTGTTTTATTCTTCTGTGTATGAACTTCTAAGGAACCATAGTGAATACTCAGTATTTCATGATTCAGAAGCACCTGCAAGGGCCCGTCAAAAATCCCTCATCTAAGGGCCAAAAAATATTGCATATGTGCACTAACGTTTGAGTCCAGAAATTGCTGGGCAAAGAACTGAAGAGCTAATTCAAATCCTTTGCAAGACAGCCAATGAAATTTTGAACATATGCAAAATATGTTATCTGCATTGTTAGTTTGATAGAAACTGTTTTGAATACATCAGATTTTAGAAAATAAAGACTTTCTTAATACAGTTTTTATTTGCAGTATGGAAAAGAGATGGCAAAAGATTAACATCACCACAGTAGTTTATGAATGAATTGCCTTATCAACAGAGCACAAAAGTACAGGAAAATGCATTGGCCAAAGTGAAGGTTGTTTGACCACGTTAATTTGCAATGGACTATGAGCATGTGTAATCAGCTGAAGTTCTGCTGTTGTGCAATAACTTGTTAAATTACTGCTTTTTCATCATTTACAACCATGTAGCCAAAATGTGAAAGGCATTTGACTTCGATATTAAACCAGATGCCCAAGAAATGAAAACCACAAACTAGTATAAGTTTTTGGAAATGTTTAGTATAAAGCAAATCAATCAAGGGCAGACAGGTAGGCAATGGACAGAGCCAGGAACAGAAACCAGACTGCCCGATTAACACTTGTGGGTTTCAGTTATTAAAACATCTTATACGTGATTTTAAAACATTATTTTTTTATTATTATTTTTTAAAGCACTCACTTTTCCTTGACACACATTTTGTTTAATTATCCAGTGTAGAGACAGATGAGAATGTCATTTAATAATCCCCCCCTCCCCCCCCTCATTCTGGAGACACATAAAAACAGGATGGTAATCACCATCCATTTTCCGAATAGTTAATGAACCACAGAAACCTTAATATGGAGAATGACAGCTCCAGACCCTCAAATGGGCTATTTTTCAAAATCGCAAGGCCTGTTAATTCCAGATGGAGAAGTGAGAGGAGATACCTTTTACAATGTATACTTCATCGCAAAAGATGTAACCAAAATGAACAAAGAATCCTGGCAATGACAAGAGGTTTTAGGTGAAAGGCTGCCCTTCCAGGAAAGCAAGCAAATCCTGCTTCTTCCTAACACTGGCCTCTCAGTCTCCACATACTACAAACAGGACTCATCTACTCCTTCATACATTTCTTAATATGTTTTTAATACAGTAAACTGTTTTCAATAGATGAACTGTCTGTATAAAAAGTTCTTTTGAACGGAGATATCTACACAATAAACCTCCTTTTTTCCCCCATCACTAAATCTCATTTGCAAGACGATCCCCCAAAATGATGCCATTTTCTTTCAAAATCAGTAAGATTGCAACTACTTTTTTCTTATTAACATACATAGCTGCTAAGTTTCAGTCACAAGAAAACATGTTTTCCTCAGCATCTATATCTACACAATTCCATCTATAGTATATTAAATAACTATGTCCATGGAAATAATAGCACTCTCTATGACTTAATCCAAACTTTTATTTTGGACATCAAGGAGAGCTTAGCCTCTGTTTTAAATACGGTAAACATAATAATGTATCTACTACATTACATTTGCATGATAAAAATATATTATTTTCTTCAAAGTTTATGGGTCTAATTATTTAACAAAGGGATTTGCTACTGTTTTCTCCGAATGCAAGAAAAGAACAAGATCCCAAGCTCCAAACAACTGTACCCTGCATTTTCTGACAGGATACAATGCCGAGGACAGTGCACGCTGCAGCTGCAGAAGAGCAGCAAAAAGACAATCCGCCACATTGAAAGTGTTTGCATATAACCCAGCAGAGCACCGACCCAGCAAAACTTCACAATGATATAATCTTCTTTTCTTCCTAGACCACAGGGAACATGTCACTGCCTCAATAAAATGTGACCAGCTGCATAATCAAGTCCAAGTGGTACCTTTTACTGTTGGAGACAATTGCATTTACTTACAGCCAGAGACCATTTCTGTATGGAAGTGAATAGCAGTGGATGTTTCACTCTTTTATATAAAAAACCTATTGATCAAAAAAAAAAACCAAAACCCAACCTCAAACCTTGATTTCTATATAGCAAATCTGCTGATTTAAAAAAAAATAATAAAAGAAATAAATCTCAATCCTGCCCAACTGGCAGGATTTTATTCCTTTCAATTGCCAATCATTAGGTTACACTGTGAACTGAAAAGCAATTAGCTTGAATGCTGGGTGTTATTCTGACGGTAAGGGACATCTTTATTTGAACTGTACAATTTAACTTTTGAATAATACCCCAGTTCCAAAAGAACAAAGAGGGATTAAAAGGGCATGCTAACTCAAAATCCTAGAAAAATTAGCAATGCTTAGAAAAAGCTACCTATTATTTTAAAGTTTAGGATTATTTGGAATTAGATAATTCCCCAAATAAATAAATAATTTATAAAATTAAAAAGGAAAACCCTTCATTTTATTTCATGACTAGAGAACTTAACCTTATATATAGAAAAGCATATGATAGCCACAAGACGATGCCATGTAACCTTTCTGTTACCAGTCTCATTTTCATATCAGCATATGTTACCTTGCCAGTGCAGATCTAAGGGAACTAGAGAGAATTCTAGTTGATATATCAGCTTGGACGTTTTACAGAAATATTTAAAAGTTCAGTCAGGTCTATTAGTTAAAATGAAAACTGCAGATAAAATAAAAAAATAAAAAAAAGGGGGGGGGGCTAGAAAGGATACAATACCATTTCTATGTATTTATGGAATGAAAGTAGTATCATGAATGTCATACCACATGGCTTAGTTCAGATAATCTCCATTTCACCAGCTGAACTGCGTATCAGCTGGATTTGTTTTTATATGAAAATACTGACATCTTTAAACTGACCCTTCAGTTCTAATATACAACTGAGGAAATCAACACTGATAACCAAAACAGTATCCTGAAGTTATTTATGCTGTACCGCAAATCAAATAGCTTGTGGCTATACAAAAAGCCCTCCCTAAAGGAGCAAGCATAAAATCTTACAAAGACAGTCCTGGGAAGAGACCACAGGAGATCATTTGGTTAAAGCAGGCCCAGCTCACCCAGCTGCCACTCCAGGCAGATGTTTTCCTGCCCTGTTCCAAATATAGAAACTCCTTGTCCATCCTAAATAATCACCCTACGTAGCACTGCATTTGAGCACACTATTTTCTCCTTTCCACCACCAATGCTGAGAACAGACTAATCTTTGTTCTCTTTGCAACATTATTTTTGCATACCTAAGGATTACTCTTACGGCCTTCCCTCCTCTAACCTTGTCTTAAACCAAAACTGTCAGTCTTGTCATGTTTCCTCAGAGCTCCTGCTCCTGAAATCTCTGATCGCCCTCCCTGGTATCTTCTGGCCCCTTTTCCAGCATGTGCCCACTCCTCCTGAAACTCAGTTCCAACAAATGGACACTGTGAATATGCCACTTGCACTGAAAATGAATGGTTAGTATCCAATTGTTGTTTGCCTTCATAAAAGTCAATTATTATTCCTCTGCTGTCCTTTATTCAATTTCACCTCCGTACCTTCTCCAGTAAGTTCACAGAGCCCTTTAGCTCTGTTGACCTCGAAAACGCTCCTCATTTAATCACTCCTTTCCTGTCAGAAAAATGGTCCCGAACACATCTCAATGTACTGCATAAAGTAGGTCAGACTTTCAAAATGCTGAGAATTCCCTTTTAAGAATGGATTCCCTCCCCCCTGCAAAGAACCTCAAAACCCCCAACACAACCAAACCCACTCAAACAGCTCCCACAGAAATAACTAAGCTCAAGTGCAAGACTTCCAGAGTTGTGCTGTCTGCCTCATGCCAGACTTCATCATACCCCTGTGAGTGCAGAGAGCAACCTGGCCTGGCCACAGCAGCACATTTGCACTGAAGTGAGTCCTCCCAAAACATCAAGTGGGCTTTGACTCAAGAAGTAAATTTTACAAGGATTTAAAGTACAAAGATAAACTTTTCGAAGTAGGCAAAATTAAAAGTATCTGCTTGCTCAGTTCTAAGTCTCTACCAATCTCGAGTCTGGAGCTGCTTTGAGATTTGGCTTCAAAAGTCATCACTGTTTGCAATAAGAATTCTGTGGGTTTGCTCTTTGTCCAGCAAATTTGCAGTCTCTCTCTCCCTCTATTACAACCACCTGTACAGCCCACTCCAGGTCCACACAAAAAAAGTCCCTCTTTCTGACACTTCTAAGGCTGATTTACCCACTTCATCTCCTCTTAGGAGTCTCTGTACCACAAACCCCAAAGCAGTTGCTCTATAAAGTCCGCACATCTCCAGTAAAGTTCCTCTTCAAGGGACACTCCTTTTACACATTTAACATGCCCTCCTTTAACCATGCACACCCAAAAGGGTAACGTGCTCCCCCAAAGCAATCTATTCACCTGTATTTTCTTGCCTATTCTAGACTTCCCTCAGATTTCTGGCCCTCCTTTATCCAAAAATAAAATGAAGCACACAAAGTGTCCCGGGAACAGTGGGGGGGTGGTTTCATGGAGTAATACTTAAATGGTATAATTCACTTTCAGCATCTCTTACGATCTAACTAAAATTTCAAATCTCATTTTTACGCAAATAAAACAAAAATAAAAGACAAAACAAACACCAACATGCAGATGTTTAGGAATTGGAATCAAGGCTGAAGAATTAAAATGCCCCCTAGTATTCAACATACTTTAATGTGCAATCCCCTGAATTGCTTATTGCAAGAACAAATGAGCTATTGTGGTACAGTGATGTTTCAACCTGAAGGCCAGAGGGGGGTGGCTGTTGCTAGGCAGTAAAGAGGAAAGTGCTCTATTCCAAAGCTGCATTATCAATTAAATCTTGGGGGGGGGGGGGGGGGGGCGGGCAGAAAGCAATATCAGTATATATAAATGGTAAAATTTGTATATTTTCTTGTCTCTCTTCCTGCAAGGATATTATGATTCTGAGTTTGCTCTTATTGTGGTGTTAATAAAGCTACAGAGAGACACGAGGGCATGGAACAGGACTCAGAAATTCAGCAGCGGAGCAGGTTTTTACTGGGTATGCACATACAGAACGTGGTCATGTTATCTACAGTGCAAAAAATAAAAATATTGGCATCGTCATCCTGCACTGCTTCTTACATCTACTATGAAGACAAAGTAATCTAATTAAAGTATCTACTAGCTAGAGGAATTCTGGAAGGCAGATGGTCTATTTGTTATTAACATGACATGGATACTCACATTCTTGGTAACAAACTACCTACGTGGATTATGCAGACACAACATTTCATCTCAAGTTTCTTAAAAATCTGTGACATTAACACGTATGACACATTCACTGACACATAAAAAAGATAAATATTGGAATTGAAAAACTACAAAGGGGTTGGAAGTCTGGATATATTTAATCAAGCTGAACCATACAGAGCAGGTTCATACTTTTTAATCAGTGAGAAAGAATAAAACCACAGCTTTACCAGTGCAGCTACAGTCAAAAATGTATAAACAGACAAAAAAGTAAAAATTGGCAATTGTCACTATACCTGAAGCAATAGCCACTAAAACACGGGTATCTGAAAAGTCTGTGTTTTGGGGGAACTAAAGATAAATTTAGTTTAGTTCTACTGGAAGTCTTCACAAAACAAATCTACCTTACTTAGTAAATGTGGGAACACAGCAACAGTTTCACTGCAGTCTAAGCTGTATCGTACCCATTCTTCAACTTCTTCCTCCACCCACCCCCAAATGCTTGAGATTAATGGCCCATATTGCTGCGTATTCACTGATGCTTTCACTGCAAACAGAATTCTGCCACAAAGAGAAAAACACAACAGCGAAAGACTCAACAATTCATGTGCATTTATTCCCAGAGCAACACATTATAATAGCAAATTACGAATTTTGCATGCATCTATTTTAATGAACTGATTTAAATTATACAAGTGCAAATCCATATGTAGACATTATTTTAAAGCAGTAGTTCTGTTTAATGAGAAACCATTGGAGACTTCTACTTCTCTGCATTTTCTGCCAGCTGAAAGCACACCCACAAGCACTTTCCACAACTCCACCGCCACAAAGCGGTAACACGTCACTCCAGTGAAAACTGCAAGCTCTCTCCTGAGCCCAGTTAAAACTATACCCAAGTAATCTCTTTTTAAACAAAAATATGCACACCTAAATTTAGATAAATTCTTTCAATTTCTTCCCAGGCAGAGACAAAGACAACTAGGAAAGCGTTTATGGATTTCTGAGTTTTGTTTAGATGCTTAATCAAGTTATTTTTAATTAAAACTTCCCTTTGAGTACGAGGAACAATTACTATGAGACCTGAGTAATTCCGGGCATGTTAGAAGACAAAAAGAAGTAAGAAAAATACATTACTGTGAGCCTTGCTATTGAAGAAAATAATGATCAAAAAATGCATGCAATATTGAGTCAAACAAATTGTGAATTTTATTCAACCTGATCACCAATTAAAATAAATATCACATGTGGTTAAGCTTTGAAATTCACTTTATCTGAAATCATTGTAACACAGAACACAAGGGAAGATGTTGAGCATATTTTCAGTGAAGTTAATAGTTTTGTCAACAAGATACAGTATTAGCTGTGATATTTATATAAGCAGTTTCTTCCAAAGTGCCTACAGGATTTAGAAAAGCAAAAAGACTTAAGCTTCTATTTTGAATTGCATGTGGGAGCATCTTTTCTATATAATGTTGCGAACAGCAAGTTTCCTTAGCTAACGGCAATAATGCTATATAAATGAAGAGTCTTGGTATTCACAGAGAGAGCGCAAAAAGGCTACAGTCACTCAAGTACGTGCCAGTCACTGTGAATTAAGATAAAGTCCTTAAAAATTGTTATTTTAAAGAAAAAACTGTTTGCTTCTTTCTGTTTCTCGATGAACTCTGTACTGTCAAAAGTGTCAAATCCTGCCTACAGCTCCTCTTCTTTCTGAGGTTTTGACATTTGCTTTGTGTTGGGGTTGGAGGTGGAGGGGGGTCGCTTCACATCTCGTACTTTTTTTACCATTCTGTATTGGAGTTTTTCTACCACCTTTCCTCACCATAATCCTCTTGCAACTACAAACTGTCCTGTGGTAACATCAGTCTCTGACAGCTTCACATCTGCTCTCTTCCTTTACCACATTTCACCTCTGAAACATCCCTTGCCAACTCCATCCCACTATTCCACCATAACACGTTACTCACAGCACTAAGCTGATACGGTCAGCCAACAAATACTGTAATTTATTTCAGCCTTGGGACCAAATAAACAAATACAGCAAATACACCTTGAGCGGAGAAAGAAAAAAATAATTCAGCTGGACAGGGAAGCTGGCCCACATATGCCTCCCCCAGCCCTTCATTCTGCACATCACAAGAGAAAGACTCTAGAAATATGGGCTTATAAAAAAAATTTACTCACAATATCCAGACAGTGAGTGGGGAGAGGAATAGTCTAGCTGCCTAAAGTGTTTTCCAGCCTTGTACTCAGGTTTGAAAATTTTAGATAAAAGTGATGTCATCAGAGGTAACTTGGGAGTCTGTGCCCACAAATTTGCTCTCTAGATTAGCAAAAGGCACAAATTCTTTTAAAAATATACAAAATCTTTTTCCACTTTGATAATTAGGTTCTAAATTTCATTTAACAATATTACTCATGCTTTTCACGACTAACATGGCATTTATTTTTTTATTATTTTTTTTTTAGGAACAACAAAGCAGTGTATTTAAGGTTGTGGGGTTTTGGGGTGTTTTTTTAAGGAAAAAGAAGAAGAAAAAGATTTGTATAACTGTTATCCAGAATGGGAAATGAGAAAAATCTTCCTCTAAAATCTTCCTCTGTATTATCTTATCCTCTCTTCACCTGGGCCACTATGTTAGGATAGGTGGCTTAATGACACATTTATGTGAAGACAATAGCTTTATAGCTTACTATACACTACATTGCTAGAATGCATTTCTGAAATCATCAACAAAATTACCCTCTCTCTAGCTATGTATGTAGCATACCTATCAGTACTTGGAAAAACTGAATCAATCAAATTATCCACAGCCAAGAAATCTTTTTCCTTTTTTTTTTAAATGGATGGTTAACATTAGAATCTCAGATCTACTTTCAGATAAATAAATAAATAAAATCCAGAATTAAAAATTATGAGCACTGGAAATTAGGTCACATATGTAGGGGTTCTATTAAAGACTTAAGTAGCCAGTTTAGAAGACTATTTCCTCCTTGATTATAAAATTTTCCCACGGAAGACTGGCAAGTGCGCAGCACCGTGCGTTTCTAAGGGTGAGACACGTTGCACCACTCAGTACCCAAATGGTTTAACCTCTTCTACCCAGTCAGGCCTCAGCCCTAAGTCTCAGCACACTGCTCTCGAGATGATGCTCTCCCTTCAAATATGCTGCTACCTTATCAGTACTGGAAATCCACCCAACAGACTCCTACATCTCCAGCTGCAGCTGTTCCCACTAAAGGGATTATTGCCCCAAGCCCTTCCCAACCCCTTTGCCCTCCACCTGAAAACTACAGTTTATTTAGCTCTGTTGATGGAACAATGAATCCACCTCAAACAAAATAGGCTGGGTTTATTTTTACGTTTTAAACACTGTATATTTGTTAATCCAGCTCATGAACTAGCTACCAAAATACTTTTTGCGCAGCAAGTCCTCTCTCTGAGACTAATTATAATTTTTTAACAAGCCACTGTCCAACACAAGTCCACTTCCAGCATTTCTTTAGCACCTACAGTAGGCCCTGGCTTATTCTATCTCCTGAAATGAAATCACCACATCAAAATGTTCTAGCTGAATGGGCCCAATCTTTTTAAAGGTGTGCTATTAATAAGATAAAATAAACTGCACGACTCCAGCAACTAGGTTAAAATATCAGTAAGTAGCCAGGAGATGACATGAAATGAGACCAAGTAGTCTACGTCGTTAAGTAGAGACCATCTCCTATAAGTAAAGTAGCTTTCAATAACTTGATATGCTTTTACAATACAAAGATACAGCTGCATTTTCAATGAATAGAAAAAGACGCAGTTAAAGGCATTCAAAGGCACATTGTTTCTATTTGTTCGTATTCCAGAACAGTGATGCATGAGATGATTGTTAATATACAGGTCTCCACATGCTACCAAATTACAGATAAACCCCAAACCAGATTAACTATAAGAGGCAAATACCTACTCTTCTTCCTGTAAAATTGCAGGTCTCTAACAAAAACATGTAATTTTAAAGCAAATTTTAATATTTGCATTTTAATTGTTCAAAAGTCAGAGAGAAGATATATAAACCTATAGGCATAACTGCGAAGTCATGCACACGTGTGTGAAAGTGAGTTTGCGCACACGTGTGCATGCAGCCTAATCTGCTGTGACTGGAAGAAGCCTGCAACTGCTTAATCTGCAGCTGTTATTTCCCAGTTTAAGGCTGACTGCAGAAACACCAGAAGATCTGAATGCACCTCCTGATGACAGCAAGCAAACAAGATGTTTGGAACACAACCTGCTTTGTCTACCCTTGGACGCTTCTCGATGTAGTTCAACTTGTCTCCTGCCAGATGAAGCATGAGCCCCAGGAGACCTAGCTACAACAGGCTGCTCCTTCCACCAGGTAGCATCATTCACCAAGGCCTGGGAGAAAGCCCCACAACAGCTTTCTGCTGCTGTTTGTTCCCATTTTGAAGAGTGAAAAGCACACATTAGGCTGTCCTACTGGGTAAACGTATTCACCTCTTTCTCTGCCTTTCTTTGCAAAATGCCCCTTTAACTCTGCAGGGTCACAGCTGCCAAAAACATAAGAAGATTGAAAGGGAGAAAAATAGACATTTTGTTAACAACTAAAAAGTTTAAGTAACCACAAGCAACACTCATTTTTCTCATTTGCAAAGATTCTTCTTCCTTGAGTATTCGGATTTTATCATACTGTAGACTTCTATTTTCCAAGACACAGAGAAACTGCCAAGACTACTGATGGTAGTTTATGTCTCCTTAGTATCTTTTGGAAACAAAGCAATTACAAGAGCATTTTCAGAGAAGAAAAAACCCCAAACAAATAAAAACACCCAACACAGAAACCCAAAACCATGAACCACAAAACAAAACAACAAAAACCTCACAACCACTATCCAACAAAGCCAAAAATTTAGTATCAGCTCCTAAGATAAAGAAATTACAGGATCACCTCACATACACTGAACTCTGGCTATTTGGGTTAATTACAGAGCGAAGCTGTGACCCTGTATTCAAGCCCAGAGAGTTGCACTGTGGTACCACACAAAGGATAAAGTGTAAATTAATCAGACACTTACTATCTACTATCTTCACATGCATCAGTCTCACAATGTGACAAACACGCACACATTACAAAACCCTATCAAATGTCAGCACTTACAAAAAGCATTATTTGCAGTATGCTTCAAAAATCCTGTAATGCCAAAAACAATTGTAACTCTCTTGCACCACTCCTACTGAGTACTCAATTCAAAGACACCTATTTCTATCAGAAAATACATATCTGAACCATTATGGTACAAAATTCGAGGCACCAAACCAGTATTTTGCCCACCCTCCAAAAACCGGTGGACTGATGATGTACAAAGTATTTTCTTCTGATAGCCTCCCTCGGTATATAACTATCGATTTTTTATATATCATCCCTATATAACTGAAAACATAAAAAGAATACATCCAAAACTATACAAGTCACTTACATAAATAGCTTTAAAAAGCCTGAAATAGACAGATAGATGAACATAATCTGATTACCCACCTCCAAGCAAGTATTTCCAATTATTAAAGCTCGGATTATCAAATAATTCCTGCTAAGCACAGCATTAGAAACATTATTAAAATTAATGGTTGCAGTTGTCAGCTGAAGAATGCATAATAAATATAGCATCCTACACATGTTCATAAGGAGACAACACATAGTGAGTTATATTTGAGAGAGGGAGACTATCAATAACACCTGAATTTTAACATTGTAATTTTTTCAATCTCCTAACACAGGCACACCGAGGAAGAAGTGGTAACTGAAAAAATCAGGAAGTGCTTTGGGGATTCTTGACTGTATCAATGTTATTATTACTCTGAATACCCAGAATATGTTTGGCACATTCCCAAAAAAGGTCCAGACAGTGCTTCAAACACATAAAATACAGCTTAAAGCAATTTCATAAACACAGAGTAGAGTGGAGGAAGAAAAGCACAAGACACAACAAGCTGTCAAGATACCATTGTCTATTAACTCCTATTTTAGGCACATCACTGTAATGTGACAAACTATCCACAAGATTTTTACAGAATAAAATTGCTATGCCTGAGACAAGCAAATAGCACTTGAAGTGTCATGCATGGTTTATAGTGGAGCCTTTCCCCCTAGCTTTATTCTCAAATTCCTATAGAAATGCCTACAATCACAAATAAAATGTTTCTAGCCATGCAAAACTATTTTGCATTTATCTCAAGTCCTAGCTCTTGGAATACTGTGGTGATGTCAGATTTTCAGCTTTTATTAAAAATATTATAGCCCTTAGGATTACAAAGGAGAATGTAACAGAATGACCCAAGAACACGCAGCAGTCAGGTAACAAGTTAAAAAAGGTATTCATATTTAATATAATTATTTTCATTGCTTGAGCAAGTAACAAGATAGAAAAGATGAATCACTTTGCCATGTGGTGTCAACAATTCTTCTCTATGTGATATTAAAAGAAATTAAGGTAGCGGGACATTGGCACAGAGGGACAGCGGTCCCACACTGTAAAAGTTTGTAGAGTTTGAATGATTAAGCTCTTCTGTGTGTGCTGACCTCTCTTACTTCACAAATATCAATTTTTATCACAAATGCAAGAAGGGAACATGGAGCCTTGTTTCCGGTGATGAGAGCAACTAACAGATTAAACACTGATATGAGACCGGTCTGGATAAGGCAGGTATTTTGCATGTCAAACAAATGAAATCAAACCAAACTGAAAATGATGCCTCAGCAGCTAAAAAGGTGAGCCCAAATGCAATTTTAATTCTTGTGCAGGTAAAATTTGGTCAAATAAATTTGGCCAGCTGATAAATGACTTTTAAATCTTTACATTCAGGTGTAATTTGACTCATTTACTGATTAATCAGTTGGACTGAATGACCTTAAAGGTCTTTTCCAACCAAACAATTCTACGATTCTATGATCTGATGCTCTAGCAAGCTGCAGCAATGTGACCCAGCCTTCCCTGCGCTGCCAACACAGACAGGTTTGGGGCCACCACTGCAAGACCCCAACAGAAATGTCACCTACTGCTGACCAGCTCTGCTGCCTTTGGGTCCCTTCCCTGCAGAAGCCTAGTGGCAGCGCAATGGATTTGGCAAGCACTGACCCACTAGAAGATACTCAATACACACGGGGTTTCAGATGCTGCCAGGAATGGCTGCACTCCTCTAGCCAAGGCATGTAATCACAGTTAAATAAAAGCAGTATACAGCAAACAAATACCCTTCACCTCGTGCTCACTGGACAGCTGCCGCATGCCACACCGCAGGATCTATGTTTTGGTAAAGAGATGGAAAAAAACAAAGGGGTCTGGAGTATTGCAAACACTGAGCCAAATCCCACTTTAATTTACACTGATGAGAGGAAAAGGACATAATAAGACATGTATAAGCCCCACTCGCTTGCTATAATATAAAGAAAACTAAACAACAAGAAGCCTATCGGGGGGGGGGGGGGGGGGGGGGGGGAACAACAAAAACAAACCAAACAAACACCAAAAAAACCCCCCAAAACCCAACAAACAACAGGCTAACAATTTAATTTCTGACTACAGAGATATTACCTTATTAAATCAACAGTCAGTGAAAGGCTTTTACTTCTTCCTGTAAATATATTCCTAATTCTTTCCTTTTCCACTGTAATCCTGCCACCAGACAGGGGGCACATCGTGTGGCACTCACAGCAGAAAGAACAAGGAAGGCCACAACCCCACATAAGAATTTTGATTCATTCCAAACAAATAAATACAGTTTAAAGTTCCTGTCTGCACTTAAAGTGAAAGGAGTATTTGGCACAGCAGTGTAAAGAAACAGTGAGCGATCCCTCATACACTGCTACAGGTGAAAAAGGCACACAGTAATGGTTTTAAGAGGAATAAAGTAATTCATTTGAAACTGCTGAAAATATAATGGTAATTTATGTAGTTACATTCTTTAGCTTATAAGATGATATCCAACCAACACAAGATTTATTCTTTTAAATAGCATTTCCTTCTTGAAACAAAGTAACCCAAGGAGGGTATAGTTTTATTGTGTTGTATACAGTGTGAATAAATTTACTACAGAAAAAAGGGAAAACAGTTTAACTCTTCAACCATCTGCTACAGTGTGACCCTGCTAATTTAAGCTGCAGTGAGGCAATTTTGATGAAAGTAAAAATTAAAACAACTTCATCGAGAATCTGAAAAATCAGCTGAATGTAGGAGTGAGAAAACTCCTGTCTATGCCTGGATACCTCCCGACTATTCCTTATTCACCCAGTTCTCTGGCACTGAATATGGATGTTCTCTTTTCCTGTTGCTTCTGACAGATTAAGCAGCTCCAAAGTTGTCCATAATTAATTTTGGCATGAAGGTAACTACCCTTGCACAATCTGGAAGACAAATGAAATGTCAGAGAAAGGCACCCCAGAGTAATTTGTTTCTTGCCTTATCTACAAGAAACAGGTGTAATTTTTAACAGGTGTGGTAGGACATCACAAGTCAGTGACTCACCATTAGTCAATAAATGTAAACATAAGAGAAATACTTTAATTACTAAGTAAAGGGTAGGGAGAAAAATAAAAATCAATTAGTAAAACAAAATAAACTGACCCCCTGCCCAAACCCCCAACAGCTCTTAGGTGAGCATCACACATCCCAGCCATTCAGTAGGTTCAGGTTTTATAAAGAAACAGCCAAGGAAACCCTCCTGATACCAGAGCAGGCCACGAACAGCACCGGGACGTGCGAGGAATGCTCACCTGTGCCACGAATTCCAACAGGTGCCTGGAGTGCAGGTGCTTTGTTTCTGTAGCCATCATGAATGTGGGGGAGCATTGCTCTGCTGGGGGGTGGGAGGCTCTGCAGGGGGAGCAGGGCAGGCCGGGCCGAGGGGCCGATGGCAGGAGGGTCACCAAGGCTCAGTGCCGGGTCCTGCCCGTGGGTCACACCAGCCCCTGGCAGGGGCTGGGAACTGCCCGGCGGGAAAGGGCCAGGGGGGCGGCTGACGGCCGGCTGAACGTGACCCCCAGGGTGCCAGGTGGCCAAGGAGGCCAGCAGCATCCTGGCTCGTGCCAACAGCAGCGTGGCCAGCAGGAGCGGGGCAGTGCCCGTCCCCCTGTGCTGGGCACTGGTGGGGCCGCCCCTCGCACCCTGGGCTCAGTGTTGGGCCCCTCAGCGCAGGAGGGACCCTGAGGGGCTGGAGCGTGTCCAGAGCCGGGCAGGGGCTGGGGCACCAGCCTGGTGGGGGGCGGCTGGGGGGGCTCAGCCTGCAGAAAAGGGGCTCAGGGGAGACCTTCTCGCTCTCTGCAGCTGCCTGGAAGGAGGCTGGAGCGAGGTGCGGGTCTGTCTCTTCTCCCAGGTAACAAGTGACAGGGTGAGAGGAAACGGCCTCCAGCTGCACCAGGGGAGGTTTAGGTTGGGTATCAGGAAAAATGTCTTCACCAAAAGGCTGGTCAAGCACTGGCACAGGCTGTCCGGAGAAGTGGTGGAATCACCATCCCAGGTAGCATTTACAAAACACTTAGATGTGGTGCTTAGTGACATGGTTTAGTGGTGGATTTCACAGTCCTGTGTTAATAGCTGGACTTAAAGATCTTAAAAGTCTCTTCCAACCTAACAACTCTATGATACCATAGCGCCCGCTATGGATAGGACCAGCACGCCTTCTGCTTGGGTGTCTCTTGCCTTTGAAAAGGTAACAGAGCCTCGGCAGAGACCCTGCGCTCAAGATTAAGCAGCAGAGCAGCAGGGATGTCTGGCAGACACGGTGTTATGCGCAGTTTGGGTGACCAGAAGGTCCACCCATTTGTCTCCCTTCCCTGGAGAGCAAGGTGGCAGGAGAACAAAAAGCCATCAACAGGGACAAAGCCACACAGATGCAGGGCAAGCTCCCAGGATGTCACTACAGGATTACCAGACACACACTTCGCTGTGTTCGGTGGGATGTTATTTATGAACACCAAAAGTACAAACCTGTCATCCCCAAGCCTGTCTTTCTTGTTTACCTCACCTCTCCCCTATCATCTTAAATCCTGCTATTCTCTCTCTTTTCTCAACTCAAGATTACTTCTGGTCCCCTTATCAGCCTCCTCCAGACTGATAGTTTCAAAAGCAGATATATCATCAACGCGTGTGTCTGACAGGTTTGGCCTCACTTTTTATGACACCTGTGCTGACAGCATGTCACAAGCGCAGATACATACAACTGCATCTGAAAGACTCTAACCAGAAAAGTTTTCATAATTTTATACAGAGATTTCCATTGTGACCTTTGCACTGGATATTAGTTATCAAGCTAACAAATCTTATACAGTCAGAAAACACTAGGTGAGTCAGTCAGTACAGATCCAAGAGGTGTGGAAAAGTCTTCATTTCAGTTACCCTTTTTTCCATCTCCAAAATGTATGGTTTGAAAATTTCCTCACCTTTTCCCTGAGCAGAAAAATAAGGGGAAACCCACTGTTTTCCCACACCCTCAAAACCACTTGGAAATCAGGGTCAATCACATCAAAGCTCTTACCCAAACAGTCCTGATTCTCGAAGTCAGCGAAATGAGCATCTTCCTATCTGACGCTACAGCAAAATTCATATTAACTCCAAAACCCAGGAGATGGAACAGGAGCTGAACAATCAGTGCCTGTTCTGGTATTAACTGCTGTGAGTTCAGTGCTCCTCCATTCAAATTCTATCCCTATTTCAAACATAACAAGCACTCATTTAAATTCAGTATCACCTAAACACAAATGGTTTAGTAAGAAAAAAAAAAAATCAAAAAAAATGCCAAACAACCGCCAAACCCCACATTTCATTCACAAAGTCTACCAAAAATTTATATTTACTCCGGAGTAACCAAAGAGTGATCTAAGAAGTTAGGATATCAGTATGTTACCTTTTTTTTTTTTTTAAAGAAAAAAAAAAGGCACGATTGTTTAATAGTGCCAAATTACTTTCATTGCCCATGAAGTTCGCAAAACCATCAGGCAGGCACAAGTCAATCGAAAGGTGGGTAGGGGTGAGATTTTACCAAACCCCTCCTGGTGATTAAAATTTATTCCAGAGAAAAGCAAGACATGTTATCCGGAATAAATAATTTCAGAGAATATTGATAAAGGCTATATTTTTCTATGGTTGCCAATCTGGTATGTTAAATATCACCAATGAGATATTGAAAAACAAAATTAAGCTACAGCTTTAAATAAGTGTAGTACAAACAAACAATCTGTTAAAACTAATAACAGAAGAAAATAATATACACAGGCAAAAAGTTTATATTTAAAATAAGAATACGGTGTGCAAGACCTTACCTAGGTTTTACCAATACCATGTTATCTTCAATTTTCAATATTAAAATGATAGCATATCAATTGGTTATTATGTATGTGTTTTGCTGACAATTTTCCAAGTTATTCACCTGAACAACACAGCTGATTCATTAAACTAACAGGGGGGAGGGGGTTGTTTTGGTTTCTTTTTTTTAATTAATAATGTCATTATTACTAAAGGCAGGAAAACGAAAGAAAATATTTTGGGTTTTCAGATTTATTGATCACCAAAGATAGCTTAACAATTACATTATCAGCTACAAAATAAAATCAAATCCTTCAGAACTTCATAAACATCTACTGTGTACTGATAAAAACAAACAGTAAAATTTCAAAATAATGTATAAATGTTGTTTCTGTCAAAACAAGCAGTCTTTTGGACTTTGTGTGTGCAAGCAAATACTTGAAAAATTGTGTTTGCCCTGAATACAGATGCTGTTATACACTGAACATTCTCTATTTTTCAAAACAAAGTTCTGTGCCTTTATGCATCATGTGCCATCATACATATTTTTATAATGTAATCTAGTTTCAAACTGAATTAATAGGATTTCTGCTGCCGACCTCCCTAGTAAGCACTAACTCAATAGCAGGCAATGGTCTCCAGTGCTCCACTTCATGAGTAAAATATGCTGTAAATAACATCTCATCTTCTTTTTAAGTAATCTGTTTTAATTTAACCTGTAGCCATATTTGAAAAGAGATTAAAAAGATATATTTGTCTTCTTCTTAAAATCAGCAGTAATGAACTAATCACTACAAATTTAAAAGGGAACACCTGCTTAATAAAGGACTAGCATACCACAGGTCAGCGACTAAAAAATTTGTTTTATTAAATAATGTGCTTTATTAAATTATGATTCTACACAATACGCAATTCAAGCATCATTTGCATAGTGGAGGGAAATGGCTACACTGGTATCATTAATAAAGCCTGAAATAACTAAGCTCTGCAAAAAAACATCTGGATTAGATCTTTAAAGACACCTGTCACTAGCATTAGAGAATTCCAGAAGAAACTTGCTGCTTCACTTGCTGCAGTTGCTGGAAGTGGGTGTCTCCACAGGCAGCCCAACAAGAACAGCCCTGCACAGGACTGCAACAGCTTATAAGCACGTGTTACCCTCTGAGCAATCAATATTCTTATTTGTTACATATTTCACCTTCTTCCCAGGTTTGCTGTGCAGGTTGAATATGTCTAATTTATGAGTAACAGTAAAATAATTTCTAGCTGTTATTGCAGACGCAGCTCAACTCTTACCAGACTGCATGTAAGATTGGCTTTGTTTCCTAAAGATGTAAAAAAAATTAAAAGGCTTGGTGACTGAAGAAAAATATTGGTTTATAAAGGTGGCAAAACTTCCTCATGACAGGAGACCAAAAGTTTTCTCTGAAAGAAGCATCTCTAAGGCTTCCTGTAACATGTCTACATGCTACTGCAAACGGTGCAAAGGCCACTTCAAGATGTCACATCTGCCACCACAAATGGCTGTATGCCCTTTCCCCTCTCCACCCAATTAAACGCTTCTATTATGTAGAATTTTCACCAAAATTATGGATGAAACAGTCTTTTTTTTTTTTTTCTTTAATAAAAAAATTGTGAATAGCAGCTAAACAACATTTAGGAAGGAACGATGCATTTAGATGGTTAATGAAATATGCATTTGCCTCACAAAAAAACCCCAAAAAACAATTGCAGCGGAGTCAAAAATACTTTACCTCAAGGCATAATACAACCATTAACTGAGCCATAATGATTGACTGTGAATTCTTACAGTATGCTCTGATGCATTTGGCATTGGCACGGAACAGGAGGCAGTAAACTAATTCAATTACATGCCTGATCTGTGAAGTTTATTGATCTTCAAAAGTGGGGCTAACTTGCACAGTCTTAACTGTGAAAGTTAAGATGATACTGAAAATGCCTACTGTTTATCTTCTTGCTTTTTAGTTGTTGTTTCTAATTAAAAGTTTTAAAGGTGGCTAAACTGGAGTCCGTAACTTTTTATTATTATTTGGCATAGCTATGAAGCACGTGTTTCAGATTTCATCCCTAATTCTGTATTTTCTTCATTTTTCACATTAAAAAGTACAATATTTGATATTGACCTAATCTAACCCTGCATTATATTTTAAGCTTTAAGATTTTTACCCAATCTTTGTCTGAATTCAGAACATTCTTTAAGCGTGAAACAATTTTAAAACTGGGTTCAGGAGAACTTGCTCTGCTGTCTCACCCTCAGAACCCACCTTCCATAACTGATATAGAAATTACAGGTATAATAAGTACTGCTGTCATGTTTCTCTTAGATGTAATGCCAAGATTAATGCTTATTGAGCAGAATTTACCATGTAAATCCAATATATTGTTGCTGTTGAAAACATAAATTCACATTTTCTCAAATGCCGTATTTTGCATCATCAATGTGATATAAGTATGAAGTATTATGAGTATATAAGCAGGCAAAAATATTGTTAGTACTTGGAAAACTTCATTTTTATTCACTAGTGTTTGAGGGGGTTTTTTCTGGTTTTTTTTCTGTTTTTTTTCCCGCCCCACAGAAGACCACAGCAAATCAAGATGTCTGCTGTGACATATTCTAGCCACTGCATTTCTTACTGCTGACAAAAGGGTTTGGGTTTGTTTTTTTTCCCCTATTTGAAGTAGCAGCATTATAGTCCATCTTCATAGATTTTATAAGGATGTTGATTCGAGTTTAATGAGCATCAGAAAGCATCTGGCAATTATACCCCTGAGGGAGGCTAACTGATAAATTAGCAGACCCGCTGCAGCAAGGCTGGCAAAATCTCATCTTTAAAAACAGCTCTCAAATACTCTCTGGCACACATGAAAAAGTTTACAGAGAAGCAACTCATTTTATTTTGAAAAACATTAGTAATACAGTAACTGCCATCCTAGAACGAAAACCCTGCACAGTTCTGGTTCTTTTCTAAACCAGATTTTCCAAGTTGCACAGCTCCTCATATGGGTATGTAGATGTCCAGCAGGAAAGTCAGGATCACAAGTAATGATAAAACTTATCTACATGAAGTATCAAGTTCATAAAGTGTATCTGATAATACTCCAAGGCTTTAACACCTTGGCTACAGTGAAGAAGCAAAGCTCAAAACAACCCAACCACTAAACTGAAGAATGGTCTCACAGACCAACAGCTTCAGATCCACATACTCAGTGGTCTGTCCAGGGAAACGGGAATTACAGCCAAGAGAGCCAAAGCAGTTCACTAGTCAGGTCAGTGCTGTACTGCTCTATTCTGATGTTTTCTGCACAACAGAAAGAACATTTCAAACATTACATCAGAAATTAAGAACAGATTTAAGAAGAAAGCAAAAAGGATTTGGAGAAATATGTATCTGAATCGTGCTGCCACAACCAAGTTTCCACCCTAATCAAATGGACCCGTAACTCACAGGACCACGTTATGAACAAAGTTGTGAGATCATCCACTTTTAGAAGTGTAACTTATCTGCCATTATTACAATATGGATGTATAATAATGTATAAACATGCAAATCATTTCAGGTCTGAAATAGTGCATTATTTCCAAATAAGTCAGAACAAGCATTATGCACAGAGTGCCAATGTAGAAGCTTAGCAAACGTTGGTTTTATTATGGAGAGTAGTAAGAATGGGCCACCACACTTTCCAGGAGAAAAAGCTGGTAGAGAATGCCAGCAACGGACTGGGGCAAGAAAACTGTCACAGGAGCGTGTTGACATGTCAGCTAGCAAGATGGCATGGGAATTCACCTGGTTAGACGCAGTTATAAAATCAAAATGTTCTGAGAGATGTAGAAATGACCCAAGTTTTTGTCCAGGGTTAAGTGATGCAGTTATATGAGGGCAACTGAGAGACATCTGAAACTAAAAATTGACCTAGTATACTGCCTAAGAACAGTTCAAAGACAAGGTGCTCAACAAATAAAAAAAGAGAATAAAACTAAACAGACCTTTTCATCCAGCAGCAGTAAAACTAGAGGGCAGAAAATGATGTTAAATCGCTTAAGCTTGTTGCCTCAACAAACCATATCAGAAAGTTACAAAATATGTGTCTCATGGTAACCATTCCTATGCAACACATCGCAAAAATAATAAAGCGCTTGCACGAAAGCCAAGTTGAACCCACATAATGACTCACCCTGGGAAACTCGGGCACTGGCGTTGTGCGGAGGAGGAAACAATTACGTGAGAAATGCAAAGCCTCTAGAACGTAAAACCATGTATAGGCACTACAGTGGAAAAGCAAGAAACCACAGAGGGCTTGGAGCACTGCTTAGGTTGTAAAGCAGGTAAAAAGCCATCTTACCTAAAATACAAGCATCATGCCAGAAGATGAGGGGCATTGCATTCGTTTAGAGATTGTCCAGCCCAGTCAGCGCCTCACTGCATTCACCTGGCAGTAAGTGCAGCCTAAAATGTCAATGTAAACCGAGGACAAAAGCAAGTTAAAAGTACAGACGTCTGGACAGCGTAAGAAGTGGATTTTAGAAATAACTAAATGATGACCTGTTTGTGATTTCACTTTCCTCTTGACCGCCTGAGCACTTGCAGAGCTACATAGATAGGAAAACTGGTGAGTTTGAAAAATATTAACACACTTCTAAGTAACCTCAGACAAAGGATATTGATACTCAAAGAACACTAATTTCTAGTAAGATATGATTCAACTTATGTTTTAAAGAAAAAGAGCACCATTTTCTAATGCTGGAGAAACATATAATATAAAATGGTTCTTAGTACTAATTTCAGATCTAGACTGTGCAGAATAAGGCATTAGGATAACTTTATGGTACTTACATTCTTAGCTTGGGACTCTTACTCATATTTGGTCCCACTTACTCAAATTCTTTTCATATCTATCATATGCGTCTGTAAGATAAAAAAATGCCCTTATCCTAGATAGTGCAAAGACCTTAAAGTAATCTTAAAATACATTTGATTTCACTCCTATAGACCAAGGGAGAAGGCAGATTTATCTAGTGCCTGCAGTTTGTTCCTAGCCACATTACAAACTTGTGTTGTCTAAGAAATTTTTAAATGTTATTACTGCAAACATAAGCTTTAAAAAAAAAAATGTTAAAACATTACTGTGCATCAGACTACACTTGAAAAATTTCACAAGATGCTCATTTCCACTTGTGCAGATGTCCAAATACAAAGCTTTAGGATGAAAAATTAGTATTTACTGTAAACAAATCAAGAAGTAACATTTTTTTCCAGTTTCAATGAAAGGTCGCTCTTATAAAAATGAATGTTAAATCCTGATATTAAGTTGGCCAATTAAATTGAAATTTCCAGAATTACTCAATTAATAGAGTTTAAATTTCTCTCTTAGTAGAGATTCCAATATTTACCCTATAATGCCTCTGTAAATACATAAATTCCTCACAACTCAGCTGTCTTGTTCCTTCCAATAATAGTATGCCTGAAAATGACTCTCAGGGAGTTTGAAACACAACCAACTAAACCAAAAAACTCCAAACCCAAATCAAAGCAAAGCCAAAACTCTAACAGCTGAGATGAACAGAGCTAAGACACCTCCCTTGCACTAGAACAACTTCCAACACATATTTATGAGGGGCTCTAGGGCACAGTGTGAAACGTATTTTGGCAGCAATCACAACTGCAATGGAACTGGTACTCTGAAGAAACAAAACATTTTGCGTTTACAGTCTCTTTGCTCTTCTTTAACCTTCAAGCTGGTTAAAAAAAACAAGATATTTTTTAATCTGCATATTGCATGCTATCAACTAGCACATCTCCAAAGCTGAGAAAACATATGCTGTCAGCAAAGAACAAAATGATCTCTTTGATTTTAATACCTGTGATAGTAGCATGATAATAACTACGTGTGACAACTTCTCCCTACTCTCAAAATAATTACGGCTCGCTAGAATTCAACATCTGTGTTACCAGATGTTACTGTCAACCACGTAAGCAAAAGCACTGCAGAAACCTGGCCAGCCTCCAGAGTTTTTGTCTCAATACCTCAGCAGATGCAGGTGGTTTTCAGTAGTCCAATATTTGAAGCACCAAGCCATGCAAATCCACTTATGCAAACAAGAAAACAGCATCAGCAAATAATGCATCATACCCAAAGAAGTTCAGTGTAGTATGAGACTGACATTTCTGCCAGCCTATTGAGAACTCAGATCAGCTTTAGCATGCCTGATACAAAAAATAGTAACGTCAAACATGTATCTGAAAACCCCTTTCCATTAAGTCATTCCAACTACAATGTTCATTTTCATACAGACATAGCATGTGCCAGCTGGATGACACATGAGCTATTAAAAAACAGCCATGCACGGTAGATTTTTAACATATTATATCAAACCCTAAATCATTCACTCTTCGGACATAACTTGTAACTTAGCACCAAACTCCTTGCCTGAATAAGATGATTTACATACAGTGTAGCTTTTATGGAAGATTTTTTTTCCTTCCGTCTACATACTTCTAAACTCCTGCGATCTGAAATCAAATTATCTTCAACAGGGAAGCAATCCAAACTCTAGCTGAACTTTCTAAGTGAAAAGAAACATATTTAAAATTGAATTAACTATAGCCAAAGGGTAACAATCATTCAAAACCGTGTCTGAAGCACTTCGGATGCAGAACCTTTTGATGTAGCACTCCTTAACTATTAAACCAACAGGTTTAATACAAAACTAAATAAGAACAAATATCTTTCTACTGACTCCATCACCCACAGATAGACAAAGTGGAGCCTGCCCTGCCCTGTTTGGCTGCACCAGCTTTTGTTTCTCAGGTCAGCATGGCATACTCCTTTCCCAGAAAAGGTGCATTACATTCCGGAGGGCAACCCTGGCTGCTGCAGCATCTCTGCCTGTCATCCCTCCCAGCCCTGCTCTCCTGCCATTGAAGAGGTTGAAAGGTCCAGCTCCTCTCTTCCTTCCTAATAACACACAGTGGATCCCCAGGGGTGTTAAAGCATTTTGGGAGCCACTTGACTAACACAGTGACAGGCACATAGAAGGACATTGCTACAAATACAGAAGCACTTTTCCTAACAGTTGCCCCAAAGCAATTTACACAATCAGCAAACAAAGTCCAAGGTGCTTATGCCATTTGTTTTTAAGGAGGTGTGTGCAGGAGGCTTAATGTATATGTGAAATACTAATAATAACAACAGAATCCATCTCCTAGATCTTAGCAAAGCTGTGCAGCCAGAGACATAAAGCAAAGCAGGTTTTGTAGCCAAGGAGTGCATCCAGTATTGGTACTTGGACAGGAATCTCTAAAGGGTAGCGAATGTGTATCAGCCTAAGCACTCAGATACATAATTATGTCAGAAATCATTAGAGCCTTTATGACAGCAGGACTGCAGCTCTACAACACTAGAAGTCAAGGTTTCCACTACAAAACGTTTTTCATGCATGTAAAAATTAGCTGTCAGAATTATTTCTAGGATCTTATATGTCTTATAAGCTCTTCACCTTCAAGCAAATTAAACTGAAGTGCCCAATCATTTTTAAATGGCCTAAGTAGTAAGTTTCAGGGGGTTTGCAGTCTCTGATACAATTATGAATATTCAGCATTTAACTTAAACAGTTAAGGTTTCATTAGCAACAGTAGCTTCACTCTCCCTCCAATTCTGTGCTTACAATTTTCTCATTTTAAACAATTATGGCTAAGTGTGCATCCAAAATGTAAGTAGCATAAGCTACACTTAACAGACATTAATTTTAGGAAAACAAAGGCAATGTTATTACTGGTTATCAGCATTTTAGTAACAAAAACAGAGGAATTTGAGATCAAGAGTCCAGAACCCTGGACACTGTACATACAGCTAATAAAAGCATCAACCATCCCAAAGACTTTCCAGCCTACATAATGGAAAAACTAGATTTTTTAAATCCATACTTTTATGGTCATAGTTATTTTTGTCCTATGCACAGAAGTATTTCTTTTAAAAGAATGCAAAAAACAAGCGCATATCAATGTTAAAAGCAACCTAATTTGATGTTCCTGGGACCTGTCTCAAAAATATGTATAGCCATGACTAAATTTTTTAAACTTATTTTTTATTAATATTATTTATTAGGTTTAAAAAAAATCCCAATGTATTCCTATTGCTTAGGCTTGCCAAGACATGCTAGACATCTCACCTAAAAAAAAAAAAAAAAAAAAAAAAAAAAAGGGGGGGGGGGCAACAAAACAAAACAACCCAACCCATACAACCAAAACGAAATAAACAAAAAATTAAAATGGTGACACTGTTAACCATAAATAATTAAAATTAAAATGAATTACTGAACTCAGTTACATGACTGTAAATTCAGCAGACATCTGGGAAATTCAGAAAAATAAGTGCATACTAATAAACCTGAAACTGCAATCAAGAAAAAATGTTTAAATCTACTTTGAAAGAGGGCTAAGTTAAAATCATGCTACTTAGTTATATATTTAGACCATCTCAAAGGTAGCTGCAAACTGTGGTGACTACCTTTCAGTAACAAAACCAAAGGAAAGTATTTCAGGAACATTTAAAAATAATATAATTTGCCTTAGCTAATCACATGGCTTTCTACTAATCTCAGAACCACAGCTCCATTTTCATGATCTTCAGTATATTGCTTAAAATGATACTTCAAATACATTTTAATTCATAATTCATCTTTATTATGCTTTTAAATTTATTTCTATTCATAAGTGGAACCATAGCAATTTAAAATCCCACATATACTGAATCCATATTTAGTCGACAACTCCCTTTTGCTTAGATCTGATGATAAAAAGAAGATGAAAAAAAAATTCTTCATGATATACAGGGAAAAAGAATACAGTAAAATATTTTATTTTTTCTTTAAAGAAGGGTCCAGACAGCACAAACTCACACTTTTCTGATTCCCAGTGCATAGTAAACGCTCATGAAACAATTCACACCTGTCTTTTTGTGAAGTTGGTGTGGTTTTGTTTGGATTTTTTGGTTTGCTTTTTTTTTTTTTTTTTTTTTTTTTGGGGGGGGGGGCGTTGTTTGTTGTTTCATTTTGTTTTGATAAAGGACAAACAAATAAAGGTAACTGATGGAACCAAAACATTCTCATAGAATGCATAGTCTGAAAGGAATGCAAGCAGAATACTGGCAAGGAGCCTTTCCTCTCTTCACTCAACCTTCATTTTCCAGAAATAATTAAGCCTCCTCTGAAAAAATAAAACTTTCAACTACAAAGATAACTATTTGGTGAAGCTGTACTTTTAACATTTCAATGCTTTCAAAGCTGTTAAAATATTATATTTCCAGTAGGTCTGAAACTCTTTTGGTAAACAGGGAAAAACAATTGAAAACTTTGTTATATTGCATTCAAGATTAAATAAGGACTTCTCCATGGAGCTTTCCTCCATTAAATATAAACACAGCCATATAATTACCTGTAAGCAAATACTCACTTTAATTTTCCATCTCTAGCAGAATATGGTCTCTTTCAACTTTAGTGCTCAAATAATACTGTAAGTAAAAATCATTTGATTTTACTGTGGATGCTCAACTATTTCCAGGGCAATTTAAATACAGCCTCAAAAATAAGCTAACAGAGATTGATTATCTCCCTCCAAGATACAATAATGATGAACAAATCGTGAATACATTCTAATGTTTCTATGATTTGAAACATCAGTGAGGGCAAAGAAAAATAAGAGCTTTTCTGGCAAATTTTAATAGCATTTGCAATTGAAAGAGAAGTTAATATGTTGTTTGCAATGTAAAAAGGCAAAAAGATGCATCTTCTAGCTGGAGGTGCCTAGAAAAGAACGCTAATTTTCCATTACTATCAAGTCATCTGTTTAAAGGATTACAACCAGACAGTACCACAACATGCTTTTGTTGCTTCTGCAATAGCAGCCCTATCATTCTCACTAAGGTCACGCTTTTTCTTTGAAGTTATCTTTTTACTGGTTTTATGATACACTACTTACATGCCTTATCATGTAAATACTAGTCCGGCATAAGAAACTAGGAAACTATTTGCATATGATCACAATAAGCCTTATGACAATAATTACCTACCTTCTCTGTACAAAATTACTTCCCTTCCATTCTAGAAAAAGTAACAACTTTTCCTCTGGGGACATGTGTCTTGCATTACTGGTGGAATAACACAATCCCATCCCAAAGTCGCTCTTCATTACTGGCATAACAGCACATAACAAATACTTAAGACTCATCTTTAGGTAAATCTGTTTTCTATCTCTGTGCATTAAGCATCACATAACACAGCCAGTGACCAGTGTTTAACATACAAGTAACAGGTGAAAATGTCTTTATGCACCAAAAAATTCAGTATATAACCTAATCATAAAGTTCATTCATTTTGGGTAGACCGGATTATTCAGTAACCTCAATTCAAACACAATTATGCTGAATTATTTGGAGGGTAAAATACCTGAGTATGCAAATAAATTTATCAGCCTATGCTAAAAGGTGCTGCAGAGATGTCAGCTGCTTTTAGCCAAGATGAAGCAAACAGGACCGGATCTCAAAGAGAACCACCTGTTTTGGAGAGACTAACCACCCATGCGTGAAGACGGCTCAGATGAAGCCCCCCAGAAGCAAGAGGACACTGGTGGCATCGCGCCCGTAGCCGGGAGCAGCATGCCCAGCTCAGCTGGGGCGCTCTGAAAGGACCTAGCCATTTCCCCAAGGCGGTTCAGGAAAGCTAACCGTGGAAAAGCAGCCAAGCAGCAAGATGTTTAGATTTGGTACACACAAATCTGAAGTCTTGCTAGAAAATTATTGCCACCACCCCAAATTTCTCTGGGAAATAACCAGTTCTGAAGACGCCAGGGAGGCAGCATGCCCAGGGAGGAGCCTGCTGCAAATCGACCACGCCAGCTCTGCTCCAGAGCTCTGAACTGCAGCCAGAGCGGCTGCACATATGTACAGACGAGGCCCGTTACACTCTATTTATTAAACACCTTTCTCAGCACCTCGCCAGGGCACTGGGACAGCCTTTTGTGCATGTACAAGACAACCCTGTAATCCTCCTCCCACGCCTGTCGCAGTGCCCTGCATGGGCACTGCCCTCCCACCCGCCCTGGGGCTCTTCCTTGGCCAGGCAGGCACAGCATGAAGCAGGAAGGTCCCTGAAGAGTTTCTCGCTCACCTGAGGCCCCCGTATAGGATAATTTCATCTTTAATGTCAGTCTTAATTATGTTAACTACGGGAAAAGGATCGAATCCTACCGCCAGCATTTAATCCTGGGTATGACTCATCCTGATCCAATTACCTTTTTCCCAAACAGCGAGACCTTTTTAACTTCAAGAAGTACTAAGTCAGGAGAAAATGAGAGAGACGGAAGAGAGACCTAAACCTCTGTGAGCCTTGCTCTTCCTCGGGGAGCTGCTGATCATTGCTGCTGCTGCAATCTGTACAAAAGTTCTGCAGCAGCAACGCCGGCAAAACTGTAAAACGAGAGTTAGATTAATCCAGCCAGGATGCGACAAAAGCATGTAAAACCAATTTCCAAATCCGTAAGACTAAAGTAGGATTTAATTTATTTAGCTTTGTATTTCTAAAATAATACCAAATGATTCTTGTTTTAACAGTCTGGGATTTAAAAAAAAAAAAAGAAAATTAAGTTTTTCTAGTGGAGAGCTGCAAATCCCTGATAATGCCTGGCCGCCTCACAGTGCTATAAACAGCCCCGCGACAGCACCCGGCTCCATCTCAGCTCTTGCCACCATCACAGCCCACATCCTCTGCTGTAGTTAATTTTATTAATCAAAACAGAGTATTAATATCAAACCCTCTCAGGCACCTTAGCTAAAACAGCACAATAATACAGGTAAAGAAGCAGTAATCAGAAATTCAGGAGTTTAATTCTAGCATCCTCTACAAAATGAAATTATCGCAGCCTTTTTTTAGAAGCCCAGTGATGAACATCTGCAGAGTGCGTTCTCCTTGGCCATAGCTGACAAGAGACAGAGGCCATCAGCACAGGCTTGAGCCTCTGAAGTGTATTTTAAGAAGTGCTTTCTTCTCTGCCAGAAACCCACATGAAGGTAGAGTGGGATGGTGAGCAGAATAGGGCCACACTGCCACCAGGACGGTCGACTAGAGTGCATTCTTTTCAATCTACTTTGAAGATTTTTCTTACTTTACTTGCTAGTTTACCTGACCCACAATGTAACAAGATGCAGCACACGCTGCATTAACACAGTCATTCATTAAAAAGATTTTTTTACAAGTGCTGCAGAACACATATAGAAATCGCTTCTTGTGTTCCTCCAGCTGTCATCTCCTGCTCTAGGTAATCAGAGGTACAGACACCAGAACGTGCAGGCTATAAGCCAATTCTCAGTTCATAGATGCCAACTGTAATTTTAAAGTGTGGTCAAAAATTAAGAGTTAAATTTATTGGTTTGTGGTTGTTGGGGTTTTTGGGGTTTTTTTTTCGTTTTTTGGGGTTTTTGGGGGTTTTTCTTTAATATATAATTCTATTAAAAAAAAATCCACCCCTTTGATGAATCCTAAAATGGCAATCCATATATATTCTGGTTTTATATCTGAAGGCATGAAAATTTTTCATACTGTCCTTGCACTACAGTTAGGAAAAATAAAGAACAGCACTAACTTCTAAGGAACTCATTCCACATCCAAAGGCTATTGGTTTTCAAACTTGCACCCCAAAATGTTTTCTGTATATCTAACAAATTAGACTGATCACAGTCTGCTCAATAAAATCCTTGAAAAGATGATGAAACACAGAGATTGGAAAAAACATTAGAAAGAAACCACTAAATCATCTCACCTCACCTCTTCTGTACCACAGATGCATTTTGCAGATGCATTTTGCCTTGTGTTGAACACTGTAACAACAGTTTGGCTAAAGAACATTCAACAACATAGCAAAGTCTTAATGAAATGTTCTATTCATCACCTTCTCTGTACTGTACACTTTTTATTTAATGTTTGATCTTCAAGCCATTGGTTCTAGTTCTATTTCTTTACCCACACCAGACTAAGAACCCCTGGTATCTATTCTCACGTGGAAATATTTCTGCACTGTGATTGACTAACTTAATTTTTTATTTTATATAATAGTTATTTCAATACAAATGAGTTGTAACCCCACCACCCATCACCCCCAACCTGTATTTACTTCTCACCAAATGCTAAACAAGTCCCTTCGTTAGGCGTTGAGGCCCATCCTCCGGTGCAGACCTGTGCCCTTAATAACCCTCTGGGCATACATAACACAGGGCAGCGTTCTGTTTCAAAGGAACTGTGAATACGAGAAATACTTCTGGCCTTGGAATTAGAACAGCAAACGTTTTTTTAGCCCTGATCACAGACAGCAGTGGTATTGAGCACTAGAATATGACTGTTTTGAGTAGTGTAGTATAAATGACAGAACTTCAGCCACTATAGAATATTAGATCTATGTGCTCACGTATGGACAAAACCCCATATATGAATGAATAGACAGCTATTAAATACATGTATTTCTGTCTACAGGACACAGTCTTTATAAAATATATTTTTATTTTAAAAAAATAATCCACAAGAACAAAAGGAATACCTGTATTAACATCCAAAACACAATGACTTATCTCTCTTTTTAGCATGTAGACGGAATTATTTAGAAACTAAATCCCCTACAGGGTCTCTGCTAGGATTCTGAGGAACTATGCTGACTTAACTTTTTTTGTCACAGGGTCTAATTTTCTTTAATAGTTTCTAGAAATATTATCAAAGAAAAACAAGCATGATAATACAGAAAGAAAGCCATTTGTTATTTTTTAAGTACCTATTTGCACTGCTAGCAACACAGCAGCAGGTTCCATTTGCCTTGCACTAAGCATACCGTGAATAATTCAGTTTCTTGCTTTGTTCCCTAAATAGTTGACAGGGAATGGAAACTTTATTCATGACCGTATGGCCTTTTTCTAAGCTTGTCTATTTATTTAATAATGCATATCACAGAGCCATCACCTAGGTTGGCATTTATTAAAAATAAAAGTGTTTGATAACTATTACTAACAAATGGCCATGAAACAAGCAACTTCACAGAGCTACCACCTTTTGCTCGCAAATAGCACTCAACCAGCTATTTAAATAATTAAATGCTCTCAATCTGCACCGCATCAGCCTTGGCTCACATGGCCTTCAACAGGAAACAGATTCCAGAACCGCTGGGAACATGTTCCAGCCTCGGCCACAATCATAACTGTAAATATCTGAGCTCTCTGCTAAACCACAGCTGCCCTGCTGGAACAAAGAAAACAATTTCCATCAAAGGCATACTGACATTTTCATGGACAACTCCTCCATTTGTTAACTATCATTTCTTCTTCCTGCTGCCTCCCTTCTTCAGGTTTTGGAGAAGTCCTGGGCTTCTCCAGTCTACAGGCTCCAGTTCCCGACTTCAGCAGAAGCAAAATGCATTGTTGCCTAGAGCATAACATCAATATTGGATAGTTGAGCCAAAGTCACATACCTCAAAACTCTGGTCATTTGGTTAATTCTGTATTATATAGGAGGATTACTACACCAGCCTTCAGCCTTATCCTAACTTCCAAAGGAAAGAGATCCCAAATTATTTCCTTTCTCTAGACCCAGATCTCAGCAAAAACACTACCATTCATACAAACTCCCCTCTGAAGAGCTTTCTGAAATTTGCTGGAGAGAAGTCAATCTTTCATAGAGTCCTAACCCCCATGGCAAGCAACCTTTTCCCACCCAACCCACTTAACTTGCCTGCTGGCTGCTGAAGTTTGAGCACTCGTTAAAAAAAGGTAAAATGAACAAAACCCTCAAAAGTTATCTCCTCACTTCTGTTATCTTCTCCATTCTATTAAATAACCAACTTTCAAAAAAGATAAACAAAGAAATTAAGTTGTTTTTGAGGACCAGACATCGCTTTGGCAGGAAATGTCATGTCACACAAACCCCTCCCCAAACAGAAATAAAAATCCTGCAGTTTCCAAGAAACAAGATTTCCAAACTATTTTACTTGTGAGCCATTTGAACACTTGTTTTGATTGTGACATTTTGATTCACTTTTCAATTTGTATATTTTACTGGAAGAAAAACATAACGGATAGAGAAAATTCCATCTAACTTGAAAAAAACAGCCTTTTCACCCTTGAAAAAATATAAAATAAGCAGAGTATGAGTCAGTATTTTAACTTGGACAGGAACTAGTTCTTCAGGAAATCATTTGTATGTAAATTTGTGTCCATTACATGTGTTCAAGGGAAAGACCAGCTTATATGAAGGATGAGAATTCTCACGTGTTTAAAGATTACCTGTTATTGAGACTGAATAAAACTCGGACATACATACAGATCTCCTGGTTTATTTAACTTCTTGTCCATAAACAGTACCCTAGAAATTCAAAAAGGCCAACCAACTTGTTTAATTTTGAAAGTCTCACACTGTGCAAGTTTCAATACGACTGGCAAAAGCCCTAACTGTTCAATGTATTTCATATTTGTTTCGGTGTGGCAGCTACTACACTTCAGAAACTCATCACCTTTCAAAGAGAATTGAACTGAGAATAGAAGCCCCTTAATGCAAGACTACAGTAGAAGACTATTATTAAAATTGATTATTATTCAGGCAATATCAATTTCATTATCCCTGATCGATTCCTAGCAATGCTCCTTAGTATCCTTCAGTTACAAATGCTGCCTGAACAGTAAGTTAATACTGCACAACAAATTGCAGTCCTGCTTCTCCCAGTAAATTCGGTAACAGTCTGACTTATTAGCAGGCTTCTAGTAAATAGCTGTCATAGGTGCTGACTGTAGGGAACTGGATGTCAAAGCACCACCAAAGAGGGCTGAGAAAACTCTTTCCCCTGGAGGCTTTGTTAATTTGATTTATGTGTACAGGCAGGAAACTAATTGCTAATTGTTGCGGTGCATACCATGGAATTGCAGCGCTCCACTCAAACACCATATCTCAAGAGTACCAATAGACCAGTTTTACACACTGCTGATGAGAGATGCATCCTAAACAGGAATTTCCCAGTGTTCGGTGCTTAAGAAATTTTACCAGCTAACTCTTAGCAATGCCCTGTGCCACCATCTCCTCTGAGAAAACAGCCATTCTCTGAGCATACTGTATCGCTGAGAAGTTGAGAGCCAATACAGTTAACTCAGCAGGAGCAAACTCCTGCAGTTGTTCAGGCAATTAGTAGATAGTCAGTATACCTAGTGCCACTAATTAAATTGTTAAGGGGTTTTGTTGTGGAAGGTTTGTTTCTTAGTACCTTTATAAGTATGTCCCTGGGACCACTAGCCAAAATTGCTGATTCTCCTTGTATTGACTTGTAAGGACTGGACAGTGAAGGACAACTTTGTCCAATTTCTGTGTCCTTTGGTATTTCCCATTGGAAGCAATTGGCCTAAAATGAAAGATGGTTATCATCTCAGCAGGCCATTTGTTTTTGGTTTTTGTTTTTTCCCTTCAGATGCTTTCTGTTAGAAGAAATATGGTTTGGGTACATCTATAAAACTGATGGATGGCAACGTAAATAAGTCTTTTGCCTTTAAATACTGCCTTTTAGCCAGCATTAGTGTCAGTATTGCTCAGAAATGCCTCGTCAAGTATTTCTTTTTCAGGTAAAGTATGGGGCCTCCCACTCACCAAAAGTTCTTTAGGAGGTATGGATTTTAAAAATACTTAGAAATTTTGCCATTTCTTCCAGTCTGTCATGCTGAAACAGAAAGAATCCCCTGAAAATGTGAGTTTTCCAAACAGCACCGAACATCAGCAAAGGAGAGAGCAAGACATCCTGGGGGCAGCCAGCAAACAGGAAGAATTAAGGCGTCATCAGTCCTCCCTCATCCCTCTGTTACCCCACGCAGACAGGAGTGAAGTATGCTAGACCCTTATAAAGCAAATTACCCTCTCAACCGTGCTGGCACAGCTCATTTCAACATTTATGAGGAAAAGTAGTACTTGTCACCAATCAAAATTGCTGTTCTGATTGGGACTAAATTGCCCCCCACTTTTCAGCAGTCAGGGTAAATAGGCAGATAGCTAACAGCCATGGAAATTGGTTGTCTCTCTAAATGCTAACCACACTTCAGTGATGAGTGTGAGGCAATTTCAGCACGGGAATCTTTAATTTTTAAGTAAGTTAGATTATGCAATCCAAAAATACATGATCAGAGCAAAATTCATTTACACTCTACAGTCTGTCAAAAGCTAGTGTTACTTTTTCTTAGCAAACACAAGGTGCTGTACCAGCACAGAGGTGTTGTGTAGGAAAGCACTCCAATGGGACAAGTTCAGGTGTCAGGTTGTGTTCCACCTAATGCAGAAAAAGACTGTCACCCTCAGTCCTTTGCGCCCCATGTAACCTCTCAGCAGTACTGAGCTGTCCCTCATATTCCCCACTCAAATTTCCACCCTGAGCCTGTGAATGTTGCACTGATGCAGAATCATCCAGAAAATGTACCACAAAAAAAGGCAGATTTATGTAAAAACAACAAACTGAAAAAAAAAAACCAAAACAAACAAACCCACAAACCACCAACTAAAACCTAATCTTCAAAGATTCCGAGTTAGCTTATCTATACATTTCATTTTGCTGTTCCACAAAATACACTTCCTGGAATGGTATGTTTGTAAGAAAACACTCAAAAGCCTTATTCTCAGTTTTCACACTGATGACATAGGAAGTCCACCCACGATATTACAGAGAAGACACAATTTCTCCTGCTTCTCTTCTACTGAAAGAAAATTTCAGAGGTCTGGCAATCTCTTTTTTATTTTACCTTGCAAACTAAACTACTTTTTTTGTCTTTACGAAGTTTCTCAACCAGTAAGTTTGCCCAGTTGTGATTTTCTTTCTATTTTCCCTAGCACAGAACTGTATGCTATTTTTGAGAAAGGAGCACTAAGACTAAAGCCATTTACGTGGGCTTTGACAGATAAGGAAATTTATCAAGGGACTCGTTATTTATTATGCCGATATGGAATAATACAGCTTATTGGATCTAATTCGTTACTATATCACACTGGTGTATTGCTTAGAAAAAATATTTTAAAGCAACACTGTGTACTTCATTTACAAAGGACACAGTTATAATACAAAAATCAGATGTCACTGTAAATTATTTCCCAAATCAAATATCTAAAGATCGATATATTTTTATGGTTACCATTAAAAAAATAATCAACTGAGAGGAGAAATCATTCTCAGATAACCACATTTTGAACTTAAAATGTGAAACATGTCCTTTCAATGTTAAGTAAACCATAAGCAGAGACATTTCTTCAAAAAGGAACAGGAATTTTATAAGCATGTACTGTAACTGACCCTAACAGAAACAAACTTACACCTCCTTGTCAAGCATTATATCAATATAATGCTTCCTTCTTTCACCTGCAGAAAAACAAATGAAACAGCTATGTTTGCCAAATAATAAAAAAAAACCAAACCAAACAAAAAGCTAAATTGAATGAAACTAAAGAAAACTATAAACCAGACATGCCTTTCTACTAGCACCTCTGAAATACGAATATAACAATTTTGGGGCGTTAAAAAACCCCAACAATCACACTGATGTAAGTGGGTACCTGAAGCCTACATTTATCAAGTTGCTTTTCCACAGATACCATCCAGGTCATACAGGGCATCTTTCTTCCACAAAAGACATCTCCCCATGTTGTCAGAACCATTCTTTGCTGGGGAGGTAGCAGGATGGTAAGTGGGAACTTTCATTTGTAGGATGTTTTTTGTGTCTCCTTTCAGAAGCAGCTTTGTACTTATAAATGCACATTCAGAATTATCGTGTGAATAAAGAGAATCCCAAGTGATTATGCCGTGAGCATGAATGAAATAAATCTAGAGAGTTCACTTAGCTCCCAGTTACCCAGGAACATGCCATCATCCATTTTTAAAGATGTAGTAGGCAGGACTTCAGACTCAGTCTAACAATATTTAATATTTTATTTTTTTTATAGCAATACAATAAATATCTGGGACTGGTTTACAGAAGGGAATAGATGAGTTCCCACCGAGATTTGCTTTTTGCAACGCATTTTTCAACCGTTGGCATGGGAAAAATCAGAATTTGTTTTTGTACAGGGGACACAGACAACCACTCAGATCACAAGTGAGCAGCAGTGTAGGCTGGTGCGCTGCTACCACCAGCCATGTAGATTGCAGCCAGCAGCTATTAATTAACACCAGCTGTTAACAGCAGGGACAAAACAATCTTTCCTAAGGGAAGCAGTCACCAGAGCCCTCCTTTCTCTCCTTATACCCTTTCTTTAGAAGGAGAGGCTCTACTCCTGTCGTGATTTCTTATTTCTGGGACAGCAAAGGTAATTTTGCCAAGCAGTGGCCTGTAAATGTAATTCAGTCCCACTCTCCAGAACTAAATTTTTCTGAGACCTTCTAGGCTCTCTTTGCTTGTCAGGTTGGTGTTGCACAGGCTTTACCTGACAAAACGGTTTGAAGCTTCAAGGTTTTAACAGTACTGATTATAACTGATCAGGGACAAGAAACACTTCAGTATGGTAGTTTCTTCACTTTCAGAATACACAAGTAAAACTCCTTTTCTCACTGCATAGGCACTTTTGTTGCCTTGGCCATGACCACATAGGAGAGTGCTGCTGTCTTCTCTCCCAAAGCCCTTTGAAGAATTAAGCTTAAGTTATGGATGGCACCAGGCACCAGTGACAAATCAATTCTTGCCAGAGATGGATCTGGGAGATTCTGGAGGTGGTATTACCAGCTGGAGGAAGGAACAGATATGCCTCCAAAGTACAGTTAGTTATATCTAAACGTATTACACAGGGATTTAAACATCCTTATTGCTCAAGGTAAGAAAAATGATAGTGAAAAAAGCATTTGAAAAACAAAAGTTCAAATGTAGATGCTGCTCTATAGAGTGGACAAAGAGCAAAGCAAAGACTCTTCCACCTGTGCCCCCCCCAGTCTTAATTACAGAAAAAATGTATCCAAGAGGACTGTGAATCTGATAGTAACCGAGACATATGATTTTTGAAAGGGATTACAGAGTAAAGCAGAATAAGACTGCAAGTATTTTGAAAATAATGTAGGAAAGAATTAACTAATCTGACAAATAAAAGTATAGCTAGGTTTTAACATCAACACAACTCCCCATTTTTTCTTTACTCTTTCTCAACCTGAATCTTTGTTTATCAGTTTCATTTACAGAAACCCCCAAAATTACACTGTCCTAAAAAATTAAAATAGCCACATTTTTTCCAAACAAATTAGGACTGTTTCATTTTTATCTGGTTTTCGAGTCACAAAATTGAAATCATTTCACAGAAAATTAAAATACCACCTCTCATATTTCCCTTGATGAAATGCTCAGCACTGTTACAACATGGAACACAATACATTTTCTTTAAGAAAAAGATGCCAAATTGGACAGCAGTAGTTAATATAATCTTAGAGGTCTTTCACAAGATTGTATTTCTGCTACTTGTTTTGCTTTCATTGCCTTGTCCCTTTAGAACATTCAACTTAAACCTTTTCTGAAAACATTCACCAAAGTTCAGTTTGCACAAAACTCAAATGTTTACCATTGTAAAATAGAAGCACTTAGCAACATATATGATGACAAAAACCTTGGCAGCTAGTGACAGTAACCTTGAAGTCACTGGCAACTCTCCCTCTAACCATGGTGTTGCAGATTTTTCCCCTTGTCTTCTTCTTGAAGGCTGGGCAACAAAAAAGATCACCCAAAGAGTCAGAGGGGACACTACACAGCACAAATGGCTGTTCAATTAAGGAAAGGAGGGGAAAACAAACAAGCAAACAAAATCAATCCACTTATTATAGACACAAATCTGCTGAATAATTCATTAATGTGGTAATGACCATTGGATAGTTAACCTGCACCTGGCAGATGCACAACAGGATAAAGATACACTTCTCTAGCACCCCCCTTTATACACACAACGAGAAGAAAAATTAAAAAACCCACCATCTGAACTTTCAAAACCACTTAAGCAATATTAGAAATCTGAATTCTATTTTAAGGCATAGCTTGAAAACGTCCGTGTTGATCAAAACCAGGGCTCATTTACCTTTGAGAATTTAACTGTGTTTAGCAGAAGTGTTGGGTGTTTCTGTATTTTTGAAAGTCTGCCTCTTATGATCTTAAGCACTTATTATAAACTTCAGAGACTTCTACATCTAAATGCATTCATCACTTTTGAAAACCAGACTTCTCCTATTCTGACTTTTCCTATTATATTTCAGAGTTGCAGACACACTCCTTGGGGAGCAAGACTGCGGACTCAAAGCACAGATGACTACTCTCCAGCCGTGCCCTCTTGACACGTTCTCTCTAAAAGGGCTTCGAGAGCTCAATCTTGCCATGGAGTCTCAACCTAGCTGTCCTCAGGAGACAGCCTACTTTCAGCCTATAAATTTTACCAGTTTTGTCCATTTGTGTTGCCCTGGTAAGTTCTGCTGGTTGGGGATATAATTTTAAACAGTGCCCCAGGTATTCTGTATCTCAACTTCTACCCAGTCTCTTTTGGAGATGAGATTTATGCCTTTTTCATATCCATCCTGAAGGCTTGTGGGAGCCTTCTAGGTTACAAAACCTAGCACTAAAACCTTTTCATATATCTTCCAAAAGAAAACTGAAGAGAAATTATATTCATGGCACAGATATAACACTACTGGATTCCTATCAGCTCAGTATGCAGAATTATGTCTGTTTTTACCAGTTCTGACTCTGCCCACACTACAGAGCAGGTTCTTACGCTCATAAATATTTATCTGAGCAAATTTAGTATTCACACTCCTAAATGATAGATTTACTAATTGAACCCTGTTAAAAATATTTGTCCTATTTTTGTCAGCACGTGAAAAGCAGCGTGCAGGGTACGGAGCACATCTGGGTTTTGTGGTGACTCCCCCTTTGGGGTACCTTTGACAATTACAGTTTTGAAACCTGTGAAGTGTCAGCAGTAATGTGATTCCTGCGTTTTATCAGCAACATTGCAAGCGCTTCCCTGCCAGGGGCAGGGCAAGGTGTTCAAAAAGGCTTATAGAGATAATCTTTACTTTGGTTGTATCATTACTTAGGCAACTTGGACAAGGCCAGTACTTACAGAGGTGCTAAATAGCACTGGATTTTTGCAGCAATGACGTTTTACAGGAAGCAAGGTACGAAGTCGAAGGAACATAAGCCAACACAGGGACCTTTCTTACCTAACGATTTCTAGTCTATCTGCTGCCAGAAATGCTTAAGTAGACAGTCAGTGCAGGACTGACAACAGCAGCACACAAGCTCTCACCAACAGCCTCCGATAGAGAAGCTGGACAGGAAAACCTGCATCCCCCATTTCAGCAACCTGTGCAGACAAACTCTTGTTATTCCACACGATTCTCCATTCCTAACCCAGATCGGTAGAGAGACTTCATTCAGTTTTCACAGAATCCAGTCCAAATCCCAACAAAATCAACACAAATCCCCTGGTGTACTTCTGCAACCTCTTTAGAAGCCCAGAGGGTCCCAATGCTCAAAGCTTTGTCTGCCTGCAGGAGATTTCATCCCAATAGGATGTTCCCACTCCAGACCTCCAAGCACATTAAGGTGATGTCTGCCTATGTGATATGATTGGCACTGCTGTATCTTTATTATAGATTCTTTTTGTCCAAAGTCCTTTAACAGGACTGTATAGCAAAATCCCTTACCATTATTGCGTCTGATCTAAGTAGTAAGCTAAAAAGATTAAATTAATGTCATTCCCAGTAACATTTAGAAATTGCAAGCTAAGCAGCTGCCACTTACTGCTAGTAACTCAAAGTATATTGAAAGAAGTCTTACAGGAACATGTATTGATTTTGTCAGGTTTGGGCTTTTTTTTTTCCCAAGCAACATATGTTGCGTGTTCTATATTTGTGGGGCTACATCTACGCAGGTTTCATTGCAGTAGCTCTGACTCTTGCCAAACAGATGTTAAGGGAAAGCAACTTAACACAACATGAGATAAAAGATGTCTCAGATCAAAAGGCTGGGTTAAGAAAAATGTTGTGGGCAACGCAATATACTAAAAGCATTGATTATGAATTTTTATAGAGAATTGATACGTAACTGAACTAATGCTTGACTATATTTGTTGAAATCATGCTATTACATAGAAAAACATTTACCAAATGCTAAGAATTATCTTAATTAAAGGATAGCAACTACATACTTTTTTTAAGTTCCAAAGGATTCGTATAACTCTTTTTACCAAAAGTCCAGATTCTCACTAACATCCTAGCAGAGAGCTGAAATAGTTTGAAAATTGACAAAAAGTTATAAAAGGGATGTTTTTAAAGTAGCCTTAGAAATAATAAAAAGGCAAGCAAATCCCAGTCCCCAAACACAAAGTATTGGAGTATTATCCTGAAAATGACTGACTTCTCTGCAATTTTGTGTAATTTACGTAATACCCAACCAGTAGGGTTTAGCTTATTTCAATACTTTCTTCATGACTAAGCCTAATGACAAAATTCACTTCAATTTACTCTGTTAGAAGACAAAGAGGTTAATTTTTTACCATTCAGAATCAACATATTTCATCATCTGTTCACTTTCCCAATTATGAAAATTATTAATATGTACACAGTAGAGTCAGTTCAGCACATAAAACCTGATATGAAATCTTTCATATTTATTTTTTCCCTTGAATTTAGTAATAGTGTTGGCTCAAAACATGGTACTATCTGCCGAAGAATTTTAGGCTTGGTTTTGCAAATGTAATAAAAGACATTATGTTAGAAGACTACCATAGTTACTTTCACTGTATTTCTATCAACTCAAGAACACATCTTTGGATGTCCATGACAATGATCCTTTCTACCCTCAGGTATCCAAGTTCTGCTGCTTCTGAATTGGCACTGATCAAAAAATCTGCAACACGTTTCCTTTATCATGAAAAAGGATCTTGCAGTTCCAGAAGCCAGAAAAATAAGCTCATCTTCCCCCTCGTATAGAAATAACTTTTGAAAGTTGGCAGGAAAACCTAGTTTCATCCACATTCACTGCTACAGAAAAGTGATTATACTCTGATATGAACGTGTTATATAAACTTTCAAAGCAGTGAAAAGATTCAACATGGAAAAGAAAAATTAAATTTAAACCAGTCAGTAGATATTTCACAACATTTTCTATTCATAAAGCAGGTACTAAAGAAAAAAAAAAATCAGTCTTTCTGAGTTAAATTTTTCAATCCTAAACCCATACAGACTAAAAGTTTACTCCACCATATAGACTGAAAAACAAAAGCCAGGGTTCATTTACTTGCCATAGATTAGATGGGGATTTTTTAAAACACCAGATATTCCAAAACACTACGTGAAATCTTACTTTTCAACAATGGTATTTGATGATCAACTGGATCTAGGACAGCTGGTCTATCATCTGTATTTCTGTTCACTTTGAATGATCTCTGGTTTTCAGTTCATGTAAAGCTACTATGAATACACTTAGCAACAGAACATTATTAAAACAAAAACTATGACAACTAACACAAATCCACATTGTTAAAAAATATTCTAGTTTCATATATGTTTATGAAAGCTTCCAAAGCATCACAAGAAAACTGAATATAAGGACAAACTCAAGGTTTGTAAATAAGATTCCACATAAAATAAGTAACAAGAAATCTTAATGTTGGCAGCTGATTGTCTTTAGACAAAAACATGTCAAGGTACATACCTGTAAATCTGTTTAATATTTTCAGCTTTGATCTCCTTGAGAATTTCATGGTAGACATGAGGGTTATTTCTTTCTTGAGATGTTAGGGGAGAAGGGCATTTCTTGAGTGCATAATATCCCATCACAATTCCAAAAATAAATAAAATCAAAGCAGTGCAAAATACTTTCAGTATCTGAAAAAAACTGCAGCGGTTGCTCTTTGGTGCCTGTCTCGTATAGTGTGAGACATAGTCTGGGTCTTCCTGAAGCCGCTGGAATCTTCCCTTTGGAGAAGACGAAGGCTGGATAGGCTCAAGATCCAGGTCAGGGCTCTGTGAGTTTCCCAAGTGATGCTGGACTGCACCATCCAGTCGGAAATGGTCAAAGCCAGGCTCCTCCAGCTCTTTTTCCATGTCCCATTCCAATTCCAGTGCTGTAGCTTGGAGCTCATCATTGTCAAGGTACGGTGAGTGCCCCTGTGCTCTCTGGTCTGCATTCACTTTCTGATAGGCCATATTTTTATCTATTAAAACAAAATTTGAAACCCTAAATGTTTGTTTCCTTATGTATACATAGAACAAATCATTTATTCTTCATAAACCTAGGACAATTAAACATGTAGAATAAAAGGAAAAACCGGGTTCTCAGTATTTCATTCTCCCTGTTTCCATCATCCTGTCTTCTTTTGTATGATCAGCAATCCCATGAACATTGTCAGAATGAAAAGATATTTAAGATATACGATATTATACTATATTGTACGAATATGAATAAAGAGAATTTACAAGTGCCAATGCCAAAACACAGAAGCTACCCTATTATCAATCCCCAAGATAATACTAAAAAAAACCTCCAAAACAATTATTTATTACCTGAAAGTAATTTTAAAGCTTAACAACATATCAATTTCATTTCACACACCATACAAAATAATGCTGTTAAAATAAAGACAAAAAAGCAGAAATAATGTAACTTGCCTGATTTGATTCTCAAGGCATGGAAATGGTAAGTAAAAAAAGAATTTTCAGGGTGACACTGTACTTACACATCAATAAAAGGATTCCATTTAGATGGAGCATTCTATTATTTATAGGTATTTTAAATGCATAGTTCCTGAATGACTGATGAATTTACTTAGAAATTGTCCCAGCTGTTTTGCTCCACTTATTTTTCCCATTTTAACGAATCAAAAGTACTGCCAGGTAAGTACTTATATCAAAATCATTCCTTTAATAGCAAGGCATATCCGTGGCACTTCTAGATATTTCTGTGGAAGTACAAGCCCTCTAAAGGGAACTCTGACCTCCAGTAAAAAGTCAATTTTCAACAAATCATATTTAAAAGACTGCAACAATAGGGTGCTGTTTTCGCCCATACTTTTGACAATAGCTGTTCCGCCACTTAAGCATCTGTAATTTAGGGCTTTTCAAACATTGGACTCACTTATCAATTAGAAAAAATGAAGATAAAGATATTAAACCTCTCACTGTGATGAACATTGGACTGACACCTACAACAGTACATTATCCCTCCATTTTTATATTTTAAGGCATTTTCTTTCTCTAAGACTTACCTCCAGATAACATTACTGAGGCCACATAATAGATGAACCTACTCAAATGGCAAAGTAGAATTTAGCTTTTTGAAGCTCTCTGAGGAGAGCAAACTGTTAGAAAGCACTGATATAATGAAACAGCCTATTGTCAACTGAAAGAGTACCTTGTTCTATACAATACCAATTTACAGATTCTATTTCCTCGTACAGCCACATAAATACCCCTCACCTATAACTGTCAGGCAGTCTAGGAACAGTCAAGAGAGCCCATATTTGAAATACACATTTCAAGTGTAGCTATTGTATACACTTTGCAAATAAATTCTCAACTGGCAGTCCAAACTCTTCTACAGGCAATGGAAGCAAAAGAGTTTACAGTGAGCTGAACTAAGGCATCTTAAATTAGCGTGAAAATCTTGTTATTGTTATTTAAATAAATAATGCAACATTAGTCTTTAAATTCCAGTTGAGCCAACAAGTGGCTTATGCCTGCAAAGCCGTTCTGGCTTTTCCCCACAGTTGTGCATCACCTCGAGATTTCTCAAGGGAGCATGCTGTCTCATCCAGGTTGTTAAGGAAGATATTTAATAAGCTCAGCCACAGAATTGATCCCTGGTGCATTAAGCTTCTTACCAAGCACCAAATGGGCATCAAATGATTTATTAATATTCCTTGGAAAACTGAGCTAACCAATTTTCAAACTATTTGTCTACCCTTTCACTTCATCTCCTGTTTTGTTGATGGAGGTATTAATTTGCAAACCATCAATGACAGAGGTCACTACTAGATAATAACAACTGCCCAACAACATAATCTTTCCAATTGCATTTCGTACTGCTTTTTATTAGAAATTAAAGGGAAGTGTTTTGTCCTTCAAAAGCAAAACAAATTATTACTGCATTCCATAAATATATATTTTTGACTCCAGAATTACTACAGTCCTGTAACAAACAGCTTTATCCAAATAAATAAACCCTTAACAGATTACCACAGTATTACCCATAGAATGGGAATTACTGCAGTTTTTCAGACACAGTTGCATGGCAAATATTAATCTTTGTGAGCTTATAAATGTTGACCATTGCATATCCGTGGTAGTTACGTTTTCTCTGTATTTATGACATTTTAAATATGTATGTTACTGCTCAATGGAGCATATTAATAAAGGTTATTTAAATCTACATATAAGCACATAATAAAAATCCTATGAAATTTCTTTAAATGGTTGTTAATGCAGATGAGTAGCAACCACATTCCACAGCTTAGTATCTCAGCAATTCAATTCTCATAAAAAACATCAAAATCAGTTACCTCACTCCAGGAAAAAAAAAAACCAACAACAACAAAAAAAAACACCCAAAAAGCAAGCAAACAACTAAATGAACTAAAATAAAAATCAATATTCAATTTGTTTTTATACTAGAGACCAGACTTTGGAGTATGGAATCATCTTAGCAACACATGTCCTTTAGATAAAGAATGCAAAGAATGCAAGAACCACCCCATTTAACACCTTTGCTTTTTCTACTAATAACGCTAAGTTCATTATTTGAGTGTAAGGACACAGCACAACTTGCGATGAAGTACCTGAGATTAGGGCCCCCAAGCATATTTAACCATGCAACAGAGATTTTAGAAAGGAGTCTCCTGGTTCTCAATGCACAAGTCATTTGTGCCATGCATCCTATGTTACTGGTTCTGGTTAGTATTTGGCTGGTTGAAGGAAGTAGGCATGACTTAAAAGTTATGTATTAAATATAATTTTAGGTAGGAATTAGCAGGATAAAGAAAACACTACATAGAGAATAACAAAGAAATAGACAATAGAAATATGGATAAACTATGGAGTCAAGAAAAAACACTATGATACTCTAGTTCAGCCTCCTCTATAACACAGACAGTAAAACGAACATATTTTGAAAGACACTTTTGAAAACTTCAGGAGATAGAAAATCCATCCCATCTGCCAGCAAGCTGTTTCACCATTTAATTGCTGTTAAATACATGTTTTATTATAAAGATAAAAGAGCAACTGCAAAATGCCAGAAGTCTGAATGTGCACTGAGCGAGCTTTAAAGCCATTCTATAGGGACAGCAAAGGGGATCATAAACTCTGGAATACAGGACAGAGACAAGCTGATGACCAATAAAGTTGATGTGTGTTTTGTACTTCCACTTCTTTGTGGCAAGGATGTTTATAGAGAGGTATCAAATCAATGGTAAATATCCTTTCAATTAACTGTACACAAGAAATCAAGAGAGTCAGCTTTATCAGATCATTATTGCTTTAATGAGCCCACTCAAAAATACCTACTTGTTCTTTGATCTGAAAAATAACGCATTTATGTCTGATAGTTACATTTTGCTATGAAACAACCAGAAACTTTTTGCATGACAGCTTTCCTGCTTGAATCCCTTATCAATGAAGTCTTTGAAAACTATGTAAGGACTACACAAAAAGTGTTTCATCTGTATCACTGCCACTCCCTTAATACCGATACAACAGAAAGCTCAGTTTATCCAAACACTCTACGAAACCAGCAAGACAACAGCAGTATGAATATATTACAGTTAATTCTTTGTGACTGGTACAGTAGTTGTTAAATCCAGTTCATAAACAGCTGAGACAATTAGCAGGCTCATTCACAGTAGGAGGAATGGCAAGTGTTAACGTGCTGCCCATAGCAAATGCCTTCTCGAGCCATTTAGCGTTCATTACTGAAAAGACAAGTTTTACCCTGAAACACTATTAAAGGCTTTCTGGCCTCTTTGTGTAGTCATAAAACAGGAAATCCTGGGTTGTCAGCTAATCTCGTTTGTAAAGATTCTTTCATTTTTATTTTCTTCTCTGTATCTTCTATACAGAGTGCTTTTGCTTTAAGTCTTCATAATCTTTTTGTGTCAAGGGAAACCCCCAAAGCAGACAAAATATGTCACCCACTGTAAGAGCAAATACCCGTACTTATTGCGGAAATCAACACCCACCGTACATACAAGTCTTCAAACTGTCTAAGACAACAACTTAGTACTTTGTTAAATAAGATTATGCCAAGTTTCAGGCCTAGACAAATTTCTTCAGAGTTATAAATCCCTGAAAAAGTTGTTTGCAGAAGAGATTACGATGCCCTTGTCAACAGCAACATTACACTACATTGTAACTTGAAAAATAATGTGCTATTTCCATCATCGCTTCCATATTTTTCTGCAGTAATGGTTTCTCCCTTCCCTCACGGTTGGGATATGGGCTTGGCAACCAGTTCAGTTACAGCAGGACAATTAAGTTATCACTCCACCCAACCACCGTATAAAAACAAATGACAAAACTTAACCAGTTGTTCATGTTTCACCAGCTGACTCAAGTCCAACACAATCCGAAAGAACGTGCAGTGCTGTAGCAGAAGACAGAACAGAGAGATCAGACTTGAGAAAGGAGGTATTTAGATCACAGCTGAGTCCAAGCTGTCTCTTCGTATAAAGCTAGGGAGTACTTTTTGGCATACCTGAGTGATTTACAGTATTTAACTTCAAAAACTCTCATCAATTTTATTATACCATGAATAGCCGTGTCAACCAGGATACTATCAATATCAACACAAAGGATGAAGAACAGGGTCTATAATGCAACTTGACTGGTAAGACTCACACACAATGATGCCCAGTTGGAGGCAAGAGTTACCTCGCCCGTCAAAGCAGTGATCAAATGCATCAGCTGCTTGAGCTATAATGTCCTGGGCCATCCAGGTGTGCATAGGTATATACCTATGTATTTGCCTTCTGCCTTTTCAGAACCTTTGAAGTCGTGGGGCTCAGAGAAACAATTAGTAGGAAGCTCCTTCTCACCCAGCAGACAACTATCACGTAAGGATCAGGCAGATTCAACTGGTTTCTAATATCCTGGGCATGTATTAGTAACAGATCTTTTCCATCCTCAGACATGTTTAGTTTGGAAGTATGTTTGCCTGGAACATTTTTACTGAACTTACACTGCTAGCAGCATCCCTGATATATCCATAGCCTGCCTAGGAGTAGTTTCATTAAAACTGCAGTGTGATCAGGTCAGTATAAATGGCTCTGTTATGGAACCTGCGCGTTTCTTGTGGTACGTGCTGTGCTGCTGCCTTTGCTTTGCCTCCATTTTCAGAACAGCTTTTCCCTCCAGTGTGGGTGGGTAACAGCTGATTTCTAGCTGCTCACTCTTTACCATTCCCATTCACAAACATCAGAACAACAGTCTCAAATAAGGAGGAAGAAACCTCCTTCACGCACATGCTGGTTCCCGAGACCACAAAGTAATCATTCATCTTTCCTTTGGCCTCAAGACTTAGATCCTGCCATTCTCCTCAGGAAGGGTGTTGGACAGGAGTGCAGTGCTTTTAAAAGCAAAAAGGTAGATGGAGAAACAGGACTCCCAGCACTAGGAGGGATGTGCCATATATGTGCATTTACACACTGTTCTTAAACTAGGTTAAAAGGGGAAGAAACATGCCCTACATCTTTGTTCATCTGCACTAGGCTACAGCCCCACCACCTAACCTCCCCTGCCCCAATTTACCCTCCCCTCCCCACCACTTATCTTCCCACACGTCTGCCTGAGCTCCTGTCCATCCCCATCTCCAGCACATTGGGCCCTGCTTCTCCAGAGCAACTGCGTCCCTCCCCACCCCTGCCCCAAAGCCTGTCGCTCTTCCCTTCCCTGCTGCTGGAGCTGCCACCCAGCTCCAGCATCCTTGGCTTCCCTGGGGAACCGCAGCAGCGGATGGGGTGAGGAAAGCCCACCTGACACCAAAGGTCCCTATGGAAAAAAGTGCGGGAGCTTTCATCCCTGCTTTAGATTTCACAGGCTTAGAGACATTACACAACTACAAGAAACAAAAAGCATTAAGGAGGGATGCAGCTTCAAAAAGTAAGAATGTCTTTCTGGCAAAAGAGGACATTTTAGCCATGTGTTTCAGACAGTCCTTGCCATAGTTTGGTGGAAGCTGCAGCCACCACTGGATCCAGGGTGAAGCCACCTGCTGAACCGCTCTACCCCCTCCCACCCAGTGCGATTTGGGATGGTTAGCAGCAACCACCTCTTCTTGCATAGCAATCAACCCACTTCAAAACTATTCTGTGAACACATTAATTTTTCCCTTTTCCTGTTTTTCCTCATAATGCCTGCCTGATACTAACCTAATCTGCAGTTTGCCTGCATTTTTTTCCAAATTCAAGTTTTAATCAATAATATATTTTGCATTATATTTCCCCAGACATTATAATTGCCTCTGAAAGAAATAGAACACAAAGCTTTACCAAGACAAAAAACTATTATTGGGGAATTTGCATTTAAGCTTATAATTTGATGCAAAACAGAATTATTGTAAATGGTGTTTAACTTGAAAATGCTGACAGCGATAGCTGCAGTAACAGGCCCTAGCAGTTCTTAAGAAAGTTAATTTTATGACTCATTTCTGCTTTAGAAATTTTTACGCTGCCAGTCTTGGGTTTGGGTACATTTCAATCATCTTTTTTTTTTTTTTTTCCAATTTCTTTTTTCTTGTTCATTACAGTCAATCACATTAAAATTATTGTAAAAAAAAATGTAATCTTAACTTTAAAATTCTGGAAACTGTACACTTACAAGTTACTACACTCCGGGAAACTATGCTAATGGGAATCTACTGCGCTTCCAAAAGGTGCAAACCAAGATTATAAAAAATACTATGGGATTTCAACCCATGTCTTTTTTAAAGAACAAAACCAGAACAACAACAATAACAAAAAAACCCAAAAGGTTACTTATATGGAATGAGCTACAGACAGGAACCTGGCCTCATCATGAACACAGACTCCATTCCTGGTTTTTAACAATCATTGCCAAAATCTAGCAATGGAAATACTAACACATTCTACTGGGGGTGGGGGGTGGGGGGGTGGGGTGGGTGGGGCACGACACAGGACAACACACCACAAAACCAACAAAAAAACCAAACTGATGATTCCAGAGCAGCTGAGATACAAGATTCTCTAGCCATAGTCCAGTCCAAAGATAAGAGACGGACATGAATCCGCCCTACAATTTCAATCCATCCCCTGAAGGGATCTGCCCCCTGATAAAAGGACACAGCATGCAGCAGAGCTGTGAGAATAAGACACGTTCAGGACCTAAGACCAAGTTTCAGCAAAAAATATAGATTGCAGACAGTAAGTTGCACTCACGTCTCTTCTAAAAGGAAACCAGATCTTAAGCAACTTAGACACCTGAGAACATGCCATCTCCAAGCAGAATGAACTCAGATACATAAATGACTACACATGACATATGGCAATTTTAAAAAAAGCAGTATTTCAAATCAGTTTTTAAAAAGGATATATCTACAGACAAAGGCTTCCTCTATAAAACCTGCACGTGTGACTGACCTGTGCACAATTTCTTTTCCCACAGAAGAGCTAGGGCTCCAGCTGGAGATGTCAAGTACTTTCAGAACCCTCTTTCTATGGCTTCTGTTGAAGACACCAGAACTGACGGTGGAATGGGGGATAAGAGAATGGACTTCATCTGCAAACTCCCTGTTACTCCCAGTGATTTTCAAGATCAGATGGTCTAAGCTGGGTTTCAGAGCTTAGGATCAATTTCACAAAATTATCTGGTTACATAAGAGAAATCTTGCTATTATTAAGATTTTACATGGAAATCAGAGATACACATGAATTATGAAGCCCTAATGTCTCATGTCAAGAGTACATTTTGGATAGAAACAGATTGTAAGGTATTAATTTAAAATACAGACACACACAAATAAAACATTTCTGTTGTCACCAACCTGTAGTCTTCTAAGTTGCTGTAGAAAAATAGGTCAGTACTTATAAAAAAAAAAATAATAATCCTTATTTCAGAGAACATTTTATATAAATTTTTTTTCTGGTTTCTTGCTCAGTGGGGTTTTATTGAGTTTTATCCATTTCAACAATGACGTGGAGCCCTTAAAAATAATATATTATGGAGGGAAGATGGCAACATTTACAATTTAGCTTTATTGGAATTTTACTATATTTTGATAGATGACAGCTTTAATGATTCTGTGCATGGTTTATAGCAAAAAACAGAGTAAGGCAGTAACATAATTTTCTGCTTTTTCCAATGATCTGTATCCAAAGAATTCAGAAAACAAGCAAGTTTACTTCATAATCATGCCAAATTTATTTTCTGGGTGAACTCTCAAATGTTAAAGCTCAAGTACACAGAGTGATGTTGCCATGGCAACTGCTACTGCAACCCAAGATGGGAACATGTTTATGAAAGCACATTTATATACCCGTAACACACACGCTGAGGCACACAGACGCTCCAGACTCCTGTCAGAAGGCAATCAAGCTGTTCACGCATTATTAGCCCCGACTCTGCTCCTGGCAAGGCAAAGGGACATTTGCTGAAGCCATTAAGCTGCCACAACCCCACATATGATATATATAATTATAGAATCATAGAATTGCTTAGGTTGGAAAGGACCCTTAAGATAGTCCAACCACTACCCCAGCACAGCCAAGTCCACTGCTAAACCATGTCCCTCAGTGCCACACACACATGTCTTTTAAACCTCTCCAGGGATGGTGACTCAACCACTTCCCCAGGCAGCCAGTTCCAGTGTTCAACAACCCTTTCAGTAAAGATGTTTTTCCTAATATCTAAGCTAAACCTCTCCTGGTTCAACTTGAGGCCATTTTCTCTTCTTCTATTGCTTGTTACTTAGGAGAAGACACCAACCCCCCCCCTTGCTCCAACCTCCTTTCAGGTAGTTGTAGAGAGCGAGAAGATCTCCCCTCAGCCGCCTTTTCTCCAGGATGAACACCCACAGTCCTCTCAGCTGCTCCTCATAAGACTCGTTTACTTCTGTTTCTAGGACCTAAATGAGGAAGTCTTAATTTGCCATAAGATGCAATATTAGAAGATTTAGTGTTGCTATAGCTATAGGCGAAGAGTGGAGTGGTAATATGTTTAGTGTCCTTTGACCTTTTTTTTTTTTTCTAAATCTCCACTGAAATAAGCTGTCAAGTTTGAGAAATGTCAGAGTTTGGTCATTTGAGTCTGCCCGGAGGTGTAATTTTGCATGGTGTACAATTCCTGTGAATTTATCACAACATGTTATTTCACACATTGCCGACATGGTGTGACATTCAACATCCTGAATCCGCCAGTGTCTACAGGCTGAAATGAGTTTATGATTTCTCTTTAAAAGAAAATCCAAGGTGTGTTAGTTCAGAGCAACAGAGGAATCCTCAGTGGATTTCTGGGGATAAAAATCAAAGGAAGCATCCATTCTTCCTGCTGCTTCATCTACATATCTACCGGTTAGGCAGTTCTGCCACTCTTGACACTGCGTTTCCGTATCAGCTAGCACCGAGTTCAATACGGAAGCATTTTATATTAAAAACTGATTTGTTCCTCTAGTTATCACTTACTCTGCAAATACATTTAAGTTCTGTGATGAAGTAAATCTATATGTAAAGTTCTATATAACAGTAATAAATACTTTCAATAGCTTTCCAGGAGAATTTCATGCTTTGATCTAGCCCTTCCAGAATAAAGTCACAAAAAGCAGCTGGATCTGATGCTGTTCTCAGCCAAGTCCTACCCAGCTGTGACCACAGCCCTGGGAGAAGTGGCACAGCTGCTTAGCCTATGGTTTTATCTTCAGCCTTTCTCTGATGGACTCCCAAGCACCACTTGGGGAAATCTCTCAGCCTTGACAAGATGTATGAAGATGAGGGTATTAGATTAAATAAACTAGAGAAGTCCATTATCCCAAAGACTACCTCAATTCTCAGTTGTCTAGCTCAGCCTGCTAGAGTCACTTTTGACACCTACAAGGTTAACAGTTAAACCTTTATACATGCAGAATTTGCCATAGACTGGTACTAGGCTGAACTCTGCGCAGTTTTTACTAACACTGTTAGTCTGTATTAATTTCTTAAGAAAAATGTCTTATAAAGTAAACATAATACTTCTTGACCACAAACAGAGCAGCCTTACAGAGGGGCATGATACATACTTTACGATCTAAAATAAACAGATCAAATGTTTAGAGGAAAAATATTTAATAAACCTTTCTTTTAGATTAGGCCAGGGTTTGTGCATAGCTATTAGAGTTTAAATTGTTTACGCTATAGTACTTTCTGATTTAGAGAAATTAGCAACTGAAGATAAGCAAACTGTGCATTACAAGGGAAAACAAAAATGACATATTCAGGAAACATATAGCTTAGCATACTGAGTTAAAGTAGGCTATAAGCTATATAACTAATGCTTAGAGGTATTTCAGCACTTTGCATCTAAAGCAGGAACTGTGCATGAACAGAAGGACTGATGAGTTTGTGCTAATTCAGCTTTATACCATCAGCTAAATGTCTGTTGATGATCTCGTGGGATGCTGGATACCCACGTTCAGGTACACATTCTTGTACCTGAAAGCTAGCGATGTTTGGGAACTTTTCAACAAAGTAATACTAACCAGCAAATGACAATCTGCTGACAACAAAACCCTTAAACAGCAAATGTCACAGAACAGCAGCTGTGGATGACCAGTCACTGAGCATACTCTGCATACTGACTATTATGTGCTATTACTTCCCCTTTCCCCGCTTCCTTCAAAAAGCAACATTAATCCAAAATCACTCCAAGCAACAGCTCTCAGAGAAGACTAAGCCCTCTCTACTCTCCTTTCAGCTATAAGACAGAACAGTATTTATGTTTCAGTAGAACACATTACAACTTCTTAAAAAAGATAGGATGATACGTCAATTACACTAATTTTCTTAATTCTGGAAATTTATACTAAAAACCTGACAATTCTCAGAACCACAGAAATGGCTGGCAGGGACCTCTGGAGCTCAACTGCTCCAACCTCCCACTCTAAGCAGACCTGCTGACAAGAACAAATGGAGATGTCTCGTCCTTAAACTGAACTCATCAGGCATTCAATCAGAGCTAAAGGGTTCAATATGAACAGAAATGTATGCCATTTCTCTCTTTTTTTTTTTTTTTCCTGCTGCTGATACATCTGTTTCTTAGTAAAAATAACATCGGTATGCAAAAATAAAACACCAAAAACCTGTAATATAACCAGTCGTTAAAATTCATAGACATTCCTGCTGTGGATAAAAACAAAAAAACCAAAACCCTAAAACAAACAAACAAAAAAAAACCACAACCAAACCCCCACCAAAAAAAAACCCAACCCAAAAAACAACAACAAAAACCGAAAACAAACCACAGAAAAGAGACAGACACGGAAAAAGAAATTAAAATCTTAACACAGAGACATAGTAGCTACAGCATGAAAAATTCATTTCCATTAATGAGACGTGGTAGTCCCCAGGCCAGCACCCTTTGTACATGAACCATGTTAATCAGATTGTATGAGCATTTGCCGGAAACTCCCAGGACAGCAAGCAACTATAACTATATAGCAAGCATAGCAGATTAACAGTTTGCTAAAAACTGCTTGACTTGTAACCCTTGAAGCACAAGAATGAGGTAGATTTCCTGAATCACTGATAAATGAAGCATTTCATATACATGGCTCCTATTTGTCGCAGTCTTTGATGCAATTTGCACATCACCAAATGTGCACAAAATATCCTTCTCAGTGGCAAATTCATGTTACAAAGTACAGAATAAACAAACAGTAAGGGCTGTGCCAATTTAGACTTGGTCACGTGTGCTTGTACAATGCCTTGCTACCACTATCCTACATCTCCCAACAAAACTTCAGTAACTTCAGCTGAGGTGAAGCAAGATGAACACACAAGCATTCCACCAGGACTCACGGCAGAAGGTTTGGATATGAAGAATGCGCAGATTTCTTGAAAGACCTAACAAGATAGCAGATCTAGACTTGACCAAGCAAACTTCTCCTTTCTAAGAGGTCCTACTCAATGAACCCTTTGGCCTGGATTAGGAACACAATCAGGATGTAGGCTTTCTTTCCTTCATCTGGCAGCAATACACTTAATTGCTTCCTAGCTTAGGCTTTAAATGCTGCTCTTTCCCAGTGACGGGAACTGATGGAAACTCTTGCTACTCAAGACAACTTCCTTTTAAAACATGATAGTTTCACGGAAATTTTCAAGTTGTGGCATATGTAAAGCTTCTTAGTGACTTTATTCTCAACCCAATTCTAATCTAAGTCACCAGTTCTCACTATTTCTACAGAGCTAGGAACCATTAAGAAACCGACGTTCTCAAAAAGTAATGAACAAAATTAAGAGAATCAATAAGCTAATTTCCAAACAACACAGATTTCAAATATTCATGAAAATATTATCCATAACTGACTCTGAAAAGGACGCCACAAAACACTCTATTAGTAACTCTGAATAATATAATCTACTATTAAGTTCTGCAAATTCAAGTATGCATATTTTCAACATTGTACCAATATTTTTTATCATTAATATGATTTACAGTCGCATTGCCTGCCTTCTTTTCTACCACAATACTTAGGCATCTCCTTGAAAGAAAAGACTTTGTGTAATAAACAAATATATAACCTATCAGCACTGACGTATTGCTTCTGTCTCTCTGCTGGCCTCTGGGAAACTGCGTGGATTACTGCAGCGACTATCAGGATGCCCCTGGTATCTCCTGTCTTTATTTCTCTTTTCAAATATTAAACAAACAAAAAGTATGGAAATAGGGGCACAGATCCCCAACTCTATGCATGTTTTCTTCCACTTAAAAAATGGAAAACTAGTTTTTCAGTTTCCCCAGAAACGTTCCCCAGAAACATCATTCAAAACTGAATATCCTCTGATTTATTTTAAATGTTAATTATTCCTCTTAGAAATAAACATTTCCTCACTAAAAATGTGCATTTTGATTAAATTTAGGGGTTTTAGTGGGAATATTTCCCTCACAAAACAACTCAATCAGCTTTATTTATACATGACCTAATTCTAAGCTCAGGGGAAAAAAAAAAAAAAAAAAAAAAAACAAAAGTCAAAAGATGCCCATGAGCTTCCACAGGAAGAGGATCAGGCCATGCAATTTAATAAAGCAGAAGTGCTTTCTTCATCTCTACTGCTTTTTACAGTGAAATGTCTTCAGCTGAGCCTCATAGTGCAAAGTTTTTCATGATTTACAGCAAGAGAGGCAAATCAGTCTCTAGTGAAAAGTCACCCAAGCTCATGAAAAATTTACAGTGACTAAATTTATAATTAAGATGAATCAAAAAATGACATTAGGAAACAGGCTGTACCAAAAACTTGACTCTTTTTTTTTTTTTTTTTAAACAGCAAACAGACAGAATCCCATGTATTTCAGATACACACACACCTATTTCTGTATGTATTGAAGATATTTAGACACACAGTGTACTATTCTAAGTACATCTTATAGCTTTTATAATTTATTTATGAACAGGGACATTATTAAATATAATTGATCTTCAATAGCAGTTAAAAGCAGTGCTGTTTTGAGACCAAACATCAGGCAAATGGCATGAAAATGTAAAACTCAGTAAGTCATAAAACACTGCTTTATCACAGACTATTTATACTATCAAAATACACCCTGAAACAACTAGGTTATTATAATAACATAAACAAAATCATTACAATTGCATTACATTCCATGGGTAATCATTACATTACTTAAACACCCAATTTTTCATTCTCTTTCAAAAAAAGTGTCAAGCTATGAGACTGCTTCACGCAGCTACAAAGCCTTTAGCTGCACTGCTATGCATTACAAAGGCTATGGCCTAAATACGCGTGATCAAAAGTAATCAGTTCCATTAGCCATTTTCATAACTGCCAAAAAAAATCCAAATATAACCATTAGAAAGTCATGCCCAAAGCCTACTGCATTGCCTGTAAAAACAAGAACCTCAAAGTGACCATTATGTCACATCTCTAGGTAAGTCACATGTAAAGTCTCTGTAAGTTCTGATCTGTAATCCACTTCCCTATTTCCTTTACTTTTAGATCCTGTAAATAATTAAGCCTACAGTTAAACCAATTAAATATTGTCTGCTGTTACAAAACCATACTGGATTTTTATCTTCCACTGCTAAACTTAGTCTAAAATAATTGCAGCAAATACAATTATCTACCACAGTTACCATCTGGGACATGAAAGTAAACATTTTAATTATTGCCATTGTAATTTGAGAGCCACAAAGACCAGTATTTGGACTACATATGGCATTTATTTTTATGGATTAATGTCAAAACAGGTGGATCCAACACTTCAAAAGACAGTTGGCTAAATGACCATAAACTCAGCTACCTAGTGTAGACTACTACAAAGAGCTGGAGAACTGAATTTTATATCCAGGCTGGTTATTAAGCTGCAGGGTGATCTCAAAAACAAAATTGGCATAAAAGACATTGACCTGTGTTCTAAAGCACTTTTATCTATCATTGAAGTAGTTATCATTGAACTAAAGAGATGACTTTCTCATTAGAGATATAGATTATCAAAAGCTCCTAGCAATTTTACTGACTGTATTGGGAACTTTTTATGTGGGGAAAGGAGAATACTTTCCTTTGGGCACTTTTATTTGAGTAGATACCTATGAGTATGCACGTCTAGCATTGGGCATCAAAGTTAAAATATATTTGTCCTGCAGAGCGATCTCTCAGTACAGAGAAAAGGGAGACTGCAATCTAATTAAATTAATGAGAATCAGAAAAATAAATATATAGAGTATGAAATACAGAAAGGGTATCAACTTCAGAGTTTTTTAATATAGCACCAAAAGAAAGGTACTTAAATGCCTTTGAAAATAGCTCGAATCTGTTTTACCAAGGTCAAAATGACTGCAAAGTAAGAAAGACATTGGAAAAGTTGCACAATGTTGGTAGTGAGCAAAAACTTCTTACAGCCCTATCGCAACTTAGACTTCACACAGCTGAATAAAACCAGAATGAACTCTCATTTAAAGTAAACATTAAGACTTCCAGTTTGTGACTGCGATCTAAGATTATTCATGACTGCACAACAGTCTATGAAATTCCTAGCCTATATGTGTTTGAGAGGATCACTTCTTTTTGACATATAATGAACTCCTCCTGTGGACTGCTGAGGCTTCTTAACTCTCACCAGTATTAATGGAAATTAGTTTGCTTAGTTTCTCTGAACTGGACACTAAATAGAGCAGAACTGAGCCAGCAATAGTTCTCCATCACACATCACAACTTGCATTACTATCTAACAACTATGGCAGTTTTCTGGTTTCTTTGTTTGTTTAAACTAATAAGCTAATGATCACCGAGAGTTCTCACTATTTACGTTCTCTAATTTAATAAAAGATGAAGACTGATACTGGACTGGGATTAAATGTAACATAAGATCAAAGCCAGTTTGTTGAGAACAAGCTCTGCATTTTGTAAGCAGTGAGCAGTACAACTCATTCAATTAGCAGGGTTCCAGTTTCTCAGTAGTGTTGGCTGTTATTACAGCAACAGCCCAAGAAACCAATACCAGAATGGAAACCAAAAGGTGTTTTCAAATATCTTCATGATCTGTTATATACAAACACACACACTCAAATAACCTCTGCCCTTAGTGAGACCAGAGAGGATGCTCTTCCATTACCTTTACTGGAGCCAGATTTTATTATCTCTTTTCCATGCAGAATTCAAATTCGAAGTTTCTTCTCTAAACTCAAATTATACACTGCTTTTTTTTTTTTGTGGACAACATGATCAAAATTTAAGCCACTGAATATTCTAATTGTTTTGAATGAGATACCATAATGCTCGGGGAAAAAAACTACATACATGAAACATTAAGCACCAAAATCTAAATTCCACTTTTTGGCAGGCCTACTATGAGAATCCAGAGTTCTTTCTACATTTTTAACATTTACCTATGGCATACTGGAGTCAAGGATGGAGTTGAAATACTTTTTACTTAAAAGATAATGACACAACTAGCTAAAAAAAAAAAGCATATGAACTTGCTAAGAAAACACATGTTTATCTCTACAGACATGATCTTGAGTGGGTCTTTACCCCCAAAGGAATATTTTACTATTACAACAATCAACATCTCAGCACCATGTTTTGAAACTAAATAATTAGATTTAGAGAAAGTATGCTTAATTTTACCCAGAACAATCAAGACTGACTGCTTAGAGGGTGTGAGTCGCTCAGTCCATCTGCTAAGTACGTTCACTGCTTTTTTGGCACTTCCTTGAAGTCATGAAGTGTACACACACACAGAGGTTAGAAACATTTCAAAACCATGTAAACAGATGGTGATACAGCAGGTAATAATTTAATTACATAACTCCTAGAACATGTTTTTTTTTTAAAAAAGAAAGAAAATAAAAGAAAAAAAAGAAAGGAGGGGGGAATAAACTATGTCCACTCTGATCTTTTAATTGCAGTATAATAGCTATTGTTGAGTTGGCAATGATTTTCCACCCATCTATTCTGCAGTTGGAAAGAGAACAAGAAGTTCTACACCATGTTTTATTCCTAATGCAACATTTAAGATATGGGGAAAAAAAAAAAAAAAAAGCAACATAAACTACAAGTTGCCTAGGGAAAAAAAATAACTATAATTATGTAACACCAAGCAAGAAAATTTATCATTAGCTCTGCAGGTACAAAGAGGTCAGAAGATGTATGCACATCCGCTCTGGCATCAGCACAGAACACTGATACTGCTAACCTATGAAAGCAATGAAAAAACATTAGTCTTATTCAGGGGTCCTCAACCTTTTTAACCAGGGGGCCGGCGCGCGGATGAAGTGGCAGGCAGTCATCTGCGGCTGCTTGGTTCCCCCCCAACCCCCAGCGGGGTGGGTGGGTGGGTAAGTGTGTGTGTGGGGGGGTGGTGTCTGTCTGTCTGTAAATACCGGGGGCCGGCTTGAGGATCCTGCAGGACCGTAGTTTGAGGACCCCTGGTCTTATTCATTCATGATGTTATTTAGAAGCACAGAATTGCATGGAAGTGGAGAAGCATGATACCGACATGATACCAGAAATAAAGCAATTCAGTGAAAATGAATGATTTAAAAAAAAAAAAAACAAAAAACAAAAAACACACAAACACAAAAAAAACCCCACAACAAATGGACATACAATTGTGTTGGTCTACTTAACATACTACATATGCCAGTGAAGGCTGGAGAGGAGAAAAGGATTGCTCCTGAATGCTATTGTAGCGATTTCACTCTTTTGTAAAAGGAACTGCTAATTCCAAAGTAGTCAAAGATGCTCAAATAAATACTTAAGTACATAAGTTTGATTGGCATTCTGCAAAGTCAGTGGGAGTCACCTTAACCTAAGGACTTTGGAATTACATCAGAGATGTATCACCCTTTGCATTATGTGCAGAAATTGAAGCATAAATATGTAAGGAAGTAAATGCAAATGATTTGAAATAATCGGTGAACTGTCACTAAGACTCAGACAGCAGTTCCAGTCACTGCTGGCTTTATGGTACGTCTTCTACTGAGACATTAAGATACAGAGAAAAAAAATGGGGCATAATTAATGATTGTGATTTGTTTATCCCACAATACTACAAGTGTACATATAACATTTCAATTTTGTCATAAACCAGTATATTTTGATTTTATGTATAGGTCAAATAGCATGAAGGGTCACTATATCCTAGTCACAAAGTATAAGCAGTAATTGTTATATATATGCATATAGACATATATAAAAGCAACATTATAAAAACCACTGGTTGAATCTATCAAGTTATTTTAATTCTGACTACAAATGCCATAATTGGTTGCCTAATTAAAGGTAAAAAACCTAATCTTATGATTTAAGAAGCTCATAATGCAAACTTTCATTGTTTATTTTTTTATTAGTTCCATTTTTCAGCAAACTTCAACACAGCAATGGATTATAGAAGTTGAGTTCTGGCATTTATGATACTATGAAATAACATATGAAACATTTATTATTTAATATTATATTTCATAAACAAATAAGATAACCTCTCTCCAAATTGTACACCCAATCAGTTCCAAGTTGGGATCAGCTTTTCAGTTTGAATGCACAGAAGAAAAACAGCAGCACAAACAGATTGGACTGTCACTTTCTCTTTGTAATATTTCTCCCTAGTTTTTATTGGGTAAGTTAATGGCATAAAAAAAGTAAGGTAAGTTTTTTACAACTGTTTCCGTTAATTTTATTTTTTTTGATTCTCACTATTTATTCCCCAGGAAGTTAACAAATCAGAACAGAAGCATCGCAAAAGGTCACTTTGATGTAGAAAAATCAACAGCCCTGGCATTACTGCATGCAGGTTTATGACTTGCAGCTTGAAATGCGAGATAAACCAAGAAAAATATATTAAAATAAACCCCATAATGAAAACAATATATAAATACCATATAATTCTGTTCTGTGCTTGTCACTTGAAAAGGAAGTGCAAACCAAATTTTAATAAATATGACATACTACTTCAGAATGTAATGGTGCATTTACCACATAAGACAATTAGGTTTTGGTTTTGGTTTTGTTTTAATTGAATGCTGTTTAATGAACCTTTAATTTACCTTTCAGTCTGCCTGCAACACAGTGGTGTGAAAAGACTCTAAAGCCAGAGTCTAATTAGAATCCTCTGCATGTCCTACTGCATCTATGCTGCTGCTGTTTGGGTTTTTTGGCGTGTTTTTTTTATTTTTAAGGAATGCCTGATATTTTATACATATATTATTCATTTCACATAAGTATAAACAAATATATATACATTCAAATTATACGTGTATGTGTTTTCTATAGCTATATACAGAATAAATGCAAGCTAATATCTGGTATTTACTTACAAAACTACGCTGCTGCTGAACTACTTTTGTAACAACAAATACCTTATTTGAACATAAATGTGACAGTAATAGCTGTCAGGTTTAAATATTAGTATTAGAGTATTAGGCTTCCAACTATTAAAATGACCCTAAAAAGCCTTAAAGCTGCTGTAGCTGGGCAGCTGAGGAACAGGGTAATGGAAGTACTTGCTACAATAAAGCCAGCAGAGCCAGCTGAGAAACAACCTACTTCTGCCCTCCAGAAACAAAGGAAAAAAAACAACCACCAAAAATCAACCAACCAACCAACAGTAAAACCCCTACAACAAGAGTCCTACATAAAGGACATGTTCATATTTTTACAAATATAAAGACAGATGTGGTAGATGCAGCCACCCAGAGGACACAGCCTTCTCAGACAGTAGCCCGAGCAAGAATGGCAGCAGGAGCACAGGGCATCCTTGCTGCCTTGGTGGTAACCATGGCCCCAGGCCCCCTTACCCCAGGCTGGAGCCAAAATGAGTTCACTTTCCTCAGAAGGGGAGCAGAAAGTAAACCAAGAGCCAGCTCACCTGTTTTGTCCACCATCAACAGTGACAGATCTAACACAAATGAAAGTGCTACTGTTTCAGCCCCAATTTTTTTCTGATAAATTTTACCACCTAGAAGTTACTTCATGATAGTGAATAGTAAGTAGGTACGTAAGTAGGAACCAGAAAGCCCAGAGGTACAACTCTCATCAGTGAATTAAAAGGGTAATGAAGTGGTAATGCTACCCCTAAACAAATACAATTAAAAAAACCCCCACACTAAACCCAAAACCTATTACCCCAAGGTTTAAAGTTTTCCTTTAATGCACCCATACACTTGCTTTATAACAAATCCTATTATTCAGCCTTCCAGTTTTCCATCCCTCTCTCTAGCTGCAATAATCTGATGAGACATTACCCTAACAAATGAGATATTTGACATATCCTGACTGAGCCCATGACTGCAGCATCAGTCACTCCATGGGAAACAAAGATGGCAGTGACCAGTAAGTCAATGAAGCAGACGATACAACAGCATGGTGATCACACCATTCCCACTCCAGGGTGGTTATACGCTGAGCGAACATTACCAGTGAAAACCAGCTGTGTCTATACTGGAACAAATGGTGTAGCAGATTCTAGCACAGCCCTCAAATTTCACACCCGCAATGAAACAGCGTAACAAAGGCTTCAAAAAATATTTTGATGAAGCATTTTGGAGCTATGGCTTTATTTCTCATGGTAAAATAATGACAGATGCCAAGATTATAGTGGAAGCCACACAGGAGAAGACTCTTCTGACTGTTCAAACAAGTAACACCTGCTTTGTCATAAAGGGGGGAAGAATTGTGGAAAGATGAAAATATTAAACAAGCTTCTTTAAAAACAAAGAATTTATGCTTATTTTTTTAAGGTGCCTTGAATGCTATAGACCCCTACAAAGCATAACGAGCCAGACCCACGCCTGCTGTAAGCCCCCTAGCTCGGCTGAGGCATGCCAGAGAAGAGCCTGGTTCAGTATTTGACACCAACAGCGACTCCAATCCCAAAGTCTAATTGGATTTTAAATGATGCCAGGTTGATCAATGTGTCCCTTCTGATTTACTATATACTTTTTTTGGCTCAGTGAAGAGAAGTTAAACACGCAGAAGAGCATAATGTGTCAACTAGGAGATTAGTTTTACAATCTATATGTTGAAGTGAATAAATTGTACTTTCATTAACAGAAGTAGGCCATACGCCGAAAAAGTCATTGGATTCGCTTCACTGGTGAACTAGAGCAACAATATACGATTAGAAAGCCTCAGCAGTTCAAAAGTCTTTAAAGGCAGGTCCAATGGTTATACAATTAATTTTTAATGATATTGTTCCATCTGGGAGATTCACTTGAAGTGCTAAATGGGTTCCCTGAGCTAAAGCACTAGCTTTAACAAACTTGACACATCTACAATGGGTCTTGTATCTGCCTAAAAATATTATTAAAAGGTTTATGGGAATAGGCTGTTATTATTTGCGCTTATTTCTTCTCTGGCACTTTTTAAGGTCCTGCAATACATCCATAGTGGGAAACACTTGCAGCTAACAGATTTTTATTTGAGAATTTGGAAGGCATGAAACTTTGCCATTAGCAACAGTCATATAAAAAATATCATGAAAAATTAAGGGTTTTATTCCAATTGGATTATATGATGACCCTTCCTCTGGGGGAAAAAATATAATATTTTTAAAAAATCTTAATCAAGGTTTCTGATTTCAAAAATTAAAAGCAATCAGTATCAAAAATCTTATCAAAAGTAATTCCCATAAGACTATTTTTTGGTAGATTTTTTACAGTTTTAAAATTGAACAGAGATTACAAAGTAAATTCCTTTCTCTCAGAAGAATTCATACTAAATGTTGCCAGCAACGTTTTTTTTTTCCCTTCCAAGTAACACATGACTCAAACATCTGCTGTAAAACACAGGAACCAACTTCCAAATTTTGAGCACAACTTAAACTACTACCTTTGCTGTCTCAGAAATTTTAATATATGTAATTTTTTCAAAGTTCAGCACAAATTTTTATTGAGTTACCCAAGTACAGTAACAAAGCTGAGATTTTATACAGGGATTCAGGGATAAGTCAATAACAGTATCTAAATGTATCTTTAGAAATATCTGTAAGTATTTAAAATGCATGGCTGTTGTACAATTACAAGAAAAGAACTATTGTAACATTGGTCCATAAAAAATATGTTTTTGGAACCGGCAGCTTCTACTCAGAAAATGCTATTGTCTCCAGTGAAATGTCAACATTTCTTTTATATATATATATATATATATTATATATATACACACACACACACTACACACACATGATGCTACTGAACTGTGTTGGGACTTCTAGCACAACAGTAAGGTTGAAAAGTTGAAAAAAAAGTGAGGTTGAAAAAAAAGCATACCTCTAGTTCATATTCCAAGTAGCAGGATCTTTTTCTATGACTATAGGCCTCATGACATGAAAGCAAAAAGAGCAATTGCTGAAAACCAACACTGTTATCAGGTTAAGAACGTAGCAGGAAAGAAAGCTTTCAGCTAAATCTTCTGGTAGGTAAAAAAAAAAAACAACATCACCAGACTTCATTTCTAAAACTGCAACATATTTATGGAAGCACAGAAGCCTGTTTTGTTGACCCAAAGCATACTGTACAACTCTCATTAAATAGAGCAGCTCCAAAAGAGAAGATGGGAAAGAGAGCAAGCAGAACCTCTGATTCAGTGAGTGCTTAATAAGGACCATCTAACTGAGAACAAAAGTTTTGAAGCTGGGGCATCTCCTCAAAAAAATATGTTGGTAATTTAATGCAAAAAAAAGAAATACTAGCAGACAGTATTGCTAGTATTCAAATCAAATCTACATATCTTACTCAGACCTGGTCTCATAGGCTCCTCATAAATAATTCTTGCTGCAGCACAGTGGCTTTTTGTTCCTGTGACAGCCAAGTTTGCACAAAGCTCACAAAGCAATTTTTATCCGCCTTTTTCCCTATAAAAGTCATGGGAAAGCACTTGATACCCATTATCATATCAGTTTCCTTCCTTTATAAAATATGTAAATGCTTCCCAAATTTATATTTTAGAACAGGTGTACATTTTACAGTCAGCAAACAGAAGTTTTTCATGGACAAAATGACACCTGTGCCATTTAGGAAGAAAAACATCCTATACAGAAGAAAGGAAATAACAAATACTTCAACCTTGTGTTATTTCTACTTCATCAAAAAGCATTAAGAATTAAAGTAGAGATTCACAGTACCACAGCCAGAATAAAGGACTGAAAGATGATTATTCTAAAGGTCACATTACCTTAACAAAGTGCCACTTTCTGACAGTGTGACACTGATATAAAAGTAATACACTCCATTTACCTGAAACTGCTCTATGAGAGCTATGCCCTCTGCACTCTAAACAAAGGAATCAGTGATTTTTTTCAAAGGTCACCCAGGGAGTGTTTTATCCCTCAGCTACTGAGGAGAGCGGCTCTGGTGCTGGCAGGACAGGCAGAGAAGGGCTCCAGTGGTGCATGGTGGGAATACCCCAAATGAGGAAACTCGGAGGAGGCTGAGAGGGCCCCCAGGAGCCCCCAGCTCACCCAACAGCAGCAGACAGGACTTGGGCAGGGCCAGGAGCAAAACTGGCCAAACCACCCTCACCTATAAGAGAAGCCCTGAGGGAGCGCTAATGGCATGGCTGGGCATCAAAACCGTTTCCAACCTGAAAAAAACCCACTGTCATAGGAGACTCTCTCCTGAGGGGAGCAGATGGCCCCACATGCAGACTGGACCCACTTCTTAGGGAAGCCTGCAGCCTCCCTGGGCTTAAAGATGTGAAAAGAAATCTTCCTACCCTGGTATGGCCCTCAGATTATTATCCACTATTGATTGTTCAGGTAGTTGGTGATGACATTGCAACAAGTCCCAGGACAATCAAGTGAGATGTCAGGGCCTTGGGATGACTGGTTAAGGGATCAGGAGCACAAGCAGTGTTCTCCTCTGTCCTTCTGGTTGCAAGGAATGACGAGGGAAGAAACGAAAACCCAGCAGATCAATACCAGGCTCCAAGTCTAGTGTGACCAGCAGAATTGGGGTTTTTTTGATCATGAGTCAGTTTACACAACACCAGACCTGCTGGCGACAGGCAGGGTACACCTGTCTCAAAGGCAGAAAAGGCTCTTTCTGCAGGAGTTAGCACTGGAAGAGCTTTAAACTAGATTTGAAGGGGAAAGGATAAAACCAGGTTCACTAGAGATAAACCTGGGGCAGCACACCAGTGTTTGAGGGGCGGCGTGATAGTGAGGTCCTTCAGCCTGCCATCTCAGTGGAATCAGAGAATAGAGATCTATGTAGCAGCAAAGATATAAGATTATTGATGTGTTCAAAACCATGGAAGCACCTGAAATTTGACAGCTTTGCAAACTTGACAGCTTATTTCAGTACAGATTCAGAAAAAAAAAAAGGCCAAAAGACAAAGGACACTAAACATACTACCACTCCACACTCTGCCTATAGCTATAGCAACACTAAATCTTCTAATATTGCATCTTATGACAAATTAAGACTTCCTCATTTAGGTCCCAGAAACAGGAGTAAACGAGTCTTATGAGGAGCAGCTGAGAAAACTGGGGGTGTTCATCCTGGAGAAAAGGCAGCTGAGGGGAGATCTTCTCGCTCTCTACAACTACCTGAAAGGAGGTCGGAGCGAGGGGAGTGTCGTCTTTTCTCCAAAGTAACAAGTGACAGGATGAAACAGCCTCCAGTCCTGCCAGGGGAGGTTTAGGTTGGGTATCAGGAAAAATGTCTCCACTGAAAAGGTTGTCAAGCACTGGAACAGGCTGCCTGGGGAAGCTGTGGAGTCTCCACCCCTGGAGGGATTTAAGACATGTAGATGTGGCACTGAGGGACATGATTTAGTGGCAGACTCGGCAGTGCTAGGTTAACAGCTGGACACAATAATCTTGAAGGTCTTTTCCAATCTAAACAATTATATGATTGTATTTATAATCACGCATTTGCCAGTGGCAGTAGGTATCTAAGAAACATCTGAACTGGGCCCTGAAGAAAGTCTTAATTCCACCAAAACTGAAAAAAATCGCTCCCCAGACTGCACGTTTTCTGTGCCACAAGACAAATTCTTGATCTCTTGCTGGGCAGCAGGCTATGGTATTTCAGTTACAGGTCTGGAATCTGTTACTCTTTCCAGAACACGTTTATTTGAAGAAATGCTATCTACTTTTAGCAGGCACAACAGCAACAGCATCTGCTTTCCATGTGTTACTTATGTTATGTGCATTAAAAAAACGGACATAACGGTAGAAATGAAACGTCAGCTATGTCCCTGTCTGGTTCCAAATGTGAAACTCTTTATGTCAGCCTAAAGATAGGCTTGTTACATAAGATACACCCAATGCTAGTTCATGGGAACTGTTCCATAACAACAGACCATGACAGCCTATTACTTAATGTGCCACCGAGCTGATGTGACTCAGATAATAACGCACAGGGAAATTTAACGCTTCTCAGAACACACTATTCTTTCAAGAGTCCCTTTTCAAACCCTCATGGCAAAGTAGCTGGTCTGCCACTAAGAAGTGGACCTGTATTTAAAGGTTATTAAAAGGGCAAGAATCAAGAAAACAATAAAGATCAGCTCTGCAAAGCTCAATATTAAAAAAACCCAAAAAACAACACAGAACAATGTGCTGACATTTCTATTTAAGATGTGAAACTCTAACACTGAGATAAAAAAGATGAATAGAAATGCATTTAAAGAACTAGATGCATTTTTTGTGAATAAGATGCATTTTCAGCAGTCAATCAATATTCTGACCTTATCAAGCTTTTCGACTTCTCCAGATCTGTTAGAGCTGTTTAACACCAAACGAATCAGCCAACTGGAAAGCTGTGAAAGCTGAGCATCTCAAGGGAACTCAATTACTAATTTGCCAGGAAACCTTATTTTCATGAAAAGAGTTTATTAAAATGACACTCCCTTGAATATCTCCTCTCTATATGTTTACTGGGATATTTCTATCTGCATTTTAATGAAGATCATTGGGAAAGAGAGTCTCAACAGCTATTCAGAAATATTATTTTGGTGAAATGGTATTTATTGCAGCTGTATACAAAAAACCTAATACTGCCATAACATTGTGTTTGTATAACACAAACCACAGATTTTTCTTGCTGTTCAGTCTTAAACCAAAATTTTACCCGGCTACATTGATCCCTGCCCTTGTAAAATATGAAAACTGGGGGGGAGGGAAGAAAAGGGGAAGAAACAGATCTGACAGGGCAGGACTTACCTGCAAGATCTACTAAAGAGAAAACTGGTCTATGCCAGATATTGTATAGAACTCTGTCCCCTTCTCTCTTGACCTAAGCACAAGCCCATAAAGTTCAGCTGTTTTCTATGGAGCATCAGTTCCTGATACAATTCAAATCCAAACCCATCTCTTAGAATAACGATGAACCACTATATTGCAATCTGTAACCTCAGTCTGGCTCCTGACTCTTACTCCTTCACTTTCCTCTTCCACTCCCTTGTTACAGTCATTCAACTATACACAGACCACACAAGTATTTTGGGGGAAAAGGGAAAAAGCAAGAATAAGTATTTCCCCGTGTCCTTGGAAATATGTTCTCCCTCGGAAGGACCAGCTTCAGTTTCAAGGGCTACATACATATTTTGCATTGAGTTGTCACTCCATAAAACTGCAGACTGAAGTACCTAAATGCTACTGGAGGGATCAGCAGACAGAAAGGTCTACAGCTTTTCCCAAGGTAGACAACTTTGAGCACCTAAACCCCTTTTAAAAGGATTCTGACTACTTATATCATAAGCCTCTGCTTCAGTTTCATGTTTTTTCTTTTTCAAAACTGAGCTAGTAATACTTACCTATCATTAAAATGAGGACAAATTGATTAGCAGTTGTAAAGTACATAAATTTGAGATAATCAAATAGAACAGAGTACATAAATCCAAAAAGTACGTAGACTTCACAGATGAGATACTGATAATATAAATGTATTCTTCTTTAATAAGTAATACTAATATTGGGTTTTTGCCAAATCAAGAGGGTATTATTTTTTTCTAGAAAACTTTTACACCTTATTACTGCAATCACTTTTTTAATTTCATGCTTCCCTAACTTTATTACTGTTAATTTTACTCACTTAATTCTGGCTATTTTCTACCATTTACTGGGAAAATAGGCAGAACTTCACAGTTTTCTGATAAATAAAAGTTAAATGGCTTTGTAAAGAAGGACATCTATCTGTACAGTATGCTTCTTTCCACTACTGGAAGCCCTCTGACACCCTATGATGTTCTTTACCTATTTAAGTAATTCACAATAAAAATCCTGCAGCCTCAGAGCAGAGGCCAAGGCAGAGCGAAAGCAGCAGCGCATGACCGAAGATGCCTAAAAGCTGCGCCCCAAGGAACAGTCCCACCCACTTCAACGAATTTTTGGATCACATCTGGTAAATCTTCAGTTTGTTTATGCTCTTGCTTAAAAGTCTTTTGTCACTGCTGATTGAAATGCAAGCAATAATTAACATCAGCCATAGCTGATGAACATCTTGCATTTAATTATCTTAAGAAAAATATTTCTTCCATAACAAGAATCATTTTCATAATATAATTATTTCCCCTCAGTAACAGTTCTTAAGAGAGAGAAATGATTAATTTGGAATTATTTGAATACTCGCATGATTTTGCAGTCAACTAATTTTTACATCTAGTAAATGTGTCAACTAGTCAACTAGTTTTTACATCTAGTATATGTGAATTCTATTGTGTTTGTGTTTACGTTTAGTGCTTTCCTTTCCCAAGCAAGCCAAATGCTTTAAGATGTACATTAAAATCTACAACTCTATTCTTAAAGGCATTATATTAGGAAGAATGATGTATCACACTACTACATTTTTAGACAGCCAGGTTACAACTAAACAAATAATGTTGGAGTCGTGCTTTAGAAGAAAGAAACAAAGAAAAGCCCATGTCAGCCAAATATATAGCACTCCTAAATGAAAGTCAAAGATGAATGTATTTATGTAAAAGTCTCAATGCCCTTTCCCTTTACTTTTCCTTAGTACTTGCAAAGTGAGGGTACAGAAGAGCTGTAAATCAGTACAATTTCAATAGCCTAATGTAGACAGCTTTCTCATGTTTTATGCCTAATGGTGGACTATACAATGAAAGCCTAATATCTATAACTGAAAAGATATTTATATTCATAATGTAAAAGAACTGCAGAATGAGTCTTTAGTATATTGTAGCTTTCAGTCATCTTGGCTTTAACTCCTGAACTAGCGCTGGATTATTACAAGAAAAAAAGCTGTATTTCCCTCTTTCATTCTGTATTAGCATGACAGTGGAAATAATACATTAAGGAACTTGAAAAGTGTTACTACAGTGCAAGTCCTTATGGGTGGATTGTGGTTTATATGTTAATCTTTCCAGTATTTGCAACTAATAGTAATTTCTAAGCTTCTCCAATTAAACCATTTCTCTAAAACAGCCAAAATCACTGTTCAATATTATCTTGCATTGATTACCAGTTCTAATTATGAATGACACTCCCCACAAGCAAGACAGAAGTTTCAAACTAAATAGGTGTAAGATATCTTTCCAGTTTCATTTGTTCTTACATAATGAAATGGACGTTAAATGCTGTAATCACAGCTCTCTGAGGTTGCACATCCAGGTTATGTTTGTCGTATGTTGCTTCCTTCAGAAATAAACACATTAAAAAATATTTTAAAAGGCAACTGTTAAAAAAACCTTGAAGAATATTTTAAGGTTGGTTTCCTTGAAACAGACAATCCCTTAAAAACATGATGACTTTGTGACGCTTTTGTTGTGGCTAAAAATGCACCTTTGCGAAAAGCACCCTGGCTCACTAATGCCATCCACTGGAGCTGATTATTTAGCTTTAGCATTGCTTTGAGTTCTTACAATATTCAAAAAGCTCAGCCATGTGAGTCAGCATATTATCATGAATCTCCTTGGAGCAACACAGCTGAATTTTTCACAACCCTTTAAAACACTGTTTCACCGAGTGGAAAAGTAAACCCAGTTGTGTTCAGTTTGTGTTCACACAGATGCTTCAAACTTTTCAGCTCTTTCTTCTCCCTTTTTTATTAAAATCACGTACTGCTTTCAGTAACACACGAAAAATACTTTATGGACTAAACCACCACAATCCCAACCAATGTAAGAGATTAAAGGAACTGTCTCTCTGACCTGGGCCAGCTGACAGCCTTCTGCCCAGAGGCTGCACCTCCCGGCCAGCAACAGCCGCAACCCTCAATCATCCTGAAGCATGGTGTGCTGCCTTTCATTCCTGCATCCTATGATGTCATTTTACCATTTGACATTATTATACAATTCCATTGCCAGAAGACAAGTGAAGTTTCAAACATTCTTCCCCCTCTCACCTTGTCTTCATACCACATAAATACATGCATCCTCTCAGAACTGAAACATGCCAAGTATAGCTGGCTAATTGATGGTGATATTTTAATTTGCTGTAAATGAAAGAAATGAATGCACAGACAGCATTACCTAAACCTAACAACTGTGACAGAATGTGAAGGACCCTGTGTCCCTAAAGGCACACCACTGCATCAGAGACAAGCACAGCAACAAACATCTTATTAAACAACAAGTGCAGAAAAGCAAAAGGCAGAAGCCTCCAGGGCCATGTTAATTATCTCGGGGTCGAAGTAGCTCAGAAGGCTGTCTTGCAGACTCCAAGGCAGTCAGATGGCAGTGCCAAAACACTGAAGTCCCCAAGGTCCTGCAGTTATACCACCGTCATATTTCAAATGACAGGTAATAGTTACGAACATGCCGACACTAACCTCCTCAATTATATTCAATGTCAAGGTTTTCGTGCTGAAGGAACTGCTAATTTTCAACACACACACTTGCTGACAAAAGGTACTTTATCAAAGAAGGGAGTTTAGGGTATCCATTGCAAGACACTGAAGATCTTTTTTGACACTCACAGTGGGAATAACGTCCTTCATGCAAGCTCTCAAATGATGAAATAAATATTGCCCTTAGTCAAGTATAAAAAAAAATCACAATATCCTATATTTGCTTTGCTGACAGACAGTGCCTTTGCACGGAAACCTCACTCTTCTATTAACTGCAGCACGGACTAGCAAATAGTCTCTCGGTGTTTATTTGAACTTCCTCTAAAGAAAGAGGCACAAGCGGGTGTGGGCTACTGCAATGCCTCAGGTGCTCCAAGAAGCAAGACTAAAAATACAGAGTGCCTTCCTCCAGCCCCCCAGGAGCAGCCATGCATGCCATGGAGCAATTTAAGTGCAATTACCAAGAAAAAAGCAAGCGTTGACTTTAAGGAGAAAACCGTTTGAAAATGCAGACATGATTCCTTGTTTATTCTCATATTCACTCTTCACAGAATTTAACTGAAAATACAATTAAATGAACTTGATTCAGCAGTTGGTATAGAAAAGAGATTAGGTGGCACAGATATGGCTACGGGTGAAGGCACATGGTCTCATTAGAGCTTTCTATCCATTCAGACTGCTTCTCCCACTTGCAGTCATTAACATGAACTGAGGACAGATTCTGCTGTGAGTTGCACCAATTTAAATCCAGAGCAACTCTTATCTGGCCTTCAATTTGCATTAATGGTCAGAGGTGGCACTGAGATGAAGCACAAGTAAGGCAGACACCATGCTCAAAAGAAGTAGTGTTACATGAGCAGAGAGGCTCTGAATTTAAAGGGACACAGTGCAATGTAAAAGAGCACTTGTTTGAAATGTAAAAAACCTGCTAACATTAAAAATAGAATTTAAAAACTTTTTAAAAAGTATTTTAGTCATTCAGTATAATTATTTTTTTAAGGTTGTTTACAAGTAGCTTCCATGTTTCTGTATAATCTTGTGAACATTTACAATGCAGTAACACAAACATCTGAAAAATGCTGTATCACAACAGAACATGCCTGGATAGCATTTCACATTTTAGCAGTTACTTGTTCAAATGCTCAGATTAGAAAAGTATTGGACCTCTCCTAGTTTCCCTTCTTTACACTGGAAAAAAAAAAACAAAAAACCACAGGCAAATGTTCTTTATTAGTATGTAGTAGGAACATCAGCAATCCCATTTGTAATTGACGTAAATAAGAACTGTGGTTATACAAGTTAAGTGCCACAGGCTAGTCTGACCATCTTATATTCATACAGCAATTTCTGCACAGCTTTAGGAGGAAAGCCATTATGTTCCTGCATCTCATGAGCCAAGAATCCCTTTATAATGATGCCTTTATCTCCCATGTTTCCACCGAACTAGCAAACAGAACATGCTGAGGTACCGAAATCGCAGAAGAGCTCATTAGTCCCCCACTTTAATAATTGGAAGTGAAAGGGTTAAATAAAGCACACCAAAACACGAGATTTATACACCTGCATGTGGCTTTCTGACTCTATACAGATGATGACATTTTCCAATTGATCTGACTGATCCTCTTCAAAAGAGTTGCTGGAGTAACAAACCAATATCCACTTTAATGAAAGGGAATATTTCAGCAACAAGGGTAGCAATTTTTGGCAGTATGTCTACAGATCCAGAGCTTGAAATTTTTGCTGATCCAGGAGATGGATTTTCTAAAGCACTATGCTCTTGCGAAAAATCAAACCAAACCAACAATAACAAAAAACCCCAAAACAAACAAACAAACAAACAAAAACAACAAATAAAACAGACCAAAAACATACCCAACAGACAGGCAAACACAAAACCTTCACAAAACAAAAATATCCTCCCACTCAAAGTTCCAGGTCATCCCTGTGACTAGTCCAAGAAGAAATTCAAGGGTCTGAGGTTTCACGAGGAAATTACATGCTCAAACTAATAACATTCAGAATTCACACAGACTCTTGAGATGTCTGAGATCATTTAATGTCTGACTACTCAATCCTTTTCCACAATTTTATTCAGAATATAAAAATTGTGCAAATGTTTTCTACGAACAACACTGGCTTCTAAAGTCAAAATGTATAAACTTGTATTAATAACCTGACCTGCTTTCTCTGCTGACATTGAGGAACAGAACTGCTTACGCCTTCTACCTACACATACCACCACATCGTTACTTTCCTCCACGCCACAAAAATGGTCCAAGTAGCTCACACAAATGAGTTAGACAAATTGAGTTCAGACACAAAAAACCCCACAATATATCTTTTCCGTCTGTCATTTTGTTATTAAAATAATAGTCCATTGTCTTAATGTGACATGAATTGAGAAGACATCTTCACATATAAAATTAGAGGTACAACAGTACTACAGAGTTTTTCATATCTTTAAAAAGATAGCTATGCTTTAAAAGGAAACGAGAAAAAATATTTTCCTTCAATCTTTTTGCTCTTAATAAGCCAGGGCATGTTCAAGTCAGTGGTAGCTTTTTTGTTGTTGTTTTTCTTGTGTTTTTTTTAATATGGAAGCGGAGTAGCTAAGACTATTTAATAAGTACTGAGAAAGTAAAGGTTACTTTGGCTTAGGGGAATTCAAATAAGTATCTTTTCTCATTTAAAATCTGATTTTATAACACTGCAAAATATTGAGGTCATTAATGGAAGTCCAATAATTCCCATGAACTCTGGCAAAGAACAAAAGTATCAAATTTAAAAAAAATACATTTTTGATAGTTTAATACAACTTTCATGCTTTTTATATTACCAAATACATATTATATTACAAATCTAAAACAGCTACATATCTATCTCTAGAGAGGGACTATAAGTTGAGCATTTTAAATAGTAGAACTTTCTCAGCCATCGCTTCATGTACACCTACTACATACATCTCAGCAAAATACATATGCATGTGTTACTACAACAGGTAATTTTACACACTGGCAGACATTCACACTTATTTTTTTCCTGTATGCAAATGTGTTTCAGTTTATGGGTGAAAACTAGTTTTTTTCAGTGTACACTACAATTTCTAACTTTGAACCGATTATTCATAGTATTTTACTAATCCGTCTTTTTCAGGAGAATGGGACTCAATGGACAGAACTTAAGGCAGTCAAGAGTTCAAGAATAAGCATAGGAAAAAATACCGTTTCTCTTTGTTCCCACTGCAGTACTACTCAATGCCTCCCACTGAAACCACGGCTTGTTTTAGGTACCATAAGGAAATTTAACAACAGCAGAGATGTAGGAACATCTTTATCCTTCATTTTTAAAATGCAAGTAGTCTACAGCTACAAAAGCTTTGGTGAAATGAAAGCACTGAACCTCACAGTAAAATCTGAAAAGCAGCTTAGTGTTTTCTGAGGAGTGCTACTGCTGTCTCTAGGGCTTAGCAGGGAGCTACAGCACCAAGGTTATGGCTTATAAATCCATAGCACAATGCTAAATCATGTTTTAAGTGACCATATACTGTGCTACTGAATAGCTGAGCCAGCACATACAGATAGATAAAGCTGTTTCACACAGTACAGACAGACCCAGAGCAATTAACAGGTTTTTAGCATGTAAAGCGAGGATCCTTAAGAGCCTGGATATGGAAAGGTACAGACAATTGTGCTTACGCAACCTGAACTTTCTTAGGCACCAGAAAGACTTGCTAAATCTGCCATTGTTTACTCAGTATTTCTTAGCGTTCCCCAAGCAGATGACTTACCACTTCAAAAACATTTGACAAGAGACACAAATCTAGATTACCCTGTGAAGACCTGGCCCAAAGATTTAATAAAAGACCAACTTAGACATGGCCCAAAGAATCAATAAAAAATGCAACTTCCTTAAGACTAAAATAAAAGCTGTCAAATCAAAATTGCATTCCCAAATAACGTTTCTCCACATGTGATGTGACTTAAGACATATTCAGCTCTTGTACCAGTAACAACGCTGCTGAAGAGAAGCCTTGGAAAGACAGATGTGTTTCACTCACATTGCAGCTGTGGGTCAGCAGCCCAAGCTGTCCGACAGCTCTGCACCACACTAAATCCTTTCAAGGCTATTGGTACAGAAAGTGCAAAAGCAGTTTTCTAGAACATGTATTAAATTTTTCTGAAGAAGCCAACAGCAGATGTTCAAAGAAAGAGTCTAGAAACTTGAATATTCCTAATGCTGTAAGATGTTTTTTTGAACTATTCAGTTTCCACAAAAGAAAACAAACCACCCTAAGAAACAAAATTGTGGATTTTATTTTTCTCTGAGTATTGTTACAGAACTCAAATGACATTTAAAAAATTATAAATGTAAACAGATTTTTATTTTCCTTGACCTACTCAAGCAAAAAACCCAGCCTCAAAATTCAGTGGTGTGTGGCTCAATGTAAAACCGAGTCCCTGAGCCAAATAACCTTATTTAATGCCATAGCAATAAACAGTTAAGTATATGTACAAATACCATCTTCTCTCACCTCAACTCAGACATGTCCACATGGACTTAGATAGTCAAATTTATAACTTGGGCTGCATTGTTTGGTCATTTTTTTCCAATTACTATAATCATGACTCAATTAGCTTCCTCTGAGCATTGGCAGGTGCACATTCAATGTCCCATGATATTTAAAGGATTGATATCTGCCCAGCTCTTCTTTCCTCCACAAATTGTCTGAGCTCTGAAAACAAACCACATCATATCTGCAAGATGATGCATAGGAAAGCTATTCCAAAATAGGCTGTTTCCCTCTGCCGGAGCACTGTACGGAGAAGGGAAGCTCCCAGATTTCCAATTCCTGCCAGGCAGTGATTTGGGTTATTGATTTCAGATCACACAAGCACTATGGTCACCTTTGTAAGAATTGTTATTACATGTGTATAAATTGTATAAATACATATCAGAAATGTATAGGTCTGTGTACATACATAGATACATTAAAAAAAAAACACAAACCCACAAACCAAAAAACCCACAAAAGCCAAACACACTACAACAAGACAACAACATTTTATATACACTTCCAAATGTAAAGTAAGCCAGATGTTGCATCATCAGACTTCAGTGCATTAGACTCTGCCTACCCAGGACCTGTTAGTGAGACTCCCAATGTTTGTGTGCCTGAGAAGGCCACAATTTAATTCTTCAGCACTTTTACGTGCCTATTACTAAAGTTCAGCACCACTCAGGTGATAAAACTTGAAATGACTGTTTTCTCATAAGGTAATGGACTTAAATATTATTTAGGCAGAAACAGATTCTTTCCTCCACAAATGTGATAGAAATAATCTGCGAGTACTTTCATTTAGAACCACTTATGATGTAAAATTATTTCAGACTGTGGCTTCACTCTAGCATAGTATAAAAATTTATATTAAAGCTGACTCTGAAATATTTGCAGGCTGTAATATCATTCCAGTAGTGAATTTTATGAAATCAAACCCACTGCAAAACAGACTGTTAGCTGATTATTCACGTAAGTAGCAAGCCATGGAAAAGTATTGTTAATACCTTACAGCCAGAGCTGTAGAAAATACAGCAGATGAAAAAGGATACCCTGCATGCAAACAGCTTCACCTTTCCTTACTAAGAAGTCATAAAGAAATTCTCCGTGTTTTACAGAGTTTTCCCTCATAAATATGCCCCCTTTTCCAGAAAAAAGAATTGGTCCTTTTATGGCAAGCCTGGACACAGTTTAACAGTTAGTAAATGAGGCTAGTTTAACAATTGCTCTTAAATATTTACCATACAGCCACTTAAGTGTATATCTAAACATCTAATAGGCAAAAAACTATTCAAGTATCAAAACTGACAGTTTAACTCTTTCACAAACTCAATAACATCACTTTCTAGTTAATAAAGGCAACCTCAAAAATAATATGCCTCTCAATCTCCAGAGTGTTTCACACTTAACATGCCCTCAAGTCATCACATACTTTTGCCATTCAGAAAATTCTAACAAAGTGGCTTTTAACTGCCGCAATGGAAACACCCTGTGGTCTGACCTGCGCAGAAGACAGGAGGTGCTCCCTAAGGACGTCACAGGACAGAAATTTATATAGTTGGATCAGGCCCAAATAAGTTAATTTGCATTGACACTTAGTAAATTATCTGGAATATGCCAAGGAAGGTGGGCAGTGCTATGGTAGTGTTCTGCAGGAAACAGAAGCGAGCAAAACCTACCAAGGACATTTCCTTAGCATCTGTCTCTTCAGCACATACAGGAACGGTGGAAAATGGGATTCTGCAAAGGGCTTCTGTTGGCTTGGTTGCTGGTTTGCTCTGGATTGTTTTTTATAAAGAAGCAAAGGAAATATTCAGTAGATTACTACTTTGTGACAACAGAGCTGAGGAGGCTCGAGGAGCACGTTACGAAGGGATTCCTGCAGGGACCACAGGAGCCCCAGAGCCAGGGAGTGGCAGGCTGAGGGACAGGGTGACAGTCTCAGCAAGCTGGAGCACAGCTAATGGAAAAGACAGCACAGACAGCATAAGCACCCAGCAGGACGTGCAACAAGCAACATGGTGTGAACACGGGCAGCTCCTAGCAGATCTACCTACCAGGAATCAAGATCTACCTTGCAGGTCAGCAGCCCCAAGCTGTTTGTGGAGAGGCCCCCTCCCAGCGCCTGGAAAAGGTAGGACGGGCCACAGAGCAACAAGAATATTTTAGCCCATTACATGGGCTCCAAGCTGCAAGAAAGGATGTTATCTGTAGAAGAAAAGAGTTGGTAGCTACCTCAAGTAGTCCTTCAAAGCCACAGTGTGCTCTTCAGGGCTGACAGTCTTGCTCACATGCAAATACCCCAAAATGAGACATTACCATGTTTCCTTTCATTCCTCTTGCTTGTAAAATTAAGTCTATTGAACTGGTTGTTTGGGATATGACAGATGACCTCTCTGAGGACATAGCCATTACAGTTTATTCTCCCTGGTTTCTAGGAAAACACTTGATTGGTGGAGGATTCACACTTTTTATATATATATATAATTTCTTTAGTTAGTAATTGACTCCTTGCTGTCAACTGGTGCCTGCAGAAGAGTTAGATTTGTAAGAACAGCAAGACATGTTCAAGCATGTGACAAGGACAGCATACTGACAGGGGCTGGGAGATACGAGTCTTTTATGAGTGCCAGAATTATGTTCCAGTAGAGAACTTAAACTTTTATATCTTCTAGCAATTTCTCAAAAGGAGTAATACTTACATAAATGAAACAGCTGCCCACACAAAAATTAAGGCAGCAATTGCCAGCACATTTTACTTCATCTATAAAGGCACGCAAGGTAGCAAAAAGTTCTCTGCATATATTTCTCAGGGAAATAAACTCAGCCAGAAAGCAGCTTTCTGACTTCTGAAGACACTTACTGTTCACAGACAGCAAACATCAGGCTTTACAGCTTTCTGAGGAGGCTACACGTCACATCCCTGGAAGCCAACACAGTGTCAAACAAGTGATCCTGTGGGTTTCCTGGGGGAGTGCAAGAAGACAACAACAAAAATCCACTAACCAGGAGCACTGGATTTTGACAGAGACAGCACAGCTTCCTCCCACTAGTGACGCTGATGGATGTTTTCTGCACCAAAACTGACAGTGACAAAAGAGGCTTTAACGTGAAGGAGCCTTTCCAGTGCCTCTTCATGCATCTGGGAAGGCTGGTACAAACTGACAAGCAAGTCATATATTATGAATGATTGACATGCCTAAACGAAGAACAGAGGTGGGGTGTCTTCAAAGACCAACCATGACCCACTGCTGGTAGGATCCTTTTTTTAACACTTGTTGCAGTGACTGGTTTTGCTGCATGTGGCTGAGAGGACAACTGTTTCTTTGCCTGGGGGTCTTCACTGCTGGCACCAACCCAACCCTGCCCTTGCTCCCCAGCCCAAAGAAACCAAAACCAGTTGTGCTGGGATCCCTGAGGCAATCAACAGACTTACTTTATCTGGGATGTTGCTCACTACATACACCAGTACCATGGAACAGAAAAACAAGTCAGGAAAAGATAAACTATGTGAAAGCCGAGTCAGAACACAGAAAGCAACAAATTGTAGGGGACTTGTTATCTTTCTCATGCCTTATTTGCATTACTGCCTGGAACCTGGAAAATGCATTCTTGTCATTTCCAGTGCCTTTTCTCCATCTTTTCAGCAATGCTTTGGTTTGTATTATTTGGGGAAAACATACAAACAAGAGATGAGGGAAAACTGGTCGATAGCTTTTACATTCCTTTCAGTTCTGAGCGATGGTCCAATGTTGTTTGAGAAGTCATGTGCTAATAGAACCCTAATCCCTAATGTGGCACAGACAGCACCATCCCACAGCTAACTTGCCAGTAGGAACTCAGGTTTTCCACACAACATTTCAGTTCTATCTAGTGGTACAGCCAACTTATTGCAGTCAGCCCAATATGGCCAAGTAACTTGAATTTCTTAGGAGAAGAGCCATAGTAAGGATGTGCATTTTGGGCAAGATTAGCATCTGCTGCAGATAAGAGTCAGATTTAAACTTGCTAAGGATCTAGCCCATCAAGGAATAGAATAAATTTAATATTCAATTATGGAAACGAGAACTTAATTTTAGTACAGATGAGGATCATGACGTAAAACACAGCATCCTACAATCTATCACGGTTAGCAAGATTTTAATGGATCATTAGAAATGCTTATGGAACCTATGAGTTTCTGGGCACTACTTCGGGATCAGTAATAAAAGAAATCATTCTCTAGTTACCTCCTAAAGCAACTTAGCATACCATATACAATGAAGAATTATAGTCTGCTTGAGAAAAGACACTTAACTCCTTACAATGCAGCAATAAAAGATGCCTGATCAGAGATGAAATTTGAAAGCTTTGAATTTGATGGGCTTTAAAATATAATACTTTACATAGGGGTATTCTCATACTCTTTTTTTTATCTGTTCAAAATGATTGTTTTTCTACAGACTTTCTAGTATGAGTATACAAGCAGGAAGATGCCAGTACTTCTTTTCAGTTATGTCAAATTTTATTTACTTATTACACTGCAGAACCCTGGATAAAAATACAGTATAAATCACTAGCTCTCTCTGCACCTTAAGAATTTAAGTATGTCCAGAATCAGACATCAGGGTGACTGCTCATGAAGAAATCTTTTTGGAGTCAACCTGCATTCCCTACAGTCACTTGTATCCACACACATCCTATGCAGAGGAGCTGTGCTTCCTACTCTGGTGCTTTAATCCCTCTTCATATTTACTATGCTCAGAAGAATTTTAATAAATATTCCATGTGGTATCCACAAAGCAAATAAAAATGATTAACTAACAGTCAGCACTATGTGCCTCTAAAGCAGCATGCACTCTTCTTTCATGCAGGATCATCAAGTTCAATACCATGATAAAGGTTAAGTTTATTAAGCATTAGAGAGATCTGAGTTCTCATCACCCAACCCCTCCTTTTTTCCCTTTTTTTGTCGTTTTGTTGAGAAAGTGTAATAAAAGGAGGTGCACAGCTAAATGGTGACCTTTAGAAGTACTGTGCCCTCCTATGGGAGGAAATGCATTGTGTTTGTTTGACAGATTTTATGATTAATTAGATTGATATTTTTTGGTATATGAGAACAATTAAATAATTTGTTTCCCTTTAAAGAAAGTCTGTAATAAATGCAATCCACAGATGAGTAACGGCACTACTTTATCATAGCAATATACTTTTTTTGGAGATAGATTTTTAAACATAAAAACACACATCCATTTAGGTAAGCAATCTGAAAGCATTATGTAGCACAGTTTTTTCAGACAGGAAGTCCTTCATGGATTTAAATCACCAAGCCAGATGCATAATAAAGGTCTCCTATTTAACAGGATGACAGATGTCATCAACAGAAAGCCTTGGCATTATAGCAAGCTAGCACATCTCAGTTCGGGATTATTGCCTGAACACAATTTTAACTGTAATGCAACTTCCACACAAACAAAAAAGCAGTTAGTTCGTAAAAAACAGACATTGTTAAAAATGCTTGTATTGCTTAGTTTTCACTTGTGCTAGTATCCATGTATATAGGCATAATAATCTTTCACTAATCTGACCTTCAGAAATCACACGTTAGCACACAAGTATGTACAGTATACTGCAAACAGTAATGAAGATATTTCGGCAGTATAGTTAGACCTCAGACACATGATAAAGATGTCACAGATTAATATATTACCTACAACAACTGAGCCACGGTAACACTCCAGTCACCTCGTCTAAGCCCATAAAATGCAAGGTGATGAAGTAACGTGCGTTAGCGAAGCCCTCTTTCTCCTCACGTTAAACCAAGCCAAATAACTGCATTTGTGCAAACGTGGCCAGTTGCTGTGTCTCTGCTAGCCCACAGTAACTGAATGGGTCTTGGTACGTTGATCATGTATATGACCTGTAAGATTCACTGCTGCTATCTCAAGGATTGCCCCACACATACCCTAAAATAAATAAGAGATGAATCGTACAGTAAGTACCTTCCTCCTACGGTACCAAGTGTCCTGCATAGACCTCAGCCAGTCCTTCAAGAGACTACCTCAGGACTTACTTGCCTACTAGCTAACTTAGCAGTGACACTCCAGCTCTCACCACATCTGTTGCAAAGCTCTTGCAATACTGGACCTCTTCATTTTTATGCCTTCGTGGCAATACTTCAGCCTACAAAAAATGCCCTAGAACGGGCTCGTAACTGAATATAAATTACGTCTTCGAGGGTTGACACGCCACCGTAGTTAGATGATACAGCTTCTAATACCCCAGCAGATGCTGCTTTTCTCAACAAATCAGCAAGTCTTGTAACGACCACAGGAAGCTCAGCCCAGATGCACACAAGCATGTAGCTGCTGAATTGGGACTGGGAGTGGGGAGTTTAAACAGAAATTCAAAACTTGCCTGCCTCGGAGAATCTGGCCTCAATGGAGGCAGGTTATTGCTCACTAATTGCAAGCTGGGAAAAGGGACCGACCAGCCAGCCTGACACCCCTGTCCTGACAGAATGAGAAGAGAGAACCACATTAAATACAGAGATTTAACTGTACATTAGGCAACATTTGATCTTTCTGGAAGCGGGAAATACAAATTCAGTTTGATGAGCTTTATCAGACACCACACGTCTCCTGAGACTTCTGTAGAAAAGGTCACTATAAACTTTTGCTGGACTCTGTTAGGGCTCCTGTAACAGACTCACTGGACAGGTTTGGGAAGGACAGTGTTGATATTTGTGAGCCAAGAGTTCCCATTTTGGTGTTGCACAATGAAGGAGGCAATAAAAGATTTTTAGTACAGAGACTGACTAATTTGTTGTTGCTTTTGGCAGCCAGAAACATTTTTCTATTAATCAGAAATCAAATCTTTATTAAACGAGTGTCCTTCCTATCAAGTAAGTCCTTGATTCAATGGGCAGGAGTGATTCTCAACCCCAGCCCCAAACAATGAAACAAAACCCTAAAACTACTTCTTTTAACAGCACAATGAATATCGAAGTAGTTGTACAACACACAAAAGCATCAACAGAACAGAGAGACTCCCCAGGTGATTCCTTTAGCCATGCTTTACAGAAATCAGTGGGAAAGGGACAGGGGGAAAAGCCAACCTGAGTTCAAGTTCAAATGATTTGAATGCCCAGACCTGAATCCTGTCAGGAGAGGAAAGCAACCATACATGATTTGAGGTTTTTTGCTCATCTTTAAGGGAACACCTCCAAGACCACAGTTGCTCTGTCTTTCCTGCTTGACCCTATAAACCAGCTGGGAGAGATGCTCTTGTTCTGTGAAATTCTGCTCCAACCAGGCTTCTGAGTGCTGGGATCTCACTTCCCTGCCAATATGACAGGAGAAGGAGGACACGTCGTAAATGAGAAGCATGCTTGCATCAGGTAGAAAGGAGAAAAATTATATTGATGACTTTTACACTAGAATTACACTGACATTATTTTACCCTTCTCATAACTGCAAATGAGGGGTAAGATTAATTTTACAGCAGCAGATTTTCCCCATGACTTCAACAGAATTAGATTAAATTAATGTTTTAGTTGTGCTTAATCTAAATTTCTGTCTTCTAAATTGTAGGCAAATGGTTTCTAATCACTATTTCTGTACCATCTGATGTTAAAGGTTCATCAATTTTGTTTCCACCAATATGATTAAACTCTTATTCAGGCAAGAAAACATTGTTAGTAAGCAAATCAATTTCTTTTAAAACTCTCTCATGTACTAGCAGTTAACAGCTTCTTCAACCAAAACAGTAAAAATACACTGGTCTTGGACTTGTTTTCCAGCTATATGCTGAGCTGTGAGTGTGCAATGTTTCTCCCCTCTAAGTCTGCCTGTCCCAGACTAGCAGCATGCAGGACATAAATTTGAATTTCCCTCTATACAACTGTTTAAAAGGAAAGATCTGTTAAAACCATAAACTGCCAAATAGTGTGATTTTAACTTATTTAATGAAAGACAGAACAAATAGCTACTTTATAAAATCTTACTCCAATTAATACCAAGAATAAAACACCCTGTGCTATTATCAAAAAGTCATAAAACATCTGGGTTTAACAATCATCTGGCTGAAGAACACTATACATAACAGAAATAAAATTCCTTACTGCCATTCATCATCTTTGATCATTAAAGTGATACTGTGCTCACACATTAATTACAGATACTAGAGAAGTAAATTGTATCACGACACCCTGAAAGGCTGGCACACCAACTGTTGGAAGAGCATAAAACCATTAAATATCCTTTCCCTGCCAGAAGCATGATTTCACAACAGAACACATTGTCAGTCATTTACCTTCAGCTACACTTGTAAAATATATCTCCCCATAAGCACTTTATGCATTATAATTCTGTCTAATAGATGAAGAAGACTTTTCTGGGTGGGGCAGGGGGAACGAAGGGGTTCCTGCTTTCAAACTAACAAGTAAATAACCTGCCAGCAGCACAATGAAGAGTGAACTCCGCCATTCTGAGATTATTTGTTTTGTTGTACAGGTACGATAAACATCCTGGAGAACAAAAATGGTCTGTCACATTAATACAGCTACTTAATGTAGGGTAAGTGCACAGTGCAAACATCAGCATTTTAATATGATGACTGGGCTCAAGCACCACCATAGATACTGAGGCACTACTATTGCACAAGCTCTGTCAGAAGAAGTCTTTTTTTGGAAAAGCCAACCACTACACAGTTAGGTAGCTGGCTCCATTGAGTCGAGTCCCGAGTAGGAAGGAGAGAGGAACGTGTCTCTCCAGCCAGTACCTTCGCCAAGCGTCTCTTCTGCAGCCCTGAAAGGGCAAGGGCAAGGGTTCCGTGTTGCTCCGTGCTGCCCTGGGCAAGGACTGTCACCCCTGTGCCTTGCACAAACACTTGTAAAGAAAAGGGCATTTAGTCAAGAAATAACAAACCACCTGTTCCTACTTAGCAACAGTTTTCCTCCTACGTGAAGCATTAATAACATATTTTTATCTACTTTCAAAACCATGCCTTTATGATAAAGTGTTTAATTCTTTAGAAAAATAAAGTCTGCCTCTAGCAAGGACTTCTGTAGCATACCAGCAGATGTTGGGTTTTGACAGCTGACTGGTCATAAACAAAGGTTTGAACAAAAGATAAAATACTTGTGTGGGCTACCATTTCTGCCAAGAATTTCAATGAAAAGTGAGGAACAAAGAAGAAAGAAGATAAAAATATCATAGACCTAAACCCAAAGTCATCGCAGACAACACTAGCCTGGAAGAAAGGACAAATTAACAAAATACATCTCTAGGCATAATTAACAGCTGTGTATGAAACAAACCAGATTTCAGAGGAAATCCTCCTTCTGTAGAGGTTTAAGGGTGACAATAAGGCTTAAATTGTCACAAGTGTTTGATTAGTACGTTACAGATGGAATTTCAAACTGGCAGGTTAATGATCATGAACTCCCCAGGGTATCAGGCTCCCATTAATGCATCTCCTCCTTTCCCTGGATCAATCCACTTATATTCATACTTTCCCACCACCTGACAAAACACATTTGCTGGTAAAAAACCCAGCTTTTCCTGGAAAAAGATTAAATATTTATGCCATTCCATTATTGATGTAAACACTTCTACATAATTTTCTAGATATAGATCAGTACCTTCACTGCAAAACTTAATCATGCACTGTTCCCTGAAAACTGCTTAAAAGTATGTTTTAGAAACTGTTCACAGAAGGTAATGAAACATACTTAAAGTCACATAAAACTTATAATCATTGTTCCAGCCATTTTAATACTGAAAAACATTTGTGCTCAGAAGTTGAACAGCCTTCGCTAAGACTACATATGCCCTTCCAATACCTAATTAGCTGATAATACTCTGGGTGCCTGCAATGCACAATTCAAATGCCTTGCTTACCAATGTGTTTAGTATTCTGAAAATAAGTCTTCGTACCAATTAAATCCCTTGTTATTATGAAAATGCTTCCATACTGTTGTAATAACACAGGATAACATAGTCAATGCTACTAATCATAAGGCTATTCTTCGAATAATTGCAGGATTTATGAGTAATCATTGCTAAGGATACGCTACTATTCAGTACAGAGTACACAAAATCTAATAATACATTTCAAATAAATCTGATTAATGTTACAGTATCCTTTAAGTGAGGCATGTACATAAAAAACCTTCCCAAACCACTGGGAAGCAGTATTTTACAGTGCAGTAATTTACTGTAGCAATTTTGGAGTAATTTACAGACACATTAATTTACAAGGGTATACAGACAACAAAAAATCTATTTTTCTTCTCAATATTTGAAAATATTGCTAAATATCAGGTTTGATTAAGGAGAAGATTATTACTTCCATTTCCTCTAGAACAGGCAAATTAGGAGAAACTTCTGGGTCAAACTTGGGAACAAGCCCAGATGCTCTATCAAGTAAACCACCTAGTCCGCAACCTGCAATATCTGCATCCTGTAATGCTTAATGGCACTGCAGTATAAAGTTTAGTCTAGTTCTAAAATTTTCTCCTGAAATCACATACAGTAGGAGAAATACTTCATTCATAATCCAAGTAATCAGATACATCAGCTACAACACATGAGCTCATTGCTTTAGGAATTTCTCTTACAGTTACCCAAAAAAGAAAACTATGGGGCTGCAGAGCAAGGAACTCCTACAATCAAAAAGATTCTAACACTAAGGTTTAGAACTAGTAGGAACTTTAAGAAATTCAGTAAGTAACTAAGCATGACCATTTACAAAGTACAACTAAAGACTGAAATTAAAAAACTACTAAAAATCTTCAACACAGTATAAGAATGGAAACATTTTAGAGAATTATTTCATTAGTAACTTGCGTATATTAAGACATTTAAAGTTATTTTCACACACACAACTACCCAAACCTGAGGAAGTCGGTGGGGCAGGGGAGAAATACGCCGGTGGATTAGATCACTTCTTCCAGGGTGAATTAGTCCCAAAATTCTGCCATCTGTGCCTAATACAACACCTGAATTTAAAGTGTCCCACCAACCCCAAACCCTTCCAACCTTCTAACATTCACTCCTTGAAACAGCCAAGAAAAGGGTCAAACAGATTCACAGGGTTGTAACCTCCTCACCTCCCAAATGGGTATGCAAGGAGGACTGCAAAGCTGCTCAACAGTGTGATAGGAGTTGCACTTCAAGAAGGCAGGCAGTATTAGCGTTCACCGCAGTCCACAAGGGAAAAACACAGGACCAAGTACCAAAATCAGCACCTTGAAGAATTCCCCAGTCTTGCAGATTAGCTGTCTGTGGGACTTTATGACACAGCGTATCTCTGGAGCATTAACTCAACGATACCTGCAAGGGCTACACCTGCATTCTCATCATCTTCAAAAGGTCCAGATTGCCTGTATCGCTTTAAGAATGCAATGCCTACACCTTCTTGCAAGAAGTATTTTTTTAAAAAAATTGTATTTGTCTACAGGGTTCATTTAGAATTCAAAAGGAAAATGTGAGGATGTCTGCTGAACACTAAAATATAATTTGGCCAAAATATGGACACAAACAACTTCAAGTTCATTAGAAACAATATTTGGAAAAACTAAGATATCAATATCAATATATACGTACAAAATACAATAAATACATATAGGGAAAGTGAAAAATCTCAACAATCTGCTACAGGTAAACAAATCTCTTTTTCCTTCAGAAGGCATTAGCAATGTATTAGCAAATCCCTCCAAAAGAGAAGAATAAATATTCCACAGAGATGAACAGTAGGTAAACTGTTGCTTCTGGTCTCCTGCCCAGTGAATGCTTTTCTAAAGGAACAGAAATATTACCATGCCAACCATCACCACACAACATTGGGCTCCACCTTTTCCTTTCTGTAAAAACAAATTACCTACACACCAAAAAAGAAACACTTTTTGGGGGTTGGTGGGTTTTTTTTGTTTTGTTTTATGTTTCAGTCAGATGGACAAAGCTCACTCAAAAGGCATTAGCATCACTAAGTCAAGCCAGACAATTCCACATTAATGACAGTATTCAGCAGCATCCTAGATAAATTTATTAAGAAAAGAAAAAGGAATCTTTGCCCACAGATACAGCACTAGACAAGTAAATTAGTAAGATAAGAACAGATGTAAAATGCTCTTCGGAAAGATAGCTATTCTCAAGTCTTTAACCATAATGGAAAAAAATTCAAATTCCTACTTTAATGCATCCAAATGACATCACTAAATACATTTTGCATGAATTTACACTGCACCTTTAGGGGCAGCAGGTTGCTTCTAAATAACAACAAAGAGATTTCTACCCAGGGCAGGGTCTTCATATTATATATTAAATATCAAATCACAGATCTACCTTCAGTCAAACTGGACTCTCAGTGTGGGAAAAAGAATAAAATCTTTGTTTTCCCAGAATACTGAACTTCTGTTTTTTGACTGCTGAAGGTTTGTTTTCTGACTGTGATCAGAAGCTTCCCTAAAATTTTCTCACCCATACATGTACCACACACTCTATGAGCAATTTGTGGCAATCTACCAGTTAGTTGCAGTATTCTTCCAAAATTATAGTATGCTAAATGATATTTTTTTATATATAATGGATACAAAGGTATTTACCTAAACTGTAGAAATACTTCACATACATGGAAAGAATTTGTTTTAGAAAAGTAAATATCTGAAAATGTTAGATACAAACCCATTTCATCACATAGCCATGCAATCATGTAAGGTTTTCTTTTGTTTTATTACATAGATTATTTAATATGTGAAGGAAGCAATAAAAATTTCATTAAACTACAGAACTGAAAGGCAGAAGCACCAAATCGGTACAGTTAGAAGGCTCAGATTAATAATTTATGACAGCCAATCCAATCTTTTAGCAGTAAAGCAAATTAAGAAGATTATAGGTTTGAACTTTTACTGATGTTTTCTTAATCTGCTTGCTTACACATGTATGTAAAGTGTACTGCCAGCATGTGCTGCATCCCCAGGCAGGTGAATATGGAACAGCTGTACGCTTGCATCCACAGAAATAATTCCAGAGTGTTTGAAAATGACTGCTTTCAATTAATAAATTCCTGAACAGCCATATTTACCAAGCATACACCACTTGGCATCATCACGAGCACCTCTGCCTGTCCATACCTTTACATTCTTACCCTGAAGTTCAAAGATAAACAACCTTTCTCTGCCTTAAGAGCTGTCAATCTGAAAGCCACGCATGGGTAAAATCACACCTTCAGCAGGAAGCTGTTAAATAAATTAAGTGCGTTCCCTAACCCATAATTTGAATCAATGTATATAAAACATGTGAAACAAATAATACGGTGACCCATGTAACAGCCTTATCCTAAGTTACACTCACTTGTGTAGTAATTTAATTTTTTTTGTAGCACCTGGCAGTAATCATTAATATTACATTTAACTTGCACATGCATTACAGTATCATCCAGAAACACACAGTGCAGAAGTAATATGCCGAATACAACATATTGAAAAATTCAACTTTAATTTAATTGCTCAGATTTTTTGGATGCCATGCAGACCTTGATTATGTCCCCATAAGCAATTCACTTCAATGAACAGCTTCGTATCAGAGCAGCTTATTTTCATGCAGATAAAATACCCAAGCACAAAGAGTAACGGAGAGTCTGAGAACACAGAAAATTCTCCTTTGGGTTTTGATTGGTTTTGCTTTCATCAAGGTAGTTTATAATAATTAAGCCCAAAACCTGCATGCCTAAATGACATACTGCAATTTATTTTGATTACAGAGCTTGTTTTGTCATTTGTGGCTCGCCATTTAATAAGCAAACACAAAATCACATGTCTCCTTGGTAACAAATTGAGCCCAGCTCAATACCCCAAAAAAGTCTTTGTAACCTGCCAGTGGGAGGGGGGGTCCCTCCCGTCCCCTCTACCTGGGACAGCAGTTGAAGGGGCCCAAGCTCCTGCTGCCCATCAGTTTCCTTCTGGAGACAGGTAGCCACCTCCGCGCTGGTGAAGGTGACAGCAAAGACTTCCCACATGGGGTTATGAGAGACATTTTACAGTCAGGACCATAAAATTCCAGTGACTGATTTATGTCTTTGTTCTGCTGCCCTGATTCCAGTGAGTTTTGGCACAACTCACACCCCAACCACACCAAGGCTTGTGCAAAGCACAATTCCCACTCTCTCATGTATTTTCTGTTATGTCTGGTACTAGTTGTTTTGCTCCTGTGTAGTGGGTGATAGCTGATGAATATCTCCCTAACTGCACTATGTGAAACTGCATCACGGTAGGAACCTGTTATTGATGGCACAACACATTCTAATGGAATTTTATATAGATCTTAGGGATTTCTTCCCCCTTCACCTACTAGCATTATTTCAGAGAGAGGTTTAAACAAGAGTCAACCTGACTTTTGTTTTAATCTCTCAACTATGACAACATAATTAAGCTGTGAATGATATATCAAAGTGCCATACACAAAGATGAATTGACAGGAGTAATTTTTACTACTCAAAAGCCTTCACTTTCATATATCATAATATCCTGTAAAGCAAGCCCAGTGACATCTGCTTGACTGTAAAAGCAATAGCTCGGTATAAACTTCAATCCATCCTTCAAACAGGCATATGTGCTCCCTGCATATTACTAGCATTATGTGCATTACTACAGTTGAAACCCGCAGCATTCATATTTGGTTTCTTCCGGTGGGAAAAACTTGACATATTCTTGCATGACAGTGTTCCGTATGAGTCCTCTGACAGACATTTTGCTTCTTTTGAGGGTGCTGAAGAACAGAATTTGGCATATCTGGTTGGGATCCAAATAGGTCTCCTTCCCCCCCCCTACCCCCCCTTCTTTTTTTTTTTTTTTTTTTTTTTGTCTTCGTGTGTGTGTGTTTTTAATTTACAGGGCTGTGAAAAAGGGAAGGAGTACTTGTATTCAAACTATTTTATTTTTTTTTCCCCTCATTTTACTTCTAGTCTTGAAGCTTTTCAGGGCTGCAGAGATTCTTGGTTTTTTACCTTCAAGAATAAGAACCTCATTTACAGCTAGGATCCTAAGGCACTACTGTAATGCAATTATTATTATCATCACCATCAGTATCAGCCCAATCAATCTGAGTATGTGCTTCTAATGAGTTCGTGTCTTGAGGCAGCTAATGTTCAGACAGATTTTTTGCAGTTTTTTGTTGTTAAATAATTATTTGCAGCAAGTAAATTGAAAGCTTTATCAAACTAAAATTACTATTTAAAGAGCAACTACGAAAACTATGATTATAGCAAAAAATTATCAGGAAGAGCAGATTAACCCAGCTCGTTTGGGGTGTGAAATGTATTTGCTGGGTTAAGAGCTCTGGCTCGTTCAAGAGGCAATTTGCTTGTATCTTTGGGTTCTTCTGTAGAAGAATAAAAGAATTGCCTTGAAATAAATAAATTATAAAGAAAAGATTAAATAATCTCCCATGCAGACCATGCACAGAAGGAATGCATGCTATGTAAATGGCTGGTTTTGCAAAACAGAAATTCAGCACATTTGTTTTCTGCACATTCATGTGCCATTCATTACAATAAATCTTCCTGCCTCCTACAGAAAACACCAGGGACAATTCTTTCTTGGCCATCAGATGTCAGAGAACTTCCAACTTGGAAAAAAAAAACAATCAACCAAAAAACTCAACTTGTCTGATTAAATACTCTGCTACAGAGGTCCCAATTGCGAATAATTACCGTTCAACCATATGAATCAGTCTTGTGCACATGACTGGATTTACAGCGATAGACTCATTTTCAGCTGCACGTTTGCAAGTATTTCTATTAGAAAGCCACCATTTCCTAGGCAAGCATATAAAGAAAACTGAAGGTGAAAACTTTTTCATTATCTTTGAAGACAGCCTATTACCTATATCGCTTTCTCAGATATCCATCCATCCACACCTAATGAGTCCTATGATTTAGTCAGAACACATTCATAAAGATGATTCATAGTTGTTATGCAGCCACTTGATGGTAATAGCAAAGCTGATGTCTTAAATCACAGCTGTTTCCCTATGATAGCCAAGGGGCAAAGTAACACTTCGGAAAACCCAGGAAAGAATTTATTAGAGCAACTTTACAAAAGCAACATTTACAAGAAAGATGTAAAACAAAACATCAGGGTCAACAGTGTTATAACCAAATCACTAGACAGTATTAGATGCCATTCAGTAATCTGCTTAATTAAGAAGTTAGTACTTATTGGTCCTCCCTCCGCATATGTTACCACTGCTAAGAAATTATGGTACCTATGTTAACAATTCAACAATTGTTTAACAATTTTCTCTATAATCTCTGGCCGGTGTTCTGTAAAGATGCATAGAAACAGTAAAGTGTCATTCTTTCCTATACTAGTAAGCTTTTAACCACAACTGAAAAGACCAAATTTTAACCAGAAAAGTCTTGTATTTCGCAATTGAAGAGATTTACTGATTTATTAATAATACCAAATAAGGAACAGATAATACAGTATGTTAAGAGTACCGGTACTACGCCAGTAACAAACATCACATGGCCCAGTGTCTTCAGATATCCTACTTACATCCTTCAATTCTAGCTCATTACTACATTCTGCTGGATCACAGAGCTTACAGCGTTTTACGGGGCTGAATCCTCTCTACATACACCCCACTCAGATGCAATTTGATCCAGAAACACTCAATTTATGTAGATTACAGACTCTGAAGCTTTAAAAAATATTGTAATTTTACAAGCCAGGAAGGAAGAAATGTACGAGTAGACATCACACAAAAGATGACAATTAGGCACAAGACACCCATCGGCTCTTGGAAGTCTCTTCATAGATTCATAGATAAAGAAATGCTGCAAGCTCTGGTGAGAAACGGGTGCATTCTGAACTAGAACCAGCAATCCCTGACATTTCACTTGCTTTCAGCAGGACTCCGTTTGCCATACTCATCACTATTAAAAACATCTAAATTAATCCAGCAGGAAGTCTGAGAAAGCAGTGAATGAGCTGTGATTTTACAAAGCACTAGTCTGATTTCTGCCTCCATTCTTCTGGGCAGTAATTTTAACAATAGAAATACCAAAATCAGGTTCCCATTACCAACCATATGGTATTTTTCACAAGGAATGACATGACTGCCAAACTGGAAAAAAAATACGGAGACGAGAACAAGATGTGCATACACCCTAGCAAAGTGGAATAATTGCATAGATTAAGTAGGTCAACTATAGGTACAGATTTCTTTTAAGACAATCCAAAAAGGTATGAAAAGTTGCATGTGAAGGCACGCTCCAAAAGTATTCACAACTGCAAACAGGCTTGTCTTACTCAAATCAAGGGAGGCAAAACTGAAACCACCTACCCTAAGGAGCTTCCACTGGAAAGCCGGTCTTACTTCCCAACTTGCTTGCTGGAAAGCTGCTGTGGAATAACCGGAGCGGCTGATGAGCACATGTCGCGCAACTACTTCTTCATGATCTTTTTGTCAGATGATTTGTAACCAGGAGCCTGGATTGGATAGGATTTTTTGGGGGTTTGTTTTTTTTTTGTTGTTGTTAACAACTGCCCTTGAGTATTTTGCATTAGAAGAAACGTGTATTCAAAATACATGAAGACAGCAACTGCTGCCTTCCTTGCACCTTTTCTCTGAAGTGAACCCCGAAGTTTTCTATTACTATTTAGATTCACAATGTGATTTTCAAGACAGAGGTAAGCCTATGTATCGGAAGTAAAAAGGTGAAAGCAGGTCAAGAACCACCTTGTTAAAACCCAAGCTTTCCATTTCATATTGAGGGAAGGGGGTGTACTTTAAAAAAAAAATATATCTCTGAAGCAGCAATTGTTGATGCTCTTGGGGATCTGTGGATCAGTTTGGTATAGTAAGTTTTGGAGGACATAAAGACATGCACACACATGCAGATTTCCCACAGCTGCTAAGTGCACATGGAGATTTATAGACGTTTTGATTCTTTAGGTAGTAGGAGTCCTAATCTTGTGAAACTCACATTATTTTTAACCGGATGTTTAAAAAAAATACTGGAAAGAGAAAAGCTAGAATTGGCATCCATGAGGTTCAGGCAGGCCATCAGGAGAACCTCGCATTTCTGGAAGTGTTGCAACATTAGGTTTATAATGAGAAACTGATGCCAATTCTAAAAAAATCTGAGGTTTTCCCCTTAACTGTAGCTAACACATGGCTCAACAAGAAGGCGCTTCAGCACACAAGTTCAATAAAGCCCCTGGAAAATCTCTGTTTCTCATGCATAGGAGCACACACAGACCCACAGACCTCACACCAGAACCCCTGGGAAAGATCAGCAGAAGTCCAGACACTGGGCCATTTTGTTACAAGCAAATGTTAATCTGCCACGCGAACCCCAGAGTGGGAAAATCCAGACTCCCGAAGGCGACTTGGCTTCAGGAAAGAAAAGAGATGAAAAATTCAGAGCTAGGAAAAACCTCCCGCCTCTGCACTATGCTCCACCATGTGCCACCTCCCCTCTGAAGTAAAAGCAAGATAGAAATAGATGCAGTCACATCTTTAACAGACTGAAGATTCACTTCCCCCTACCTGTGAGAAGAAGCAAGGAGACACCACTGTACACTGTATTTCTTATTTAGATTCCTGCATGGCAACGCTCTTAGATAAACTGTTGCACCACACTGGGGTGGGAGTCTCCATACCTACAAAATCTTGCATGTGCTGGCTCAGAGCCTCCAAATGAATGAAGAAAATGATCTTACTGATAAAAATACGTATGAAATAACAATGTACAACTTCCCATGGCTGCTCGCTACTCCGTTCTTCACCCAAAAATAAAAATCCACAGATAGTAAGTAACTGCAAAACATGGTTAGAGATCACTGCACACATTCTTCTCCTAAGCTGCTTATCTGGGCTGAACTACAGCACTATTATTGCAGGAAGGAAAAAAAAGACTAAAACAAAACAAAGCAAACCACTGAAGAACAACATGGTGTTATAAAATAATGGAGTTTGGGGAGGATCCAGGAAAGTTCTTGAAGTTTCTTCTTCCTCTTTATAATGTCATGCTTCTAATTTACTTCATTTGTATTAATAAACACTGGATTACAAAACTATTAATCTAGTTGAGAACTTCACTAAAGCTCACTAAATCTGTCTCTAATTAATATGATTAATGGTCCAAAATGATCAGCTTTTCAAATTAACAACCCAAAGCAACTGATACAGAATAAAGGATATTTTTCCTGGTAAAGAGGGTCTTCACTCTGTGTAGTTAATGAAATCTTAAACAGTCCACTCAGTAATACTGCATTCTAATTCACGATAACTACCTATTTACATAGATTTGCATCGATTGTGCTGCCACTAAGTATTTATTTGAGATTAATTAATTTTACATTGCACTAAAACGTAGTCTCATGCTTATTTTAATAGTGTAGAAATGGATCTTTAAGAGCTTACTACCTTGGCCATATTGTTTCTCTCATTGCTTCCGGAGTTTATACTATATTAAGCTTGTTGTATTACTACTCTTACTGTTTCCGAATAATAATTTTTAAAGGACAAGGTCTGTATTTAATACCTGAGGTTTATAAAACAGAGTCCTAACACTTAAAAAACTTTCTTGAAAATTTTAATAACAGGTGAAATACTTATAGGAATTACAGTTCTCTGTTACTTCTTTGATTACTACTCCAAAGTCTGTTATTTTACAGTGATTTTTAAAGAATATTAAAGCAAGCCTATCACACAACCTAAGGTAATTATATAGTTTACAAGTGAGAGAAACTGAAAGGAGAGTCTTATCAAATCCACAAAGAAATAAGAAATATTTTCAATTCTAATACCCTCAGATTTGGGTTCCTAGTTTGGCAGTTTTACCTAACAATGATGGAAGATAGTTGCAAGGTCTGAGGCAAAGCCAACTCACAAACAGAATTAGAGAAAAGTAGCTGAAAATAAGATCTTCCCTTGTCCTGACCATCCTCAAACTCTAAAAAAAGTTCTCACACCCCTTGAATGCAAGGCAACTAGTAAGGACCACAGCTACTACACTGATTTCCAAAGAGGAAGACAACATGCTCCCCAAGCATCCAATCACAGTGATATCAATTAAGAGGAAAAGAAAGCCCTTCAATAAACGTTAAATGAATGGCAGATTTCTTTGCCATCTAAGACACAGTGATACTTCAGTATCTACTCCCCCAAAGAAGTACTCACAGTTCTTGCTCAGTGTATCTTCACCAGCAGACTTTTCTCCAACATCTCTCATTGGTAAGGCTTTTTTTTTTAAAAAAAAAAAAATAATAAATATTTTCTTTTCTTTTTTTCCCCCTCTCTTGAACTAAAAACATGAACAGCACTGCATGGAAAACTAAGTCCTGCAGAATATAATGAGAAACTTTCCCACGGCTGCAGAGAGCCTAAGGGATTGCTCATTCAAAATTAGAATTGAAACCGTATTGATATGGTCAATGCTGTAGGGAAGAAGTGTCTGTCTCAAGAGTGGTAAAGACCATTGACATTTCTGTTTTGTCCTTCTTCACCATGGCCCGTTCCCAGGACCATTTGAATACCATTTACCAATGTGCTTCTGTTGCAAACAACCAGCGTAATGGCCATGGCTGTTATTTCTCTTGCTCTTTTCTCATGGCATTATAACCTGCAATGCAGTTGTGGCAGTTGGGCTTCTGCTACAGTTCTCACATTTCTATTGGGAGCTTTTTGTGGGTGTTGATACATGGGGGCATGTGCAGTACTTTTTGAGCACATACTCCTGGACCAGTCTCCAACTGCGTTCCTCCATACCACTGCCCCAAGGTAAATCCCATGTATTTTGTGGTCCCTGCAGGTCCTTTTTCCCTATTGGTCGTAAGTTAAATGCAACAGCCTTTATATTAATTCATAGAAGCCTCTCTCTGTCACAGGATTTTAAAAAATATATGAAATTCCTATTTTTAAACATGAATTGAAAAGCTAACGGAACCTTCAACACTACTGGTGGAGAACTTGCTTCCACTTGAAGATTCCTCTTATAAATCTCAAATTACATACCCAGTTTAAACAAGTTTGTGTTCAGTACTTCTGTCATCATCCGATTTAATAACATTCATTCTTTAGTACATATGAATAACCAAGACAGCAAAGATTAAAAGGAAATGTCGATAGCTAAAACAACTGGTTTGGCAGCCGCACATAAGAAACAGGAGTGGTTCAACCACTAAATTCTCACACATCAGTCTGGGAATGCCCTGCAGAGGACTACTTAGGACACGCTACTGGCTGGTGTGTGGGAAACCTAAGTACAAGATTGTTTCAACATGAGAGGTACATTTGAATGCTCTTCAAAGTAATTGTGAAACCTATGCAAAACCCACTCAATTCTATTTGAAAGGTTATTGGGAAATGGCAAATTACTCATAGCTGCGTGGTTTTGCTTCTGTTGTCGTTGCTTGAAATGCCAGTGCTTGCAACTAACCTGAAAAAAAATCAAAAAGACTCTTGACACTTGAAAAACTTACCAAATGCATCCCAGACACCACTGCACTGTGATCACCCCTCTGTGTGATGAAATGTGAGGATAAAAAGTGAACAAAACCTCTTTGTTAAGTGAAAGAATAACACTATATCCATAATAAAAGATACACCTACAACTGAAAATGACATGGTATTATGTTTTGCAGGTTCCAAGTTCCAGTGGTGGGAGTGGGGCATGGGGAACATAAGCGCTAATGCTGGAAAACATCTAATATACAATGCTGTAATTAAGCCTCATGTAACTCAAATATTTAACGTGGCTTTTTGACTGATCCATTCTACAGAACATGACTCTAACACCTTTTCTGTGGGGAAAGAGCTAAAAAGGAAACTGCCAGGTTTACTCAGAGTAATTGGGCTTACTTTCCTCTTTGCAAAACTATGGCTTCCTTCCCTTTCTGTAACAGCAGAATGCGGAGGAACATTTTAATGCCTTCTGTGACACTTCAGCTAGTCCTTTCACTTACTTTTTCTGAGCTAGCAAGAAATTCACATCACACTGAAGAGTAAAACCACCTGAATTTCATCTGCTTTCAAGCCTCAACATGAAACTTCATACGACTCTATCCATCTGAAGTGACCTTGCAAAGTCCAGAGCCTTACTGATATATTTCTTAGCTCAGACTGAATTCGCACGAATAGATGCGCTTGCAGATACCCTGAAGACTAGAAAAATTGTAGTTTGCTCCTGTGCACGTACAAGAGAAACGTAATTTGTGAAAGCATTCATGTGTATAAGATTTCCCAAGGTCTCATGTGACACAACTTCATAAAACATATTTGTGCCTAATGGTATATATTTTATATCACCAGCACTCACCTCTCTTCTCTTACCGTAAATTTTCATTAAGGGAAGAAGGTTTAAACACATAAGGAGAGTTCAGACTTTGGATTTTGTTCACACTGAGAAAAGTCAGCGTAAAGGTTTTTTGGGGTTTGTTGGGGTTTTTTTCTAAAGATTATACTGCTAAATTCACATTATACAATTGAACCATGTGCCCACTGCTGAACAATAAGAACTGAGAAATGCTCAGTGCTTCTGCAAGCTTCATCACTTCACAAGTATGAAGTTATTTTTGAAGAGAATGTCTTCTCATACTATTTCATACCTTCAACATCACATTCAGTCTTACAAGTTCCAGAACACCCACCTTACTGCAACATCAGTACCACTATGTCAGGCTGAAAGGAAGTAACACCAAACTGTCAAAACCAAAAGATCTTCCAAATGGACAAGGTTTGCAAAGATGCTACTACAAAAATTACAAACCTTAAGATAGAAATCAGTTAGATACAAGATACAAGTAGTGCAGGATTAAAAGGCCCAGTAAAGAATAAGAAATATCACCTTAAGGTTGGTGCCCATAACCTGCATCATATAAGACCGCACGCCATGCCTTGTATGAACAGTTATTTTTTAGGAGTCATCCATTTTCAATTGTCAAATCATTCATTTTGTCATTCAAATTGTCATTATCCAATTGTCAAAATGAGGTTCACAAAACCACAAAGGATCCCTACTTGCAGGCACCTCCCCTTCCTGATGCACAGCTCTCTCCAGGTTCTCCATTTACAGAAGTAGCCTCATGAGTTGAGATTTAATGTGTTACACCCTGAGCTGCAGTAGAAGATTACAGTACACCCACAAGGTAGCTCATAATGTAATTTCTCACCTAGTTAATAAGGAATAAAAATTGATCCAAAGTGGTAAATCACTCTTATTTTTAAAGTAAGGCTCCACAGACTGCTGACAGAATAAAGTCCTGATGCATCGTTAAGGCCATAATTTCTAATTGTAGGTCTTCAAAACACTGAACAGGGCACTTAACATCCCCTCTCCAACACCATAAATAGTGGATTAGTGAGATTTTCTAACAGAAACTGTTTTCCCCCAGAAAGCACTGGTGTTTGTTTGTTTTTTGTTGTTTTATTAAAAAAAACCCACAAAAAAACCCAAAGAAATAAAATCAAAACAAAAACAACACAACACCCCTCAAAAAACCCCAAGAATATTTGCAGAAGTCCATTCTAAAAACCTCACTATAAGGTTTAACGTCCTGGGGAAACTGCTGAAGTTTCCCACGTAAGCACTAGAATGCTCAAGAATTTAGCTCTGCAGGTGGGCACTCTCTCCCTTCACTTTCCATCATCTTAGGGGAGGTGGGAAGTGGCAGGGAGTGAGAAAAACATCTTGATCCTGAGCATCTCTCTCTAATTACAGGCACCACTATCCTCAAAGAGAGGTTTAATTGGCCTGATTCTTATTTTAGCCTAGTCAGTTCACTCATATTTAACAGTTACTGAAAGACATTACATTGTTGGTCTTGAAACTATTTTTAGACACCATTAGATGCCTGGGCTTAGCAGAAATTCTTAATATAATTTGTCACAAAGAGACTAACGAATGTACTTAAATAAGAAAGTCAGTGTCCACACTGACAAAAAACACAGGGAAAAGCAAAAGCCCGTCAAGTCACAGGCTAAATACAAAAAGCTCACGCAAAACTCCCATCAATAAAGACGCTCAGCAAGCCCTGCTCAGGCAGCTCAGATTCCCTGTGTCACTCTTGTAACATTTTAACACTACTATATATCAAGTTGGGAAGAATTTGCAAGCCTGACCTAATTACGGACTGTCTTGTGGTGTATTGCTTCTAGGCTGCTCCTCTAAAACACTGGATAAATCCAAACCAACAGTGCCAAGCTGTAATACCGTAAACCATCTCTAATAGAAATTATGTGAGTTCTGAAGCATCGGGTACAGCCAAGCATAGACCAACCTCGGAGAAGATTACTTAAATATATACAATACAGTTTATTCTAAACACAACAAAACTAACCTGCTAGAAGTAAGGTACATGGAAGCTATTCTGTAGAAGTTGTGACTGCTACAGAAAACTATATACACGTAAGTATTATCATCATTTGCATAAAGATGATAACCTCTATCATAATGGCTAAAGATTGGAGACTGAAGCAGAATATAAATATTGGAAAACACAAAGCTCTACACAGCATCCCAAAATGCTATACTTCACATGAATATTAGGAAAATGCTTATTTATAGTAAAAGCCTGGTGCGCTGCAAAATGCTGCTATAATGGACAGTGGTAGAACTGAATCCTATAATACTGAAAAATTCTAACAGAGGCAGCCTTTTGGTTTAAATGGATTGAATACATAAGTAGAAATGTTTGGGTTTAGCTTCCTGCTCTGAAAGTTAATACTGAAATGTAGAGGCAAATGAAAAACATGTATATATCATTGTTAGAAAAAAGTTTACCTTTATGCCTCTGGAGGCTTTTTTAAAAAAAAAAAAAAAATTTAAAAACAAAACAAACGCACACACAACACCAAAAACAAACAAAACAAAACAGCACCCACATTACTTTACAGCTACCAGACATGCGGAATCACTTTTTTAAAAAGCCAAACTTTCCAAAATATGACTAAGATTTTTACAAATTACTTAAAATGCTGCACAACAAAAGTATCTATTAAATCAAAAAGGCTTGGATCGTAAGAATTAATAATTTGAGTTGGAAAGTTATTTTAAAAGAATTAAAATGAAAATAAGAATACCAGAAGAAAGAAAAGAAAAAAAAAAAACCACAACACTAAAAACTTTCCAGTTCTCTGCTATTCAGTTTACAGTTTTATTTTTGAGATAAAACTCCACTTTAAATTTACAAAAATTGGACATCTATCATCTGTCCCAATATTTATGACATTCAGTGACAAAGCAGGTTATAATCTAAGTGTAGAGTTCCTGTTGCATTTCAGCAGTCAATCTTGCCTCTTGAATGGTAGAAAAATCACCTCTAAAACCTGAATTCACTATGACTGGAAGTTGGGAAAATTTCTTGGTGATAAGTGAATGAAAGAGAAACGCAGCAAATTGGAATCAGGTCTGCAGGCAGTTACTGTACAGCTGATCTTATCTCTACTTAAGCATCTTAGAATGAGATCTTAGGATGTGAAAACACCACAAAGGTTTTGAAGTTTTACTTGATAACACTGATAGTTGTTTTTTTTCCTGAACCTGCAATTATCTGCTGTTTTCCCTCTATAATATTATCATCACCCTTCTTTTTTTCTATTTTATTTCATGTTTACTTGTACCAATCAGATCATATAGTTTTATTCCTTCCACTAATGTTATTTCAGATGCTCCAAAGTGAAAAAGAAAACCCTTGACACTCCTAAGCATAATAAGTTTGCTCTTAACGCGCGTGAATAAAACAACCGAGACTACTGTTGTATTCTGCCTGAAATTCCACTGGCGCTGAATGGGTGAGATTTCTAACCACCATACTTTATTGGTTCTAAGGCATCGTTCAGTCCCTTGTTGGATGGAGACAGCTGAAATGACAACATTCTCCAAGTGCAGGGGACACATCTCTGCCCCAAATACACACTTGTCAGCAACATTACATGTGTGAACAGGGAGGTGGTATTTGAGGGATTGTGTGCACAAGGACAAGGGGCGCACAATGGAAGGGAGAAGAAAAACTCAAATCATAACCAGAGAAGTAAAGAGTCAAGGATACAGCCAGAATCAGCCCACCAAGAAAGCACATTTGGGTTAACAGCACACTGAAGGAGGGCTTGAACTGTGAGCAACTACATTCTGCTTAAATTCTCCAAGACAGAAGTAGTGTTACACGTTATTTATTACATACACAAGACATCTCACAGGATAAAAAAAAATTACTCCCTTTAGAAAACCCTCACATTTTGGACAGATTTTTGATCAAACCAGACAAAAGCACTTACCTGGCCTTTGTTACATCGACATTTTGTGAAAAACTCAAATCAAAACTTCTAAATGAATTAACAGGCAAAGTTACATGAATCTCTAAGCAAGACAAGAAAAGCCAGAAACTGCATTATACAACCCTACAATTAATCATTAATACAGAGTAACATTTAATATATTTCCTTTGAAGTTTGGCAGTATGGGAAAATACTAGTGCTGGAAAGCCTCAGGTAATCACAGCTAGCAGGTGGTTTAGCCCGAGGAGCTGGAATCAGGAAGACCTTTGCATTTTCATTATTATTTCTTTGTAAGAGACCAGAAGACAACGTCTTGAGCTAACGCGATGTAACTTCAAAGTACAGGTATGGCTCCGCTGAGGAGGAAAAACAGTGCGGAGAACCTCAGTGACTGACAGTAGATCTGGTAGGGGCTGGAGTCACCGGCTGGGAGGATGCTATGACAGGAAAGCTCTCAGGTGCATTCAAAGACAGTTGAGCCTCAAAACACAAGGTGATTAAACAAATTATCTTCTCACAGGAATAATGATACTCCTCTGTACATGCCTGAGAAGTACCCGTAAGTTTTACACTATCTCAACTGTTTTCTAAAACATCATGAATGCTGGTGACTAACACATATAGTTTAAAACAATTTTAGAATTTGGGAATTGATTGAAAGAGTTGTTCATGTAAGATGAGTGAGAGACCACGTAACACACAAAACAGTTATTTCTTTTTCAAAAAAAATTCATTTAAAAAGATAGTTACACTCCTCCAGAAGAGTGAACTACTTCATGAATGACAAATGAGCTCTCAGCTAATGAGGGAAGTGATTCGACTGAATTTTCAAGGAGGCTTTGCCATAGCTTATATGAAGTATTTCATTAATATTTATCTCTGTGACAAAACTCAAGACAGCCATTGTTACTTCCTCAGCTTCTAGTTACAAAGGAAATCCTTTCAAACAGTATTATGCTCAGGAAAAAAAATCCCATACAGGTTGTGAAGTGTCATAAATTAAAGCGAATTATTGTACATCCGTCCATATATCACTTTCAGACTTAAGGAGAAATTCTTGTCTTTCACTAAGAGAAAGTTTTCAGGAACTTGATGGTTCTGGATACTTCTACCAACTTTTCTCTGGCAGCAAACATGCAGCCCATTCCTAGGAACAAGTGTGCAGCGCACACATCTAAGGGGCAGCATCAGGAGGTTAAGGAGAATGTTTAAATATTTCATTAAATGAACTTCTCTCTGCTTGCAGGCATTCTTTCAGATGTACAGTCAATGAAATTTAGAAACTAATACCAATGCTTATGCAACTTTAATTTGACTGATGTGATGAAAGAAAAAACCATAACTTATGATACAACAGATTCACTTTCACTTAGTCATGCAATCTTTTCCCTTTGGTTAAGGAGCACTGCAACTTAGTCATGCAATCTTTTCCCTTTGGTTAAGGAGCACTGCAACTCAGCCCCCCAGCTCGGAGCTGCTGCAGCAATACCTGGTGAAGCGCAGTTGCCAGAAGTGATACTGGTGGGACTGTGGTCAAAAACTGAATCTGAGGTGGAACAGATGATCTTTTTTGATGTCTCTCTTCTGGGGTGCAGTGACCCAGCACCAGAATCGACCACTTCAGTTTTCATGCATGTGACAGTAAAAAACCCCAAAGGGATGAACAGAAAATGCCACTCACAACCCACAATAGTAAAGAGCTGGATTTCAGATAGCTACTTGCCATCTTGATCAAATTTGCCCTTTATATGTTTGGTTTTTTTTTTTTTTTCAAAATAAAATGGTGGGCCCACTGGATATTACTGGTGGTGCTCAGCACAATACAAGACCAAGCCAAAAATGCACAGTACTTTCTGTGGACAGAAGGAGACTTGTGTGTTAGTTTGACCTCTGTTGCTAACAACCAGGAAAATTCCTGTCAACCCACCGAGAAGTCAACATCCAGCTAGTTGGTCCTACACAGTTCTTGATAGTTCAATGATCTGCAGCTGATGTGGCCTTCACACAAGGCAGTCTGCAGTAGTACTACAATGCAGCCATGGCTGAGCCCCAGTGTGAAATTCAAGAGAATTATCTGGCCACTTGCAGGAATAAAAGGTGACAGGGAATCTTTAAAAATAAATCCAGATTTCATCCAAAGAACAACACAGCTCAAGTACATGCAAAAAATGTCAATAATTAATTTTACAAGACAAACAAGCGCAATACCAATGACAGAAGTGAACTAAAACCTGAACCACTTCTATGGTTTATGATGTGCAGAGAGCAGCTGAAATGCTTCAGGATTCCTCTGCAAGTGGATTAGGAATTACTGTTTTATGCAGTTCCCTATTAGTTCTACTATCGATCTCTTACTTTGCTGCTTTATATTTTTCCTCTACTCTTTCTAGTAGAAGTAGCTATCTATCTACATACAGCTAATGCACACAAAATCACAAAAGCACTACAGTAGGCCAACAATGCTTCTTCCTCATGTCGTGTGTAAAAGCAGAGTCCCTTTTACTCGCAATGGCATTACAAAGCAATCTAGCATTTAGTTACTCTCTTACCAGTCCTTTTGTCATTATAACTTCAGACATGCTGGCTGATGCTATCGGCTTTAAAGATCCTGTTCCCCAGGTTGTCTGTGTGCAGTTTATAAATCTGCTTTGGATTACATTGATTTACTAATTGACCAAAACACTGGATTACACACTCTGCTGGACACTTTACGCATTAAACAAAGTAATTGATAAAGAGAGCATGCACTTTGGGCTGATTTTTCTAGGTTCTGATCTTTTCTAGGTAGGTGCATCGTTTCAAGTCGGTCCTTAATAGCACAAAGGAATAGCACAAAAGAAAAGAAATGGGGGGAAACAGCCTTTGGAAACAGTTATTTTGTAGTGGAGGAAGGTCAGCAGAAGCAGCAGCAGCAGTAGGGACTTGACTGTCAACAAAGACCTGATCAATGCTTGCTATCATGTAATCAACGGAAATTCATTAGGTAACAACCCTCTGCAGCCTGACAGAGGTGCCTGCAGTGCTCCCCAGGAAGCTGGGAAGCCAGCACCCCATCTATCAAATCCCTGGAAAGAGCAGTTTATCTTCCATCCCGTTGAATATACATCCGCTATTAATCAATAGCTGTTAGTATCTGTGTTCCTTCTCCTCCTATTTTTACAAGAGCAGGCAACTTTCCTATGACTGAAATAACTCAATTAATCTTCCAAATAGAAAGGCGACCTTTTTTTTTTTTCTTTTTTTTCCTTTTTTTTTGACAGGCAGATGTTTGACAATTGATCTGAACAGCCTGAGGAAAAGAGACGGAGCAAGTACAAGATAAAAAAAGCACAAGCAATATCAGAATATAGCGATGTAAATAGTTCATTGCTCCACCTGCTGTTGGGCTCCTTTTTCTCTACAAACTGCATGTTCTCTGTTCTAATGCTGAACACAAAAACAAGCACCTACAGACACAGCCTCACCACACAAATCCATTCTATTAAAAAGTCTGTTTTAAAAATGCACAAATCTGAAGGCAAGTCAGAAGGAGACTGAACGCTGGTTTACCTCTTAAGTCTCTTTTCACTGGGATCTAGTACAAAAGACAAATGAGCAAGAATTGCCACATAGGCTTACAAGCATCTTTGAAGGAGATCTGTATTGTCCAGCGAATAATAAAAAAAAATAATTAAAATGTATGCTATGATGCAACTATTTCTTACTTGGATCAGTATTTAAACAATTCATTGCTATTCCTACCAGAAGGTTATGTTCAAGTTATTCCTATACATTTTGCAGGAGAAAACCCAGTCTGCCGTCTAAAGTGGTTCCAAAGAATGTTTACCGATATGGTGATAGGTGCTTTATATATATATAAATATACATTTATTTATTTATTTATAACCAGTCTGACTTTGCTTTCCCTCTCAGCCACTGAAATTCTCTTTTGCAGCCCATGGGTTGACCTGACTAACATCTAATTGGACGCCACAAGACAGACAATTTCTGAGCGTGCAGCCCTGCCGACGCAAGTCTTCACCTGTAACCTGGTCCAAAGGAACACAGCAGAAAGAGGGAAAGAATGGCAAGTCCTCCTCTCACCGGGTACACACAGTGCCACCAAACTCAGGATGCTCTCATCCTCTGCATCAGCCAATTATCCTCTTTAAGCACTCCCTGAGATCAAACACATTCAATTCCTGTGGTCAAAGGTGTGGGTTTAGGTGAGCAATAGCAGCAACTTCAATAGTCAAATTACATGTTCCACTGTGGCTAATAAAGTCTGCATTTCATTAATCTTTTCAGTAGGCCACCTGTAACTGAATGTTTGATTAGAAAGGAGGTGTGCTTCAGGTTGTGGTATGAAGGTATTAATATAAATCGGTGATGTACTGTAAGACATACTGTAAAACTGCTTATGAATATAATGGCTCAGCCACTGACAGTTGTTAAACAGTAGAAGGTCAAAAGGGCTTCTCTGAATTTTCAGCAGTTAGAATAGAAGGACATCCTGCATTTCATAAAGTATTTTGGCATTTTAAATAACGATAGACCCTTTTATACTAATTTCTTTCTCCTTTAATTTATCATCTATAGTAATTTTTTTTATAAAAAAGCCATTCCCTTTGCACAACCATATCGATAGTCTATTAAATGTACATGCTAGATGTCCTAACTGTTAATACTCTCTGCCCATCAAATTTCTTGGGCCTCAATTATCAACCAAAACCTCTCTGAATTCGGTACGTACTCCTCAATATCAGCAATATACCAACAGTAACACAAGTAGCAGCATGGTTACATCTTGAAGCTGTCATCCTGTCCTCCCAAAGGTCTTCCAGCCCTATTGTGCTCCACATTTTTAGCTTTTCAGCTAGTGATTCAGAGGTATGAGAACAGTTTTACAATTCTAGGACTATATGCAAATAAAATCTCTGTAAAACTTTAGGTTTACAACCATTAGATCTACGTTCTCAGCTTTTGGCCTTTTAGTCAACAGATTCTAATTTCAACCCTACACTCCACACAAAAGTTGCAACACAAACCTTCAACACATGCCCCCAGTAACAACAGTCTACAAGAGCATATTCTCCAGCACCCGACTTTTGCATTCACAGCACACATTAACCTGAATCCAGCTTAGATGCTTGGTTCCAAATTTCTAAAGTACAGTAAGCAAGAAAGTTAACCCCTGTTTTCGAACATTTATGTCTTCTGGACAATGAATTCAGTTATGTCAGTTACTATTACCACAAGTTATTTGGCTATTTTAAAATACATCTCAGCAGTATATTTGACTGAGAATACCAGCCTGTAAATAATTCAGTACTACCAATTATTTCCATTTTCTGATTATTCCAGGGAATGCATTGTACTTATTAATCCAGAAAGAGAACATGGCCTTGCTTTTAATGCCTGTGAACCTCCTTATGAAGAGAAAAGAAAAGGAGTTTATGCACTTTAATCTAAAACTAACTAGCAGCCAATTCAGACATCAAGAGCATTGCTTTTGCAGTACAGTATATTCAAACAGAAATTCAACTTTCACCATGCCTCAACCCTTCACAAACACTATGGCTCCATGTAAAATAGTAGTCTTGCTAGAAAATATTACTTATCTACTGAAGTATGAAATGACACAGTTGCTGTTACATCCTCTGAAATCCTGCCCACCTCCCATATTATAAAGCACTTCTTCCTCCAGTATTACATTCTTAATTATAACAACCCCATAATATACCATACCATTTTTCTATGCATTTGTATAGAATGAAAACTTCACTTTCACATTGTAACAAAGTAATACACAGTAGAAGCACATTTAAATGACATTTGAAAAATTCAACCAGATGAATGCCCTGGACAAACATATACATTCCACTGCACATTTATTACTGCAGCAAAACCTCTTAAAAACATAATAATTGTTATGAGTTTCACAAACAAAGGTAATGTGTTTTTTTTCCTCCAGAATTTGTCCATTTACTGGACACAAAGTGTTTCTTGAATTTATTTTTCCTGTTTATCAAAACCACCCACGACTCTCATTGTGGTTTAAATCCACAACTACTTGTCTGAATTACCTTATAATGGGTATCTTTCCCACCTGCCACTATGACTACCTTGTCTCTGGTTACTGGGGTGATTTTTTTTTTTTTTTTGCTTTTCTTTTTTACTGTCTACAAGCAAAAAACCTCCCTGATCCAAAGAACATCAAGGTAGTCCAGGAGTTATGACCTTCTACATGGGAGTCAACACTTTCTTGCTAGTTAAGGAACTGCACACAAGGTGGAGGGACACATACCTCCGGCTCTCTTTGCCTTGCTGTCACAGCCCCTTGTCATCAGGCACAGAAACACCTTTCTATCCATCCCAAACCCTCGTATTTTGTATTTATCCCCACAGTGTAAGATTCTTCTGCCACACTTTCAGCAGCAGTGGGTTTGCTCCACCTGTCTTTCCTTTGATCCAGTAAACTAGTGAAATACCAGTAAAGAAGATGAAGACCAGAATATTGTTTTTAGCTATTATATCTAAACTTCAAGGTTTGGTCAACTCCACTTCTCCAACTGACAGATCACAAACAGACTTTACTACAAAAAAGGAAATTCTTACTTTAGTTTTACCTGTCAGGTCCAACTCTTCTGAATAAAGTTTGCTGTCCCCAGAGAGGGTTTTTTTCCAATATGTAAAATCATACATTCTGTTTAAGATGCAAAAAGTGTGTTTTCTGGATAGGCTCCAAATGCATTTCAGATTGACAGCTATTAACAGTCTGGATCTTCCTGCTAGAGTCCAATAAGAAGAACAGTTTTCCAATAAAGCTTTGAGATTGTTCTTCTGAGAAATAATCACCATTCATCCAAAAGGTGGTAAAAATTATGCAGGTGTCAACATCTGCCATGAACTGACAGCATTTATCCTCTCAAGAGACCTTGCATGAATTGTAGAATAATTAAAGGCTCATGGCTTTTAATTAAGAGATCACCAGAAGGAAATTGAGGAATTCTTAACAGCAAAACAACTAGGGTAAGCAAAGTAGAGGCAGAAAAGGAAAAAAAACCCCATTGCTGGTAAAGGAGGCCTACAGAGGAGAAATCAGTGCTCTCAGTGGGAGAAGAGGGATGTCAGGAAAGTAAATTCTCCAGATAGATATGTTTTAAAAGAGAGCGCAAACAATACTATATTTATAAAGATCCATATTTTATGACAATGGTTATCTTCCCACTCTGATAATGCTATTTGGAAGTGTACACTACACATCACAGAGGTGTGGGATATGCAGTTTTCAAGTGTATATAATAAGCATTTACCACCTAAAATAACAAAACATGAGAGCTGAAGAAAACTGGGTTTTGTTTCTTTATCTGCCTCTATTTTTAATCCAGTGCCCAAAGTCCTGCCCTCTGTGGGAGAGCTCTTAGCATCTCCTCTTCTCACTTCTGGGAAAGCGAGGACAAAAATTGATGGGGCTGCATGAGGCCCCACACTAATAACTTACTCCTCCTCATATGGTCTCAAATCTCACTGTAAAAAGCAATTCTGATTGCAACTGTCTTGAAGAGACACAAAAAGTTAGTTAGGTGAAGTGGAAAACACCATGGGAATGGATGCAAGCAACGTCAGACCAATGCAATTGTCGCTTTCATAAAATCTTTAAGAATCCCATGGTCCAATATTGAGCACAGGTGGTTGGATTTGAAAGTGTCTCCAAAATGAGATTCTGGTAATCACTGAGCTAGAAGGAATGAAATGGAGGATATTTCTGAGCTGGGACAAATAGACTTTTTTTATCTGGACAGTCTATACTTAAAGACCAAATAATTTTGTATAAAATGCTACCTGCCTAATTTTAAAATGTATTTCTTCCTGTCTATGGGGATGCACTCTGCAGAATATTTTAGATCCTGTGTACAGACCAGTGAACCCAAACCTCATGCAGTTCTGTCTATGCCTCATTTCCCAATTTAAAGTTTATTTTTATTTATTCCTAATTCTGAATTTATTAGGCAGATTCAACAAATATTGTCCTACAGCATAAAGTCTTATTATTGAAGGTCAGTTTACACTATTAAATACAAGACATAACAGTCAAAATTTTGACATGCTTAGAAAATTGCTCTTTAAATTATTCAGTAAGAGCAATTGCAGCAGTTTCCTAAGGAAAAAACAAACAAACAAACAAACAAAACTGGAAAGTTAAAGGCTGCATTTATCTTTGCAACTGCAACTCCAAACTGTAACAAAACAAACCAAATTCTACACCAGGTTACTCATAGCTAATCGGTAAGTACTGTCATGGACTTAAAATTTAATAGTTGCTACATACTTATTTCTTTTTTAACTACGAATCTGACCCACTAACTCTAAAGCATCTGCTGCATCACATAATGATGATCTCCTGAATAAAGACGCTGTGCATTCCAGCTGGGCTAAACATAACCCATAATAGGTGCAGCTCTACTGGTACCTATTGGCCCGCTGTCAGGAATAGCAAAAGCTCCTGGGAAGCTGAGAGTGCAATTTTCATGCATATGTTGCTTCACTTGAGCCATGGGGCTGCGTTTGGTGCAGGAGCTACAGCTTACTCAAAATATCTAGTGGTGGGAGGAAACCAGTCAGCTGGAGCCTCGCATGCCCCAGTCGCCTTCAGATCAGTCTGGGTGACCTTCAACGAACGTGGTCTTGACAGAACTGCCTGCAGAGCTCCCCCTGTTTTTCTGTCCTCCCAAGCAGGTAGCTGCGTGCTTCATGCCCTGGATTAAGAATGTGCCTTATAGGATGAAGAAGACATAGTTCTCAACACCCAGGTGTTTCCCCTCACCTCCCGTTCCACATAACGATAATTAATTGTATTCTTGTAAAGGACTAACATTGGAAACTAATCATACAAAGCTTTGCCTCCACTTTTCAAATTATCCTGACCCTGTAACCTCTCTACTCCTGTCTTACACAGAAACTGCTAATCCTGCTCTGTCATGCCGAGCTTAGATGATTTTGCCATTTGGATAATTAACCACAAGATACCGTGACGAAAAAGGGCCTCATCCCTGTACTAAGTATCTACTTATGAACTGCTGGTTCTTTGTATTCAGCAAAACTCAAAAGATTGCAGCTTATTTGTTTATCAAGACACCTTTGGTTCAATTTGTGGAAATCAAGGCAGAGGTGTCAAGGGTAGAAATCAAAGATTTTTTTAAGTCCAGAGATGGATGCTCAGAAATACGGGCACATAAAATCATTGAGATCTAGACACACCTGGACTTTTTGACTTTCTTCTGGAAAATAATCCCTGCTCTGAATGGCAATGAGGCCAATCATTTTTTTTTTTTATTCTATTTTTTTTTTTTTATTGTTAAAGGATTTGGAACCATTAAGGTATTTGCTATTTTTACTGCTCTCACTTTTAGTCTTTAGCCTCTATGTGCCAGAAGAAATTCAATAAGCTTCTCCTCCCAAATAAAATCCTAGCTACCTCTCTGTAGATACGGGCCAGATTTTGACTGGAGTCCCAAGCCATCACTCTTTGAAGTAATCATGTAACAACATCACGCTTTCATCCTGCAAAATTGATGTTTTGGACCTTTTCAAAACATGTTCTACTGGTCACCAGTAGCTGGCAAAGAGCTAGCAGGTTATGTCCAGTAAGCAGCTGACAATAATGCCTAGGCTTCATCTACTTCAAGCTGCCCAGGTGTGAGATGAAGCAAAGGTAACTGCATACACGCTCAGCTACTGTGCGTTCTCAGAGGCACATTGGATGTATGGGGGTGGGAGACACGCAGCCTCTAGAGGCATCTCCCCAAGGGACCAAGTCTGTATTTCTTTTTCAGGAGCACACTCTAAGCAAGAGCCCAAGAGCTACCTCTTGAAAATGAGAACTGGCCGTCCCTGACACAGGACTCGGGGCACGCAGCAGTCCTCACACAGCCAGATGTGACAAGGACCCTCCTCTGGATCAGGACCGCTCAGCTTGTCTTCCTGCAGACCCACCCCCGGAGCCACAGGCCAGCTGGCACTACAGGAAGAAGATAAGACTTAGCATATTGAACGCAGCCCGCAAACAAACCCATTCTATCGCTCCAGATGACCCAAAAGCACCAGTTCCCATGCTCACATGCAAGCCAGGCTCCTCCCTGCTTGCAGACCCTCTGAAGAGCCACCCGCCTCGCCGGGAGAGGCGACAGCACTCACTGCAGCACACGGCAGGACTCTTCCTCCCCCACATTCCTTGGCTTCGCCAGCAGGTCTGAAAAGGTTAATTCCTGAGGCTTAAGGGCAGCTCTAACCTACGTATTAACAATTTACAGATGTTTTACTCACCTAATTTGTTCCACTATTCACAAAAACATGCAGTTACCTTAGCAACTACTACATTACATTTTATCTCCAAGCTGCAGAGCTTTTTCTTTTCTAAAAACAAACCCCACAAGCCTACTGATACGGCATGTAACCTTTGATATTCGTTCTAGCCATTTCAAGAAACATAAAGATAGGCACAAGTGTAATGAAAATAAGTCTCTTTTCTAAAAATCTGTTTAAGTTTTCCATTTATGAACAGATTTTCTTTGTAGATTTGTTTTATTTGACTCTTCTGTATATTTGTTATTCTTTTGTGGGTTACAATCTGCATAAAGGAAATTAAGAGGACAAGGAGGAAGACTGGTTTTGATACAAGGAGCTAGCCCAAATCTGGGTAGAGAACGTGCATCTAAAAAAAAAAAGAAGTCAGGAATGAAGGAAATATCTGAAAATTGATGCAAGAACAAACAAATGCCTTTAGGCCACTGACTTCAAAGTGTCCTTACTCAATGGGCATTTAGTATGAAAATATGTCTATTTTTAAAAGGCAAATCAACAGAATACTTAAAGTTTCTTTGTGGTTTTTTTTTTTCTAAAGTGAAAGACATCTTCCTCTATGAACACCTCTAAGAAAGAACAATCAATTATACTTGGAAAATATTTGCAGTTGGTTATGTACCTGCATTCCTCCTAGGCGCCACTGCTTCCTGCGCTACATAAATTTGCATTCAATTGAAATAGATTTGTTTTGAAAGGCATGTTGCCATCATGTCACATGAAATGACGTGGAGACATGTAAACAAACACTGAGTAACCTGGTGTCTTCACACTACCTGCTGCAAGATGAACTGGCCTCAGATCTACACATGATTTCCAGTTCTTGCAGGGTTCCTATGTTGCTGTGTGATATTGCATTGCACAGGGTGCATGAGAGGGAAATGATTATTTTTCTTATTCAAATTTTCTTATACATTTGGGGGACATAATTTTGTTTTATTTAAATCAACAGAAAATCACAGGCTGGTATTTTCTTGGAGCTGTGAAAAACTATTCTGAACTTCAGGGATGCCCAAAGTTAATTAACTTGTTAATACTTCTGATTTCAGAGTAACTTGCTGTTTTAAATCCACAGATCAGTGCTTATACTCAATTTCTAATAAACAACTACCTTGGAAATTAGGAATGATCTTAAATATTCTCTTGATTTAATACTTCAATGAAATAAGTTCTGAAAATGTCTTGTACAACATCCATGTGATATCCTTTTATAGCTGTGACATGATGTTTGAATCCCAGGTACCTGCTCTACAGTGCTCGTTTGTGCATATCTGAATGCACTAGAGAATCTTAGGTTCTGCTTTTTGCAAAATTTAGATATCTTTTGAAGGCTAATTTTCCCATTAAATATAGCTGAATTAAAAAGCAACTGGACAGAGATTTTTTCTGGTCTTTCTGTTTAAAAAGAAGTTAACTTTCTTATCAAAGCAGTAGAGCATCTTTTAAAAGCAATGTCACTTTGTAGGAAGCCATCAGTAAAAAGTGCAATCCAAATTCAAAATTTTAATTGCAGTTGATTAAAAGCGTAGGTAGGGAAGTAATCTAGTATCCAACCAGTTATTAGTAATTAATCTTCCAACAAATCTAACTGAGGATGGGTCTGGGTACTTAGGTTCTAACTTAGGGAGTTTCCAGTTTATTGACCCTTGACAATTTCTCCTGCCAGTTCAGACTCCTGGGTAGCGAATTTAGGCCAGCTGACAAGTTTTGGTTTTCTTCATTACCTCAGAGATCCTTAGAAGAGTCCTCTAACTCTTTTGAGTCCACAGCCACCAGGCTGAAAACACCTCTGCTAGCTTTAACTCACTGACTCATTTCTACTTACATTCCTTTCCACTTTCTCCCCTATGAGCACCTATCTATCGGAAGCTCAGCATGACTCTGCTTTGAACCTGTTTTTTCTACACTGTTGAAGAAAGTCCTTGAAGCTGACCAGTAATAATCACCTCCCCAGTTCAGCACATAGGTCTTTCTGCAGCCTTCTGACTATTTCTGAAGCCGCAGCTACACTTGAATAATGGTATAAACATTTTCTTTTAAGTTACAACTGCAAACTTTCCATCTTGAATACATGCCTCCCTATACCGACAATTCTATTCTCTCCTTGAACACCACAATTTGCTCTGATTGCAGATCTTAGATTATCTAAGACAGAAAATTCCCGTCCACTGGTGTCTATTACAAATTCTGTAATACACTTTCTATTATTATATATTAATTCACTCTGTGACAACACACAACACTCTATCCCTACCACTGATGCACAATAAATAACTATATAAAGCAGTAATACCTCTCTGCCAAATACTCTTTCACTTAGGTCCCTTTCAACAAAGGAGATACAGAATGAAACATAAACAGTTACTTGGTCACTTTCTACATTAACTTTTTTTTTTTTTTAACATAGTGAAAAGTTTAGTGTAGTTAAGAGGTAGTAAGAAACAACAGTAATGACAACACAGCATTAAAATGCATCAGTATTTGTTGTTACAGCCTTTCTCTTACACTGTTTAGCAGATAGCGAAAACCTCCCCTCCTCAGCCTCTCCAAGACAGTGCTACAGCTTTGATTAGAACCATTAAAAATGCTTCCATATTCCAATTTAGTCAAGGATGAGTTTCAGTGTTGTAGGAAAAGATTCACAATGTGTGTGACAACGTCTTGACTAGGTTGCACACAGATGCGATTAACACATATGGAATGAGCTGCAGGGGAAATGATATGAATTAATATACCACTATAATTTATGCCATTCATTTCCTTTGCATAATGCTGCACCATACCATCTATTATAATTCATAAAAACAATTCATTGCTTTGGAATTTCTACATATTTATGAGCACTCATTTGAAATGAAAATGTTTTCTTATTGACACATTCTTCCATCTTGACAAAAAAAGAAAAATTTTGAACACTAAAGGCTAATGACTTCAGTATTTTGTGCTGATATTAATTACACTTGGAATGCCACAAAAATGAAGAGACATTTACCCAAATCCAAAATACAGCAATCAAGTAATTAAGACTCCTAATCCAAAGCCAATAAGTGATATTCCAAACAGCAAATGTGGTGATGTAATTATAACTGGCTTAGTACCTTTGCGTATAAAGAATATTTGAACAACAAAATAAAAATTAATGGCAGCCCCCGATGTTATCATAAACAGAAACAGTACTTTCATTTCAAAAGAAAGCAGACTTATTTTCTTAGGTTCAGAATGCATTAGCATTTTCTATAATATGCCCATTCACTTTATTCAGAACAAGTAACTTTATTTACACTACTGCATATGAGATGGTAGACATGCGCCCATTTAATGACGAATTAGAGAGCAACTTAAAATGACTGACCTTTACAAACCACTTCAACAGACTGATAAACTCAGAGAGAAAAACTGCCACCTGCCCTGCAAAATAAACATGAAGTTGCAACGTAAAAATCGTGAGAGATTCTCCATCTTCACAGCACGTGGGAAGACATGAAAGGTACGGGAGCATCCTGACAGGGTTAGTGACTTGCATTCACATAAATATCACATAAACATTCACCTAATTTTATCCAGCATGATTCCTGGATCCGTAGGGTATGTCCTTCCCCTTCATTACATGAATGGGACCTGAGGAGATGGATGTTGCAATGGAGCTTTGGACAGCAAGGTGACCCTCACCCTTTTTTCTGGGAAGGGAGGGAGGGAGGGAGGGAGGAGGCACTGACAGCCACTTGAAATATTAAATTAGTATGTTTGTGTATGTTTTAAAGAACAGAATAGTTAATCATCTCCTTTAATGGAAAGACCAAGTCCAGCCTGCTACCAAGACATGACTGGTGCTCATCAGCATTCCCCTCCAGCGCCAGCTTTGCAACTGTACTTTGTTATAACACACTAGGCAGAGCCTGGTAATGACAATTCAAAAGAAGTAAAAAAATCTTACCTCCCGTCCTCACAGTGTGGCAGAATATAGTAATCCACAGGTCCCAGTCATGTTTTCACAATAGCAGTACACTCCCACTGGCTTCAAGCCCATGGGGGCTGCAGGAGGGCTGCACACAGGGGGCTGCGCTCCCCTCCCCTGGGCAGCCAGCCAGGATGCCCAGAGGCCCCACGCCCGTCCAACTACACCTACAGGTTTCTCCTCCACCCACCGGTTAGTACCATGTATACCTGGTTCTGCTTTATCCTAAATAACTACTTATTATATACCATGTATACTCAATTCTGTACTATTCTAAATAAATACCTACTTAGGAAGCTCGACAAGGCAAGGATTGCTTTCTATTATACTACTACGTAGCTTTTCAACAGCCTCAGCACGTAATTTAAGTAAGGGTTCTGAAACGTGCTATTATATAAACACAGGTGGACAAACTTTTCTAAATAAAGCATACAATAAAACTCCACTGCACATGTGGTAATATATTAACATTTCCACTCCCAAAATTCGTAAAGCACTTTGAAACTCCCATAACCATTAAAGAGCTGGGGAAAAAAACCAAACCAAACAAAAAACAAAAAAAAAACCCTGACAACAGGAAAAGCAAACAATTTTTATTGATTTTACTGGCTTCAAAAAAAGTGTGTATGTTGTCAAATTGAGTCAGAAGTTTTAATCTCTGAACGATGCATTTAAAAACTTGCCTACCTAAGACAGCGTAATGCCAAAGAGAAAAACAAGTATGTAAAGGGGATTCTTAGACATAAAGTTATTACTAGGATTGTCAAGAGAATAAATCTTTATTTTCAGAACGATTGTGCATGTTTCCCTTTGCTTCGAGAAAAAGTGGATCATTAACATTTAAATTGAGGTAAATTTCTACACTGAATGGCCTGCAAAGCAAGAAACATGATCTAGCATCAAGCAAACTGGCAAATCAAGTCTGTTACCAGCACCTCTCTGTGTAATGTTGAGTGCCCAGCACACAATGCATTTCTCAAGAGAGGAACAACCCATAATGACCTTTGAACTGCCAAGTAGACATTAGAATAGGAACAGTATAGAGATGCTGTAGCTGGCGGTAACCTTACATCAGCAATGTTTCTGTCAGCACTGACTGTTTTAGGAGTCTTAATGGATTACTGCATTCTTTAAGTAACCTGCAATGGCTCAGAATTCACCAGTAAACTTAGAGAAGCTGTAATATTCTTGAACCCGACTGAAAATACATCTCAAGCAAAAAAAGCTGGAGAAGGATCAAAAAAGGGGTTTCACTTTCACAAACTTGCCTGGCTTCAATACAGTTGGAAACACGTGACGATGGGGAAGAAGGAGGACTGCTGGATTCTGCACAGACCTCTCGGAGCACGGTTTCGGGCACTTCATGCACTGGGAGATTACTAACGTGACAACAGATCACTGACATCCCAGTTAGGGTCCAGGTATGTCACTTCAGGCCCCAGGTTAAGAAAAAAAACCTTTCAGATCACATAAGCGCCCTTCCTACCAATGCATGCCACTTGGCTGCGATTCAGTGTAGCTTCACCACTTTAATATATGGTATCACGTTAACGTTGAGCTGTAACTGCAGGTTGAGTCTCTACGGTGTAATTTATTCCGTGAGCACTTAAAAAAGGTGTCTTGGGTAGGATTAGCTTTCTGTCTCTTAACAGGAAGAGAGAAAAAAAAATATTTTGCCCTGGCAAAGGACAATAAAATACAGATATTTTGTTGTTGTTGTTATTTTTGCTCTTAGAATCTTACCATTTCTATTTTACACTTTTATGACTGCATCAAATCAAAACACGCAGGAAAAAAGTTGTATGCCAACTGCAGCCAGGTTCATAATGGCTAACAATTCAGAGCCCTAATGCGCATTTAACACTGTCCTAATGCAAGCAGTGTACAATAATCATTTTTATAATCATTTACGAAGCTTCTGGCTCTTTCTTGAGAAAGTCCCCTCTCTCTTCCCTCCCTCTAACACAACACACAGCTAACCTGGCTGAAAAGTTAGGAAAGGGCACAGCAACATCCCTATCACGTAAATCTATTAAATGCATTTCAAACTTCAAATACTGTTGAGGACCTGCCACTAATAAAGGCAAAAAAAAACACCACCCCACACCAAAACACACCAAAAAACCAAATCCAAATAAACCAACAAATTCAAGAGATGGAACAGTAAGACTGCAATATGCTTTCATATTTTTTATGCCCTGATATTGCAACAGCAAAATTAAACTGTAAGAAATAATGACAGGCTACAGCTTTATTATTTGTGGAGTATGTGCAACAGTGGACATCCAAGAAGAGTTCTTTGTCTTCTCATGCTACCACTGTCTGAGAATTAGTAAAGAGGGTATGACCAGATGGCTGAAACCACTCAAATTTCCTTATTGGTGGTGTGATAGGCAAAGAGACCTGGTACAGGCAAACAGGGAGAGAGTTTATCACATCATTCCAATATGACAACCTTTCCCCCTGCAAAGTACTTCATTTTCTAATAAAAAACTGAAAGAATTAATTTGGGAGTAGAAGTAGTTAAAAGCAATTAAAAAAAAAAAAAACCCAAAACAAAAGCAAACACCTAACCCAAACTAGGATTAGCAGGTCTGAGAAATTCTTCCTTGTAGTTAGTATTGCAGAACTTGGAAATTTCAGACTACTTATAATTTAGCACAGCTCGCAGATATAAGAGCCCAAGTGGACAGCAAATTACAAGCAGTCACACCGAGATTATGCTTCCCATTATTTCGAGCAGCAAACAATTATGAGTAAGACTTATTCGCTCTCTTTCTTCCACATTCATTAAGCCTCCCATCCTTTATCAGAAATGCATAAAGAGGGTGGGAATCTTTACTCTTGGAAAAATCATTTTATTGCTGTTTCTTTTAGAACTTTTTAATTAGTTTTTCCAAGATTAATGATCAATGATCAATTATTTTTCAAAATTTGGATTTAATTAATGTGATCAAATGAAGACTGAATAATCCTTCTAATTTCAGTACAGTTTCTAGGCTTCTACCAAGAAGAAAAATTTTAACCCAGTTTTAACTCATATTTCATTTTTTTTAGCGTCCAAACTGTTATTAATGTTAAAGCAACTATGGCAATATAAGCACTGCAAGGAAGTTGGGAGTACACAATTTCATCATCAATAGTTTGCCTAATACATAACATCAAACAACGGTAAATTTTTTGTAAGTAGCAAGTTCTTACTAAAGGAAATAAGCATTCAACTGCTGCTTGGTGGGTTTTTTCAGAACTACCTGAAAACTTCCATTTTGCAGTTAACCATGCAAAGTAATTCAACGCAACTCATCGCCTTCTGTTATTACAGTAAATGTAAACCAACAACAATACAGGAACAGACATTTCTGTAAATGCTTACTACCAAAATAAACATATTTCTGCTGCTTACTGGTAGACAGCAAAATAAGGAGAGCATACTAATCCAGAGAGAAAGCAGGTGGTGTGCTAGATAAGCACAATGCCCTGGTACCAGAGCTGGGTTACTGCATCTTCTACTTGAAGATTCTGAGATACCAGTCATTGTGTTTGTGACAAGAGACAAAATCCCCAGTGGACTGAGCCCATCATTTCCAGTGAATTTCCATACCCTGTCAACAGTCAGGGTGCTACATAGATACTCCTGACAGATTCCTGGTGATATGTTAACAGTTTACTCTTGCTGATTAAATGCACGGCAACCAGACAACAATGCAAATTAGCAAGCAGGAAGAACCATTAGAAGTTTGATTCATTACGGGAAAGTAGAAAGTAATTTCAAATAGGACTATTAAAACAGTTAGAAACGCTTTTTCACTATGTCCTAGTTGCAGTTAATTACAAAAAGACAACAAATTTCTTAGAAATATTGAGTTTTGATTTGAGAAAGAAAAACTTTTATAATGGGTGACGTCTAAACTAGCAGGAGCTTTTTGCAAAGACTGACCTGATTAAGAAAAAAATGTATTCTAATTCACATGGAATTCAAAATCTGCCTTTAATGATCTAAGACTAAAAGCTAATGGGAACAAACTTTGGTATATAAAATACAATAATTATACAATTATGATGATACATAAAATTACCAATATGATAAAGCTTGGGTTTAATAACACAATATGGGATACACTGTCACAACGGCCTTACTAAATCACCCATATGCTAGTCAAAATTATTTTTCTTTGATTTTTTCTCTCATACCAACTAAAAGCTCTGCAGAAGCCACAGCATCACTGACTGCATCTGAAAACATCAGTTACTCTTGCATGAAATTGAACTTTATGAAGAATAGGAAATTACTGATGATCTTCAAATTTTGAAGCATAATAGAAATGTTTATCTTTATACTTGGTATAATTTAAACATTTATACACTAGTAATGTAAAATGGCTGAAATGCCTCACTGTTACAGGGTTTACAAATGATAACCGAACAATCCAGTAACATTTAAAATGCTGCTATTTCAAATATACTGTCTCAGCATTCTGCTCCTATTCTATTCCATGGAATATAGGATTTTAATTTTCTCCTATAACAGTAAGCAATCTTGCCTCTATCAGTTTCCCCTCTTTACAACAGATGTGCATATTCAAAGACTTCCCCAAAAAAACACCAAAATAAAACCAACTAACACAAAATGAAAAATATAGACAATATAGGACTTTTTAGCCCATAAATACCATAGAAAAAATTAAACAAGAAAAAAATGTTTGGTTAAAACAGTATGTCAAGCAGAAGCATGCTAACAGGATGATATCCTCCTCCCCCTCCCCCCCCCCCATATGAGAAACTGCAATTTGCCTATTTCAACATATTTATTTTTTTGTTTTCCTGAAAAGTCAGACATGAGTCACTAGATGCAGTGGGTTGCTCCCTCTTCCAATTCTGAGTAAGAAATATACACAAGATCAAGTGAATTAAATGAAATGCAGGCAATTTTCCTGCGATTTTTAAGAAGAATTCAAATCAACTATGACAGGTAGGACAAAGTAGAGAAGTAGTTCTAGTAAAAACGTGTGTATAATTCTGCTTATAATGCCTATAATCGTTAATATGACTAGAATTCAGAAAAAGTTTTAAAGCTTAGGTTTGGTTCAAAATCTCAAACATTTGTGTATGCTTATCAGGTAAGAATTTCCAAACAGAAAACCAAGATGAAAACCATGAAATTTCAGTGGGCTTATTTCACATCTGGTCAAAAATAAATTAAAGAAACAAGCTGTATCTCATTGCCCTCACTCAAGACCTGTCTGCACTCAGACACAGCCCGTATGGAACAACTGAACACAGCCAAGGCCACAGATTCCCACAGCCAAGAAAGAAAAACAGCACAAAAATCACTTTTTAGAAGTTTGAGTTTGGAAGACTGAGATTTGATTTGGACCAAACTCAATTCCTCAGACTTAACTGAAGTTACTGCATCTTTTAAACCCTGACAAGTTTCTATATACATAAGCCTGCTTCATCAAACAATTTTGTTTCTTTCCCTGGGATGCTTAACTCTGCTGAAAGCAGCTCCGTTCCAAGTCTTCAGTATATAGAAAAATCCTATTTCACTTGCCTCTGAGGCAGTTTATTTACACAAGACCAGTACAAAATTAAACAATAAATTAAATCTGAGCATGAGTTCATGATTGGGTTTAAACAGACATCTGTTTCTGAGACAACAAAAAAAGCTATTTTATTTAAAAAAAAAAAAATATCACTTTGGAAATATGAAGGTGATTTTTCTTTCCTGCATCATTTACTTTTGCTGTAATTGCAGTAAAAGTTTCAATCCAGTTCAAACAGCTGCAGCTGACACCAAAAAAACCCAAAACAAACCAACACAGAAAGGGAACAATCCAAGTTTCTTAAACCCAGCAGATGACTTTACAAACAGACAAAAGCCAGGTTTTATTGGACCTTATCCTCATTTAGAGGGAGCACAGCAGTAACCATACACACTGCAGAACTAGGACACAGACATTAAACTCGGTAAAACATTTTCTTTTAGTCTGCATTAAAGACTAAGCAGTAGAGAGAAATAAAGCTACAATGGACTCTCCTCATTACATATATAAAAGAAACCAGAGAACACAATACCCTAAGGCTACATTCATCTTGATACTTAGACTCCTTTTGGTTTTAAAATCAGTTTTATTCCTCTCTTGCTTTTGGGCAGATCTAAAGAAGAAAACCCACCTCTTCCACCTTCACAGACTCTGTTCAGGAAAGGTTCCTTGACTAAGGTAAATGACTGGAGAAATAATACAATTATTGCCTGTGAATGTTTCACCAACTTCCCAGGTTAGGAGTACAACCACATACTGAAAAGGCAAGAATCCTTATCTCTAATATTTATTATTTATTTTTTCTTAAAGCTGAATTCAGTACTAAGCTTAGTGTGTAAACAATCCTGAACTGTAACCACTGCCCTTTTGTGTGTAACCACTGAACACGCAAAAGGTATTGTACAACTTTCCCTCACTACTCATTTGTCTCTGTCATGCTCTGTAGGAGGGGCAAAAATTAACAAAATAAAATTATATATCCAAGGGGGCAGACAATGTGTTTTGCACACTTGATTTATGAAAAATGGCTGTAGGCAAAACAAGATCACCATATTGCATGTGTATATGCACAATACCCACCCACCACAAAGCCTCCAAGTATGATGGATTTCAAGTCACAGATGCACTAACTCCTATGCTTGCAAAAGCATGCAGGTTTGGGACATGATTCACAGATACGTAACCCGTATTCTCTAATCTTCAGCTGAAGAGCACAGTGGTAAGAAAGACTTGTTTACAGACCCTTGAGATGTTCCTCAAGGATGCAAAGAGACACCTTCAGCAAAGCCAGAACGTCAGAACGTGCTGTTTCCTGACTCTTAAGACACCCAGGCCAACACTTGAGCATAGAGTTTGCCCTTAAAAATACAAAATGCAGTGTTATCAGAATAAACAAAACAAACTGCATTTATAAGCAAAGTCTCAGCTTCCACATTTGAGAAAGACTGTATTTAGGATAATGTAAATTCAGGAGCCTAGATTATTTTCCCAAGATATTTGACATCTTAAAATACTTAGCACTTCCATTAGTCAACTAAAAATCAAATCATGTAGATAAATTTTTATTTTCAATTATTTTAAAAAAATATTAAACCAAAACCCTCAAGAATTCTTTTATGTAGTGAACAGATATCTGCATTATAAAAGGAGTTGGAAATGTCATAACACAAATTATAACACAACACTGAAGTAACATACAAGGAACCCGTCGCTTCCAGATCACCTCTGGAGAGTGCTTAGGGATAGTTCGACTGACATAGAGCTTTAAAGCATAAGAAAAAAGGAAAAGTGTTCACTTAACTGCTGTACACAGGGCACTGAAGTAACTAATCCCTCTTTCACTCAGAAACCCATCCTGAATCTTCCACATGTGGTAGGAAGGAGGTAAACATGAATAATTACATCAAGACTTGCATTTAAACCTGTTTTACAACACTAGTATTAGTACAGAGCCTGCAATATCTCAGATGGACAGCCAGCTGGGTATTTGAAAAGTCTGTCTTGAAACGAGAAACATCCTCAGGAAGGCAGAAACTTACTCCCCGCTGTCAGGTTCCCATCAGCGCAGGGGAAGCGGCTGGTGCCACCAGCCTTCATTACACACCATGACCGTAGCAGAACTGGTTTTTAAGCAGATTATCACATTACTTGTTTTGTTCATCTTTCTCTTCCAACCTTTCAGTTCCCATCTTTCATGGTAAGAGTTTTACTCTTCCTCTTGGATTTCAATAGCTCAGCACATTCTAACCTCACATCTTAACAAAGCTTCCTTTTGTACAGAAGACAGGTTTTTTTCCATTTCATTTGAACACTCTCTTCTACTGTTAGAAATGAGCCAATTAAAACCACAGAGGTACTTGTAAGTAGTCCTTGTCGCTATCGTGTTTACCTTTGCTAAGATAAAGGCACTTGAGAATTACTGACAGATTTTTAACCCCACCATGCCTGTGGAGCTCAAGCAGTTCCTACCTGCCCTTCTCAAATGGGAGTCTAAGGTAAAAAGTGATTTGCACAAAGCCAGACAAGGGGGCAACCCAAGCCCATACAGAAGATCAGTTACTTAACCAAAAACTGAAACAAGTCCTCTTCTGTCTTAGCCCATCTATGGCTCTGAGTCTTCAGAGTACAATTCAGCACCTTGCTTTAACAGGTGCCAGCTACCGCTTTCTTCTTTCTCTTCCTACCTAAAGGCGCCTATCTCCCTGCATGTAAACATCAGAAAATTTAGTGGCATTCATCTATTGTTAGAGCAGACACCATGTTACAGCAAACAAAAATTCTCTCCAAAGCAAAAGCCAATTAATTGCATGTCTTACATAACCAATTTTTTAAAAGGAAACAAACAAAAAAAGCATAAGTTAATTGCATTTTAATATAAAATCTTTACACCTTTTGCAGATGATTAGGTTATTTCACAGTTTATTATAAAACATTTTCTGTTGTCATTAACTGAAAGTTAATAGTTTTCTGGTGTGGTGGCTTGAGTGTAGGAACTGCAGTGACACACCAACATGAATTTTAAGTTGCTGCATACAGCAGCAGTACAAACCTGACCTTCCAGCCAGAAACAATACATAAATAAATGGGAGTAAATAAAAATTAGCGCTTTTTCAAGGTATTGAGCTTCCCTTTGTCATCAAAATAAATAGCTCAACACATAAACAGCAGAACTTTTCTGGAGTGTAAGGCCCAGATTACATGGCTAAAGGGTAACTGCAGAGGAATGAAAAATCAAGGCAGCTCTGGGTTCTCAATCCGGGAAGTTTTGAGGCGTTTCAATGGCTTTACATTTCACACATCTAATTTTTTTCAGAACATGAAAGCAGACAAAAAATATTATTCAAGTAGTACCAGGACTCTTCAGAGAAGTAGAGTGGTAGTTTTAATTTTACAGAGAGGGCTCTGCAGTCAGAGCCACCACCTTAGTTTTGTTCCATAAGGAGAATGCAGATGCATGTTTTGATTTAGACATTTAGTCTTATATCAAAATATTTAACTCAGAACTTGCTATAGAAATCCTTCAGAAACTGCATCAATTGCTCCATGTCCTTGAAATGGCCACAGCTGTCTTCCACAGTGAGGTTCATCCTAACAAAACACTCGATGCTCAGACAACACATTTCGTCTCTGTGTGTTCTTAATAGGCTTCCGTTTACCTGCTGGAGTGCAACCTGTCAGTTTGGCCACATTAAATGCCTGCAAGCCTCAGTGATATTTCTTCTACCCCTTTTGTTCAAGGCTAGGCAGAGTAAAGTCAGCCAGAAGGGTTCAAGCACCAATACGCCACTGGCAGACACTATACGGGGAAGCGATTTCCTGCCAAAGATTTGGCAACGGCTACTACAAGCTGCCTCTCTGAAGTCATCTTTGTCCTACTTTGCTTAGTTTACTTATTCAGTAAGAGGTCACAGCATCACTGTAACATGCACAAAGTTTGAGAAACTTCAGATGCCATTTGGTACTGGTGCTACCAACAGGGTGCATGAAGATAAAAAGATGAGAACATAAGTAAAACCAACACACACAAGGGGAGAGAGGTGCATCTACCCCTTGCTGAAATAGGGAGAGGAGTACAGCATTTCTCAAGGGTGCTCTGGGAGTTTCCTTTACAGCCTACCCACAAGCTATAGCTTTACAGACATGCTTCCTTTCAACATATTATTTGGCACTAACATCAGGCTCACTGCATCTTTGTTTTGAGCCAACTAAAATAGCACCAACTTGCCATGAGGCTCAGGATCACACAAACTGTCTCCTTGCTTTACACAATGTAGACATCTGGAGAGCCAGGGAGCACTTTTTGGTCCCCATAGGCACCTCCTCAGTACTCAAGTCTCCATCACTCTTTGCCATTGTGGTGAGTTGCCCTCAATGGTCCTTGCAAGGGCCAGTTGTTTGGAGGTCTTTGACCCATTTTACTCTATGTAACTCCAGTTTCCTCCTGGATAGGAAAGAATCCCTTCCTCCATTTACCTCAAAAAAGGTGGGCACGAAGCAGCATCTCCTCAAAGACCATTTTGGAATGGGGGAACAGAAAGGGAGCTTTATCCTACTCTGCCTACAAGGATCCTTGTACTGAAATTTTGAGGAGAGTATACCCTGTATTTCCAGTCACCTAAAATGACCGCTTTTGGGGATCACCTCGGTTCTCTCTCTTTCACCTGCAGTCAAACCTCATGAAGCATAAGCAGACATGCCATGAAACAGCACATCGGGCTCTAGGCCTTATGATTAGAAAGGTAGTCTGAATTTCTAATGCTGCACTCATTACAAGCTGCTCAGAAATTCAAACTTGTTAAAAAGCTCTTCCTCCCACTCTGTGACATCTGAGTAAGCGCTCACTGTGCTGAAGAGCAATGCTAGCTTTGCCACTGACTCCAGATCAGATCAAAATTTCAATGTTACTATTTTAAGCTGGACTTAATTTTTTTATACTAACACCAATTGTCTAACAGTCCCGGTTTAAGGCAAGAAGTACACAAATAAGGTTCCAGCTTTTGTCTCATCTGGCCCTTGAAATTATAATTTTTCCACAACAAAGCCAGTTGTATTGCAATTGCAATTTTAAATGTACCTCTAAGACAAGAAACATACTGTATACATTATAGTGTCCCATGGTGAGAAAGGGTCTTTGATAGAATTAGAATTTGCTTTCTTGCATCTGAAATGCAAATTTCTCTGGAGATGGCTAAAAAAATCTGGTAAGAAACAAAAAACTCTTCAGCAATAAAATATTTTTAGTACATAAACAAACCAAAATATTCTCATTTGCATATGGTACATCTTCATCTCCTGTGACATTTTTTATTTTTATCTTACATGACAATGCTACTCTCAAACTAAATAACCAAAAAAAGCAGGCAACAGTTCTGATGCCAGATGCTGAAGATCAATAGCTATTTCCCAAAGTTTATGGCATAATTAAAATTTGTAACAGGAATAATTTTCTTTTCAACCCCTCAGGCTAAGCCTAGAATTATTGACTAAGTCAAAGTTATGTAGTGTAGCATTTTTTATTATGTTTATGGATAATATAAAGGATTTTACAGTTTTTACATGTAATCTGATAAGTATAGAAACAGTAAATAGGAAAAATTCTCTCTATCAACGAAGCAACAGTTATAAACATTTTGTTGTTTAGGTATGTAGAGGACATAGGTTTATTTAATTATCTGCTAGTTAACCATCAGCTATACTGCAGCGTACAGGTGGATGGCCAGAATGCCCATGAATTAACAGCAAATTGAATGTACAGTCCCTTAGAACTCAACAGAGCCTTTGTTACAGGGAGGCAGCATCCCAGGAATGGCGTGCAAGGTTCCACAGTTGTTAAAGCTGCCAGGAGCTGGAGTAATACAGTATCTGCAATTTAATTTGTTGGCATATGCGAATGGCTTTGTATTTATAACCCGAACTGCCCACCTATGCTTTCTTCCACCCAAGGCATACTGAGAAGAGACTTGAAGAGAGAAAGGAGAGTGAACAAGAAGAGAGCGCAGTTGATTAAGGACATCTACGCACAACCTCTGTGAGGAGAGGGAAAAAACTATTCTGCCACACTACCAACACTGCCATGATTTGGGTTTACTGTAACTCTCAGGCGTTCAGGTCAAATATACCCAGTTTAGACGTTAAAAGGTGTATATTTGTTTCCTGTCAGCCCTAAAAATTCAGCCTTGGGCAGTGGAAGTCTAACTGGATTATTCCCTGCTCATGTGTCTCAGTCGATGCTAATAACAACACAGGCCAAACTAAACCCTCTGAAACCTGTGCAACCCCATTACTTTCACTGCATTTTCACAAATAAAATATAACCAGAAAGTTGGTAAACATTTCTGCTGATGAAGCACAAGAATAAACACAGTCTGACTCAGCCCCTCTCTGCAGCACTAGCAGGAATAAAATGTGGTAAACTTAATTGTGTTATGAAGGCACATAAAATCTGAGCTTACACAGACAGCAGAAATGCCACTTTTATACAACTACTGTTTGAAGAAAAAGATGAATATACATACAAATTGACAAAGCCAGCTATTATGAAACTATGCCTAGTACTATAGATTCACAGTAACATTCAGGCTAAAAACCTCAGCTCCGCTTTCTAGGACTGTTTCCACAGGGATGGATTTAGTTAACTTTATGTTATGCTTTTTATTCTCCTGAATGCTAAGAAAAGCTTTAGTATATAACCAAAATATAACCAGAAACATGAAACTGGAAAAAGGCAGAAGCTGCTGCAGCAACACTGCAAGACTGGACTCCTAGCACCGAAATGCAGGTCCAAAGGCACCCCATAGATCTGCACCACCTGAAACACATCCTCAGGTAAACATGACAGTGGAGATAGTGGACTCTTAAAAAAACACAAATTAAAAATTTGAGCCAAAAGCTCCAACACTGCTACACAGAACATGCCCATCTTTCTTGAGAGAGAAGAACATGGCAGGTGTCCTTAAAGCTAACCATTGGTTTCCAATGGTTTCTAGCTACTTTCCTGATGGAGATCATGTAAATCTTGCTTCTCTGACTGCTGACTAAATGCAAAAGCAAAAGTTCTGCATTTACTGTTCCCAGTTTCATATGTTCCACAACCATGAAATTCCTAAATATTGTCACAACTATAACATAGACATTAAATACAGCTGAACTGCATCCTTATAGAGTTCTTTTTCTCTGAAATAATGAGAACTAGGAAATACTGTAACAGGTAATGAAATCACAGTATTTCTGAAAAACATGCGTCCTTCTTTAGCAAACCATGCAGCATTTTGTTCTGTGTGGACATGTCCACATTTCCTCAATATTGCACAGTTTGTGTAATTAAAAATTAATCTTAGGATATGAAGATCTGAAGTCACTGAAAAGTAATTAAACTTGTTTTCCTTCCCCGCCCCCTATACCTAAGACATATATTCAGCTTCATCTACTGCTGCATAAATCAACTTTATCTTCAACAAAATCTTCTGGAAAAATATGCTTCCAGAAGAACATCTGAAATATCCACACTTGCCTGAACATTGTCAAGTTCACCTGACAGAGTCCATAAGCCTCACTTCCTTAGTAAATAAGGCTAAAAGAGCCAAAATCGCTCAGATTTTTTACTTCAGATTTTACCTACTTGTCATGAATATGGACACATAACGATTGAAACCTGTACACGATGAACATCACTAAGACAGTGCAAGTCTTTACACAGTGCACTTCACCTCTTTTCAAGGCAAGTGCAAATGACGAGACATAAAATGTTTTCTGTGTCTGTCATATTCTGATTGACAGCCTTCACAGGGTGCTTTTAGTTTAACAAATCACAAACAATTTCAGAAGGGTAAATTCAAGCAATATGCCTTCTCTCGCCAATAGCCTGCTTGGCCTCATCATTAGAAACATGTGTGAGATGGAAAATAACTCAAATGCTCAATAAGATTTCCTTTCGCTAATATACAGTTACTTCATACACCTCGAGATACACAATACATAGTAACATATATATTATGGCTATCTGGAAATGCATAGTCACCCAAAACCACTAGGAACAGCAGGAGAACTAAGAAAACCAAGTCTCCAGATTTTGAACAAATCTACAATGACATGTTTCAAGTTGTTCAAAATTCAATACATACTACATAGGAGACCATTATTGCACAGGTATTGTGCCAGCAGTCTTTTTATTTTACTTAGATGTCCTAAGTATCTGATGTTTCTCCTACTGGTTTGAATCTAACTAAAATAACAATGACAATGGTATAAAAAAAAAAAAAGGGGGGGGGGGGGGGGGCGGCGGAACCGGAGCAAAAAAATACACACATGATCATGGAAAAGTAGAAATTCTTTCAATAAAGTCTACTTTATGCTACTTTTTCATCCTTACTTAAAGCATATTATATTACAATGTAATGTGACTACATTACTGTCAAGCTATGACCATGAATCTAATGGAATATTATGAATATCGTTAAGTATGAAAAGAGTAATTAAGGGACCAGGTCAGGGGCAGGTTGGGGGATGACACAACAGGGGGGGAAAAAAAGCCCACACCAAAACTAAACACTTAGAAAAACCGATTTAAATGCCTTGATCACAATGATATTGCAATGAAGAAAACAACCTTACCTGTCTTCTATAAAGCGTATCTCAGTCAGCAACTCAGTGCCCCACAGAATGCTGTTTAGGATACTGTCCCAGGATCACACCACTGCGTTTGTGGTGGAGATCAGTGGACATACTGTTTTTCAAGCAAAAGAAAAAGACTAATCAAATAAACCCCCCTCACCACCACCACCTTTTCCACCAGGACTATGGAATGCAATCCCTGCACAAAGGTGGAAAAAATTCCAGCCACTTCCAGAAAACTTCCAGTACCTGAAGGAGGAGGAAAAAGACACCTTGTCTGAACCTGGTATGAATGCACAGCACTCTGCAGATTACGAAGCAGTGTTATATCTGCATAAGGTGTTTACATAAACCTTGGGGTTTTTTGCCTGAACTGCTAAAACCACGTTTATATTCCCTCTGTGTCAACCTCAGTTCTTTACTTTTCTCCAGAAAGCGACACGCTTTCAGAGAAAAGAGGCATGGGAACGGCCAAAATAAATATAATGCTTACCACACACTCTGTGCAATGATATATAGGGGGAAAATCCAGCAACTGCTATGGGATCACTTCCCTGCTCGGCAAACACCAAATCTGATAGTCCCTACTGCCAACAAGAGCTTATTTCTGCATTTCGTAGACTTTCAAAGTTTAAAGTAGCTTTACAATCAAGATCATGAGGAAATGTTTTTGGACACTTTGCAAGCATCATCCTTTTACTATACATCTACTACATTTTCAATTTCAGTTCTATTTATTGCAGCAAGATGTTGCTATCTTGTTTCATTTTCAGGCATATATATTAGGATGCAATCATCTGCAACATACCCCTAAGAACTGGTAAGGACTGTAACCGCAAAAAAACAATAACACTAAGCAGATTGGGAGCTGGAAGTCTTGGGTTTGATATCCAGTTATGTAGTGGATTCTCACCATTGGAGAAAGATTCACTGTTCCCGTGCTTCAATTTATGCAGTTTTCTCAGTTTCAATATGCTCATGTTAGTGAGGATATTTCTGTAGAACTGAAATTTCAAACCCTGATTCATGAGCACGTATAAACTGGGAAATTAAAGCTGGGTTTTTTTTTAAAAAAAAAAAACATATATATATATATATATGTGATAAAAAGAGTTAAAAGCACCCAGAAAAAATCAGAATGACTTCAGCTGAAGTCAAAAGAGTGCTCTGTGCTAATCCAGCTGCTCATGGCTCTGCAGGACTATTTGAATCTCCTATTTTTCACAGGACCAGGATAGTGATCAGAACATACTTCTCCAGCTCTCTAGATTCACCACTTTGAAATGAAAGTAAAAAATCTACAGGGGGCAGCAATAAAATGAATTATTTAAAATTACCCATTGTTACTGTACCCAGTTGGGGAATGGAGCCAATCTGTATAAGAAATGCTGTCAGAGGAAACCCTCACTACTATCATTCATAAAGAGCCAAGAAGGGACCCCGTGATGTTCTGCTAATAACTGTCCAGAGAGCAAACAGGCACTCAATTTTGAGGACTGAGGTCATCCAACACAAAGGGCAGAGGAAGTGTTTCTACAATGGACCTTCAGAGTTACCACCTTTTGTTACAGAATCCCACAGTTAATAACTGCAGCTGATTACAGCACTTATTAGCGTCATTCAGAGTCCTGCTCAAACACACAAACCTGAAACAAAACTGACCTCCATACAGCCTAGCAATCAGGGTAGACCTGGTGGCCAAAAAGCCCCCTCATTAAGAAAGGGAAGCTTGAGACTGAAAAGCCACCCTTCTGAAATTCGCTTTCTGGGACATTCCCTTTTTAATTCCCACTGCCCCATACAAGCATGCTACGTTCTTTATGTAGGCTCTTGGTATTTTCCTATCCCCTTTCTCAGCAAAAAGTTGTAGCTACCTCTTTTAGACCTGGCCTGTAAATGTTTCATGAGACTACATACATATTGATCTAAAAATCAACATCAGAAAGCAAGAACAAACCTAAGGAACATACACTTCAGAGCTGATCCAAAGCCCAGATAAACTACAGAAGAAATCTGAACTTGCTGGAAATTATTAAGAAATACTATACTTATTTAATCATATGTTTATATTAAGGACATATATAATGAAACCACTTATAAAAATGCTTTATACATGTTAATAAGCAGCACATACAGGAGCCCTGAAAAAACAGTTATTTTCAGGATGGTATATTAATAATGCTCATATGACTGTTCTCAGTCTTGCTCACTTATGGTGCCTCCCAAGAACTGAAAGAACAAGCTGCTTTGACATGAACTTGTCAATTTAACTCTGTCCTCCATGGGCCGGAAAGGCAAGCATGTATTACACACACTTAGCAAGCGAGCAAAGCTACTGTGATCATCTAGCAACATAATACAGTGTAAAATCAATTACAACTCATGTACAATATCATAAAATAAAAATTTACAGTAATTGCATCTTGTGGGGCTAATATTGTCATACTCTCTGGTAAACCGTACTTAATTTACAGGAAGGCTGAAAGCAAGAACTTGTGTGAAGGAATGGATCTTGATTCCAGAAGCAAAAAATCCAACAAGAACAAAAAAAGCAAAAAACCCAAACCACCGCAAAAATACAAGATATTCTCAGTTAGTTGCAGTGCATTTTTGGAGGGCTCTCAGTGTGCTCACTTGAAAAAGGAATCAATTAGTGGCTGGCAGTCAAAGTCCAATTGTTCTGGGCTTTGCTCTTTTCAGTTGTCACACCCAGGCTGCAAGCATCCGCAGAAATGGAGGTCTGAAGCATTTACAGAAGTCGCAGAACAACAACGGAATGGAACCAAGAGCTAATTTATTCTCTGAGCTTACTGTACTTGGTGCAAAACAAAAATGCTGTGACGGCAGCGTGACCTTATATTTTCTGATTGACCAGATGGTGAGAATTACTGATTTATGTAAGCCCCGAGCCTTCTTCACCATCTGACGGCTGTTTGGTGAAATCAAATAAAGGTCTCTGCGTAGTCTTTAGTGCACAAACCTAATCATCGCAAGACCATTATGTTGTGCCCTTAGAAGAAAATGCTGCAGGGAAAGGCAAGGAGTGAACAGGACCGAAACCCTTGGATCCACAACAAAGGGCTTTTTTACATAGCAGAACACAGACACATGGGTATAGCACAGCAAGTTGGTTCGTGCACCTGCTGCCCAGGCCGTATCTCTTTTGCTAATGAATAAGTGAAGCCAGCCTCCAGGGCTGTCAATCTGGCACCTTTAGTTATTCAGACAAGCGCAAAGTTCTCTAAAAATAAATAATATGAAAAGAAATACACGTTGTCTCACTTGCAGTGGTTTTGACAGGTATCCTGAGTAATGTTAATTCTTCCACCTTTTCTTCCTTAAAAAATACCAGTTGAATCACCAATTATTTTGGACAGTTTCTAAAAACAAGCACACATGGAAATAACCCAGTACATCAGATGGATGGCAACTGGAAAAACTTAATGCTGGGAGTGTATGTGTGTGTTTGCATGCATGTACACACAGAACATTTTTATTTTTAAAAAATGGTATTACTGCACAGCCCTAATTCTCATCCCATTTCCACTAATGAAAATCAAAAGGAATTCCATTTGACTAAGCTCACTCATACTAATGGAGAAAAGGCAAAAATTAAGTCAGAATCACTATCACGGTTCCCAAAAGACCTGTATGAAATGCAGTAGGCCTGAACACATTTTACATCTGGTTTATCAATATAATTTTATTAGCAACAGTGAAATAGCTCCTTACTTCCTTCTGAAGTAAGATCAGAATTACGCTGGATATATTTCTGAACAGAATACTCCTGCAACCACAAGTCAGCTCCTGAATGGAGAGACAGAAGAAAGAAACAATAGCAATTCTCTCATGACCAGAAATGGTGTTTAGACGATTACACTACTGAACATTGCTGTTGCTTTTTTCAAAAATAAAACCTGGATCAAAACTGAATTTACTATTTTTTATTTTCTGTGTAGTATGTACATACTTATTAATACACACACACACAAAAGGCAGTGGAATAGTTCTCTGTGAACAAAATCTGCTCTGGCATTAACAGAATTATCCCCAACTAACATAGGTCTGAGATGTATCTGAATCCCAGTATAACACGCTTGCATGTATATAAAGAATAACTTCACAGGAAAAATAGCAACACATCTTCTCATTGCCTAGAAAGTTACCATTTCAAGTCCTGGAAAATAATTTGCAAATTTTGTAATAGATTGAAGATTCTTGCAAACCCCAAAATAGATACAAAGCTTTATCCCTGGCTGGTATGCAAAGTGTAAGAAAGAGGCCAGAAAGAACCTGGTAAAGTCAAGCAAAAGAAAAGCACAGGTTGAATGTCAGGGGAAAAAAAACACTGAACGCTAAGAAGATAAAATAATGGAATAATTCCTCAGGAAGATAATATTTCCTGGGACGCTAAAACTGCCTGTTGAAAGAAAAAAGGGCTACTGGGAAAACATTCTTTCTCAAAGCAAAAGCTTGACATTAATGTTGCAAAAGAAGGACTAAGCAAGATTTATGAACGGTTGTGTTCAGGCTTCTATTGAAAATTTAAAACACCTAGGAATGAATACTCTGTTCTTACAGTTACTCACACAAGTGCTTACAAGGGCTATTTTGCATGCGTGTGTTGGTGTTACTTAGCACAGCCCACAGAAGAAAACAAAACAGCAACAATCCGGAATAAGCCAAGACTACAAAATGCAAATAGTATCTTTCATCTTTATGCATCTGCCATGCCCAGCTCACAGGCAGCAGGTACTCAATTTGTGTAAAACGGTTGTGCAAAGCATTTCCTATCCAAAAAAATATTTGCATAAGACTGAACTAAGTTACAGAACAGTACCCTCAACATCCACAGACACCTGAAGTTTCAAGCCACTTGTGTTGGCAATGCAGTGCCAAATGCTTACGTGATCTTATCAGGCCTTCCCTTACCCTTCTAAATTCATGCCATGTTATTTTTAAAAACAAGTTTTGCAGAGATGATGGATGTGGATTTCCTCCTTTCCCCAAAACACATGCACATGCAAAAACACACCCCCTGATGTGGACGCGCAGCACATGCTGCAACAGCCCACAGGAAAACAAGCTCCCACATGCAGAGACTAACAATGCCCCGAACCTCCCAACAGCACAGCATTTCCCAGGTCGAATGTGCTTACCTTGTTGGCACAGGCTCCGTACACTAGATTCATTCTCTCCCATTTCTAGAAAACAATAAGCTGCCCTGTAAGGAGCCAAGTCGTTTTATCGAGTTGACTTGGTCACTGTGCAAGTTTTGACCTCCTGACTTTCAAGTGTGCATGGTAACCGTACACCTAACTTTCTTCTGTGAATAATTAGTATCTTGCTTCCTGAGCTACCTGGGCTTGCCTGACCTGTTTCTCTATAAACTGACATCACATCCTTTGATCTCCTTTGATTAACATGTGCTTCAGGCAAGGCTGCTTTGTCTCCTCTTGGACTCTCCTCCTTATTTGTTCCCCACCCTTTCCTTTCACTTTCACACAGACAGCAATCCCAAGACATTTTCTCTTTCGCAGCAGGTGTTTTAGTCAAAATGCCAAAGCCTGCAGAATGTTTGCAACTGATTTTATAGATCCTCTAAATTTTCATTTCACAGGAAAACTAAATGCTAACTATATCAAGCCAATCTCTGTGGGATGGGAACTCCGCAGCCACAGCTCTCCACCACTGAGAACAATGATTGCCACAGACACAGTGCCCCTTGGCGAAATTTTTGCAAAGATCCCAAAATCTAAAACCCACACCCACCCTTCCACTGCCTTTCACCAGGATTACCTCCAAGGAACCACTGTCTTTCACAAGGATTACCTCCAAGAAAAATGCATTACTTGAACACTGTAATTTTGAGATTGTTTTGACTGTGTAACAGAAAGGGCTTCTAAATGAAACAAAAAGGTACTTTGTTTCTCCTCTTTCCCCAGCACAAGGACACAAATTTTTAAGATAATCTCACCCAGCCAGACTTCAAGTTCAGGTCCAAGAAAATATTTGTTCTTTTCTGCTGTGGAAATCAAATAACAGGTGTCTGATGCATTTGTGATCAATTTGTTGAACAAGTACACCTGTATCTCTGCCTACAAAGTTAGCTTTATTTTAACATTTACATTTGCAACTGCCAATGACAAAAATCAAAGAGAAGCCATAGCACTATTTTAAAAGAACAAACAATGACAAATTAAAAGAGCTAAGTAGTTCTCGCAGTGTGAGAGCCAAGTAGTTCTCACAATGTTAACCTCTGTCTGGATTAATCTCAAAATGGTCTAATCAATAGCATTATAATTTTTAATCCAGTAGAAAATAAGTATATTTTTACAACTAAACTGTATTGTATTTTTCCTCCCTTTTTTAAAAAAAGTACTGAAATGATTATTTATTAGAACAGAAACACAGATGGGGAAAACATGAAGTAGTCTTTCAAGATAATTCAGGCTAGATAAAGCATACCTTTAAAGCAGAATTTCTGAAACAAACTATGCCAATTCAAACAAAAGTTTTATTTACGAATAAGAATATCCCCAATCCTCAAGCTAATCATCACACAGGAAGAAGTAAAAAATATTTATGCCCTTTAGTGATTTACTGTCCACTGTTTCCGTGCATGCTAAGCACCTTCCTCATCCACACACACAACTAGCTTTTAGCCATACTTCAATGTCTGACTTTTGCTAGAGAAAGTAAATCAGACATACCAAACCAGAATCATCTGAGCAATGAATTCCAAAAGAACTTCTCACCTGGTTCACAAAAATGAAGGAGTTTACAAGAAAAACCTCATGCTTTATCCTCGCCTGATTATCAAATTAGCCAGCTTAAATGAACCGTTCCACAGTCTGAAAAGGCTTTTTACCAAGAAAGCAAAGAGAAAAGCAAAATGAACTTATATTTGAAAAGGGAGCCTTTCATTATTTTATTTATGTTCATTTAGCTGAGCTTTTGCTAGTTTTCTTCCCCATAATCTGCAGACTCAGCTCCTGGCCCAACATTTGAAGTCAGTGGTTCCTACATTCCACCTCATCCCTCCTCGAATCCCAATTTACTGTCCATGAACCGCAGCTGCCCTAGGCCAGGTTAAAGTCACTGTAGGGGGGGGAGACTCCAGCACATGCCTGGGCAATCTCCCCAGCTGCACAGCAGACACCCAGCAACTTCCAGTTCCAATGCTGAACATTAGCTCGAGATAATTCACTAAGTTTTCACTTGCAAGTATGAGCAAAACATTCAGTTGAAACACCCATATAGTGGCTGGAGGTCTTTTTCAGCTCGGTTCTAATGCACCTTCCTCTACCTCAGGACAGACTCTAAATTCAGTATTTTTTGTGTGTGGAGAAATGCATAAATAATACCTTTGTTGGCTCTGTGATTACTTCAAGAGTAACAAACCAAAGTGGCCTTTCCTGAAAATATCCAATAGTACAGTTAATGAAACAAGCATGCAAAAGTAGATACTGACGCTTCATTAAAGGGCCTGACTATGTCTATTCATGCTTTTCAAATATGCCCCCAATACAAAAGGATATCTGCATGATTTTCCTGAAGCTCAAAGCTGACCAAACACACCTAAAACTGAAAAAGATTTGGACAGCAATCTTTCTTTGTCTCAGCTCTCAAACAAGGCCACTATGGCAAGCATACCATTTACTATCAATTTGATTTGGGAACCAAAACCTAGGTTGCACGTAGTCCTTCCTGGGGACAGCAGAGGAGCTCATACAGAAACTCTTTCTTGACCACCAAACATGGGGAAGTAAAAAATCTAGTGCAGAGTTTGTGTATTCAAACAAGCTTAAGTTGGTCTGTATTTAAGAGACATAATTAAGAAAAACAAGTTTGTTTATCAATGAAGTTCTGGAGTGCAAAACAAAGTATGTGGCAATTAACTGATGAGAGAGAAAGCCCTCTCTAAACACAAACTGTCCATTTCTTGAAAGACAGAAATTGTTAAATACCCTAGATTATTGTAACTTCTAAACACGGGAGAAATCAAAATGATTAGTTTTCATCTTCAATGCTGTAGTCTGTGAGGTCCTCCCCCATACAGAGAGAGCTACTAATTCCAAAGAAAACAGAAGACTAAGGCAATAGAAAATAACTATTCCTCTCAGCTACTGAGTACCAACACTTTCCTTAAAGAGCCTGATTTTAGGCTTTTAGCACCTACAGAAGTATTTTGTAGCTTAAGTTCTAGCATTTTATCACATCACCTTCTGTTAACTCTTAAATATTTTTAAGAATTCAAGAGATGAGAGCGATAGTGCTGAAAATACTTCTTCCTTGGAAATGAAGCCTACAAGTGGGAATAGCGCAAAAAGGACTGAAATTCAAGATTTTTCACACTCCCTCTTCCAACAATGACTGATGGTGAGAAATGGCTAGCTTGGTTTTATGCTCTCCTAAAACTGTCTGGTGTGCTCACTTGCGTGCAATGATTTACATAGAGTGCTTTCCAAAGGAGGAGCTCTTAATTCATTCACTCTCTCTAGAAAAACCCAGATGTGAAAATGCAGCAGTTTTGTTCTGCTCCCAGAAGAGAAAGTCGTTCTGTGCATTTACCATACAGCAACTACAACGTTCCTTGATTCAAAGGAGAGCCACCGACAGACAATGATCAGAGACATAATTTGATGATGATATCAATCAGGCCTACAAAAGAGAAAAGCTAGATCTTACGCTCTGCACAGAGCCATGCTGAACAGCCAGATCACTGAATCATAGTGCAAACGTCATACAAGCCTAAGTTCAATGTCTTCAGAAACGTTACCCTCCACCAATAATTAGAAGGTTTGCCAGAGGATGAATATTATCACAAGTTTTCTAGGGTAGTTCTGCAAACAAACAGAGAGGTTCTCACAACTGAAAGCCTTCAGAAAATGAAAGGTTTGCTGTAAGTGCTTGCCAAATTGTTTTCAGGACTCTCGTTTCTACTCAAGAATCTAGATATTTTACAGAATTAATGTAAGCAAAGTAATACCATCAACAGCTGACACAGTTGCTGTCATTCTTTATTGGTAATGCGTTTCAAACTCCCAGAGGTATTACGCTACATAATCTTAAATGTAATAGAAAGGGGTGGTTTTGTTTTGGTTGTTTTGGTTTTGGTTTGTTTTTTCCCCAAAAAGAATATAGTTTTATAAACATGAATAATGAGGCACACTTATTACACGTGAAATTGCACAGATAATACAAATCATATCTAGAACTGAAATATAAGTACTGGGACCACACAGAGTTCTTTTTATACAAATCACTAAGATGACTCCCTGATCCAGGCTCTGTGAAAGCTTGCTAGCTGATGACCAAGTGTTTTAAAGCATGTCACAAGGGAGAAGCAGTCCACAAAGTTTCTTGTAATGTACCTGTCTGGCACCGCAGGCTGACTTTTTCACAGGAAAGAATAAAAAGTATTTCACCTTCATCAATGGCAGGAGTGCTAAGAGAGAAGGGTGGTGCCAATTCAATCTCCCTCACAAAAACAGGGAGCACAGGTACTGATGTTCAGGTTTTTATATTGTGAGTGTTTGAGGGTTTGTTTTGTTCTTGCTGGTTATTTGTTTAAGAGCAACAAGGCTATTTTATTTGTTCCATGGAAAATAGCACAGTAAAAGAGATGGCATTATTTGGTCAGCCTCCAAATTATAAGCAGTTGCTTAGCTTACAGTCTCAATTAAAACAGGAGATGGGAGGGAAGAAAGTATTTTCTTCCACAATTAAAATGGATTAAAAACAAAAGCAGGAATAACCAGTCTCAAAAACGACAGTGAAACAGGTTTTCAGTGTTAATGGAAACGATGCACTAAAAACCAAAAAGAAGCAATGACTGAGTGCCAGCAGGCGGAACCAGCACAGACCGAGCTGAGCAGTGAGCAAAACCCAAGAAAGACTGACTTCATCATGGATGAGATTTTCATCCCACATTCCTCTAGCCCGTTTGAGTTTTATTTCCAAGCCTAGCTGTGGTAAACAGGTTTTCACCAGTTACAAGGAAGCTGTCGTATAAAACTTCATACGGATGCAAACACCACCACTTTTGAGCTTAGTGGGAAGCAAAGCATATTTTCTCTCTTTTATTTCTGAGCACCAATTCCAGCTCACTACAACTTCTCAGAAAAATATAACTTTGTTGGAACAACTATTTTTATGGTGAAAAGAACTAGTTTTAATGAGTCTTCCATGAAGAAAGTTTCTTAGGTTTAAAAATGGTTGTGGGTTTTTTTTGTTGTTAGTTTGGATTTGTTGGGGGGTTTTTGTTGTTTTGTTGTTTGTTGGGGTTTTTCAAGAGACCAGAAAAGGCTCCAAACCACCCACTCTAACCTGCAACATACTGATGTGGACTGAACAGCACTAAGATTTAGGTCTTCCAGACCCAACAGGAGGTGTTTCTTCCTCCTGGCCACTTTGTTGGAGAATGGTTCCAAAGAGCAGCAATCTCAATATGACTAACAGGTAGCTCAAGGCTCCCCCTGGTCCCTTGCTAAGTGAGAAAATAACACATCAAGGGAATTTATTAGTATGCAGCAGAAAATAGGGTTCAAAACATCCACGGGGTTTTCATTATTTTTTGTTGTTTTACTAATAATGCATACATTACTTTTCAAAATACCTGAATTATGGATAATTGTTCTGTCTCTCTGAGACCTATCAGTCCTGACATGATTGACAAGTGTAACACAGTAGAGGGGATCTAAGACTACAATTCAATTTGTGACCCCATTTGATAGCTTTCTGACCATAAGGAAACAACTCAACATCTCTCTTTCTCCACTCTATAAGTCATGCTTTGGAAAGCTAAACAAGGACACTTTGACCACTTTCCCCAACAGAGGTGTTTTTCCCTCCACAGAAAACAGGTGCTTTGTCAAAATGTCGTTTCTGAAGTTTCTTTAAATATCTTTTTCTAATCAGTTCCTGTTCCTCAGTTTTCTTTCACTCAGCTTTAGCAACTAAACCTCAAAAAAATGTTAGCAATCAAAATCAGCAATGGCCTCCTGATTCACTTCTAGTGTTTTTAAACTTCCTACTTAATGAAAATATAGATGAGAGTGTAAAAAATAAATAACAACTCTAGCTGACTTCAGCAGCTGAAAGATGACTGCACAAAAGCCAAAGCTACAGACATGTTACTATGAAGCTGGTTTGCAGAAGATAGAAATAGTAAGTATTAGCTCCTCTTTTTTCCTTCTGATTTGGTCTTTTCAATATTAAACAAAATCAAATTATGCAAACAAGTATAAAGAGCTGATTCATGGAAGACAATACTTGATAGTATGGCCATGCAAATGATAGTAATGCAGAGCATATAAGATCCAGTAAAAAGGGTAACAATTTCACTGCCCTTCAATCCACTTCATTATTTACAAAAGCAGTGAAATTAAATCAGTGCTTTTTAAAGATGCTGTTTGTTTTGCTTAAAAATACCTGCAAAATTTATTTCTACCACCCCTGCTTGTGATGCATCTTGTCGTTATAATTGAAAGCAAAGGACAAACTGAATGACAAAAGTAAGCAGCTTAATAAAAGGAGTGCAAAAGAGTGAGGGAATGAAAAATGTTTTCCTAATATTTGTCAGAAAGAGAGCTAACACTATAAATGCCAGCTAATACTGAACTCCATCTTGCACAACTAAGAATTAAATCTCACTATTCTAAGATCACATTAGGAAGTACAGAGCCTAAAAGCCTGACACAGGGAATCAAAAGCTGATCGGCTTTAATAATTAAAAAACAAACAAACAAACAAACAAAACAAAACACCATTTTATCCTTATTCTACCCTTTTAGAGGAAGCATTTCTTCAAAAGACAAACATGGGTGACACTGTGTTTTGATTTCGGCAAGATGAACACTCATCTCTAGATACATTTAGCACAGCTGGCAAGAATTATGGTTTAAGTAGGTCCGGTTGCATTCCAGCCACATATGCAAGCTTTTATAACAAATACACTGTATAAAATACAGTGAATTAATACACAGATGGATTTTCAAGCCAATGAAGACTTGGACTCTGAAGTGTATTCTACCCCAGCAAATACAGAAGAGCCAGAAAGGATGTAATGTGTGAATTTTCAGTCACTAAACATTGTTCCAACGGAAGAGCTGTAAAATATATATATATATATCTTTATGTAAAGGCATATATATGTATATCTTATAAAGAAGGAATACTATGTTAACAAACTAGCTCACTTTGTGAAACTGCCGCATACAGCATGACAGCCATTTCATGAAATGCCATGAGTTGCAATACATCCCTCCCATTGAGCACTACGAGCTGGCAAACTGTTCCCTCCCAAATCAAGCGAAGCAACACAACTCCGCTTTGTCATACCATCAGCCAGGCTAAACAGTGAGCCTCTGCACAGCAAGTCAGACAAATGATACATACTAATGACAAACGAGGGGGCATACTGAAAAAAAGTTGTCACTAAAACAATATCCTACACTCATTTATTGCTTTTATAGCAAGTTTACTGACTGGCTGCCTCCTTGTGCCAGGTGCAGTCTTCTGACGCTATGATAAGCTGATTCAGTTCATTACTCCCAGTTTAGCCAGCACAAAGCTACCTGTTTTTTTCCTACCACTTCTCAGTTTTCTGCTACTTAAAAAAAAAAAAAAAATGTTTCTCAGCCCACAAAGGAGCACAGAACACAGGAGCAAGATGGCTCGTTTTGGTGCTGGCAAGCTACTGGGTGAGTCCAGCATCCTCTCTGGTCCAGATGCACCATGCAGTATGCACATAGACGTGCAGCCCAAGTTCAGCACACCCGTAATTTTCCATCTCCTCCTCTCCAGTGAGATGCTTTCACATCTGCTTACAAACCTCTGCAGATAAAGCATATTTCATTAGTTTTTTACGACTACTCTGCACAATCAGATGGGCAGGTGACGTTAACACTTGGACTGCACAAACCAACTCAGCCGCTGGCCTAGCACACCTTCTCTGACAGCAGGGCACATGCATCACACTTGAACTGTGCTTTAGATTGAGTAAATTCCTCCTTTTCCCCAAGTTTTCCAAAGTCTGCCCAATTATTTACTAAGTAACTTCGTATATAAAGCGTTTCTAGTATGGAATAACACTTTCCATTGTGGTTTGCATCTCTGAATTATCCGTGCAATACTCCTAAAAAACAGAATGAGCTACATTTTTCCAGTGATAGTAAAGGCAGCAAAATCTTATTCTCCCCAAGTGAGAAAAGACAAAAAAAAAAAAGAAAAAAAAAAAAAGATAAATTATTTTAGATTAGCATTGTTTTCCATTTCTCCCCAAATCTGCAATAAAGTTTTATTTTTCCCAGTTCCAGCGGTATACTCTTGGAAAACACAGCTGTTGGCTTTGTATTTACTAGTATGCAGTTATTGCATTGCTTAATATATTTTCACATAGATTTTTTTTTTTTTTTAATGCAGAAGCAACATAGGAAATGAAATCTAAAATACATTGCCCATGCCCCTTTTTCCCTGCTTCCATACAATGCATTTGTTTCATACACTTCAATCAATAAATTATCTCCGTATCTCAGACATGGTATTAAGCAAGGTAAATAAAACAGCACAGAGGCCCAAATGAAGGATGAGAAGTTAATTCTGTGTCCATAATTAAGAAAAGGAATCAGAATCTCTCTTTCAAACCATGCTCACAGTACGCAAAAAAAAAAAAAAAATATCCTTTAACTCTTCTCTACTCTGGGTTCAACTTTCCATGACTTTCTGTTTCAGTGCCATAAGAAAAACTTTTGTTTTTACAGAAATTAGTACAGTGTGAGGCAGTCAAAGAAAACTAAAGAAAACCCATGCAAAAACAAATCAAAAGTGTCAACACTGGCTGATTAAAGCATTATTTTAAAGAACAACTTGCATAGTTTCAGTTTTCTTAACCAATGCTTCAATGTAACCAATGTGTTAACAGATTAGCAGTACCAAATTTCAAAAGACACCAACATGTATTCTAATCCAATGCTGAAAAGATTAAATACATTCCACTTGCATTCACTACAAAAGCTGGCCAACAATTAAAGTTTAAAAGTATTTAATTTGGTTGTAAATAAAAGAACGTTCCTGTTAACATTACAGAAGCTGTCCAGACTTTTTTGAATAGCACTGCATTGTACAAACTGTTAACTGCTATAATTATTATTATTATTATTTTTAATCTTACTGATCCTTACTTATTTTCTCGGTTCAATTATAGTAATTTTTAAGGTGTTGTGTTGTCTTAGAATGTATTATAGGGAAGTAGATAGCCAACAATTTGGACATCATGGACATGAACACAGATTCATAAATGTGGAATCTCTTCCCTCACTGATACAGTAGATTAAAGCACTTCAAACACTTGGATCCAAAGTTTCTGTAATACTAGTGCTGTATGCAGTTCCTTCAATCATGGCGGTTATGTCTAAGTTAATAAATTATATCAGCAGACAATTAAACATGCAGATGACATGAAAGAGCAATTTTACCTACAGACCAAAGCTGCCCTTAGGAATGCAAGTTACCGTGAAATACAGTCCAGACAAGTTTACCCAAATTTTCCCATGAATCATCAAAAGCTACAAAAACATTTATCAATACCCCATAGCAAACTTAGGGCTTGTAATGTAAGTACAAACCATTAAAAAGACAAATAGTAAGTCAAAAGCTAAAGCATACAACATGAAAAATGAAGGAGAAAGACCATTTTGTTAATGACAATTGCCTCAAGCCTTTGGATGTACAAATTGAAACATTTCAAACCTTTCACCTGGTTTTCCGAGTACCTCCACAGCTGGCTGCTATCTTGCCCCTGTGTGTTTGCATGGGAAGAGAGAGAGAAAGAGAACAGACCGTGCAGGAAAAAGTTACATGAAAATACTGATTTTTATCTCGTTTATTCAAAGTCTGATAATTACAAAGTGTCCAGTAAATGTAATGGATTTCTTTGCAGCTTCCATCAAAACATTTCCAAACAAACACCCTATATTTTGACAGCTGGTCAGGTTTCACAGTGTGCTAAACACTCAAAAAAGTTTTAGTCTTAACAGCCATTCACAAGAAAAAAATGGAAGCAAGTGTTTTGCAAATGACAATTGCTTTTACTAGCAGGAGAGATTTTTGTGGGTTTGTGTGGTTTTGTGGGCTCTTTTCCTTTTATGAATTCCCAACGTAGTACAATTGCAGATCTATACACAGTAACCTCATTTTTGCCTGGTGGAATAAACAGGCACGAAACAGCTAGGTAATTCTCCTGTCCAACAATTCAAAACAAGAACCTAACCTGTTTCCTACAGCTTTTACCTCATCATTAAGCACCAAAAGTGTTCTTGAGAGCCAAAAGGGCTAAGGACGTTACTTCCTCTGGTACTATCAGAACTACACAGCCTACCGGATTGTGCAACCAGGGTCTTCAAGCCAACTGCAACTTTTTTCTTAATAATTATCTCCACAGAAAAGAAAAAAAGTTACTACTTCAATATTCACTTAATGATAACCACCTTCACGTAGTAATGTCCATCTACTTTTCCAGAAAGGCCTTCTAGAGAACGCAAAACTAACACAGGCCACCCTTCGTCTGCCTAAGGGAGCACCACCTATGTACAATTACACTGCAGCAGAGAGATCTACAGCTCATACTGACACTCGTTTTCAAAATTCATTTGAACTGTTGTAACAACAACTTGTACAAGGTCAAGTCTGTCACACTCCTCAGTGTACACACTTTGTTGGCAGCCTGATATTATTTCAGTGTAAGAAGGGAAGCAAAGTAGATGCGTCACTTAATAACTGTGTTTCAGCCACAGAAGAAGGCAATCTTCTCAAGATTGCAATTATAACATAAATGCCAGCTCATCATCTTTCAGCATCGAGCATATTGATGGTAACTTTCAGAGGGCTCTCAGACTAAGAAAACAGAACTTCACCTGGAATTAGATCTAAGAGCTTGCAATTTTAGGCAAATCTCTTACTAAACATGGCTCTCTTCTTGAAAATATAATAACTGCATGGGACAGAATTCACAACACACTCTGTTCCTTTAACTAAAAAACTTAATTTGCTTCCATTCTTGTTCTGTTTCTTTTTAAAAGAATGAAATACATACACACAAAACCTGAAATATAAAAATCTAACAGAGCTATGATACATACTGAGAATAAATTATGCAAAAATGCAAAAGTCAGTCTTCACGAGCTCAAGAGATAAGCCAATTGTCAACTTTATGTACTGACAAGGGACCTCAGCCCATCCTCCCTGTGTTGCCTGGCAACCGTTCCTGTATCCTTAGCTGTATTCATTAGCCATTAACCACCATCAGGCTCCCTTTCTTTTCCCCCCTCACACAGGCTCCCACTCTCATAGATGTATGAAGGGGAGGGGGAAGTTAAACAAGACTACTTTCTTTCTGATCAGAAGTAACTATCTGAGTTTTAACAGCTAATAGATATTAGCCAATTCACACAATTCATAGAACTGCTTTGTACTGAAAGATACACTACATGATTATAAGGTGCAGTTCTTTTATTAAGAGGGCTCTGTTGTAAGTCGACATTAGTAGAAATCCTCTAAAATGCCTATTATTAGACAGCGATGATCTCATGCTGACAACACTAAAGTGCCCTTTGAATTTGTAAAAAATAAAATAACAGATGACAGCTTTTTAACTCCAGAAGAATGGCATTCAACATGAGGAAATGCTATTCTAAACCTTGTCGAGATAAATACAACTCAATTGATCTCAGAAGCAGAAATCTTTTAAAGTGTTATCTTCAGGTTTTCCATGGAGACAAAGCAAGGCTTGAACCACACCATGTGCCTATCCACTGTCCTTAATATCAACATAAATATGCATGACCTCCAATGCAGCAGTTTCCCTGCCTCCCCATCCTGAAGCCACAGGTTAACTTCCACTTGCAGGCACCAGCAGCTAAGTTACACAGCCATAAAGGGAGCTAGACCATGAAAACGAAGATGAAAACTCTTCCCCTTCCCAGCCCCAGGTTAGCTTCAGCCAAAGCAGCCTCATCCAGCCCTTCACATTGCAGCTCAAGCACCCATGGTGGCGCAAGGGAAGTGGTAGGGCTATGGCTGAGGACAGAGGGGAAGATACGGCTCTTTCAGCAAAAGTTAATACTTGTATCATGTTAATGCTACCATCAAATCACCCTATAATGCATTCTTGGTATTTCTTGTTATCTTGTTCGTTTCCATGACACTGAAGTTTAACAGAACTCCTCAAGTAAAGAAATATATTAAAATACTAGAAAGCTTATTGCAAAGCACTAAAAAACATTGAGCATTACAAACCCCACAATTCTGTAATAGGGAAACAAAAGATTCCCAGGTGAGGCTGTGCAGAGGTCTCTCTGGAGCATACAACTAAGAAGCTGCATTGTCTCTCTCTATCTTGTTTTCATTTTTGAGACCGCTATGTGAACATGTTTTCAGGTCTGTTAACGATGACTGGAGAAGGAGCTGATTAGAGATTATAGGACATGCACCATGAAGAACACTGTAAAACATCCTTGCAAATAGAAGGCTGAAAGAGCTTAATGCTTAATCTGATATTTAAGTGGAAGTTCAGGTACGATTAACTAGCAGTCTAAATAACTAAGCCTGTATCAGAAAAATGATAGCGTAAGGTTGCACAGGTAGGCGGAAATAAAAGTGCTATTTTCAGTGCTTCAAAATGATTCAGACAAATTCAAGAAACAAACAGGGCAAATGTTTTCCAACAGTGTAATCTATTGGGCAATTTTCCAAGAATCACAGGAGCTTTTTCATCACCAGAGTCTTCAGGATTAGAGGCTTTTGCTTTAAGTACAGCTGCTGAACACCGAAGTAATTAGTCCAAGGAAGGCCTATTTGCCTCCAGACAGGACAACCACATCAGTCGCTCCAGCTCTGAATTATTGCATGGTCTGTACACAGCAGCTGAAAGAGGAGAAAAACCACACCACAATACTTTCACATGTGACATGAAGAACTGATAAGAGAAGGAACAGTGCCATCACTCAGGACGACTAATCTCCCACAATTCCTTAATAAGGCTCCTGGGTATTCTGTTACACACTTTATGAACGCAGACATCAAAATGAATGAAACTTCACAAAGCACATGTAAGGCACAGAAACAACCCTGGTGTGAAAAAGACCTGGATGACAGAGAGAATTTTATGGCATAGGAGGAAACATCTGGACTGCTACTGTTTGCTCCTTAGAACACAGAAACATTTTTACAGACTCACGTTTCACAAAACTTTCTTCTGGTTGTGTTCCCACAGGTAAAAATTGAAGATTCACTTCTAATTTCTAGATGAAACTTCTGTAATTTGCACCTGAAGTATATAGCGCAAGAAGAAGGATTTTATGTTGCTGATTTTATACTATAATCACTTCAGAATAACAAGCATACTCATACCAATTTGCTAATTAGACAAATGCAATATTGATCGATATCTACACTGCCAGATTTCTTAAATATTTCTCTCCTATGCCAGAGTCTAATGGAAACTTTACAACTATTTAAACCATGGCACCATCATGATACAGCTGAAGGAACAGCTGAATTTGTGTGGTGGCACCAAACAGGGTAAAAAGATCAAGAATCTGAAACTGGTTTTGCTGTCACCACATGGCCCAGAGGCACTGGGAGAGACCTCGTCTTCAAGGACAGTAGTCTCCCCACAAGCCCAGCCACCCATGTAACTGCTTACTGTGCTCACAGGACATATTTGAAGCATAGAGTGGAAGCGACTATACTGGCCAGAGTGAGCAAGCTCTCTGAGCTACTGGCAAATGCAGTGTTGCTTTTTTATTTATTTTGACTGTCTAAGCTATATGAACATATTTTGGCAAGTTCTAGAGTCAAGTAATTTCATCATTGCAAGCCCTTCTGTTTTGATCCATAGCCTATTAAGGCTTCAGTTCATTAACATGTTATCTATACCATGACAGTAATTCAGACAAGTTCAATATTTGCAAAGAATAAGACATTCCGGCCACCTCTGAGTCCTTGGGTATTTACCAAGTATCTCAAATATTAAATGTTAATACACACTTACCTGGGGTCTTGCTATAGGAACATCTGCATTTAAATACTATTCAAATCAGAAAATTATTATCAGCAAATTCTTTAAGTAACTCCATAGTCCTTTAAAGAAAACTTCCAATCATCATAAATTCCTTATAGAAAAATCATAATCCCCACTCTAAAGGGGATATAACCAAGGTCATGATACAGTGTCATTATGTAGAATAAAAGTGTAAAATGAAACAAAACTCTTATCCAGCTACGAGTTGCTGTCCTAACCCGTGGGCAGCTGGGCAAGTTCACTGAAGGTCCAGCACTTCTTTTGTAAGTATCGCTGACATTTACTTTGATCTTCTTTTACAAGCAAGACTATAGAATCTGATCTGGTTCTAGAAGTACATGATGCTTAAGGGCAAAACCCGGGCCTTTCAACCAAACACACAACTGAATATACCTTGACAGTGAATTTTTCAAATTTATTATGCTGCCTGGAACTTGGTTTTGTGGCAAGTGCCAACAGCACAACCCCTAATACTGGGGATATGAAGTAGCATATGGTTTCTATTACATCTAACAGCACTGGCTAAATTTGGAGAAAGTTTCACTTCAAAATAACACTTTGAGTACAGCAGTCTCACTGACCCCTTCATCCACAGACACAGCAGGGCAAACAGACCCAAAAAGTTTCCAAAAACACTGGAAATTGCCCATTTTGATTTATTTCAACAAATGGACAAGACATACTAAACAGTCAAACTATGTACGGCCACGAGAAAGGACTGTTTAGCAGAGATTAAAAATAGATATTCTTGAAAGTAATTAACTGTTCATAAAATAATTAGTTTCTGCTATGATTTCTCAAACAAAATAAGCTGCAACATCTTACCACGGAACACAGGAAGTTAAACAATTCTGGAGGAGAAAGATTAGAAATATGCAGTGTTGGAGGATACATTTCCCATACACATGAGAAATCAAAGCATATACATGTATAATGAAAGCTGTAGAGTACTGAAAATTAGTCTCTGGTTTGGCTCTTACTTTCCTACAGATATTTAATTACCCCTCTGTCATTTTCACTGCCTTGCTCTCTATACCAGGAGTATGGTACTATGAAAGTAAAATGAAGAGAAAACAAAAATGTGAATTCCCATTCTAGCAATTCTGTTTGCAACTGAGCTCATGAAATACAGACACTGGAGTTGAAACCTGACTTTCAATTATTTATACCTTGCTGCCTTCGTAATTTCACATTTTCCATTCAATTGTAGTGATCTCTCCTTCATACGCATATTCAATTTTTACACAAAAAAAAACATTTGCCAAGGCAGTATGTAAGTCACATAAGCATTCATGCCACTGACTGTCATTTTGTTTAATTACTGAAGCCTACCCAAATTATTGGCTCACGCTTACACTTTATTTTGACTAAATATTTTTTGACTAAATTTTTTACTAAAAATAAATTAATTTTTCAACTTACCTCCTTAAAATACTTTCTTTGTTCTCAGCACATAATATCCTCACATATCTCTCTAACAGAACAACTATGATGAAAAGAAAAGTTAGAGCAGGTGTTTGACACAATTTTTTTTATTATTATATTTACCTTAAAGCCAAGACGGTATCAGTTTTGTAGAATATTTTTCACGAAGGCATGTTTTCAATCTGGCCTCTACGTTAATTCTCTGCAAAAGAAGAACGCATTACATTTTCTAATACCATTCACTGAAACAGAAAAGTAGCCAATTCCAATGATGAAACTTGTAAATATAAATATAAGATGAATTTTCCTGACACTGCAGCAAAGTAGAATGCATTTTTAAACATGCTAGTACTTATGAAGTATTTTTCTCATTTAAAAAAAAAAAACAAAAACATGACTGCCTGAAGTGTCAAAACCAATGCCCTTGACTCCAGCGAGGTCTGGTTCACGAAGTAGCAGATTCATGTTCAGGGAACCTGTGGTGGTTCTTCTGCTCTACAACAAAACACTGGACAATAAACAGTTGTTTTGTTTAGCCATCAGCAAAGTAGAAGTGTTCTTATAAAAAAAAAAAACACAAACCAAAACAACCAACAAAACCTGATATCCTGATTACGTCAATTTTTCACCTATTTCCCACTAGCAATCTCATTATCATCCACATAAATCTCCCTCTTTCTTTTAATGAAATGCCAAAGGTGTCAATGTGCTCCTTCCCCAAGCAAAACAAGGTAGCTCAGTACATATTTAAACAGTCTCTGCATATCTTGCTGCAGTTCAGTACTGATCAAAGCTTATTATAAAGATTGTACAGATAACTCCACTAATAACCCTCTGATGCTGCACTACATAAATTATAAAACAAAGGGGAAAAAAGGATCAATAGTAACCAAGTTGTACTGTTGCAATGTTCTGTAAACACAACCATACTGGAGCAACAAGGACATTATCGTGAGGGGAAAAAAAAGAAAAAAAAAACCCAACAACAAAACGACCAACACACTGCAGCTTCTTTTCCAAGGTGTCCCACCGCACAACGCAGAATCCACCGAGCCCCTCCGGTACTCCATTTTGTAGGACTACAGCTACTGCTAAATCCCAATAAACAAAGAACGGACTGAACTAGCAGGAGTGCAGTTTCCATCTCACAGACTCTAGGCTTTCATATAAATTTTACTGATCCAACATAATGGCTGTAGCAGCCGTGTTGAAACAGGCTTCACCTTGCGCAGATTAGGTGGAAAACAGTGGTTGGGAGATGGACAGGCTTTGGGGTTTGGGGAGGGGTGGGGGTGTGTGTGAACTGGCTTCAACATCTTTTCCTAGTATGCATTCAAAGGTCTGACCAAAGTTGTCCTTTAAATAACAGGGAGAATAAAAGCTGTAAAAGATAATTTTAAAAGACATGTTTGAATTTGTCATCTAGAGATAAATTATCTTAAAAAAAAACAACAAAACACAACTGATAGCACTTTTAACTATTCATACTACAGTTGTTACTGTAATTGCCCTCACTGTAAGCCCACAGAGCCACAGCTCATAAAAATGGAAGAATAATAACTTTATCATTGTAGATTTGAGCTCTGTCATAGATGCATAAAATAATTGGGGTTGGGAGAAGCCTAAGTCGTCACACAGTCCAATCCCCCATTTAAAGCACAAATAACATCAACATTAGGTCAGGGTTCTACAGTCAAGTAAAACCATGAGGAAAATACCAATCCTAAAGTAGATTCATATTTTGCCCTTCACAGACCTGGTCCCCTTTTCACAAGGACAGTTGACAATGAACTGCAGCAAAGCAGCAACAATTTAAAATGAAGTAAGAATGGAGTTACTGAGTTCCAAAAAGCACATTTCCTTGACAAACATAAATACAATATTGTACTACTTTTCTGCAAAACAACACCTTTAAACTATACAAGCCCATGTAAGCGCACATTACAGTTATTGTCTTACTGGGCAAGTTAAAAGTGGGGAGGGAGGGGGAATGAAATCAGTCCTTTCCCTGGACCAGAAAAAAAAGACTTATTTGCTCACAGGTCTCAGATAAAAGCTTCACGTTAAAACATTTTATCTGTCTTACAGTTTTACTGCTCAAAAGATGAACTAAGAGATTAAATCCAACTTTCTATTAAGCTCTAGAGATAGCCACATGCCACGCAACTCATAAGACTTTAAGGTTTGGACATCAGTAGTAGATACTGAATATATGAGGGAAGCATTTCAAAAAGACATTAACACTAATCGGGCTTACATATGTGTATCAAGGGGAAAATAGCCACTAAGTTAAGGTACTACTCAGCCATGATCCAGAGTTACAGAAAGAAGGAGACTGTACAATTGCAGAGAATTCTGAGAGCTTCTCCTAAATTTGCCCACTTCAAAGAATCTTTGATTTCTTCTAAGCATCTACTGAGAAGAAAAGGGTGGTGGAAGTTAAATCACAAACTAACCAAACTCGAAGATTTTTGTGTTTTACCAGTTTGAAGAACAAGTGAAGGGGCAAATTTTGCAGACACTGAATGATTTTATTTTTTTACAATTGAAAACCAGAAGGGGAAAAGAACACCGTGAACCTTTTCCACAAAAAAGTCAACAGGTCATCATTTTGCCCAGTATTCTGCACTTAGACACTCACTGCATTGTTTTGAAATGCACAGAACATTTTTCTGTCACTAATAACTGCAGGATCTCTCACTCCTGCATTTTCTAGATGGGCAGTTAAAAAGGGGACAATACGATTTGCCCACTTACACAGCAACAGTGAGATTCAGGATTGGGAACTACAAAAAAGATCATGTGTCAGTTTTCTCCTTTATTGTATAGAGACACTTATTTCATTACTGACGACCTTCCTGTGCAGGAATGACTGTGTTCGTAATATACTTCAAGATTTGTGCCTGTGTCGCCTGTATCTTTAACTTTCAAGCAACTAGCACAAGTACAGATAATGACTCTGAAGTAATTTAAGTAGGCAAGCATTAGCCCAAAGGAAAAAACTCCTGTTCACAGCTCCTGAAGAAATTATTCTCTCCTCAGCAAAGTTTATATTTGAGAAGATAAGTATTTTTGCTGGGAAAGAATATTGCAAATTAGAACAGAAACCCCATCTGACTTAAAACCGTAATTCCAGTGTTTCAGATGAGGCTCAGAATTCAGTGAGAAGGCAGGGAGAGGAGGGAGGAATACAACAGCTAACGGATTAGATGTTGTCACTTATGATCCATCATCACACTTTCTCAGATTATGAAAATGAAATTTTCCCAGTAGTACATTTTATGCTTGACAGATTACAGATCGGTTCACACATTCAGAATTGGAGCACTCAGATTTTTAGAAAAGTTCAGGTCTTCCGAGACCAGCATTTATTATATGGTTTGACGCGAGTCAAGAGAAACATTCAACAAGACAATGCCAGAGACACTTTCAAGCAATAAAATGGGTGAAGTCACAAACTCCTTAATGATCACTTCAGCAAGCCTGAATTTAACACTTTTTCCTTGACTATACAGCTAGCTCAGAAAGGTCATCAGACTATTATATTCACTGTTATGTAGAGCAGCACTATACACATGCAAAGTTCCTATAGCAACACTTTCTTAATTCACTCTTTAAGCAAAACACCAATTAGCTTTTTATTATAGCCAATTAAAAAAATCTGCACACTAATTGACAACCTCTCTACTCAGAATTTAAGCTTATGCAAAAGAAAATTGCAGTGAAATTTTCTGTGGTAATAACTTACTTCCTATTCTTCCTCCTTAACAGAACAGTAAATTATTCCCGATAGGGGCTGAACATTTATTTTCAATCTAAAACATTTAGACACACAGAAGTAACCTATCCTGATATGCCTTAAATCTTCGTAGAGCCTGAAGATTACAGGTTGCAGAAAGGCAAACAGAAATGTAACCAACTGACTTATTTCTGTATCTCAGGAAATTGGGCATAGGCCTGTGCACCTGGATATCATGCAGGAGGCAGCCAGCAAAATATTTCTCTCAGAGTATTTAAGCACGTTGAGCCAAGGGAGAAAGATGGCAAAAAACAGTACTAAAAAGTCAAGTGCAGTAGGACAACAGAGACATTTTCATTTGCTTTTTAATACTTATCGATGGTTTTCTCAGATGTCTTCTACACAGCTGCTGATGACAGCTTCTTTGTACACCACTTCTAGTAGCAAATATCAAGATATATTAGTCAGAAAACAGTCAGTGAGCACAATGTGGAAAGAAATACATCGTGATGCAGAGTATCAGAAGCAATGAACAACACAAGCTAAACCATCCTTCCTGATAAGATGTTCTGCAGGAAACTGAATTAAAAAATGTCATTCCCCTTACAGTTCTTCTGTGTGAGATGTCGGGATTCACCTTACTAATAAATAAATAAATATACACAGAACAAAGTAGCAGATGGCTCTTCTGACAAGCTTGGCATGACCCAATCAAGAATTAATGGTACTTGAGGTATCACTGAGTCCACTGGTTCTTAAGGACAACCTACAGAAACTACTCCTAGTCTCACCATCTTATACTTCGTTACTCACACCGTCTTATACTGCAGTATTAGTACTAGAAACTTAAGGCATGTGACAGGTTATCTGGGGACACAACAGCAGTAACCAAAAGAGTTTCCCTTGAAAGGCTGAAGAAAAGAAAGAGGGCTTATAGAGCGGTCTTTCAATCCTACCGCTCTAAAGGAGAGAGCAAGGTGAATACCTTGGAAGAGACCGTGGAAGAGACCCCCATGTATAACCTTGGAGATACAGAAGTTGCTGCAGCTTAAGAAGGCCATCTGCTGCAAAGTCAGCAGGGTCTGGGTTATGTCAGTGGGCTAGGCAGTAAGCCAGGACACCAGAGGTAAGGGACTAGGGCTAAACAACACTGCTACAGGCTTTTATTCTTGGGGTTTTTAGCGGTAAGCTCCCAAACACAGCTCCCTGAATCACCAGAAAATGGTAACACATTTAAGCTCAAAGCCTTCCAAGTGAAAGTCCCCGCTACCAGATGCACAGCTCTACTCCTCCAGAGAGGCTGTGTTAGTCCAAGACACAGTGTTACACACAGTAAGTACTAACTGAAACTAGTATCCCCATTTGTAGTCCAAAGACTTTGAAGATTTCTCCTCTAGTAAAACCCCTGCTACCAGCACCTCACCAAAATACAGTGACAGTTCACACCCCTCAGCAGTGCACATCTTTTTTCTCTGCCCTTCAAGGGTGGAGAGCAGCCCATGTCCCAGCACAAGACCTGTCTGTCCCAGTAACACAGCTGTGACTGCTGGAGAGTATCACAGCAAACAAATCAGCCTTTTTCTCCTTTTTCATTATTTAAAGCTTTCTGCATCGGCATTTCAAGTCATTTCGGCTCATGGGTCTACCCTGGCAGTTAAGTATTACACAGAGTGTATGAGGAGAAAGTTCAGGGCAAAGCTGGAAGGCAGCCGCTAGTAACAGAGCTACTTAGTGGCAGCAGCTGGGACCACCATCAGCTGCTCTCCAGTAGCCTACATTCACAGCATCAGAAAGGCTCTAACCGGTGACAGTCATTTTTAAAATACATCATCACTAGGTACCTCTTTCTTACTTTGTTCTCTGACGTGCTTTTTGCCCAGTCAGACTGCCCTGAACAGTCGGGTCCACATGGTCAGGCAGGTGGTGTGTCACGTGAAAACCCTTCTGGGACTAAAACAAGAGATGATGTTTCCGGCAGGCTCACCCCTGCCAAGAAAACACTTCAACGGCCTAAAATTGAACCCAAGCCAGCTGTGCAGCCATCCCAGTCTTTGTGAAAGCAGACAGTTCACAAATCACCACAACCAGGTAGGTATACACTTCTGCTCTGTATTTCCTGCTACCAATGATGAGTGTTCAAAGTATCTTCCTTAGAAGAACAATTTGCACGTTCTGTTGCAGGTAACAAATACAGAGCTACATTCCGCTTTAAGACTCAACGAGCAACATTTTCTTCTTTGACTGACTTTTACTGTTTTGCAGGAGGGCTTACTGCAATTAAACTGTCTTTGTCTAAGTAGAAAAGCTCAAAATATTCTGTTATTTCCAAGTAGTAATGGGATGGCTTTGTTGCATATCTAAATTACTCACCCACTGTTATAACCTACCATAGAACTAAATCAGATTAGAACAATAGTCTAAGCATCACTGCAAGAATGGATTTTCAACAGCTTTGAAACATCCCTTTTGACTCCTTTCATTTACTTCTCTGATTTTGAAACACGCAGAACACAAGTGTGATTGCAGTAAATTTTGATAACTACCATGGATTTCTCCCACTCTCTCAAAATGAAGAAAAGTATTTCATAAAAACCTTCCACCTAAGTGTATCTTTCCAATTTCTACACAATCCTGTGTAGGCAGTAATGTGCACCCGTACCACTGGATGATGAAAAGTAGAATTTAAAGAAAACCATAATTTTCCCACAACACTGCTGAACCTCTGAAAAGAGTTGGCGTTCTCAACCCAAAGTTTGAACACATAACCTGAAAGCAAAATGACTGTACAAAAGATACTTTTCTTTCTTCATGTCTTAGTGAAGAAAGAAAAAGTACCAACTTGATGAACTACTATGCTCCAATAATCTGGTTACCACCTCCAAAACTAAGAAAATTCAGGTTTTATTAATATATGTTTGAAGTAATTACAATGTTATCCAAATAATATTCTCTGAGATAACAACTCCACGGTTTGCCTTTATATATTCAGAGAAAAATAACTAATTATCTACCACTTTCATTACAGAATAAAGAGGGCTGCTTTGAACTCAAAGAGAAGGCCAAAGAAACTGAGTTTAGTTGAAGTCCCCTAATAACAGCAGCAGAATGCTGTATCTTTTTTTGGGGTGGAAGAAGCCATTATCCACCTTTCCCTGCTCCTAATGGGATTCCCTGGGGGCTCTTTCTTGCCAGTTTCAAAAGGTCAGTCGCTGTCTCCAAGTGCTGCTTGTCAATTTTAAAGCCACAGTCTAGTCTTTGATACTGAGATAAAAGAAATATTTCCTGGTTTAGACCACCACAAAGCGAGAGTAAGGCCCATCACAGTATTTCAAAGCAACAAATGCATATCACAAGATGACCAAGATAGGGTAATACTCTGAAGGAGAACAAAATGACTTGTAATCATATACTCAGTGATACGTTTCACTTCCAGCCTGGTCCAAAATGCACTGAAGCTTGCAGAACTTATGTCAATTTTTCCAGGTTTTGGAATATGTCCTTTATGCCCTCTGAAATTGTATCAGGAAAGCAGTATCGGTTTATCAGATTTAGTGGGAGCACACACACCATATTTTATCTTTAAACTTTTCTCCTTTAAGGTGAGGGAATGTTCATACAATCAGCATATTCAGAACAAGAAATAAAGCAAATGAGAGGAAAGACAGACTTCTTGATGATAGAACAAAGGCAGCAGATTAATCTTCAGAATGATTTGTATTTCCTCCCTTGGCAAAAACAACAAAAAAACCCAACCAGAAAGATAATATATGTTTTTACTTGTATTCTCATCAGGATTCATTCCAGTTGTGAAAAGAAGGTATGTCTCTCTCTACAAATAGATTAAATCATAAAAGATAGCAAAAAGTCAATTTCCAGACTTTACAACTATCTTCAAATAATAATTTGTTGTACTTTGCAACTGCTAAGTTATAAACCTCACCAAAACAGGGTTTATTTTAGCATGACTACAGATAATCGTCTGTCAGCATTTTTATCAAACTCCTCATACCAGCAGAGTTCATAAATTGGCAGTAAATAGATATATATAAATTCCACTGGAAACATACCATACTGGGGGCCCAGGTCGTTTTTAAGTAAAGAGGAAAAACTAGACCATACCTCTCCATCTTGCCCCAGCACACAGCCAGCCAAGTTTTAAAAATGAAAATAATCCTTGGCTCATCAGCAAAGGTTGAGCTGCCATTTTACATGTGCTCACCACTACAAAATATTCAGTCTTGATCCTCCATCCAGCTCTGTCCCCCACCAGGAGACACAGAGCTCAGGGGGCTTCAGCAGCAGCTCTATGGGCAAAGGCAACTTGGAGCGCTCAGGAAGTTTAAAATCTCCTGTGTCCAGGGAACCACAGAAGGCTTGTGAGCCCAGGAAAGGTGATTCAGCCCCAGTGCTGACAAAGAGCACGGAGACAGTTCTCAATATATTTTTATATAGCAAAATGTTTTGTGGTGTAGAGATGAGCAAAGTGGTAATCGATGAGCTCGTTCAGGCATGTTACATATACTACAGTAACTCAGAGCTGCGCACTAATGAAAGCAGACTGCACTCGAGCTAGCTTATCCTGAGTTATGTTAGGTATTTCTGCCCAGCCCCAAATTTGCTATCTCACCTAATCTTTCACAAAACACCGCATTTAAGTCGTGCCAGGTTTTCACAAAGGGGGTGAGCAGGGAGAAGAGCCTCTTCTTCCCTGCTTGCATCACAACTGACAAAGCACCTCTCCAGAGAGACAGCCCCGTCAAGGGGTCACCCTCCTCTTCCTCACTACTCCAGGATCAAGACCACTCAATACCCCTGATTCAACACGAGAAGATGTGTGATTCCCACCTCATTCTGCCTGCAGTTTCGTGGTTAGTCCATGCCCTAGATGTGGGACCTACCTCTCAAATTTACCCTCCCCCCTGCCTAGACAGGTGTTCTGGGCTTCTCAGCTTCAGTCCATTGGTATCTTCTGGTTTTCATCTTCCTTGGACAACCCCCGCAGAGGGGATTCACCACCTGGTAAACTGCAGCACTACTGGCCTACCACCTGTCCAAGATTAGAGGAAAAATAGGAGCTGATTCATTCTGAACAGTTCAGCCACACTGAGCTTTGCTGACTTCTTATTAGTCAGCGTATTTATTATGCTAGATATAAATAAAACATTAAACATTTTACTCAAAATACCCAAAATAGCCTGCAATTCTCCTACTTCCTGAGCAAATTTAAATGAGTTTTCGCCCCAATAGCTTTTTCTTTTTTTTTTTTTTTTTTATTATTCAAGAAAAAACACAAGGAAAAGCCATGAATAACTACACCTTCACTAGAACAAGGGGAAAAAAAGCAGCTAGGAGATGATACAGACAGCCAAACTTATATTAGTGCTATAAGCCAAATTTTTTGCTATTGTTGCTGTAGCATTATTTTGGTAGTCCAATTAACTTCTGATGTTATCAATGCAAAATCAGGTAACTAAGAACCAGTTTGCACAATGAGTGCTTACACAAAACACTGACAGTAGCACAATTACGCAAATTTCTGTTAGCCTACACTATCAATTACTCTTGGCAAAGGATAAAAATACTTATTTTACAGCAGTGATTATGAAATCCTGTAGTCCAGGAGACAAGTATTGCACATGGTGTCAAACAGCAATAACTAATTCTAAAATCTCGTTTGCTTGGTTTCTAATTAAATCCACTTCAATACCACAATGTATGCTTGCAGTTAGCTGCTGCCAGACTTAACGATGTCACCAGCAAGTACCAATAAAGATCATATTGATTTGAGAGCATACATTTCTAAAAGTCAATGTTCCAATAGGTAGAACAGGGGTGACATCAGAATTGCAAAGTCCTGATTAGTTCAGCATCCAAAACAAAAATCCCATCTTAAACCATCTATCTAAGAGACTTACAAATGAGAGCAAACAGGGCAGAACACACAACCTGGCTAATAACAGAAAACCAACATGCTTGTCCATGCTGAAAGGAAAAAAACCCACAACTTAAAAAAAAAAAAAATATTCGGACCTGTACCAATTTTATTTTGAAATTAGATTTTAACAACATGCAAATCTATCTTGCCGCGCTGTAGAGCCATGGAACAATGACTTCTAATTGTTCCAAACACAGACCCTGATTCTCTGTCACGTAAGTCAGGAGTAGTCCCAGTGGAAATAAAAGCTACTGTACTGTTGGTGGAGGGGAGGTCAAACACAATCACTGCAATTTAAGACTCTCGCTGATAGTACATCTATGAAAAGATCAGGAAAGTTCTGATTGCTTATTATGCATTATTAAGAAACAGATCAATACAGAAATCTCCAGGGGCCACTAACAAGCACCACACGTGTGATTTAACCTTCTACAGACACAGTGAGCAAGCAATGAAAGCTGTTTCCTGCAATCCCATGGTCACAGTCTCTGCTGCACAGAACAGCATGAGCCGTGATTGAAGATCTTCCCCCCAGTGGGACCTGCGTGGCACCTCTCCTCTTCTACTCACCTTCTTTCTCCCTCCCTGCTGGATTTTTTTGTTTTGTTTGTCTACTAAAGGTCAAGCCTTGGTTTTTTTCTAATGGGAGGACAAACTGCCTCTTTTTTGCCCAGCTCCCTGTTTTCAGCAGATTTCTACAACAGCAGTCACATTCACAACTCCAGCAGGAATGGCTCTGCTGCTTACACATCTGCACATAGTTTTCCCACCTCATGGGGATACACTGTAAATTCGTTGATTTTAATGCACCACCTTTCAAAGCCAGAGTGCGTCTCTGCCTCACCTCACGGCTCTCAGAAGCTAGCTAGTGCATGGGAACGGAGCCGCACACGAGTGCATGGAGGTTGGCCCCAAAAAGAGTGTTTCAGCTACAATGCCGAATGAACACTTGACAACAGCTAAGCAGCTGTGACTCCTGCTCCCTGCGCCAGGCACAGCTAACTCACATTAACTTGTGCTCCTCCAGCTATACCCACTGCCATTAAATTTCATTTTAAGCTCCTAGGGACAGAGGTTAGGTTGGGAGATGGGGTTGTTTGCATGCAGCAACCAAATGCAAGAGGTGCCAGGCTCCAGCTGGAGCCTCTAAACATCACTTTAAATACCAAGACTAACCTGTTATTTCTACATGTTTTTCAGCTGTGGGATTGAACTTAAGGATTAAAGAACAGAAACAGTTCTTTTTTGAAAGATATAAAGTAAAATATTAGGAACACCAAATACTCAATATTTTTCTTTGCAAGACAGTAATACCGCTTAAATTATCCTCTCCACCAAATACTACTCTTTTTCTTGAAAACACGTAAAGTTCATTTCTGAACAGTAGCATATGTCACATAAATGTATGTACCAGCACCATCACGTGAGCCTCACACCACTTTGCTAGCAGAGCTGGTCAGATTTGTGTGCTTTACAGTAAGTATAGTTAATAACTTACAATAATCATGTTTAGCATCAAGCCAGAATGAACTGCTGCCAAACTGATAAATGTGACTATGAAAATTGATGGCTTTGAAATTTGTTTCAAGGTTCATATACAGAAAACCTCGCCAACAGACATACAAAAATCAGAACACTTTCAACAACAAGAGTATTCTGCATATGACTGAATTAATTAATTATTTGAAAATCACCCACTTCAAAGAAAATTTGCCTCCAGCTTTGGTGACTGGCTATTTATTTTCAACACAGAAATAACTTTATTCATTGTGGAAAAGGAGGATACCTGATGCTTTGCATCTTTTGAAGGGTAAAAGTAAGTATGGAGAGAAAAGATAAAACATCAGTTATTTAGCATAGGTCTTCAGGCCCTGAAACATTTTCAATTGCAACACACCGATACAACTCCCATATGATTCTCCTCCTGCCCAAAGTTAAGTGATCCTTGCTATTAATTCATACATTAACCTACTACAGAATGAAGTTTCTGTTAGGAGTTCCTCCTCCATCCTCTCAGAGTTATTCTTCTAGATCAGAAGTATGTACATTATAACAAGTTAGGCTCATAGTTGTACCACAAAGATAGTAAAAATGCCAAAGCAATAAAGGTTCTGAGCACTGGACAGTAGAAGAACTGGCAACAAGACAGAAAACAGTGGAAAAAATTAACAGTCATTTTCAAATAGCTTACATGGCTAGCAGTCATACTAGATAGTACTATCTAAATGTTGGATTGCCAAACTTACCACTGCATGGCATCTGGTTCCAAACACCTATAACTGCCAGATTTTTATCCTGTAGGTTAAAATTCTGAGTTTCTCAGTCCAAGAGCAGATGTTTCTACAGCTTTCTGAAATATGATTTCATTAATTCACTGATAACAAACACAAAAACTTACCACAGCATGCCTACTTTTAGGGAAATGGGGTTCATAGTGCAGCAAAAGCAGATTGGAACCAGAAGGGCTGGGGAAAAGAGGCAGAGAAAACATGGAAAGGCCAAAGAAGAAAGCAGAAATGGACACAGAATGGCAGGACTCGTGGTCAACAAGGTTCTCAAAAAATCTTACTGCAGAGCCTAACATACCTCAAACCATAAATTTCTCTTGCTCAACTGAAAGCGTATGTGAACCACACTAACAATCTGTGCATCCCTCATCCTTGTCTAATATTGACATGACAAACTACTAGTGGTCTTGCTCTTTCAAAGATAACACGAAGGGTCTATTTATAGATCCACAGCTTCAAGGCACAATGATAGATGCTGGTTAACTCCGTGTGCACTACTATGATTCAGCATCGTGTGACTGGTTAGAATTATTCAGCCTGCCTAGTAAATTGAACAATAACAAAAATGCATTAATATTGCAAAACCGAACACTGAACAGCTACAAATTTCAAATAAGGACATTTTTATTTTAATCCACGCATCAATCAGTGTCCTAAACTGATGACATTGGGCGTAAAATGCAAGCTGCTGTTGCCTTGTTCTGCATTTATTTTTTCAGTACTCTTTGGAGAGAAAGAAGAGACAGGAAAACACTTGAATGAAAGCTTGAAGAAAGCATATTGAACCAGAATAGAAAAGCATACCATCTTATGTTGAACACACAGACACTACAGAAAGTGAATCAATATCAAACATGGACGAAGTGTTTCTGACTTGCTGGTAATTGAAACTTGGGATGAAAACATTTCTTTGTTTTGAAACTCTTGTGAATTTTGAAGAATTGGATGTGGAAGAGGAGTGTGGGGAAGACATGGGGAAGAAAGAGAACTGTGAAGAACAGTAGGAAACAAAAACTACTTTAAAGTGGAAATCTACAGGAGAGAAGATGCCTACCAAGTACAGCAACCAGTCCCATGGAAAAAATCTTCAACTGAAAACACTTGTGTACAGGTAAAACAGACTCTACACAGGAATGTTATGTGAGTAAGATGTGGTAAAACAGCATCACTAGCATACGGTTGTATGAACACAGAAAACCACAGCATCTTAAAACTCTAAATTCATACGTGACACTTTCATAGAAAGTTAGCACTGTAAACAGTGCAGTTTATTGTCTGCTTTCTATAGTTTCAAACTGCTGATACTGTTTAAACAGCTTCTGTCCCTTAAAATATTACTCAATTTATCCATGAAATATTCATATTAAGCTCCTAGCACAGGTTTCTGCTCAGGGTCCTATTAAGCTCTCATGAGGAGCTGAGTCAACATGTCACATGCTCAACCTTTTAAACTCACTGTTCCTTTCATGTTACACAAAAATGGAAGAAAACTGGAAGACATAATTGCACATTTACACTCTCATTAATGAAAACGCAACTGCAATTAAAGAATAACAAAAGCAGTAACACATATGCTTCAAAAAGTATTTTAATTTTTTAAATGGCATTTTAAAATTACATTCATCTCCTCAACTAAATTCAGCTCCAACAAATGGAAGGTATTACTCCAGCATGCTTGTATCCCAACCATCTCCTGCTCTCCTACACATTATCCAACTTCTGTGCCAAAAAAGATCATTCTACTAGAGCCCACAACTGGTGAATATCTGATTGTTTTGACATTAAATGTTCATGCACAGCAGCACACATCAAATCACCTCTGCAACCGTGGGAATGTGATCTTTGAGTTGCCAGGCTGCCAAAACTTCCACAGAAGTCAATGGCAGTTGTGCTTACACGAGGTGTGCTGAGTGTCTGTGGGTTTAAGTTGACTCCAGAATTTCATGGTCTTCAATAAACATTCTCTGAAATTCTTCTTTAGGACCTTATTTCCCATGAAGGGACATATATATAAGGACTTGCATGACTGAGATCACTTGAACAAATCCTCATGTTTTTACTGACATTTGGCTACCCTCCCCCCTAGGCAGAACAGCAAGGAAATTTATATGTAAATTATTCAGTAGGTAAAGAAGCTGAGTAGAAATCCCAGCTGCAATAGGAGACATTTTTAGAGGATTACAGGTATCTTAGCTATTTATTAAATTATACTTCCTGGATGTTAGGCTAATCACGAATATTAAAATAGTCTCACTGATTTTTTTCAGAGGAGGCAACAGCAATGTATTTGGTTTTACACTTCTTGGATTTATATGTATACTTGCGATAGTGCTGTTGCAATACTGAGCACATAAATACACCTTCGCAGCTCAGGCCACCCAGGAGTACCTACATCAGAACAAAGCCTGGGTTGTTCTGCCTTACCCCCCCCCAGCCACCTTGGTTATTTTACAAGCCTAGAGTGACTAAGCTTCCGAGACTGTCTCAATTAATCAGCATCTTAACTATCATAACAAGCACAAACCATGAAGTTACTAAAATTTCATAAAAGATGCTACAGAACAAGAACTCCTCCTCCTTTACTACCTGATGTTTAAAGGCTATACAAGTATCTAGCAGTAAATGATTAATTCATTTTTAGTTAGCACCTTATTCCACAGCAAGCTAAATGTTACCAGAAAAGTCATGTGCTGCTCAAGTGCTGCATATCACTCACTATACCAAACAGAATTCCAAAATACATACAGTGGCACATACCACAGCCAGAGCTCTGCCACATTGTATCCCCTGCAAAAATACATGGCATGATGGAAGAACAATAGATGAGAAAAAAAAGCATAGTTTTAATTAAAATTTGTCAAAATTTAGGACTGGTGGAGAATTCAACAAAATGGCTTACCAAAAGGGAGCATTCTTGTATATATATACTGCTCAACAGTTAGGTAATTCCAGCAAAGGACTTAATTTTCTTTTCTTTTCTTTTTTTAATTAAAAGATGCAGCTGACCTGCGTATCATCATTGAAACAGAGGACTTTATTAATGTGAAAAGCCCAATTAGCATCAGTCATTCCTAGATGTATAGGCTAACATATCCCCCATCAGCTCAGTAAAAACCCAAGGGAGCCTCTGCTCTACAGAACTGCAAAATTAATAAACAATTTCATTTAATTTGAAAAAGACTACATGGAAATCCAGTTTACCTCAGAGTAACAGTGGGTTGCATGCTTTTCTCCAGGGCATGTGTGGAAAAGTAAGTATAAAAAAGCTAATTCATGGAAAAATACCCTGAAAAGACTTGCATTCACAAATGGAGGAAAGACGGTGCCATTTCTATCAAATTTGAAAATCACATCCTCAAAAATCTCTTATAACATGCACTGAATCATCTTTCCGTTACATCTTTTAAAGTAATTTTCTAAGCTGAATTAAAATGGTACCCAAATAGTATTTAAAAAAAAAAAATAATTATTACTTTTAAGACGTTATGATGAAGTGCCATAGCTTCCTCTACTCATCAGTATTTTATTCTGGTTGTATCCACCCCCACCAAATGGTCCATCCAGTGTGGAAAAAAAACCTACAAACTGGGAAGATATATCAGCATTTTGCTCGGGGAGTCTCTCATCACTGGAAAGAAAATGCCTTTCCAATTAAAACGCTATCTCTATTGCTGTGCTTCAATTACAGTTCTATTACTATATAACACAATAGTTAAAGCATCTGCTCCATGTTTGTTTAACCAGATACATTTCTGATGCATCCTTGTTACATAAATCAAAATCTACACAGTATTTTTCCTTCAACAGGAGAAAAAAGAAAGCAAAAAAAGCCCACAAAAAAAAAAAAAAAAAAAAAAACCACAAAACAAAACAATCCACAACATAGGGAATAGGTCATTGTATGGCAGGAAAGCCCCCAAATGTTCTATCAATAGGCAAGAATAAACAGAAAAGGCAGCACGTTTTGGGTGCACTCTGCATCTTTTATTTGAGACTTACGGTCAAGTAAGTGATAACATTTTTCTCTACAGGTTAGACCGAATTCCTGCAGCCTTTAAAACTGTATTAAGAACTAACACTTTACTAATACTGCCCAATAGCAAAGTAACATTTTAAAATTTGGCCCTAAACAAAATTATCTTTAGATACTCCTAAAACCTAATACTTGAGTTAATGCTGATAAATCAGGATCAGGACAAGCAGTCGGAACACTGCGGCCAGAATCAACTGGAGAAATGAGGCTCTACTCCACAGAGAAACGTAAGATTTTGAAAAGTGGATTAAAATGAGGTCTCTACTCCTATTTTTAAAAAACAAAAACCCCACACAGGGCATAGAGCACTTACCCCAAAACAACCTATGAGACACATACATGAAGCAGGGAGGGAGATGGGACTGCAACTCCTTGCTTTGCAACAGCCAACCTAGATCTACCAATTGCAACAACATTTCTGAAGTGTAAACCTCATTCCAGGTCTCTCCCATAGCATTTACGTCGATGTTTTCTCAAAGGCTCAGGGTCTCATTAAAACATAAGAAGCCAGCCACCTCCAAACCCAGAAAACAGTATCACTGAACAGTTTTGACCAGCTCTAATTAAGATATATAGAACTCTTACAGTTGCCTATCAGTTTGGTGTTTATTTGAAAAACTGAAGTATTTAATAGATACCTCCACTTTTAATTACCATAAATGTCAAGAGCTTCCTGTAGAGTAAGAGCTCCCCAAATGTTTCAATGATTTTTGAGCTTTATCTGAAGTGGTTAACTTTAGGATTTTGTAATGAAAGCAACCCTACAACATTTCAAAAACTAACAACCTTCATGCCTACACGTTTTCACCCTAAAACATATCCAAGGACTTTTACTGAATAATAGTGCCTCTTCTTGCACTTGACATTTATTAGTCATGATTTTAAAGTGAGGAGTATTTAATTGCAAATAAAGGATCCCTGCCTTTGATAACTCTCAAGGAACTCCAAAGCATGAAATAAAACATGATGCTGGAGCCTCCCCTTTGACTTTGCCATGTATATTTCTTTCTTTTGATAATTCTAATAAAATAGGCTGATTGTCAAAGTCTAATTTAAGACTTAATGAAGCAGTAAAGGTTGGGGTGATGAAAAAGAAGCTGGAACAATAATAGTAAAAACACAGTCATAGACTATGACGATCCAAGAAAAATTTTCTGGCCAATTAGATTTGATTGCATTCAACAATGACAAACTACAGAAGTAATTAGAAATTGCATGCAGTATTAGCAAGTGACTAAATGCTGGTGCTGGTTAACTTCATTTTATGCTTCCTGAAGACTGCCATATCCTTCTACCGCATGTGTTTTAAACAAGAATCCAATTTAATCGCCAGAATTGTACTTTTGCCTCACATTTAATTGTGGCCAAATTGTTTCCGGAATTTATCTTCCTGCTGGCTTTGCTATTACAAAACACTATTAATATTAAAAGGATATTATGGAAATTTTATTCACATATAGTCCAACATTGAAGTGACACAGGAAATTAGTAAGAAAGCTCAATGACTAAAGTCAGGCACATGCTTTTGTAATAAACATATATGCTTATTTCATACATATATAAATAAAAAAATATATTTATGGACTGTTAAGGTCCATAGATATCCACCCCCAAACTGAATCACACAACCATGACTTTTACATGTCACTTTAGCAGGGCCAAATAGCAGCAAAAGTGGTGTGCCAGTTCTGAAGAGCTGAAAGCCCAGTTGGTTTTGTATTGGAAAATTCATTTACAAAAAAAGGCTTTGAATCGACAAAAACACACATCACGGACACAAAAAAGCGCTTTCTGCCAGTGTTCAAGACTGAAGGTTATTCACAATGACTCAGCTGAATCCTATGGCAGGGAGTCCTTCTTGGTGTGAAATTAAATAGTCAGCCTTAACATTTCATAAGCATCTTTGTATTCACAAAGGGTGTATAATACCATAGCACTGAACACACCAAAAAATGGGGAGACAGAACAACACTTAATATCCATTCTCGCAGCCAATTTCCTTGGTGCCTCAAAATAATAAATAAATACAAATCTGACTGCAAACACCACAAGCAAATCCAAATCACTACTGTGCTTTAAATCAGTATGTCCAATCTTAACGTGTCTGTGAAAATAAAGAGAAAGGAGAATCTTCAGAAGGCACAAACATGAGTTAGCACCTTAATGGACTTTCTAAATTTTAACCTTCTCCAGGTGATGCAATGGTCATGAAGAATTTCTCCTAACTCACCCACTCAAGTTTTCAGACAACTAATTACCAGGAAAAAATAATTCAAAGGAAATCCTTCAGCAACATTTCCACTGGCATAGTACTGAATACAAACAACATACATCTGTCTGTATCACTGCATCTGATTAAAAATCAAAACATTATAGACTTTTTGTTGAATACCTAGCAAATCATATATTAAGCTGTCTAACAGAAAGCATGGTTTCAACCATGATTCCCATGGTCAACGTGTAATAACGTATGCCCATACAAGACAGGTCTTGTTTTACTGACAGCCACACAATATGTGGTAATGTCCCAAGATTAGATCATTCTCTGCTTCACTTTGACAATTTCAAATTTAAATTCAGAGAAAATTCTTTACACGGTAAGAGACACAGCAAGCTCAAGTTCTTTAAAAACTCAGAAGTTAAAAAAAAAAAATTAAATTGTCTTTTCACACAATTATAGCCATCACATGTAAAGTAACCCAGTCAAGTTCACCCATCACGCAGCACACAAAATAAGAATTAAAAAAAGCAGGACTACAGCTAGACCGTTCCATAGCGGCTTTGTGCAGTGTGTGATCCTTCAAACCCTGACACAGATGCAGTAATAATAGTTCAAGTTTAACCTGGTCCCTTTTACTCTGCTCCCACCTTTAAGCAAATTTATATTTAACTGAGGGCGAGGTTCATCTTTTATCCCTCCCTTCCACACAATGCTCAGAGATAAGAGGATTTACCAGAGGGTAACAAGTATGCATTACATTTACTGTTTGCTCAGAGCAAGCTCTCCACGATTCTCTTTTCTCACCTTATTCTTCTTCTAAATTGTACATTCATCCATAAAAGGCCTGCATTAATCCCGTCCTGTGACTCATTGTTTTGGATGAGACTGGATTAAACTAAAGATGGGATATAATTTCCTTCACACAGACCAATTTCAATTTTCAGAGTAAGATCTTAAAAGGATGAAGGAACAACAGGAATGTATTCAATCTAAAATATGGCTCACCACCACATTTAATACTATGGCTAAACACCGTAGCATAACTGTTTCTCCATGTCACTACTAACATAACCATGCTAAATATTGTCATTTATAAAAACATAGAGTTAGTTGCTTGTTATGTACAAGAGCTAGACACTACCTACAAGATCACAGTGCACCTTTCATAAAATGGGGCTGGTTGCTGTTAAACACTTTACTCACCTGTGTTCATAAGAACTACTTTAACAAGGAGCAGAATCAATTTTCGAGCAAAAATCGAATACTGAAATTGAGTTTCTCTGAACAGAGTATCATCTTTTCTAGGTCTCCTCTGCTTCAGCCTTCCCCCTGAAGCTAACAGGTTTGGATTAGGGGCTGTTCTAGGAATCTTCTTTGCCAAAACATTATTATTTTTATTTTTTTTCTCTGAACACAAAGGACAGCAATCGGGTTTTAGTAGGTTCCCTTAACATACCACTAGTAGAACCGTTGTGGTTTGGTTTTGGTTGTGTGTGTGGAGATTTTTGTTTGTTTGGTTGTTGTTTTGGGTTGGTTTGGGTTTTTTGTGGGTTTTTTTTTTTTTCATTCTAACAATATTTGCTCAATTTAACCAGCTAATTTATAATACTATGCTGTAAAAGAAGCAAGATTGGTATCACCAGGTACGATGCTTATTTAACCAAATTAAAGTCAACAAACTTTGTCCCAGTTCTAGGAGAGCATCTTCAACTTTTGCCAGCCCCAAAAAATCAACATTTACTTCTATCTACTCAGATGAATTGCCTAGAGAACAGCAGAAAGGAAGGAAAAAAAGCTAGGCACTCCCTGCCTCACAGCATCAATGACTGACATCTGTACTGTGGTATCTTTTTCATCGTTGTATACTATCACCTTAAAACTTGAAAATGATGAAGCAAATATCTTGCATCCCAAAAATAAGAAAGCAACTTGTTTCAATCTATTTCATAGTAACTGAGTGGGAATAACTGCTTACTACACATGGCAGAGAGATGCAAGGGTACAAATATGGAGATCTGTATCTTGAGCAGTGCTTCTTTTCATAGGTAACTGAGAAATTACCCTGGTTGTCTCACGGAATCTGCAGGGAAGTATTTTTGTCTAGGGGGAGCTTTGCATCTCTGAGAGTTGCTCATAGAGTTTGCCTGTGATAAGAGAAATTAGTCAACAGCCAAGAACCAGTTTAGACTTGACTTTCATGGGAGATTCCGTTCAACCAGCAGTATGACTCGATTTATCTTTTAGAAGCTCGTCAACTACTTATGACCAGGTGAGCCTTATTCTGCAAAACAGATCGTTTATTCGCTGTCTCGCACTTGTTTCCCATTTCAAATATTAGTTCTGCTTCCCTGCAGTGTGACTGCTTTGCATAAACATTGTACACGTTTTAAAAATTAGACATTATGACCACAACCTCTCATGCCATTCTGAATCTTTAATTACTAACAAATATAAATCATCTCTTGAAAATAACGCTTTATGTCTGGTTGGTTAAATATTTAATAATTGTTTAAATTCAATACTTTCTGGTGTTGGGAAACATTGAAATTAGTCAAGTAAAAAAATGGTTTTAAACTCAAGTACTGGAAAAGCACATTTTGGCACAAAATGTGCACTTCATTTCATTTTACTGTCTCAAAGAACTATTACGATTTTTAATAAACTTGTATCTGGGATTTGAAGCCAAACACTTACGCTCCAAAGACACAAATTTATTAACTAAAAGACACCCAAACTGGTAATAAAATGTATTCCCCAGTGGTACATTGCAAATGGGCTGTAAAAATTACATTTTATTAATCCAGCTGCAATTAAAGAATAACAGCTGTACCATTTGCATTGCAATGCCCTACTTTCAGGGAGATGACAAATATTTTTCATTATTCATTATATATTGCTGATTGGCAAACGTTTTTCTTAGTCCAGCAGTGACGTCTCTTGGGCATGACTGCTTCTCTTTATGATTGCAAACTGAGTTCTCCTGGTATCATGGGGTTTGCAAATGCTAAGAATCTGTCTCTCTTTCCTCTAAGATGTACCACATTTCAAAGAGAATGATAAATTTCTGCTGAAGCCAACAAAACTAAGCAAAACATATATATAGACAAGTGTCTAGCTAACAAGTTTTGAAAGTGCAACTGACAGTTACTTACTTTTCTACAGTTAATCACAGCCTCCACCTCTTTATTGGGATAGTACGTTCAAATGTTTGGCAGGTAGAAAATGAGAAGCAAAGAAAAACAGTAGCTAAAATTTAGCTAAGAAATGTACAGAACTATCTATTAATTTTTACAACCAGAAATAATAACTAATGAAATTATCTTTCTTTGGAATGCACTAATACTGCACGCAGCAGAGAAAATACAGGCATCATCCTGCTTCCACGGTTTGCCATGCTCTGACTTTAGAGTTGGAGAACATGTACTGCTCTCTAAGCATTCGGTCAGAAAAACATTACAGTAAGAAAAAACTTGTATGATTTCTGAAAACCGACACAAAGCCACAGTAGGTCAAACAAGTATGGTATGCAACAATCAGCATACATCAGAAAATCTTAACTAACGTCTTAACTAACAGCTTTGTTATGATCCTGATGTCTCTAGCTCCAACAAAACAGATTGAGAATTCCCTGTTTAAAATTAATTTTAACTAAAATGTTATCTGCAGGCCACAACATTTTTTAATTAATATTTACTCAATTCTGACAGGTTTTCTAACCATACAGTGAAGATAGCTACAACTCCTACCCAAGATAAAAATCTTGGGGAACTCCAGCCTTGTTTATGTTGCTGACTACAAAACAACCATGAGCTGGTTGACCATTTGCAAATGCAGCAATCAGAAGAGCACATAAGCAGCAAAAAACATATACCTTTGTTTTCAAATCCAGAGACTAACAAAATAAAATATTTAGGCATACCTGACAACACAAACAGTATTTGAAAGTTACATTTGACAAAAAGTAAAGACTAATCCAAGTTTGTTGTAAATACATTTCCCAACAAATAAGGCTACAGAGCCTGGTTTATCATTGTTTGTACTTTAGGAAATGAGTTACACATATACAAGATGTTAGTGTTGAGAATATTGATGCATCACAACTACTTTGCAGTGGTAAAAGCAACTACACAAACAACAGCAGGTCAGGTTGCAGGCTACACATCTCTCCACTGCACCAAGTGTTTTTTGCTCAAGACTTCTCTAACCAGGAACACAGCAAAATTTCTATTGTTGTCACTGGACTGCGAGAGCCGCAGCAATGGGGGTGAGGGTTTCATGGGATTTTATCAAGCCTACAGATACAGGCAGGATGCAGCTTGGTGAAAACTAGTCACTCTGGGGTGAAAATGCTGCCATGTACCAAGCTTCATGTACAAAGATGCACTATCCTTACCATTGTCAAGGTCAATATAGCCAAAAGGGCATTTCCCACTCCTTGGTACAGAGACCCGTTCAGACCAGTCATTATCACAGCTGGGTGCAGAGAAAGAACAAGCTGGGAAATCCATTTCTCACAGTTTATTGCTCTTTCCCTAGGCCCTCCTTTTCCCTCTCCTTCCCTCCAAAGGAAAAAAACCCAGCCTTTGGGAGAAAGTAAACAAAGATTCACAAAGAAAATTCATGTCTACCAACAAAAAAAGTTGCAGCATATAGTAGATACCTTCTGCATAAAGTCTATAGACTGAGAGCAATAAAAGAATACTTCATCAGATTAGCAGCAAAATAAACATAGCATGGAATCTGGGCAAAGGTTCCTTACAAGCAAAATTTTTTCCCCTTCCTTTACATGTTCCTAGATTAGGCAAAGAAAAGGCATCCCTGTCATTTCTTCCCTGCTATTCATTACATTTTTCTTTGCTTTTGCAAATGGAGTCTCTCAAGTGCATCAACAATAATACCTACTTTCAGACTTACCCCTATCATCCCAGATATTCAATGATGTTCACTGGTCAATGGCAGAAGATAAACATCTATTTTTTAAAAGCACATGGCATGCTAGTAACATGGCAGGCTATCTTCTTGTTACAGGCTTACTGACAGAGTAGGAATTATCATTCCTTCTGAAACAAAAACACAACCTAAGCCACTATACTAGTACTGTTTAAATATGAAGTATTAGTAAACCTGATTTCTATTTATATCACATTTTCTAGGTAAAAATTTCAGACTGACCATAATCAGTACTACATGGAACAACTTCAGAGTGTTTCCTCTACAATAACAGCAATAAGCCTCGACTTGTAGACACAAGGACTACAGTAGTTAATATACCTTCATCCCCCAAAATCCAAACTCCACGCTGAATCTGAAGATCTGTAAAAGTCTGTATGTAGACCTGATACGGGACCTTTCCTGCTCATCAAATCTCTCTGTCTTTGCTGAAATCCTTCTAAATCCATCAAAAGGTCTATACAGATGTGACAGTCTCTACTAAGCTTGCTGCTGTCTTCAAGTCTCACACACACTTTAGCATTTTCCAGATCTGAAATGCATGATATGAAGGTTTCCCCTTGACCCAAAGCAGCTTCACAGTGTGGTACATCTGAGCACTGGAAAGGGGACAGCACAGGTTGCCTATTTGCAAAGCTTCTGAGGAAAGAGTAGGAGACAGGTCTGAACCAGAGCGAGAAAGGAAGGAGCAAGGAAAAAGATTTAAGGAAGAAAAAAAGAAAAATTAAGGCACAACATTTATTTTTATTCTTTTCAGTGAATTAATGAATGCACTGAAATAAAATGTTCATCCAGGAATGTAAGATGTATGCACAGTACAAATTTTGTCACTGATTGAGTTCCTCAACACTGCATTTACTATATGCCATATGAGCTCCACTTCCTTATAACAACACTTCTTATATGATCTAGTATGATCAAATAGTTTCTTACTAAGTAGAAGACTGGTAGTTGGGGGTGGGGGTGGGGGGGGGGTCGGTTTGGTGGAGGGAAGGTGTGGTCAGGTTTTTTTAATAAAGAAATATAGCAGTAGTCATGAATTGCCACTTTCAGGCCACAATACCGAACTAAGCTACTTGAAGGACTTTTTTTTTCCTGGAATTTTGTATTCAAATCTAAACTGATTTCATTTAAGAGTACAGCCACGCTTCATAAACTTACCACACAGAACCTATAAAAGAAAGTTGTGTTCTCTGAACCTGAAATCATATGAGCAGAATGACTAGAAACCCCACTTCCTGCATGCTGCCAGCAGGTGGTCAGGGGAAAATCTAATGCATCTCTTCACACTCTTGATTTTCCAGGAAAGCATAAATCTCTTTAAAAATGGGAACCGCCTTTTCTTGAAGCAGTGGCTACAGCTTCTGCAGACCATGAGTCCTGCAATCCCACCTTACAGGAGGAAGCAGACACACTGCCTGTCAGGACAGTCTTCAAGTTCCCCTGCCAAGTACCACATGCTGCTTGCTGCTCTAGGCTACGCTAAAGGGCACAGATTTCCCCCAAGTATATACTCTTTCCAAAACTGTTTGCTACACAGAACTTTTATTTTCACTACATAAAGTTTAGCATTACCTTGGTTGCTGCTCAGTGAAACATTTTTTAAAGGACCTGAAGCGTTACAGTCACTTTCCATTAATAAAAACATTTGGAAACGTCAGATAAGCTCGGGGGGGGGGGGGGGGGGGGGGGGGGGGGGGCGGGGAATGTGTAGGGCCCAAATGTAAGAAAACCCAGCAGGCTCTCACATATTAGAGCAGTGTGGGTTCCTGAATTCAGCTCTCAAAGAACCCAAATACAACAATAATGATCTTGGCACAGGGCATTTCCTGCAGATTAATGACCAGCAGGGAGGAGTTGATGGCCCACAGCACAGCCAAGGGCCATTAACCCCAGCCAGTCATTAATCCCCAGGAAATGCCCTGTGCCAAGATCATTTTCTTATTTCAAAATGAAAAGCAGCAACGACTGTGTAGGTTGTTTTGTTTTGGTTTAATGAATGATGCTATTCAACTGCTATCTCCAGGGTATAACACCTATGTAAGTTAACTTGCTATAGTTTAACTAAGAGACTGCAAGTGCAGAGGATGGGCAAAGCACACAATCCAAGCAGAAAACACTCATCGTATACAAGGCTGACAGCAATTAGGGGATGGCTACAACCCTATTCCTTGCTCAGAAACATGAAGAAGTGCTGAATCACTGTATCATGAGTAAAGATGTTGCTGTGAGCTGCATTTAATCATTCCCAACTGTGCTGCTGAGCACACTCTCAGTAATAAGAGGCACGCAGCTGCCTTATCCATGCAAAAAACACTAGTATGTTGCTCTACAGAGGACAGTATCATGGACTTTATACAATGCTTTATGGAAGAAGAAGGACAGTTATCATGTTCATTACCTGTTGGTAACTCACATTCCCCAAAATCAAATAAATAAATAAAAAAAAAAACTACCAAAATTATCTAGAACAAGATCTGATTTGCATGGACAATTTCATAGAAGGTCTCAGTTTATAGCAAGTTGGTATGGATTAGTGTAGACACAGAATAAAATAGAAAAGTAAATCCATGTTTACAAACTGACCTGTCACCATAAACTTCTGTCTTCTAGTAAAAGGCAATTTGAGTGCTTCACTACAGTGTTTCTTCAGCCCAAGTAACAAAACACATGGCTGGAGTGTTCCTATTGCAGCTCATAAGCAAAGCCAACTTGCAGGTACCGCTGGGATTCACTACAATGACCCCTGCATACTATGCGCTCCTGATGGACTTGCATACTGTCCTCGATGATAACCATTTTGAAGGTAGGCACACAAAAGAGGGATTTTTTTTCTAAGGGCATCAGGTAAATTACCATCTTTGAGATGCTGAACCTTACCAACATGCTGAAATCCCTACAGCCTATCACAAAACTGGCTGGCAAAGCAGTATGCAGGGGCGAGCACTAAATCCCCTAAATTACATGTTTCTAGAAGCATTTGTATTATATTAGCAATATGTGGATGCGCACAGGGGAAGTAATTTCTTTAAATTCAGAGTTTAGCATATCTCCAAGTTATCATGACTGTACGTCGGTGAGCCTAATTTTGTTGGTCTGTAATCATGCAATTAAAACTTCTTGCTAACAGCATTATCACTGCTTTAAATACCAATACATCACCAGACTTCAGGTTAAGAGATCTTGTTCTATAAATACCATTCTACTGTTTTACAGATTAAAAGAGGTCTTGGCAGGAAAAAAAAGAAAAGGCAGAACAAAAGCCTTAAACATTATTCTAAGCAACTAATCCCCAAGAAAGTTCACCATCTCATCTTATTGTCTCATCTTTACTAAACTACTCAAACAGTCAATAGTTCTTTTTTTCTCAGAAGCGTATCTTCTTTCTCTTCTATGGTGGCAGACATAAATTTACCTGCTAACCTAATGTCTGTGAAAGACACTTGCTTTTTCTCATAGTTTTAAACCAAGCTTACTATATGGAGTAACTCCCCCATACAGTCCCTTTCCTCATCTTCTGTAAAGTGCTCTTTTCAAAGATGAGGCTATAGAAAATGGATTTTTCTGTACTAGGACAAAACTGAATGTGTTTTTATTTACCAGTAAACAACTGTGCATGGTTACTTAGTCTTACAGTCCCCAACCTTACAGAAGGCTAATAAGCATCCTCCTCCTGCAAGAAAAGGAGTACATATAGTACACTTTGGAGCATAAGGGTCTCATCAAGACTGTATGTGAGCAAAGAGGAATGATCCTAGCACTCCTTTAACAAATGCTTGCTGTCCTCTGTTATATATAATTTGCTGGGAATAAAAATAATTCATGAAAATGTTTCAGTAGGGACTGAGCAAAACCAGCAATGCTTTTCAGGAATTTGTTGCCCAGTTGCTACCAAGGTCAGCTCTTCTAGCCTGTTGATTAGTTTGATACATTTATGCCCCCAATGAAAAGCAGAGTTGAAGGTTTTTCTATATTAAGAAGTAAAACAGTGTATCAAAACCCACACAGCATTAACAGAGGACAGATCACCCACTTAGTCCCCACAGAGTGGAGTAGAGTACCAGAAATCAAAGCACAAAACTAATTCAGCTCCTTGTCCAAAGATGTTTCCAAATGCCACATGAAGCTCAACGCACACTCCATATAATTAAGCTTTCAGCCTCTTGCCCAAGCCTCCTACAGACGCATCAAGTTGGGAAAAGCAGTGGAAAAAACATCTTTACACAAACATACCGTAAAAGCCTTTTGTTTAAGAGCAGACATCCTAATAGAAAAGCAACTAGACTTCACTCTGAAAAACTGCGTCTGTTGCAATGCAATCTCTACACCAGTGACACCTTCTCACAAAAGGGCAACTATCAGAAAGGGAAAGAAACTGCAGATCACTGATGGGGTCTGAATTTCCAGGTTCACCTTCACCACTGAACGGAAGTTACTACGGTATGTATCACACAGGGCTGGGTTTCAAAAGCAGTACAAAACTGTGGCAAAGAACTAACTTCCTACACACTTCAACAGCTGCTCAGAGCTTTACAGCCCAAAGCCAGTCCTGTACAGCAGGAGAGACTTTGTCAACCTATTCAGGGAAAGGTAAAAAAACACTAGATACTTTTAAGAATGAAAGAGGCCCATCTAACAGATACAGGAAAAAATTCAATTTATTCTGATAAATCTAGCAGAATTCCACTGATTTTGGAAAAAAACACTAACCATATACATACTGTGTGTTAATACACAGTATTCAGATAGAAAAGACAATCCCAAACTGACTTGTATGATTTTGTTGAAATTTGAAACTGAAACCTTAGTATTAAACTGAATATACTATCACCTATCACAATACAGTAGATATTAATACAGACAAGCATTGTACAAGAACCACTATTTAGCACAGACTTTTCCCCAAGCTTTTTTTAATCAATAATTGTATCCCTCAACAAAAATACCTTTTTTAGAAAATACTATGGGCCCAAGTAAGAACACAGTTATTTCCCTGCTACAGTAATTGAACCCCCCTTTGGTGTGTATCCGTGAGACTAATTCTGTCAGCCTAATGTATTGAATCTTCTAGGTCAAAATTAGAGAACACATCAATAATCTCAACAGCTGACAGAACAGTGGACTGAGCAAAGTTTAAATATTTATTCTTTCAACAAAATCTTTGCATGTAAGCGCAAAAATCTTTTCAATAGAAAAACAACTCTTTCTTTGCTAACTGTGGCATCTCTAATTGCTGACAATGTTTATTTCTGCTACAGTATTCCAGAGTACACCGAGGTATTTTTACAAAAAAATTAGTGAGAAAAAGTTTTTAAATGTGCTCAAGCATTTAGCAGCACAAGTTCCACATTAAATTTGCCACGAATGATAGATCCAAATTGCCCTGGAGGCCTTCTTGCAGCCCCCCCTAGCAAGAGATAAAATAAATAAGAAGCACCCTTCTAAAAGAGCTCAGGATATGCTTTGACTTCTCTACTAGCCAGCCTCACAAGCCAGCCTCGAATTAATGGGGAAAAAAAAAAAAAAAAAAAAAAAAAAAGCAGAAGGCCTGTGGTCTTTGTGGTACCTCCACCTTGTGGGCAGGTTTTCCACCCCACATCATCTGTAACCAAGTTGAGAGGCAACAATGGACTGTTTGCAAGAAAAAAAAAAAAACAAAAAAAAAAACACACACCACGGTACATCTTACACAGAAAAGCGAAGAAACTTGATTCTCCCTTATACAGCTCTGAAGAAGCTTTTAAGAATTATATGAGCTTTTCAAAGAAGGATGTTTTCCTAAATATTACCTCTTCTCTACTAATGGTAATTGGTTCTTAGTCCAACTGGGACCACCCAGTTCAACAAGGATCATTGCAATTTACAGAAAAGTGAAACAGATTACTCTCAAAACTAACAAGGAAGACAGACACACACCAAAAAAAACCCTCTACACAACTGCCATAAAGGCAAATTGTACTGCCTGCAGCTTTTACTTTGAAGGTCAAATATCCTCCGAGTCATCAAAGAAATTGCTCTTCAAAAGGTGAGAATAACAGTTCCTGTATACAGAAATGTTCTGCCCAGCTATTTTGTGCAGAGAGGACCAATGATAGCCTTTTTCATCCCTAGCTGGGAACTGCAGGCCAAATGTCATGCTAAGATAATAACAGGCTGATTTCAGAATATTAAGAAGCCGCTTGCAAGTGAAAAACAACTTCCACAAAATGAAGAAATGGCAGCATTTCCATGCAACTGCAGCCTGAGATGATTTAGGGGAGTGATCAAATTAGTTTCAGCATCTTTGTTCCTCTAATTTATCAATCCATAATTACTGTCATTGTCATAATAATTTGTATCAGTTGTAATTTACCCAATTAAGAAAGAGACAGATGCTAAACCCCAAATTACATAATTACAAGTAAGGACATTAGTGATATTGTGAGTGCTCCAGATAGCCATGGCCCTTAGAGTGGACAGCTTCTGTTCATCTCCATGGAGGCAGGATTCCACATCCTTCTAATATTTTTCCTTATAAACAAACAATACTCAACATGCAAAAAAGCTCCCAACTACAGAAATCACTCCATCGTGTTAATATTAATAATACTGAGTCTTAGTATACAAGTGATTTTCTTGAGCAGTTAAAAAAGTCAAATTCAACAGGGTAAATTAAAAAAACAAACAAACAAACAAAAAAACCCCACATAAACAGAACTATATTGACCTGTGCATTTCCACTAAGGATACAATTTTCCCACAGCAATTTTCCTGACTGAATGTGGAACATACAGTTTTTGCATTCCCTTTGAGCGGCTGGTTCTCAGGAACAGCTGCTGACACCAGGTACCACTACACCCAGGTGCAGATTTTTGGCAGGAACACAGTAAGAAACCTAAAAGTCTACTCTTCAGATTTTTTCTTCCAAATCAACACTGCCACCTTCCACTCACCTAAGAACTCACATCTCTTAGTTGACTAACATCCTTCATTTTGCATCTACTCATACCGCTTTATGTAGCACAAAGAAATGAATGCATACTTGAGCTCTCCTTGATACTACACCACTGCTAACTTAGAGTACAAAACCTTGGTCACCTTCTCACCTTCCAACCCTTGTTATGAAAAGTAGCAAAGGTCAGAGATTGTTTTGCCTCTCAATCACCCTGATTATTCAGCGCACAGAAAAATTCTGGAACCACTCACTCTTGTTTACAGCTTACAGTTCTCTAAAAATATTAGAGATGTTCTTTTCCTTTCTCCACCCACAATCGGAGGGAGTCACTACAATTTACCTCATTCATCCTGTATTTCCACAGTGAAATGACTCATTTGGGAACACAATTTTTCTCCAAACCAGACCATGCAGAAAAGGAATCCTGTTCTCCCAGAGCTGCTGTTAGAAACAGAGACTGAAAAAGGACTGAAAGACTTGCCTGTGGCCACAGGATTACAGAATGTTGTGGTTTCCATCATTCTTGGCTGGTCTTTCTAAAATCTCGTTTCAAATGTCACATCCTACCCCCACCCCCCAAATTAAGTAACTCCATCCTACAAAACTGAAATGTAGACTTTTTGAAAATTCATAAGCTCATAATTCATAAGCATTTGTAACTTACTGGGTTGTGGGGGTTTTTTGTTTGTTTGTTTAATCCTTTGTAAATACATGGATAATTCCATACCATAATACTCCCTTTTCACAGTGTAGGGCAAAGGTCATCACAGAGTTTGGTTTGGATGTTTTCATTACATGTCCATTTTATTCCATAAGTAAAGCAACTAAAGAAACTTGCAGGAAGATATCACTGACTTTATTTACTCCTTTATTTATTCTGCAGCAGCCAGATACATGCCTGTTTGTATCATTCCTGAGAGCTGTTACTGCTAAAAGGTAATCTAATTGAGCCAGAGCCTTCAACACATCAAGTAGAAGGCTATAAATAATGCAGAGATGCTGAACTTAGCGGAGCTATCACAAAAAACACTCACAATAGTAAGTCTAACTTGCTAGAACGTCTTTAGGCCAAGTCACGCTACACACATTTTACAACTAACTCCGGAATTCAAGACTCATTCGCCAATGTATCAAATTCTTCTTTGTCCATCTGTAACACAGATAGCGTGTACACTTGAAAATCCCCTTAAAGTTCTGGTTCTACTTACACTGCTTTGAAATACTTGGGTTGAATATATGAACTCGTAACTTTCAGGCACTGTCAAAAAAAAAATTCAGCTGAACCTGCGCATTTATTACACTACTGAATATCACATGGATCTCAAAATAATGAGAAATTTAAAATATTTTTAAAGGGTAGCAAGCACGGAGTATGATATGAGAAAGGGTTTGACCACTGCACTGCTAACCTTCCAACCTGCTGCCTCAGATGCACTGCTCAGCTTGGATGCTTGTGCTGAAATTCTGGTGGATTTTTTTTTTTGTTTGGGTTTGGAGTTGTGTGGTTGGTGTCATTTTTTGGTTTTGGGATTTTTTTTGGGGGGGGTGGGGGGGCAGGGGGAATGAAGACAAAGGATGAAAATTGGGACTTTTATTTTTCTGCTTTAGCCAATAAGAAGGCATGGAGGTTTATATTCCCATTTCCTTTACCAGTCTCTTCTGTTCATGTGAGTGTGTGTCTCTGTAGCACACTCTTAAGAGTGGGAACAACTAGAAAATTTAGCTAGAATGTCAGCGTAACTTCTGCAATTTAAATAGATTTCAATAGCAATCTTTTCATTTGAATAAAAGCTTGCTTAGCTATTTTGGAGAGAAAGAGCCCAAAGAATCAAGCATCCTTCTCAACTTGCAAAAGACTTGATAAGCACATAAGGATAGTTCATCTCTAAAAAAGAAACACTTTAAGACTCATTTAAAACATTTCACTGCTTTTAAAAAATGTATGTTTATATAATCCACTGCTTGTACAGAAAACTTACCCATAAAACAGAGTGGAAATTTATGTCATAAACATCAATTCTTTCAGGTTTCCACCAACTCCGGAACAAAAATAGCCTTAAGTAGTTAACCACTGCTTATCCCCAGTTGCTGACTTATATTTTAAAAGAAGTCTGGGATTCGTACTTCCTGTAAACTCAAGCACTAATCATCTCAAAGAAAAATTTCAAGTAAATACATTAAGCAGGCTCCATCTCTAACCTCTACCCTCCAGCCGAAGCAAACAGTCAGAAGTATACCTCAGGGAGAAGAATATTAGTCTACCTCTCAGTTTCAAGCAAGCCTGGAAAAAACATGAGATTTAAGAGAGCTGGGAAAGCATTGACAGGAAAGATTAGCAGCAATGGCAACACTGGGGAAAATAACACAGGAGGTAAGAGACAGTTGATGCAAGTCAGTCTTTCCTTTACAAAGAAAGAGAAGCTTCTCATCAGCTTCCAATTTTAAGATTTGGGATAAATAGCAAATATGTTTATTTCAAATATTTTTTTTTTTATTTTTCAGCTTTATAATTGCCTTTCCATTCCTATAAATGTACAGCTATTTGACACATCATATATTGTCTTGCTTGGCTTCTCTTTCAAAAATACATCTGCCACTTTCCCTTTCTTTGGGAAATAACCAACAGTGTGTTGCCATTTGGGAACAGTACTAACACTATTTCACCATTTGGGAGATAACCCATTGAAATAATTAGCCCACATCATCTTCAAGTGGTGTAAAACATAACTCCACTGTAGCTAAATTCTCACAGCAAAGGAAGCAGCACCATGCTTGCTTTGTACATCCACTATAAAGCATCCCGAAGTTCCACTCCAAGCAAGTTAAAAGGACAAATTTGACTACGGTTTACTGATTTACAAGTATTTCTACATAAATCTATGTATTGTATTTTTGAAAGAATGCAAGGCCACACAGAGTAAGTAGGAATATGGAATCTGATTAAAAAAAAGAGAAAACTTAAATAACAGATGACTGTCTCCAGAATACCCATAAGCTTTAGCAGTAGTGGAAAATCTGCATATTAATTAAGCCATGACTGAAGTTAAGCCTGTTAATTTTCTATGAATGGAGAACAGGCTGCCATAAATGGCTTTCCCAGTAACAGGTTTGTACTTGTTTTCCCTGCCATTAACTATTTACTTATGCTGCTGTTAAATTACATTACAACTAGACAAAAACCTACTGAAGGGGAAGAATGGCAAGCACTTTGCCTTCAAGGAAAAAGAAAAGTTTTGGAGAAAACCTTTCTATACTTCATTTTGCCTCTCAGCTTTCTTCTTCTTGAATGAAGTAATGAATGTAGAAAATTTTAAACAAAGAACATTCATGCAATAACCATCTACAAAACATTTTTCAATTATTTCTAATGGGTTTTATTTATTTACTATTTACAGTCTAACACTGGCGCTTTTTTTATTTTATTTTATTATTTTTAAGGTCTCCTTTCTTCCAGGAAGAACATGAATCCATTAAAGAATGAGGAAATCTGTATTTTCTAATCCATGATTCTTCAAATGCATAAAAAACACCCAGATGTATACACGAGAAAGCCACTTCTTAAAGCACAACCAAAAAACTTACTTTACTGATTTCACACCGTATGAAATTAGGAGCCGCCACAATTCAGCTGGGTGTTACCATCTCTGGGGATGTCTGAGCAGCCACATCGTAGCAGAGAAGCACAGAATCATATAAAGAAAACAAGCTATGCTAGAGGAAAACTTTCAACTGCCATGAGAGCAAACAGGGCTTAATCAAACTCCTCAAATTCATCAGATGTTTACATGCTTCCCCAAAGACGACTAGAGTTTCCATCAATTTACTTTGATGCTCAAACTTCTAAAACATGTTTACGGAAATGTTTATGCATTTTATTTCTTACAGTGATACATGAGTCTTCTCAAACTTTTTTCCCCGAGATTTAATGAAAGTGCATCACAACTGTTTTTGTCACAGCCTTCACACACTATCAAGTTCTGGTAGTCATATGAATTGTCATATGAATCGTGCTAATACTTAGCTATGAATTCACAACATAAAATTATTTTAGTATGAATCATACCTTAGCACTCTGTGTAAACATCCCTAATATTTCACATTTGCATCCTGTACTTATGACTCTTAAGCTGCCAAGCATATGGTTTTAGACAGGATTATAGACAGATTTAGAGAGAGAAGTGCTACATCTAGCTACGTTACCTTACACTGGTATTAAAAACATGACTATTTAAGGCAAAAATAATAATAATAAAGTTTTAGCTAGAAAAGAATATGTCTTTAATACAGTACCTAGAGAGGATTACAAACCTCACCATCAACCCCCTTGAGATCATTTCTTTACCTACACCTAGTGACACGCAAACTACTGTTAAGTAATACACAAGAAAAACGGGAATCTGGAATGGTGTCTCCAGGACCCATACGTGGCCAAGCACAACACTGCAGCCCTTTGCATTACCCCACATACAGGAAGGAAGCTGTGCTGGGGAAAGAAACTTCCTCCCAAAAATCTGTCAGTTGTAGCAGAGAGCCATGAGCTGCTGTACCTACCACTGAACAATGCGAGAGTGGCAACTAGGTCATTGACGCATGGAAATTCCCAGCCTAGAGCAGGCTTTCTAACTGCTGCCAAGTCTGCAAAATACTGAGAAATGTATACAGATGTGACACTGAATAAATGAGACTTCAGGTACACCTTTGTAGACATCACAGGTCTGCAACTGGCTGGCATCTCCAGTCAATGCACTTTCTAAATAATTCAAATGATAGGACTTCTATTAAAATACAAACCCAGCAACTCTCAGTTCCATATAGCAAGTGGGAAAGGCTCTTCCCTAGCCATGACAAAGAACAGCTACAGCTTCTCCCACTTTGGTCATGCACCTGCCTGCCAGATGCTGAGCAAGTGGTCTGACACACTGCCTCCTCACCTTCTGCCTGGAGCAAGTCTCCTGAATACAGCAGTAGTGGCTTTGTTCTAACTTCAGCTAAATCCTCAGACAGCAGCTCCTGTAGGTGATCAATTGCCCCCACACACCAAAGTCTGGTTTCCCCACACAGATTATGCTTGGTTTTCCTGGGGAACCAAAGCAAAGCTGGATGCATTTCAGCTGTTTCCTTCCCTGTGTAACAACAGACCCAAAAATGCACAAGTCGATGATTATCTATAGCAGCAAAACCAGTTACAGTTTCAGCAGCACAAGCAGGTAAAAAACCAGGGTGTTTATACTGTACATTATATAAGGAGAAGATCTTAAGGAAGACATTTACAATGTGCATGGTTCAAGAGGCCATAATGTTCTACCTACCAACAGTTTTAATGTATTTAGGCTTGAAAAGCTCTGTATTGGTATGCTGTCCTGCTGATCTTAACGGCTACATTCCAACTGTCCTGTGGGCTAATTTTTGTTTCGTGCTAGTCCCATCCCCTATTCCCCCCCAAGCACAACTGGCTTTACTCTGCTTCTTGCCCAGGGCTGTAAAAGTCAAGCACCCACTGAACTGCTCATAGGCCAGAAGCCCAACAATATTGTGATGTTGAAGTTTCCAACAAATCATCACAGATTCAAGTAACTTCAATATATGCAAAAACCATGGAACTACCATAATGCAAAAATTAACAGTTGTTTTGATGACCACACAAAAAATGATTGTCATTAAATAAGCAGGCATTACCCAAAGTCCTCATCATCTCTGCGAACAGGTGGCAGCATGCAACATGGCCTCAGTGATCTGATTCAGTTCAGTTATTTTTTTATTCCCCTTGAGGCTTCTCAGCAGCAGTTCAAGAGGGTTTAAAAGAGAGGGGACACACAATTTCCAGAACACTACACTTTGAATATGTCTCAAAATGAATAACTGCATTGAAGTTTAGAAAATGAAAAATATCAAGCTAGCCTCACAGATCCATAATTGAATGCCCCACAATGGCACAAGTTGGGCAAGCCAGCCATAAATTTTTACACCTTAAGCTTTCAAGTGGCAGAATGGAGACTTGGGAGATATTTCTGGTTCCAGCTATCTATCACGAAGTTAAAATTTGCATTAGTTAGCATGTCTACTGCCAGACAAGATTCAGTCCAGCAAGACAGTAAATTGATGCTACTCTAAAACTTTGAAGCAAGCACCAGAATCAACATTGTATCATGCACCCTACCAAACACCCCTTGCCAAAGCCAGAGCTTTCAGCACTTGTCCTACCGCCTGCCACAATAAGCATCTAATGAACCATCACAGCACACAGAGCAGCACTCCCGGTATGCAAAATAAAATATTTAATTAATCTAAAACTGGAGATTCATGAAAATCAATGTCATAGTGTCACTGCAATATGCCTTCTTCACTTCCCCTTTCCCTACTCCTGGATCCTTGAATACCACACTCAATTATTCAAAGGGGTTTTTTTCATTTCCCCATTGCCCAGCTCTTGAGGAGAGACACTGTACTCTACAGACCTCTCTTCTCTGCAAGTCAGTTTTCTTTTGTCATGAATCTCCTTACACCACCAACCAGAAAGCGTCTACTTCTTCTAATTATATTAATGACTGGGGCAACCGTATTTCAGTATTGATTTTCCTGACAACCCTAAATAATGCTGTCCTATTAATAACAAACCCATGAGATAAAGCTAAACCCATCTTCTTTAGGCTAACAGTTACAATGATTACTACTGTGCATGGATCTACAGCCCAATGACACTTCATTCAACCCAACAGTTTGTTATATAAGCAGCTATGTCTAGAGAAAGAAAAAAAAATTACTTCACCTAATTATTTTTTAAAAAAATACATTTCTGTTCACTTCTATGTAGTTTTTGTTTGTGTGTGTATATATATATATACACATATACAAACAAAGGAGCACAAACACATTAACACAAGAAAGTCTGAAACTGAGTTATTTTATAATAGAAAACTAGTATTAGAAAATAACATGACTGGTCACTGGTGACTTTAGGCACCCTGATGTCACCAGCCAATAGCTTGTAATGGCTTGCAAAATCTAAGTTAAACAAATTATTTCATAATTACCCGAGGTATAACAGTTTGGATCCTCTCCCCCATCACACACCCCCTGGATTGATGACATTTTTCACAAGCACAGATGACTATGTTCCTTACCTGCTTTGAAATCTTCAGTCAACCTCATTTAAAAATCTAAGGATCACCTGTGCCCCACTGCAGAAGCTGCTTAATGCCACTTAATGTTCTCTTTTGTTTATATATTCTACCAATCAGGAACTTACTTAGGTACAGGTTGATTGCAGGTCATTAATTAAAATGAACTGCATTCAAGCTAACAGGAGATAAGTTATTGTACCTCAGTAAGATCAGTATTGCAGCTAGAACAGATCTGTCCTTCTCTAAGGACAGATGCCAAAGTTTCAACCCATTGAAGTCTTCTATATATTGCCACCTCTTAGGCAGCTATCTTAGTGTATAATATTACATAAAAGAGCCAAAAGCAGTACCAAAAATCATCCAGAGTTTTATTAAATAATGCAATTTTACAAATGACCTCTTTTAAAACCTCTGAAATACATTCCTGAATGTGTTTTCACTCTGAAAACTTTTCACTCCCTTTTCTGAAATTTTTCACTCCCTTTCGGTCTGAAGCAGGCTCAATTATTACATCAGAGACAGCTAACATGAAAATTAATACAAAAACCCCTAATTTAGACAGGAAACTGGCCAAAAAAAAAATTATAGGTGGCAATGGATTATATTCCATTTGTTTCCTCTGAAAGGAGATAGGGAGACCTCAAATAAATAAGAGCATATATATTGAGTGGTTTATAGTAGTAGTAATCAACCTTTTGGTCTAACGCTCTGCTGAGAATCTGGAATGTTAGAAGCTCATTCAAACATGAGCTGCACTAAGAGAAAAAGCTTTGCCATGTAGGGCTATAAACACTAATTTTATTCCCACTGGAGTCAGCAGCCCGATTTCCATGAGAACGCCGCAGCCTGGCTCACAGTGCAACACCCGGACTGTTAGATAAGGAGCTCCAGAGAGCAGGAAGAATCAGCTACGGCTACACCATTCATCCGGCTGTGTACCTGCCCCCTAATGTATTTAATAATTGATTTTTCTTTGTTATTTTTATTTTTGAGGGACAGCATAGCAGTGGATTGACATTCACAACTGCTCAACAATTAAAAAAAAAAACAAAAAACAAAAACCAACAAAAATCCAAACCACAACCTGCAATAGCTTTATAAATGCTAAAAAAAAAATTTGGGAGACAAAATGTCATACAGTATATCCAAGGTTTTGCAGAAACCACAGTGAGGGAGGGGTCAGAGAGCATAGCGCCTGTCATTTCCACTGCAATTACGATCATTGCCAGAGTCCGAGCAACTTAAAACTTTCCAAGGTATTTGTGAGAATCTTTTAACACACAACTTACTTAATTTATCAAATAACACTGAACAAGTCAGAAATTTTAATGAAAAACTTTGAAATTAGTAGTACAGGCTCTGAACTAAGAGAAAGGAAGAGGTAGAGGCCAACTGCACACTCTGTAAATGCATCCTCCATTCACAAAGTATATAAATGTTTTGTGATGCTTAAGTGTCAACTTCACATCAACAATAAACTAAATAGCCAGGGGTAACCTTTACATACCATGATGCCATAATAGTGGCAAACTGCTGTGAAGAGACTTTGCTGGAGTTTTTAAAACGTATATTTTATATATATACACACACACACCCTTATTAGTATAAATTTATCAACAGGCATTTGTTATATATTTGTATGTATATAAATTACATAGGTACATGATAAGTAATTTTTGGACAAAGTCTTGGGTTTTTTTAAAAAATTTTTGTCTGGTCATTAAGACATGCAAAATCATTTACCTCTCCGCAGTCCATCAAATCTCAGAAGTTCTGAAAATATTGGGTCCTTGAATAGGAACTAAAGAGCAATATTTTACCACATTAGACAAAAAGCCAATCACAAGCAGTAACTGAATCTGATGGATCCATTGTATAAATGTTTTGGTTCAGGCTAGTCATTAATCAGAGGAATACTCTTATTGTCATGTTCATAGGATTCTAATAGAGATCAAAATTTAAAAAGGGCATGTAAGAGTCTTGATTAATCACCGTTTTCACTGACAGTTGCTCCAAAATAAATTATATCTCATGCCTTTCAAGATCGCCCTTCATCAGCACGATAGCTCTTTCATTCTCATACCTTTTATGCAGTTCCTCAGTAAAATTAGCATTGTGCCTTTAATTTAAATGGTTCTCCTCCAAAGAACTGCACAGCAGCAGAGTGATGCACAGTGGCTTTAATACTACCACCAGAACACAACAAAAATTCCCTTGATGGTGTACAAAGATTTAACTGGACACTGCTGTCAAGGTAAACTGTTTTATTTGGAAGCAATGCTACACTGAACGCTGCCAAAGCTTATAGCCATTGCTTGAGGAACACTCAGTTCTACCCTTTGGGCTTTCTCAGAACTGCTTAGGTTTACATATTTTTTCTCAAAAATATTTTTATTTGCAGCCAAAGTTATTTTTGTAAGCTTCATGAAACTGTAATGTTGGCAAAAACCTCTATGACAGACAAATATAACAACAAGGAACAGCTGTGTAGTAACCTGTTGTAGTAACCTAGTTGTCTGAAATATTCCATTCAAACCAAAGATTAACAGGGAGCTTCTGTGGGTTTGTTGGGGGGGGTGGGGGGGGGGGGGGTGTTGTGTTGTTTTGGGTATTTTTTTTGTTTTATTATTATTAAGGTAGCCTAAAAATTAGAATCTCAAGAACAGATGAAGTCAGTCTTTTTCTTACAGTTTCACAACACATTTGTCTGAAAGGACATTAGCCATATCAGACAACACTTGCATATCTTAAGGATATTTAGAGACATTTCTATCATGTTGACAGCTTTTGTATAAATTACTTGGATAAAGGTCAGTTCCTTGAATTCCCTTTGGCACAGGGCAATTAAAAAATGTTTACTTCATTCTATATACCAAGTTCTTCATCATTCAGCAGCAGAATAGAGCACATTTTGTACACACCAGTACCTCTGCAGCACTCAACCCAGGTAAGACCTAAGCTCTGAGAGTTAGTGTGAATTTTACATTATCAGAGATATTTATTTTTATTTTTTGTTACTTGCTTTATTTCAGCCACTTGACTTCAGCAAGGAATATCAATTATTTGATAATGAATAATGAGGTGCTCAAACTACGTTCCATAACCATTTTTCTGGGTCTGTTTCTAGAACACGACACAACTCACTCTTCCTGTTAGGACTTGAGCCAACAGGAGAGCAACTTCTGCGGGAAGGATGGTCCTTGTGATAATCATGGGTTTGATACCCAAAAGCAGCACAAGTATTTGAAAATGCAACTGTCCTTCAGTGTAAAGAAAAGCACTATATTAGTAACACCTTGTAACAGATGATTAGAGAGCCCAAAAAGCACAGCCATTGCTCCAACTAGGTTAAACAAGACTTTTAAGTGAGACAAGGCCTGGATTGCCTTACATTAAGGAAAGCAGAGCAAGGACTCTGGCATGGATGTCTACAGGGTATCGAAGAAGGGATGCTGGTTATAGACCCTGGGGTGGTTCTTATTCAGGTGGCGATATAGCTTCTAAACTTACGCTACTGAACTGATGCAGTATTTCACCTCAGCATCCAAATGATGATGAATCAACAAGCAGAATAATCTACTTTTTAACATATGGGCAAATCTGGTTTCAAGGCACTGACCGAATGACCCAGATTGCTTGGTTTTGAAACAGAACCTCCTAACTACTGCGTATCATCCCAACACCATGCAGAAAATTACTTGCCTCACTCCCCTCTTTCTAAACAAACCTATGCAGGCAATGCGTATTTACAGTTTGGTTGGGGTTTGGGTTTCTTTTGTCCAACGCTCAGAGCTCTTTTTTTGCATTTTGTAGATGCAGAGAGATAAGGGTCCACAAATTACTGAGATCAAAAGAAACCTGTGATTTAGCGGAAGAAAGAAGATTTCAGGAAGTAAAATCTTTCCAATCTTCCTACTCTTAACATTAACTTGCACAGTAGTTTGCTCAGTCCTTAGACAATTATTTCTTTGCCTAGGTTTACCAGCCTGCTACATAACAGAAATTCTGTTTTTAATATCCAATTATAGACGATGTGACAAGGAAATATATAAAAATGTATGGAAGTGGGTATTACACAACTCTTCACAAACACCACTCAAGGTTTACTTTACTTACTTACTTACTACATTAAGCAGGAGAATAGTTTCACTGACAACCACAAGGATTATTGTGCTCAAAATTAAGCACTGCTTAGGAGCTTTTCTCATTCAAGTTAAATGCAAGTTAATATCATGACCAATAAGCATCCACAGCCTCCTGGTTCCCTCCTGATACGAGACTTTATTCAACAAATTTAAATAATATTGCTGCAATTCCACATAAGTTTCACATGCTTAATACCGGATTAATGTCACTGGGGAAAAAATTCACAAAGCAAGTATTTCACACAGACCAGTAATGTTTAGTATAACACCACTTTAGAAGCCTGTTCATCTAACTTTGTGTGTTACTGCACAAATAACTTCACAGAATCACAGAATGGTTTGGGTTGGAAGGGATCTTAAAGATCATCTAGTTCCAACCCTGCTGCCATGGGCAGGGACACCTACCAGTAGACCAGGTTGCTCAAAGCATGCTCCAGCCTGGCCTTGAGCACTACCAGTGATGGGGTATCCACACCTTCTCTGGGTAACCTGTTCCAGAGCCTCACTACCCTCACAATGAAGGATTTCTTCCTATATCCAATCTAAACCTACCCTTTCTCACTTTAAAGCCATTACACTTTGTCCTATTACTACATGCCCTTGCAAAAAGTCGCTCTCTTCTAGTCAGTCCCTTTAGGTGTTGGAAGGCTTATAAGGTCTCCCCTGAGCCTCCTCTCCTCCAGGCTGAACAACTGCAACTCTCTCAGCCTGTCTTCACAGGAGAGGTGCTCCAGCCCTTTGATCGTCTTTGTGGCCCTACTCTGGGCTCACTCCAACAGGTCCATGCCTTTTTTATGTTGCGGGCCCCAGAGCTGAATGCAGTGCTCCGGGTGGGTCTCACAAGAGCAGAGCAGAGGGAGAGAATCACCTCCCTTGACCTGCTGATCATGCTTCTTTTGATGCAGCCCAGGATATGTTTGGCTTTCCGGGCTGCAAGTGCACATTGCTGGGTCATGTTGAGCTTCTTGGCCACCAACACTCCCAAGTCTTTCTCCTCAGGACTGCTCCCAATCCATTCTCCATTCAGCCTGAGTTTGTGCTTGGAACTGCTCTGACCCAGTTATAGGACCTTGCACTTGCCTCTGCTGAACCTCACAAGGTTTGCACAGGCCCACCTCTCAAGTCTACCAAGGTCCCTCTGGATAGCACCCCTTCCCTTCAGCACATTGACCACACCACACACCTTGATGTCATAGGCAAACTTGCTGAAAGTGCCCTCGATCCCACTGTCCGCATTGTCAGCAAAGATGTTAAACAGTGCTAGTCCCAGTACTGCCCCTGAGGAACACCACCGGTCACTGGTCTGCACTTTGACATAGAGTTGTTGACCGCAACTCTGAGTACAACCATCCAGACAATTCCTCATCCACTGGGTGGCCCATCCATCAAAACCAAGTATCTCCAGTTCAGAGACAAGAAGAGCATGACATGTCATGCAGGGCATTATCAAATGTTTTGTACAAGTCCAGACAGATTAAGTCAGTTGCTCTTCCTTTATGCACCAACACTGTCACCCTGCCATAGAAGGCCACCAAATTTGTCAGACACAATCTTCCATTAATGAAGCCACACTGTCACCAATCACCTCATTTTTCATGTGCGTTAGCATAGTTTCCAGAAGAATCTGCTCCATGATATTGTCAGGCACTGAGGTGAGACTGACCAGCCTGCACTTCCCCAGGTCTTCCTTTTTCCCCCTTTCCAGTCAGTAGGAACTTCGCTGGACTGCCACAACTTTGCAAATATGATGTCTAGTGGCTTAGCAACTTCATCCATCAGTTTCCTCAGAAACCGCAAATTATCCCATCAGGTCCCACGGACTCGTGCACCTTCAGATTCCTTAGATTGTCTCCAACCTGACAGTCTCCTACAGCAGGCAGTTCTTCGTTCTCCCAGTTGCTGCCTTTGCCTTCTGTGACCTGGGTGGCATGGCTGGAACACTTGTCAGTGAAGACTAAGACAAAAAAGTCATGGAGTAGTTCAGCCTTCTCCATACCCCAGGTAACCAGGTCTCCTGTTTCCTTCCAGAAAGGGCTCACATTTTCCCTAGTCTTCCTTTCATCACTGATGTACCTGTAGAAGCTTCTCCTGTTGCCCTTGACGTCCCTAGCCAGATTTAATTCTATCAGGGCTTTAGCTTTCCTAACCTGATCCGTGGATGCTTGGAGTACTTCTCTATACTCCTCCCAGGCTACCTGTCCTTGCTTCCACCCTCTGTGGGCTTCCTTTTTGTGTTTTAGTTTGTTCAGAAGACCTCCTGGTTGTTTTGCTGGACTTCCTCTTTGTTGAGATGCACTGCTCCCAAGCTTGGAGAAGGTGATCCTTCAGTATTAACCAGCTTTCTTGGGCCTTTCTTACCTCCAGAGCTTTATCCCATAGTACCCTAACCAAGCAGATCCCTGAAGAAGCCAAAGTCTGCCCACCTGAAGTCCAGGGCAGTGAGGTCGCCATTCACCCTCCTCACAGCCCTAAGGATTTTGGTCATTTGGACATTTCATGGTCACTGCGGCCAAGGCTGCCCTTGAGCTTCACATTCCCTACCACCCATCCAGCATGGCCTGTCTCCTCATTGGCTTCTCTATTGCTTGGAGAAGTGACTTGTCAATGCATTACAGGAATCTCCTGGATTGCTTATGCCCTGCTGTGTTGCTCTTCCCATAGATATCAGGGTGGCTGAAGTCCCCCATGCGGACCAGGGCTTGGGAATGTGAGGCTGCTCCCATCTGTCTATAAAAAGGCCTCATCCACTTGGTCTTCCTGGTCAGGTGGCCTGTAGCAGACCCCCGACTATAATGTCACCTGTCCCTGCCTTGCCTTTAATCTTAACCCATAAACTCTCAGCCAGGCTCCCCACCTAACCCCAGGTGGAGCTCCATGCACTCCAGCTGGTCACTGGCATAGAGGGTGACACCCCCTCCTCATCTTCCCTGCCTATCCTTCCTAAGGAGCCTGTATTCTTCCATTCCGACATTCCAGTCATAGGAATCAACCACCACTTCTCCATGATGCCAATAAGATCTTAGCCCTTCAAGTGTGCACACGTCTTGACTCCTCTTGTTTATTCCCCATGGTACATGCATTTGCAGAGAGACATTTAAGTTGGGCCCCCAACAAAGCTAGCTGGCTTTTGAATAAAACACCCTTTTAACCAGACCCACAAATCTTTTTCTGTAGTTGGTAAGAGGCACACATAGTCCAGAAGTCTGCCTGAAGCCGACAGCTTTTGCTATCAGTCACTTGGTAATGCATACTCCATTTCGTCAGGGTTTGTTTGGGTTTTTTCCAATGTAAAACCATACCGGAGTTTTTCACCTTCTTCCCGGGTAAACAGGCCATTGCTCCTAAATGGTTTGCAAAAGTAATCCTGAAGGCAACCATAAGCATCAAGAATACTTTATTTAGTCAAAGAGTTGAACTGACCGATAGGAAATAAGCTTGATGAAACAACCAACACAGATAACAGTAATGTTATTCTGTTCAGTGGCATAAGTTCAAGGAAACTGTCAAACAAATTAATCCACCCAAGGTATGTATTGTAAGTGAGAACCATTCTACATTCTTGTTTCACACAACTGCATTTGTATTCTTTCATTTATTCCCTGAAGCAAGTTGCAGGCTAAAATTCCAGGTCAGGAAGAGGCCAAGACACTTCAATTGACACTGATGGAAGGACCACGATATGCCTGTCTTTGGGGACTCTGACCTGAAGACCACAGCCAGGGTTTATGCCAGCTGTGCAAGTATCTGTACCTAAGCCAAAGAAATCACTTGCAGAACTCTGATAACTTACTTGATCACTACACGCAACACACTCCCAGAGTCCCCTCTTCAGACTACCAGGAACATGTAATGTTAGCAGCAACGCTGACTTTGGTGACAGAAATCTGCTGCCTTGTGATTTCAATCATGCTGCTAGTAAATACACAGGCAAGTATTAATTTCATGGCCTGATGACCAAGGCCCTGATTATCTAAACTCACTTGTTTTCTATTTCCAAACACTAAACAGTTCAGTTTGGTCCATTTGGCAGGACCGATGCACACTTCTCCTCCAGTCAAAGCTGAAGTGAAACACTGCCAACCAGGAGGATCCTTCACAAGTGCCTTCACAACACAAAACATCTCTGCTCTGCTCTCCCCCATGTTGTCTCCAGAGCGATAAATACAGAACCGTATTACTGGTAACCTTCAAGCTTCTAGTGACAGTCACGTAACCGCAGTATATTCAGGGGGGGAAAAAGCAGCTGCAAAACCCCTGACCTGTTACAGGAAGGGCAAAATTATTTGTTCCCTGACAGAACTAGTCTCCTTCCTACTTCCAGGCACCTTTAAGTAATGCAGAGCACATTTTTCTCCTCCCTGTAAGAATGATAGATGTATAATGTGGCAAGAACTGTTTTCTACTATTCTAGCTGCATTTTCTTTCTTACCTCACACAACACTGTCTGGAAGAGATGGATATATATTTGATGTGGCACCATTGCCAATGCTCTCCATAATATAAAAGTTTAAAAAAAAATGTAAATGTTTTGTTTTCCTGTGTAATAATTAATGAAAAAGTTTCTTTTCTTGGTTTTTATAATCATTGTAATTACAAAACAAATTACATCATTTCACATACATATAAAAATCCTCTGACATTATTTTACTGGTTCTGCCAGCAAGGATTTGAATAAGAACAGGATCACAGCTAATGAATTCAGCATTAAAACCCTCATATAATCTTCTGAATACCCAAGAAATTCCATATAGAGTAAAAATAAAACATTTTTATGACTGCTTTCTGACAGTTAGAAGGAGTATAAAAGAAGACATGAAGTAAAAAAACTGAGAATTATGATAATACGTCAAACGTATGATGTGACACTAGGATGTGAAGAAGCCAGCAAGAGATGAATGCAGTGTAAAAACATACCTTTGGGTTTATTAGTGGCAAAGTCTTTACAGTATCCTTAAAGACAGTTACAAAACTAAGAGGTAGTGAAATAAAGATTTAAAATCTGCTGTGACTGCAATCTGTCACAGGCTAAACAGGCTAGACCAAAGATTTTTAGCTTTTTTTCTTTGACAGTCCATTAGTAATGTGCCAAAGAATAAATCATCTAAGTGAAGAAAAGCATATTTTCTTTAAGAAAATAATTCTATTGTGGTTCACTAGAATGTATTACCACGCTTTCAATCTGTAGAAGGAAATAAGCGGACTCAGTTTAACAGTGTGTTTCATCTTGCGATGGAAACATTCAGGAGACGTAGGAAACCGCCCCCCTCCAAGATCTCCCTCCAAGTAGGGGTGCCTACTGCATACCCCAGTTGACAGCTATTACCAGAAGTCTCATCAACACACAACAGCTGACAAAACACTATTCCTCCAAGTGCTCGGCAACTGTTCTACCATTAACTACTTCACTGATCTTACCATACTATTCACAAAAAAATGCAAATATTCTTACCATTTCTCACTGGCCATAGTCTGTTCTACCCTCACTGACTTGCATGACAATTTGGTCACAATACTAATAAACATCTTACACATTAAACTCTTTGTACCATAAGGACAACAAAAGACACTACTACATGTGCTATCTCTAAACTTTTGACAAATGCTCTCTTATTTTTTTGTGCTGAAACTGTTCTTCCTTATTTGAAAGCAGACACATGCAATGAAGGTCTTTCTGATCAACAAAATCTGTTAAAAAAAAAATCATATCTCTTCTTCCTCCCAACTCCCTTTCATTTAGAAAGGAGAAAACTTAGACCTCAGCTGGCTGCATAACTTCCAGAGACCTCCAAGCAGTATAACAGTTTTGAGCTACATATCTAAAAATAAGAGTAAAACTTGGGACTGCCAAGCATATCGCTAACCCAGACTTGCTATCATTTGATGGTACTGTTGTCAATGAAACTATTCTGTGACCTCACCATGCTAACTCCTAAATGGCAATTTATTATTACAATAAAAAAAAGAAAAAAAAAAACCAACAAACAACCACACAAACTCTTCTGACATGGAAGGAGAAGGCAGCATAAGCAAGTGTAAAAAATGCCCTCAGAGATCTGGAAGGCAGGCAAGTGCTCTAACTCCCAATATTCAGGTTAGAAACAATGACCCAGCTCACGAGAGCAGTGACTGGGACCCAGCACATGCTGCAAGGGGCAGCACAGCACTGGCACATGCTCTAGCAATTATGCAAGCCAAAGCAGGACCCTCGGGTCAGACCCTGGAAAGCATCTCTGGGCTGCCCACTGAGCAGCAGCACACACACCTGGCTGCCATGTCACCTGCCATCTACAGCTCTAGAGCGTTAGGAAAACCTTGGACTTTGTGAACATTGTGAGGATGAGCCAATTATGGGACAGTGAAAGAATATTCTGTCACCTTGCAAGGTGTTTAGCTTTTTGCAATAGACCACACAATGCTCAATTCTCCTGCCAGGGGACCTGAGAAAGCAAAGTGATGGGTTCAAAGTGAGGGGTTTCCCCAGTCCTAACCTGCCTTTCCTCCTTCCCCACCCATACACACATGGCTCAGGCCACCGCTGTTCAGGGCTTGGCTGGCTCAGTGGGGAATAGGGTGTTAAAACTCCCATAGCCAGACTGCAGGTTGCCAAGGCATAAGGGAAGATGACTGCTGCCTCCCTCCATCCCAAACTATATTTGTTCTAGCTATAAAATTAGGAATTAATATTAAATGTTCATACTGCTTTTGCATTCTATCATTTTTCTTGTAGTCATCTGAGGACTACACTAGGAATTTTCTTCCATGAAATGCTTTTAGGCTTTACCTTGGAATTAACCATATCTATAGGAAAGCAAGCATTAAACCCCCCCACATTTAACAGCTGGATACAACATCTGCCTTTCCCAGGTCATTAGTACTTAAGAACAGTTAATTTACGAGACTACAGGTTACAGAGAGACTGTCAAAAGGATTGCACTTCTTTCTAGTTCAAGCCTTGTCTGCCGAGCACTCCAGTTAAACAAATTGTCTCTTTTTTTTTTCTTTTATTTAATGCAAGTTATGCTAAAGGGAAAGAGCCATCAGCTCTTCAATATTCCAGTAACTGTCACAATAATGGGTCATTTTTCTTCAACCTCCATTTCATGGAGTTGTGTCCTTTTATACAGTACTTTCACATCTCAGATCTGTGCTTCCAAACTTTAAAATATGAACTTGGAAAGCTAGAAAAAGTAAATCAGAGAAACTCATGTAATATACACTTGACATCCTTCTTAAATTCCAGAACTTACAGCAACCTAAGAATTTCTTTGGGATATGGTACATGATTTATGAGTATGTATGTGAGGCAAGCAGGACTTAGTCACCTATACCGGTTTTCTTGCTTCGATCACCAGGATCCTGATCACATACTGACACCCAGCCTTCATCATCAGGGCTTAACACCTCTGCAGTATTTTTTTTTTTTCTGTAGCACCTTCTAATATGTAGTAGGTGAGCAAAGCACATGTATGTAAAATAAAAAGATAAGGGGAGGGATTAAAAAAAAAAAAAAATCACAGACCACCTCGCAATTCAGCAATGTATTTAGGAGTACAATCTAATTCTAGCTCATTAACAGACCTACAATAGCCAGCATCTATTTTAAGATGAAAATGTAATCATACTTCATGACTCTATAAAAAGGTGATACAATTCCTGCTTTCAACAATAAAAATAAACATCACTCCATAAAGAATAAGAAACTGAGCCTGAAAAGGGCAATTTAAGAATATAGAAAAAAATAATTATTTTGCAACAGTCCAATTATATACTCAATAGGGAAGCACCGTTTCCAATTTATAACAGAGCACTTCTTAAACATCTCTGTTATCAAGCTCAGACTATTACACCACTGTTGAAACTCATTCCCTGCCAAAAGAAAGAAATTCAAGTCTTTTCATTTCCTTCAGTTTAAAAGCATCGGGGTTTTTTGTTTTTTTGGTTTGGTTTTTTTTCTCCTAATCAGTTCTAATTACACTGATGTAGGCCCATACCTCATACAGATATGCCAGTATCTCCATTATCAGGCCTTGTTAAGAAATATGCTTTCAAGAAGATATTGGCATATGATTATCTCGGCATGAACAAAACCAGATTTTACAAAATCTGGCATCAAAAGCTACTTCTGCATAAAGCGAAGGAGATCAAAACCTAGCTTGCACACCAATAGACACTTTTAAAGTCAATGAAATAAAAAAGGCACCAAGCATGTGAAGGATAATTGACTACATATTAATACTCAGGTGGATATAGAGGAGACAGGGATCCAGATCCCTCTTTGTTCATCTTCCATCTTTGGGACTTATGTCCCAACCTAAATGGCCGTAGGTGCAGTGAGCTTCCTCCTGCTCAGATTTCAGTGAAGAACTGGGACTTACATCTGTTCTGAATTATGGTTATAACTTACACTTGATGTTACCATTACCCGAAGCAAAGCTTTCGCTGTCTTAGACAATAAAGCACATTATTATTACACTAGTACTGCCAGAGCAGCACAGCGCTCTCATAGTACATGCATGTAGTTGTTACTCTCACATCAATACAATATTCTTCATCTGAGAAGCTATACTCAAAAAAATCCATTTTGGGGGCTGCAGGAGTATGTACTGGAATGAGAAACAAAACATAACCTGCTCCCCACAAACATGGGGGACACAGGCTACGCACCTGGGATGCAACAAAACTCATTCGTAACCGCAGCCAAGAGGTTGTTTCCTTTTTTCTAACTTCTGGCAGGCTTTGAACAATCAGGTTTAGCTTCATTGCCAGTCCTTCTCCTGAACCAGCTGCAACTCATCATATTATAACCCCATCTTCAATTGCTCAATCCATCCTTTTCAGGGCATGTTTCCTTGTGTTAAGCCAGTTATTTGCCTGTGGCTCCCTATTCTTTCAGATTCTCCTAAGATTTTATCTTTTAATAATCAATCAGTATGTGCTTTTTCCACACACAACACATGAAATAACTTGATTCCATCACTCCTAACATTTTAAAAATGCAAACACATACATGTGGCATAAGATGCATGTTACAACCCACATACAGTTACAACTACTGTAAGTCTGCCAAGTTGCATTTTGCAACCACCAAAGCGGGGGGGGGGGGGGGGGGGGGGGGGGAATGTGTTAAATCAGATGTAAAAAAAAAAAATTGTATATTCTCCTGTGGTGAGAAGTTTCATGCCAAAATTTAACACAGGATGTATAAACTTTTATAGTTAAGTTACACAGCTCTGGAAATACTTTTTTTCCTGATGGAGATACTGAAACACCTTAGGTGCAATAGCATATACTAACCGTCCTGAAATCCTCATAGGTGGTTTGCGTGAACCACAGCTAACTACAGTACCACACACTGTAATACAAATCATACCCTACACTGAGGTACATAATATCAACATATGCTACATAGTTATGTAAGAATGAAAACAGCAAAATAGAAAATAGACTGAGACTTATAAAAAATAGAAAGAACTCAGAATTTCCATTTGGACTCCAATCTTCATTTCACCTCTGTGTTCCTGCTCTTCTGTTAACAAACAGAATTATAATAATAAAGAATTTTAAGAAAATGTAATAAATAATTTCAAATGCTTGCAATGCCCAAGTAGAACAGAGCAGACACGATGCAGTGACTTAAGAAATACAAATTTAAGTCTTGTATACAACTCAAACATGAGGTAGAATTCTTCAGGTTTCCAAACTCCTATTTCTGTTTTTATTATTTACCTTTTACAGGGAAATTGTTTCCAAACCAAATGCAGGTTTCAGAAGTTAAGTATCTATTAGTTTTAATATAATATTCAGTAAACTACTTAGTATAACTGATGTGCTTGCATTAGTGTGCACAAGGGCATATCTACAACCAGAAAATGTTTTAAATCCAGACTTGATTGATATTCTAGTATTCCATGAAGTAGATGTTATTCATATTTCACCGCTGGGAAGCAAACAAATTCAAACTCTTCCAACAACATCACTGAGAGATCCTAGTGAATTAACCCATATATCCGGAGGCCAAGGTATTGCAATTGCATCAGTGGAAAATCTTTAATGCTACACCATCTGCTACTACAGGCAGAAGCTCAACCACAACAACACTCAGTACTTTGACACAGTAGAGATACCAAGGAAGAGAACCTCATTCTGTAATTTCTTCCATATATTTAATGAAGAATTCAATAACAAACCTTCAGTCTTAGTTATCATTAGGCTATAAATGGCTACATTTGCAATTACAGATATTAGTTGACTCCATCAGTATTTCACTTCCATAAAAATGAAGTTTCCAATTCTAGAAGTCACTGTATTTTCCAACTTACCTAGTGTGATGTAGCTGTTATACAGAACAAAAGTATCACAAGATTTAAGTGGTACACGGACTGCATCTCATGCCTCCATACAGCAGTACCTTCCACTTATCTGCATATGGCCATTGCTTGTGTATCAAAACCCAATACTTTTTTGTCTGTTTTCATTGCCGAAAAGTTGGTTGTCTTCCACAATATACTTTGACCATCATTTAAAACATCCCTTGCCAGTGGAATCCCACCTTGTCTATCTAAGGAAATACTGTGCCACGAAGATTCCACTAAAAACATCCCAACTCACTACCTGTCAGGCAGCTGAAAGGCACTCGCTCGGGCAGTCTGCAACTGGAGAGTATTATAGCTCACAAATGCTGCCAGTATCAGTGAGACAGCAAGTAGCAGACAGTTCATTTTACAAAAACTTAATGGAGTGTATGGCCCTGGCTGCTTAATACAAGCACTGTCAAGCCATCTAAGCAAAAAGTCTCAGCTGTCACTGCTGACAAGCTGAGCAGAATTATTTGTCACACTACAATAGATAAGAGACCAGTAGAGTGGTGTATGGTGAGATTCCCATACATCTCTACGCTGCAGTCTCAAGACAGCACACATATGGTTTCCTGCAATACACTGGCAGTATAATGTAATCTTACTACAAGGCAGTACGGTTAAAATGTTATTCTTTCATCTTTGTATTTTAACTACATTATCTTCCTTTTCGCTCAGTGTTTTACATCTTCTAATTAAGTGGTCTCTGACCTCCCCTTCATATTTTCTGAAAAAGACAGCATGCAAACCCCTGAATAATCCCTGGGTCATTAGCTAGTATAATCTATGTCATCAATATGTCAAATTACACAGGCTAAAAAACGAACCCAATGCATCTGTTCTGTAACATAAAAGCTTTTGTCTGGATATTTCTTCTAACCCCATCAAAAAGGCTATCATTTATTATCTCTCAGCACACGTGTACTCATTAACAAAGATCCCAAAAAGCTAATTCTTTCCTCACTGGTGTTTACACATCAAAGCTCTCATTATCCAGAGTACTATACTTGCAGTCTAGTATATATCTAGTATATATCTTTACGATACATACCATCCTCCTACACACATAAACATGGCCTTAAATTCTACTGTTCCTCACAAGAGAAGGGAAATGAATGGTTTTCATTTATCAGCATTTACCCTGCAAAACCACATTGATATTAACACTGAACAACTGTAACCACAAAGGTGTACGTTCTCTTAAAAACTCGTGAATTACTTGAAACTCCTATAAAAAAGCTGCTCAAGATCATCGGTCAAGAACTACGAAACAAACTACTCTGGACAGAAGCCAGACAGTTTTATTTGATGCACAGGTGTTGATCAGATCCTAATACCTACTATATAATCTAAAATAAATTCATTTATTTTGTAACTCTACTACTATATTGCACTACCATAGCCTTCATGACATCATTTTCTGTTCCACCTGCCTGCTGCAGCTCATCAAATCCAATATGCAAGTTATTCTGGACAAATGTCTTTTTATGGAATGATTCTTGGCAATAAAGCACAGTACAGCTCAGGTCCTCAATAAAAGCCTCCTGATGTTAACATAATGCATATGGCAGCATCATGGCACAACTAATTCACACCCCGAAATCTGGGGTTTTTCACTGACCCGCCACAGAAATGTAGGTGGCTCTGTATTCTCTGTGCTTCTGATCATACCCTTTTTACCCACCTGGCATACTCTAGAAAATAAGCTCTACAGGTGATGGAATTTCTTTACTGCTTATATAACACCTTGTAAAAATAGGGACCTGAACTGTACTAAGCCAAGTACTCTAGATTTTCCTGTAATACCTACAAATAATTAAGCCTTTATTAAGGCTTTTTTTTATATATATATATATACACACACACACACACACACACAGAGTCAAGCAGTGTTCTTCAGAATGTACGTAAGTAGGCTAAAGACCTATAAGCATTTAGGATCACTGCCATGAACTCATCGTCTGATATGGAGGACAATGAAGTACCTAGAAATGTTACTAGTTTGGAATATTTATTTTTTTTAATTGTTTTAACACACTGAGTATATGAAAAAAATTAGGAAGCTTTGCCCATCTGCACATTATTGAAGGTTACTTACTAACTTTGAGACTGTAGTTTTAGTTGGCATCACTTTAAAAAAAAGGTTATCTCAAAATCAAATTTCAAATGTCTGTAAATATATTGTCAAAATTATTATAATGAAGATTATTTATGAATTCTAGTCTCCATGATCGATAACCCCGCAAGACGAAATGCCTGCATGAGAGTATTTTCTTACTCAGTAAGAGTTCATCCAGGACCAACAGTTAAATTGATGCACCAAGAGGGCAACTATTCAGTAATAAAAATTTTGTTATTCAAGTAAGGCAGTAGCACTACAAAAGGTTTATGTTCATAATATCATGCCGAAATTCTTCATGAACATTTTGTAAAATTATTTAAAAGCACACATATTGTCAAACCTTTTCGGCATGTGACATTAATGAGTAACCAATTTATCATTCACAAAAGGGTTGATGCCTAGTCTGAAAACAAACACCAATAAAAAACATATTTTAAAGCAACTCTCTCAATCCATTCTTAACTAACACTGGCACCCATTACTACATGCAGATATGCAAACTGAATGTCTATGCAAATCACAAAAGAACCATCTAACAGGTTGGATCAGATGAGCTCTGCAAAAGAAACATAACAGTGTTAAGTTTGAAGTGCCCAATCTCCTCCTGCTAGGCAATACAAAATCCATATTCCTCTTTCACATAGATTTCTTACTCAAAGTTTTAAGAAAAGAATCTTAAGAAAGAGTGAAGTAATATCAAGAAATTAAAGCAATAATATAGACTAAGTTGAGTTATACAGGGTTGTCAGACAAGGACAAGAAGAGAACTGTGCAAGTGACAGAAAACAAACAGATAGAAGCAAGGCCACCTACACTGTACAAATGCCAGTTTTGCTTGCTTGCTCCTGACACGTCTTGCTTTGCATCCAGGGCCCACTACTAAACTGTTAGCTGGCATGAAGAGTGCCACCTCTTAGGTTCAGTCCTTCAGTCTGGAAAATGCTATGAGGTTATCACTGCATGCGGTACAAGTACTTTGCCACCCTACTTCCCCAACAATGAAATGGTCCCATTATCCTAAAGGCAGCTCTTTCTCACACAAATTTTCAAGGAAAACATACACATTTCTTAAATACTCATCCTCAGTAAAGTACTAGAAGCAACAATTATTGATACATTAGCAAGAAAGGAAAAAGCCCAAAAGAGTAAAATTCAGCTAAAAGCATCATTATCTAGTCTTCTATTTGACATTTATTAAATTTAGGAGTTTATGATTGTTTCAACTAAAATTAAAAAAGGAAACTTCAGCGTGTCAACTCATCTCACAACAACCTTCCCCACTTTCAAACAGCCAGTGGGAATTTCTATAATATTTCCTGCACACTGTAGGAGAGTAACAAAATTTTCACCTGATCTACAATAAGAAATCTACATTACAGATGTGAGGCCTGACAAAACTATTACTATGTATTACTCTTCTTCACACAAATATACATACACCTACAAAACCAGGTCAAGAATCTGCCTTATAAAAAGAAAAAAGGTGCACCACTGGAGCTGAGAGCTGTTCCCTATGGCTGAAATTCATTCATGGACAGAAGAAGATGTGTACATAGTTCCATCCAGTTCCTCAAAAGACAGCCACGCACACACACGGACCCTGCAGAGAGTTAATTTTGCCTCCCAGCTGAGCCATCAAATTGCCCTAGCTCTGACAATCAGCACCTTCCTTACTGAAGGTCTGAGGGAAGTGCACTGGGCTTCAGAAGGCAAGCTTTTACATTCACCACCAAGAAACAGCTGTATCGATGATGAGATAAAGCCTAATGCTGTGGGGATGCTGAACTAAGTTGTGGCATCACAAAATTAATATTGTGGATTTGAAAAATCGAAGGGGGGGGGCGGGGGGAGAAGATGATAAAACTAATCATGAATGAAAATTAGAATAAGTTTGAGAAATAGGTGTGTAAAGGTAGATGCTTGCTAATTCACACTGTTGAAAGTGCTTAACAAGTCAGCAGCTAAACTACTCAATGGGTGCTCAAAGGACCTAAAAAAGCCAGCATAGACCGCATTATAAACCTCTTGCATTCACCATACAAGCAGCAAATCATGTTTTGAATGCAGTTAATCAACTACACAATGAGAACAGAGAGGGACAAACATAAACATAAATGCAAGTACTTCAAAACTGTTTTTTTTATAATGCTAGCTTTCTAAGAGACCTATGCTTAAATTTTACTCACCAAGTGAACTCCTCCCTATTTAGACGATCAGTTATCAATGCTACATCCTACTTCCTAAGAAGATATCAACTCAATCACACAGATCAAAAAACAAGATTATAACATCCTAATTACACAGAAATGCATAACATCAAATGGGCAAAGATAATCACATAATTCAATAGAAAATTAAGAAGGTTAAACCACTAACAATTTAATCAAAGCCAAACTAACAAAATAATCATAAAGTTACAAAATTACAAGACATTAACTCAACTTCTAAATGTAAATACAAATTTAAGATTTTTGTCTTGTACAAACACAAAAGACTAAATAAGACATGCTTTATCAGTAAACAACCTCCATCAAGAATCAATGCACATTTATGAACTTTCTGGTCCATCCAGTTTTCCCTTTTCCCTAAAAGCTTCAAAGTGAGTATTTTGAGGCATCTATTCAGAATCACTTAGTAAGCCTGCACTGCAAGATTTCAAGAACTATGTGTGTTGGCACAAGTGAAGTGCGACATACTGACTGCATCGTAAAAACGTCAAGACTGACATTCACAGTTGTAGCAATTCATCTAGATAGCACTGCAATATATCTTCACTTCGATGTGCAAAGAAACAAGGTCTAAACATTAAAAACTTGCTGCATGGTAGTGAAATAAGAGCCTTCTTATTAAAAGCCTTCATCCCAGACTGGAACATATGCAAGGCTTTGCTGGTTGCTTTGGAGGCACAAATAAGAAAGCTGCTTTTGACCAGGAGATAATAGCAAATTGCAGCGGCAGGGTCATTTACATGGCTGCGTTATCTGATCCTAAAGATCCTGTCACTGACTCTGCTGAGCCTGACACACAAAGGTAGGCGAGCCCAGAGTGAGTTCTCCTCATCACTTGCCTGGCAGCTGGCACGGACCAAGTCTCCTGGCAAACAGCACTAGGAAGAAGAGGCAAGCAGAATAGATCACCTAAAATCATGCCTCACACTCCCACATCCCATCCCAAATCTCACAAATTCATAATTACTAAAGCTTCAGGAGATAAGAGAAAGTAGAATAGCTTACCTGGAAAATGAGAAAGTAGTAACTACTGGCACATCATTTCTTGCCCTTCTCAATATCCTAGCTATTTCTGAGCTTTAATCAGCCATCTCCTCCCCTAAAATCTGCCATGCAACGAAAGGCATACCCCAGAATGGAATTTTTAATATCAGCTCCTTGTGGGACCAAACTGATATATTTTAGCCCATTTCTTTTTAATAAATGCAAAGATTTTAATCAAATTTGTTCAGAGGACAGAAGATTAGTTAAAGAACAGAAGTAAATGAAACATTAAATTAAGGTACTGCTGGGAATTAAAAATGTAATTTTATGTTATTATCAGTGGTATATTATGAATAAAGAATACGCAATATGCAATTAATATGCAGCACAATATGAACAGCATTTGAGAAAAATGAATTTGATATGTAGGACAGAAAGGTCATGAATTCTTAAACCCAATTCAATTTGCTTTACTCTGTTCAATTTTCCCATGGGCATCTGTTTAAATATTTCCAGGTATGGGAAAACTCACTATTTAATTCTGAAATATTTTAAGGCGATTAGGGTTCCTGACAGGCAACCCAGTGTATTTCCTATACAAATCAAGGCACTACTCCTTGTAAGCTTGTTTTTGTTTGAACAGACAGCTGCTTCCCACACAGAGCTATGTGGAAAGCATCGGGACAAAGACCAGCAGTTTGTAAGAATAAGTCAAACAGCAGAATTGTCCACCTAATTAAAAGAATCAAAATATTCTTAAAACTTAATCTAAACTTACATCTTACTCAAGATTTAAATGTATTATTCAGAGTCACTAACCAGTGCACAAAATTACATTTTCCTAAGCCACTCACTGTTCTGCTCATGGATATTTTGAGTGAGAAGATAGGAGGTAATGTCCTACCAGAGTAGCAGTACATTCCACCTGGAAGTACCACCAAGAGGAACAGCAAAAGTACCCAGAAAATAAGACAAATACACTGGATATTACTGAACGCCCGTTTGATTTAAAAACATTTGCATTTACACTTATGTTAAATTATTTTTTCAGGATCAAGACAATAGAGACACTGCTACTTGACTTCAGCATTTTTTGTGTAACACTAATATCACTAAGGATTTAATCATGCTTTTTCTGAGCACTACAGGTTTTTCTTAGCTCGCTGAACTACACGCAAAGATTAGCACATATGTTTTGAATTCACAGGTATCTGAAACCTTCAGAAATCAAACAGCCAATATAAAATTTTCTTTCATTGCCACTTGACTCCACTGAGGTGCAACAGTGCATAAAACAAAGTGCAGGTGTGTACACAGGCATGGGCACATTCAGACTTTGTGGTATGCATTAGGGAGCCTGTTTCCAAATTCCTTAACCTTCCCTTCCCTGTCCCTTCCCTCTCTCTCTCTTCCCCAGGCAAAGAGATTCTTCAAGCACAATGGTGCTCAAACAGAAACTGTATGCATGGAGTTCTGTTTTGTATACTAAATATATACATGGAAGGAAAGAGACAGTCCACCAGTTCTGCAAATCTCAGTTATAATTGCAAGTCAACTTCATAGACGTGTTAAAGTTTGAGAAGACTTCTTTCTTTTGTTTAAGAAGATAAACCTATATTACTTTCAAGCTTACATGAAACCAGCAATTTTTTCATCAATTACCTAAAGCCATTCATTTTATCCATCCAGTCAAATTGCAGAGATTCACAATTACCTGCTCATTCCAACCCATGTAAACTATTGACATCTCATTTCTAATAAATCCTGTTTCATACTTCAAATGCATTCAGCTGAATGTACATTTTTGACAAACCGCATTCATAGAGGGCAACCATGATCATCCAGACTGACCTACGCTGCACAGGGCAAAGAATTTAACTCGGTAATTTCTGCATTGAGCTCACATGCATCTAGCTGAGCTAGATCACACCTTTTAGAGTGATATACAACCTTGATTTAAATATTTAAATCAACAGCAATAACATAATTTGGTTAATTTAGTGTTTTGGATTTCTCTGTCTGCAGCTGCGACCCTCAGATTCACAAAACTAGTGGACTAATTTCTTCCATACATTTAGTACACCGGTCAAATTCCCAACTTGAATCCTAAGGTTCAAGCATTTGATAAATCCTATTTCAAAAGACAATTATTACTTACTCGGCCTCAGATCTGACAGGATTAGACCCAAAGTTTCATTCTATGCACAAGAAAACACAGTGATACACTTACAGCTATCAAACAAGTTCTGTAAAGCCAGCTCATTTGTCCACAAACAAATAATGTACAGCAAAAGCAGTAAGTGATGAATACTACTGACTACCAAAGATATACTGGGAGACCCGTTCTCACAAGTATTAATGCAGCTCAGAGATCAGTAATTCTGTCAATTTACTTGTCAAGTTTAACAATAGATCTCATGCAAACTTCTTAACATAGATATCAAAGAAGTTGGAATTTCAAGAGTCTCATGAAGATCTTCCATGAATGGGGGTTTTGTGAAGTACTTTTTTTCAGGGGTCAGCTCTAGTATACATTTAAATACATTGTTCTTTCTAAAACAAAGGAAACACCACTGATCATTTCTAAAATTCCACGTGCAAGAATTTGGTTTTATTTTAACTTATAAAATCAGTTGCGTGTTCTGAAATAAAACCACAGACACCATACTTGTGTCATGCAATTGCACAGCTGAGAAACTAAAGGTATTATGCTTAAAGGTCTGTCAGCACTTGGCAACAGGGACCAAGGTGACACTGACCTCGCCTAGCGAGAATTACTTACATGGTTATGTTCATTAACTTCCAAGTACAGTAGCTTTGAACAATTATCTGTTTCACAGCCCTCATGAAGAGGGCCTCCCCGCCATCCCTCTCCTTTTGCATGTTTACTGAGCCATAATCTAACTAAATGTTCTCAGACAGGTTGCCATATATCTCCATATGTTCATGGTAAGAGATGATCTAACCAAGCATGACAGCAGGAAACCAAGATAATAATTTATATTACCAAAAGTCTTTCCTTGATCAGGAACACCTAAGTTAACATTCAAAGGAAGTCTGACAAGTGGACAAAAGAATTCACCTGAAAATACATCCTTTATTTTGCTGCTGTTAGCCTGGTATCTTCTGTCAAAAAAGAAAAAAAAAATGCTCCTCTTTTTCACTATGTTATAGGCATAAACATGTTTACCTATAATATCTCTGCTTCGCATCTTGATTATTTCAATGCATTCTTGGTTAAGTCATATCTTACTCCTACTCAGAAAAGATAAATAGTTTTGCTTTCTTTAAAATAAGAGTGAGTGTATGCTGAAGAGACATTTTCTCGAGGAAACTGGATGGCTCTGAAAATTTCAAAAGCAAGTTCTAAGTCACAGAGCTTTTATTTTTTCAAAGCGTTCAGCTATGATTTCCTTTTACCTCATCCCTTACTTCATTACTGCAATTACTTTAGATGATCAAGTGTAAGAGAGAAAAAAAACCTGCAAGCAGAAGGCAGCAAAATCTTTTCAACGATTAAACTTTGCCTTTGAAATTCATATTTACATATGATTTGGTAATCTAAGAGCAAACAGGAAATCTGCAGATTAAGAATATTTTACTAGGTGAAGCGCATTTTAACGAACAATAGATCTCTTTTGAGATACTTGCTGCTTGCATCCTACGGAGAGCTGGAAAGAAACACTGTGTTTTTAACCGATATGCTTACTCAGCCTAAATAGAGTTTAAAATATTCGTTTAATCCAGCTCTTAGGACTCAAGGCCTGTCAAATGACAACTAGTGAATATATTATGGCTTGAGAATAAACCCATACATGGAGACTATTTATTTTTAACTACTGAAAATAATATTAATTGGTGTTGCATTCATAGTAGAGGTGTGCTACCAGAATGCAAACAAGGACAGATTACTCAGAACAGAGGACAGGCAGTGATTTTGAAACATTAATTAGAAACACAGGGGAGAATAGTGGGGAAAAATGAATGTGCTGATTGTGAGAAAAAGAGAAACCTTTTAGAGTAAAGCATCCAGAATAAGACTTCCAGTAAAAACAGAAATATGCAGTCGGCTGAACACAGCATGCATGTCTACAGTGCTTACAGAAAACCCTATTTTCTACAGTTGTGCAGTGCACTGAACATCAGGCCATCTTTCTACAACACAGTACCTATCGCCTCACCAGGGTTACTACAGACCAGCTGCACCTCCCACAGAAATCAATATGACTTCTGGAAGTGGACTGGGTGGTCATGGAAAGCAGTACTAAATAAAGCAATAACTTTATTCAGATAAATTGTGCAACTCCTTGTGTTAAACTAGTGGAACTTTAAGGTGGTTAATTTTCACAGCACTAGTATCACCACAAGTAGCTGTTGCTATCTGGATTTTTGGGAAAGATGCAAAACAATATTTTAATTTGAAATATTTAAGATGCAAGAGATACTATGGAGTAACAGTTTGCCTCTGCTGTTTGCTAATATGGAACTTGAAAGCCACAACAGCTTTGACACAAGATTTCACTTTTTCTGCTAATATCTTCCATGCACCTTCCATTGTGATGCCTTTCTTTCAAGCTTCACTCAAACCATGGAAAAAAAACCCACAAAAAAAACCCGCAAAGCCAACTTAGAATTCAATTTGTAAATTAACCCAATTCTACGAATTGTAACATCAACTTAAACCCCTAAGATTAATGAAATGCAACAAATGAAGTAACATGCATCAGAAACTTCTGCTTGTGCCCTCATGAGGAGCTCCCTGTGAAAAGGAAATCCAAGTGAAGGGTAGCATAAACTCTTTCTGATTTTCTACTGTGCTACAGTACAGACAGGTCTAAAAATTTGTTAAGTAAAGAACCAACAACACTAAGAAAGAGGCATCTAAGCACAAAACAGAAAATCAGAACCTCACACCTAGACAGAAATGGTTATCAATTTAAAATTTTAAAGCCTTATTTAGATAGCAGCATAAAACAGAACTAGAGCCAGTAGCACAAGCCCAGTACACATTCAGCTATACCTTCTATTAATTTTTGCTTTACTGTCCTCTCTGAAACAGAGGTAAAAGTTGGTCTCGCTGTGTCTCTCACCCATGTGCAAGTTTAAGGGTGGAGAAGGAAAGACTCTGCAGTTTAAATGCCATGACTGACACCAAAATTAACATGCATATTTATTTCTTTAACAAAAAGAACCTGCTTAGGAACCTGCTTTTACTTTTGGTTACACTGATCCAAGTTAGAAGTGAACTCATTGGAGGTGACCAACTATGCTGTGATTAAGAAAAGACTCAAACTACAGTCATAGTAATTCCCTGCTGTTGCAGGATGCAGCAGATTATTTCATTGAAATTCATATTGATTTGTTGCAACACAGCATATTAATGCAATATAAGTACCAACAAAAGGGTTTTTCCTGAAATAAAATCTTTACTGTTAAACACATGCTGGATTTTATTGATACTAATTTTTTTACGACATTGCAATCACCAATTTTCTCACATTATCAAATAAGATAGTTTAAGTCTAAAAATGGAGGATTACACACTTAGATTTATTGCAAATAAAGTTAGTCTTTTAGATTTCAGAGAATAAGTTCCATTCATATCTAATTTAATCTATTGGAATTAATGGATCATAGAAGAGTAGTTACTAAACACATTAATGACATTTTAATACAGTCATGAAAATTATATTGTCATAGGACTCTCACATACAAACCCAATTGACTACAAAGCCTCATTGTTTCAGTATGTAATACTGGAATTAGATCATTTCTTTTCTAAATTAATCATTCCTGACTGACCTATACAGAAACAAAAATAAGTTTTTTTGCCTATAGGTACATGAAAAATACACTGTGTATACATATATATGCTCCTTAATAAAGCCAGCCATATTTTTAGCAGTTGTTTATGGTTTATTCTTAATTCAAGAACTGTTCTTCCTTACAAAATAGCAAGATGATAAATTCTTTTCATGACTTCGATGAGAAAAAGAATTAAAAAGCATCATACGAAATCTGATCCACATTTGCCATTGTCCTGGTCTCGCCTGGGATAGAGTCAATTTTCTTCATAGTAACTGGTGCAAAGCTATGTTTTGGATTTGGTGTGAGAATAATGTTGGTAACACACTCATGCTTTTAGTACAAACATTACTTAGCAACAGCTAAGTCAAGGACTTTTCAGTTTCTCAGGGCCAGAAGGCTGGAGGAGGCACTATTAATTGGGAGGGGACCCAGTCAGGACAGCTGCCCCCAGCTGACCCCGGGGGTCTCCCACACCGTATGATGTCACGCTCAGCACGCAAAGCTGGGGGAGGAAGGGGGGGACATCTGGAGCTACAGCCTTTGCCTTCCCAAGTCACCGCTGGGCGTGATGGAGCCCAGCTCCCCTGGGGGTGGCCCTGAACACCTGCCCGCGGTGGGCAGTGGGCACTGAATGCCTGGTTCCGCTCGGCTCCTGTGCGTGGCTTTTGCTTTACCAGTTAAACTGTCTTCACCTCAACCCACCGGTTTTCCCACTTTTACTCTTCCCATTCTCTCCCCCATCCTGACCAGAGGGGAGTGAGTGAGCGAGCAGCTGTGCAGGGCTGAGTGCCCAGCTGGGGTTAGACCACGACACCCATCTTTCACAACAGAGAAGCTGTAGATTTAGGCTGCAGCTTGGGAGTTACTAGCTAACGATGCCTGCCTGGCTTGCTGAAAAACAGTGCACTCTTTCAGCAGTCTGTGCCCATTTAACAACTAATGATACCACTGATTCTGGTTTATTTCTTTTTGAACATGAGACACTACACAAGAAGAACCAACAGCCTTAAGAAAAATTATCCCTGTAAACTTGCAAATTATTATTGCTCTGACTAGGAAGAAGGCTGAAATTGAACACAGACACGCCTGCTCACTGTCTGCTCCTGAGTTCTTGCTAAATATACACATCTCAATTGCCAGGAGAGGTAACATTTTTAAATTTAAGTTACCTGAGCACCTTGTTACACTCACTTGCCATTTCTCTCATGCATTTGACTAAAAATGAGGCACCTTAATGTCTTCAACATCGCTTAAGTTTTGAATAGTTACAAAAAACAGACGATTCAAAGCTGGAACCTGCGTGCAACACTATTTTACAGTGATATTCACCATTCTTTGCATTTTACTGAGATGCTAAAACTGATTCATTAAAGTTGTTTTTTTTGTTTTGTTGTAGGAGTTTTTTTAAACAAACATTATTACCAGATAGTAACTGGACACTGGCAGACACAGATGCACCTTAAATAATTACTAAATTGTTTTCAAGGAGGTAATAGACCTTGTGAAGACAGTTTTGCACCCTTTGCCTTTAATTTCTTGAGCAAATCCTAGTAACACACTATTTTAAAAAAGCATATCTGCTAATTTAATATTTAACACAGCAAAGCACTCTGGCAGCATCCCGTTCTCACACATGCACACGTACAGCCAAACACAGAACACCCCTAACCAGCACGGGCCCCTGAATAACAGACGTCTTTCAAGCAAAGTGGCAGATACACCTTTTCTGACAAGCTGGAATTGTAATAAGATCCCTGCTACATGTATTGCACTCACCTGTATATGAATGAAAACAATGCGATCAATTTTTGTAATGTTTTGAAAACCCTTTCACAATAGACCATCTCTGTCCCAATGAAAACATCAAGAAATCTAGACGGTACAAGAAAATGTCCCTTAATACTTAAAAAAAAAAAAAAAAAAAAATCAGATTCTAATAAATACCAGAAAACAATAATTAAAAAACTAGTTTTCTGAAGAAATTCTACAGTGCAATCAGAACTTAAAGCTTCATCACTTCAGAGGCACTATGTAAAAATGTAGATCTATTTTTGCAAGTTACAGTTCTCATGAGTGTCCAATATACAAGACATCAAGTACCTGATCACAGATTTTCAAATTAGTGTGAAGGCATAATAATGGAGACACATGTTCAATGAGACTTCCTGAAAACATCTACAGCAGTCTGCTGCCTAGCTCCAAAGGTTTACAAGGATCAGTTGTTCAAAAGAAGTTTAGCATCTAAGCACGTTAGTTAGCAATTTTGAAAAATGCTACTAGGCACACCTAGATACCATTGCAACTCAGGTCCTTGGAAGCTTTGATTTTACTGAAAAGTCACATGGTAACCCATGCACTAGCTCACTACTGGCAAGACAACCCAAGCTGCCTCAAGAACCCTGCTCTCCAGGCTGTGGTCTGAGCCAAGCAGCTGTAAGCCAGCCCTGTCTAGGAGCCAGAGTCATATTGGCTCACTGTATTCCCATGCAACTGCTTTGGCATGCTACTCAGGCAGAGGACCACAAACCTATGCCAGCATGGCTTCCCAAACAAATTTCCTCTGTCCTCCACCACCTTGAAGGAGAATTATGGTGAGGCTAGGTTTGTCGATGCTGAGTAAACGCTCCCTGATGCTCTGCCATCCCATCAGAGCAGAGAGTGTACCACTAAGTAAGAGATGTACAGCTGCATACAGCAATAATCAACAGATTTGTCCACCACTGCTTCAAAGCTATCGTCCAAATCTACAAAATCACTGCATCACTGCGCTACTTTTTGAGAATGTAATAATACAAACTGTGGTCTCTGGATAATTCAATGAAGAGCTGCATTCTTTCTTAGTTAAGATTATCTGCTTAGCGTATCATCTTCCAGAATCCACTGAAAGTCAGCAAAAATAGTCAGGTAAAACACTACTTTTCTGAAAACACCTATTTCCTCAAATACAAGCATGCTTTTCACCATTAAACCTGTATCAAACTCCTCCTCAAAACAACAAACAAAAGAATTGCTACATCTCGGTCTGTTTCAGTAGTAGAAAAAGAAGGGCTGTGACTCCACAAAACCATTACCCCTAATACTGTACTGGAAGACTTCCACAAATTCTCAGAAAGATTTATAATAAAACAAATAGTTCAAAGATTAACAAGCATCCCAAATTTAAAAAAACAAAAACAAAACCAAAGAAAATAGGAAACATTGGAAACACCCAAGAATTACTGCTTCCCCTCCCACTTGCTTCAAATCGTAGATGAACAGCGTTATGATTCTGTCATGTAAACACATGCATTCATGTGGGCAGGGAAAGAAAACTTCAGACCGCAAATGGCTTCGGTGGCTTACTAAACCTTAACCTGCCATAAAATTAAGATCAAGAACATAACATCATTTGGCTGCTGTTTTGGCTCAGTGGTCATTTTGCATTTAGCATGTCATCATATAACACAGCCCAGAGAAGGTTTACAGGGTCTTTTCCACACCAGACCTGGTTTCCATTCCACAGAGTTTACAGCATAAACCGATCTCAACATCACAAGACATTGAAGATGATGCATCAAGGACAAATGTAAGCTAAGCAACTTTAGAGTGTTTTATGCTGTTACCTATACTCCAGGTTAATATGAGATTTTTATACTGGTACATTACTGTGTCTGAGGCCACTGGAGTTATGCTGCAGCTTCTTTACCAGATTGCATTATATTTCTTCACAGTTCCTATCTACTTTTCAAATTTAAGCAAACCCCAGGGAATGCAGCCATTCGGTATTTTTGTTGATAGCTTAGCTGCTTTGCCGCCATCTCTCTCAAGAGAGCTTGTTAGGTGTAATACCTTTAAGAAACTGTTTAAGTAACAGTTTGTTCCAAGTCCTGAGAAAAGTAAAAATAATTTTAATTATGTTCTCATTTCAATGCCAGGCCATCTTATTTACTATGACAACCAACCACATTCTGTACTGCAACAGATTTTGAAAAACAAATGAAAAAACATCCCAGGCTCCTTAAGCTAGGGAAGGCAGCTTTATTTATTCAGCAGTAGGTATCTGAAATGCCTATCATAAACTATAAAAACATTTGAACAGATATTTCTTATTGCAAAGGGAGGAGAAAGAAAAATCTGAAGTATAGCTTGAAGACAAGTCATAAGAACACTGCATTTGTCGAGCTTCAGCTGATCCTAAGGTATCAGAAAAACATGAATGAAAAACCATCAGGAAAAAGAAAAGTAGCAGCCTTCCCATACTTGGTTGAAAGAACTAATACCACTATAAAAGCTATAAAACAAGCACTTTCATTTCTCACTGTAGATGTATTCTTACAAACATTGCAGAGCCACCAAACTATTCAAAACTAAAATGCCAAGGGCCACATACCCAGTCTTCTGCTCTGTCTCTGCCAGTCACTTTAGTTCTGCCCCCACTCTTCCCTTTATTTCTACTTGCGTCTTAACACGTTATCTACCTGGCAGATTTTTCTCCTTCTGTTAGAACAAGAAATAATGGACAAATGAAGACATGTGCATAGACATAGAAAAGCAAAGAAAATGGCCTGAATCCATTTTAGAAGCTCAAAAAAGGAAGATGTTTATTACTTCCATTGTAAAGGGGAGGGGGAGAAAAAAAAAAAAAAAACCTGAGTACATTCACTTTATTGGCACAGCACTTTTTAAATGGGGAAATGTGGAGAAGTGCCATCTTATGTTTTAAAGGAAAAGTTTTAAAGTGATGCACCAATAAAACTCTTTCAGATTAGGTAAACTGAACTAATGACATTTTATTTCCAAAATCCAATCTATCATTTTCTGAAAGATATTCATCATACAGCTGTTGACTAAAACAGTGATAGTACTAGCTAGGATAAAAGATCTTGTTTATCTGAAAAAGTCATACTTTGTAAAAGTAACCACTACTACAAAGCTTGTAATAAATGTTACTCAGTGAACTCACAGCACATCTGTAAGGTCTGCAGTAACAAAGTCATTAACTCCCAGCCCAGAGTGTTTCAGGAAGACTGCATGCATAACTGATTTCGATGGAAAAGACTGGCAGACTTGGAAAAGCAAAGGTGAAAACAACAAGAATACTTAACCCTCAAAAAGCTTTCCAAAAAGCTGGACCTGCCTACGTTCCAAGTCCCTCAATCCTGTTTCCAAACAACGCACTGAAACCTCAGGCTTTTGAATTCCACCTTCTGCAAGCCTCACATACTGGATAACCTCCTTGCTGAAGCTGAAACCCCCGATACTTTAATTACGACACTACTTATTTGCTGTGCAGGTGTTTTGTTGGGGGAAGGGAGCTCAGGTGATTTTTTATTTTTTTTATTATTTTTTTTTTTTTTTTCACAAAAATTGGGTCATCATCTCTTGGCTATGGCTTTAGCTTTTGTGAAAATAAAACCACTGCAAAATACTTACCTCAGTGGAAATGAGCTCTTTTCCATAATGCATTGAGATGCCTTAGAGCAGTGGAAGTGTTCGTACTACGACTGTGAAATATTTTGCTTTGAGCAGTACCATATCTATGCATATAAACTGAATCTCCAGCAGATAGATTCATAGTGTTGCTGAAATCCACCAGTTTTGTCACTGACATCACCAGGATGAGGGTGGTTTATTCATACAGATATAGCCATACACTTTCTAATTTAAAAAAAAAAAAAAAAACCACACCATAAACAAACCTAACCAAACAAAAAAAATCCACATAGTTGACAATACATTAAATAAAGGAATCTCTTAACTAAAAAGCTTCAACAGTTTGATATACTGACCATTGATCAGTATTGATCACTTCTAATCATCGTTCTAACCTAGTATTTGTACTTCCTTCTACTTCCATTAAAAAAAATGTCAAAACTCTCCCAAGAAGTTTATCTCCTTCACAGGTCTTAATGTACAGGAAACACTCACTTTTGAGCTCAAATGTGCTATATTTCAAACAGCATAGTCTTAAAGAATTACTAAGTATACCAAGAATGCCATGAGGCTGCTAAATATTACACCTCTTTCCTTAACGAGATCAGGGTCAGAAGCATCAGTTTAAGCTTCCACGTTTTCTTCATTTTTTAAATATTCATGTAAGAAATAATGATTATACACCTTGGCAGTTTTAAAAGTTTGTCTTGCACACTACTCTAGATATTTGTCAATTAAGAAATAGTGATTAAGCTACCTTGCTTAAAAACAAATGTTGATTATAATGTCACGCAGAAGAGTCAATAGTTCCAATTTGCATGGATGGAGCCATTCAGGCCCTTTATGTTAAGGCATGTAACCTCCTACAAGACCATGGAAGCACACACCTGAGCAAGGTAGTCAAACCTGGGCTTAAATTCAATGTTTCCTTAATTAGACTTCTGAATTTTTGTTGCACATTCCTAAAGCCTTTTGCACAGTGAACTAGAGGTCTAGTTTATTCTTCAAGAAGAGAGCCTTATTTGGGGATATGACACGCAAGGGCCTTGCTAACAATTCACTTCCACCACTGCTGATGAAAACATTAGTAAAGGAAGGGCAAACACCCAAATTAATTAAAATGCTAAGTACAGTGAACCACAGCAGAATCACACAGGTCTGGGTGGGCTGGAAAGAATCTTTGAAGTGTGATACACTTCACAGTGCAATCAGAAAGATGTCCTACATGGGTACAATGAAAAGACAGTAAAATAATGTCCTCTTGGGTTGCAGAATTCCTGCTATGAGCAGAGGATCACGTTCACCTCAGAGGGGCTTGCACAGAGAATCTTTTCTGATCAAACTCACTAGATAATACTTTTGATCTTCCTCCATCAGAGCAGCACATTGGCAGCTTCCCCTCCCCTTCCAATTAACACAATCCACTATTACAAACTCATGCCAAGAGTATAGGTCATCAAAAAAAAAATAAATCAAGACTAACTTGTAATACTGTCAACAAGACAGACCCAGCTCTCCATCCACTGCTGGGAAAAAAAACTGCTCAAAATTCTCATCCTTTAAATTTACAGTATGGAGCTATCCCTGTATTATTTATACTAGCTGCAAAAACTCATCATCAGCTATACAAAAAGAGATTCTTCCCATGTTGGCACAGACTTTCTACTAGTCTTCAAACCTCACAGAGGACAAGTATTTTACATGCAGTTTCTTTAAGGCAAAGTACATAGCATTCCATGTCACTTTTTAATTTTAAGACAAATACTTCCACTTCCAGTTTGCTACAAGCAAAAATCACTAGAAGTATGAGCATTTCAGGAGTTTTTATAAAATAAATAAGCTAGTCTAGAAAAACAGTACTTCGTTTTACAGACTGTTTTACAGTTTTATAGTATTGCTATGGTCAATAGTACACTATTGCAGTCAGAAAAGATTTAACGCATCCCTCTAAGGAATTAAGATGCAATACTGAAGGATTATGTTATGGTCTTCTAATTACTTTATGGCACCCTATAGAGAGAATCAACTTTAAACACCACCATATTTATGTTGATGAAATCATTGCTCCGCTTATGTGTCATTTTAATATGGCATAGCAGGCTGTCACAATTACCTCCTGCATACAAGTTTTTACAAATGTTAAAAATCTTAATTATGTCTCTATACTTAATTCAAGAACATTGAGCAAAATTCTTCCCCCAAACAGTGGAAAATAAAGCAATACTCCTAGAACAGATGGTGGGGGACAGAAGTTTGTATTTGCTTTCTTTTATATGAAGATGTGGTGTGAAACCTTGGCTCTCAGTGAAGACCACTGGAATCAGTGACAAATTTGCATAACCTGATTCTAGAGTTACAGGAGAGTCATAGGAGTTATGTTCAGCTGTCATAAATTATAACTATAATTTTCAAAGGAGCTCAAGAACATGCTTCTCAAATAAAGCCAGTACTATTAACTCCATAGCAATTCTTTGATTTTCTTAACAGTAACTCAAATCTATACACAAGCGTTAAGTGCTTGGGAACCAATTCTGAATGGAATTTCAAACAATTTTGTTCTAGCAAATGCAAAAAATACCCCAGCTGCAATTATAATTATTTATTGCTTAAATAAATACTACAATTTCATGGGGAAAAATTAAAAATGCATTAGGTCCTGCTAACACTTTTGAGCGTTGAAAATATTCCCAAGATGTTCTTGCTAAAATAATGACTTGAGGAAATGTAGTCAAAGAAACTTCCCTATACTCTCAAATATGTTATTACATAGATGATCACACTACATGCATTTCGAGTCAGTATTCTGACTACTCTTTTGGAACCTAGGGGTCAGCATGTGAGCGTCCTCCCCTGCCTTTGCTGTGCTGATTAAGCAGCAATTAAACTATTTCACTATCTTCATGGTGTTTTCCTACACAGTTTGGGGGATTTTCTGATGGTTAATCTGTCTGACCATCATTAACACATTACAGCTAGAGGCAACCGAGAGAGAATGATCAATTAAGCAAGTGATTAGCAATTTCTTTTGCCCCGTCCAACCCCCTAAAATTAAGTGGTTCAGGCTTAACCACCGTACCACAACGAAGATGAGTAAAATGCATTTTACCTCATTATTCTTGTTTGAATAGCAAATTACCTAAAACCAACTCATTCAGCTACATCAGTGAGAAACTGCACATTTTTTGTTAGCCTTGTCTTACGGCCATGTCTTCTTCACATGTCCTGTCTGCTACGAGTTCTATTACACCACTTCAAGCACTGCTATTTATAAAGCAACTACACAAAACAGTTCAGAGGAAACCAGTTGGGTAATAATGTTTCATAGCAGCTAAAAAGCAGCAGAAGCATTGAGCAGAGCCTCAGGTACTAAGAGGTGAGGAACAACTTCTTTATTTCATGAGTGATCTCCCTGAAGTCAATGGAGTAACACAGACACTCAGGGAATAACACGGTGCAAGTGAGAAAAGGTGCTAGAAATCGGCTTGAGTTTTATAAGCAAGTATCTTAGCATTTTAAAATGCATCTTCTAAAAGTGAAATTGTAACAACTTTGTTACATGACAAACTCATGAATGGTAACTCCGCCAAATCTTATCTTTCCCCACTTGGCAACAAAGTTATCTTCCCTTACTTCCCCCCCTTTTTCAATTACTTTTCCTTCATATACAAAAAAGCTATCTTATGCCATAAAGAGTCATGTATTTGGGGACTGGGAAGAGTCTGTGATTCATCTTCCTGAAATATGAGGCTAGCATGTCCCCACGACCTAGACATACAGCACCTTTATTAATTTATATAGGAAAAAGAGACATTTGCTCATGAAAAGGGGTTGAAAGAATATTCCGGGTTCAGAAGCCAAAAAACTGTCATCATGAATAGCAAAGTCTAATTACAGGGGGGGAACCACAATCAGTTAAACCAAAATTTTAGTAGTTTTTAACATATTCATTTACAGTTTAAGAACAGAAACTGATACAGAAAGATAAAGCTCTCAGTTCATTTCCCTATTCCCTTGCTCCTGGCTGAAAATAAGTTTACTGGAAATCTGTATTAGCAGTATAGCACTGTCTTTGGTGCACTTCCAGGAAGGGTTCTCACTGGACCAAATGCTCTCTGTGCATCCCTTTGGCTCTTCCTAGACTCATTGCCTACTTGCAAGTTCCTTAGTGAACTAAATAAGCAGTGGTGGCATTCACGTGAGTTTGGGTTTTTTTATTAATCTGTCTTTGCTATTTGATGAATGGAGATCTTGGACAATCTCCCACTAAAGTTATATTCTAAGTCACGGTAATTTTGTTAATCAGTACATTTCATCCACTGCTCATAGGGACATCCCACATTTGAGAGTAATCTTATGATTCAGATTAATATATGTAAGTAATTCTCATATACGCAATCAGCTGGTGCACAAAGATTTACATATGCATAACTATGCATCACAGTATGCCCAGCTCCACAGAAGAAGCTGGGACAAATCAACATAAGTAGCATGATGAAACTAAATATCATGTTTACATGCAGAGATCTGGTGATTGAAAAGTCTGAGCTTCTACAAACCTGCCAAGTCATATTTAGCCAATATATTGCTATTGTTTCAAGGCATTATGGAACAGTTCTACACCTCCCTTTGCAGCACTGTTTTACTCATAAGTATGTGCCCCATTTAGATCTGAAATGCTACAGACTTCCACTTTGATTTACCTCAAAACAATTTACTCTATTGTTAAAGTCAAATGGGGGTCCAGTTTGGGGAATGAGTAGAACTGATAATGCTGAGTTCAACTTCATTTTCATCTAACTTTTCCTTCCTTCCTTCCTTCCCTGTTTACAATAACAATAATAATTAATTACACCAGCCTTAAACTGTCTGGCCTATTCATTGAAACAATGTCATTAGTTTTCACACTGCCAGACCTCATTTTTTGTCTTCATACTAGATTCACATCTACAATTTTCTTCTAATGCAAACAGAAAAAAAAAAAAAAAGCAAGGTTGGGCAGCTCACTGCTGATAACACAGTATTAGAGATTGCCTTAGAGAGCTTTGTCCCAAAATTTGTACTAATCTATAAACAAAAGTGTCCAAAGTACAAATTGTGTTCTTTGGTAGCCTCAGTGAGCAAGTTTTGATTTCTAGTTAAAAGAACAAAAATAAAAGCTATACACTTTCAGGAAAGTTAACAGTTATTTTAGATACTCATTTTAAAATTCAACACCTTTCATTTTAATTAACCCAAAGTTATATCAGAACTGTAAAAGCTGGCTGTGTATGTAACACATTAAAAACGCTCAAACAGCTGACAAATATGCATATACTAATGCAAAGAAATTTCTGCTGTGTTAGAAGTAGAGATAATCAGGCTACGTTACAACCCCAGATGAAAGAGGAACAGAAATCTGTATATAGGGTAGGTGACACCATAATCTGTTCTTGTTTTCCCTTAAAGAAGCCAATTCCTTCCTGGATTTCCTACAGTTCTTCTGTTTTTCAAAATCTGTTGATTGCAATAGTGGAAAAATGCAGAACTTTAAAAAATATTCTATGATGAAAAATAACTCGCACCGAAATAAAGACTCTGCGCTGTTTGCCAGATGGCAAAATGTATGTAAATTGTTGTTGGAGAGTCCCTTAAGAAATGCTCACACAAAACGCCACAAAGCAATTCTTTCTATACAGTATGAACTGATTTTTTGAAGTTTGCAGAAAGTGGCAGACTCTCATCCTACTACTGTTTGCAGGCTACACATCTTGGACATTACAGAAAATGCAAAAAGGACAAAAATTACTCTTAAAGTGTAGCACTGAGTCTGTTATTAAAAACCTTTAAACACCTATTTAAAGGATCATGGGAATTTCTAAACATTAATGAACTTTCTTCCACATTTTTTTGGATTGCTATCACAAAACTGAAATTCAAAGAGAATACAACTATGACATTGTTTTATTAGAAGTGATAGCAGTTTAGACACTTTGCTGTATCTAAACCATCTCAAGTATTTCTTGTAATGAAATTCCAGAAGATATTCATTCTTATGCTAACACTTTTGCATTAAAAGGGGTTTACTGATATTGCCCATTAGGTACACTTACCAGCCAGCAAATATGTAACAAAAACAGCTTACCTTTCAATATGTTTACAAGCACCAATATGCACTATAACAGCCACATAACACACATTGAAAGAGAATGAGAAATTATAAATATTGAAAAAAAAAAAGAACACTACCAACTCAGAGGTACATATTCTTTAGAAATAAATAAAAACACAGAACTATGTGTATTTTATGTTGCATGCAGCAGTACTAGCCACATCTGCAAAGTAATTACTGTAATTCGCAAATACTTCTATAGAAGAAACTAATAAATAAATCTGTTACGTTAGTAGCATTTTCAATTGTGGACTGTATTATGAAGCTTTAATATATATTCATCAGGTAATTGGTAAGAATTTATAGTATTTCATCCTTTATAAGCACTGAAAAGTCAATATTATTTAACTGTTGCACAAACGTTAATAAAAAGTCATAATCCAGGGAGCTTACCCCGGGTTAACAGAAAGAACCCCAGAACCATCCAAAGTTATTTCCAATGTCCACCCAAGAGATCTGGAAAAGAGAATAACAAAGGGTTTGTGACAAAGCTGACACAGAGTACTCTGAAAGGAGCAAAATCAATTGTGACATTTTTCATTTATTTGTAAATGCCTCTTTCGCAGTATGCTCACTCAAAACGACAGTTGACTCTTATAGAATAGGGGAGGTGATGGCAAAATAGAGGAATCCTGACAGTTGCTTTAATGAGATTCTGCATTAGGACCACTCTACCACTTTCCCTCAACAAGGAGTATGCCCTTCACTTTCAATCTTATATCCTCCAATTTGGAAAGCATTAACCCTATGAAAAACTCTACTCCGCCTCATCTAATCAGCATCACAGCTCTTCTTTCTACCTTCTTCGCTGTCTCACCGACATTTAAGTATGGATCCCGCTCACAATTTTAAATACGTACAAGTAGCATAAAGCAAATTAAACTTCAACTTGATAGTGTTACTTTAATCAAAGTCTAGTTGCAGTGTGTGTGGTGAGGGAAGGACAAGACTCTCAAAATAGATCTTAGTTGCTATTACAAAAGTGTGCAAGCCCAGGGAACACCCCTTCCACTCTAGGAATGATGCTACTAGAAGTGTTCAGTGCAGGAACCTCCGATACTCAATTTTCTTTATTGCAAAAATAAATAGGGAAATTTGTAACATGACAGGAAACTTGCCTTGCAAATACTTGAGAGAATGATCATTCTGGGAACAGAAGCAGATAGAATTTTAACAGCTGTAACAAAGTGCAGCATGATACCAAATATTTCAGGAAGAGGCCACTGGCTTGAGGATCTAATGCCTGAGTGTGCTTACTCTGACATACCTCCAATCTGAGATATTTCATTCTCAAGTTTTCCAGCAATAACACTTCTTTTGTTGTTCAGACTTGTTTTCTAGTACTATGTCACATAACTTTCAATGGAATTAGATGACAGTACTGAATGGATCACAGTAGCCTCAGGCTGCACTGAAATTAGTATTTTATTCTCTGTTAACATCAGTAAAACATATGTTATTACAACCGTAAGTCTTTTGTAAAGAAAAAAAAAATACAACCTCTTATTAGCATGCTAGGAAGAGCTTGAATCCTAGCTCTTTTGCTGCAATCCTAGTTCTTCTGGGCAGCAAAGCTGGTGAAGGGTCTACAGAACAAGTCTTAATGAGGAGTGTCTGAGGGAACCGGGGTTGTTTAGCCTGGAGAAAAGGAAGCTCAAGGGAGATCTCTGTCTCTACAACTGCTTGAAAGGAGGTTGTAGGCAGGTGGTTGTGTCTCCCAAGTAATGAGCAACAGGACAAGAGGAAATGGCCTCAAGCTGTGCCAGGGGTGGTTTAGATTTGGTATTAGGAAAAATTTCTTCACTGAAAGGATTGTTGATCATCGGAACAGGCTGCCCAGGGAAGTAGTCGAGTCACCACCCCTGGAGGTATTTAAAAGGACATGTAGATGTGGCACTGAGGGACATGGTTTTAGTGCTGGACTTGGCAGTGTTAGGTTAACAGTTAACCTCAATAATCTTAAAGGTCTTTTCCAACATAAACAATTCCATTATTCTAAGTAAACAAGTTTGAGTTGAAAAAACTAAACATCTGCAATAATACTGCTTGGTCTGTTTCAGAAAACAATTCCATATCACCTCTATATGAAATATGGCTAAATCATGTTTGGGGAGTTAGCAATGAATTCATTTATACAACAACCTGCTAGATGATTTGTCTACATAAACTGTGAGTAAAGATCTTCCATTTCTTGAAAAACACAAAAGAAGAGAGAGATGGGTCATCTTCATGAGTTACAGAGCAGTTTCCTTGACATCCTTCAGAGAACCAGGCAGTAATCCACAGCTCAAGCAAAACTTCCACTTTCCATTTGATTCATTTGCTTCAAAAAAGCCCACAACTTTTTAGAGTATGGAAGAGCTGTCTAGAAGAAATATTTTTGGCACCTTTAATTTGAGGATGCAAACTAAAAGTGTAACTTTTAAGTCTTTTGCAAAATCCTTCCTCGTGTATAAGATCTTTTTTAAAGTCTCAATCAATAGAAATATGGACTGTGATTCACTTTCAGTATTAGCTTTTATTTGCTCTAACTGAAGATTCACTCTTCACTGAAACATTTTAAAATTAGTGTAACAAAGCCTAGCCCAACATTAAATCACCTACTGAATATGTCAGTCTGAAATAGAGTACACTTCAAAACAAACTCTCTGGCAATTTCCTCTGATTGATATCAAACCTCTTAAGTTAAAAAACCCTTCATATTTCGTTCCTAGAAACACATAGCTACTCCTAGCCACCTTTCACACTTGGATGGAAAGCAGAAAAGGCCAGATTCTGACCTCTGCTCCAGTATGGGAGCACCAACAAAAAATAATGAATACAACATGCATTTACTCTAGAAAGGAAAAAAATTACTATTTGGCTCCAAGGAAGGCCATTTTATAATCCAGGCAAGTGATATGGAGGCACAGCACAGCAATAATGACTAACATCACATACTAGAGGGAGTAAAAATTTTAATGATACTACTCATAAAACCCACATTTTAAAGGTTACAAAACAGAAACAAGCTTACAAAGAAAACACATAAATCATACAAGGTGTCAGGTTCCTACTCCTTAGCTATACTAAGAATTAACAGCCCGTCCATCACAAAATAAACTAGAATATGCTGTACTTTTTTATGAAGGACTGAAAAGGAATGTACACCGAAGTTCAGCAAGCATAAACCACTATAGTCGTTCTTCTGATAAATTATTATGGATATTGTGTTGCTACCTTCACTGATTTATTCATTATTCAATAACATTAGACAAAAATACTTCGCCAAATTTACTTACACCTAGACAAGATCACAAGACGACATAATTAGCACTATATAGGTCAGGTAAATTACATGGACTTCTTATCCAGACACATGAATGAACTTAACTATTTGCTTATATGCATTTCATTGTAGTGCCATAAATATCTTTAATGGGGCATCCACATCCAGAGACTAGATCACCTGAATGTGCAAAGACACTTAAATAGCAGCAAACAGCAAAGTCCACTAAAACACTGGAGTGCTCACTGCATTTTGCTTTTAGCTTCTCAACCTTAACTTCAAAACGTTATTGCCTTGCATATAAAATTAAAGTTCACCCAATAAACTGCTGTACCATTTATCAAGGAACTCAGGCTTCTGAACAAATCACAACACATGAGCACTACACTCCTGATTATCTGCACCACAAATTGACCTGACCTATCAATAACACTGCTGGAAATATTAAGTACATTATAGTTCATATCCATCTGTTACTAGAAGCTGCTAAAACAAGTATTAATTGTAGGTCCAATATGCAAATAGAAATAACACCCTTCCAAACCAAAACCCCCTAGTTAACCATCCTACTGCCCACCTACCCTCCCAATCCAAACTTTATCCTGTCTGTTCTTCATAAACTCACTGATCACTATTCATGTCTAAAACACCCTCCCTCTAACGTGAGGCACTGAATTTTACCATCATAATGGCTCAGTCGAATTTAGGCTAATCTATAGCCTGATCAGCCTCCCTGAAACAGGGTGGCTTTGCTGGTAAATTAGGAGGTGAATAGGCTTCTCTGGGTGCTGGAAATGTGTAAACCCGTCTTGTTTTCAAGAACAGGGAGATACCCTCTGCACATCTTCACATGGCCCGCAATGAGACTGCTGATGTCCAGACTCTACGACTTTCATGGCAGAAATACACGATACAGTGTACCAGTTCTACCAGTCAAATGGTCTGCTGCACACATGGCTTCTGCCTGTGGCAACAAGGAAGTAGGACATTCTGAAAATACAAACCTTTTCCTCATCTTGTCCTCCATACTGACGAATAAGGGTGTTGCAAAGCAACTTTCTATCCTGCTCTCCACTCGTACCATGAGGATGAAACAGAAGCAGGGCCTTATATTCTAATTTTTTATTACTTTAATTGGTCTGCAATTGCAACTGTGTTTATTGTTGTCCCTATAACCAAGCTAGCAATACAAGACATTTTGAATGGCTGGTCATCAAATCAGTGACTTAGGGCTAATAAGCCACGATCAGCACTGAACTCTGACAGACTTGTCATTCAAATCTACAAACCATCTTTTGAGCTGAACTGGCTTTTGCAGAAATCACACATAGTTTTGCTAAGCAGTCACTCTGTCACAGAAACTGGCACCTTCATTTCACTGCAAGTAATTTCCACCTCCACAATACAAGCGTACTCCTGGCTGCCTTCTGGAAGCAGCATGACAAGGACCAGGCTCACCACAAAGAGCTTTCGCTGCATAAGACTTTCTGAATACTGGCTCAGAGATCAGGACTTTAGTTTTTGTGAGCTAACTCAGCGTTAATATTATTTTCTTCTGAATATTCTTCTGTTTGAGCTGTTTAATGAATAACTCAAAATTGATTTATTTTTTCGTAAGAAGAGAAACATTACAAGACACTTGAACAAGGCCATTTTGCTTTGCTGCAAAGTCCAACAAGACTATCAGATAAGGCCTCACCCAAAATCCTTCCATGTCAAAGGGACTATTTCTATTGGTTGGATTTAATATTGAATACAGATTTGGGATCTAGTCTCAATCCAAATGGACAATGAACCACACAACTACAACAGCTCTCATTGGCAGCACTGATTGGACTTAAAACTGCAACCTTGCATTTTACATTTCTGCATCCAATTACCTGTTATGAGAAGGAACCAAACTCTTAAAGCTGTACTAGTTAAAGAAAACTCAGTATTTGATTTACAATGGTAATAAACACCTAAATATTTTCAATAAACTGTTTTCCTTATGCCATGTCTTTCATTCTGGAATGTTTTCCTGTAACTCTGCAGGAAAGTTATTTAAGTAAACTGCTAACATATTTTTCCAATCTTTGTTTTCTTTAGGAAGTTATTTAAGAAGAAACAACCTTGAACAGTGAACAGTGATCTCAGCATTCATATAGCAGTGAACTTCAGATACAGTAACTGCATTGCTATGTGCTATGACAACTTTCCCATGGGGAAGAAATGACCTGGTAGTTCAAGAATGACAAAGTCAGAAGTAAGGTAAGCTGGGGGAGGGAAAGGATTTCCCCCTAGGATGAGATAAATACAATTTCTCACGGCAGTGTATATCTCTCTCTTAAGCCTCAGGTGGTTTTAAGTTAATGAGATTAGTTCCAGCAGGCAGTGAAATCCCAGGATATAGGATTTATATTTCAGCAGTTTTCACTTCATCCAGCAAGCACAGGGAAGTCAATCTTTGTGTCATTTTGTTATTGTCCTGGTTTGGGTCTCATTCTCAGATTCAAGCCTGGCTAAAGCACCTCGTAACTTTGGCTTGAAAGCTTAAGCATCACGTAAAGAGTGTGTTTAAACGTTTAAAAGGGAGGAGAAAGGCAGCAGTCTTAATCTGTAGGAAAGGATTTTTATTTAACTTTTCAGATGTACTTTTATGCCATGGAATTTGAACTTGTTTTTTTTTTTCCTTATAAACCAAGGTCACACACATTATTATCTTGAAGACACCAAAAAAACCAAAACCAAAAAAAACCCAGTATGTGCTGCTGGAAGAAACACTGCTTTCTTAAAATTTGGTCTCTAAAAAGATGGAGATCAACATCTTAGGAAGACTGTCTAGTTCACTATCATCTACATGCTGAATGATTGCCACCCAGCTTGGTAACAATCCAAACAAGTTACTATCTGGTGACGACCCAGCAGATGTACAAACTGGAGTTTCACTCCAGTCCCAGTTCTGCTCATACAAGAAAACCTTCACTCATGTTGCCTGTATCACAAGTTAGACTGGGGTAGCCTCATACAGTGCTAGGACAGGGCAGCATTTTCTCTGTCTGATGACAAGGCGCAGGAGAAGGCTTCAGAATAGTACAGAATGCGTACCTGGAGCTAACTGAAATATAAACTATTTTACAGAGCTGTTAAGTAGAAGGCTTTTAGAAGACAACATAATGGGAAAAAAACAGAGGTCAGATGCTAATACTGATTTCCATGCGCTAAGAATTGTTCCACACCCAGCCTGATTTCGACTTAGAAGATCTACATATTAATAACTGCTAATTTAACAATTGTTTCACACTCTGGACAGTATTTTTAGCTGTGAATTTAAGTTAAAAAAAAAAAATAACCTCAATAACATTACCGGCATAAGGAAAATGCCAAAAAATTCAGTGTTGACAACATGCTTTAGGTAGCTCCTTCCCATCCAATAGGAGAATGACTTCAGCCCATTCCTCTTCTGTTGTGTAACAAAATGTGTAGACATCACATCAAGAAAATGCTCATATTAGACCCAGGCTTCTTCTACAGATCCAGAAACCACACACAAAAAAATTATTTTAATCAGAGTAATTTGATATCAAAATACAAGATGAACTCTATTCAAAAGACTTTCTAGAATGCCCAAGTCTACCACAGGGAAAAGTTGTGTTTATTCCAGTTTTAACTTACAAGCTTCCTTTAACAAAGGCAAAATCACACCCACCCAGACATCAATGTTAACTTTTTTTTTTTTTTTTTTTTTTGGGGGGGGGGGGGGGCTGTTATTTTTACTTATGAATCTGCCTTCTCATTCTATGCCACTGGACCACCTTATTATCTTTATTCTGCATCCTCTACAGAGATGTCCATCCTACATCAGTTTTTGGCCATTCATTAACCGGGTTCTTCAGTTACATATGAAAAGTTCAATCACCTCTTTGCCAAAGGAGAAGTTTCTATCATAGCTCAGGGTGAAGAGTGGCAAAAGCTAAGTAAAGGGAAACTGTTCGAAGTTATGAGATCTGTTCCCTTTTTCCATGGAAGTACTGAGCTAGAACCTCACCTGGTACAAAAGTGTATAATGTAACTGGAAGAGAGGCAACATCAGCAAATTAATCAGAGGGCAAAGGCTAACACCTGACCACAAACTGGCTTCTGGAACAATTCAAAACTTCATAACCATTGGAATCTGATATGTTGAATAAACACTTAAGCATTCAGTATCCACCACTACTTGGACTGACTACAACTTGGACATGCGCAGCTGTATAGGGATGTAGTATCACATGCAATTGATGTTAAAATACATTCTCCTGTCAGGCTAGCTAAATGTTTGCTTACCTGCAAAGTAAATACACATTTGCTCTCAAATTAAACCCAATGAGTATTTCCAGATGTGCATAGAGCAAAACATGCCGTTTTCAATTAAATATAACATGCAAATATGATTTCCAACAATATGAAAATGAACTAAGAGGGTAATTGTTCTGGAAGTACTGCAATTATAAGTGTCATCAGAATGTATTGTGTATTCTGTTGGCAAAAGAATTATTTTGTAATGGGTCACGGAACTCCTTTCACACACTTTAATAATCAGCACACAAGCTTAAAAAAGGAAAACTGTTTTAAATCTCTCCCACCACTTCACTATCTGCCTTTGAAAGTAACAGGTCTACCAGAAAAATACCTATAGAAGTACGATCACAGGGTGAGTTACCTTAAAACAGTGCTTTCAAAAGAAAAGAAAACAAAAACCAATGGTCTGCAAGTATTTATATTTCAGGTCAGAGGGATCAATTAAACCGAACAATTTGGATCTCTCTCACAACTACAAGTCAAGAAACCCTATACAGAAATACCTACCATAAGATAAGATTTAAAATAAGTGATCATTAAGACACGTAAAATGTTCTAGAACGTTTTTGTAGGACAAGAGTGCAGCTTTGTGATTCTACTTTAAAGTGTTAATGTGTGTTCAGTAGCCTTAATCTACTCTGACTAGCTCTTAAAAAAAAAAACAAACCTTCAAAGTCTAAATACGTGCTTTAACCTTACCTTTCTCTTGGTCAAGTCCACTTCTGCTACACGCAATTACATTGCTAAATGAATCATTGCACAAAAGTTCCCTTCTAAAGCTTATTATCAGCATCTGACTGAAAACAGCGCAAAAGCATTAAGCTTACTGAAAAGCAAAAGGCGTCAAGCTCACTTTTCTCAACCACCAAAAATGGCCTGATTTTGAGAACAACAACCACCACCACCCACCACCCCATCTGGCAAAGAACTGCAATTTTACTACTGCAAATCATAAACTATGGATGCTATCTCCTCCATCCACAAAATACTGCACCTCCATACAGTCGTATATAAGTAAGCACAAGAAAGTTGTGCCCTGTCATTTCATTCCCACGGAGAGGATGTAGAACAAAGCACCTAGAACACTGCCACCATGAACAGAAGAAAGGGAAAACCAGTCCAGTTCTGTCCTGGAAGGTGTGAAGAAAAACTCATACCTAGCTGTGTACAGATACTTATCTTCTCACCTGGTATGTTTATCTCTTAGTATTCCCCAATATTAAAAGAAAACTATTACTCTAGAAATTTGACTAAAGGTACATTTTACAGAAAAAGGGGAGGAATTTAATCTCCACCAAGACTCCTCTATACTGCCATATAAATGATAGAAAGGGTGTGTATATGACAGCACGTATACTTAGAAATATTACACACAGATACACACTCCTTTGGGTAAACAGAAAGCAGCCTTAGTATAAATAGGAAAGGTATTCCATAGTTCAGTGAAGAGACTCACTTTGCACATGAGCATAACCCAACAACTGCTGCTCTACCTCGCCTGGGACAGCACACACCCTGTCAGAGACTGGATATTAGACATCACATAACACTAGATGATAAGACCGAGTGATGCTAGAGAATGGCAATACTAAAGCTTCTTTGCTTTGCTTGCATTGCAAATATCCTAAAGGAAAACTACTTTTGAGGACAAAAAACAACAAGGCAACAAAACATCAAGTTTGAAGTCTCATATTCCTGAAATTTTTGCTTCTAGGTCCAGAGGTCTGGCTGCCACAACTGCCTAGATACGTCAGGAAAGATTTGGCTTCCTTCTGCTGCAGGAATGCAGCAGATTAACCTAATGCGTTCGATGAAACCTTGTTTGGGAGAGGAGAGTGCTGCTGGCATCAGCCTGATGTATATGAAAGTAGACAAGCTACAAAGTTTAAAGAAGTGTGGAAACTTTACAAGATAGTTTTGCAATTAAAAAAGATACAATGAAATGGACAGAAGTTGTCAAAAGAATTTTCATGTTGTTTTATATTTACTGAAATAAGTATTGATTGATACTTTCACAGTTTCGCTGCAGTAAGCATTAGATTAGGGCTATTGAACTAACTCAATATGATGCATTGCATGACAGCAAGAAAAATTAAACAGTTCAAGCTGCAATCTTGTCAGATCTCAGAACCCAGACAGGACATGAATGATCCGATATGGAAATTCCATGAAAAGATGAGAAATACAGCTGGGAATTCAGGTCCTGTTCCTACTGAGCAAATGCCCAGCAGATTTGGTTCTAGAGGCTGACTTCAACCCAGGCTTCTGACCATGGTGATCACTAACCATTGCCAGGAACACCTTTTGGAAGTTAATCCTCTCGTTCCTGAAAAGCACTCCAGCAACACAATCAGCCATCTCAACACAGAACAGCCCTAGCTTACAAAGCTCACATATACAGAAATAAAAACCAATGGGTTTGGAGAGTCCATGAATGTAGCTGCTCCAAGTATTTTTATTATTTTAATGACAAGGAAGACCTCTATGGTTAGAAAACAGGGCAGTTACAAATAGGGTACTCCACCAATCTTCCAGGTAAGAAATGCCCTTCACTCTCCATGCCAGACAGAAGCACTGCACTCTTTACTGCACAGCAACAACGGAGTGACTGAAAAACAATTACCCACAGACAAGATTTTCAAACCACTCGACCACAAAAATCTCCCTAGAACCACTGTATACTCTCAGCATATCAGGTTGTCATATATCCTTCATTAAGAGGACCACAGAACCACATTGAAACAACAGCACAAAGGGTTTCCCCCTTTACACTGCAGGCCTAGGGCGGGAGCTTCCACAAACTAATGGTATGTTCCACTTGCTGAAGAACGGTCTATTCTAAATAAGTGACAGTACGCCAACGCTCTGCAAAGTTACAGCAACGTTCACTCTGTAATATTAAGATGATTGTGTAGATTATGCTGGAGGAAATTAAGTGCTGCTACAGTTCACTAATAATTTTCACACTTTGGATTCCTGTGGTTATTTCACAGGACTCCACTTACGTGTCACGTGTACTAGCTTGCAATAGGTTCACTCTCCTTAAGAAACCTCGAAAACATGCAACCTAATCTTTTTTAAGACTATTAGGTAAAAATCATCACATGAACAGTAGCAACAGCCTGCCTCAGAAGAAATCCTGCCAAGTTTTAGTTTCCCGTGCTGTCAATGCCCTCCCATCAACCTCACTCCACTGTGAGTTTTCATGTTACACTGACTTTACCACTGCCATAAAGGATAGCATAAACATCCCACATTACTACAATGGAAATAATTTGTGTGCCCACTCTTGATCAAATAAGCAAGGAACATGATTTACTTTTGATCTGAGGAGGTTGATAACCTTGAGTTTTAAACTGTACCTGGCATTTCCCTGATCTTCACTTGCCATAAGAAAGGTAGAAAGTCCTCATCTGCAAATTACTAAAAATAATCAGTTGCAAGATGTGACCTTGGATAAAGCAATGTTAAATTGGCCAGCAATTTTTTCTGAGGCATCATTGTTATTAACTTGCAATTTTTTCATTTCAGTCTGCCACTGATGCTTGGCAGGTTATAATTTTTCATTTTCTCACTTGGCTGATGTTCACTCAAGTAGAGATTATGGAGATAGTGGTGAAGAATTTTTACAAAGAGATTTTTTCATCTTTCAGTCTATCGTATCAGGACACAAATAGTCCTTATGAATGGTGGGTTACCTTCTAGGTATAATAGACTATTGTTAAAAGATCCTTTCAGTATTCCAACGGTAAGAACCGTTCTTGTCTTATCTGGAATTCATGAGGTCTCCAGTGCAATAGACACTTGTACAACTACTAGCAGTTAAGTGCAATCCCATTGGACATGATGTGGCCTAACTGCACTTCCATTTTAAAGTTAACATACAATAAAAAAATTACAGTTTTAGTGAATTAGTCCTTTCCCTTGAATTGACCACTTTTTTTTTTTTTAAGCCATTAATCACTTTCTACTAAAGGAGAGTATTCCCCACTCACGACAAAGCATGTTTGGCTCCACATCAACTTCCTACACTATCATCATTCCTTTGCTGCTAATTTAATGCATAAAAGTTGTAATAAGCAGCTCCTCCCAGTGATCCACTCTGGAAAAGCACTTCCTATTTTTTAAGTATTTGATGGGATCTTTGGTGGTGGGATGTTTGGTGTTGTTTTTTTTTTTTTTTAAATAGCCTCTGTTCACAAGAAAAGTGTCCAGAATATAAATATCTAACTGAATACAAAACAGATCCAAAAACGCAGTTTCATTTAATTTGTTCTGCCTCTGGTGATGAACCAAAGCATCCTTCTGCCAGAAGATCCATTTTGTGACATTTATCTTTGACTAAAAATACCTGTCCCCCAAGCAATTCTGACACAGGAATTGTACATGATATGCTGTGAGTATTTGCAGACCTTTCCTCATTAAAAAAAAAAAAAAAAAGATTTTTCTATTACTATTATTCTAGTTAGAGCTTCTGCTAGAAGATACGTTGCGAGGAGAAGTCAAAGAACACATTAAAGCCTGGTATGCAAGAAGTGTAAGTCACGACACAATGCACTATTATCAATCTGAAACTACGATTCACATGAAGCTGGAGACACTCTGACATTGTTACTACTAGATCAGCATTAAGTTACAGCCCAAAGAATACTAACACAGCATGACAAAACATGTCATCGCTTACCTAATTACCCATTTTCAGCCTTCCTATACATACCATGAATGTTCAGTTCGAAGCAGCATAGGCCTATTGCAATCATTGACCTGACTGCACAAAGAAACAACTTCACATTCATTGACATTGCCTTTGCTTTGTCATTTTCAGTTGTATTTTCAAGTATTTATTATCCTAGCAACTGTCTTGCCACATATTTCATTCTTGATACACTGATTGCCATTGACGATAAGCATCGTCATTCATACCACAAGATTACAATTTTTGCTGATAACCAGAGTGATATAATAAGGTTTCTGAAGTCATACGACTATACAGAACTGTAATTCCTAGATCTAATTCACTGCTTTTTATTGCAATTTCTGAAATTTCTTTAGAAAGACAGCATACATCACTCATTTTACAGACTTGCAAGCACAGGAAAAAAAAAAAAAAATCAGCCTTGGCCAAGGCCATATAAGGGAACAGTAGCTGCATCTGAATATTGGTATTTACAAAAAAAAGAACAAAAAACCTTCAGTTCTTAAAAAAAGATGGGTTTAGACAATTTTCTTAAAGTTCATGACTACATTTCTAATAGCCACATTGTCTAGCAAACAACAGAATATGTCAGCTGAGGAGCTCCCTAAAAGCCTATTCCCCAGCTTCCACAGAGCAACTAGTTTTCTGTTTCCTGGCTTACAACCCATGGAAAGCTGCTTCTAACATCTCCTGGTCCCACTACACATACAGCAACACCACAAAATCAGCACACAGGGAGAAGAGGAAACTCCATGTTTCTTGCAGGCTCAGAGCATCAAAGCTGCCTCCTGGGTAGCTCCGGCAGGTAAGGAATCCTGCACAGCACTGATCCTGCTCTACTTTATGTAGATTTAATGCTAGTTTGGCTCTACAGAGTTTGCTGAATCACGTAAGTGCTACTCATACAAAATGTAAGTGCTGTTCTTGGTATTTTAATTCTGATTCTAATAAATTATTTTGTTTAATTAACTTGAAACTAGGTTGGAGAAGTTATATTTTTGATACTGAAATACAAATTACTTTATAAACAGGGGGTTGGGTCTTAGATTTTTTTCTTTCACCTCTCAAACTGGACTCCTCCTATAAGCTGATTAACATTAATTTACCTCAGTTAGTGACCTCTTGTTCCAGTCAAAGCATATCATGTGATCTAAGGGGCGGGGGGTGGGGGTGGGGAGAATAAAAAAGGACACAACTAACTCGTGTTAGTCAAGTCGTTATTAGTCAAAACAGCAATACAACACACTCAAAGTCTTTCCATACATTTCTGTCCACCAAATTAGTTGTCTTCAAAATACCAAATTTGCATCAGTTCTGACCTCAAGTCCACTGAAGTTTAACAGCAGACATGTTGGATAAGAACAGGCATGAATTACAGATGTGTGGAACTGCAGCTCTCTAGCAACTGCTGTTAAGTAAGGTATCTGCTTCTTGAAAGGAAACAAAATTTGATAGTACTACAACTTAAATTTTAGGGGAAAAAAAACCTGGTTTCAGTCCCTACAGGCCTGCCTAAAGCAAATAAACTCATGCATAAATCAGGAAAAATCAAATTGAAATCAACTATTCATGAATCTCTGTTACTTAAGCATAAAGTTTTCACAAATTCTCATTAGGAATCCAACTCAGAAAGCTACTCCTGAAGCAAAGAATGAAATAAAAATGCATTACACCTTTTGCTGGAGATTTTTTTTTTTTTTTTTTTCACTGAATCCCACCCTAGTTTTGCACTGTGGCAACATGTTTCAACAATTCAGACTTTTCTTAGGCACTCACTATTGCAGCCCAACCTTTAGAACAGTCTATCCTGCAGATTATATGCTACTCTGTCTAACAAAAAAACAAAGATACCACCCTCTCCTCCCCAGAGCATCTTTTACTATTAACTAAAAATATCTTTGATGCCCACTGATATGAAGAGATGCAATTCTGTACTCTCACGTTAGTATGGTACGCTCATTTCAAGATTCCAGGTATTGCTCTTAAGCAAGTATTGCTCTTATGCCAGCCTGTGTGCATAAGCACTACATGATACAGACCCTGCACACATGAGAACTGCCGTTGTTCACATGAGCTCTTGACCTTCAACTAAGAAGTCGGACCAGACGGACTGTTAAAGCATTCAGAGCACTAAATGGGCAACCCTGACTCTCCATATTTTGTTTTAGCCATTTGTGAAGCATTTATAGTCATCTGAATTTGCCGGTTACTTGAAGAACTGAAGTCAGTGAGATTTCAGCAAACATTCTTCATTAATTTGTTGAGTTAGCAGAGGGAAGCGTATAATCTGAAATATGTGAATGCTCTGCTGAGCAAGAGCCCTGACTTCAGCAATGGGTATCCAACCTGTAAATCCAGAGATCTGTTTCATTGCCTCCAAATTGGCTTGACTAAAGTAGTCACTATAAAAGCCTAACACCTCAGACACCAGATACCTCAGGTTCATGTTGGATTGATACATACTCCAGGTAGTCTTTTATTCTGCCTAACACTCCCACACATTCCCACTCCAAAAACTTGGATTTGAAACAATGTCAGAAGAAGCCTAAAGAAAAACAAAGGTTAGCAGCCGGGGGAGGAATAAACCTTGTCCAGATTTTCACATCTAAACAACAGAAAGACCCTAGGCTGCTAACAAAAATAACTTAAAAGTTTACAAATTACAGCATGTATTTTAGTAGCAGGCTATTTGGGGGGGGGAAAAAAACAAAACAAAACAAAAAACAAAACCAAAAAAAACCAGACCACACACACCAAAAAAACAAAAACACAACATTGCAATATTAATCTATACTCCATTAAAGGAAGACCAATTAAAAAAAAAAAATAACCACCACCACCACACAAGGCAAAGAAACACTTTCCAACAGTTTGATTTCATTATATCCAATTGCAAAATCCTGCAAATTTTAGGCTGTGTGTATTTATTTTGTTCAAGTCTGACCTGTTGTTCAGTCCATGTGACACAGCCAAGGGAGTACTTCAAAAAACACAAGTACTACAAAAAATGCTAACAGCCTTCAAAAACACACTCTGGAAAAGCTCCAGAAGTTTCTCATCTTAACAGTATCTTAGACAAGCGCTGAACCCCTCTTTACTTAGTATTGCTGTTCTTGTTATAAAGCACTGATAAACCAGACTCTCAGTACTGAGTCTGCAGAAATACTCCTGATTAATTTTCTTTGGCACTTCCTTTCATTTTTAACCAGCTGAAGTAACTAACAAAATACAGTGCAGCCCTCTGAAGACTCTGATCAGTATACCATGACAGTGAAGATTAAAAAATGTTCTTGAAAACAGAAATCACACACGCCACTGCATGTTATGGTACAGTCAGGGCCTATAGGACTATCAGAAATGTAGTCTTAAGCCCTGAATTAAAAAAAAAAAAGAAAAAAGAAAAAAAAAAAGAAATTACCAGGAAAGACTGAGGTAATATTTGCATTAGCTTCTGTAAATTAAGGAACCTCTCGCTGCATACAGAATGTTCCTATGAAGAGTTATTTAGCTAACCAAGACGATTCTTATGTAATTCCTTGATGAAAATCTAGCCAAGTTTCATCTATTTCCAGATTGCTGCCTTCCTTTTGTTTGTAAAATATCTACCCAAGTTGGTTTCTACGCCAAGCAAATCAGACAAGGGTCAGTGTGCATTTTAAGCCAGTTTGTGAGGCACATCTCATATCACTGTAAGACAATGTCCTCTATACTTCAAAAGTTTCAAAGAAAATTCTCTTCTTTTTCATTTTTCTTCCTAAACCAGTATGACTCTGTGTCAGTCTGCACCTTAAATGGAGGTACATTCACATAACAGGATGGAATACTTCACATTACACAAGGTAACTGAATAGATGTTTCCAGATGGAACTCCTCTAAAGCAAGACATAAACAATAAATGCATTAACATTCCCTAGGGAGCACCGTAATAACAATCCTGAAGTTTTTCTACAGCTTTCAGTTAATTTATTCTAGAACCAATGGTGTAAATGCAAGCCTTCTAACAGAATAAAAACAAAATTTTCACTACTGTGATTTTAAGATTTAAGTATCTTGACAGCTCCCCTTTAAATCACATTTATTTCAATTCTGAAAATTAATTACTTTGATAGATCTTTTACACTGGCATTTTTATGCCTTCTCAGGACATCAGTGATTTTCAGACATTTGAACTGGTACTAAAAATAATTATGCACTAAAGGTCAAAAAAGGTTTTCCCCCTCTTTTTTTGGTAACACTTCTATCTTATCTTTCTAGGCAGTGTCATTAATTAGCTCCTTTCAGCCAAACTAAAGAAAAAGAAGTGTCTCCGTTAAACATAGAAATAATTGGACTTCAAAACTGAATCACACAAAGTGCTAGAAAAAGGGCTAAATTACTTAGGCTTTTCCACTTCGAACTTATTATACATCTAGAAAGAAATTTTCTTTTATAAAGAAAAAAACAACTAAGCCAAAGAGCAGAAAATAGTCCTTACATATCAGTATTATTTTTCAAAAATACATTTAATCATGAGAAAGATGGAAAAAGAGTAAGGTTTTTCAAATTTCTCATTTATGCTTCAATGACATACCAAACAAAAACCAATTCTGCATTAAGAAGAAGCATCAAGTATTTTACTTAAAATAATTCAACTATAATTTGATATTTGCTAGCACTTTTTTCCCCTTCTTGGTATTGGAGCACAAATCTTTCACTGGAAGGAAGACTGGATAATAGCTACCTTACACCTTGCTCCACTCTTCCCAAGACAGTCAATACATCTGCTCTCAGCTACTAATACACAAAGACAACTCTATTGAACCCTGATCTATTAGCAACTAGACAACAAACATGTTTCAATCTTAGCATTATACATACTAATGCCTAAAAGGGATACCATCTCAGGTTACTTTCACAGAATCTGAAATAACAATACAATAGTTGTTCAAACCATGTAGTTCTCAAGAACCACACATTTCCTTTAATACATCTTTGATTCCTCTTAGGAGCTCAGAAAAAATCCTATAAATATTCTCTACAACCTTTCTGGAACTATTTTCAAATTCAGAAGCCACAAAGCTATTTGCTCAAGATTGCACATACATAAATAAATTCTTGTATGTTTATATACTTTAGTATATAACCACCATGTATATGAAAATGTGTATTTCATTTCAGTTCTCTACAGTCAGAGATACACCAATAATTTTTATGTGCAAGAGCCATCTGCACATTACTCAAAATAAACCAGCAGTATGCTCCTTTTTACAAACAAAAGGGAACAATGAAAAAATAACTTAAAAAACAAACAAACAAACAACTCCATCCGTGTGCCACCGAAAGATCCTATGTTTGAACACACATCCCAGGAAACTTTTTGCTCCTGGGAATTTCTGGTTCTGAAGTGCTGGACCTTTGAACATTCAAATTAATAAAAGAAAATTTAAAAAAAATGAAATATCCCCTATTTTTTTCTGCAGACCAGACCTTACTCTAGAAAACTGAAGTGTTCTTTAGAACTGTTATAAAAACTGAAACAGTTGTAAAATACAAATGCAAATTTAATAAATTTAAACTTTCATAGTTTCAAAGTTAATTATCCACTCACCTTTAAAATCTAGACTTAAATGCCAACATACAAAATATATCAAAAGAATGAAATGTCTATGCAGAATAATTTTTTGTTATGCTGGAGTATTAACAGTGCAAAAAGCAAGCTAAACCACATGGGAAATGAGTATTTTCCTACACACACACTTATGAAAAACAGCTGTTAGAAAACATGAAGAAAAAAACCTTTTTTTGACCAAGGATGAAAGGGAGAAAGCATGTCCCAAAATACTCATTTTCAAAGTGTTACAAGTAGGTAGATGAAGCAAATGAAAAGAAGCCACAACTCAGTAATCAAGAAAAGCTCTGTATAACATTTGCAGAGTCTGGTAACGGATGAGAACTAGAGATGCAATTTCCACCCCCCACCCCCAGACCACCACCCCCCTTGGAAACACCATGTTCTCTACAGCCTCTTTGCTCACTACATACATTTTTTTACTATTTCCATGAAGACAAAAATCAAACCATCTGGCTTGTGCCAGACATACTTGCCCATGTTCTATCTGTTTTTCAAATACCAGACACTCATCAAGCATCTAATACATGTGATTAGCTAGTAGGAAAACAAAAATTCAATCTCATTTAAAAATATCTTTGCATTTGTTCTCATTCCATCCCAAGAGACTACTGGATACTTTTGCATGCTTGTCTGTGACTGAGAAAGACGACTGAATAACTAGTAGTTCAAGGTGTTGAACATATGCTCACATATCAGCTCTGGGCCAACACTTTGGCCTGAAAACAAGACCAGGCTTCTCAAAGTATTTCAACATACGCCTCTCTTGTGTAAGCACTTACATAAACAATATCGTATAGGGCTTACACTCAATTGATACAGTAAAAATTTGCAGGAATGCAGAACCTTACTACTATATTTAAAATTTCAGAGGCACATTTCTGACACCATGTCTTCCCTTTTTAATTGGATTTTTTTTTTCTTTTTCCCACTTTGGTGCATGTCCAAATGGCTGTTACTGTCCCATTTACAGAATGCAGAAGAGGGCACTGTGTCACTACTGTCTCCTTCAACAGTTAAGAGAAGCAGCAACCAGATCTCTCAATGGTTTTCTTCCACAGGTATTGTTACAGACCTCTAAGTGAGTAAACCCACCAATATTTTAATAGGCTTCCGTAATTCAGCCTCAGACAGTCTACTACACTAGCCAGAGGCACAGTAAATTTCACTTTATATAGAAGTGACCCCCAACATTCCTGTTTCCCCCTCAGAGCCAGTTTCTTCATACTGTACATGCTCTGCAATGGTTCCCACAGCAACAGCCAGCATCAACAGGAAGATTACAAAATTTGGTAAGCCCCCAGCATACTCCTTTATTTGCTGTAGATACAAGGTGTGTACCTACAGCAGTTCAATAGTCTTTGCTGCCTTCTAATATTACACTTTCAAATATGCATGCAAGAAATAATTTCTGTACAAGAGTTCATATGGATTTGATCCTACTAGAATAGTTATAAAACCACATTATTTGAAGCGAATCACCAGAAGTATGCTTTTTAACATGCCCAAATATTGTCATTAAGAAGTAACAACAACCAACTAAGCAAGGGAATAGTGAAAGACAACTAATTTAGACAGCAACACAATGTAAATCCCTGCCCTTAGTCTCACGCAGCATAATGTTTGTGATTCACAGATGTAAATTTATTAGAACACATTTATAAGAAGGCATGTTTAATAATTTATTGTTTCAATGCAGCCTGAAGTTCCTACCTATGAATTCCTCTGAGATTTTACTGCCAAACTATTTTTTCCTCCCCACAATTGGCATGACCAGTGGATTTCAAATTTCACATTAGAAGACAAATCAGAAAATTAATCTGTCAGCTATTTTTTCCTGGGAGTTTTTGTATCAAATTCAGTGCCCTCAAAGTCTCAGGAATAGACTGTACAGAACCAACTGTGACAGTTGATGGGATGCATCCAAAGGTGTTGAAGGAGCTGGTTAATGTCACCAAGAGACTGCTCTCTATCGGCTTTGCAAAGTGTGGCAACTGAAGGAAGTCGTAAAGACTGGAAGAGTCAAGTCTTAACACTCATCTGTAGAAAGGCACAAATGACGATGCAGGAACTTGAGATCATTCAGCCTCATGTCAGTCCCATCTTGCAGAAGTACAACACAATACAGATTTTATGCAAGCAACCCCTGCCTGCTCATGGGCACCAATCCATCGTACAGAAACACAGTGAAATAAAGCTACAGAGGGTCAATGTCACTCCACACCTTTGCTGGCTTTAAAACACACTGACAAGGGTAATATAACCTGGTATGCTCCGGAAGATCTAGAAACTCTAATTTAACTTAGACAATCTGGAATAAAGCAGTTGCTTCAAAGTGTAAAACTTACTTGATGCCCCACATACAAATACCATCTGCTCTTTTGCAAAAGGTATAACATTTGAAATAACATTCTCTTCTCTTCCTCTTACTACATGCCATCATGAAGAGAATAATTTTATTTATATAAAGAGCCCGCAAAATGAAGTTCCATAAAAACAGGAACATATGGCCAAATAATTCTGAATAGCACTTAGCATATTCATCCGTAAAATAAGAACTATAATGGGTAGATAAATACACCCAAGTCTACTTGGAAATTGCCAGTATACACATGGTTTTCTACAAATAATAATTTTTTTTAAAGAATTCCTCACCCATTGCTCTAACAGATACTTCTCGTTACAGTTTTGCCAAAGTTAATCTTTTCAAACCACAAACTTGGCCTATACCACCTTACGTCACACATACTAACAACAGTCTTGGGCCTATGTCAGTGCATAAAAGAAAAACTCCTCTATTTCATAAAAGTTAATTTTTTTATCCCCATTATGAACAAAAAGCCTGAAATAAATTTAGCCAATCCCTAATATGAATGTAAATACAAAGTAAGAAAAGGTAGAACTTGCATGGAGTTCCTTAGAATATTAAATAAAATGCCTAAATTTAAACTTAATACAATTAATAATAATTTAAAAAATAGAACAGTCCCAAAGGAAAAATATGTATGCACCTATGAATTACTTTCTCCTATTGCTAAGGAGAAAAATAACACATAGTCCAAGACCTCTACCTTGCACATGCACTCATGCAGGATTTTCTGTAATTACAGCATTTGGAATCCCTGTCTTTTTTTTTCTAACAGTACTTCACACATCTATCATCCACTGGTTTCTAAACCCTTGAATACTTTTCACTGCAGTTTCTTACTAGGAAGTCACTTAGAATATGTTGACTGAGCCCTAAAAAAAAAAAAAAACCCACACACTTTTGCAGACATCTCCAACTCTTACACTGATCAATACTACAACAGATATCCTTCTCTTCAGCATGGTTCACGAAACTTTCTGGATACTTGCGTATTATCACTTGAGACAAGCAGCACAATCTTTTTCAGACTCTCAAAAATCCTTCCAGCTGCAGACTCTTCCTGCTCTAATTTGCTGCAGTATTATAACCAGCTGGTCCTCATTGCATACATGATGTGGTTCACCAAACCATGTCCTTTTATCAGTCCTCTGGTCATCACTTCAGTATCTTCAGGGATTTAACCAAAAAGACTGGTCTGAGTGATGCAGGTTTGCCTGTGTCCACTTCATTTATTTTGGCAATCCTCTCGTCACATTGAAGGCTGATTCCTGCTATCTTCTCTAAAAAGCTGAAGTTTATACAAAACAGTAATATCTTATCTGACTTGCACTTCAGCTTGCTTTCTGCTCTTCCTGTCAAATTTAAGTGTCAAAAGGAGGTTTTGCTATTCTGATTTACAATTATTTTATTGCTCCTTATGCTGCTGTCATGATTTAACCCCAGCTGGGCACTCAGCCCTGCACAGCCGCTCACTCACTCCCCTCTGGTCAGGATGGGGGGGAGAATGGGAAGAGTAAAAGTGGGAAAACCGGTGGGTTGAGGTGAAGACAGTTTAACTGGTAAAGCAAAAGCCACGCACAGGAGCCGAGCGGAACCAGGCATTCAGTGCCCACTGCCCACCGCGGGCAGGTGTTCAGGGCCACCCCCAGGGGAGCTGGGCTCCATCACGCCCAGCGGTGACTTGGGAAGGCAAAGGCTGTAGCTCCAGATGTCCCCCCCTTCCTCCCCCAGCTTTGCGTGCTGAGCGTGACATCATACGGTGTGGGAGACCCCCGGGGTCAGCTGGGGGCAGCTGTGCCGGCCTCGTCCCCTCGCAGCTCCTGGTGCCCCCCAGCCGGCTGGCTGGTGGGGCAGGGCGAGGAGCTGAGAAAGCCTTGGCACTGTGTAAGCGCTGCTCAGCAGGAACTGAAACATCCCTGGATTATCAGCGCTGTTTCCAGCACAAATCCAGAACACAGCCCCATACTAGCTGCTCTGAAGAAAATTAACTCTATCCCAGTCAAAACTAGCACAGCTGCCTACAACTCCACTAAGCCCAAGACCTGAAAGCATTGCCTGCTAAAGGCATGTAAAACTGAGCACACTAAAAGCCTCAGAGCATTCCCACTGGCTCTTCACTGCAGGAGATAATGCATTATAACACAGATTTCCCTGAAATCTCTGCAGGATCTACAAATCCCTCCTTGCAAACCCTCCAATAATTCACACACACACGGAGTAGGCGCTTCTGTTAACCAGCCTGTTGTAATCAGCAGTTTTCTAAAGCAGCCCAAATGCTCTCTTCTATGAAAGTTACCCAATTAACAGCAGCATTTGTTGTTGGTTTTAATTTCACCTTTCTTTCATATTCTTGATTCCAACCATCTTTGTTTCCACAGTACTTTCATGAAAACTTGTAAGGAAACTTAGCAACCAGCATGTTAATCTAGTACTTACAGATAATGGCCAAGACCTACTAATGCAGAAATTGAGTGTAATAACATCTTTCCATTGCTGAAGAATGTTGTTGCCAACATGACTTAGCTATCTTCAACCTTCAGTACAGAACTTATACAACAAGCTCATTGTCTCCAAACGTTTCAGACATTTTAAAAGTCTTGAGTTAACTGCTCTAAGTTCAACAGTATTGTTATGTACATTCATGTATTTAGATACAGCAAGAATACTGTGATCATCTACTCTGATTCTATAAAACATGGACACAGGCCCTCTTCACTTATATTTAGCTACCTGTTAAAGGAAAAATACCACATTTAAACTGAAATTTTCCTTTGATGAATATCCTACTATAACCTGTAATAAACAACCCTCATCGCTGAAGATGCTTTTCTTTTTTCTACTGAAAATGTGTCTGGCTCATATTTTAGCTAATCGATCTTGTTATATCATCATTTTCTGCTTCATCATAGAATTTCTGTTCACAATGCTCAAAATTAAACACTGCAATCAAGTCCCTCCTTGCCTTTCTCTTTGATAATATTCAAAATATTGAGCTCTTTTGAATTCCCCCCTCAGGAGCTATTTTCAACACTTATTCATTGATACAGTTCTTCTCCAATTTCTTTTTTACTTTAGCATTCTCCTTGAAGTACAAGCAACTAAAGTTGACAGAGAATGAGTGAACTCATTAACAACAAATACAAAGGTGTTGTACATTTTCTGGTCAGTCGTATAAAGACTGGATCATACTGAACCTTTCCTTCAAGATCTCGCACAAATTAATCCGTATTTACATGGAAAGTTTTTAATTGAGAAGCTCAAAAACAACAATGAAGACAGAACAAAGCAACAGACCAAACAATCCTACCAATTCAACTTTACAAATGAGACTTTCATATTTCCTTCTCCCTACAACATATGCCTGGGTGGCATTTCCCTCTGATTTTCAAGCAAAAAACACAGAACTGTACGATGGCTGAATCCTCCAGCTCTGTATAAAGGAGGAATGCTACGCTTAGTACAGACAGTTTAGAGTTAACCAGTCCAAGCCACAAATCAAGGCTTACTGAGGTCAGCAACCAACATCAATAAAGTTAAGATACTGAACTTCAACACAAGTAATGGATCAGTAATAAATAATAGCATATTCTCACCTTTATTCAGCTCCTCTATGTATTCTGTGCTTCTCAGATACCTGCAAGATACCTGCACAGAACTACAAGCATGACAAGAAACCAGAATAAACAGTGTTCATGAACCTTTATTTGATTACTTCTTGGCTATGTTTTCAGATATTCAAGTCCTAACATTTTTTTCTCTGCTAGATTCTAGCCGACCAATGGCTAGTAGATGGCTCATAGCAAATAACTGCTCTTCTGCCCTCAGCAGAGGCTGCAAGAGCTGTACTTCATTTTTGCTTTACAGAAACTATGTAGTTACCGAAGAATGAATGACCTTTGCTACTTCCCAGCACAGCAATGTTAACCAAGCATACATAACTGACAGAACCAGCAGATGTTTATTTGAGGAGAAACAAAGTGCTTTAATGCACATGTTGCTACGGCTCCAAGAATAGAGTGCATTGTTTTCACCTGACCATAGAATCACAGAATCATTTTGGTTGGAGAAGACCGTTAAGAACACACAGTACAACCATTAAGCCAGCATTGCCACGTCCACCACTAAACCATGTCCTTAAGTGCCACATCTACACATCTTTTAAACTCCTCCAGGAATGGTGACACAACAACTTCCCCGGGCAGCCTGTTCCAATGCCTGACCACCATTTTGCTGAAGATGTTATTCCTACTACCCAATCTAAACCTCCATTGGCACGACTTCAGGCCATTTGCTCTTGTCCTGTCACCTGTTATTTGGGAGAAGAGCCCAATTCCCACCTCAATACAACCTGCTTTCTCAGTCAGAACACACAGTTACTTAATGGAGGCAATTTGCATGTCAGGTTTCAACTCTCAACCATTTCAGCACTGCAGTTAAGTAACATTAAAATCCTAAAGAAAATTCAAGGAAATAACAGGAGAGGGAAAAGTTCCTTCTCCTTACTACACTTTACAATTCAAGTGCATGGTGGGAATAGGGGGAATCAGGGCTTTTTTGCTACTAAGTTGTATAGCTGTGTTGATGTGAGGACTTATGCTGACATGCTCTGGAAATCTAAAACTGCTGAATCGAGAACCAGTACTGACTTTAAAAATAAACAAAACAAAAAACTCCACACAATCAAAAAACCAAAAACCTACACACACATAAGACAGACATATAACCACAGAAGTCAGGAACAAAACCAAGTGTTTTCTTTACTTCTCCAGCAACCTTACACAAGCTTTTGGTACAGAAATATAAACCGGCCAAGAGAGAGGAGGGACACCACATCTAAAAGATCTCAATTCAGAGAAGTTTGGATTGCAATCGAAAGAAAACATACATAAGTTTCAGAAATTTAACAAAAATACAAATATCAACAAAAGAGTTTTGCTGCAGAAACTGGTAGCCAACATAGCAGTCTTGTGAACTAAACTGTGGTGCACAGTCCATAAAAGTGTTAAATGCAAAATTTTATATCCATACAAGTCCAATTCCTCACAGCAGTGCAACAGAATTCTGCAATTCCTCCTACTGGCAGTCCATACAGAGATTCAGTGGTTGCTGGATTGCCAACAACCAATAGAGAAGACACAAACACAGTTGGTCCCCTCCGCACACCGCCACCTAAAAATGTTCTAGCACGCAGCATCAGAACAAATACGACTGACATTCCTGACACCAGTTAGCAGTTTCTGCTGAGACACATCAGGCAAGGAATCAAGCAAAATTAGTCCCAGAAAGCAACTTCATCCAATCAAACACACAACAAGAGTCAAAACCCCGTGAAAACAAGAACAGCAGCACTATCTCCACACTGCAGGAAAAAGAAACAACTTTGCCCCTCAAACAAAAAACAAACAAACCAAAGAAAAAAAACCCCAAACAAACAAAAAAATCAGTATCTGTTCCATTTCTCACAGCTGGACATAACACCTGTATTTCATAGCTGATCAGTTTCAGCTATCTTCAGGGAAGCGGTATGACCCTTGTTTTACAAACAAGCAAACCAAAGAGTGATCTGCACAGGAAGGCAACTTACAAGATCCTAGTTGATGTGTTGGGACTTGTTTTACATATCGGCAAACCAAAAAGCTATCTGCACAGGAAGGAAACTTACAAGATCCTAGTTCCGTTCCATCACTATATTCAGAGCCATTTATCAATGACCTCCTCACATTACATTGCATAGTCCTAATAGATTAATTTGCAAATATATATTTAGATGCATGTGCTTAAACACTAAAGCAAATGCCACACTGGGGGGGTGTGGGGGGGTGGGGGGTGGGGGTGGGAGGGCAGACACACACACAACACCCACAACACTGCCTAGGCACCAGCTCTGTAGTACATACAAACATTGCACTGCAGAAACGCTATCTTGGTCAACAAAAGTACGTGTAGTAGGAGCACCAGAGCTAGTGAAAGAGTCTGAGGATCTAGAAGATGTCTACTTGACAGATTAACCATAATGAAGATCTACAGCAGACATTCCTTGGAGAATGTGCATCACTAAGAATTACTCTTCTGAAATAAATCTGTTTATTAAGGAGGAGAAAAAGTACTTTAAAGGTTTTGGGGTTTTTGTTTTTGTCTAGTTTGCATTCATACCTTGACGTTATTTAAGAAGGGGGCAAAATAATGCAGGTGTGTACCACAGTTCTGTGACAAGCTAAGACTTCAGCTACAAAGATTAACAGAGCAGGAAGTCATATGATTCAGCATGACCACTGGGAGCTGCTACCACAAAAAATCTGCAGCTTGTAACACTCATAAGAACCATGAGCATCTTGTTATCGACTTAGACAATTCTGACATTTTTACCACTTAATCCTTTTTTCTGCTTTAGATAAACAACCTGTACTCAACTCTTCAAAGCAAACAAAACAGCTTCCCATTAATACAAACAGAAATATTACTTCATTATCGAGCAATTTGGCCTGGTAATATTGCCTGAGCTAACATCTTCAACAACGTAAAACTGTTTTTACTTTAAGGATGTGAAAAAAATCACAAAGTTTAGATAGACACTTAAAACAAGAAAAACCTGATGAAACTTGGAGAAAAGTAGTTTTTTCTGCAGGATATTTTTTTTTTCCTTAAGAGAGTGTTGTGTATAGCTCTACAGCTTTTAATTAAAAAAATCCAGCAGAAGAAACTGCAAAAGGTCTGCTACAAAAAGATCATTCTTTGGCTTGTTTCAGATGGTTAACTTTATGGTAGATTATCATACAGTTAAGATATCTATTAGGAATGTGATCTAAGACCAAAATTCAGAAGATACTCATTAGTCTTTTGATAACACTGGAGATAAATGCTGCATTACAGATGCACTGGGACTCATACAAGAGCTCTTTAGATTAAAATTCTAAAAATATTTATAACATGGCTTGATATAGAAGACTGGCATCATTACAGTTTCAGTCATCTAATGCTTTCCATATGCTAACCACCGAACAAATACATTTGCCTGTAAATGCAAGAAATACATACCAAATAATAAATAAACTAACACGAAATGGGCTGTTCAGACTAAGGTAAAAATCTAAGTTATTTCTTCCCCAAATATTTCTGTCCAGATGACTCAGCAACAACACTGCAAATTTCAGCTGAAGTCAGCAAGATACCTCCGTGCCGTTTGCAAGTGCAACTTTTACAGAGTGCATTTTAATTACAGTTTTGAGGCCATGTCAGTTGCGGGAACATTACTGTACAAGAAACTTACTAAAGCCAAGGAGCTCCACCTGGGTGGAGAAACCCAGACACTGTGGGTCACACAGCAGGACTACAGCATTACCCTGTACCGAAACCTGTGAAATTACTCATTTGTGTGACAGATAACCTGAGCATATGCCAAATGAAGGAAGGCAAAGCATGTTTTCATCCAGGTCATCGTTGTTCTGATGGCTCCCAGAAAGTTTTCAAGATGTCATGTACGACTACATGTTGGGGTTTTATATATATATATTTAAGCGCTAACAATGAATTCAACACATAATTCAGTTTCTAAATGTAGCCGAGACAACGCTTATGTCCAGTTTATCGACGCAGCCCAGTGAACAGAAAGCAAATAACAAAACGCTGTGAGTAACGCAAGGCAGTAACTCCGAAGGCAGACAGAGCGGCAGAAGGCAGCCAGCCGGACCGGTGCGAGGCACATTTCCAAGGCAGATTTACCTGTTCTACCGCAAACTGTAGCGTCCTCAAGCCGGGCCCTCCCACCCGGGCAGGGGAAGAGAGACGGCGCTGCCTCACAGCGCGTGCCCCCTCAGCAGCCGCGGGCGGCGCCCGCGCAGTTGGCGCCCGCCACGCGCAGAGGCACGCGCTCCCCTCACCTCACCGCAGCCCGCCGGGCTGGCTCGCACCTACTCTTTTTTTTTTTTTTTTTTTTTTTTTTTTTTTTTTGTAAACCGAGTTTGGAGTTACCTTTGGGCAAAACACCCACAAAACCGCCTCGGTAGGACAAAGTTCCCCACCACCACCGGCGTGAGGGCGAGCTGACAGCCGGGCTCCACAAGCGCCCCGCAACCCGAGGGGCTGGGCTGCCGCCCGCGGGGTGCGGGGGGGGCCGGTCCCGGGAGTCCGGCGCTCTGCCGGCGGGGCCCGGCCGCTCCGGTGCCGCACCACCCGCCCGCCTCCTCCCCACGCCGCCGCGCCGTTACCTGCCCACCCCGAGTGCCCCGGCGCCGTACGGCTGCCCCGCGCTCGCCGAAGGAGGTTTTCAGCAGCCGTAAAGCGGGGAGCGCGCTCTCCCCGAGCGGCGCGGCGCCGGCGGCCGAGCAGGGGCCACCCCAGGAAGCGGCCCCGAGGGCGGCCAGCGGGCTGGGGCCTGGGGGCGCGGTGCCCTCTCTCGGCGCCGTCTCGGCAGCAGCGGGGGTTCCCTGCCTGCGCGGAGAGCTCTCCCCGCCGCCGTGAGCGGCCGGGCCGGGCCTGTCCGGGGCCCTGCTGACCCCCGCCCCCCAGCCAGCCGGGGCAGAGGCAGGAGAGGCGAGCGGGACCCTGGTGCTGGGGAACGTGGGGAGAGGAAACCTGCAGAAAGCTTTTCACACGCTGTGACAACAGGTGGTGCAGGTTACGGGCGAGGCTGTTACCCGTGTTCAAGCAGCAGAGCCCGCAGCTGCAGCTCCTGCGGGATGAGAGGTTTTTCCCCACCCTACGACCTCAGTTCATCACGTTTGACAGTTCCAGAGGTGGTCAAGCCTTGTTTCAAGGCTGCTCCGTGATAATTTGGGCTATGCGGGGGGTCGTGCTCATGCTAGTTACACAGTAAATTACTCCGTAGCTCCAGCCGGGCCGTCCGGGTGCACCCAGGGGCGGGCAGGGCCGGGCGCTCCCAGCTGAGCCCTGTGCTCGCACCTCTGCACCAGGACAGCAGGAGCAAAAACCACCAGTGAACAGTTTCATAGGCGTCTGAACTGCTGTAATTACATTGCTTTGACGAAGCCTTTTAGTGTCCGTAGGTAAACTTTGATCTTTAATGCAGTCTCCTTACAATACCATCTCCATATAAAAAGGTATTTCCTCAATACAGATTCATGATTTAGTTCTGCTTGGAAGCGTTTTGCTGTTCATTCTGTCCTAAACCTACAATTTGTCCTGTAATCCAGACGGCTACCACACAAGCTACAGAGCTCAGCTGTCTTCCACAAGGGCAGGGAAAGCAACAGCCTGTTAAATTTCGCTGTCTGAAGTTGGGGTTAATATTGTTTACCCTATGAGAATTTAGCGATGTAAATGTTCATTTTAAAAGAGGGGAAATATGTTAAGAAGCACTTCCCAGAAGGGCATTTATGACACATCCCTCCCCATGGGAGGGAAAGAAAAAAGAAACAAAATAAAAAAAAAAAAGAGAACGTTTAAGATGTTTTCCTTCCTGAATAAGAGCTACTACCAAGAAAAAGAAAAAAAGAAAAGAAAAAAAACAAACCACACACACAATCATCTTAACCCAACAGGTACAGTAGAGAATGTAGAAAAAGTGTTTCAGAGATTTTCCATGCATATAGTAAGCGTTCTAGCAGACAGAAAAGCAAATTTCAGGCATTTATAACAGAAGTAGCTTCTGCTAATAAGGTACTAATGGGAAAGTCTGATTGGACTGCTATAACTCTGAAAGCAATTTCAGAAAGCACAGAGAAATGCAGTCACTGAAGAGCAGGTGAACTAATCTACAATCCTCATTAAAAAAAAAACACTTCTTCCAACATCAAACAGGAACAAAACAACTGCAACTGGAAGCATACTTTTCTTGCCCAAAGAAACAGAAATCTATCAGGCATTTAGGTGTACAAATACATTTACTCAAAGAATGATTCATCAGGCTTTATTCACAGTTTTCTCTTCTGCAAGAACATGATACAACTGTGCTCCTTCCCACATTCGTCCCTTTTCTAGGTAATCAACATGTTAGAGCCATGGCAATACACACTGGTTTTCTTAGTTAACCATTAGTACAGAATTGAGTATTTTGTGCTGTGTAGCTTAAGCCAGTTTGTGCCCATTCCATGTGAAAGGCCGAGGCTGAAGTTCAGAACAGATTTACCACCACCAGAGCTCTGCATTTCCTTGCTTCACCTGTGAACTGCTTCTAGGCAGTCCAGTCTGGCACAAGTGTGTGCTAACACGGCAGCAGAGAAACCATCTCCAACAGCAAATCAGTGTACCAGCCATGACTCCACAGGCTTTCACACAAGGGCCCAAACACATTCGGTAATCAGATGGCTGGCTGTTTGGAGTCTCATGCCTCTGCTGCATCTTAGTCAAAAATTCCTAGACAGGCCTCTTAATGACGCTGAGCAATAGCAAGAAGTCACTCAAATCTAAAACTTCATTACCCTTTTGCTAAAAAAAACAGGACAGCTTTGATGCCCAAACCCTGGTCTTCCTGCTGCTCTTCTAATAGTTCCTCCCTTCCTCCAACATTTTTGCCAAGGATTGGACCCATTACAAGCAGCAGGAGAAGCCAGCATTCACTTTCCACAGTACAGAGGTATAGCCAAAGGGAGAAGTTGGAGTCAATTGGCAAGGAAATTAATTTATTCTTTTTTTTAAATACTGAATGAGGACCACACACTCCGGAGGTGAGTCGCAAAAACAAATAAAATAAAAAATAGGCAAGTGATGCCCCAACATTCAGGAAAACTGAAACTTACACTATGAAGAAACAACACTCCAAGCAATTACATTTTGCAAAAAAATAATGAGCCATGACTAGAAAAAAACCAACATGCTATAGTGTCAAATATAAACTTAAACCTTCCATAAAACTTTTCTCAAAGGAAATAATGCATAGAAATAGTACAGCCATAGAACACTTAAGTATTTCCATGCATCTTGCCTTACCAAAAAACTCTCAGGGAATTTTGAAATGCTCACAGATACAGGGAAAATTTGAACGTTAAGCTTAAAAGAGTCATTACTGATGTTATGTCTCAAAGAAAAAGTTTGCTTTACAAAAAGGCTAAGCCGAAAGGAATCCATTTGATGTTTTAAACTACTGACTTTAAATTGCTGTTCACAAGAATAAGCTTGCTTTTCTTCTGTGGGTTAAAAGTTGGGTTTATTTGTTTCTTTTTGTTTTTTACCAGCCTGCTAAGTGATGGAGCCGTAGTCGTTCCCTGAAGCAGAAGTGCCATCTCGTGGCTCTGTTCGTACTTGCTGGTTAAGACGCTGCTTTTTCGGGTCCTGTTAAAGGTACTAATGTAAAAAACTTCTTTAAAATAAGTTCAGCCTGCGAACAGGAAAAAAAAATCCTACCTAGTTCACACGTTTATGGACTGACAGCATGAAGGGTAATGTTCTCCAGTCCTTGCTGGAGGACACAGATCACTGTAGTTGGCAGGACTATTTGTTCCACCGCAGGTGAAGGAGGGCTTTCAAACTGTCATTTTAAAGGTCTGAAAGGGATCTACAGTCCTGCCCCTCATCATCCACTCCCGCAGTACTTAATCAAAGAAGCTACGGAGACCAAGAGGACTCGTAGGCATGCCTGGAATGTCCAGTCTTGCTTCCTTACATAGGCTAAACCCACCATACATTTACATAACAGAAGCCCCACCTGGGGAAACAAGAAATTAAATACCTTTTAAAACATCTGCCAAATGTAGTTGGAAGGTCTAAAATTCCTTTTTATTATCAGTCTCTGCTTTTTATACTGAAGAATAAATTGCATATATGTATTTTACAGAACTATTCCATGATTCAGCAAGAAAATTAATGAAATGAACAGACAGTTGAAACTGCTGCCAAGAGTGGTCATTTTAGACCTAGCAACCTTGGAAAATGACCTTTTAAAGAATGAATTTGGAAAAGTACACTACAAACCAACAAAAATGAGTGCTATCTACCTATAAAGTCTGCTAATAACAATAGCTTCAGAAGAATGAAGACATTAAATGGATAGCATTAACTTGCTAGAGCTGCTGTTTATGTATGAAGCATCCTAAGTAGTGGATATCCCTGCCTCAACACACCCCTAAAGTAACTGCAGTTTTGCTCGGTGTATGTTTCTGCTCACTACACAAGGAAGTACTCTGACCCACTGAGGCCAGTAGGAGTGTAGAGCTGCAGAGCAATGCAAAAGTGAGAAAATTACAAAATTAGGCCTAAAATAGAAGGCTAGCATGGCTTCCTCAAGGACTTAGAAAAGGATAACAAAATAAGAAGTAATGCAACATATTTAGACAATTCCATTAGTTATTCATTGTCCCGTAAACAGTGAAATACATCCTAAAAAATGCATTTAAATACTTGTCACATGCTTTGCAGTCAGAAGAATGTCCCAACTCGTATTGAACTACTATTTAAGTAGTGCGTAGCGGTGCAAAATAAGTTGAGTGGTTCTGCAGTTAATCTGGCTTTTGTAAGGCATGGATCAAGCAATAAAAAAGTAGAATAACTAGCAGAAGCAGGCAATTCCGATTTTTGTCCAAGGTTAAACTAGAGAATGATTGTTCTTAAAAGGAGATGGCTCTTTGTTTAATAGAAGTATTTTCTTTTCACTTTGAAATCTATCATATTGAAATGAAATGGAAGTCCATTTCTTATCAGTGCATTGCTGCAGTGGACTTTCTCAGCCTTTTCCCCTCCTACTCAGGCAAACTCTATCCTAAGCTGCAAAACATAATTCCACAAAGACTATGAATTTTTTATTTATAATATTTTTTAAATTATTCAAAGCTTGTAGTTTTTATGGACCACAAGACCCACTCTGGAAGTTTTTGGCTTCTGATAGCTGCCTAGAATAGACAGCAGCTAGGAGTACAAGGAAATACCTCTAGCATACAGCTTTCACTAAAAAAATAACAAAAATAATTTTATTCCAATTAAAAAAAGTGCAATGCAGTAAGTCAAAACAGAAATAGTCTCCTCCTTCTGCCACTACCTCCCCCATGTCCTCCTCCAGTCTCCTTTCAGATTATAAGAATGTGAAAGAGAACAAGATGATTTGCTGAAGAGCCAGTCCCATGCCCAGACTAGCCCCAAGACACTGTCTTTCAAAAAATTATTTTCTAATAAACAGTCTCCATGTTACCATTAATCAAAATGTTGCCATTTTAGGACTACTGACTAACACAGAAAGTGCCATCAAGTGTCCTAAAGTCCTTGAGGCTGTTATGGATATTTTCATGCGTTGCCAGAAGCAAGTGGTTTTGTCAATGACTTGGTAAGATCAGGATTTGGCGTTCGTAACAGGTAATTTTGATTTATTAAAACAGTTCAGGGTGCACATTTCAAGATGTGCATAGACCAACACATTAAAGAGATATAAATGAGTGAAAATAGTCAACATCTATCTAATAAACAGATCTTCACAACACTCAAAGTTGTTTTACAAGAAAAATAGTTCCTATGATAAAGCCTATAACCACAGATTATGGGCAAGAAAGCCTGCCTCCTCCTTTTCTTAATTATTTAAAAAATAATCGCTTCAGTGGTGGGTTTTATAAGGTGTTTGTGAATTGAAACAGAAAATGAGAGTGCAGAACCTGAGCCTTAATCCTCCAATTTAATTTCCTTTAATCTTGCATATAGATTATAACCTCTTTTTTAACTATCCAGTTTTTCACCAAAACTTTTCAGTTGCAGATCCTCTTATGCCTTTTTACCATGAGATAATATGCATTGCTATTCTCCAGCCAGACTTCCAGCCTCCCTCTCCAGACTTCTCCACCTCATGTTCAACACAGCATTCGGTTTCAAATCTAGGATGGCTAACACAATATAAGTAGAACAAGTACAGAAGATAGAGCATTGCAAGTGGTCATTTGGCAACCTGCAGGGCTCACACTTACAGGCAAATACTCAAGAGCACAGGTAGGGTGGCAAACACAGCATTAAGACTAAATAAAAAACAATTTATATTGACCCCCATTGAGGTTTGAAGCTGGGATAGGTAATTTCTTCCAAATAGAGGAGGAACACTACAGACTTTAGTGCTCCAGGCTTTTCTGGGTCTTGATCATTTAACTCATCGTGGGGTTTCTTCACATAACCTGACCTCCAGTTGTTTTTGAACAAAAGAAGTAACTGCTGAAGGAGATTGTGGGGAGAAGAGGAAAGAGACAATCCGTAATCATCAGGAACTGCATTGTAGTCAGTACTTAGCAAGAAAAAAAAATACTTAAAAGAGGTATTTTAAAACCAACACAAACATAAGAGGTTTTATTCTTTATTAAGTCAATACACTTTATTTAAAAGCAGATGACCTAGCAAAATAAGGGACAACCTAAAAAAAATCCCAGTGGCACAGACACATTCCATTTGGTGTGATAAAAGACAAAGACCCATGCATCTTGCAACGTGTAATTTACTTAAAAGGACAGTAACTTATAGCCTATGATTTTAATGATTGTCCTGCAACTGATCATTTTGTGAAGTACCAAATAAAGTGCAGTTAAACTAAATATTATCCTCTTACTCTTCCAGAGAACAGTATTTCATTTAAGCCAGACAGAGGTAGTTTTGAGGGTTAGTGTTAGATTGGAAAGCTTGTTTGTAGTTATTTGAGCTCCAAGACCTCAGCCTTACTTAGACTAGTTCACATTTTTAAAAACTTCTCCAAAACTTTAAAATCTCATTTATATTTTAAATGCTTGGCTTAAGATAACTAAACCTGCCACAGGGCCCCGTTCTGGTTTTGTGTAATCCACTACTTTTGAATCAAGACAACAGACTTCTCCCAGAAAGAGAGAATCTTGTTCTTTCACCACTCAAAATAATTATATTGCCACCACTCATATCAGGAGAAAAAGATACATGGCCATTACTCAAAGATGCTCTAATTTGTCCTTACTGAGTTAATTGGAGGACTGACAGCTGAAAGAGCTCTATGTCTCACAGGACTAATTTTCTCTTTACTTGTACTGTACCAACTTGAAAGATAGAAACATTTAACAGACTGGTCCCCAGACATGCATTGTTTTTCCTAATATTTTCGCACTGTAGTCTAGCAATCCTGCCTAAAACCTCACAGCAAGAACATCTTGAATGTAAAATATATACTGTACCAGCAGAGGAAATAGTCTGTTTTGCTCTGCCTCCTAGAAGTATCAATGGATACCAGGAAACAATGTCAGATATGCTCATCAGTCACAAGTAATTACAGATCCCTATCATCATTGTTTTCCCACATAATCACCTTATCTTTGACAGGAGGCACAAAAAAAAGCCTACAGTGGGAAGGATTCATCCCAACAAGTTTGCTGTCAGAAGAGTAAGGAAATAACAGAAAAAAAAGTGTTGACCAAATGTTTTTTTTACTGTTGCTTATAAACAGGAAGAATTTTTTTTTAAAAAAAAAATCAACTGTAAGCCTAACTACCTTCTGGACACCTTACATTTGCTTTTTTAATCATTTTCAAGAAGATATTTTACACCTTTTTTATTGTAGTTTGTGATTATTTTTCATAATTATTTATATCAATTAAAACCACATTCCAGTTAGAGTCCTAACAAGTGGAGGCTTTGCCCAGTGATCCATCAGGAGACTCACTAGAGCCTGTGCCCAGTGCAGTGCTTCCCTGTAAAGGAATCCAATTCAGTGAACTATGGAAATTAAGTGACCCTATGGAACATTAGTGGTGGAGAGATACTATAACTTGAAAGCAAAATTATCACAAGATACTCTAAAAATAGGAAAGAAGGTATCTGCTGAATATTCAAAGTATTAGAATAGGAGTTATGTTTAGAAGAGGAAGAGTATTAAGACATATTCTATACAAAGAAACAACAAGTTATTATGATTCTGAGGCACTTTGCAGAAAAAGTGTCACAGAAACAGAATAATTTAATTTCTTTCTATTTAATACCAACTGCAATGGCCACATGCTGTTCTGTGTTTGTATTTATTGTGTAATTTTGTTTGTGCCATCAGAATATAAGCTCTTCCAGGCAGGGCCCGGCTGTTTGTTTGGCACGAACTCCCCTATTATACAACACTGGGTACACTTAAATAGGGGCTATACATGCTATGTTAATAGTCTTCTTGAAGAAGGCTAATTAAAACAATCCTGATAAAATGATGTTAGAGTTTTCACATAAATCAGCAGGATCAAGGACATTTCCATTTTAACCTCACCAGGGGACTGATGCAGAAAAAATTAAGTATCATTTTAAAAACCATAATTATAGCAAAACTGTACTCTAGGAGTAGTGGCAGAGTTAGACTCAGGCATCTGTGTACCTGTTGGGAACCTGCAACAGTCATTAGTTGCATCCTATTGATGTGACAGGACCTGTCAATACCTCACTGAGCGCAGGCAAAGGAATCTAGTTTATGGCTTCCACTGCAAGTCCTTGGTGCTGTTTGCTTTCACTACAGAGCCCAGTTAAAGTTAACTGGTCAACACTTGTTTCCATTCCAGGACCTCACAGTTTTACAGATTCATGGAGAAGCATCACCCACAGCCAGGATAGCCCATCACCCTGCAGTAGGATTGTGGCCTTGCACCTACTCCAAGTTATGCTTGCAAAAGCTTGCATTCCTTATCCTGTTACTCTAAGGAGTCCTGTGCCTGCCATAATTCAGACCTAAGTATCTAATAACCCTGGAGAACACCCGAGTGCTGTACCCATGGTATTTTCTGCCCCATCATACACGCTATACCCACAGCAGAGCAGGTTCTGTTACATAGAAGTCCTCTATGTAAAAGCATTCACGAAGCCGCCTTTTAAATCTGTGGCTAGTCTTATGATTAAACCTAGCCTTCTGTTAGATTAAAAAAAAAAAAAAAGATGAAATCCAGTGGTTTTATTTTATTTCCTTTGCACTGACATGAAAGACTACATAAGGTACAAGAATGGAAGGCAGCACTGAACTGCCAAACTGATATCAAAGGCAGCTTCAGGTGATTGACATGGACTAGAGAATGTCTGTTAATACCCTGTCACAATATAGCTTTACAAGAAAAACATTTACATGAGCTGGTATGAAATCCATACAGTAAAGTTTGTTCTGTAATCCTTCACTGTTTCCCAGATAGATACCCAAGCACATTATAAATAAAGGGAGTCAAATAGTATGAACGCCAAAAGATAATTGGAAACCTAACAGGGCAACAGGGCACCATAATTTCATCAAAATCTCTGCTTCTGTCAGTGCTACCCATTTTTGTTGCATATAGGAGGAGTAAAGTCATGCCAATAAAAAATCCAACCTAGATTAAAGTGGATAAATTGGAGGGATTGTTTGTCCAGGGCTTAGGTTTACTTTAAAGCACAGCTTTTACCCGATTTATTTGTCCTAATGCAGGCCACTGTAAAGAATACGTTATTAAACCTTTTAATTTCAAACACACTTCTGTGATTGCAATTTAAATGAGAACACATGATGCTGAATCCCACTTGATCTCTTCGCACTAGTTCTGGCAGTTCATGGGCTTTAATTCTAATCAGGGTAAACAAATCCATAACTGAGCCTGGTAAAGAGGAATACATGCCAATTTTATAGGAAAATCTTGCTCTTTTTTTTGTTAAAAGCTGGGCTAAGGGAGAAGTACTGAGCAGGGATTGGAGATGCTGGCCTGAATAAAATGAGGAAGAGTTGAAGTACAGGGAAGCAGAAGGGATCCAGAAAAAGAGATCAAGTGAGTTGTAGCACTGCTTCAGTACCTCTTATCAGGTGGCAGAAGGGGTGGGTTAGTATTTTCATTGATTCTCCTTTCAGTTGGTATTGTCTTGGGATATTAACTGTTTAACTTCCTGAAGCCAAAGCTTTTTAGACTAAGGGTGATTAAGTTACCTTTTCAGCAAAATGTAACATGCAGACTGCTAAGGTAGTAACTTAAGTAGAATAAAAGACCTTTTCAAACTAACACAGGCCTGAAGATGCCATCGTGTAATAAATAGCTTTTCATTGGCCTAATTCACTTTCACACTGAGCACCAGTGCATGGAGCAAGATGACAATTTGGATCTGAGCGGTCAGGTGTTCTTTTTTTGTTTCTGGGGGTTTTTTTTGGTTTTTTTGGTTGGTTTTTTTTTTAAGTGTGATGCTGTAGCTGGATACTTCCAAGGATAAAAATGCTGTCAAAGAAGCATGCAATTTAAGGTTCATAAGTGCAAGAAAGCAGAGGGCTTATCAACAAGAATGTCATTTCTGAGAATAAAGATAGATTATTTTTTGTTGTTGTTGTTTTTAAACACTATTCATAACTCCAAGGGAAAAAATTAGAGTCTCTTACGGAACTCGTAGGAGAAAGTAGCAAGGACAACAAATGTCAAGTTAAAGCAGATATATTTGCTGGTAGGTCATTTAAATTGTGCCTGAAGGATAATCCCAGCAAGATGGGTATTTCAACTTCGTTTAGCAGCATCCCTAGCTGGGATAAGGAGGTCTAATCACTTTATTAGAACAACAATGTCATTAGAGGAGAGTTTGGGAAGAGGAAGCTGCATTTTTCTTACTTTTTAATTTTTATAAAGATTTAGCAGGATAACTTTAGCAACCAGCTTGAAGCTGTGGATATTTATGATTTTAGCAATTAGTCTGACTTTGTGGTATACCAGAAGGCTGACTGTGCAACAGACCAAGGATTGCACTGTTGTTGTCAATAAAAATACAAAAATAAAATACATCCTATATTTATATTTTTTTACCTCTTATCTTTTAAGAATGGCAGAGTACAGCCCATTTTCTTTTGAACTTTAAATGTTTTAGAGGAGATCACTCTTTACCTCCAGATCTCTTAATTCCTTTCCAGATAGTACCTCTGATGACACATTAAGATGCATGCAGTTTGACCTTCCTTGCCTTCCACGCAGAGCTTCCGTGACTCCTTAAACGCAAAGTCTGGGACATGGATAACAGTCTTCATTGCAGCCTAGTTGCTTGTGGGGATATCCTCTAACACAGCATTAGCACTAAGTGTTGCAAACAGGTAGTAATACTAATTAACTCAAACTGAGCTTTTATATTGTCCTTTAGCCTCTTCCCCCATCTAACCACCTACATCTGTGAAAGGACAGGCAGTGTCACTGCTTCCTCTGTAGTGATACATTTTTTTCCTATACTGCTTTCTTCTACTGCTTTTATACCGATAAAAAAGAATGCAGCACTATTCTTGAACATTACACTGCTAACTGGAGACTCTCCCTCTAATTAGCAGCTACTGAGTGATCAGATCACCCTTGAACCAGGAATTGGAATGTAAGAAGTCAGTCCTTACTTTAAGCTGCAAGCTACATGACAGTTTTCATACTGAGAGGTCCATAATACCATCTTGGAGCACTCAGTAAACAGAAGTGCTTAGATCCCCACCCAGCTAAGGAACAATGTTCTTAGAAAATAAAGCTTAAAGCAAGAAGTGCATAATATTTATAAACTGGGTTGAGATAATAGAGGGTTTTCTGGTCCTTTCTTATTTCTGGACAGTCTCATACCACTTCTTTTTGGGTTTCTTGCCTTGTTTGCAAAAGTCAGAACTGCATTAAGAATATACCCAGAAAAATGAGCATTTAGAGAACAGAATTCAACATCAGAGACATTTGACGTGCCCAGTGCCCAGTTTTTAGCTAGTAGTGTAATATTCTTTAGCAGCCTGCAGTATGATTCTTAAGATGAAGATGGCATGTGGCCAAAGCCATTCTACAGACTGCCTGACTGCTCAAAAGGGTATATTCTGGGCTGAAAGCATCATCATTGTTCTCAATGGTCTATCACTTAAAATAGACTCACATCAGTAGACCACCATTAACAGCTTGTAGCTGCTCCTTTGGGTCCCCCTCCTCTTTTTCTTCATAGACTTGAAAGAGAAATGGCCTTGGACAAACATTTTCATTTTAAAACACTTCCTACTGTAAAGTCATCTCCAGCATCAAAATGAACAACTGCAGCATGAATTAAACCTTTTAAGATACGACTTTTGCCAAGCATCACCATCTGGATATTTAAACCCAGAAAATCTCTGTTACAGGGGCAAGTGCAGCACTTAGATTTCTAGAAGTGGGAAATCACCCACTCCTCAGATGTATCTGTACTTATTGGTGCAGACAAGGTGCAAATTACACAAAGGTACCAACCAAGGTAAATCAGTATCACAGAGCCTGTTCATCTGGTCTCACTGTAGCTGCCTGTGCTGAGACTGACCACTTACAAGCTCTTAAATACACTGTGTTAGCAATGATATGCACACACATTTGAAAAGGAAGGAAACAAGTCTTCATAGCCCATTGATTTTGCCCTCTCACACTTCTCTACCTGAAGCTAAAGGGTAGTCAAGAGGCAAACATGTACAGAAACTGACTGGTTTATAACCATAACATAACGCCGTGTGTGTGTGGAAGGGGAAAGAGTTCAAGCCACAAGCAACTGTCCTTTTTCCATTAACACTTTCCCTCATGTTTACAACTTACCTTACAGACTTTGAATTCACCCTCCAAGCATCACTCGCTGCTGACACCAGACACCGTTACCCCTACAGCAGTTGTGATGTGCGTTACAAAATATGCTGTATCTGGATAGGGAAAAAAGGTGGTTTATTCACCCTATTCCTAACCTTTATTATTATCTGACTTGCTTTCCATCAGTCTAATGAGAACACCATTTTGGAAATTCTCTTAAGTGATGTTTATGTAAACTGGGTCTGATATTTGTGGAGTCAGGAACTCACCATGTTGCACTGTACCTACTGCATTCCTGACATGTATCTGATGTTAAGAACATCATCTTCACTGGAAAGTAAAAAAAAACCAAAAAAATCCCTCAGGCTCCTGGGCTATAGTCTGCTTTACCTGCTACTATTCCTACATACATCAAAAGGAAGTCAGGTGCACCAGGTTTTGACACAAAAAATGTTAGCTCCAAATGTTATGAACCAAAACTGCTTCTGTTGTAGTTGCTCAGAGCTTTATTGAGTCAGGTTTTGAAAAGTCTCCACAGATGGAGACTACACAAACTCTCTGGCCAAAATCTGCTTGACTAGCCTGATGATGAGGAAGTTTTTCACTTAAATCCAGCCTAAACCTCTGTAAATCCAGGTTATGTCCATTGTCTCTCAGCTTCCTGCCATGCACTGCTGTAAAGACCCTGGCTCTGTCTTCTTGGTAACTGCCTCAAGGTGCAGGAAAGCTGATGTCAGGTCCCATCCGGTGTCATCCTGTGCCCGCCCCCCCAAGCTAAATGTATCACAGTTTCCCTGTAGTCAATGCAGCATAACATGGGAACTATCATGTATTTTATGAGATGGAGCTTTATATGTCCAAATTATGGTTTCCAAGACAAACAACAGCAGTTTTATCTAGAAACCTAGAAACCAAAGAGATCACATTTTTTGACAGCAGCAAAATGGAAAGGGGGGGGGGGGGGGAGTTTCAAAAAAAAGAGAGAGAAAAATGGGTTCAAAAAACCTCCACAACCCTACTTGACAAAACACATTTAAAAAAATAAAAAATGATGCAGTACTAGAACTGGAACACCCACCTTTTCGTTATCCCACTATCTCAGCCATAAGACTGCTTTATAAGAACAGTCACATTCACAAATATAACGGTAAATCCCTAGTAGCATTTATCCAAATACAGAAAAGGCATATTCCATACAAAAGTTTAGCAAAAAAACCAGAGAAGGTCTGATTTAGTAAATCCAGTTTGCCTTACTTGTTATTTAGCAAACACCTTCTACTAAAATCCTACAGTTTGTTGACAGCAATCTGAAACGTGTTAAAGTAGGATACACATACAGAATGTCTTATTTACTAAAGCAGAATTATTTTTGGAAAAGCTGAATGTAGAACAAGCTACATCTTGCTCTAATTTACAGCTGAGCATCCTGTTTACATGCTGATGTCCGTCTTTACTTTTTTGGTTACAGGAAGCAATGCTGAAGGACTTGAAATAATTTTGCCTCACACTGCCTATCAAGTTATTTCACTCCCATAGGAAACAATGGCTTGGGGTCAAGTTATTCATGCAGAGAAATGCAAGAAAGCAGAGTTGTTTCAGCGCTCTCAGACAATGCCATTTTAACAGCTTTGCTACAAGGATTTTCTTTGCCAGGCTTCTTTGCCCAATCTGTCTCGCTGAAATATGTACGACTTCCTTCTGGCACTTTTGCTCAGAATATTGTTCAAATTATTTTTCCTTCTACCCAAACCTTTTTTTTTTTTTTTTTTTTTTTCTCTCTCCTCTGGTCCTCCCTCTTGTCTTTTACAGGGCAAAATACTAACATTTTCACAAAATTTGCCCTCTGTCTTCAAGCTACAGTCTTAACACATCAATCTCAACTATGGAGCTGTACACAACAGCAGTTTCTACATTATATTCTTGCCTTTTTTTTTTAAAAAAAAATATATCTTGAAGCATAGAATGGCTGGCCTTACAGAGGGTTAAGAGGAAGAAGCCAGGACAGTTCCCCATATGAAGCTCTGTGCAAGTGCCAGCTGGATTTCGCAGCCCGGTGCTCAGCAAAGCACAGTGAAACAAGAAAGATGTTAGTATTCTTAGAGTGCTCTGAAGAGGAACAGGAAAAGGCAAGAAAATAATCTTTCTCTGTACCCGAAAAAAGTGCTGGAAAGTCAAAGAGGAGAATTCAAGCTCCATCCTCCCCACAGCATACAATCAACATCACTCACAGTCACTCTCATGCATCACAGTGACACTAAAGGTAATAAGCTGTACATTAAAGAAGGGAAATACTGAAGAGGTGTTGTTGCAGCACATCCCCCTTTCCTCTTGCTCTCCATGCCCTCCAAAACTGCAGACTGCTTCCAGGTTACAAAAAATACTGCTCTACTGAAGCTCTGACCAGGAGGGGACCTACCATGCACCCATTCCTGCCTCTTGGGATATATTTATTAATGATTTATAGCAATACACTCATTCAAATAACTAGAGCTGACTTAATCTCTCAATTTTTAATTTAATGGCTGATTTACCCTCCATTTGAATCACTGCTAAGGATCATGAGGCAGCCCTAACCAGGGACAGAGCCCTAAAGCACAGGTAATACCGGGGTGGTACAGAAGCGTTGATGACTCGCAAATACTTTAAACAGATCGCGCACAACGCTCAGGGCCTCTGGGTTGGTCCTGTGTACACAGACAAGTTAATTCAAACACCACTGATTTTTATTAATTCTTTATCAAGAGTAATGAAAATTGAAAGAAGTCCAGAACAAAAACAAACAATAAAATCCCCACTCTCCCATTGTGAAGAGCAGCTACATGGGGGAAACGGGACTGGTTAGTAGTCCTGTCCCATTCCTACTACCCTCACCTGCTTAGCTCTGCAAATAGACACATATTTGCCCCCACTATTCTTAGCACATCACAAATCATTGCATGTGTCAGAGGCACTGCTAAGTGGTACAGTAATGCACACAAGGAAAGTCCTCCTTGTTCCAAGGTTACATAGAAGGGGGAAAAAATACCAGGTTCTTCACCTCAGGGGCAAAATTGGACTTCACATGTGTGATGGACTGAATAACGCTTCATCACAAGAGCCAATTTTCTTCTAACTCCCCTGCAGCTCTTAAAACATAGATCTTAGTTTTTTACCCGATTTGCTAAATGGCTTTCCTCTCTATCATGCCTTTAAAAAATAATTTAAAAAATATATAAATACATAATTTCATTATTTACTGTGCTCAAAAGAAAGTAGACATTTTAGGAAGAAGGGCTGTTCTTACTTAAGAAATATATACCAACATTAAAAAGAAAAAAACAAACCACCAAACAAACTTGAAAAAAAAATCACCCAAAACCGTGTCACTCCCTTTCTTCTGCAAGGGAAGAAGGGGTATTATTGCCTCACGGAAAACAAAAGCCAGAATAAAAAGCTAAGTAGTTATTAATATGGAAATAATTAAAAAATCCCAACAACTCCTGTGACATGTAATAAACAAAATACCCTAGGACTGTTCCTTGTCACATAGCTTAAACTTTAGTACTAACCACAGTGAAAATATGAGAAGTGGAAAAAACATAGAAAATACATATATAGTGCAAGCCTTGAACCAATAAAGTAATTAAGATCATAAGTATCCTAAGAAAGTAAACATTGAAGTGTTTTCCTGCCATGTATGACTTTGTTAGAAAGATACATAACTTCTTTTTTTTTTTTTTTAAGAAAGGACCCTTCTCCCCCAGTAATGAATTCCTTTTTTGCTTTGCTGCGTGAAAAGCCAGGTGAGTGGGTACCACTCTCACCTGCACTTCTATTAACTCCCCTGGTTTACCCCCACCTCATAACACATCCATTCAGACACTCATCTGTACAACAACCATATAAATATTTCCTACCTTCCCCTTAAGGCAGTCAAACACCCACCTCCTCTCTGGGGAAGGATCTTCTTCCCTGACTGAAAACATTTTGCATGTCTCACACTTTTAAGCCTTTCCTCCAAACCTGCTTTGCAGCTGTAGGAGACCAGGGCCCCAGAGCTGCAGCCCCTCCTCTGCCACCTGCTCATCTCTTCCCTTGTCACCCTGCATCGCTGGGTTTGCCCCTTCCTTCTGGAAGTTTCTTTTCAGCAGAAACTCCAGGGGGACAGGGCTGATATATCCTGGCTGCCAGGCTGCAACCACAGACACTCACAGGACTAAACTAACCCATTCCTACTTTGGTACCTGTGTGTAACCTATGTGTAATTCACGTGCCCGTTGCTGAGCTCCTGAATACAAAACACCTGGCTGCAGCTGCCTGAGTGCAGCCTGGGTCACTGGTGCTCAGCCTGGGCTCCCGAATGCAAACTTGGCCATAACAGGAGGGAATGCAATGCAAACAGGAGGGAACCCTGTCACCAGCACCTGAGTGCATGCAGGTGACTGAAGTGTCAGCTGGGTGCCACATTCCCTAGCATCCTGCCAGGCCATGGTGCCTCCCAGCCTCAGGTCTGAACGAAAAACCTGAGGAACCATTTGCAGGAATCCCAGTAGAAGCACAGCTAGGCTGGACTGCAGCAGCACCAGTGCTGGGGTTTAGGTGGCTGTTTTATTACTTCTTGTCATCACTGATGTACACCGCTCGCCTTCATCCAGCATGCAGGATAGCCTCTTTTGCAGAAAAGGGCTCTGTGTTTGATGGCACAATAGCAGCTGTGCAATTACCCCTGGTAACATCCAGACCTCTCTGAAGCCACATCCAAAGTTCCTGATGCCACCCTCTCATTGCCTGTGAAATGCAGGTGATGTTACTAAACCTGAGAAGCTCAGGTGCATCTGGACAAGGCAGCAGAGAGAAGAAATTACCGAGAGTTAAGATTGTGGACATGGAAGCTAAAAATCAACCAGGAGGTTTTAATTTATTATGAATATCAACACAGAAATTTTATTCATGGAATTCATGGGGTAAAAATTGGTTTTAAAAATACTTGATAGCTAATGCAAAACTGACCACTCGCAGGAGAGATTATGAACTAATTTGAAGAAAGGTGCTTGATATATTCGCATTTACTCTGTTTTTTGTTTAACATTGTGGAAACCTAGAAGTATCCCATTGGAAAAATAAAGTTGAACCAAAGATGGCCCAGATAAAGGTCCCCCACTGCTTTCAGCATGTTACAAAACATTTGATACCTTTTATAATAATGCAGCAAGAATAAATCAGCCTTTCACAATCAAAAGTAGACAGTATTACTCGTTCTGGTGTTTTCTGCCTTTCAGAGGCAAGTGTGCTCCAAAATATTGTCACTTTTGTTGCTTCCAATATGTCAGCTTGGAAAGGAGATCACAGAAGTGAGATCATGCCAAGACAAACATTTTACTGCCATTTTTTCCCTCTTATTACAATTGCTTTCAGGTGGCTATCAGTGTAAATTTTAGTATCTCCTCTTAGCAGCCAGATGTAGTTTTTTACTGTGTCCTTACAAGGTTCAGACTCTGATGACATTGCATTTCATTTTTAGCTATTGCTCAGCAGCAGTGGTTTTTTAATTGAAAAATAGTAATTATGTAGGTATATCTTGTGACGCACTCTGTGCTACACACCCTGGAAGAAGTCTTCAGGCAATCACCGTATCCCAAACCACCTCCGTAGACCTAAATCCTAAGGTTTTATCCCTTTGTGTGCTCAGTGTGATGGGAAGGGAGAGCTAACCCAGGTGTGGCTGTGCAGCCCCGCAGCTGCTTCCTGCCTCCCAGCCCAGGCAGGCAGCCCTGGGTGTGCTCTGTGCTCTTGCCTTGCCCACCTTGTTTTTAGGTGAATCTCACCCATAAAGGAATAGTGATTTTCTTTTTTCCGTAATGCTGCCTACAAAGAGCTTCTCAAGTTTTAGTCCATTAACAAATCTTTCCTGGGATCTATTAACATGTCACTATGGGATGCCTTTTTCTTCAAAGTTTAATATGGCTTAACTCTGTCTTAATCATATTGCTCTACTACACTTTATAGCCTGCGGCTTCAGGGAACCTTTGCCTTTTATTAGTACCCATATACAACCATGATGTCATTCCAAAAATCCAGTGCTGCTTTGGGTTTCATAAATTATTATACCTCTGATTTACTTGGTATATCTGCAGCTTTCCAAGAACGAAGATGTGCAGGCAGGACAAGGAATGAAATGTTACAGTACTGAGCTGGCCTGCACATTGCTTTGCAAGGAGGAGCTGTACCTGGCAGGAGATACAGCCACTGCTGCCCTGCAGTGATGCTCGTCAACCTTTACCAGTAATACTGGCTCCGTCAAAATCTTGGTGCAATCAAGGTGAGTCCTGTTACGACAGTTGATGAGAGCTGGCAGACTTTCATGCCTGCAACTTTGCTGTGGGCAAATGTTTCTAGCTTGGTAGTGCCCCATAAGGGAGATCTCTCACGTCAGTCTTGTCAGTCACAGCGTTTCTGATTTGGCCCATCTAGAAGCTCAGATTTCTGTGGCAAGGATGGGAGGTCCTGTCCATCACCCTTTTGGGGTCATTTGCACCTCCAGGTGAGGAGAAAGAAGTCAGGGACTGACAATCCTACTCAGAAGTGCAGACTGATTCGGGTACACGCTTTCTCTGTTGTTTGGGGTGGTATTTTTCACTGTATAATGATGTTTGTGAGGGACATAAGGAAGTTTCAGTGTGCTAAAACTGTGGGCTCCATCTGATAAATCACTTATTTATATCACTGCCTTCATTACTGAAGATGGCAAAACCAAGATTATGCAATTGTGTAAAAGTAGCTGCTGACAATTCTGTGGTCTTTTCCAATCCTGTTTCTACTGAGAAGCATATTTTAATGCAATTTAAGGTGCTATACTCCTAGCATATAAGATGGATTGTCTAATCAAATAGAAACAAGGTCCAGCCTGCTATCTCTACCATACAGCCCATCACATCACATCCACATGCTTGTCTCCCCGCTGTTAGATTTGTCATTTGCAGGTGCTTGGGTTCTGTCTTAGCATCATGTCAAAGAATCTGAAAAAATACCTCATCTATCTTCTAATAAGACACCATTTGAATTTTTTTAGAGTAGCATCCAAATAGGCATTGTCTGGGTCTCTTTAGACATTTGTTGCCTTTTCCCAATTTCTTTACATGAGTTTTTTGGTTTGTTTGGGGATTTTTTTTTTGTTTGTTTGTTTGTTTTCCCCAAGTCAGAGTTGCTGCAGTGTGCTCTATGTGGTGCAAGTGTTCAAAGGCATCGGGAATGTGCAGCTTGTACAGAATGCAGCTACCTGCCTGTGAAATGGTATTAGAGACACAGAATACAGTATATCGATTCTTTGGCATCTATATCAGCTTCCTGTTTGTTTCTGAGTATAATTTAAGTCCTAGTTTTTTACCTGGTTAGATCCTGAAAGGTTACTGCTATTGTCTATATGAATTGCCATAGCAACTGTGGTGCTAGAGCAAACAGTCATGAGCTTTAACAGCCTGGGGGTCAGGAGCAGAACACTCTTAATTTAGAGACCTTCATCTCTAAAATCTGCGTTATTTTACCAGCCTGATCAGGCTGTGTTTTCTGTACTTCAGCATGACTCACTTTGTGATCCGTGGGCTACAGAATCCTGATTTCCACATGGCAGGGAGAGAAGAGATGTGAGTTTATGTTTGTTTCTTTAGGAAGGCTTATTCCTTTTCATTTGAATAAACATCATATTTTAAAAGTCTGGAATGAAACCCAAAGTATATATTTGCTCACATGTATATTTTGATGTAAAGGCTATGCTGTAATATTTTATTGCGAGACTACGGCTCAAGTTTGAGGCCAAGATGAGACATCGAGCGCCATGACATCGCATTTGCTTATGCTAGAGCAGAATTTGGCCCGTTGAGCTGTGCCTTAGGTGCCCTGGTGCCTCAGCCTTCGCAGTGCTAAGGAGCAGCTCGGTCATCTTTCACATCAGCTGCTGAGCCAGTGTTTTCCTGCTGTTGTTCTCACATCTTTGTTTATTGTTCCCATGGCCTTGCACCTGCAACCCCCCATAATGTTATACAGCAAGTTCTCATGGGAAGCCATTACCTGTGGTGCGAAAATCAGCCCTTTCCCCCCAACCTTTTCATACCTCATTTTGTAGATGTTAGTTTAGAGACAACTAAAACACAGCCCACAACAAATCAGTATTTGTATACTAAACACTATTAGTATTTTAAATACTAAAACATTTCCAATAATATACATGCACAAAAGGTTAACAAGTTATGTGCAACACTTTGTCTAATTATCATAGTCAACATAGCTATAATCATGCCGCAGAGGAACACCCAAGAGGCAGTTTGAGCTGATCCCATTGAAAAAAGCATGTAATAGTGGAAAAGCATGCCAAAACCCCATCATCTTCCTCTTCATCCTCACCATTGCCGCACAGGAGAGAGCCCCTGGAGGACAATTATCTGGGGACCCCACCACTGCCCTTCCCAGCTGCCCACAGAGGAATTTTTTCCCTTTTCCTTCTGTATATTCTCAGTTGCAGACCCCATGAATAATAAATACTGTGTGCGTGTCTCAGCATCCTGTGTGCGACAGCCCTGGCGGTGTGAATCTATGAATTACGTGCTTGAAACCATGAAGGCAGGGAAAGTCACAGATGGTGGTGTGGCAGACAAACCACACGGCATTTTGTGGTTTTTCAGTGCATCTGCCCCACCCTTCAGCTGGTAGAGCAGAAAGCAGTGGCCACTCTAATTTTATGCCACAACAGCCTGGCCTTAAGTAATACACCATTTAAATATAGATAATGACACAGACATAGCTGGTCATTTGACCAGTGCTCACACGTATCTACCAGCCATAACAGTTTTACCTGCCATACTAGATATATTTCTATCACAATTGGTGCAGCTGAGGATCTTCTCAGTGGGAACAGCTGAGTGTCAAAGCCCTTGTTCTCCATAGAAACAAAGGCATTCAAGACCGATGCCTTCAAATGCTGTAAGATGTTTCTGGTCACACTTTCTGCTGTTCTTTAACACTCTAACATGATTCTTTAATGATACTGCTGACCTTGCTGATGAAATAATGGAAATCATCGGAGTGTATTCCGCAGCTTGCAGGGAGCTTGCGTTTTGTCTTCTGGGTAAATCTTTTCCAGTCTGATTGCTCTATGATGGCAATACATGTGTTTTATCAGGACTTTGGGATTTAACTGACTGACTACACAGCTGACAAACAGCTGCATCCATCCCCAGAAGTTTGAAGCCAAGCTTCCCAAGTAGTCTGTGAAGTACCAGCAGCAGACATCTGCCCACTTGCCTTTTGACAGGTACAGCTTTAGGTGGCAGTTTCCGTGAAATTAAATATTATCAAAAATACTGCTTAACCCTTCATCTGCTTCCTTTTTACCCCTGAGACAGTTTAACAGGGGAGGACATTCCCATGTTCTTCAGCTGAGCAGTGGCTATCTATCTTCTTCCTAGAGCAGAAAACATCAAGCATCTGCAAAGGGAGTTGAAATGACCCCCAAGAAAGCAACTCGATGTGAATCTGGATTATCCAGAAATGCACTGAGGTCTTCCCTGACGTTACATTTCCTTGACTGCCATTGCTTGCATGTAGAGGGTTGAGTTTAGCCCCAGAGAAGTCACTCAAGCCTTTGGGGCAATCCCCACTGCGCTCCTTACTTAGAAAGCTTCAAAAGCAGCTATTTTCACAACCCAAGCGTTAAGAATAGGATGCTGTGATACAGGGAGCGGGACTATGGCTCCCTGGTCAGGTGGCTCCGTCAGATACAGATCTTGGTCTCCTGTGTGAGAAGCATGGGACAGGGGAAGACAAAAGAGAGAAAGTCTAAGACAACTGTAGTTTTAGAGTCTCCCTTTTCAGCTTGCAAACTGGAGATAAGAGCAGACAAGCTTTATGACAGTGTTGAGAAATCAATACATTTTTATTGATTCTTGTAGCTGCAGAACTCTCACCCAGCACAAGTACAGGGGTCAGAGTATGAGTACATGACTGTCCTGCTACACTACAAGTGTGCCTCTCAGAAATCGTGCTATTTGATTCACCACGGATGAAGTTTGCTCCATTACATGCTGCAACAACAGCAGCTGACCCAGGATCCCCTCCCAGCAGGGGAGGTTCGGTGGTACAAATTATCCACCGTGCAGGCCAGAAACTACAAGAAAGCTAGTTGCAGCTGCAGCTGAAGGCACAGCTTCACATCAGGAAAATACCTCCTTTACAAAAGGCTCTTTTTAAGCAATTACATAGAGCCCCTTGAAACAATGCACGTTATTCCAAAAGAAAGAGGTCCACAAAGTTGCATGTGAAGAATGACACAGAAGTAGAAGCATCAAAACAAAAGAACTTTGAAAACCAGCTAAGAAGTGGCAGAGTCAAAACTGAATGAAATTAAGAACTTTGAACAAGCATCTGGTTTTGAAACAAAAGGAACTGGAAACAATAACAATCAAAATTAAAGGAAAATTAAATTAATGAAAGCTCAAGTATGAGAAAATAGTTGAAGCAGACTTGTAAGTTTTACATTTAGTTTATATTCTTGTAAATCCTCCAAAAACAGTCTTTCAAGCTTGATTTTGCAGAAACATTATTGTCCTTCATTGGCATTTGCAACTTCTGTTGGAAAATTTCTGACCTGCTTCAACCCTACCGAGAACCCATTCATTAGCAAAGCCCGATGTCCTGTCACCATTTTCAGTTGCTGCAAAGCTGTCAAAATGGTGTAAAACTTACCAGAAAGTCCTTTTAATATTATGGCCCACCTTTGCAGGTTACATTTTATATTCTGATTCGATTGTGCAGTGATGGACCTGACCTTTGTGTCATGTGTTTCATTCTCCATTTCTTCAGCAGAGTCCATTATCGCTTGTTCCAAATTCCTTGAACTCTTCTCTTTGACTTTGTGTTACTTTCCACTTCATTCCCTGACTGCACCACCTAACACTCTACACCTGCTTTTGATTTCACCAAACAGGGACAATGACTATAAAGTTATTTCCCTTTACAAGTCAAACCTGGAAGGTCTCTCTGTTGTTCATTCTATTTCCATTGCCGGTGTAAGTGTCCTTGTTGTTTTTCCCACTAGTGAAGAAAGGGCAAATGTCATATTCACTGAAGCAAAGACTTTGCTTTGAAGCGGTATTGATTTTTCCTTTTCCCTTCTGAAGCTTTGCCAGGCTCCATAAAAGCATGTCTCTTGTTCAGAAACTCTTTGGACTGAGAGACAACAGGGGCAGCAGAACCAGCAGGGCGCAGTGGGAAGTTAGGGCATCTGGTGGGGAATGACAATTATGACAGCAGCTAGGAAAAGAAAGAGGTCATTTTATTTTTAACTGTACTGTGAGAACAATTGTGGATCAGAACAAAACCGAATGGGAAACACAGCTTTAATTCCAACTTATGATTCCTCCTGGTCTAAACCTCAGTATGAACGTTTTTCTGGGGTTCAGCTGTTGAGAGCAAGACACAGAGTACCAGAAGCAATAGCTTGGCTAGAGGCTTAACCACAAAGGTGACAACAGCATGACTTTGTGGCACAATGCTACAAATGACCCTCACACTGTGCTGTATTGGAGCAGCATCATCATATGGAGCTGCAGGGAACTTCTTCTGAATGAAGGTGCTGTGCTATGACAGGATTCCCTTTTAAGAGATCTGAATTTGTTTAGAGATAGGTTATGCAATGCAGAAATAGCTGATAGCATGTATTAAACTCACGCATATTACAAAGAACCGAGATGTATCTGTCTCCCCCTAAAAACGTCTCTGTCTTTCATAGATTCTTGAAGTCTGTGACCACATACACATAGTTATCATCTGTGCACTGGAGAGTCTCTCAATGAGAAGATGGGTACTGGCTTTAAGCCTTATGTAAAGTGGGTGCCTCCCAGCGCCTCCAACACTCTCACATGGCATTTTGTTCATGCTGACTCAAAGAATGTCACTTATTCAAACATCAATGCCACTTTTTGCCATGCTTCCGTATTTCTTGGAGCTGTCAGGCTGGGAGAGTTGGTCTTCCAAAGCTCATTAGATAAACAGCTGCTGCTGGAACTGCAAGTAATATTACAGCAGCCGCTTTTTGCAGAGTAGGTCAAGTAATAATTATAGTAGATTTTCCTACAGTTCTTGGGTTTTTTTGTGAAATGAGTACCTACCACAAGGAATTAAATAACGATGACAAGAACTATTCCTGCATCTAGTGAGTGCCCCTTCTTACTACCTTTTCCTAGTCAGTACCATTTCCCAGCCAGAAAGATCTTTAAAACCTAAAAATTCATAAAATGGCTTCCAAATCCTCAGCTATTTTAAGAACTGTGCATATGTGACAGCTGGAAATGAGGGTTTTTTTAAAAAAAAAAACCACCTATGAAAAAACCTGTTATCAACAGCAACGAGAGGGTTCTGTTGATTAAAGGATGTTTTCTGGCAGTCATTTGTAAGGGAAGTGATTCATTAAGTACTGCCTGAAAGCAAACTTTATACTAAATACATGAAAATATTTTGTGGTCACTGGGGCTTCCAGGGATAGCTTGAGCACCCACTGCCCCTGATGCTGACCTGCACTTTGCACGTCAGCACTGCTCCAGCTGGCGGTGACACTTGTCAGCGCCCTGCAGCCTCCCCCAGCATGGCCATCACTAGCTGCTGCTTTTTCTTCCCCCTACAACCAGCGGTACCTACCAGTGCAACTTTGCAGTCTCTCTCCAAGAATAGGAATTACCTTAAATTTGTGACACCCTTGCACAGGGGAAGGAACGCATAATTGATACCGATTGCCCCATCAGGACTCAAGCACAGCAAGAAATAAAGACACGGAAGCTGTTTTGATGTCCTGGGTCAGCTTTGCCTTTACACGGCTTCCTGCAATACGTTTCAGGGCACATCACGCTGTTGACTTCTGCACCGGTGTTACCCATCCAGTTCTCAGTGTACATTTGTTTTCATTATTTGTGCCCGCTCCTGCTGTTTTTTCTGACAAGCCTGGGATCTGAAAGCTGCTTTCCCAGACCTTTAAGTAACAAGCCATCATCAGCAGTACCATGTATGGAAGGCTGCAGCTTGAATTTGTTTTCACAAAAAGCACATCACAAGACCTGCCTAATCAGCAGTCACCTAGTTTGCTCACACCAGACAGAGTCAATTTGCAGACCATGCCTGCTGTTGACCCTGCTGTCTGCTCTGGATTATTCCAGTCTGCTTCCACTTTCTAAAATTAAATGTTAGTATTTTTAATTGCTAGTTTTAACTCTTGCCTAATTGGGCACAAGTTCATGCTATTGTGGATCTCTCAGAGGCAAGCAAGAGAGACCACACGTGAAGGAGCTAGAGTGGGGTTGCTGGTAGTAACCACATGGGTTTGTGCCATCCTGGCCCTGTCTGTCTTCCATAGATCATCAAATGGTGATGAAAAAGCTCAGGGACTGCTGTCCCCTTGCTACCCCTGCCCAGTTCACACACACCATCATGTTGCAGAGACTCCAGCTTTTGGAACGAGATGCCTCATAGGACTGCCAGTTTAATTCAAAGCGACTCTGAGGTTGTTATTTGTTCAGGTTGCAGCAGAAAGAGCTTGTAAATGTTGGAGGATGTATCTCGTGGGGAGGCATCTCAGGCTTGCATGTGGTAAATGCTCAGTGCTGAGACTGCAGATCATGATGTTTTATTGCTATTCATTCTTTCCTTTTTGTTGTTGAAGACATAAGAAATAAATCTGGTTCATTCAGTATAACAACTGCAATAAAATTTTACAATAATTTTGAAAAATATAGGTGATCTTTCTATATATTACTTAAAGGTATCACTAAATTTGACCAAAGGAAATATGAATTTTTTTTTATTTTTTTTTTTTTTAAACCAAGAAACAAATGACTGGTGAAATTATTATAGCATTTCTTTCCCTTTGACTTTTCATGTGACTTTTCTTTCCTCTATGCAACTGTCTCTAGTTGATCCCATCTTAAAAATAATTTCACACTGTGGGAGAAATGCAGCCTATCCTATGTAGTTTGCTGTACAGGTTGCCAAAGGTTTGCAGTCGGCAAATTCCAGGTTCAGCTGCTTATAGTACCGTCAGTTTTCTCTACCCATGGCTGGACTCTAACCATAGGAACACAGACCTGGGGTGAGCATTCAGGAAGCATGAACTCAGCACCTACCTGAGGTGTTACAGGCGGATCACAGACCACAGACACGATGAGGCTGGAAAAATAGCTACAGATGTGTTCTACTTTGGAAACGAGCACCTGAATACTCTGGCCACTGTCCCCTAGTGTGCACCAAAACCACAGCAGGTCTGCTGTAACATCTCTAAGTTAAGGTCATCACCAAACCAACAGTAGATTAAAATTTTAAGCTCAGAAAATGTTTGCTTGTTTCTTTCTTAAGATTTTACCAAGATTTAATTTGCTGTTTCTATTTTCTTAGCACACATGACCACAGACCTAGATCCATTACCATCATGACAGTGATAAAAACCTGAAATAAGCTCTTTGATTGCTCCCTACTGCTGCATTTCAATCTGATGCCTACAAATCCACGTGAAGGGTCTCCAGTAGACTCGGATGGGCTATAGCCACTTACCCTTACCAGCCTGCAGAAAGAGGGCCTTGCCAGTGCTGCGTTTTGATAACCTTTCCTGGTTTTCCAGTGAGGCTTTCTCACTGCTGAGACAGCCAGTGGAGCTATGGAGGCTGCAGTGTTTGTGGTTTAGAGATGAATGATTGTCATATGGTATCATAATGCTTGTACTGTACTGTTGTATTCCAGTGGGACTTGCAGCGACCAGCTTAAACTGTATATGTGTAACAGCCCCAAAACTTCCAGTGTATCACTAACATCGATAAGGCAAAGATGTTTTTAAACTCAAAACTTGAACAAGAACATTCAACATTTCTTGTTTCATTAGCATACACCTATAAGAGTGAAGGGAGAAAAGACAGTAGATATTAATGCAAATCTAACTGCAGAAACCAACCGTCTGAATACCAGCAAGGAAATTCCTGTTGTCAAGGATGAAAGACAAGGTATCTCCCATTTCCTAGACGTGCTCTTCATTAACTTTGTGAAAGCCAAACAAAGCTACTACGTAGGTAAGCATGCTCCACAAGCTCCTCACCTACCTCTCCTTCTCAGAAAAAGCTGCCTGTAATGCAAGACTCAGGCTAGGGACACATACATCACAGTTACAGTATCAAAAAAGCTTATTTTTTGCTGATCAGATGTGAACCATATGTAATCATACCAACCCTTAATCCAAACAATTCTGCTGTAAACCAGAGTCTGCTGTGTTTGGTATCTAGGTTAATTAGATGACAAATTCTTGGCAAGTTCTTCAAATAAATGAGAGTTCCTAAAAATTTAGTCAATGAGTCTCATGAATGCTCACAGCTGTTCTCTGAAATTCAGAATTTTCTTTGACCACCAATCTGAGAAACTAGTTTTACAGTTTATATATATGAACAGGACAGACATGCACTTGATGGTGACTGCACCACAGGTATCCCCATTAGCTGCTGCTTTTGGTATTGATCTCTCCTCTAAATGGGCAACATTTAGTAGTTTCATAGGCAATGAAGTCATCAATATCTGTCAGTTTTTATACCTCTTTTACAACTATTTGCCATCACGTGGCAAATGTTGCTATCAATTTTATCTGGTTTATTGTTTGTTTTATTTTTTTCAGTTAATCTGATTGCATCGCGCAGCATGAGGTTCAGAGGCTTGAACAAATGCAAAGGCGTTCACGTAACTCCTCTCTAAGACTTAAGCCATCACAGTTTGCATAGTTCTCTTAATACTCATGATTATAAGGTCAGCGCTCAGTTATCTCTCCAGTAAACTAAGTTTACGATGATTTAAATGAAGTATCGCTCTAAAGCATGTTTTTATAAATCTTGTGGTCTTAAGTGCTTGTCAAATACATGTCAGAGAGCACACGGAAGTCTAAAAATACGTAAACCCTTTGAGTGCTTGACATAGATGCATCTATTGCACATCTTCATGCTCAGCACACCTTAAAATCATGCAGCTCACTGTGACATTGTAACTGAAGACTGCTAAGCTGACAGAAATAATTTGTTACGCTGCTTACAACTAAAACCCCTTCTGTTTTCGGGCTGTTTTTGAAAATACAGTGTTCATCCTTTTCACATGTGAACTCTTGCTGTTCCATCTCGTACAGTCCTTAGACAAATGTTTGAAGTCTATACTCAAAACTAGACCGAGAAAGAGCAATGTCTGACTACATTTAAAAAGGACTCCACTGGACCAGAACAGGCAGCTGGCCTTTTTTTGTTAAGTATAGCTACTGTTAAATGTATCTAAACCCATACTAACTCCTGAGAAGAATCAGCCTACTTGATCAAAGAAGCTCAAACTGGCAAAACACAGCAGTCTGACCAAGTGCCTGCAAGAAGCCTCCATTTCTGCTGGTGTACCAGACAGCGCAGTAACGGTTTGATCCTCAAAATTCACTCCTCTGGGCTAATCTTCTTCCTCCAGCACTTCTTCCCTGCTTTCTCTCCCCTACGGCATTTCTCTGTTCTGCATTTACACTTTGCTAACTCACTCCTCATGAAGCTTACCTCTCACAAAGTAACATCACATGGAATGAAATAGCGTTGTGGAACTAGCAATTCTTGTAAACCACATAACTGTGCCTTACCTATTAATAACCCTGGAGCTGTTTAGAGAGATGGAAGAAATAAGATCTGCAGCCCGTCTAGCCATCCCAAGGCAGAATTCATTCCAAAATGCATCCTGTGCTATAGAATCCATATGCAACCTGCTCCAATCTTAACTACGCTTACCATTGGAAAGTTTCTACACTATAAAGTTTTTAAGGTGAGGATTTTTCATTATTTCTTGCTGCCTTAGAGTCTTTGCTATCTAATTCTTATCACTGCTGGTCTTACTCCCTTAGCCATAGGCACTACAGTAATAAAATAAACAATGGGTGTGAAAAGCTATCATTCTGATCTATGGAACTAAAGAAAATAATTATCAATAGCATACATACATAAAAATAAACACTTACACTTATAAAAAGTTCCAAGCTTTCATATCTGAAGGTCAGAAAGGACGACAATTTTTTTTCTTCCACTTTTGGCTCCCTCTTAGTCAACAGGGAAAACCAGGTACCAGCAGATTAGGATTTATCCAGTACTAAAATGCCCCCTCTTACTAACTTCAGATAAAATCTGGTCAGCTTCCTTATGGTAGGCAACTAATATGGGTAGTTAAATTCAAGGAGGAAGAATTTCATCCTAATAGCCTTCTACATGCAGCCAGAAATCTGCAGCAAAACCACCTCCCACAGTCACAACCAAACTACCAAGCCCTCCTTCTGCTCTTTAAAAAAGAAGGCAAAAGGCTGTTTCAACTTATAAAACAGTGGAAAATTGGGTCTGATGCTCCCCATATGTAATTCATTCCCTTCTGCTGTGAAAGGCACTCATCTTTCTCAGGTGCAGTCAATAGACATTTTGCTCTTTACTGCAGCAGGAGCTCAGCTCTGTGGAACAGCTGTAGCATAGGCACAGGCAGTGCAACAAAGCCCGCTGCAGAACAAAGGTCTCAGTGTCTGCACAGCTAGGAAAAATACATCAACACTTGTCTGAAGCGTGGCCATGAGCAAGAAACTATTCATAGCCTCTTTAAGCTTTTTAATCTAGCAAGAAGCAGAATTTGCAAGTCACTGCTTATTTCTGGAGGCACACGCTTGCCCCTCGAGGTTGGCTTTTGTCTGTGAAATTGCACCTCCAGCACCTTTCAAAGGGGAAAAATTACCATCTGGCATGTGTGTGTGAGGATAACTCCGTGATGGCTGTGACCTTCCTGGCGTGTGCCTGTCCTTACTGACTAGAGGGATTCTTGTACCTACCCATGAGCAACTAGACTCGGCCATGCTAGGCACTAGGGATACATCCCCCTCCTAAATAACAGTTCCTCTGTGGTTGGGAATTCCTAAGATAATAGAGATGTTTTGTCTCCAGAGCTATTCTGCACCCAGACACTGATTTCATAGAAAAAGAGGTCATCTGTGAACAGCCCCGAATACGCAACTACAAGAAGAACAAGACAAAGCAAAATACCAATCAGAAGGAACAAAAAGACTGATAAAAATAAGCGAACAGAGATTTTCAATATTTCAGATATTTGCATTTGCGTGGAAGAGTACTAAAAATGAGAGGGCATGAAGAAAAATAAAATTGTACTTATGACAGAAAAAAACCCCACCAAAACTTAAAGTAAGAAAAAATAAGAAAATAAATAATAACTGAAAGGACTGGGATAATATACTTTTTGAATAACTGATGAATGGATTAGAGAACATACTGGATCGAGCAGTAGTCCATGCTAAAGAAATTCAATAAAAACAGAGTTTCTAGTTTTAAAATAAAAACCATGGATTGAATTGTGGAATGGAACCAGGAGAAGCATGGGAAAAATGGGAATTCACATGCAGTATTACAAGACAGGCTGAATTCTAGTAACCAAGTAGCCATTTTAGGTTTAAGATAAACTGTATTGTAGAAAAAGGATTACTTTACTTTTTTTTTTTTTTAACTAAAGTTAACAGAATCTCAAATATTGAAACATTACCAATGTTTTATTAAATTTGGCAATATACATTCCTTCTTCTGTCAAACAGCAGAATTTGCAAGTGTTTTCACGCTTCCTTGGCACGTGTCAGAGATACAGTTGGGAGTGCTTTTGGGAGAAGTATCCTTTCATGGACTTAATCCTGCCCTTTCCTCCTGGATTGGAAAGAGGAAAATTCCCAACAAAGCTGCTGGCTGTGGCAATTAAGGTTGTATACTTTCCTGGGTTCTGGTGAGCCTTCAGAGAATCAAGCCACCCAAATATGCCTATATAAATGGGAAAAAAAAAAAGAAAAAAGAAAAAAAAGAAAAAACCAAACCAAACCCCAAAACGTGGCTTGCTATTTTTCTTGTTCTCTTACATTTTCTGATCTTGGACACCAAAGTCATGACTCATGAGAAGAGACCATTGGTTCCTGTGGTCTTCATCTTCTATGAAGAGCATGATACACTTAGTCCAGTTACTGACTGGGGAAAGGAAAACATATTTATGGCAAATGGATGAATGTTAAAGAAAAAAATATCCCATTGTTTAACATGTGAATCTCTACTAACTGGCCAAGAGTAATTGGTTTTGGAGGTTACTTACCTTTTTTTACTGAAGCTCCACTTTTCCACTTTCATGAAATTGTCCTAGACTTACCTGTATGCAAATGAGAGCAACATTTATTCATCTGCCTAGCCAGATTTCACCACTACATAGGAGTAACCTTGTAAAAAGTAGGAAAACAACACTGTGCAACCGTATCTTTATCATCACTCAATAAAATATTACATGACTTCTGAAAATTTGTTTGGTGATAAATGAACTGGTGGTTTGGGGTTTTTTTATAGAATCTTTCATATAGTCTTAATTGCTTTAAATTACTGCCAAAACTGTTTCTTCAAATGAATGGGTGAAATAGGTATGTTGTACATATCTCTCTCCCAGACTGCCTCCTGCCTGAAGATTCTGTCCCATCCCTCATTTTATTCCAGGGAAAATTTATATCAAGTATATTATACCGCATCTGGCCAGTGACTGCTTTGCAAGTCACAAGTTTTCTTTTTCTGTCCTCCATGCCCATGAGATACAATTATGCTCCGGCCAGAGCCACGTAGCCACAGTGACTCAGTGCTGAGATCACGCTCACAAGACCTGCTGAAAAATAAAGTATATTAGCTGATTTTGCAGTATCACAATGATGTGTCTTTTGGGGAAGGGCTTATCTGTATTCGACCACCGAGCGTGAATACCTGAACATACGTGTTCATCTTTGCAGACGGAAATACAGATGGATAAATAACTCAGGGAGGTCTGGAAACATCAAACAGCTCTTAGAAGCCATTGCCGTAGATATTTAACTATTATATGGACCTCACAGGAGTTCATACAGATTTCTGAACTGATCCTTCTTTCAGTAGTCAGCCACAAAATTCTTATTAACTTCCACAGCGACTGAACAAAATCACTAGAAATCACTAGATGCAAAAGGTTTTGGTTTGTTTGTTGGGGTGTTTTTTTGTTGTTGTTGTTGGGTTTTTTAAATAATGCCGTTGAAGTGTTATCAGCTCACACAGTCTTTCACAAACCAAGGTCTAGTATTATCACCTCTGGTTGCCAGTATCATCAACTTCCATTTGAAAAAAAAATTACTGGCTTTTACAGCTATAAAGCAGAAAACCTGAATACTAACTGCCCAGCCCTATACACTTAAGAACTCAATATTTTTTTAGATGGCATCATTGTAAACCTAAGCTCATAATTGCTGATTGCCTGGCATTGCTGACACTAAGATGGGAAAATTCAGATGACAGAGAAAGTCCACCTGAACTGACAGCAAGTGTGCCTTTTCCCTTCAACAAAGGAGCTGAGCAGAGCAGGCTACGACTGTTGTAAAATGTCATTGTGTCTTTGACATATAGGTCAACATATAGATCTGAGGATCAGACAAGTGAATGTTCCTTTTTTTATAAAAAATAACATAAAACTTACTATAGCATCCTAAGGTAGCAAACTATAACACAAACCTTTTCTTTGCACCAGTGTAATTTCCAGAGATTTTCTTTTTTTTTTAATGTAGAAGACTTTTTTTCTGAATTTTGGACTTACATACAAATGACTATAAGCATATTTGAAATCACATTTTAGTGTCTGATAGTACTCATAAATCAGGTAGTTATACTTGTGATAATTTCTGTGAGTGGGTGTTCATGTGCGTGAGAAGATATGTAAAACTGGACGGTGAGATGAGCCATGATGAACATTAAAGGTCCGGAAGCAGATCGATAGCTGGTGTAAATTGTCAGGGCTTCATTGATTTCAATGGTCCTATGATAAATAATAATTCAGCTGGTGCTCCAAAAAATTTCATCAGGTGAGCATCTGGTCAATAACAGTGGAGAATGCAGAATGAGGTATAGGTGTTACCTCCACGCTGAGCACATTGGCATTTACCTTTGAATTAACTCTGCATGGTGCAAAAAGGTAAAAATTCCCTGTTTATTCACATTTTTTTTTAAATCTCCCCTGTTGGCTGGAATAGCGCATGTGGGTACACCCATGGAGAGAAAGATGCATATATATACACAAGAAGGTATTTTCTGTGACAAACAAATACTTACACGGCTTTTACTGCTGTGATGGTACTTTTATCTTCAAATGAAAGAAAAACATTTCAAGATACTGTATGAAAATTACTTGTACAAATTTGTTGCAATTCTATCAGGTTTTTCATCCATCCCACTAGTAAAGGAAACTAAACTCAGAATAGGCTTTAATATACAGTTTACATACAATACTTGAATTCCTTTCAGAAACTAAAGCTTCTTACAGAAATGATAGTTTCCTGTGTGTATGAATTACTGAGAATTATAATATCAACAAAAAGGAATGAAACCAGGTTGCACTTAAAAATCTACACTTCCTAGGTGATTTTCAACATTTTTTTCTAAACATTTTCCACCAGATAAAGTTTGTTACCATGTTCTAACCATTTTCCATTTCACAAAATTAATTACTGAATCTGTAAATAAGAAATTAATTACACAATAGAAGTAACGGAACCTAAGAGGAAAGGGACTTTGCGCATGGCTGGTGGTGAACCCACTGGTTCTGCTGCCTAGTTCTCTTGAACGCCTTATCAAATGCCATTAATTTCTAGTCTGCATACAAATGCATTGATGTGCCAGAATTAAATCAAATTAGAATGTTTAGAGTAAAAGCCCGTTCGCCATGTTTCAAATTGCACGTATTTATTTGGAGGCCTCAGAAGGACATCTTAATCTTATAGTGTTATTACTTCAAGTAGAACAAGAGACTTTTACCGTTATTTGGAGAAAGTCCCTTAGCTTACAGACTGAAAAAAAAAAAAAAAAGAAAAAAAAGCAGAACTGCTGCAACAGATATTTTGACAAGAGCTTTGAATGAAAAATAACAAAACCTCTGCAGGGAATTTCCCATTAATCTAATTTATTTGGGAACACATTTTCACAACAATAATTAAATTATCTAATGTTCGCTTACATTAAAAAGAGATCATTTGTAACAGTTCAATATTAGAAAAAAAAAGGGGGGGGGGGAGGGCCAATATTTTAAACTAACACCACAGTAAAAAACCCAACAACTTGCAAACATCAAAGGAATGCCATGATGTTTGACAGCTTCGTATGAATTCAGCTGTTTCATCTCTTAGTGAAGCTGACAACATAGATTCCAGCATTTTCTGTGCAGTGGTGTCTTTAAAGCTGTGACATGTTTATTTGTTAGATCTCTATTCATCTGTTTTTCAAGGTGTTTCAATAGCTGAAATATCCAATAATTAAAGCCTTGTGAACATTGGAATCCCTGTTTATAAAGACAACAAAAACAACAACTACATTTTCTCATGGAACATGATATGCAGGTAGTTCATCCGTGCCTTGCAAGTCTTCAGTGGGGAACACCACATATAACCAACTGAGATACCATTGAGCAAAACGTGGTTTTATCTGCTTTATTTCTCCTAGAAATGTCAGCACAGCACATTATATTGCCTGTAATTTTAATAGATAAACGAGACAATGATTCCATTGTTATTTTTTTCCTCAAAATGGTAGAATACATTTTCTTAAAAAAGTCTGCAAACATATTTACAAAAGTGTGAAAGCAATAAATGCAGGCTTTTTATATTTTTACTGAACTTCCAAAGACTGACTGATATCCTAATTTTATTGGAGATCTGGTCCAAGGGTGATACAAGCAATTAACTATCACACTCAGTTTTGCTTTCTTGTAGGCTACCGTGGAAAACAAAACACATAAATATTTTAAAAAGAACAAACTTATATTCCGTGAAGCATAATGAAGATATTCCAAAACCATTTCCTACATTTTTATGTTGTTTCAGCTTTAAAACATCTCTTGGTCTTTCTTAATGTTGTGTTAAAATGTGGGACACCATCCTACTTTTGGAAAGCCAGCTGCTGCAAAGTAATTGTAAAGTAACCATCAAAATATCATTCACAGTATCTGCATCACAGGAATGGACTTCTTTTGTTTTCAAACAGGAGTGACAAAATCTGTGTTGCTGCCTTCATCTTTCACATTTTAAATACGATTGGCTGACAAAAATAAAGTGTAGTGTCATGCTTGGTTTACCTAAATCATTTATTTTGTAACTAATAAAAGTAAACAATTACCAGATACTGTATATATAGAGATATATAGATATATGGCCACAAATAAACTATAGTAGAAAGTTATTTTGGTTTTGATAAAGTTAAGAAAAGCACATAAAATCATATTTCATGAATATCTTGGTTTATGGCCATCAATATTTTTGTATTTTTTTGTTTTGTTTCATCAACATAGCAAAATACAATCTTCCTATTAAACAATAATTATCAGATGGCAGACAATTCTTTTTATTGGTTTACATTGGCAGGTCACAGTCTAAAAGCACAACCACATCAGGCAGAAATTGCACACAGACCACCCTGGATTTTGAAGACTAATTTTTATGCTTCTACGAAAAAAGCTTAATTTAAGAAAGGGGACTCTAACAAGCACTAATTAAATACATGGATTTCCTTTTTTTTTTTTTTTTTTTTTTTTCAATAGCCAAATAAAATGACTGAAATTGCAGTACTTTATTTTGCTTTCAGCTTCCGTTCTAACATTTGTGCTTGATGTTAGCAAACATGTTTTGAACTTCCTAGAACTGTTTGTAGAAGTTGAATCACCCAAATAAAACCCAGGTGATTTTTTTTCCCATCACGGAATACTGCAGATTTATTTCAATTAGGCCTGTTCCTTGGGGATTTTTTAGTGTTGATATTTGCTTTTTTAACTTATATCTGAAAACTAGGGGAGATCTGAATGTAATGCTATGACACCATACTGTCACAACGTCAGTATTTCTGTAAGAAATGGTTGTAGGTGGGACTGGCCCATAAATATGCAGTTGTATTAGTTGTAGAAGGCATGCTCATGTCTTCAAAAACCAGACTGGTCTTAAGATATTACTCTTTATTTGAGACAGTTACCATTACTTCATTAAAAAATGACAAAACAGCAATAAACATTTTAGCTCTTTAATGAGCAAAGATCAGGTCTCTTAGCATTGGAATAATATTCGTTATCCAGATTATCTTTATTTCACTCAGTGACCAGTAATGTGGCCAAAAAGTACAAAGTAATTTTCCATCAAGTAGTATACAATTTTTGTGTGTAATAAGCTTTCATTCTTGAAAAAGAGTAACTGAAAAGAAATGTTTCTGTTACTGCAGTTAGTTTGTCAGAGAAAGTTCTTCGCATTATCTTACAAACTATCAAAATTGCTAGTAATTTGAAAAAATGTAAAAAAAAATCACATAACTTTAGTCTAATAGAAATATAGTACAGGTAAGAGAGAAAGTATTTATCAGGGATGTGCTCTTAAGTCCATCTCAATTATTTCTTTTATATAAATGTACATCTGATTACATATACAAACACTTTGAAAGGACTGTGGTATATAATTACTGGAAAGCAACAGGGGAACGAAAAATTTCTTGTGGTTTTAGAACATTTGTTTCACACAAACATATGTAGTGTTCAGATTTTAAAATTTCCAGTTGTTGGCTCTCTCCCCGTTCTTACATACCCTCTTATTCTACACTGTCGCCATCTGGTCTAGAGAATTCATTTGAATGGCAAAGCTAACGTATAGCAAAAAGGGAATTAACTCTATATTAAAGTATTATAAGTAAACTTTGTAACATGCAAACATGAGTTTAAACAAGAAACTGAAAGGTGTAATCAGAGTGGTAATACTGGGGCATTTTTATATTGCAAAATACCATTGCAATTAATTTTTTGGACACACTTTACCAATTTAAACAAAGCATATCATAACTAAATCATAGCAAATTATAAATCCTTCATTAAAGGAGAATCCATTAGAGTTATAGTTACGTTAAAGTTAGAAATTATTCAGGTGGAAAGGAAAAAGAACATTAATAATACAGATTTTTTGTCTGGGATTCCTATCAGTGCAGATTCAACACTGCATACCTAGAATGCCGTAAGTACCTTTCAAGAACTGTTGCAATTCCTTCTGTTTCTGAAGCTACCATGAAATATTTTACTGTGATTACTTTTGCCCCTTTCAAAAAAAACCAAACCAAACCCCAAAAAAAACTTCTTTAGGTTGTGCCAATTGATGAAGAAAGCTTCTATTAAAAACTCCAATGGGATGAGAAGAATTTTAATTACGGCTTAATCAGCAGCACAGCCACCAAGCATATAAATTATCATGCACATCGTGCTAAAAATATCCAGTTTCCTTTATTCCCACAACTTTTATACTGACAGCACTTATGTGATAATGTTGTACCTGCCAGGCTGTAAAACTTCTTTGACTGGCAGATTTCAGCATGAGCCCCTTTCTAAGGCCTTAACAGCATTGGTGCTTTGTGTACTTATTCAAATGTAAATATGGTCTACACAAGAAAACAGGTCCAAATAAAAATTGGTGAAAATTATCTGACATTCCATTACTGTGTCCCTTGTGCATATTTATAGGTTTTTAAAATTTTCAGTCATAGTTCTTTCCTGTTTGTGTTGCACATGCCTAATTCCATTACGTAACTTAAATCTTCAAAAAATTAATACTTGAATGTGAATGAAAAAGTATCATTCAGGACAACTGCTTCAAGCAATTGCAAACAGTTGGGTTTTTTTTGTTTTTTCTTTTCTTTTGTTTGTTTGTTTCTTAAGTTCATTTGATATATGTACAATTCATTTTTTTCAAAACCCCAAAAGTTCTTGATATGTATATTCACATAATATTCCTCCATATTTAAATAGTAAGAGTCTTGTAGGTTGAAAGCCAAGTAATCTTCAGTAATATCACCTACTGTAATCCATCAAAAAATAAAGTTTGTTTCATCTTGTCTGGCTATACCCTGGTTGTTGAGTGTGAATGGGGGTGGGGATGAGGATGGGGCAGTGTATTGTTCTGTCCTCCGGTAAATGTATTGAATGTGTGTAGGGGTTGAATCCCTGGTATAGTGTTGGGGATCATTGTGATGGTGTTGGGTGTCATTAAGGGAATATCATCAGGAGACCTTCTCATAGCTAGCGTGTAGTCTGGGGGACAGGCGGTCCTAAGAACCACCTCATGTGGATGGATGGACTCACATTCATGATCCAAGTCAGTGTGCTTCATTTGGAGGGACATTATCTCCTCTTCTTGTGCATGGGTTAGGTCATTGGTAGTAGTACGTTGTGGGCTACATCTCCTGTGAACATCGTGTCTCCGCTTGTCTTTTTTGTAGTACAATGCTGCAAAGGCCAAAATGTTCAGGAACAGCAAAGATGCACCAACTGCGATAGTAACACTCAATTCTGTTGAATAGTCCCTTTGATCCACTGAAAATGGGCTTGGCTGTTGTTTGGGATCATCTTGTTTGGCTGTAGGAAAGGCTGAAGTAACAGAAACAGAATTTTTCCTTGTTGGTCTGAAAGTATTATCAGTTGATGGCACTTTAGTTGTGGTAGAGGTATACTGTGAAATGTCGTTAAGATTGTGCAGATGAGGTACCAGTTCCAGCCAAAGGTTCACTTTATTGGCCCTATAATGTTCTTTAACTCGTGGTTTTAATCCAATGTGAAGATACAGTTGGTCTTTCTGAGAATATCTGGTCCATGCTACTTCTTCAAAACGATTTGGCTTTGTATGGATGAATTTTGTATCTTGCGGCACTGGTTGATTTGGGTCACTAAAAAAAAGATAATCTCCAATGTTACAAAGTATTTCAAAAGGAATTATAAAATTAACATAATTAAAATTTTATACTTAATGTTGAAGTCTGCCTTTGGACAGAGCAGAATGCTATTTCCTAAAATTAGAGGCCTTAATAATCTTTATTAGAAACAGCATTATGCAAACGAACCCTTATTTTACATAGATGACTGCGAAATGCCTGGCTCCCCAAAATGCTAGCATCTCACACAGGGAAATCTTTCGCTGCTGAGGGCAGACTGCCAGCAATGCGGTAAAGTGGACAAATATCTATGAGACACTAGCGCGAGAGGAGATTAAGTTTTACTTTTTTTTTTTTTTTTTTTTTTTTTTTTTTTTTTTTAGTAACATAAAGCTCGTGAGGCTCAGCATTTCAGTTCAATGAAGTATCTGTGGCCTTCCAGAAAGGGCACAGATTCTCCTTCTGTGAAAGACCGTGGCAGGGCCTAACTCAGTATAACACATAATGACTTAAGAGTCCAATGGCCAAAGGTGGAAATGTGTTTTGAACTACCAGTGAAAGAAGAATTAATGACAATAACAAGATTTTTCAATTTTAAAGTTACATATTTAACGGTCAGAACTGTCAGTTTGAAACAAAATATTAAAATAAGGCTTATTATATTTGATGCAATATTTATGTACTTTTCTGTCTCATGGGATGAAAATATCAGTGCTGGGGTAGAATCAGTTACTAATGTAACAATTTTTAACTATACACATATGTTAATGCTTACTTTTGCACTTTTCTGGGCATCACTTAATTATTTTTATGTAAAAAGTATTTTTTTAATTTTTTCACACAGAATATTCACAAAGATTATTTTTTTCCCTCTTTTTGCTAGAATGTGTAAGTGAGCCTAGGGACATCACAATAAACATAAATATCCAACCCAGTTCTTAATCTCTTATTCATCCTACAAGCACAGAGGCATTCCCAAGGGAGACAGCAAAAGGAAAGTACTGCATCATCATATCCTGAGTTTGTATACAAGACTATTTGCTGTCTGGTACTCACCCAGTTTTTGCAAAGTTTGTCCAGTACGTCATCACCACTGCACTTAGCATGACGTCATTTTTGGAGAAATTACAAGGAAATAATTCAGTAGGACCAATCATGGGGATTCCTAGTACATAAGGAACCTCATCTCCATGGGCTGCATCTGCCCATGCAGGTACCTGATCCGTCTGGCAATGATGGTAGAAGGCATAGAAATATGTAGGCGATCCAAAATTTGAGTGGAGATCTGCTGTAGCCACTGCTGGTGCAACCCACTGGTGATCAGTAAACAAAGCCAGCAGTGTTTTCCTTCTGGTCTCAGGATTGTGTCGATCTGCCCAGTCCGTGTACATAAATTTAATAGTTTCCCTCAATATATCTTTGCCTTCAGGGTATCCGTATAAGTTATCAACAAAATTCGAAACTGCAAAGTCAAAATCACTAGCTGATATGCCGTCTTCGCTATCCACAATATTTTCAACAAATTTTAACCCTTCCCCTTGGTTAACTCCCAACATAATGTCATAATTGAGGAATTCTCCTTGTTCCATCAATATCTGAGGATCATCTGGTATCACATCGCCATCAATTACTGGTCCAAAGGCTATATGGTATCTTGCTGGTTGAATGTCCTGGTCGACAAGTTCTCTATAAGGCTTCTTCTGTAGACATTCTACCAGTTCTACAGTGTCTGACATGTTGCAACCAACTTTTGTAGCCAACATCCTGGCATATTTTGCAGGCTGAAAACTAACTGCCCAGCTGGAGAGAGCTGTTCCACTTTGAGCTATTGCTCTTTGAAAAAGTCCTGTGGGGAGAAATATTTAAAAACTACTGAAGTGACCTTGAAACAGCTATGTACTTGAAAGATTCAAAGCAGTTCTTTGAAACAATAAAAAACTTTAACAGAGGTTTAACTTGCATCTTAACAGTACTTAAAAACACAATATATTGAGATCTGACTGTCCTTGTACCTACAGGTAATGTATACAAAATAAATGCAATATGCGCAGAAACTGAAGCAAATGATTCTACCTCAATGTAGTACAGCCGAGGAACAGATTTTCAAAAGAAACTCAGGAAGAAAAAGAAGTGCCATTACCTTATGTGGGATTGCCTATTCAACCTAATAGCTTGAAAGAAATTCCGAAAGTTAAAGCAATTTTTAAGTTGGAGAAAAAACCAACAAGTCTCTGAAATGGATGGAATTTCTGGGTATTGTTCAAGCCATCAGCAGCATGCATGGATACCACTATGTGTTAAATAAACCTAATATACTGATTTTTTACGTTTTGTTTGGGATTAAACTTGATTTGAGAGGTGCTGTGCTTTTGAATTGTGTATCACAGCAAAAGTTTATATTCTGGAGTAATAGATGAGAAGGTACGAGGCAGCCATTAAATTTATAAGTGTCTAAGTCAAGATCCTTTCTTGTAAGGATTTTTTTAAAATGCAGGTTTATAGCGATCACACTTATTTAAAAAGGGAAATGATATATTTTACACTATTTAGCTTTGTAAATCACCAATTTAAACAAATGTTCAGGTATTCATTTAGGGGAGAGACAGAGTATAATGATCTGGCACTGCGTATAAACTTGTAGCAAATCCCAAAGACTTCAATACAATTAATTTGAATTTGTGCTGATTTAACTAGAACTCTGGACCAGGAACTCTGCTCACAGAAATGACAAAATATATTTAAATTGACATTTCCCTCTCCCTTTTGTAAGTGTATTTGAGTACATCGTTGGATGACAGCCTTACCCCCTTGTAGTAAATGAATCAATCCCATTTTTTTGCTATTAACTTTAATGCTATCATAACTCCATCCTTGTTCCTATAATTCCTGTGCTCCCTTTGTGTTGGGGCTTTGCCTTTTCCTGCTTCCTTTGGGGAGGGTAGTTCGGGTTCTGAAAGATACTTTAAGTCTGAACCTTGTGCAAAATAATGCTCGTCTGTAATGTCAGAAACTTGGACTATATTTAGGTAACTGTGACCTTTCTGTGTTTTTCATTGTCATGGAAGTATATCCAGTTCATTTCAGTAGCGCATCTTTTGCAGTAATGACTGGAAAATATTTTATACTGGACCCTATGTCCTATAGCTTACTGTGGGTAATCCAAAACAGTCTATACCATATGTAAGCAATGCTGATTTAAGATATATGGGTCAAAATTTGGTTTTACTTATACTGATAGGCACCTGGAGTAATTCCACTGACTTTGGTAGAGTTGCTGAGGGACTGGAAGTGACATCTGGCCTCACTCACTTAATTTTGCTAAGAATGTATCTTTAGTCCAATGCTTGATGACTAGGCTGGATACTCCCACTAAAGGAATTGGCATTAAGGTGCTCAGCTCACCTCAGAATTTTATTCCAATAATGCAAAAGATGGCTTTTACTCTGGTAAGTAACATATTTCTATTAAAAAACTTCCATAGCCTCTTAATCAAGTCAGAGACATGCCTTTACAGCCTCCGTTGCGGTACCAGACCCCGTACACTCAGAAGTTAGTTGGAATCAGTCACTGGCAGGAAAGGTTTTACAAACTTCTGAGGAATTTTAAAATCATTCTGGACTGTTATTAGGTCAAAATCCAAACATCTTAAAATTAGATAGGTGCAGGGACTGAAACATGTAAACTCAAGCCTCTCCTTAAATTTATGAGAAGTCATATCCAGAATATTATTTTCTTGCAAGATTTGAGTAAAAAATAAGAAAGAACTTTAGGTATAAAGGCAAGTAAAAATGTATTTGCATGTTTATAAGGTCAGAAATTGAGCTAGTATAAATCAGCTCAAAATCGGTGGAATTACTGTAGAGGATCCAGGCATTGTAATAAATGTAACTAAATGACAAACCTGAATTTTCACAAAGATGTATGTCATGATACTTCATAATCTTTCTTTTTTGGCATATCGTGTAAATCTATTTTTATTGCTTTATTAAATATCTCTGAACAAGGACAGAAAGTGTAAGCTACATATTAAGAAAATGCTGATATAAACACTATGGCCTGCTAAGTGCTACATAAACATTAAATGTTGGATTAAGTAAAAGTGGTCAAGTCCTCTGGCAATAAAGTTATCTTAGGAAATGAAACTAAATATTCCTCCTTCTGCTGAAGAATGCTTACAGAAATATTCCTCCTCTCAAGCCATTTGGTGAGAAATGAACAAGAGTATGAAAAATTATTTTCATTCTGTCACATAATTCCTGGTAGAAACTGGTATCACACAGGACGGAGAACCACATTTTTATCTGATAATGTGTATGCTTATTATGGCTGGTGGGCTGTAGACTGATGGAAAGAAGATTTAAATGTTCAATGAACCATACTGTTTTATGACTCCTATTCAAAGTCTTATCAAAGTAAATAATAATGACATTCTGCATATACTCATCTACATTTTTCAGAGCACTTTCTGAAGATGGGTGCTGTTGTGCCCACTTGCAGATGGGCAGCTATGAACAGCACCATCCTGAAATAGGCTGAATGCTTCCTCTGAACTACCAAGGGATCCTTTCAAAGGGAAACGATGCAAAGAGAGCATCCACATTTATAGCTTATGAAAGAGACTGGGTAATAAAGTGAAACAAAAGGTTTTTTTAAAAAATCTTGGAATATTTGAAAATATTTGAAAACTTGCAATAACTTTTCATATTTGAAACTAACCAATTTTTAATGTAATACTTTTTTTTTTTTTTAATGGCAGGTCTAACCCTCCCCAAATGAAACATAACATACATGGGGGAGTGGCACATTGTTCTGTTTAATCCAAATTTCAGTAAAGCATGTTTTTGCTTTCTTATAAAAGAAATCCTCAGACATTTACTTTTACAATTGGATTTTAAGTATTCATCGGGTAAGCCCTCTCCAGTCCCCTCCCAAATCCTCTGATCTGCTGTGCTTCAAATTACTGCATCAGTTTCCCCAAATTCTGCTCCTGGCAGAATTCTGGCCATGTGTTAGAATAGGACAGGGTAAAATTTGCTAAGGAGAGGCAACACACGACTGTCCAGATATTATAAATGTGGCATTTTGCATTAATGTCATGTTACATTAGGAAGATTAAGATTAAGACTGCGAGGATAAACCAGGTCTCCTCATTCAACCTTAAGCTAAATCCCCTATGACAAAAGTTATTTTTATGAGTTCTGATGAAAAAAGATGGTGCAGTGTGACCCTCAGATTACAGTGTAACAAGGTAATGCTTACATCTTGTTCTTATAGGCCAGATTATAAATATGTCTTATTTAAGTGCAGGTGTTTATGGAAAAAAAAGATTACATTAAAAATCAAATTGTAGAAATAGACTAGAATTTAATCACAGTCTATTTTCCACTAGACTTTTCTTGTAAAAGCTGTATTTTTCTCTCATTTGAAATAGTGTAAAGGCCTGATCTAAAGAGTCACTTCTATTGACCTCAGTGGGCTCTGCATCATGACTTTGGGTAAATGCAGCTCTTTTAATGTCAGTGGAATTATTTTTTTATGACTGGCCTATTAGTTCCCCATGGAGATACAGCAATATAAATTAGTGGAGGATCGTATGCACAGGGCACAGTGTGATGTCCCTGGTAAAACTAAACAATACAAATAAAAATGTGTGAAAACAGTGAGACAAAAGTACTGTGATCAATAAGCAATAGCCATGCAAATGAGAGAAACTGTGTGAAACTGTGGTGCAAAAATCATAGGAAAAAAAATTGGGTGCCTCAAACAGCATGCTTTTAATTTCCTGCTGTCTGCCTCAACTAGAGAGAAAAAGTGTTAGTTATGGAATAGGAAAAAACACATAGAAAAAAATCCATTTTCAACTTGGATGCTTTGACAATTTTGGATCATGCATGCAAAACATTCAACCATTCTTTTATTAGATGACAGCAAGTGAAGTTCATGCAGTTTCAGACAAAGGATTTCTGAACTAGGTACTTGTTTCCTTCACACAAAATAATAGTTTTAAGCATTTCAGCTGTTAGCCTGAAAAAAAAAAAACCAAAAAAACCCCACAACCAACCACCTGTGTCATTTTACTTTTTTTTAAAGTTTGCTCATCATGAGAAACTAAACATGCCTTTCATGACAGTCTGAATATAGATGACCTCATCTACTGTGAGCATGACTGACTGGTTTTCCAAAAAGGACACCCTTAGGTAGGAAAGAAAAGAGACAAAAATGGTGCACTGAGAAAATGCTGTTCAGAAGCCTGCTATAAAGTGTTCCTACAAAGCTCCATAGGAAAAAGAAGAAAGTGACCCAAAATTTAAACATGCACAGAAGAGCTCGGGGAGAAGGCAACTTGTACAGCCTTTAAAAAGTTTGCTTAATATTGAGCTGAACTCAACAGTTCATAGGAACAAAGAGAATATACAGAGCATCACATAGTACTAATGGCAGTGGCATGCAGACACCAAAATTGTCAAAATTTGCAACCTGCATAATACCTTTGGTTGAATTGCTCCAACGGTTACCTTCAGAATAATGGGATAAAGTCAACAGATTGACGCATGAACCGCCTGCACCAGATCCAAAAACTGTTATTCTTAATGGGTCACCACCAAAGAACCCAATATTTTCACTAGTCCATCGCAAAGCTTGAATTAGATCAAGGAGGCCATAGTTTCCTTTTGCTGCTTGGTCCCCAGTGCTCAAAAAACCTGTGAATGTAAATGAAAAAAGAAAGGGTTAGCAAGTGCTCTTCTGGGTGACCCCGTTGCAATTTTCTAAGTACGATTTCAAAAGTATGTGCCATTAAATAATATGCAACAATTTTCCATATTCACTGGACAACAATTTGCAATTTTGCACTCTTCGTGAAACAAGTTACTTGGTATTCACTCTTTTGGCTCTGGTGTTTTAACGTAGGGAAGATGAACATACATCCCAAGCAAAATACTCTTCTAAGTCTTAACAGGTCACAACATATTGCTCCCAAAGACGTCCTCTTGATTGTACTAAGTTTAAGAGAAAAGGTTTAGCAAACAGATACACTGCAGTCATTTTCTAAATTATCTGGTCAACTGTGAATTGCACTTCTATACCCAGATGCAGCCACGGACTTTGCGCATGCCAGAGGTAACAGTTCCCCTTCTCTGTTAACAGACTGTGTTCGGTCATATCCCGACAACACGCTGTCTTTTCCTTTTTTCTCCCCCACAAATATGCAGCTTATGTCACAGGACAAGCTGGGTTGAACAATATGAGCAGCTCTCAACTCCCTGAGCTCTATCCCATAGTCATTAACCTGAGTTAATTGAATCTACGATAAATGCATAAAGACAATTTAAGTTGTTTCCATGACCCCTTAACATCAAAAAGATAAGAGCTCAGGGGTAATCTGGAGAGCACGAGAATTGCTCCCTTTAATTCATACTGGAAGGAAAATGGCAGAATGTATCAGGTACGGGAACGACTGTTTTACACTTTACTCCCAGCAGTATTATCATATTTCGTATTACTGTCATTCTTGTCATTACAGCCTGCTGACTCTAAAAGGGGGACAATAAGAACTTGGAAGAAAGTCTTTGCTGATAAAAGACATTGCTTTGCTTTTGGATCACATTTGTTGACATTTCCAAGTTTCTCAGCTTAATAAACAAATGTTTAAATAATACCAGCATTATGAAGTAGCCCAGCACCTCCATTTGCATATCAAACTGATTTAATGCTCAATAAATTGGCAGTGTAACTGTTTTTCAGTACATGCTTTGTAGAGAAATGCAACCCATTACAACAATTATTTCTACATTAATTAGATATTTGTGGGTCTTTTAGTCTCGTCAAAGTTCTACTGATTTAACTCTCTTGAGTGCAGACAGCCTACTCAAAAGAAGTTTACAGTAGTTTTTCAGACAAATGGCTCTCAAAGGAGTCCTACTGTTTCATTATGACAATAAAAGCAGCTTTTGAGACACTGGTAGGAAGACAGACACCTGTGCATATACATATATAACAGAAGGATTTAACAAGATTACAGGTAAGTGCATGGGTGTGCCTATATTAATGCATATAATGAACATGTCATTTGTTACTTTATTACAATTCTGATCCAACTTCAAATGGCAGGCTTACATTTTGTATTGTCATGTGAGTAGACATTTATTCTAACAGACCTTCTTTGCTGTAAACTGCACTGAAGGCTAATTGGCCTTGCTGCCTCCGTAGTTGAGCTATGGTCTGTTTAGGGTGAGCAGCTCTGTTTGTGTAGGTCAATCCTGATTTTTGTTACCATGGAGAGGGAACAGGGAAGTGGCATAAGGTGCCAGGACAGCAATTCTCCCAATTCCAGACCTAATGTACCAAGTCTAATGGGCATACTTCTTTCACTGTAGCCATAATAAATTGTTACTCTGATACTAGACTTTAAAATAATCACTGTTCTACAACTAAACCCTGCCACATTTACTACTTAACTGCATAAATAAGTAACGCAGCATCACCACCATCGAAGAAAATATCACCTTTGATATTTAGGGAAAGCCCAGAAAGGAAGTCATAAATATAATTAATTCATACTCATTTTACTATTACAGCTCAGTACTGAGATGAGATTAACATGATGTTATTTTACTCTGCTTTACTCTTTCATTTTCTTTTGTGTAGCCAGAGGGGCTGCTGTGCATGCCTATGTGAAAGGATGGTCCCAGTATAATCCTGCCTGCACAGAAGCATTCATTCCTGTCTTCGCGCTCCAGTAAAATGTTGTCCCCCATAAATAGTTTTTAAGGACACAGAGAAATGTCGTCTTTGAATCTATGATAGCAAATCTAATGAAAGCTCCCTAACCAGTCTCACTGCTTTGTCAGCCTTCATGGAGTTGAGGGATGGTACCAGTGACTGTAACAAAATTAAAATGTAGAAATTTATGGGAACTACAGGATCTTGCTGCTGCACATGCTGGGAATGTCTTCCCCCTTCTTTGAGCAAGTATACAACTGCGGAAAATCAGTGACAAATCAGTTCATCATATTAAGTGTATAAGTGACTGCACTGATTTAAGGGATTGGAGGAATGATTGGCGGTGGCAGTCCTCGAAACACAGGCAGCAATGAGATGAGAGCAGTTACAGCAGTTACCAAAACTGTACCCTAAAACAAGCCCCTCTTTGGTTTTTTTTTTCCTTTCCCTGCTTACAGATTCCCCAAGCCTGGACAGGATCTGCTCTCAGCAGAGCTGCAACATTGGTTCAAAAAGATCCCGTAGAATTCTCAAAGTGGTTCCAAGACATTTATTAGGAAAATAGATGGTAGGGTTGTAGCTGAGATACAGTGATCCCCCTGAAGGAAAACAAATGCTAACATTCAAGCTTTCTGAAAAGTTGTTTTCTTTACTCTGTATAATATGCAGCAAAGTGGGAAGCAAGTAAGTCTTTGCCTGGAAAAGCAACAGACTAAATTATAGGTAAAGCCTTAGGGCAATCCCCGGCTATTAAATGAGTTCACATCAAGCCCTGAAGCTCGACGGGGAAATGGGAAATCCTTTGGAAACTATAAATATGCTACTTCTAAAGAATCTTTGTGAAAAGAATCTTAAAAAGAGAGCAAAAGAGGAAATGTCTCCTGTTGCTCATAGAGATCAAGAACCTTGAGTTCAGTTCAGGAAATGTGCCAGAAGGGGGAGCTTTCTGTTTATTAAAAAAACCCACAACAACAACAAAAAAAACCCCACAAAACAAAACCCCAAGCAAACCAGAGAGAAAAAAAAAGGGAAGTATTAGTAATATTCTCCTCATTCATCTTTATTAGACAAATTATGACTTGTGTCCAGAGCAACAGCTCCGATGCAGAAGAAATATCTCACGCCTCCTCAGCAAGAACCACGTTGGCTGACTTCCATATCTACATAAGATGGATGATGATTGATGTTGACTTTCATGACATGAAACATTTCTATCTCATTTTTCAGAACCATAAGAAGCCTGTTAATATCGCCACCTGCTCATGCCTTTATTCTTGTATGCAGTACTATCATCATGGCTTAGAAGCATTCAGAATGTCATGAAATCAGAGATAGGACTGATAAAACAGATGATGTTTTTCTTTCCAGTTTGTGGTTTGGTTTTTTTAGTTTTGGTGGGTTTTTTTTTCCTCTAGTGAGGAGTGCCTCAGTACAGATAAATTCATCTAACTAAACACCTGTAGAGAAATGCTGTAACACACAGCATTATAGGAATATATATTCCTATCTATCTATATATGTGTGTATATATATATATAAGCACACAGACCTGTAGGTCTGTGGGTGCAATTACTTATTCCTATTTATCACTTTGATAAAACAGAGATTGCAACAATATGTTTTGTCTTTATCCCAAGAGAGCTTTCAGCATGCAATTAATATAGATACCATAGATTTCTATGTATTTCTATGACACAATCATTACACTGTGTAGATATTAAGCTAGCAATTTTGAGTCACAGAGGGGAACCTGCTCTTGCTGAAAAGGGCTTGTGTGTCTGAAAGCCTGCCTGTTTTTAAACTGTATCAGCTTGTCTATTAAAATATATTATCCCTTTCTGCAAATGCTGTCTTATTATTATCATCCCTGGATTGTCATCTCACTAAGAATGCTGCTATCATATGATACCACCTTTTGCTCTTGTAAAAAAAAGTAAATTAATCAAGACATTTGCAAAAAACCTTATTTTTGCATTATTCTCTAAAAAGGTCAGATTGAGCTAATTTTGTTCCATAATTAAGTCCTTCTACTGGAAATATTCCAATCATCAGCTGAACAATTGCTATTTTATATTCTGAATGGGGAGTTTATCTCTTCTTTTATCTCCTCTGAAGGAGCAGACTCTAATGGAATTATGGAAGTGAGGACGTGGTCTTTTGTGAGTTTAAGAAAGAGGTTTATTAAGCTCATTTGGACCATTTCTCTGTTACATGCCCATTAGACAAATAGGCAGAGTGTGTCACAACCAGGCCCTGTATTTTGGTGTTAAGATAAATTTTAATGCTTTATAGGCTTGTCTGCCTGGGTAACGATTTCTGCTTGCTATTCAGATAAATCTTTTTCTAATATGATTCCAGTGTTTTTGAAGAGTAAATAAAATAATAGAGTTGGGAAACTTAAAATATGTTCTTGAAAAGCTTAGTAGCTTGAATTATTTTAAGCTCTGGCCTAATTTGAACATTCAAATTAATGCAGAGGGGAAGGCCAAGACAGAATTTTTCCTTATGTAATGGACTGCTGCAACCCGATGATGCAGTAAAAGTCTAGGCACAGGCTGGTGGGTAGGAAAGTGCCATTTCACATCACAGAGAACCAAACCTTCCCTCTGATGAGTTCTGTCCATATAAGTGTTTCATAACCCAGCAACCTTCGTGGCTGGATGAAAGTAAGGGGCAGAATGTCTTGTTGGACAGAAAAAAAAATACGAAAAAAAAATAATAAAAAAATCTGCCTGCGAGAAAATACACAGCACCAAATGCTACTCTAAAAATAAAACACAAGAGCTTATAAAACTGGTCTGATGTGCCTAGATGTTTTTTTCAGAGCTGTATTACTGAAAGCAGTAACGCTTAAGATTTTAATATTACACACCTGTTTAGGCATGCGTTACAATAATTTAGGTATGTTTCCACTTACAATTCCCTATGCAGTCAAATGTCATATTTGATTTTGTTAAAAGCAAATGTTAAATTGTACAAGCATAAATGCATAGTGGAAGAATGCAGGACCTATTTTGAGGGAAGAAATTCTATTCCCTCTGGATTGCAAGTTCCTTCGTTAGGAGCTCAGTTTGACACCCTCTATTAATGCTGAATGGTAATTGCCATGCACAGAAAATTGCAGTTGCCCTTTAAACTCTACCTACTAAGAAATGTGAGCAAGATAAGCAAATTTTAAGCAATATGGTTAAACTTAAAGAGCATATTTGTTTTCATATTAAACATATCTTTATGTCTTTAGACAGATCTTTGAAGCTTCCTTCCAACCCAAAGCGTTCTATGATTATATGATTATATACATTATATCCATATGTTTGAAAACTTTTCACTTTTCACATAGTAAGGTTACGTGACTGGTTGCATGAAGTGTTTGAAAACTTACTTATATTTTCTGACGTCATACCATAAACTTCATAAATTAAGAATAGGTCCAGACAAGTAGCCTGCACTGATTCTTTCAGCCCACAACTCTGTTTTGGGATGTGTTAGGCTTGTATTTCTGCAGTGATCAAGTTGTGACTACTAAAAAAGCTGAATGTGCCATATAACACTGATCAAAGTGATGGGGGGAGGGGATCAGGAAGGGTTCTGGTATGAGTCCAATTTAATTGCCAGTGTTCTAGAGCTGTGGAATTTTTTATTTATATTTTTTTTAACAAAGACTATTATAGAAAAAATATCCATACATTCAGTATGGCTGGACTCTGGCTGACTTAAAAAGAACACCTCAGAAACTGAAAAGTTTTTTGTGCTATTCACATTCACACAACACACTATTCACATAACATCAGTCAGTCAGTAAAAAAAATAGGAAGCAGCTCAACTATTTCAACTGTCTTAATTAAGCTGTGTTACTGTAAGAACCATGCCTCAAGGTTAAGTATATGAACAAAAAAACATACTGCGAGTAATGCGAAACAGCTGCAGTAATTCATTAACTTACCAAACTCTAAAGTGGTGCATCTGTGAGGTAGAATTGCTTAAAAATACCAACAGTACCAATTTCACTGGCCAGTGCTATCACCCCAGCAGTTAGCCTTTTGAAATCCCCATGCATTTCACCAAGTAAATAAATTACATAATCAAATCGGTAAATATAAGAACTTGTAACTATATCCTTTGGTATTTTGAAAGTATAGGTGGAGAAAGATGTGTGATGATGTATAAACTCTGAAGTGCTTTTTCAGCATTGCTGTTTTACTATTGGAATTTTTAACACTCCTCCTAGAGTACCAAATCCTTCAAATTACTCTTTGTGAAGTGGCTGGAGCCAACAGAAAGGCTGGCCTTTCAAACAACAGAAGGTTTCACTTCCTTGCATTTTACTTAATTTCTTCTCCTTTTTGAGGCTAAACAAACCAAATGCTGCAAGTTACAGAAGTCCCTTACAGCTGTTTCAGTCTGGCATCTGTCACTTGCCAGCGCTGATGCATGACAGCAAACTTCCAGAAGAGGGGCAGATTGTGGAAGTGTCTCCCACCAAAGAACATGATTCCATTGTCAAACATGTATTGGGAGGACTTCACTGGGTGCAATGCAGCCCAAAGCAGGCTAACCCTCAGTCTTTTCCCAAAACACAGGTTCTCTTTCACAGCCTATATTAAAGTCCTTCAAATGACAAGAAAAGGCTGGATGAAGCCAGATTTTTCCTATCCTGGAAAGATTATCCTCAACCATTACAGCAGGGAGAAACTTGCTTAGATTTACTGAGATGTTCTTGGCAAGTACGCCATAGATGTTGAAACAGTCTGAGATTAGAATTTCTAGCATTCTCTGAATGCTGCGAGAAGAGGGTGGCTCTCTTTGCCTTCAGAGGTTCTGTACAGAGATGATAAAAGTCTGAGAATCCTCTCAGAATCTTTAGCTGCCTCTTCTTCGTGTGCTCAGTGGTTACTGTCCATTCTGCCTCATCTATCACATCAGGACAGTTGTGGGCAGTCTCTCAAATTCTGGCTATTTTCTACCCGCGAGATATGCACGTATCAGTGCCTGTGCCATCCCAGGCATGTGCAGGGGCTGGTGGCATGGGGCAAGCCCACACAACGAGGCAGGTCAACGTTTGTTTGTGAAGCGCCGAGCTGGCTGGTGGCTCTGCCCGCAGCACAGCGCAGCACGGTGTTGCTTCTCTGCAGCCCTCCCAGCCCACATGTCAGGCGTGACCGGTTAGTGGGTCACAGCCCCCGCAGTGTGCGGCAGGCTTGTCAGATGCGGGGCAATGGTGAGAATACAAAAAGGCAGGTGTTTGTTACGTACTGTCAGCTGCAGAGACAAGTTTCACAGAAGCAATTCTCTAAGCCGGTGCGGTAGTGGGGTGTGCAAAGGGACCCTGTGCTCTGCGGGCAGCTCCTGCAGCCAGTGCTTTGGCTTCAGCGCAGGGAGCATGGATAAAAGGGGCTTCAGCTGCCCGCTGCTTGTCTGTTCTCTGCTCTATGAACAACACAGCCGGTCCCAAATGATCACCTGAGAGATCAGCTCCATAGTAGCTTATTATAGATGATCTTTGCTGAAGAGTCAAAAGGAAGCCTGCTAACAATCTCCAAGATACTTTGAAAGAGTCATATAAGCAATAGGGCTAGTCCACTAGGAGTGATCTCTAATACCGATTGCTGCATGAGCTGTAAAAGGAAAAAAGAAAAGGAGGCGGCAAGTCTAGTCTCAGAAATACAGCTGCAGAAACTAATTTTATGGGATTTTAAATGATATATGGCTGATATATGGAAAGTAGAAGCCTTAAGAGCTGATGAATGACATTTGGCATAGGTGGACGCAAAAGGCAGCTGGAGTATGTCTCCTGTCCTTCTTTAAAAATGCAGAAAAAAAGATGGGGTTTGCTATAGAAAAGAGCAGATATATCTATGAATATTTCCATCTTTGAAAAAACAAGCAATTCTGCTGCCAGCAGAGAACATCTGCTTAAAAGCCTTCCACAAAGTAAAAATATAGTTGTTAGTACACGGCTGAGTCATGCTCTAGGGTGACACAACTTTTAGTTTGAAGTATTTTTAAGTTGCATACAAACTTTTCACAGGAAATGAACAACACTGTGCTACTAAGTAATACCATAGCAATGCTTTTATGATCTACTGTCTTTGAGAACTTTAACAAAAATACAAATAAAATCAATAGTCTCTAAAAGACAGCATGGGCAAAGCCAAATCTTATGATAGGATAAAGTGTGGAATAATAAAAATCAAAACACATACTGATCCTTTCAAATATACTCAGCCAAAACCCAAATGATAAGGAAAGACTACAATGAGAGAACAGAAAAGTCCATAGCCAAAGCCATCACTTGACTTCCCTACTTGGCAGAAGAAAGCAATGCCCCGAGGGAGAGATTCTTGTCTTCACCAGGATTGAGTGCACAGCTGTTCCAGTCCTACTTACTTCAAGTAGTGCAATGTGCAAAATTAAGTAGCCCACAGCACATTGCATCAAATATCTGTCCTTTACTGTGGTCTTTCAGCATCCCCATTTTCAGTAGCAAGATCAGAAACAAGTCATTAAGCTATGCTAGTCTTTTATGCAATATGCCGTATCTTTTAACTTTAGATGATACAATTAAAGGCAGCAGCTACAAACCTGGAAAACATGTTACAGAGGAGAGTTAACAAATACCAATGTTCTTAATGTGAAAGGCTTTAAAATCAAAATTGACCCCATAAAAGAGTCTGCTTTCCATTTTCCTTCAAGAGTTGGGCAAAATTAATTCATTATCTCAAGATAGCCCAGATGATACTTGAAGATCTTTCTACCCAATCTATTTGAGAAATTTTTGCTATATAATGAGCTGTGTAATGTGGGCAGCTACTTAGAATTACATGTAGTTCAGATTCGGCCTCCAAAAGCATCTTTTAGGTAGTACATTTTAATTGATTGTTACATGCCAGAAAACACTATTCTGACTTAGGGGTGGAAATTGTTTTTGCCTTAATAATGGTCACTCTGGTTGCATATTAGTATATGTCTTCAGTAATGCCACACAGTTTTTCAGAATTTTGAATATGTATGTGGATGAGAGAAAGGATGGGTTTCATTTCACTAGAAAGGAAAGTTCATATTTTAGAAGTAAAAAAATCATAATCATGAGTTCCATTGAGAGGGACAGCACCATAATTTTTGATACTTCTTCACAGTGTTGAGATTAGCAATGAGGGTCCAATCAATGTTAATATATATTCTATGAGCTGATGAAAGAGAAGTCAGAAATCTTCATGTAAAACTGTATATGCAAATCACTAGTTAGAAGCCTAGCAGCTATTTGAAAGTGCAATCTTTCAATCGGAACACAAAAATTATGGTGCTAATTTACTGTGAACTCAAATCTCCTTATTTGAAAATAAATAGAAAAGATTAACCATTGGACCAATTTACCAAGAACTGCACTGAGTATGTCATCACTTGCATTTTTAAATCAGAACTGGAGGCTTTCTAAAAATATATCACTATTCAGATAAGATTTAATTCAGGGAAGTTTTACGAACAATATAATACAGGTAGAGGTCGTACCAGATCATCACAAAAATGCCTTCTCGCATTTGAATGTGAGAGTTACACAACATATGAGACTTAAGTAATCAAGATCTGACTTCTGCAGCCTGATCAGTGCAGACAGACCCTTTGAATGTACTAAGAATTTAAATGTTTTGAGAAAGCCTGAAAAACAAAGCTTTTCTATCTTCCTTCTTTCTCTCTTCCTCTCCCTTTCCTCTTCCCTTCTCTTTTTGCAAAGCTTAATCTTATTTAATCAGTATCAACATTATTCTTGGAGTTCTGTTATTCATGTGAATTTATATATGTGTCCATTTATATACGCTCCTTGAAATACGCTTGGGAGCACAGAATCAATTTATCGCTTGACAAATCCTCAGGAATAGCTGGCAATATTTTTACCCCTGTGATAACAATCTGCTGTGCTTTCTACAGACGCTATGTGGTTGACCAACTTCTTGACCTACCTGTGGCATTGCATCCACATCTGTTTCCTTGCTGCCATACAATATGCAGTGGTAGCACAGTGATCAGAAAGATGACATTCTGCTCTGTCCCTTTAAACACGTAGGGGCATATTTGTCTTACTGAAGACACTGTGTTTCTGGCTATCTTAGCCTGTGTGTAAGAATAACTTGTGGTAAGAAAAAGTAAATAGAAAAAGCAGCAACCCAATTTCAGTTTGAATTGTAAAGCAAGGCATGTTGGAGCACACCGCGACACCAACATAATTATAACACATCAGGCTGTATATCACGGCTTGTTGCAGCAGCTGACATTTGTGTTTATGATGGCAGAAATGCTGAATCTATTCTTACCCAGAGAAAAAGACTTGTCCAACAGTGAGAAAGCTAAGAAATAAAAAAGGGTTTTGACTTATACCTCTGAACCTCTAAAAGTCTGTGGACTACTTCTCAGGGGCCAAAGATCACTAAGAAAGCAAACCAATTAAGAGCAAACACAAACGTACTTTATGACCGTCTGAGCCACGAGGGAACACTTTGAGAGGTCTGTAACAAAAATATGTTGCAAACAACTATCTTCATACACAGGCTTGTGCTAGTGAGATTCTTATACTGTTTTCATTGCTATTAACTGAGCACCAGAAACAATTGTAAGCACATATATGCCTAGACAGAGGCATCAAATCTAATTTTTCGGTAAATATCTATCACTTCTGGTAAAATGTGAAGTAACTAAGAATTAACTGCATCACCATATGCCTGTTCCTTTCTTACATGGCATCCTGACTCTCCCAGTGCAATTTTTGCTTTCTGCTGAGCCTGAATTTCCTGTTCCATAGGGCAAGATGCTTTACCTCTTCACAATGATTTTACTGCGCGGCAACACATATTTTGTGTCTTACAGGCAGGAAGCTGAAGAAAAGTCACGACCGGGATGAGGGTAGCTGTTACAGAGATGGTAACTGCCATTACAGAAAAAAAAAAAAAAAAAAGAAAAGAAAAAAAAAGTAGAAAACATTACTGCTATTAAACTATTCCTCCCCAGCAGAATCCTGCAGGATTTGGCCACTGCTGACTGTACAGCTGTTAAACAAAAGAGGAGGGCATGAAAGGTATGTATTAATATACAAATCATACATATAACTCCTGTGTATCTTTTCAGAGCAGTCTTATAAAATACCTGGTCATACGCATATCCCCTAACTTTTCTAGCAACAATTTAAATAAATGCAAGATGTCAAAGAATCGTCCTTAGTCCAAGGAAAAGGAAGGAAAAAAGCCTCAAATCCACCCAAAGTTAATTGAGGCTAGAATCACTGCAGCTCCATCTATTGCAATTTCACATTGGTGCACTTCAATTAAGGCATAATAAGAGTGCAAAGTAATTTATACTTATAGATTAGATGCCGTCTGTGAAAAATTGCCGATTAACTCACAGTAGGCTTCTGGAGTACCAGGAGAACAAACGTTAGAGTACTTTGAGTTTGCTTTTCAGTTTGTACCTTGATACCACAGAAGCAAAGCTGAAACACCTTTATTTAATAGTATTACTAAGAAATACTTCATATGGCACATGCAGACACATGCTATCAGCAGGTTGACCTTCAGGCTTCACTAAAGTTTCATTCACCAATAAAGAACCAACATAAAAATGGCTGTACTGTTTCCAATAATGGTCTCAAATGTTTATTCAGTTGCTGAAAGGCAACTTTTCAACTCTGTTTTGTTACAATTAGAGAATTCTTTGAAAGATTGCCTACCGCAGCCTGAACTAAATGCAGAGCTCTGGTTTTCTGTAAGATGTTGCATCCATTCATTCCACTCTGTGATGAGTATCATATGCATTACCACTACATCATCTAAAAATATGCATAAGCCCATCTACAGATGGACCAGGCTCATTGCTATTCTATTATTTCATGTTTCTGTCATGTATTCTAAAATCTAACACTTTGAAAGCTACTTTACAATTACAAAGTAACACTTTGGTACAGTAGAATTACAGTCTTTGAGGATAAGGATTCTGTTATGGGGAAGGTAATATTCTTCAGTTACTCACATTTGGGTAAAATGAGGTGTCTTCAAGCTTAACACACCCACTTAGAGCCAAACTGAGAGAAGGAACACAAGTCAGAGCTCACAGGGAACAAATTCTCAGCCCTGAGCAAGAACTGAATTTATAGAAAATGGTCACGTGTAATGAAACAGTGGTCAGAAGAGGACAAGCATGTCAAGCACTTCTACAAGGCAGCTAAGAAATATTATGACAAAGAGTGGCTCGCTCAGAGGCATCTGTTTTCTATTTGCCGTTACTATTCTTGTAGCTTACTACAAAGTGAATATGCACAGTATTCATACAGTAAGTAAAATGGTGCTAGTTTAACACTTAATCAATACAATACAGGTTCTAAAGGCACTTTCTTAGCCTCAAATGAGTTGAAAAATCTAATCTGTGCTAATTTTCCCAAAACCAGATGGTGCATGAATTAAACTGTGTAGACCCTTTTAAGCTTCCATTCTCACTAGGTCCCTTTTGGGATAACTGATGTTCATTTCTTAGGGCTCTATTCTCCTGTACTTATTTATCTTAAATAACTGAAAACAGCCTCTTTAATTATACAGGAAGATGCACTCAACGGGAGAAAAGTCGCAGAATTTGGGCCTTCAAGGATTACATTATATACACAAATCCTGTCACTAAACCCAGTATTTTTTGCACAGACAGTACAATGGTATCTGTGTTATTTACAATGGGAGAATGTTTCATTCCAGTCCAAGAAATATCATTACCTATGGGAAGTAAATAAAGCCAGGACTATGCCAGTAAAACTCATTCATGTACATCACTTGAAGGCAGGAGGTATGCATTCACAGTACTAAAGACCACCTCATCTAAAAATAAAGATCGCAGATGGCAAGTATCAATGGGTGATTTTAGCTGTTGTTTATTATTGTAAATGGCTTAAAACTTCACCACAGCCCTGGGCTTAACTATGTTAGAGAGGTAACAAAGGGTGTTCTTAGGCCTTCTGAACAGGAAAGGAATCAACACGTGGAAAAGAAAAGTTGGGAAGGTGAAATAACATTAAAAAGTTTATTACACCAATGTGACTCACAGTTTCTCAGTAGCCTAAGAGGAGCAGATTTGTGCCCATACCGTTGCACTATCATAATCTTAAAAAAAAAAAAAAAGTTTTAGAAAACCTGCAGTAGCCAGTTAGAGGATACCCTGTCTGTTCTGCTGGAGCTGCTGCACCTGCTTTCACAACATCTGCCATCTCTCCCTCCTCTAAGTCAATCATTTCCACATGGCGTGTAAGCAAGCCCAAGTCCCAAAGTCTATTCTGATTTCAGTCGTGATCTGCTCTTTTAAGGGAGCAGGTTGAGGGAACAAAATATAAATGGTCTATTACTGTTCTTCCTTTCTATGACATTTATATGTTGCTCTGAATTACTCTGGAATCAGGATGGTTTACAATTTATGTTTTTATCCTCACCCTGAATAATAAGGCAGTAGGAACAGTTCACTGGAACAAGGAGACGTAGCACAAAGTGGGGAGTGATTACAGAGGCAAGCTGGGGTGGAAGAGGGTTTTGAACCTGGCTCTGAATCCCGAGGCCAGAAATAGGATCTGGAAGACTTAAGCAATGAAATAGCCAGATAATTATTGTGCCATTATATTTTGAAGACCTTTTTCAACTACATTCCCACCTTTAAAATTCCATTGTAAAAGTTCTTTTAACATACTGCATAATGTAAGCTGGGTGCTAACTGATGAAATAAATTGAGTTTTAATAGACTGTGCTCCACAACGCACCCCAAATGACACATCAGTAATTACCATCAGATCTCAAGCAACATCCTGAGAAAGTTACTGAATGTAAAGCGCATCTGCTGATTGCAATGGATTGCATTCTTGGTACGCTCGAGATTTGTCAGAAAATGTATTTATACTCAACATCAATTCTGCTGACTCTGAGCCTTGTTTCAGTTAACAAAGGCATCTCTGACACTGCAATATAGAATCATGTCCCATTTCTGGCAACGTACTCCTAGCAAAATACCAGCTGTTTTCAGTGGAGGATCAGTGTGATACAATGAGTTGATGTGCCGGCTTGATTAATCTTTATATGATTTCTCAGCTTCTAACCTAACATGTGCATAACTTTATATTTGTAGTCAATGGTGTAGAACATCACTTGACAGTTAAAGTACTTATGTTCTTGTTCTTTACTCATGAGACAGTTACCAAAGAAAGAAAGTTCATCTCTCTTAATTTGTTAACTTCTGAAAACAACAGTGATGGCTTGGCTGTGTAGACTATAGAAAGGAAGAGAATGGCTCAATGACTAGCAGTTTCATTTAGTATCATTCCATATATCATTGCTGTTTTCCTCCATCAGAACAAAAGGTTCCACAAGTTTTTTGCTTTTCAATGGTCCATCAGTCAAATTCAAAGATGATGTTGAACTGGAATTTCAAAATATTAAATTTGAAAATCTTTTGCTAATTCTCATGGAAAAATGACATATGATTTAAGAAATAAGTAGAATATGTCCCTAAATGCTTAGAACTGCAATTTTAAGACAATATATTTATTTCTAGAAACTAAAACTTCTACTGTATTTTTCCTTTTTCTCCTCAAAATTACAACTCATTGCTGTGAGTTTGGAAGACTATTTAACAGCGTTATGGAAGACCACTCCAAAGCACTACCGTGGCTGGAATACCGTGCTCCCCTCTTCTGTCAAGTCAGTCTCCAGCCTGCACAGACTATATGGAGGTGTATCTGATCAAACCTTGAACTGATTTTTTCCCCAAAATACTCTCAATACTTTTTCAAAACATATTAAGTTTCCCTGGATCACTAGCTATAAGCGTTAAAAACTAAAACACATATATTGGTGTCCGCTTCACTGTAAATCAGTTTTTAAATACCGCTGTGTGCTGCCCCTGGTATTGTTTCACAACATGTATACATCACAGTCAACAATGTATTACATCTCATGCTAAAAGTGACTGAACATAATGCTTTACAATGTATGAAAAAAATACATATTTTAATACTGTGAATCACTTCCTGATAGCTGTTGGGAACTGGCCATGTAGGAAAGTTTATGCTTCTTTCTACCTTTGTCCTTCTTCCCAGAACTATGTCAACATACAAAGCATGGAGAAAAGGTGCTATGTACTAAAAATAGTTGCGCAAATGAATGCTATAGCTGGACATCGAAAATAGATGTGAAAAACAAGCTTGTTTGGAACCCTGTATAGTACAACACATCCTTATTTGCAACTATATGGCCATTATTTTCACTGGTGCTTTTGCATTCACATTGCTTTAGGTGACTTAAAAGTTACTTCTGAAAAGCTCACAGGTATTGTGGTTTGTACCTCACTTCACAGAGCAAAGGACGATGTCCATGTCCAGATGACAGTTTTCTTCTTTGGCTTGCTATTGCTTGGGGGTTTCAGGCTTCTTACATTTTAAATATGTATAATTTTAACCCCTTATCTTGTGCCAAGCATAGGAGGAGTTGTGGAACTAGCAAGTTGCTCTCTGCTTTCAAAATGTAGTGGTGACTTTAACTTTCTTTTTTTTTTTTTTTTAATGTTTTGTTTTAAATTTTTTATATATCAGGATCAATGAGTTTTTTTGTTGACAAATCAAGATCAGACAGCTCTCTGCACATCACAGTATCCATACAGACACCTTTCCCCCACATAGATAGAGGAGGTATTGACTAGTGTGCAAAACAGTAAATAAGGAGGCATAGTTATTACGATACAAATGATAAGAGATCAGATAATAAAGTAACTGAGTTGGGACGCAAGACTGAACTTACCCAAGACCTGTATGGAAAAGCCATCAAAACCAGAAACGTTTATCTGTCACTTCCTATGAATTTGCTCATGGGGATTTTGCAATGCTTTCAAGGACAGATGATTGTTTTCTGAGGCAGTGAAGCCAGTGAACTTAATGAAGATATTTCCATTAATTTCATAGACGCTGCATTCCTCATTTAAAACAGCAATTGGCCATAGGTACATTTCCTGCTGTTTATTGCTGTTGAAGCAAAATCTTGCATATATGTTTTAAAATCAAACCCCTGAAGATATTTATTCCAAAGTGATTAATTGATTGGAGAAGATGCTTATTATAAAATAATGAAAGATTTGCTTCACAGCTCAACTATTGCATCTGTTTACCATTTCAAATTATACAAAGGGCAGAAATGGAAGTAACAGTTATTTCATCACTCTATCGGTTTCTTTCATCTGTTTTCAAATTAGTAATCAGATTACCTTTTTCCTATACTCTCACTGTGGAGGGGCGAACAGAATGAACTTTTCACCTCAAGATTCTTTTATATTCAAAGCATTTGGTTTCCCACAAGCTAAAGAAAAAATAATTATACAATCTTTGTTCCCACTGCAGGTACCTAGCAGGTTTTAAATATAATAAATGCATTATGGCAAAGTTAATGTACCATAAAATCAAGCAGACTGTATCACTCTTTGATACATATACCTGGTAAGCCATCACTGAAAATAACAGTAATTTATGCTAACAGATTATTCATCCACAGCAGACCCACCCTCTCTGTCAGGAAGGGTATTTTAAGATACAAACCCATAATCCCCTCCTCCTATATGTTTTCTCTGCATATATTATTTACCCAGGATGCAGTGTCTGGTTTGAATCCTGCTTTTAGTCAATTTTATAGCATGACTGAAACACTGGAAGTCAAGTGACTCAATGCAAGGTCACATAATGCATCTGTACCTCTGTGCAAACCAGAGCTTGAATGCAGTCAGCACCTGCTCCTTTGCCCTAGATCATCCTGCCTCCTCTTTTAAAAGCATTAGCCTCAAAAAGAAGTTGGTCTAGCAAATTCTGTTTACAGTCATTAAAGGTGGGTGAAGCGTTATCCAGGAGGATCTAGCTGGGATGCAGGGCAAATTGCACTTGTAAAACCAACTTAATGGGTTGCCAGCTTCCTCTTCGCTGTCACAATTGTACTTATCTTTCATGTGACAAAACAGTGCAGATGCCAAGGTCATAAAAAGTTTTATATGGTTCTGCCTGCCGTCTCTTCAAGGTGGGTTGGCAAGGCAAAGGGCTACAGACAGAAAAATGGAGTAATAAAGTTTAAGTAGTGGGCAATAATATCCATCTGCAGTGCTGCAATGCCGATTAAGAGATTGAAAAAACTCCCTGTGGCTCTAATTGGATTTTCTTCTGTTGTGCACAGCCCTTGGGGGCCCTGTGCTGGTAAAGCCTACTTGTGCGCCTGTTTATCCTACATGTGTGACTCCATATAATGGACTTATCTGCAAGACATACAAATTCCTATGGTGCTGTGGAGCTGTTGCAATACTCTTTAGAGACCACTGCATACTACTTAGAAAATCACAATCTAATCAATTAGTATGACACAATACAACACTGGCAATCTAAAAATGTCATATTTACACTACAATAAGAACAAAAGAATCAGAATGCAGATGTCTACATGTGGTTACCTAACTTATATGAAATTCTCTTAGACCTCATACATTGCTAATCATAAATGTAAATAAATTTGAGGAAAAAATACAAAAACACATGCTAAACCCTAAGTTTTGAAAAATAATATTTGTCTGGGGGGAAAAAAAGCTATAGCATTTGAATAACATTTCCTTCTGCTGAACTGAATCTGTTTTAATTTACTAAGCCTTGTACTATAAATAAAATTATAAAACCCAAATGAAGACCATTCCTGAGTCTGCAGAGAGTCTTCACAAGTCTTTCTTTTTCTTCTCACAGATTTCCTAAACTACAGACCAAAGCAACGGACTATTCCTGTTCACTGCTAATTTCCAGCCCATTAAACAGTAAAGAAAGATGAACCCGTTTCGTTAAATGGAAAGAATACTGCAACTATTTAGTGGGAAGAAAACTCCAGAACAAATGAAATATTAGAAGACTGGGAATGTATGTATACCTCTGTTAGAAGGAAGCTGGAAGGATAAAGTAACAAACCTCTCACGCTTTCAATAATTAGAGTTTTGAGAGTCAGGAAGGGGAAATCAATGGGAACAGAGAATACTGGGAACAGAGAGGTAGATCTGTGATTCATCAACATAGCGCTGACAGTTGTATTTGTTCGAGATTATTGAATGCTGTTTATCAAATTTTGTTCCTTCCTTATGATTGCTGCTGCTGCTTTGATTCAGACACTTCCTACCTGACCTGAAGATTTCATAAGTTTGCATGGACTGAGCTCTTGATTTTGGGAACCCTGTTAGTGGTACAGGGTATTGACGGGAGCATCACAAAAATGAGGTTAGCACCTCATTTAAAATGCTGACAAGTAATAGGGAAGAGGAAGAAGATCAGTTAAATTAACCAATGACACTAAAAAGGAAAGGGGTTTGTGACCACAGCAGCAATAAAATAGAGGCAGAGAGTATGGAAACACTATGAAGAAAGATTAGCTTCAGAAAAAATGCAGACTGCTAAACCTGGGGAGAAATGGGAGAAGATAGGATAACAATGTTAGGGATTTCTCCACTTCTACCCCAGTCAAGTCCATTACAAGTTTGCATTGCCATATAGCAGCCAAAAGTGGTGCTTCTGCAAATGAAGCTCGGCACTTGTTTAGCAGCTGAAAGGTACTAAACAACCCGGGTGTCACAGTCTGTCTTTCTTATCTGGAATACAAAAGAAAAACAAATGGGAGTAAGCTCACAAAAGAGAAACGAAAATGATAAGGTACTGAAGGGAGAAGCATTTGGAAAAGATTAAATAGTGGGTAAACACCACAAGGTAGAAATGGATATAGTTTGGTCAAAAAACACCCTAGGGATGGCAGGTACATTACAGTATGAATTATTCAGGTTCCCACATAAGGTTATCACTGGACACAATGGCAGCAAAATAAGAACAGGAAACAAAACACTTCTTGCTTATGACAACTGCTAAAAATGAGGGAAGTTTCCTGAGAGAGATAGTGGTATAGCTCATTCATATGAACTTTTCAAATTAAGAGGCATAAAGCCCCAGAAAGTTTTGCATTGGTGGAAACAGGGGGATAAAGATGAAAAATAGAGCTTTTCCCTGTCTAATTTCTCTAGTTCTGTGTTTCTGCAGCTTTGCTGATAGCATGATTGATAAATGATTCTTATAGTATTTTACCATCACTGTGCTCCTGCTTTCCAGTAATGAGAAGACTTTCCTTAAAAGGGCAGCATATGGGAGGCTTTCTCTGCTTTATAAATTTTATCCTTGAGGCAGGCTGGCTGCCAATTATTGCAGAAGGTTAGGGAACCTGGAATGTGAGTGCACAATATGCTTCAGATCCTCTGTATAGCTCTCTAGAAAAAGGTATTTTTTATAAAGGATGCTGATGTGATTTCAATAAGGCCTTAGAAGCAAGGGTCAGGCTTTTCTGAAGAATTTTGCATTTTTTGTCATGAGCTGCCATCTAGGAAACCTCCCCTTCATGTCCCATCGTATGTAAGCGGACCAAGTTATCAGATTTTACTCTGATTAGTAGCTCTTGTCCATTCCTACTGACATTTGTATATCTACTGTTCTCATTCACTGAAAGTAAAATATCAGAGATCTTGGGCTCTGCAGGGGTCACATTATCATTAGAGGAGGGCTCAGTCATGCAAGTTTTCCTCAATCAGGACAGGAAACGGCTCCCAGCCTTTTCAGAAAGCAAGCTAACATCCAAGCATGGCAACAAGCTTCAGGCTGAAACAGTATCTGAACAGATTGATTTTCCTGTTTCAATGCAAACGTTGATCCATTATGTACCTTGGCAGCATCTTCTGAAAGTGGCTGCAGAAGCATGTGAAGCATTCATGCTGTTTACCAGTCAGAATCTGACAAATAACTCCTTTTAGGAATTTTAGGATTAAAAAGAGGCATTATTAGAAAATGCCTCTAATAAAACTTCTTTGTTGGATGGTGAGACCAAATCCATGACAGATTAAAACTGCAGTCATGATAGTTATGCTTATAATGCTACAAAAAATACCTCTATTTGTAATACAATTTAATAGTTCTGCAGCCAGTCAAAGAGCTTTAGAAAACTAAAAACCCAAAGAAAAAAAGATAGTTTTCCAGCACCTGCTGTTCAACCCCCAGTTGCCACGTTCATCAATCCTGTGCAGCCATGAATGCCTGCAAGCACACTTCAACACAACTGACACCTGCACACACACATCAGCAGTGCTATTAAAGCCTGAAAAGAGCATTTATGAAAGCTCAAGGGGATAAACTCTAAAGCCCGTGTGCACTTTACTATTGTGGTTGTTAACCTGCACAAGTGTAGCTGCAAAAACACCTGTTCACGCGACTGGAGGAGCACATTTTAGAAGGAAACATGGTTGAAAATTTGATTTCTAGCACACAGTGACTGAATACAAAATTGTTGAAGCAGGTGTGAGGGTCAGCACTAGTCAGAGGAACAAACTGGTATCACTCTTCACCGCACTAAATTTTCATCAAGGAAGACCAGGGTTCAATATTTGAAAAGTATCTGTTAGACTATAGCCAACTCACAGACAAGTTAGTCTACAGTCCAGAGGGCTGAACACTCCTCAGTGCCTGGCAGCTTCTTTTTCTGGCAAGTCCTTATCGATGAAATACGCTGATTCAGCTTGGAAATAGGTGGACTTTGAAAGTGGCTTCAGTGCCCACTGAAGTCAAAGTAAATTGGATCAAGATCCTATGAAGAGTATTTGGACTGTATGCGTAACACTGTCAAAATACTCTTAAGTTTCTCATCTGCAATAATGAATAAGACATTTAAAGATCTGAAGTGGAAAGCGTTTTCAAACAACTTAGGAGGACTTCTATATTTAGCATGTGTAAGTACAGAATAAAACCTAGGGGCAAGAGTGTGCCAGTGAAGTGGCACACAGGTAGGGGAACAGTGGCGCTCAAGAAAGACCCTGGTTCTGCTGCTCAGGTGGCACTGCCAGCCATGCTGAGGGCTCCAATTTACTGCATGTCAGCTGAACAGCTTCAAGATGATGCCTGTTCGCAGGGCTTCACCCCCACTTTGTTTAAAAACCTAAAGTAATGGAGAATTCAGCATTTAGTCCTCAGACCTGATTCAGCAGGAGTTTGAGCACCCAAGTGCTTAAATCTAAGTGCTTTGCCCAATCAGGGGCTAAATGTTGAAAGTGATTAAAAAGCCCTTGTAGTCTGAAGGAGAAGTCATTACAGTGTTCTTGCATAAATTTAGATTAAATACATCTCCAAAAAAACTTAAGAGCTTTGGAGCCAATTTGTAAAAAACCAAATGGCAGTACAATTAGTGAGTCATGTAAGTCTAAACATTGCTATTTTTGTTTTTATAAGCATAATGAAATAAAGCATAGATCTAACCCCAGGCTAACTGTATTTTGAAATGGCTTAGATGGCAGAAGTAAAGAAAAATGCTCCATGGCTATGTTTTGAATCTCAAGGCTCTCCTCAGAGGAAAACAGAGAGTTGCTGCAGCTGACAACTAAGAGGGGCATGCATTGCAGCTATTGGTTTTTCTCTTTGCACTCTGAGCACAGGCTACTTTCTTTGCCACAAATAACTCAAAGGTTATGAAATGCACTCTTAAACAAAGCCATGGTACACGAGGCATGCTTGCACATCTTATTCATTATTGCAAATGAGAAACTTAAAAGTTCCTAAAAGGTAAGTCTGTGTCACTAGGTCAAGCATAATAATATGAACAATTTTCAACACACTCTTTCTGCTGGCCTTTTCCCAGCTAACACATTTAAATCTGTCCTTAATGAACCCCTACAGACCAGGAAATTATGTCCAGAGGCAGGTAATCCAAAAGGATTTTGCAGGAGCCTTCTGCAATAAATCTGTTTGAAGTTTAGTTAATCTGCATTTTAATAGTCCACCAGCTAGGAAATTCAAGATTTGGAAAGTTGGAGGTTGCTAACACACTAAACTCGATCAGATGAAAGTCTGTAAACATGAACACCTCAGAACACGCACTCACTACAGATAAAGTTTCCGTAGACTTCAGCTGAGATGTAGCAGAACATGGACAGCTCTGCATCCACAAAACCTGATTAAGGTGACTGAATTATTCCCATGCTAAAAGTACAGCTCGCCATTCTGGGTCTTCTGCCTTCATCTGCATGACCATCAACTCCCATTTACTAGCTCTCTCTATTAATCTATAGCAGTATTTGGTTGAACTTCGCTGGCTCTATAAAAGAATCATTTGTCGTTCAAGGTGGAGAGGCACTTTCTGTGTCTGCCTGGCAGCAAGCCATCTGCCAGGCAGCTGGGTAGCTCTGAAAAGACATTGTCCCTGGAGCTTATAGACTATTAATCCAGTTTCTGGACAGTTTAGCTACCAGTCTTTTTTTTTTTTTTTTTTTTTTTTTTTTTTTTACAAAAAAGGCAAACAATTTCACGGTTGAATTAAGCTGGTATTTGCTGGTTTTCATATGTGAAACATCTGAAGAGTCAAAGTTTGTCCAAGCTGACCTTCATAGTGACACTGCATGTCTGTAAAGCACCAAGTACATCTTTGATAATCATATAGACCGGTAATGATGCCAAAGCGTGAAGAAATCAAGGTTTTGGTGTGGGGGTATTTCTTTTTACCTCCTTCTTTTCATGGCTTGGTAAGCCTTCAGAGAAGGCTGTTAAAACCTCTTCTGAAGAATCCAGCACACACTGCAGTGTTCGGACCCAATTAGATGGTCAAAAATATTACCAGAGTTATTTCCAGGCTGTGCTATAGTTCTAGTTAGTGATTTCTCCCCTTTGCCATAACCTAGCTGCTCCTGCTTGCCCTTCAGTCCTAGGTGAACATTTGCCTTGTTTTATAGTAGGCACAAAAATATGGATCACATTTTTGTGCAGACCAAATTCAGTCTTTTCCTGATTAACAATAATCCCTTAGGTTAAAGGCAGCTGTGGCTTTTAAAGCAACTCAGAACTGATCACATAACTTGACTTTATAAGCAGCTTCAACAACACAATGCAACCCCCCCCAGAGTCTGGCATGTACACTAATCCCCTTACTGGAATGCAAGAAAAATCACCCCAAAGAGGAGGCCAGTAAGTATTTCTGAGTTTGAATCTTCTTTTTATCAACAGACAAACTAGGTCTAATTTCCTACCTGGTGTAGCAAGTGCAAGCTGTCTGCCTACCTATACAAGGACTGATTTTGGATTTTCCTTCTGTAGATTGTTTCAGCTACTATAAGACTGAGTAATTAGCTATTCATGAGCATGGCTTAAGCACGTTAGGATACAAAGCATCTCTCCAGCAGTAGGTGGCAAGCCTCTCTTGGTTTATCAGCTGCATCCTTCCCTCTTAGCTTGAGACAGATCACAGATCCAAGCCTCCTTTTTCTCACATAAGAGATGAGGATTAGAATTCTCTCTTCTGAGGATTATTTTGATGTCTACTGGTATAAAATGATATACATATCATTTATTAATAATATGTGTTTGTAAAAATCTTTGAGATTGTTGTAAGACACTTATATTGAGGTCTTTTGAAAGGAATAAAGGAACCTTAAACCCCAGAGGTTCTAAAATGACAGTTACAAGTGATAATACAGACAACTCAATCAGACATTGCCTTTAAGAGACATTTCAGGTTATAATAAATAAAAACCTCGTTATTAGCAGGACTATCCTAGGGCCTTCTGTAAATCCGCACCTGATAACTGCACAGTCAGTCATTAGCAGACTGCTGATGAATGACTCATTACCTCTCAAACAGTTTTTTATGAGGCTAGATTTTAATTTTTCAGTATTGTATTAACCCAAAGACAAATACTGCTTCAGTCTCATCGATGCGTAATCTCTGCCTGCTCATCAGCTGCACTTGTAACATTTCTTATTTGCTCACCAAAGCAGCACAGCAAGCATGACAGCAGAGAGATGACATTTTGAAAAGAGTATCACTATATAGCATCTGTTCTGAATTGTCTGGTTTTTAAACTACCTTGTAAATGGCAGGTTATTTTTCACATATCAAATATTTTCATGTCACATTTTCACAATATCAGAAACCGCCCACTCTGTCTATTAAAAGAATGGGCTAAATCAAATTAAACTTTTTCCTGGTTTTAGAGATTGACTGGGCAGGTAGATGTTTTTCATCATAAGTGTAGAGGTTGAAAAGCCACAGACTTAAAGCTGGAGCTGTAGGATTCCCTTCTTCATGCACAGAGAGATACTATTCACTTATGAAAAAGAATGACAGCCTCATTTAAATTCATTCTGTAGGTGTTCCACATATGGAAAGGAAGTTATTGTTGCTAAAGACAAAATCTAAGGGCCATATTTTGGCTATCAGCTACCAGCCAATGAAATACTGTTGATTCAGGTTTGGGCTCCACTTCCATGGTTGCGTAAACTAAACATAATAACCCCCCACCCCCCAGATCCTGGCTTCTTGTGCAATCTGAAAATGCAATAAAGAGATCTGATATATCCTAAAGGGACTGCTCCATCCCCGGACACTTCCCGCAGCGCCAGCTGCCCGACGCCCTCCTCTTGGCAGCTGAAGATGCACGAGCGGCAGAGCTGGTGTCACTGCATGGCTCCTGCTGTCCCCATGGGCCATGGGAAGGGGTGGTTTGCACCATGGCTTCCTTATGGGAATACAGTGGATGTTGGCTTCCCAGGTCCATATGTATTTGTTATTTTTTAAAAGGTGGCCAGTGTTTACAAATGTTTATCGCAGCTGCAGCTTGAATTGGTGAAGGTAATTTGCAGCGGCCAGGATAAGTATTTCAAATACCACTTTGGAACCGTTATTTTATACAAAGTGACCACTGTAACATGTCATTTAATTAACTGTCATCTACATCATGCTCTGAAAGAATAATCTTTTTTTTTTCTTTTATTCAAAAACTAGCTTCAGTTTTAAGTTTATCTTTACTTCACAATAGTTTTTTGCTTATCACATTCAGGGGTTTGTTTTTGAAAAAAAAATCTTAATACAAAGCTAACGTAGTGTTTCATTAAAGAAATGTAAATAGGCTCTGTAGATAATTTTGTTCATCTGAGTTGGTTCAGACCTTGCTGTAATCTAAATAACCTGATTTAGCTGTGAAAGATGGAAATGAGGGTGCTGAATATAAAGGAGAAAGCATTATAAGAAGGTTTTATTCTAATTCTGATTCAACAGCAACTGTGTAGCTCTTGGTATTTTTGGAAAAGCTGTAGATAGCTAATCTTAGACTTGATGAATGGAGGTTACAGTGCTTTTAGGAGGAAAATAACAGGAGAACAGAATATTGAATCAAATGAACAGGCACATCCTCATGAATAAACCTGACAAGAGATCAAGCATATAAGAAAACTGCTTCTCAGTACCTAGGTACCTGTCTATCGGGTTCAATTATTTTCAGGTCAAAAACCCAATTAAAAGTCAAATGTGCACAAATTGCATGTCAAAAAACAATAGAATGTTTTAGAATATACCCATTTCTTTCCAATATACAATGATGGCAGCCTGGACAACAGAAGCAAGAATATTACACCAGTCCTGTTCTCTGACCTGAGATGAACAACATGTAGAAATACATACAGATTCACAAAATCTGCTGCTGACATTTTCTGTGAGTCAGAAAAGAAAGTGCATCATCACCTAGCAAGGTATTTAAAGGCCATACACAACGTCCTTCAAACTCCTCACACAGAAGAGATTCATATTCAAGCAACCCTGATGGCAGTGATGAGAGACAAGGTACTTTCAGATAGTTTGAAATCCTTCTTGTAAATGCCTTTTTTAACTAAGCCAGTAAAAATTCCCTATCTCTACAATTCTGACAACGCACAGCAGTGTAAGACAGACCCATACATTTGAGAAGGAAAGAAAGTGTTAGTTTGAGAAGCAGCAAAACACCACACAAGAAACTGAGAATTGCACGTGTCTAATAACTGTGCAGAGTGGCTAACATAAAATTGTGAACCTGGCATCTTACCAAACCTGCCCATAAGTAGACAAAACACATCTGTATGTATCTATGCAATAATTGAATTTTGAAGTGAATGCAAGTACCACCATCATTTAAGTCATATACACATGTACCTACTTCTTTCCTTGTCTTAAAAGGTAAGAGATTTCAAGAGCAAATTTCCTAGTATTTAAACACATTAAAAGTTAAGGTTTATGTCATTCAGTAATTTAATTGCAAAACTGAGTTACAATACCATAGTTGGTGGTAGTACACCTTTTCACCCTGACTCTGTCCCAAGTGTTGTTATGTTCCCATTTATTGAACCCCCTGGATATTGATGTCATGGTTGCAAATTGGCTTCCCTCCCAACCTAATAACTTGGAGACTTTCTCTAAAACAAATGTAATATTAAAATGCAGACAAGTGACCTAAAAATGGCCCTGGAGGGCAGGCCTGCAATTTCCTGAATCACACTTTCCTTATTCCCTCATTTGTTAAGTTTCGCAACATCAATTTTTATACTGTTGCTGTTTTATTCTGTCCAAATGATTGCTGAATACTAATGAACTGTCTCTCTTTGACAAATGAGTTATTGTTTGATATATTACATTAGGGACATAGAGACTAAACTACTTACAGATACTAGACATTTATAGAAAATACATTTACATAATAGTATACTATTAGTGTAATGAGGTCCCATATCTGGAAATAAATAGGGGTTTCAATAAACACAAATTTTGGCAGTTACACTGTAGCAATATTTTGTAAAATAAATGTAGGGAAGCCACAGAAAATTACTTTGTTTCAAAATACTTTTTCATTTTAGTATTTTATCCTACATTAGTCACCTCTGCAAACACAGTGGACACTACAAGAAGTAGAATAATATCAGTATGCTTCATCATCGTTCGCTAATACTATTATCATACAGTTTTGCTTTATAATGTAAAAATATACTGTTAGGGCCTGATAACAAATGCATTCCAATTATTAATCAGTGGATAACAAATGCATTCCAATTATTAATCAGCGGTATATTTAATTTATGCACTCTTAACCACCTTCTATAGGAAGACACAGGGAACACACACAAAAATTTCTTGGGTGGACTAAGCCTTGTTTATATAATGCTGTACAGAGCACCTGCTCTGTATTGTAACTTCTGCACTGCTGATTACTAACTGCTTTCATTAGAAAAAAAAATAAAAAATCCCAAACAACCTGAAGAAATCCTGTGGAGAAATCCCCTCTCCTTTATCATCTGTCAGAGGCTGGATACTCTAAGAGCACATAAAGGGAGTCACTGATCCTCCTTGAAGACTAACTAGTTGTCTTAAGTTGTGATGATATTTTATTTTGATAAAGTATTTTCTCTATCTCCAGAGCTAGATTTTTTTTTCCAGTTGGAACTCCTAAAGTATTTTACATTCCCATCGATTAAAGAATTTTAACTGCAAAGCCTTTCTTTAATCAAAGAGTCTTTTGCACACAGTTTATTCTGACCACATATATAGGAGACCAATATTGTCACATAGTGGTCCGTAAAGGCTTCATTATTTCTTGGCAGGATTTTCCAGTTCTAGTTGCTGCGCAAGAGCACACAGACCTGAGCTATCAGACTGCTGTAACAGCTTGTAAGAGAGCTTCCTCTTCAACCTGAGTAGAAGACTGAGACCCTAAAAATGCACTAGCCTGTCTTTTCTTTGATTTTTAAGGCTTTTTGTTCTTACATTGAGGCATCAATATTTTCCTTTTGTTCAGTATTGCTTGCTGTAGGTGGTTTGGTTTTCCTTTCATGAGCCACTTTGAACAAAATCTATCTTTCCTTAGATTTACTCTACTAATATTGGCTGGCATTTCCATTTGAACCTTTCAGCTAAATAAATTTATTTCTATTTTGTGGTCTATGGAGAACAATGCACCTCATGAAAGCATGAATAGAGCTGTCTGTGTGAAGCAGTATATCCTTTTCACTGGTTCAGATCATAGACTGTAATGTGACAAAGGGGAAGGAACTTTGATTTTTTTCAAATCTTTCAGATTAAAGAGAGGGGAAAGGAGGTAGATGTGATGCTCCCCTGTTCAAGTCATGTAGCTGTAGTTATCAGGATTTGTTTACATTATTAATTTTTCAGAATTTCTTTATACTGACTGGCTAGACATACAATGTGAAAACTAGCTTCTTTAGAAATTTTTATACATATGATTACTGTTTAATTAAATCTCTTTGTTCTTTTTATATTTTACGTACAGTCATTAAGCTGGGGAACAGTTTAATTTAGTAATGTAAATATTTTTCTTGTTTTGACATTTCCCTTTAACAACATCCTGAACTTAAGATATTTTTCTTCCTGTTTCTTCCACACAGTTGAGTCAAGCAATACTAGAGATACTGAATTAACCAACCAGTGGTGTTACAGTGCTCCTTGGGACCTACATATTTGGACCACAAATTTTACAAACATCAGGATGGCTCATGAAATACTCCAATCATTAGCACAATCAGCAGCACTTCTAAGAACACGATACTCCTGCCCTTCAAGTTCTGGACCAACTCAGCAGCAAATGAATGCATTTAAATATGAACAAATTTATAATTTATGATAAATTTATAAAGAAATCTCCCAAAGAACCAATTAAATCCAACACCTAGTAGAGATGATCCTTCACTTAAAAGCCAAAGAAGTCGCTTTGGAAAGTGTATTTACTTTGAAGTGATTGCTTGTCTTTTATGTCAGTTTTATTTCATTTGTTACAATTAAATACTACCCCCCTGCAGAGTTCACTAATAGCAATTCACACAGAGATTATCTACCATTTATTATACACAAGGAGATTTATCTGATTGAATGGGCAAATCCACACATGCAGAAATAAAGAGGATAAAAAACTCATCCATAAATACACGCTCAAAATACTGCACCTCAGCAACTAAACAAGAATTTTACAAAACTATATTTTGATTCCTTCCCAATTCTCTTGTCAAATGTTCTGCTGATCCCAAGCTCTCATTTATCAAATCCCTCACTGATCAGCATTTCTTTTCCTTTTGCTATTTCATCTTTGTCATTGCTTTTCTCCCAAAAACTAAATGCTCTTCTCCTCATTCAATGTCCTCATTAGATCTCAAGAAATATTCACCTAGAAAGCCCATTTGTGAAAGTATTTTATGCCCAAACCACTATGAAAAGTGAATACTACCTGGCAAATAAACCAGGCTTCTGTGCTGGTTTCTCAAAAAAAGAATAAAAATCCCTGGATCATGATCTTTCTAAAGAAATTTCCTGTCCCTATAGAACAGCCAAGATATTGGCAAAGGACTGTAAGGTTCATAGCTACATGTTTGACTCCCCTAGTAAATACAGTACTAAAATAAACCACTACACATTATATTTTCAACACATTCACTAATTTCTGAATTTTTAAGTTAGGCAAAGTGAAAACATTGCCACAAACGTGCAGCATGTCTGAGTAGTTCTAATAAGAATTATTGCAATTACTGTGAGCATGCAAGATGTTGCTACCAGCAAGGAAACATTATCTGTCTCATTCATTTCTATTCTTATTTTGACCACACAATATTTCTAATTAAGTATCCTGTAACAATTGTATTTTATGAACAACATTTATTAAAGGCATTGCTGCTTTCTCATTTATTCTGTAAAGGTTATTAAGTTAATGCAACTGTCACTTTTAAATTGTGAGGAAATAAGCCCAGGGAGTATTACAACTAAAATCAAACAGAAATTAGAGGTTGATATACTATATAGGAATTAATGTTGGATGAATGAGTCATTTATTGAGTGCAATTAAGAGGCTTGTGTATTGTTTTTTTAAGTTCCTTCTGAAGCCTTAACTAAAATAAACTATTAAAACTCAAATAAATTCCTTTTTAAGAACAGAGCACATCACGAAGCCAATACGCATGATTCTGGACTTGCAGATATGATGCAATTTACTGCTGCTACCCAAACAACGTTGAATACCAATCTATAAAAACCTGCTACATCCCACAGAGACTGGAGCACCCAGGTCATTGCATGCTCAATATAGAGATGGCACCTCCATTTCCATCTGCCGCCTTTTAGATCTAAAACACTGTCTTCCATTTATCTCCACTTTTAATACAGTTATTTTGAGATCAACTATTCAAAAAATACAACAGGGAGAAAAATGTACATCTATACCTTCCTTCAGCTTTTATTTTTGAAGTGTTTGAAAATCACTTTTCCACATCTCTCAGGCAAAGAGCATTAAAGATAGCAGGATGATGATAATAATAATAATCACAACAACAACCACCACCGCCACCTCCTCCTTGGATTATGAAACTTTGAAAGCCAGATCCAAATGAAATCTATGAACAAATTTATTGTCAGAAAAGATCAAAACCACCCAAACTGATGTTGTACATGATGAAAAACATTATCTTTAAATTGCTGATCCATGTCAAAATATTCCATGTTAAGTGACAGCAACTGAATATGAACTTCTTCATTAAAAGCATTTTTGAAAGGGTCACTTAGTGATTTATGGTAATAGATAGAATGTTCCATGAAATCCCTGTATTGCTGTTTTGGTATTCATTAATATATTGGGGTTTCAAAGAAAGTGATTTGAATGAAGGTTTAGCAGGAAGCCAGAAGTAATAAAATTAATAGCTGTGGACACTACACTCAGGAGATGCCAACTGAGGAACTGTTATGTTTATGCTTGAAAAGTATTTCCACAAGCTGCATGAATTATAGAACCTGCTTTCCTATGGCCTTTGCCCTCTAGTAACAGGGTTGCACTTACATGGCATTTTTTCCTTCAGCTAGGGCATCAAGCTATTATCGTCCTTTTGTATCTGGCCTCCCACTTTCATGAAGCATGTAGGTACAGAACAGGTTTTTGGATCTCTACCTTCAGTCATATTAGCTTGAAAGTGGCCAACAGATTAACAAGCTGTGAGTATGGGAAATCTGACAGGAGGTGGTACCATACCGACAGCAGACAGCATAATCGCTTAAGCCTTGTTTCTTTAGCAACCCAAACTAAAAGTTTCCTTCAATACAATCTTCAACTCAATCTTGAAAAGAAAAATACCACAGTCGTAAATATAAAAAACACATCCCCCACCCCCCCACCCCCCCCACCCCTTTTGCTTGTAAGACTTGGCTTGAAAAAAGTAAAACACAATAGTAGCACTAAATAAATAAAAAACAACAAAATGACCTGGGCAAAGTAGAATATCTTTCGATAAATTGGGCTGGAACCTGAATTATTGTTTCTTAGATTACAATAAATAATTATTTCAATGATATACAGAGAACTCATAATGAATATTTTCAATCATATAAATACCATACCAAAAGTTTCATTTTAATAGCATGTATGATAGAAGACTGCTTAAAGTACATTGGTTCTTGTCTGACACTGTTATGATGATGTATTACATCAACTAAGCAATGAGGCTGCAGTGATATATTATTACACTGTGTTGTAGGAGTGCCCCTTTACAACAGATGATTTTCTGATACATCAGGAGAGGACCTGTGGAAGCATGGGATCTGGGACACAGATCTGTTTGGTCAGCTTTCAACTTTGTGAAAGTATGCATTTTGCTAAGAAATAATTTGAGGCACATGTCTGGAAAACAAGATATTATAAGCCAACAGCTCATGTTACCGGGGTCCAGCGTATGCAAGAGCAAGCTCTCCATTCACAGAGACATCCCGTTTAAATAACCTGTATCCCAGAGAAGCAGACCAGAGAACCACAATGTTATGGGGCTGTGCCCAAATGTCTTCAAATAGCAGAAAGAAAGGTGTTTAAGAAGCAGCTGTAATGAGGGACTTGAGAAGAAAAGAGATGGTGCAAACGGGGAACTGACATTGTGACAGCTGCATTAATGGGATTGAGACATAACAGAGGTGTTAGGGGAGGATAATGTTATCAAGATGTTTCTAAAACCTTCATTACTTTGGTTACTGAATAATATGTCCGGAACTGGTATAACCAGGCACAATCATTCCAAAGAGAAAATACACAAAATAACACAGATTCTGTAGAGATACTAAAACATGGACAAACATTTGAGTGTTCAGGAATGCATGAGAAGAATAAAGGGTATGAGTTTTGCTGCTAGAGACTGATTTCACACAATGGAAAAGCAGCACAAGCAGATGAACTCAAAAAAAAAAGCGAAAGGTCCCATACTTGCATAAAATGTGCCTTCAGTAATTAGGCACAAGGGATTGATATGGCACAAAGCATGATGTGCGTGGAATATTTTCTAACGTGCTTTTCCTAAATGTGAGGAAAGCTCACATTTGAGTCTAAACGAGCAAATTTCAGGTTTCTGAAAGTCTCCGATCAGTCTCAGTAGTCTGTCTGAAACAAATGGGAGCACAAAAGTTCAGCAGCAACACATCAAATTCAAGACTTACTGACAAGTTTTGTTTTCAGTTTTATCAACAAATCCGGGAGAAGAGACATACAGCCACTTATTCTCCCTTATGAACATACTGAAAGGACCTCACAGAGCCTCAGCACCTTCTCACTTCTGCATTATAAGCAGATTGCAGGGCTCATTGAAAACTTCTACATCTGAATTTACAATCGCTGCAGGTCCTTATAAACACTGTCCCTCGTTTTGCACAGTTTAATAGGTCATTTGTCTCCTGCGGCTATCTTTTTTTATTAAAAACAAACACATACACAGAGCTTTCATGTGGTTTGATAGTCTTCAGCGAGCTTTCCTCTGGAGTTACTTGGCTTCTGCCATCGAGCTGACTTTCCCACCGAGGCACAGATCCACTGCCCTCCCACGGCGAAGCTTGGCAGTAGGCAGCATAAGCTGGAGCTCTGATTTCATGTTAGCGCTGGCTCTGGCTCAGCATCCCGACAAGCTTCCCAGGGGCAGGTACTGCAGGGAATTCCTGCTGAGGATTCAATTAACACTGTGCAAAAGTAGACTGGTGCCAGCCCGTCCCCTGCACACACAGCCTCAAAGTCCAGGTTTGGACCTTTAATTTGTGAGTGCTGCTCACCGCTCCCGTTTTAAAGGGCAAGTGTTCAGCAGAGTGGATGCACATTCTGCTCAACTAGAAGCAGGGTTCAGGGGAGCAGGGTCAGCAGGATACCTGGCAGATTTTTAGGAATTCAGCAGCAAAAAATAATGGAAAGCTGAAACCTTATTTCAAAATGAATCTGGACAATCTATTTCATTTATTTTCATAGGCCTAACTTTTCAAATGTTGCACTTCCCTTTGACCTATTGATTTCTCTTTGTCCATCATTGAAGGATTTCTGTTAGGTTTTTGAAGTTAATGACAATTTAATTAGTAACTTAGAGTGGAGTGGAGACTGCTAAACACATCTGGAAAATCAGTTTCTTCAAGCTGATTATTCAAAAGTTGAAACAAAAAAGAACATTTCTGAAATGTCTAATCGCCTACTGTGGCAACACGCTTCATTCCATTCTTGAAATACAAGAATGATGTTTCCAAGTGGAAGGTGACATGAGTTAGTCTTTCTCCTCCTTTCTATTTATTCCTACTTATTCCTAACTAGAAGATAATGCCCTTCACCTTCTTTGTGAGCACCGCAGGCAGAGCAAAGAATCAAAATATTCAATTAAAGAATGAATTCAGCAGACTTTTCACACAAATATGATATGGGACACGTTGAAATAAAATAATTGTGGTGGGTTGACCCTGGCTGGGTGCCAAGTGCCCACCAAAATGCTCCATCACTTCCCTCCTCAGTTGGACAGGGGAGAGAAAATGTAGCAAAAAGCTTGTGGGTCGAGAAAACGACAGGAAGATCACTCAGCAGTTACTGTTATGGGCAGCACTGACTCGACTTGGGGAAATTTATTATCAAACAGAGTAGGATTATGAGAAATAAAAACTAAATCTTAAAACATCTTCCCCCCACCCCTCCCTTCTTCCCAGTCCACGACTTTACTCCCAGTTTCCTCTTCCTCCTCCCCCTGAGTGGTGCAAGGGACGGGGAATGGAGCTGCAGCCAGCCCATCAGTTGTCCCTGCCGCTCCTTCCCCCTCAGGGGGAGGCTCCTCACACTCTGCCCCTGCCCCAGCGTGGGGTGCCTCCCACGGGTGACAGCCCTCCATGAACTTCTTCAACATGAGTCCTTCCCACAGGCTGCAGTTCTTCATGAACTGCCCCAGCGTGGGTCGCCCCCACAGGGCACCCCTTGGGCCCAGCCCGCCCCAGCGTGGGTCTCCACAGGGTCCCCAGCCCACCCCCCTGTCCCCATGGGTGCCACAGGCCCTGCCAGGAGCTGCCCTAGCATTGCTGCCTGCGGGTCACAGCCCCCTGCGGGCACCCCCTGCCCGGTGTGGGCTCCATGGGGATCTGCTCCCCCGTAAGCTCCATGGGCTGGGGGCACAGCCTGCCTCGCCATGGTCTTCCTCACGGGCTGCTGGAGAATCTCTGCTCTGGGACCTGGACCCCCTCCTACCTCTTCCTTCCCTGGCCCGGGGGGCTGCAAGGTTGGTTCTCTCACATGTTCTCACTCCTCTTTCTGGCTTCAGTTGCTGCTGTGCAGCAACTTTACCCTCTTCTTACATATGCTGTCCCAGAGCCACTACCACCGTGGTCGATGGGCTTGGCCATGGTCAGTGGTGGGTCTGTCCTGGAGCCGGCTGGCACTCGCTCCATTGGGCCTGGGGGCAGCTTCAGGCATCTTCTCACAGAAGCCACCCCACTAGCCCCCCTGCTACCAAAACCTTGCCACACAAACCCAATACAATAATGAACGTGGTCACTGTCACAATTAAAAAAGCACTTGAAAATAAACTGCAATGGAAAATCAGGTTGCAAGAGGATGTAGGTGTATTTGTAACATTTAAGGAGCTGAAAATATAGGGGAATTAAAATAGCTCTAGACAGACTAATCTCTACAGTGATGTATGTATAGCACTTACAGCACAATATTCTGAAACACAGGAGAACAACTGGGCTTTCTGGACAGCTTTAAGATGTAAAGACATGCTTGTGCATTTCCTCCACTTCCAAAGTAAGCTGGAGCAATTGTACCACCTGTCTTGCAATAGCTTAGTTTTTAAATACTTGCTAATCTTTAAGGAAAATAAATTTACTCTACTTCTCCAGTAACTTCTTTTTCAGAACTTCACTTCAGCCTTAATAAGAAATTGTTTAGTCTATATCTTTACACTCAGTACCTAGTAATGACAGAGACTATTGGAGAAGGAGCTAGGGCAGATGGATGCTAAAATTCACTCCCCAGCACCAAGAACTATTATGTCATCTGGATCTGTTCAAAGACAGAAAGTAGATAAAGACATTGTGGATCCTTGTAGCTGAAATTTCCCTACTGCTGTGACACCGAGGGGGAGAACAGTTGGCTTACTACAGTGATGAATGATAAAGTCATTATTATGAGATATGTTAACATTATGGTTTTCCCTCTATTGGCACTATATTTACCACTACAGATCTCCCCCGAAGAAGGGAAAAACACTGCTGGTAACTTTATTTTCCACTGTTTCACCTGCAGTCTATGCTGATGCTGCACCATACAGTGTTTTACTTCAGTGGTGAATAGAATAAGAACACAAAGCAGTTTAAACTTTTTTCCATGGATCCCAACATCCGTATTTGCAGTATTTTAGAATAGACTAGAATCAAATGGAATAGATCTGGATGTCTTTTACATCATCAATATGCTCATTATAGCTCAGAAATTGAAAACCATAGTGAACAAATGTGTGTCACTGGAATATAAATTAAGCCTTGTGATTGCTATGAAGCATCTGCATAGTATGTACCACTCAGTAGACCTGCAAAAAGATTCAAATTTTACACGAATCTAATCTTTTCCACCCAAGCTTTCCTAAACTGGATAAGTCTTATTCTACTGTATACTTATGCTTTTATATAAATCTCCATGCAGTAAAAGATATTTCATCTAGTCCCATGATGGAGAAATTCAGGCATGTTTCACAGCAGTACAGATGGCTTACAATAACTTTTAACTTTGCTTCTTTTCTCTCTCCTGCTCTGCTTATTCATTTTCCTATAGAATTTACACTGACAAATTACGTTTAAAATTCCTCTTAATCCTAACAACAGTAACAGAATCTGACCTTGTGCAAAACACTGAAAACACACTAAATGCCAATGCTTGTATACCAGCTGGGTTAAAATTAATTCCTTTAAGCAGCCCAAAATTGAGCCTGGCTTCCACCTACACTTACAAGCTTACAAATTCACATTAAAAAAATTGTGAGTGGTTTTCCTAAATTGCTTTGTTTTCTTTGTCCAGCTTGACCTGAAATTGAGATTTATATTTTAAAAATTAGCTTTATACTCCCTTGGATGCTGCCAGAGCTATTTTAAGTACCATGTAAACCACACAGACATAACAGTGTTTCTTCCAATGTTGCTATATGAAAAAATTGAAGCTTATTCCCACCATATATTGCTCACAAATGCCTCATTGTCCCTTTGACAAATGGTCTGTGGCAAATTGCTGAAATCATCTCTTGAAGCACTGCAGCTTAAAAGATTCATGCCATCGAATACTCTCCCTCAAAGCCTAAAATCTAGCCTCAAAATTCCAAATATTGCAGCTTAATAAAATTTTAAAGACTGAGAGACCCTCTCCTGGGATCAGCTGTCAAACATCTTTTGAAAAGAGGAGACATAAACAGCCTCCACCCTAGAGTCTGAATGCCTTAGTCTTTGGGAAAAGAAAAAAAAAAAAGGACATACCAAGAGGTGTTTTTCACTGAAAAAAACCACCTCAGAATATGCTTTTTGATGTTAAAATGATAGCATTTTGATCTTCTGTTCAAGATTATGGCAGGGATACTTATTTTAAACATTTGGATCCTGTCTGTAATGAGAAAGCACAACTACAGTTACTGGTTTTCTGATGTTTTTAAATATCCACTGCTTTTGTGGAACTTTCTTGGGAATTGCATTTACGGTTCCATCACACAAAGAGCCTTCCCCTGATATCTGCACTCGGCCTCATCAGCTCAGCAGAACAGCCAAACTTCTTCTGGGCTTTCCTCTCTGCCCTTAAGAAAGAACAAAGTTCATTGTAGATCATGACATTTTTGACTTTGTTTATTTCCTTCTAATCAAGCCTTATCACAGATTCTTTTAGGAAGTTTCAGTAACTCTTTTTGCCATTGTATGCTTAGAAAGCTAATCCCCCTGTTCCAGGAAGGAAAACTGGCTCATATTTGATTACCAGAGGAAAGGTTTGCATGGATCACCACTGTGTGAGTTTACAATCCAGCATCTGCACACAAATATGTTGCACTGGTGATTTAAGGTCACACATGAGGTTGGGAACTGGAGCAACACATGGGGACACACATCTTGTTCTGCCATATTGGTGGAGGAAAGGGAGCAGTGGATTTATCTTTCAAGAGCAATGTCGATAATTATCACCACTAGAGTTCATCAGTCAGAGAGCAAATAAGCATCATTTAGTCCTAAACCATGAACGGCATTCCCCTCCAAACCCATGCCTTTAATTATGGATGTCTTTTATATTCACATATAACCTATGCTAAATAAAGCTACCTCTTTTATCGTGCCTGTCAAAGTTATTTTTGAATGTGAAATCCATGAAAGCTTTGCAACCACTTTAGATCCTGAAAGAGAAGAAGAATGGGAGCTATTTAATGAGAATTAATGGGAGATGTACTGAAACCTGAGCTCTGAGCATTCCCCATGCTCTCAGACATGCACTATGAGGGCACTGGGTAGAGTTTTAAAACTTTCAAATTCCAGCCTATTAATCAATACCATAACACTCAGTGGTAAAACTCTTGAGTAATTAATGCTTAGCTGAAGTTATAAAGCTTTGGGATGTTTAGGCTGTTTCAAGCACATCAGCAAGTCTCCATGTTCCAACTACAAAATGGTGCTTAGGGAATAATCAATCATTTCTACAAGTTAGCAAAGATTATTTATTTTTGAGTACGAACTGCAGAAAATAGTTCAAACTACTCCAATTTCAAATACTTTTTCTACGCGTTATGACAGGAAGCGCAGAACGCCCTTACTTCCACCCACGCTATACTAAGATTAGAAGACTCAAACCTCTACTAAAACACCTATGGTCTCATTATACATTTTCTAACAAAAAGGTTCCCTGTGGCAGTTTTGCCACACATTGCCTTCCAGCCTTTTGGTTCAGTGCCCACAGAAATTAAGGAAGATACTCTTACAAGCTTCCAGAATCCACAAGGTAAGAACCTTGTTCTTGCCCTTCATTTCACAAAACTGGCAAGTGTTTATCCTATAGAAAATGTAAACCGAGAAGTCTTCTCTGTCTGAACAAAATTAAGCCTGCAGAGCTAAACGAACCGTTACTCAACCTGACTATATTTGCACTGCGCTGGTAATTTGGGCTTTGTTTGAACAACACCATTGCTCAGTGGCATTTCAGTTGCATTGGCAGAAGGAAAAGTTCCTTTATTTTTATTTTTTGATAAAGTCCTTAAGTTCAGCATGCTCAGATAAAATAATCAAGTGATGGTAAAAAAAAAGGCGCAAGGAAGTGGGGTTTTAAGTTTATCATAAATTCTCCTTGGTTGAAGCAAAACTGTACTATAGCATCACAGAATAAAAGGTGAGCTAGATAGGGTACAACAGAGGGGCAATTAATACACTGTGTCTAAATCTGATCTCTGCTGCCTTTCCAAGAAAGTAGTTCCTATTATATCATCTGGGGTATGCATATAATTCTTTTGATCTATTACTCATGTTTTAGGGACAGTTTTAATGTTTCCATAGCATGTCAGATGTTGCCCGTGTACTTGCCATTTCCTTCAAGTCTGTTTACTTATCCTGTATTTGAAATTCCCAAGTTTACATAACTTGACTTGATCTTATCTAATTTCACTGAGATTACTCAGGGCTAAAGCACAGAGTTTTCCCTTAGCACATGGAAAAATCCATCAAATTTAAATTAATGTTATATAAATAATGTATATATAAATATACTCTAAAATAGACGCTCAAATATACTCTCTATAAATATTCTCCCTCTCTCTCTCTCCATATGCATAGATATTTATACACATACACACAAAAGACAGCTAAGGGAATCAGCCAACAGACAATTCCTGCTCTAACAATATATGGAAGCTAGGATAGACTACTGTCCAAAGTGGTCCATGCATGCAAGTAGTTACTACTTATGGTATCCTGATGAAGAAGAGAAGATAACGGAAGTAAAATAAGCAGAAGATCAAATGATACATAAAACAATTTGTACAGTATAGTATATTCATTTGTAGTACTGGGGATTATGTAATAAATCAATGCATCTATGAGGAATAAAGAAAAAAATTATAAATTTGTTTAAAGTGTTAAAGCTACACTTTCTACACTAGAGGCTATTTTCTGTAACTATCATACCTGCCTCTAACCTGCTTCTAAAGAATAGAGCAAAGAAAAAGGAAATGACCCTTTGCTATTTGTGAAAATTCCAGCTTTTTGAGACCATCAGAAGAAATAAATTCCCAAATCTTTGATTGCAGCCAGAATGTGGCTTTATGAAGTTTATAGCTATGGTATATTAGGCTAGTCACCGTATACGAGGTCACTTTTGAAGAGAAGAGGTCTCTAAAACAGAGGACTTCAGCAATGCTATTACATGAAAAATAACTGCAGGTACAGGCTAAATTGTAACTTCAAAACTCAGCCATGCATTCAAGATGTACGGGAGCAAGTAAAAAATCAGGAGATCTCCTGTGGTAATCCAGTGAGAACTGCACACTGTAATGCAGCTTTACCACGCGGGTGCGGAGCACACACAGCTGATCGGTGACACCTGCCCGGAGGTGGGCATCCTTCCCTGGCCCCGGGAACAAGCCAGGTGCGCAGCAGCTTCCCCTTCCCATCCCAGGCACGCAGTACCAAAGCATCGTAGCAAGCTGCTGGTGAGGGGCCACTGGGAAGGCTGTGAGATGTCCTCCCATTCGTTAAGCTGAGAAGTCCAACCTAAGGACATCATGATACCATGGTAATGTCAGTGGGACTGCAGCAGGTTAGTGTTCCTTCAACTCTTGCCTCAATTACAGGTGACACAAACTTTTCTTCTTTTAAACTATAGTACCCAGAGCAATCTTTAATTTTATGTCCTTATACTCTGGCATTCACAAAGAACTCCACAATAATGGTTTAAATATGGAGCAGAGAGACAGAGGTAAATAGAGCTGAATTTACAAGATGGAGTAGTTTTGTAATAAATTTGTTGAAGTGTTTAGGGGACACTTGTTAAAGTTCTGAAACTGGCAGGTCTATGAATGGTATTAGCTTTTAAAAAAGCATTTAAAGCCTAAATGATCACTGCCAAATACTCTCGGTAAGTAATAGAGAACTGCCTACCATTTAAGGGTAATTACTCACTTCCACCCATTTCTAAAAGCAGTGGCAGGAGGTGAGACATGAATTGTGCAGTGTTTCATTACATAAGGACACACTGGGTCTTTTTTTGAAATGTAACCTGCCAAAATCTAAAAGAATATATCTAATTAATAAATGATGCTTTCTCAAAGGCACTTGGCATTTCAGAGAATAGCAGACAACAGCTAGAAAGGGTAAGAAGACTTCTAGAGCTGGAATGATGAATATGATGGCTTCCTTCCTGCCAGAGCCATGTTACTTTGCAGCCCCATGGTGCAAAGACTTGAACTTTAGAGCTGTATACTATGTAATCTGAAACTTGAAAGGGATAGAGACTTCACCTGCTGATGACTAGGGAGAGGGGGTTCCCGAGTCCTGGAGTGTCGGGAGACTTGCTGAATCCTGGACTGATGTCCCAAAGGAATACCACCATTCCTTAACAGACAAACATGACTAGATAGCAGAAATCAGAAAGACGTCTAGTCTGTTACAAATAGTTTTGTTAGGCTGCCTTCATGCTTTTATGTTACGGGTGAACAGAACATTATTATATGTGCTTTGTAATGAATGGAAAGGATAGTTGTGGCTACTAGGACTTGTGACAGCTTACCTTGTTCTCACACTATCTGTAAGGCATATGTAAAACTCTCTGGCTCATGTAAAACTTGAATTCCAGACAGAGCTCTACCCTCCTAGACCACCATCCCAGAGCTCCAGAGGAGAAACCTCTGCGCTTTGCCACGTGGCCATAATAAATAGCAGGGACTAAGAATCTGAGTAGAAGTGCGATCTAATCATTGCAGCAGGAATGCAACAAAGCAGGATATTTATGATGAAATTATTGTGCTGCTGAAAGCATTAGAGATAAACAGGAGCTCTAAGCAGTGTCACAAGAAGGACTCAACGCAATACATATCAATTAATTAAAAGTTGGAGTTACCACCAGGAAAACTTCCTGGTGTTTGAACAGCTAAATGTGGAATAAGCTGTAGGGATGGACACAAATGTCGCAGTCTTGAAGTCAGAAAAGCTGTAGTGCTTTTTAATGGCATGACCACACTGACACAATCTGCACCCAGCGTGTGTGTGGGACAGGTAATTCCCAGCAGTGCCACAGCCAGTGATGTCTGAGTGATCGAGTAACAGTGCTTCGGGCAAAGGGAGAGGAAGGAAAAAGGCTCTGGATCACCTCAGTGGGTGAGGTCTAAACTGGGGGTCCTGAGTGCTGTCTCCTCCATCCTCAGGGCTGAGCACTGCAGAGGTTACAGCCATGAGCAAGTCGGAGCCCAGGCACAGAAGCAGCTGTGACAAGAGCCCCGGTGATATGGGACCTGTCACGAGACACAGCGACTGATGGGGCAGGCATCACGGAGAACAGCTTTGACAGGGCACTCTGATGAGAGTCTGCCTATGTAATGCCAGAACGGCCACATTTCTCTTAAATAAAAATCTATCCTGTTAAACCCTGGACTCCTTGATCGCAAGCAGGCATCCCCCAAGCCCAGCTAGGGGTCAGGGAGCCAAGGGAGGGCTCAAGCCACCATTATTTGGGGACTGTTTATTTCAGTGGGAAGCTTTAGGAACTGAATCTGGTCTTTTCCCCCACCGAGTATGTTTATCAGTTGAAGGATTTTTAATTTGAAGGATTAAAACTTTTAAAAGTACCTCAAATGAATGACGGCCATTGTCTGAGTTCTCAGAGAGCCCACTGTGAACTGTGAGTCAGCTGGACATTTCAGTTTATTCTGCAGCTCTGATAGGGAGTGAAAGGAAGGATCAGGGATAATTCCAGTAATACAATGTCTGTCACTATGGGAAGTATATTGCACAATACATCTCTTGGTATTAGATTCTTGAGAAATAAAATGAGGGTGGTTGTTTTTAATTTAATATTGCAGCGTGTAGGATGCAGGCAACATGGAGGCCTTGCTTCTTAGAGAATATTTACAATATAATTTACCTTTAAGTTTTATTTGTGTACTGCAGGGCCTTGTTTTAGAAAACCACACAAAATCATCCTTAATTTTAACCCTATATTAAAGTATTGCACTAGTCTAGAGCATAAATACTTAAGGATATTAACTAATTGGTGCTGCAACTGTTTTTGAAAAAGGAATGCTGCAATTTAGAATTGTAACAAAATAAGAATGTTATTTTTAAACCTGTGAAATCTCTCAACACCAGCTGTCTGAACATTAACTGAAAATATGTGTGGCAGTTTTCTCTGTTTTCATATTTTATACCCCTGTTCAGCTTTATATCTTATGTTGCGCAAAAACTCCTGCCTATTCTGAAGTTAATTGTCATGTTTTTTCCAGGTCAAACACCAAAGCTGCTATGGATTTCAGTTAATCAGCACTCTCCTTTTAATCAACATGTTTTATATTCTTAGGTCTTGTTTGCTTTTTTTTTTTCCCAGTCCCTGTATTTAGGCAGATGTTTTTGCCCCAGTGAAGCCCCTCAGTAAGCTCCATGTATTCCAGGGGACCAGGCACAAATCAGTTCTCAGGATCCTCAACAAATTGTAACTCATAAATGCGAAACTTAGGTGAAAACATTGGGGTTTTTTTTCTGTCCTGTATAGCTGGTTAGGAATACAACCCTACCATTGTGAATTTCTTGGAGAAAGTCAATAGCACTCCCTATTAACTCCCTGAAAAATAATTTGATGTCAAGGGATTTTTTACGCTTGCTTTTTCTTTTCTTGTTACAGAAGTTTACTGTATCACTACATCGACAGGGGAGAAAAACAAACCAATCCCTCCCAAACCCCGGAGTACTTTTAGGAGATCTAGAGAGCAACATCACACATGAAAAAACAATTCTGCAGTAATATTTAATTGTCTACATTCTGTCTTTCTGCAGTCGTGAATTGGGCTGCATCAGTATAATTCAGGGTATAATTTGACCCATTATGTTTAACTTGTCTACACTTATTTTGCAAAAATCTCACATGTCCTCAATAATTAATTCTCAGATCTAAACGCTGGATAACAGCACATTTCAGAAATTAGGAGGAAAAAAAAAATAAACCAGTTGTCAACATCATACTGAGTAATTCAATAGTACTGGAATATCCCGAGGGTGGATATGAATAAACAATTCATGAAGAGCTGGTAAATTACATTTCAGCTTCTGTTTATTGCAAAACTAGATACTAGTCAAATACTTAGCTCTATCGAATAAAGATAGCCCATTGGGCTTAGAATAAAGAGCATTTCTTAAGAGTTTTTCTCCTATATTTATTTTGTGCAGGATAGATTCAGTTTTTTAAGCAGTCTTTAACGCAAACAGTTGAGATTATATCAAACAAGGTCAAAGAGAAAATCTGATGACCTGCAGGAAATTGGGTTAGTCCTTAATTCTTTCATAGTGCACACACACACACACACACAAAAAAAACCCCCAAAACCAACAAAATCACACACACACCCAAAAAAACCCACCTCAATCAAACACCTTAAAAGAATATGTCTTTCAGGTTATAGACCAGTTTTTAAGATAACGTGAAAAACACACGCAGTGGAGGATATCTTCATGGTACATCTAGAAGCATTTGTAACATCAGCTGTCTAGTGGATGAGCCAGTAACATGTGATTCTTCATGTTCATCCCATAACCCTAAACAAAATTAATTTAACCCTTTGAAGTCAGTTTTTATAGCGAATCAATGCGGAAGAGAAGGTTACCAAATAGTATTCAGTGTGAAATTGCTGGCAAAGAATCATAGAATAATTTAGGGTGGAAGGGACCTCTGCAGGCCACCTGGGAAAGATGACCTTTCAAAGCAGAGCCAACTTTGAAGTTGAATGTAACTTTGAAGTTGGATAAGGTTGCTCAGGGCTTTATCTAGTCATGGTTTTCATACCTCTAAGGACGGAGATGTTTCATAATCTCCGGGCAATTTGTTCCAATGTTTGACCATTGTCATTATGAATACTTTTCCCAATATCTATTCAGAGCTTCCCTTGTTGTAGCTTGATCCCTGCTTCTTATGTTATTTACTGACACAAAAGCCTCTACCACCCTGTCTCAATCACATCACTGATTTAAGTAATGTCAGGGCAGCACCACCTAGAAAACTGAGAGCTGTGGGAATTTTTTCTACCTGTGTGATCGCTGGGAAAATCCCTTAAATTGGAAAACCACCAAATCTCCTGCTACTGGGTCAGATTGCAACATTCACCTGCTTGTTCTTGAGAAATATTCTCCAGTGAAATATCCTTCTTTAAGTGAGGAGTACAAAACATTAGGAGAAGAAAGCAAGTGCAGCAGAAATGCCACATGAAAGAGAAAGCCATAACACGCAGCAGCCTTTACCAGTGTAAACAGAAGAATCTTTTCTAATACAATTGTGCTCATTCATATATATTAAGAGCAGTGTGATCAAGACCTATTTGCTGCATAACACATGCCAGAGAACCTCATTGTAAGACTGGCATTTTTATTTACATACATTTACAAGCCTCATTTGTTCTGTAGAACTGAAGTTTGATAAAGTCATCAGGACAAGCCTGAAATCCATTGTTAATTGCCCTAAACATTATTTATGCCCAAAAATAGCAGATTCAATGAATCTATTACTTTATTCTGCAGCAGTAATGCTGGTGATTCAGTCTCTACACTCTCAAATTGGTTGCACAGTTAATCCCACTGTGTCTAATGAAATCCATGAGTTTTGCACTGCTGCTGCTTTTTGGATGTAGTTTGGCATCAAGTGCAAGATTCATTTGTGGAAGAGGCCCTAGGACTGCTGGAATGTCACAACCATAAAAGCTGGATGCTGTTAGTCCTTAGGGAAGTACTATGAAGGAAAGCTAGCAAGCACCTTGCTAGCCTTCTCATACCAGTAGGAATGTGCTTTAGGGCAGTTTAGGAGGAGAAAAGTTTGAGAGTAAATGGAACAAAAATACTGCAAGGTGAAATGGTGAATAAGCTTCTGGGGTGCTTAATCAAAGCACTGCAGTATTCACTCTTTCAGACCTGGGAAGAGAGGTGAGGTGGGCCTGTGGGATTTGTTAGTCAGTAAAACTACCACAACAAAACTCGTCTTGTTAAATATACCACAATGTTGTATGAGGTATCAATAAATTACACTGAAGTGACAATCTCTATAATGAGATTCACAACCATTCTCATCACAAAACCGCACGATTTATTAGTGTGAATTGATACTCCAGCTAGAGATGCCTTGACAGTCAGATATTAACTGAAGGCTGTAGATAATTTTAACAATATTTTCCTGTTCAGATGTTACATTTGATTTGTTTCTACCTGCTACCATAGTTTATACTGACAGCATTAAAAATGGGTTACTGCACTGTGGTATTTTACAAAGGTTCATGTCACTTCTTGTTACTTCATTTCATGTTGCAACATGACAGAACACAGTCTGATATAATGTAGTGTGGCCTCCTAGATTAGAAAGGGTCAAACATTTTCTAAAGAGTAATATTTACATTGCAATGGATATTAACGCAACAGTATTAAATGTTATATCAAACCTTGGCAGCACATTATTTTCTGTTCCTGTTAATTTATACGGCTCATACACACTAGATTACATCAGTCAATGCTTTGCACCAGAAAATTATTTCTATGGTAAAGAGAGAGGCTGAGGAGAAAAAAATAGAAATAAACAATAAATAATTGTCTATCCTCCCCCAAAATACACAACATCATTATTCCACATTGGAAATTCCTAAGCTTGTAGATGTGCGCACCCTTCTATGGTCTTAAAAAAGCACTCAGATGAGGCTGTCCTGCATAGTTATGTCAAAACACCTGCCTATTTGTGTATAGGATAAGAAAGCATGTCCCACTATGTTCTGCAGCTATTTGTACACCTCATTGTAGGTCTGCTCACCTCCTGGAGTTATAAGGAGCAGAGGTGGTCAGCTTTTTCTCTTCTAGCAACAAAGGCTCATCACAGGCACAACCTGTATGCGGGAAAACCCCAAGATGTTCTTTTCCTTTTAATTTCGTTTTTTCTAGTTTATAATAATGTGGAAATAGAATTGGCTCCAATATTTACCTACAGACTTCGCGAACTTAAGATCAAATTAACAAAACACTTCTAGTCCCAAACAGGGTTTTACCTGCCTTTCTCCTAAATAACACAAAGGGAAAGTTCAGGTGAAATCAAGTGGCAGTTCCCACTTGCATTTGAGAGCCCTGGAATTACTGAGAAAATTTTAGGATGGGGTCTTGCTCGTAGTGCTGCCTTTCCTCACTGCAGAGGACCCTCCTGTTATTCCTGCTTTGAGCTGAGCCAATTTTGCAAGAATTTGGCATTTCCCATTAAAGCTATGAGAAGAAAGGCGAGCAAGTCAGAATACTAAAGCAGAAGAGTGTGAGTTCTAATAAGAGCCACAAAAAAGGCTGATGTTTAAAAACCTGGTAATATACAAAACGACCATTTATTTGATTTTCTAATATATACTGGGAAATCAGGATTGAAGGAATTGAAGATCAGACACCTGGTATTGATAAGTTTCTCAGAAGTTTATACTAATTAAATGGTATTTTACTCTACAAATGATACTGTTGAGAGCTGAATACACATGAGTAATCTTAGATTATTTCTCTACCTGGTGCTGTGTACAGCCTAGAACCGTGAGCTTTCTGTGTGCTGACTGCCACTGGCAGCTGGCGAAAGTATAACTGTTGGTATAAATTTAAACCAATTTAACTTAAAACAGGTGCAAAAGACTGTGTTATTTGGTCTTAAGCCAAACTCATTTAAGGTAATTTCAATCAATATGAATTGACTTATGTTAAATTTAATTAAACTAGTCCTAAAAAAAAAAAAAATATTAAATTGAAAGTGCCTTGATGAGAAGTTGTATGGAATTAAATTAGGTTTAAAAATTACATATGGTAAATTGTGCAACCATGTTTTGTAGACAACTGCCAGAAGTTAAAGAAGTAAGTCAGTAGTGTGAAAGAGTTTGTGTTCCTAAATGCTGCCTGAATCAGTGACAGAGCCTGAGTGAGACCTCTTGCTGCAGACCAGGGTGGGAACGTAAAGGCCACTGTGGCCAGTCTCGTCTCCTGGGAGTGATTTCACTACAGAGCACAGTAAACCATGGTGAGACCTTTTTTTGAAATGTTTCATCATTATTTTTTTTTTAATAACAATTTCTCAAAATCTTAGTATTTTCAACAAAATATTTACAAAAAAATCCACATATAAACATGCTTTGACAAAACAATTCTGTTTTGGAATATTTCAGAAATCAAATTTCCTTTTAAAATGTATTTTGACATTGCTTTTTGTTTCCTTTGTATTATTGCACACTAAGCCAGCAACAGCACACTATAATTAGTGATATAGTCATCTATAGCATAAAAGTTGAAATATGTTACTTTTAAATTATGAAGGATCCATCTGCCACCCGACATTGATTAAAACATGTCATTTTTTCTGGACTGAAACATATCCTGTTTAGTTTATGATGGAACTTTCTGATGCCCTGACAATCAATAATAAATAACAGGTACACTTAAATCAACTTTAAAAGTAAAACCATGTATTTCAATTATACTGTTCAATATTATGTCAAATCAATAGCAGCCCTGAAAGGTATAGCAGACTGCCTGCTCTAACATCACACCCTGTCTTCTTCTACAAGTTCATAACAAAACCCCAAAGAATTTCCTCGAAACATATATGTTTCCTTGAAACACCATTTTCCAGGAAAAAGCATTCTGCTGGAAAATTCCTGACTAGCTCTCTTCTCTCATTTCTTTCCATTATATGTACTTAACAACTCTAAGTGTCCTTACAACTTGCAAGTACGCTACAAACCAGACACCTGACTTGTTCTCCAACAATAAAGAAAAGTCCCAGTGAAGTAGGAAAAAAAAAATAAATTCTGCATCTGTATCTTCCATTAAAATACATGGAAAAAATATCTAATTTTGCCCTCAGAAAATAGATACCATTTCTTTATAAGCTGATACTTTACACTTCTGATTACTTACCATGTCCTTAGAATACTCAGCACAGCACAAACTTGGACATGTTGTGACGTAAAAAACTTTTAAAGGTGGGAGGTTTTCAGCTGCTTCATAATTACTGAATTGACAGAGTCTTCTTGGGCTTGCTGTCAAGTGGGACCACCACACTGCGTGGCACCCACCTGCAGATGCCTGCACCCCGGCTCCCGAGGGCCAAGGGAGACCACAGAGGGGCCAGCCTTGCTAGTCTGCTCACTTTGGCAACTACCTTTGAGAGTGAAAACCACCAACAGAAGGAAAGTGAGAATGTTCTGTGGTAGAGAAAGGGAGAGAAAGGAGGTTTAAGTGGGAACTTCGGGACCTAAAGTTGCACGGGGAGATGCTCGGAGCCAGACACCAGGGAAGTACAGAGGCACAGGCACACAGCCAAGCAGCAGAGTTGGGCCATCGGGCAGGAACAACTGAACTCCACCTTCATCAGAAGGAGAGGTGATAGGGAAAGGTGGGGAAAAAGGCAGCAGATGGGAGGAGGAGGAGGCGTGGAAGAGCAGAAATGCAATTAACAGTTTTCCGAGTGGTTTAAATTGTTATGAATTATGAACTGCTAAAATTCACAGATAACAAGAAGGGAGCGTTTTCCACCTGTAGGTGCCAAGTGCTCCGAGAGGAGCCACACAACATTAACTCCATCTGCAGATAACAAAACTGAGACGCACAAAGGGAAAATAAAAGGTGTCCTGCAGGCTGGCTTCAGAGACATCAACAGTGTCTGAAGGACAGCTACAGCTTCATCCCTAGCCCAGCTACAGCTCTTGTGTATGTTTTTTTCTAAGCCAGTAACTGCTTCTATAATTAGGAAAATACTCTGTGGATAGAAGTGCAGGCATGGGGGAGAATGGGAGAATCAGCCAATATGAAGAGAGTCTCTGAAGCAACATGCATTGGAGTTGTACAGAGCTTGAGCATGCCACCTTAAGAAACTAAGTTTTCAGAAATGGCTATATTCCTAAATGATCTTCCAGAGAAACTCAGTGACCTTATCCATTTAAATTAACTGAAATTCATGAACATGAGAGGGGAAGACATTTTTCAAAGATCCCAAACTCCCATTTTACACGATTTACAGGGAACAGAAGGTTCTCAAACTTTGAGGGTGGCCATTAGCATTTCACAATATTTTAGCATTTAGTATGTAGCCAGGTCATTTTTAATTACCAAAAGAAGTACTCTTCAGGCAGAAAGTATTCTAAAGATTTTGCTAGAAACGCTACGAAATCTTGTAATTACAGATGATAGTAGTGTTAGCTGATGTAATGACATCTGGGAAAAAAAAAAAGTGGTCAACATTCAAATTCCAGCAGAAAAATAGACTGACCTTACATAATGAAAATGACTAACCACATATTAAAACATTTTTAAAAAAGAGATAAAAACATCAGACACATGAAAGTGTGTAAAAGTGAGGAAAGGGGCAGCAGCATGTCCACCACTGACTCCTCTAACAGTAACAATGAGTCAAAGGACTGTTGTGGATGGCAGCGTTCTCCCTTTTTTCCTACTTTCCTCAGTTACTCATTTTCTTGTTCTATTAAAGAATCCTATTGATGAGAGCTTTAAGGTCAGACCTTGATGTGCACTAGAGCCAGTGTTCTACTCTAGGGTAGAAGAAAAATTCTTTCCTTTTCCATTTTTCTTTCTAGTTTTAATTTGACTTGATAGCTTGTTGCACTTTGACTTGCAGTGAGTGTTTCCTATGTGAAGAAGTCACATCCTAAAGTTAAAAGACTAAAAATCAAAGTTTTTATACACTGAACTTCACAGCCTGCCTGACCATGCAGGGACCATCTTGCCCTGGATGTAAAGAACAGATGCCTACAGAAAACCATCTCTGGAAGAGCTCTTCTAGGAATGCTTTATTCTAAAATTAATCAACCAGGGGCATCAGTGACTACAGAGAGAAGAAAGAAAAAGTTACGCATTGAACTAGCAAACCTGTTGTGTGGAATGGCTAAACGGAAAAATCTGTACATTCCACTAAAACTAGAATGCTGCAAAGATGTGAAGAAAGAAAAGCTCTTTATAAGTGCTTCATAGTTTCCTATTATTGCTCAAAAAAAGATTTAAAAAAGCAAAGATCAACCTTTATGTGGTAGAAGATTTTCAGATCCCACAATGAAAACGTTCCCTTCCTCCTAGTAAGATCTATTCCACAAAAATTAATTTTAGCAAAACCCGTAAAGATATCATTACTCTATGCACCAGCCTCTAAAATAATGACACCTCAACATCAGCTGTAACTCAGTGCTTTACACAGCACAATGAAGGCCAAGAATTTATAAATAACATTGATGCCTGTAAATGTTATTAAGCATAACAAGCTTTCTTTCACCTCTTCACATGTTGAAGGTAATACCTGAACCATACAAATTTTATTTTAAAAACTCTTGTGAGATACTACATTGTATACTGGTGACATCTTTTACCTGCTGTGTATGTGCAGCATTTTATTTGTGAGTGTTTTTTTGTAAAGCATATGTAATGTTGGCACTTACTTTCCTGAGAGTCTTTCAATCTTTTATTCTCCATTGTGCCAGGCGTCTCTGCAAGCATTTATATTGAAAACAAAGGCTTTGCGATTACAGGATTTTTGAAAAATTACTGGAGAAAGGAATCGATGACATTTTCAGGAGAAAATACTTCATTGTTCTGTGCACTGGAGAAGCTTCCAAATGCAAATATCGTTGAATTTAACCTCATAGTATCATGAAACAACAGAGTTATTAGCACATATACCCCAACGCACTTAGTTTTCTTTCTATGCAAAAATTCTGCAGGTCATTTCTGTTTGAATGGCCAGTTCTTCATGTGGAAAGAAAGCTCAGACAATGTCTTATTGAATAAAACAGGCTTGTTTCATGATTCATTACACCTCTTTTTGTTCTTATGTGTAAGCCAGCTCCTCTCAGTTCTATACCAAGGCTGAATGCACAATGGAAGTTGTGCAGAGCCATAAAAATGATGCTGCAAATTCTCATGCATACAGTAAAATGCTCAATAAAAATAAGAACATTTTGCAAAAGGTACTAATAGTCTCCATTTTAGAACTGATTTTTCATTCTGCATAAGCTCATTTTTCTTTGTACTTAAACAAAATGACAGATGTTCATAAAAATGATATTAAGGATTCCTTTTGGCACTTCTGTTCAGTGTTCTCATTTATTACTCTTCTGGTAATAGAGTATGCAATGTTATTCTTATGAAACCAGGATCATCAAAATTGCCAGGTGTCTGATGTGTGATCATTCCCTCTATATGCAAAGCAAAGTGTTTCCAAATGCATTAGTCTAGTGAATTCTATGCTTACGGCTCAATTCTTTGGAGTGTTGTGTACTTTGATTATATATACACCTTAACTCTATGAGTTTAATGTCAATAATGTTCAGCCTCCTGTAAGACTTGAGCCCTTGAAGAAAAAGAAATTCTAATTGTGATTCTTATAGTGAACAGGTTAGCGTTCTTGCGCAAACCTATAAAATCAGGTTCCAAACTATAAAATCCATTCACATTTTCAAGCTCTAAGAAACAGTCTTTTTGAACAGAAATGCTGGGCTGCAGATAAAGTTTGCAGTAAAGTCAGTGAAAATAAGAGCTGACTAAATATAAAGCTAGGCACTTAAATTAAGATGCCTGGAATTGCTGCTGCTTGTACAATCTTTTGCCTATGAATGATTTACACTGTTTGTCTTCCCTGCACATCCACATCTACCCTTCCTTCCTCAAAAAAAAAAAAAAAAAAAGAGCTCAGATCCATTCATTTCACAGAGTAGACCTCTATATGGATATATCAGGTTATGGTGTGAAAGATAGCAGTAAGTAGGATAGAAAAGTTGAGAAGCATGTGGTAAAGGAGGCAGTTGATAGCTGAAATCCACTATATATACACACCACATATGCACTGTACATATCCATGTAACAACTCCTTTATGAAGCTCGAAAGTAAATTTTCACGGTTGGTAGAAGAACAGGACAATCTGACAGGAGCTCTACAGACATTCAGCAGCAGCGAAAGAAAGAGGACTCTCTGGGGACTCCTTCCAGCCTCTGAAACACTGTTTGCTCTGCTAGGGAAACCCTCTTCGTACTTCCCCGCCCTTTCTGTCTTCTGCTGCATTCAATCTAGCCACTTCTTTTCATGTTTCCCTTGTCCCAGCCTCAATCTTTTCAGTTACACAGCCCACCTTCTTCCTCCCCATCCCCACACATCCTCATTTTGGTCACCTTGTGCAAGCAACCCCAGTGCTCCAGCACGCGCAGCCCCTAACCTCCATGTCTTGCCACCTCCATTTCAATTCTTCTTTCTCATCGGAGCTTCAGAGCATCTCTGGTTCCACCTTTCTGTTCTCTGGACATCTCATAACCCCCATTTCTACTGGCTCCAATTCAAAGAAAACCACTAACAATAAGATACTTCATAAGCTAATGTAGCCTTTAACTGTTCCTGAGTAAAAGATAATGCTATTTTAGTTGATCTGAGTCTCTATCTTTCTAAATATTTCAATTTGTAGTGTATTTCTAGATCGTATTTCTATTGTATATTTACAGTATTTTTATCTCTTTTCTTATAGAAAAAAATGCTTCTAATGACTTCAATGTCACTATAAGGATCACATTTATTGGCATATTTCTGGTTTTGGATAAACTGTTATTTTATTGCCTTAGCCGCAGGGCAGTTAAATGGTAATGGATTCACTAATCACTACTTTTAAAAAGGATAAATCTGTTTACCTCCCAAATAATAGAGAGATCCTGCCTCCAGCTACTTACTTCTGCTTCTTGCCTAGAAGTTTTCACCCCTTCACTAACCGAACAAGAATTTGTTAAAACAAAGGAGTTTTCAAGATGTATCACAGCATTGAGGAGTAGTGAGGAGGCTGGGGGTGGAGAGAGAAATCTCCTAAGGTGGATCAGAAAGAAACTCCATTAACAGCAAAACTAATTAAAAAATCCTAACCTTCCTACATTTATTTCTGCCATCTCCGTGAAGGTTTTCATCCCTTCGTTTATGCCACTTTAGAAATCAACTAATTATGTGACCATGGTCTGAGTGAGAAAGCATGAAATGAAGTATAGGAAGAAAAGCAGCATAATAAAAAATTTATAGTTAATTTTTAGAAGATTATTAGTATTGCAATAACTAACAAGCCTAATTCCAAGTAGCACAGCTTCTCCCTCCACCCTCCCCAGTGTAAGGTAATACAAAACTAGAACAAAAAAACCCCAGAACAAAACAAAACAAAAAACCCACCTAGAATTCCAGTAAGTATCTACTGGACTTGTGTGAAAAGTAAAACAAGAGAGACTCATACAAGGATTATAAAACAAACATTGCTGAAGAAAAGCTACCTTTCCATAGTGTAATATTTCAAATCCAGGCACCAAAATATGTGGGTGAAATATTTTTTTTTCACAGACAGAATTTTTAAGACTTTATGTAAGCAAACCAGCTTTTCTCCTCTGGTTTCAAATTTTGACAAAAAATCACTCCATGTTTCCATTTAATTTGGCCTGAGACAAAGGTCTGCTCCGGGTTTCATCACAAACGCGGTACAGAAGTTATAAAAGCAAATTCAAAAAGCATTTTACCATCAGAAGTATCAGGAAACCTGAATTATAGCCTACATATTTTTTCTGTCTATACTGTACATACAAAGACCTATCTTCGAGTAATCTCAAAGTACTCTCCCAAATCAGTACCTCAAAAATATTAAAACTAAAAAAATCCCCAACTACAGAAATGTTCAGACTGTAGTTAAGAAGAGAAATTAAATACCATTACTAGAGTACTTTGAAAAACTTAGGTGAAAAGAAAGCAGAAGTGATAAAAGTGTTATGTATCTGGATACCCTATATTAATCCTAAAAAAAAATTACTTGTGAATTATTTGAACAAGGTTCTGCAATTATCCTCTAACACATTCAAGGTTATGGCTGGACATGCTCTGTATTATTTTTTCACTACAAACCTTGCAAAGTCAGAGGCCCTGTAAATGAGCAGAACATTTGGATGGTTACAGGAAACCTGAGCAGTATGTGCAAAGCAAAATCAGTCATCCAAAGGCGGACCACTCATCTTTGCACTGATCGAAAAACCTCCGAGACCTAAAGGCAGGAAATATTTTTTTTTCTCTTGCTATTATTGGTATATCTCAGCTGCACAATGGAGATCCAGGTTTGCATACAGCTAAGTAAAGGATTTAATCTCAGGCCAAATCTCTATTTTATACATAATTCACCTTTTGCCACTACTGAAGTAATGGAAGACATGTTTCTTCACTCAAAAGGGATAAAATTAAGCAATTAAAAATGACTCCAACATTTCTTGCACTTTAGTCTCTGTATCATCCATCATCTGCCTCATTCATTTAATGACAAAGTATGTCCTTCCTTCATTGTTTATACATATTCTTCTTGCTACCACTTTTAAGCTAAGCAATATAGCTTTTTTCACTCCATGTCAGATGACGTTGTGTAATGAAACCCTAATTTCGGCAAGAGATGAGAATTTTCTTAGAAGATTGTAAGCTTATCAAGGGTAGCTGTTGCAGTGCTGCCCTTGCCTCTGTTTTATGACTGTTAATTATCATCAGTATAAGGGAAGAGAAGTACAGTAGAGTTCTCTTGCTTTGGGAGGGCTATCCCCCTACAATGACTTTAACAAAGTCACTTCAAGCTTGAAGGACAAATATAGCACATAACAGACATGGGGAAATATTAGAAATTGTTCTCCACTTTATGGCTTATCTCCCTGATGATAAGTGTAAACTGAAAAATCAGAGGTTAAAATACAAGCCCTCCCCCTTTGGACCAAAACCTGCTTAAGACCAAAATAACCCATTTGATTTTTATCATTCCATATGAAAGAGCTTCCTTTCTTTCCACAAATTTATACTCCTCTCGTTCTTTTACTAGTCACAAGGTAGATTTCAGTGTCAATCTCTCAGTTTTACAAGCTGATCGATGCCAAACTCTGTGCCAACTGCTACCCGAAGAGTTACAGTTTACTCCTTCTCAGTAGCGAAGTGTGAATTTAAGGGCTGCGGTACTGTGTCAGCAGTGGTGCAGAAGTCTTCCAAGCTTTCCAAAGCACACACAGTGGGAAGAATAAAAGATGGTGTCCAGGATGAGGAACAAGAAAAGGTGTGGAAATAACTCTGTATACCCTGGGTGGGATGGAGGTTGTACTGTATGGCTCTAAATCTTTTTGTGGCTGGATTCATGCCTCTCCACATCAAAACCAATTATTTTGTGGATACGGTCACCTTGCTGCATTTTGACAACTTCTTAGACTTCATTTATATTTCTACATTTTGCTTCCAAACATCAGCTTCACCTCCCAGCAAGTACCATATTTCAGATACTTTTGGGAGTGGTTTGGTTCTTCCTCCCTGTTTCTGAGGGAGGAAGAAGGATGTAGCAATTAATTACCTTGCAAACACACAATCAGCTCTGGTCATCTATCATTTGTGTAGTGTCTCTACTGTATTACGTGTAACGTAAGTCAGCAGGCACATGGGTCTGTCATCCCTCTCCGCAACACTCCCCTACAGCAAGATGCCTGTGGGAGAAGATACACATAAAGCAGACTTTTTAGCTTTTTTACTCATGAGCTACGCGATTCTTATGCATTATGGCCCTCACAATGAACAGAACTGGGAGAGGGAGAGTGGAGTTCAGCAGCGGTTACACTCTGCAGAAAGTTCGTAGCCCACAGCATTTGCACATAAATAACAGGCCATAATGGTTGAAGGCAAACTGTGTCTGTTTGGGGATTTCAGAGTAAATTGCATCCTGGGACAGGGCTCTGACAAGCACTCGTTGCACTCGGGACTCGAGGACAAAAATCTCAGGACCTTGGGCACTGGAGAAGGTCACCCAGCCTGCAGCCTGAACTCTGAAGCATTTTCATTCTCCTGCACATTATGAGCAGCCCTTGCTATAAGAGGGGTACATGCTGGTACGTTGACCTTCATTCTTTTATTTTCCAAGCTATGTAGCACATTATTAGAGGAAAGCTAATGCAATTGGCATCAAAGAACTTACATGCTGTCTGATGGGCTGGCAAGCTGCCAAGCCTCTAATCCACCATGTGACTGACAGGACTTTAGTCCCCAGGAGAAAGTGATTTTTAACACAGTTTTCTATTTCTCTGAAGTTATCAGCAGTTTCATTCAGATCATAAAGATCAAATGCCTTCAAGGTAAGTGATTATTTAAGGAATTATTTTCAATGAGAGCCTTTGGTCCTAGTGTTCATTCTGATAGTAGTTAGAAGGAAAAAATATACTTTGGTTCTCTGATGTTGAGATTTTTTTGCCCTAACTAGAGCCAGATGAGGCTTATGCTACACACACACACACTAAAAAAATAAAACAATTCAGGTTTTTTATATATTAAAAAAAAAAGAAAGAAAAATGATAAAGAAAAAAGAAAAAATTTAAAAAAAGGAAAAAAGAAAAAGTTAACAGCTAATATGGTATTCATGCCAGGGGACACCTAAGCAGATGAAGACAAATAAATATTAAAAACATCTTATATCCTTACACTGCAGTTTAAAATACCAGTGATGTGTTACGGCTGCATCCATGGTGTTTGCCCAGATTCAGCAAAGCACTGCAGCATGTACTAACTTTCCTCATAAAAAGTGTCCTGAAGTAATAAAATTAAATCACCTCAATGGCTTGTAATAGGACTTTAACTTGGCTAAAGCTTTGAGGTAAATCTGCCTAGATCTTCACCTTACAGTGAGTTCACACAAAAGACAGACACTTAATATTAAAAAGGCAAAATATCATTAGAATAAGAACCAGAATAATTAAATCTTTAGGAGAGAGAAAATTCAAAGGGATTAGATAAGACTGAAAACACATCAAAAGCATGTTTTGAGGAAAGAATTCCCCCTTGCTCCTCTTCCCTTCCTGGCTGTTCTTCCCCAAGCCTGGTGTAGCTTTTGGGATTGTGGCAATCACTACTTGGCCTCTGAGCTCCCGATGAAATTTCCTTCCGTCACCCAGAGGCCGGTGGGGGTGTGTCTTCCCAGTCCTGCTCAGCATCTCTCTTTTCCCTGTGCTGTCGGCTCTCCCCTCGCTCACACTCTTCACTCACAGCCCTCCTGGGTGCTGTCAGGGCATCCCCTGCCTTCCTCCTGCCTCACCCTGTCGCAGAGGAGCGTATCACACAGACTGAACAAATAAGCAAGACAAGCTGCCAGAGGACTAAATCCAGGAATCCTCATACCCTTTGGTGGCCAAAATTTCTCAGCGAAGCACACACAGTGCCTCCATAAATCTTGATCCAGGACCTGTAAGGAGTGATGCTCTTGTTTAAATCTATGCCCCTCAGAAGTCCCATCGATTTCAAGAGGATGACTTAGGCATGTGAAGTAAAGCACATACATTTTGCACGCTGTAGGTTTAGCTTTCATAGGATGTGATAAAGCAGATTTACAGCATTGCTTTTTCACCTGGGTTTTTACCCCATTTGTCCTGCTGGGTAGAAAAATGACCAAAGCTAGCCAGTAACTATGGTGAGTGTTTGAACAGGCTTGCGCTGCACAGGAATGTGAACAAGGTAAGAACTGTTTGCAGTTCTTATATTTACAGAGTTTATTCTCCTTTCCTTTCTTTTCAGTGTCCCAACCAGGGGGCTGGTTTCCTAACCAAGACAATCATTGTCTTAGATCAAGCATTGAAGAAATGTCTAATGGATGACAAACCCTGCCAAAATACCTTACAACTTAAACATGAGATGCAAATAAATACAGATATGCACCCTCTGCTCCCAGTTACACAAAAAAAACCCCACACAAACCCAACCCAAAATCCAGTCAGAATCTTGTATTTCCATGGAGTTGGTTTTGCTCATTTTTACTACACAGAAGGGAATAAATAATTGGGCAAAAATCTGGTTAAAATTCTCTAAGTAATGTTCATTTATCTACATTGCAGTTGTCTTTTCTTTTAATTTACTAGTTAAGCTCTTTAATATATGCTTTACAAAGTCTGAAATCCAGTGCAAGAGAATCAATTTTGGTATGAGAGATTCAGCCAAGGCATTTGTTAGGGTTGGGTTTTTGTGGAGTGATTAAATACTTAGTGTAATCTGCCATCAAATTATTTTTGGAGTTTAACACGATTTCTAATTCTGCTATGCACTTTGAAGCATACAAAAGATGTTATACAAATCGATATATGATCAAATTGATTTTATTCATGCTTTAAATATTAGGGGTAAGTTGGGGGACGGAATAAAGGTGGACTGATATCTACCTTTTCATGACAGAAATCAGCACAGCTTCAAAAAATGATTGGAAATAAATAAAAGCTAGCCTCAGGTGCACATTTTATATTCCCAGAGATGGTTTTGAAACATAATAAACTATTGGAAACAGAGGCTTCGCATCCAGCAAATTAAGTCAAAAAGCCCTCCAAGGCCAATACCACTTATGCTCTGCGCATTACTGCCAAAGATAAGGCATTCATTAAAGCTACATACTAAAGATAACACAAACATGTGCAATATCAAAAGAAGCTGGGTCTTTGGGAAAGAAGCAAAATAGTCTATTTCCATTTCTTTGGCATACATGGTAAACCGCTTTTAGATATTGTTTTTACAACCTATACAAATCTATATACTCCATTTAAAATGTATAGACTGCATAAATACACTCAAAAGACTGGAGAGAATGTACTATCTGAACTCAAATCCAAGGTCAGATAACCTCAGCTGAATGCAGCTGGAAAAATTCCAGTCCCTGTGAATGAAATGCTAATAAATTGCATTGCAGAATGCACTATGTAAAGAGAACGTTAACTTCTTTCTTCCTTTAAACGCAAATTGGATCCATTTTACACAAAATATATTCACTGAAGATTTAGCTCCATTATGCTGCATCATGTCTAATATTCCATAAAGTATATTCTAAGAAGAACAATTTGTTTTCTAATATGCCTAATGGAATGTGATTTATGATGCTAAACACAAATTGGTCATCAGGCTCAAGATGCCTCTCTCTGCAAACAGTGAGAACTTGTTTTAAAAAGATTTTTATTTGAACTGAAGGAAAAATTAGCTGAGTAAGTCCTCTTTGAGAAGTGCATAAAATCATGTATCCAGATGGCAGTGAACTTGACATTAAATGAATTTAAAATTTAAGGAGAAAGTAACCGTTTTATATGTCTAATAATTTATAAAGAAAAGGACATGGGTTTAAATTTTCCTTTTTGTGACAAACTGTAATTGTTCCTTTGACACAGTCTAGTTTAAATTTATAGTTGCAATGAATGCAGCATCAGAAAAATAGACCTGAAGAGCTCAGTTAAGTATTTATAGAGCTACTAGAATTATGTATATTCTGCTTTAAAATTTTGGAGTATGTTCACTTTAAATTGTAACTTTATAACCTTTTCCAACTAGTGAGTAAGGTCTTAAGTTGTCACTCATTGCCTGATCTTTTTTATTACTTCATTTCTTTCAAGCAGTGGAAATGCTTGGTGTTCTTTACAACCAAAACGGACTTGTGTTTATCAGAAGTTCTGAGATCTAATTCGAAAAGCAGGACTTTTAAAATATGTCAGTTGAACCTAATGATCTAGGATTTTTGGGGAAAAAAATACAAGCACAAAGAAACATATTCCCAGGTATAAGGAAGAACAGATGTGGAACCCAAAACCTATGGACACCATCTGAAATGCAGCAAAGAAAGTGGAAAGACTTTTGCTGTTTAACAGGCCTTTGGTTTAGACTGTATCATACTTTCACATGGTGCTGGTTAGCATTAGCAATGGCTTACCTAGGACTTAAAAGGAGAGCCACCATAAAATCTAAAGTAAAAAACAATTCTAAAATGACCAGTACTTGAAATGAAAAGCTTCCTATTTCATATTTATTCTGACTTGTAAAATTATAGAATGATCACTTAAAGCTGTACTGTGTTTACAATACTTTTTAAACAAAAATTTCACAGAATTTAAAAACCACATGCCTTCTAGATTACAAAATTCTTTTCTAAGAAGTAAGACAAAATCAAAAGTATCTTACTGAGGATTGTCAAAGAAATTCTGGTTGATAAAAGCCAAAATTATTTTAAAACTATTTAAGAAGCAAAAGTTAGAATGTCTTCAATATTATCTTAATTCTTCTTATATTGAAGGTGTAACCTAAATAAAGACCATTACCTACTTTATCAGTGCAATGAAAAGTCCACTTTTCTGCATTCCTATTAATACAGTCACTCTGCCACAGCAGCACTGAATTCTGAACAGCATACATTGAAAATGGAATGTTAAGAAATATCACTGAAATGCCGGTATGTCAAAAGAATGAGTTTTAAAGCTGCATTTCCAGTAGCTTACAATGATATATGCATTTCAATGGATCAGGTTTCAGCCAGACTGTCAAAAATCAGTATTCTATTTGAAATAGATGTATTTTGCCGATATCAACAAGAACGCATCGGGGAGTCTTCTCTCCCTCCCGAAGTTCTTAAGTGCCAAACGAAGATAAGCAAAGGAACCAAAGCTGCGCTCCTGGTATAAATAAGAGGTAGCTGCTGCCAGGCTATCGGTGCTGCTGTCAGTGTGCGCCTCTGGCTTCTGTATTAACTCTATCCATTATTTTAAAAAATACCCTGAGTCTTGCCACCTCTAGGGAAAGCTAATCTGTTTAGTTCTTAGAATGTGTGTCTGTTTATATCACATAAATACATTGTAATAACTTCAATGTGATAATTTCAGGAGACTATTGTGCTTGGGTAAGGCCCTTCCTTTATTTTGTATTTCTGCACATTTAGACTGAAGAATATGTAACTGTGTGTTAGCCCTATTCTTTCTATGGGGTAGTCAGACTTGCTACTGTACTGTTCAACATTTTGATTAAAAGTTGTTAATTTTTTTACACCTTCAGAGACCATAGACTCAGCTCTCTTACCAAGCTGAGTTGATGCCTTGTCCAAAGAATTTGAGCCTGCAGTGGCATCAGATGCAGACTGATAACGAATATTGATATTGTAATAAAAAATACAAACCTTCACTATGCCAAATTCTAATTTTTTGTTTCAAATAACATGGCAACAATGCATTGACCAGTCCCTGTCAAGGGAGAACACAAGTAAGCAGCGTCCAAACTACATTACAAAACTCTGCAGTAAGACCTGAACTTAAACTTTTGCTACTTGAAGACTTAATGAGATGCTGACCGGTGCCAAAGAGTGTCTCAGAGCATTCGAATCCCAGCGCGTCCAGCCCCCTCAGTGAGACATTCACGATGCACCAGAAAATGTCAAAACACTTTCAGATGCAGACACTTGCTCTGTATCCTCCTACGAGTCAATTAGTTCATCATCATGACAACTTGTGAGCTTTTAATGCCCTACAAACATCTTCCAAATATTAAATCAAGGTCACTGTACTTTTATCCATTTTTATTCTAAACTGCAGCAGATATGAAGCAGGTTGTACAAGGCACTTAAACCACTCTGTCACTTGTCATTTATTTAATCTACTAACTGAAAGAAACTAAGGAATAGTGCAAGAAATATATATCTGAATTATCAGATGATTTTCTTCATATATAATAAGCACTTATGTAATATATTTTAAAGCATAATCACCACAATCAGCAATAAAATCCTTACAAAAAAAAGAAATGTGATCAAACTAAAAGATATCTTCTTGTGAAGAAAATATGAAGATATTTCAACTACTCCCTCTCTGAACCTGTACTGAGTCCAGACTAAAGGGAGCTATAGTCTTAATTTTGATTTCTTTGTAGTAAGCCTGATATAACCCATGCAGTAATGGAAATAAATGAAAAAAATAAGTATGATCAAAGCAAAAGGAATTTTGAGATGAAATGAAGAGCAACCAATGGATCTTTAAATGGCAGTAAAGTAAATAAGGTATAGTAAACAGCAGAAATGAATTTAATAACTTCCGATTAAGCTGAATCCACAATGAAGGGAAGTCAAGCAAATGAACATTCAGTTACAAAGAATACATACATATGCTTGAAAGAAACAGCTGGCTCATATGTATAGCTCTACCACTTACAAAATGCTTCCTATACTTCTTTAGATACATAGAATTATTTAAATACATATTATAATATATATTATAGAATAGGCATACTAACAGAAATCTAGAATAGGGTAGAATAAATTGTCTTTCATTTTAACAGGCTAACAAATACAATAGCCAAAACAAAGCTACTTTATATTTATTTTTTTATATATATATATATATATTTATATATTTATATTTATATATATATATATAAACCAGAAAGTTTGCCTGGTTCTACACATCTAATGGAAACATCTTCTCACAGATATACAAGAGTGCAATAAACAGTGTTGCCTTGCCGCTGAGTCTGCTTAGAAATTTAGATTATGACTTATAAGCATTCGTTCAACATAAACCCGTTTTCCTTGACTGAAGAAGTTTTGTAGTGTTTGCAAATTCTCTCACAGATTACTGCAAAAATCTAAAGTAAATTCACTCTCATGGATGTTTATGTCGAACTTGTTCTTGATTTGTCATTTGGAGCACTCAGCAGCTAATAGGACTTAATCAAAATGGCAGGCAAAAAGTATTAAGAACCCAAACTATATGTTTTCAATTTCAAATTGCAATTAACTGTGTATAATATCTACTGACTTCTGCCTCTAAGAAACAGAGCACGCATCAGACTGGCTCCGGTTTGCTACGGTGAACGGTAGGTATGGAGCAAAGAGGGTCTGCAAAGTAAAGGAATTTCTTCCCCCATAAACCTGCCTGCTGAAATGAGTCAAAGCAACACACGGCAGTCTCTGAACACAAGTGTGATCATCCAGTAGTGCTTGGTTTAAACGCTGGGAGAAGAAAGGCACAGAAGTAAAATGTTGCAGAAGTAAAATGTTCACCCACAAGAAATCTTGAACCTAAACGCCTTCACTTGGTCAGCCCCACTGATTAGGAAAGAGATAACAAAAATAGTAATACCACACATTTGTGTGTGTGTGAGCCATCTGAACCCTGGAGAGTTTCAGGTTTAATCCAAATCTGTAATTTCATGCAGCACTGAACTCCAGTGAAAGTGGGCTCGTTTTTAATGTTCCCAGTGTCAGAAGCATTAAATTCACTATCAGGTTTGGGTGAGATACACGCATGTTGATTGAATTAGGCAGATAAGTTACCTCCTGGTGGCAGGAAGGAAAAGGAGAAGAATGAGAGCTACCTTGTACCACTGAACAGGTGGCACGTACCCTGCTACACCATGCTACTAGCAAGCCGGGAGGGTCATGGTGGATATGAGTAGTTAATAGTGAAAGAATGCAGGTCTGATGTAGAGTAATTCTAAACAAGACATATACTCATAGGAGCAGAAACTTTCATTTAGAAAGCTCAGCACTTGCCAATGCATCCACAGTTTTGGTGAAAACAACTCCAAACCAACTTGAACAGTAATGTGCATGTCAGATTTATGATCATACCAGGCTCAGCCTTATTTTATAGCTACCATATGAGATTTTATTTCTGGAAAGAAGCTGCATTGATAAAGAGGTTTAATTGTCTGTCAGCATGCCTTATGCTGCAGTTACTTCATTTACTTCAAGCCTGAATCTCATTACTACTACAGCTCTCCGGGTTCCCCTCCATCTCAAGGTGGGTGCTTAATTAGAGCAGCCCTGGTAATGCCAGCAAATACTGAAGACTTTTGCTTTTTTCTCCCCCTGTCATCCTGACAAATCTAATAGACTATTGATTTTCCATCCTCAAAGAGATCAGGCTCTACTTTTACCATTCAATCATGTTATTAGCTATCCATTAACTCCAATTCCCTGGCCTGACAGCTTGTGGACACCTCCAAGGCTGTTCAATCAGCCAGTCAACACCCAGACAACAACACAATTACAAACCTCTTCTAGACTATGGCCCATGTCTTAACCTTCTGCTTCCTCTTGCTTCCTGAGAAGTTTCCGTGACTGTTTTTTTTTCATTATTTCTTATTTGTCAACTTAATAATACTATCACTTATTTAATTACTATGCTTGAAAGAAAATCTATTTCTGATTGACAGGATGATTGTGATATCCCTGGCAAAAATCATCATTTTTTAAGTGAAGCTATTTCTCTGTCTCTGCTGCACCTGGAAAATGGCTTGAAACTAAAGCAAGCACTATAAACATTTGGTATTTGTCAGAGGAAAAAAAAATAGTCAAATCTCAGAGTTATTCATTAACTTCAGCTGTGCAATTCTATCCTGCCATTTCAAAAATCGCAGTCACGAATGATTAATCCACTAAAGAGATTGCTCAGTATTTGCTGAAAAGAAAAGAAGGGTGATAATTCTATGGTCTCCCCTTGCTTATTAGCCAGTCCTTTTTATGAAACTACAAGGAATTGTCCAGAATTTTCTGACAACTGCTTTGCCCTCCAATATTTTGGCATTCATATGTACTTTTAGCTAAATTAATTCTACATTATTAATATACCTGTTCTTTACATACATTAGAGCCCCAAGCTTTTTCTTTTTTTTTTTTTTTTCTAGCTGCTGACAATCACCAGTGCTTATCAGCCCACGGTATTTCCCTATGCAAAATGAACTGGAAGTATTTCACTCAGAGTTTTAATAGCTTGTAACAACTGTGGCATGAATGACCTCAGTTTGTTAAGCACAACCGTGAAGTTTGGCATGAATACAAAGAAAACATTTGTAGTTTATGGGAATATCCTTATATATAAGAAGTGCATCTGGAAAAGTAACTGCTCAAGATAATCTGAGCTATGGGAATGGAGCTTAAATTTTTTTTTTGTTTTTTGTTAAGACCAATAGATTCACAAAACCAATGAGCTTTCCATAGCTTTACCTCTAATCATAATGGAATAAGACTCATGTGATATTCTTAAAAGCTTTTTGTTTGTGAGATTTTTATGAGAAATGGGGCATTCACTTAAATTCTGCCTGCCACACTACATTTGACTCAAATATTTGACAGCTAAAAGTCTAACAAGTACCTAATTCTTTATAATTTCACCTGTGTAATGCCAGCTTTCATTACCTGATGATTACACTGCATGGGCATTCTCACTGCATGTACTAGGGGATGCAGTCAAGCAACAGCAATCAGTTAAGAAAATGTACATAATACATGTGGAAATGTTTTGCCTCTTTGGTGAGGGGATGTACAAGTGTTTCAATGTGAATTATCATTTAGTTTTAATGAACAAAAGACTGGTTTTACATACTTCATTTTGAGTACAGTTGGGGTTTTTTGCATTTGTTTGTGTGTTTGTGTTTTTTTTATTTAATGTTCCATTTTAAACAATAGGTACTCTTTCATTTACTACTGGTAATATTGTTGATAAGAAATCTGAAAAGTTTTTATAGGGCATATTCACTTAACTAGTTCTGTAAACAGATTTTCTGTTCCATCCCAGAGATAAGGGATGTAACTAATGCCACTGGTTATATTAACTTTATGCATCCTACAATCAAATACTTCCAATCTGGTTAAATTAATATACCTCAAAGGACAGAGTTCATGTCCTCTATTATTTTCTCCCTAGGATTCTTCAAAAAAGAGCTCTTAACCTAGCAAAGCACATTTCTGTACTGTGATGCAGAAAAATATGAACTGGGAAGAATGATACTGTCACAACAAACCAATTTGTATTCTAATAAGTTGATTTTATCAAGGCATACAATAGCAATTTACACAATACTTGTACCCTATGGTAAATATTTGACCAACTGCAAAATTACTGTCATCCCTAAATTGCACAGCAGATCCATTGAGATATTAATAGTAGTTTAGCAGCTCCCTTAAACACCCCTCAGAGTAGACTGAATTTAAGATAATCATGTGGTAGCACTACATACAGTTGGCAAAACTCAAAGACTATATGCAAAATGATGGAAATTAAACGTATTTACCCTCACTTTTTGACAAATTTTTCACACCTCACAGCCTAGCTGAGGGTAAACTGAGGCTATTTAATTTTTGTAACATCTTCATCTACTCACATTCGCACAGACCTCAAAGGACCAGGTGTAAGTAGGTCTGCAGATAACATACACTAAACTAAAAACCAGTTTTCAAATATTACTGATTTGATGTCCAATCCAGGACTCTATCCTCATTCATGGATGTTACAGAAGGCCAGAATTTGTGTTAAGATTTTCCTCTCCATAGTGCAACTAGGCAGGAAATGGGTACGATGTGCACCTTCAATGACACCTTGCCTGTTTGCTCCTGAGTTTAGCCTCTAACACATTGCTGTAATGTCCTTAGCAAATTATACAAAGTTTGACTGTATAATACATTGAAAATATAAAATATATGCTAGTGTAATCTCTCCAGAATACTAACACAAAGTCTGTATTTTATTTTCTGTATAGATTCTTCTTTGTTCAAGAGAGAGTTATAATTTGTAGGACTTAAAACTTCCTAGGGAGTGACTGATGTTAAGCATTTTCCGACCAGGCATCTCTAACAACTCCTTCCACAGCTGTAGGCTGAGCCTCTGGCCTGAACGTCTCATGTAACTTTTGGGGTGCGTCTCCACAGAAGGCTAAGCTTAGCCAAGCCAGCAGGCTCCGTAACGGCTGATTATTCCCTTTAGTGCAGCAAATTCACTCAGTTTGCCAATTTTGACTCTGTTGCATGAAGGACATAGCCAGTTAGATAGCCGTCAAGAAGTGATACCCTGCTTCTGGTGAAGAGCTGCAGAAGAATTATGGCTGAGTTAATGATGTGGTCTTAGAAAGAAATTTAATTAAAATCTTAGTGGTCAGACATGGAAGCAGGACAAAAGTAATGTTGCATACAGAAATTAACTTCAACCAGAAAGCAGGCTGAATATCAACCTGTTTGGTCTGTTGTACCACTCCAAAACCAGCTTTGATTTTAGCAACCAGTAGGCTTTCTGCCAGCACCAGACCTTCTCTCACAAGCATGGGATAATTTTCCTTCTCCCTCTCTCTCTCTCTCTCTCCTTTTTAGCAGTTTCCTCCTTACTGATTTCCATTTTGATCTTTAGATGCTTTTTGACATTCCTTCTCTGGCATCATCTGAATCATTCCTGCAGGGCTAACCTGGGAACCTGAAGTGGTCACCGTAGCTTGGTACAATCAAACTAATCATAGCTGTTTGTTAAACACCGTGGGGGCTGATTGTACTTGAGGCACTTCTAATTGAATGTCTCAAACAAGAACCAGTTTAGGACTTTACATTTTCTTTGTTTGCAATGGTGCATCAGCTCAAGGATTCAAGCAAAGAAAGACCAAGGACTGCATGACAACAAAGGAGCAATATGGAGAAAGCCTTGGCTTGCTTTCTGACTAAAACCTACAATATTTAAGTATATAAACAGAAAATAAAGGAAAAGATGCCATTAATTCTGGTATAATTAATGCCTTTTTTTCATCATTAAATTCTGACTTGGATGGCTGAATATAAAGAGCCCAGAAAGGTACATCTTTTTTTCTAGGAAAGCTATCTTGGGACTAGAGAAAGGCTGTGTTGACCAGCCAGAGAAAATTTGATTATCAGATCTCTGTCTAACCTTTCCTTAGTAACCTTGTAACCTGTAGATCCACTGACATTACCTTTGCTCAGTCTTCAGTCGGGACAGAGGATGGTGACACCAATGCACTGTTTTATCTGAGACTAACTAAACAGGACCGTATAAACACAATTTTATTGAAACTGCTATGTTGACCTACTTGTACAGGAACAGATTTTGTAAGAAAGATGTAATTTCAAATAGTGGTGATATTAGCTTGCCAACAAATCTACTCAATATGCAACTCATTCAAATAATTTAAAAAGTCACTGTTCTTTGATTTATATAAAAATAGTCTTTATGTCCATTTATACAGGCTTTAGTATACATTTGTAATCAGCCTTCAGTCTGATTCAGTAATCTTTATGCAGAATCAGTAAGTAGGCACAAAGTCAACAGCACTACAGGGGTGCTTGAAGACTATTGAAATGACCTAAAGTTCAAAAAAACCCCCGCCATAAACCTGAGCCCAGAGAGAAGTCTTCACTGAAAGAGGCAGATATGCAATTAAAGTTACACTCTCATTCAGAGACTGAAAAATGAAAAGGAGGGACTGTTCTAAATAATACATTCTATTTCTAAAAACTTTGCACACAGTCCTTTTTCATTTTCTGACCTTACCATAGGGGAAATTTTTGTATCTCTTTTAATAAAAATTAAATATCTCATTTGCAGCCTTCCAATCTGTTTTGTCTGGAAGCTTTTTCATCTATTCCCTGTAGGTGGAACTCCTTCTTTAGACATTTAATTAGATGGTGTTGCCTTGACCACTGTAGCTTAGATTTAGTTTAGTATTCTAACACAGTAATGGCCGCTTGTGCCTTTGTGCTCTGATACTGACCCTAGAAATTTGTCTCAAAATTTGTTACAGTGTTTTAAAGCGTTGGTTTTTTTTTTTTCACCTTGTTCCATTTCACTAGTTTTTTTCCCTAAGAAGGCAAATATCACTCTTTGATGAACCTTGATTTTATTGTCTTAGAATTCACCACTCTTTTTGAACGACACTGAAAAAAAGCGAGTTCACTTCTACCTTCTGCAATGTGCTTTTTCACAGATCTCAGTACGCATTTCTGAATTAGCATTGCTACAGGTTACAACCACAACTTGTTGATGTGATTTATCTACTGAAATATTTTATGCATTTTTGATACTACCAATGATAAGATTTTAATGAATAGTTTACAGGCAATGTCTCAAAGACCAGTGCATATTTTCACCCTTCTGTGAATGCGTTCAGAGCCAAAATAACAAACAAATCAAAACCCCAGCAACAAGTACATAGACAATATCTCCCAATAGAAGATATCTTCTGATATCTGGTTTACTTCAGGGTGGAAACTTGGGATCACATTTAAATGTTGATCCCTAACTTAGGGCACTGTTACTTCTTACTGCACTTTGGTTTAAATTTTCATTTGTATGCAAATAAGGGTCTGATTTATGGCACTAGTAAAGATATTTCTCAATGACTCCTATTTTTCAAAATTGCTTTCAGGGTATGTAAAATTAGATAAGCAACAATTTTCTCTGAGCCTGCATGCTGGCAAAATCCAGTGGAGTATTAAAACATTACCCAGCTTTTTGCTAAAAAAAAATAAATAATATCATTTTTATATAAAAATATTGTTTTTAAAAGAGCTTATTTCTTTTAAAATATGAAAAAATAGATCCATACTTTAAAAAGCACGATATCTTTGATTATCTGGTTCTCTGGTATAATAGAAGCTGCCCAGGCTCTCCATTCACACTTTGCTCCCAAGAGACTAAGGGATTTGCAGTAATACTTGAAACTCACACCTGAATTTTACTGCTGTTCAGTCATCGGTAACAAAGCTACACCTACAAACTAAAGGAATTAAATGAAAACATTAAGTAGGAATAACGGTGCATCGTTCTTCATCAAAAATTACATTTCAAAACTATTTTTTCAACGTAACCAAACCAAAGGTGGTTTTATACAATTTTCTTCATGTTAAAACAACCATGACAACCTAATAAAGGATACGTCTACTGAAGAAACTATAGAGTTAATGTTTATCCATTTTTCATAACACCTTCTGTACCTTTATAAATTACTTGAAAAACATGCTAACAATCAATGTCTCAATGTTTTTTTACAATATTTTAGTTTATATTGTACCCATTACCTATCTATCACAATTAAGCTTCTGGCTGATTACTCATTAAATCCAAAGGAAAGGGAAAGGGTAAGGGGTAAGGAACAGTAGGGAGGGCAGCATAAGAGAATTTTCTAGGAATTTTCTTATATTTGCCTTCCATACTGGAAGGCGCTGGAAGGGGTCGCAGGTCTGCTGGTCTGACATACTCACTGAATTAGAAATTAAAATAATCTTTTCATGCACATACATGGTATGATTCACAGAACCCTATTTTATCTGTCACATTATCTCCAGATGAAGAAATGCTGTCATTAGTTAGATGACTGCATTTCAGATGAAATGAGTGGGCAATCGCTAATTGCAGCTCAAGGCTGAATTTTCTCATTGCCACCCTGCTGTATGGGAGGTAGAAGACTGAAACTATGTCACCATCAAATCTGTCACCACTGCTCCAGTTCGGGTGATTTCTGTGCCCACGGAAGAGCCACAGAGACGAGAGGTGGGAAAGAGCACCAGGAAGACAGCACCTCTGTCCTACAGAAAATGGAAAATGCAGGAGTGAGAGAGTCTGTCCATCAGAAGCCCTGTAGGTGGGCATAGGTTTTCTTCATTGTTCCTATTACCCATAGCTTTTACCACATCACTTAACAGACTGATACACAGCCCAGATGCTGAAACTGTGTGATCTAATTATGTAAAGCATTATGTTTAGAAATAAGCAATTTATATTGAAAAATGCATACTGAAAATACTTTGATTTCAATACTCTTCTAAATACAAGCCTGTCATTTATTGTGTGTATGGTGTTCCTTTTCATGAAAAAGAATTCTTGTACCTAATCTTTGTTTTGTTTTGTTTAGATTTCCCCAGGGCAACAACCAAATTAATATGTTCCTCATGGGAAAACGCATGTTGGTAATAACACTATAGACAAATTAGGTAGATAACCTGGAATCACAGTCAAAAGTAATCAGATCAGTGCTGAGTTCTGGGACAGAAAATGGTAAGTTTTGCCTTCTGTAATATTTCAAAATTAGGTTTCCCTGCATGACCTAAAGGAAGTATTGTAGAAGACTTTATACAGAGCACTCTTACTAACAAAAAGAGATTTTCTTTGCTGAATAGAGAACGAATAAACTCTTGGGTTGAACTTCAAAATCTGCCTTTTGAAGTGAAAGGCCTTAGGAGACGATTTTTCTGTTACAGACCAGGTCTAGCACTAGAAGAATATAGAATTAGGAATGCATAAATGGTATATCTTCACCTCCACCTGTTTCTTTAAACTACAGTCAGAAACGTGTCCATCTGTTAACCAACGGAGTGTTCACCTTGAGCCACGCATAGCTAAGCCACAGAACAGTAAACCACGCTGTTTCCAGTCAGCCTGAATTTCCCGTGCTGTTATAGCCTATTATGCTAGCTGCAACCCCTGAGCCTCTCTAAATAAATCTTCCTCTATTTTGTACTTAGAGTCGCTAGACGTCTAAGACAGTTATGCTTTCACTCTCTTATATATTTACAGCCTGATTCTTCTTTCTTTACAACAGTGTAAATCAAGGGTCACTCCAATGAAATCAGTGCATTTGTGCTGATGTAAAAGAGGCATTAGAGATATATCAGGCCTATTGTTCTGATTACGTTAAAAAAGAAAAATCACCTTATGGCCAGATACACGAGTAAAAAACACCTCCTTCAGTATTAGGTATTGTTAGTAGTAATTCAAAGTTTGCTGTTTTTTTTTCTCATTTTTATGTTGTTATAATCTACCTATGCAATACATACTTCCTTCACTATCCTTCCGAACAGATTGAAACAGATTTTGTTCACACAAATGTATTTGCCAAGACAGATACAAGGAAGTGACAGCACAAAGCATGAATTAACTCACTGTCTTATTTTATAATTAAGTGCCATCTAACATGATCTATTTACATGGAGAAGATAATTTCTTAGTACGAGAGGGTGCTACCAAGATTATGAAGATGTGACTATGTATATTTATAGAGAGAAGAGAATTTCTTCCATTCTTTCAAGTCCAGAAAAATGTGATGGAAGAAAAAGCTAAGTCTCAAATTCAATGAGAGACAACTGCCAACCATGATGGAAAGCTTTTTGGCCTCTACTGGCTGGTCTTCATGACCACCAAGACACCCCTGAGAAACAGAGGGGCTTCAAGCCACCTTTCATAACTTATCACACCATCCCACCATCATGCAAGACTGCTATTACACTAGCTCTAAACCCAGCAGAATAAAAATACGCCATGGACAATTATATAATGTTCAAAATAAAAAAAAAATATGTGTTATCAAATCCTTATAACATGGCTCTCTTGGTATACGATACCTTCCAGAGCACCTCTAAATAAGCATTTGGGAAAAGTAATCCAAGTAAATGGTTTTAAAGACAGGTTATTTATTTATTACATAAGACACAACTTCTCACATTATTGCCTCAAGTAAAATGAATGCTGATAATGCTCCCGTCTCTGAAACTGAACACATTTATATTAAAAATGTAGAAAGTACAGTATACACTGAGGTGCAATCTATTGACTATGTCAGTAATAGCACCTTTTTCATTTTTCCCCTTGTAATAGAAGTCATTGCTTGCATTCAGAATGTATTGTCAAGGTTTATTAATCTCAGTACAGAGGCCATCCTGGGCCTTGAAAGCTATTGCTTTTTTTTTTTTTTTTTTTTAAAGAGATGGTATCCTTTTCTACAGCCTACTCAAGATCTATTTCCGATCTGTCATAAAAAGGAATCTCAAATTACAGGACGACTTAAACAACGCTTACTGATCAGTGATTTGTTTAGCCTCTTCCTTGAAAAGCTTGAAAATGAACTATAATATTTTAAATTTTTAAAAAAGAGGTTCTTTGTAGGTTGACAATCACATTGTAAGATGCTTCTTAGTCTCTTTATTCTCAATGAAAATTGATTATTAGACAATGAAGGTGATATTCTCAGCAAAGCTGAATGCACGATCTAGAGAAAGGACTGAGAAACATCCCCCTGAGCTCTGTAAAAAGAACAGTCATTTTGGTATCTTAATTTCAGAGCTGAATTTCTGACCTTGGTGAGGTCATTGGGATTTTTGTTATCTATGGGGTTGTTTGGTTAGAGCTTTTTAACCTATGAGTGTACACAGGAAGTATTTATGCTACAAGAAACATTAATATGATTTGGACTGCTCCATTCTGAAGCCAAAATGCCAGATAAGTCTGTGAGTAGTGAGGAAGAGGTGGAGTTGTTATAAGGTATAATTTATGTGTAGTATTTGTGCTTGCTTGTTCTCTAAAGGAACAGAATGCAATGGTGTAGGATACATAGTAACTACTCAACAGTCATCATTTAGATTCAGATTTGTTATAAACAAATCTTCTTCCTATTTTGCAGCATTAATATCATAATATTCTTATAGCGGATGTCTGCATTACTTCCCTGTTTACTAGTGAGGGATACTGGAGACAGAAGATCAAGGCTTTCATAACCACTTCAAATACTGTTGGCCTTCTGATATGCCCCTGACCTACCTTCATCCTTGTTTCTGCATCTGTTTCAAAAATTACTTTGCAAGTAAGTTGCATGAAAGATCCCATTGCTATGAACAAGGACCAAATATCATCATATATTACTAAAACACAAGATTTTATACAGCATGTGATCCTTGAATTCAAAACCATTAATAGTAATATAGAGCAGTAAAGACATTGAAATATGAAAACACCCATTTCATTGGTTTTTTTGTGGCAAAAATTGATAGTCTGAGGTACCTGCCTGTGGCATGACTATATGCTTTTGCATCATGCTTGTCTGTGGAGAAGTGATATAAGTATTTTGAACCCTTTATAAGACAACAAAAAAAATATTATGAAGAGATTCACTGTTTTGTGGCTTTACATTCAGGTGGCATAGACATTGTTATCAATTTATTCTTACTACTTGGATATAAAATAAAATCACTCGTCAGAACTAGGTACTTGCTGCGGAAACTCTGTTCCTGTTAAAGCTTAATAGTTTGTGTGTAGCAAGTTAATAGCAACAGTGAACAAGATTTCACTTGGTATCTTTTTAGTTATGAAGTCATGTTGGAAATAAAAAACACAACTCTGATAGCAAAGTACTGAGGCTTAAATCTTGCAAGTGATGTGCACAAAATGAAATATAAAAGATACAACTAATGAAATAAAAGCCAGCTCAAACCCTCTGTGGTTTACAATTGAAATTTGATAAGCCAACAAGTGCTTCTACAGTATTTTTTGTGATATATTTAAGCTTGATTTTAAAGTTTTCTTTTAAAATATGAAGGTAGTCTCAAAAATTTAATTACAAGATTCTTATTCAAAGCAATATGATAGAAAGCTATTATTGTGTCTTAATGTAAAGCTGGCTAATTGTAAGAACTCTGTAGGATAAAATAACATGTCATTATACTAGAGGACAATAACTTAGTAATAGCTAGCAGCCTCCCCTTTAATAAATTTACTTGCGATGACTTTGGGGGTGAATGTTGCTGACAAAGTCAGTTCAATCAACATACATTCTAGGAACATGCTCTAATTGTCTTGCACCATTGCTTGCATATAGGTGGCACTAAAGGTATGCAATGAGTTACTATCATCTATTTATTATATTCCAATTTTTAACCTATTTAATTTATGGTACATTCTATAGAGAGAGCTCAAATATTGCTGTAGTTTACTATATGTCTTCATTTTTGCACATTCTGCGACATGAGAGATTATCAACCATGATTCAAATTCCAGAAAGAAATTCTCCTTTAAGCTGGAATTCCCTATAAGTACATTGGGGTCTGGTGCCCTGTTTTCTTCTGAAAATAAAAGGTATCCTTTACTAGGCCTTTGGCCTATGAAAATCAGTGTTTTTCTTCCATATGAATTGCAAAATCAGATCCTAAATAAATGTGTAGCCTTTGAAAATAATTTATGCTTTTTTCAGAACGGGCTCACATAGAAAAAAAAGAAGCCTTCTTGCATTTACAGAGTAAATGTACTTTGTTTAATACAGGGAATTGCTGTTGAAGTCAGCAAGAATTTTTTTATGCCAAAGAACTGTAGAACTGAATAAATTTTGGATAATTTGACAATTCAAGTAATCAAGATGCTCTACCGTATATTCAGTTCCTTCCGGACTGAAGTACATGATGACAATATCCTGTTTTACTGAATTATAAGATGTTGGGAAAAATTAAGATTCTGGGAAAAACTTGCAGCATTAAATGCCACCAACAGTCTTTAATATTATACACTGATATACGTTTGTTATATTAATTTTGGCCACAGCAATTTTATTTTTATTTTAAATTTTCCTTAGTAATTTATTTTAATTTTTAATTTTCAGACTCCACATTAGTAAATATGGCAGATATTGATTAAATTACTTTGAAAGTATGAAAATATGTCTTGTATTGAAACAATATTCTCATTTGCATACAAAACACAGCAAATTAAATCTAGGACAACTAATTTTTGTGAATCAGTCCGGTCAATCCCTAAAAAGTCAGATCCTGAAGCAAAATGGCATAGTTGTTCAGTGCCTATGGATGCTGTAGTCATGCTTTACACCAGAGAAAATAAGCCCCAAAGCTCCAAAGTCATGTAGCATTACTAATAAGTTCATCCTCTAACAAAGCCATCTCTCTACTAGAGCCTATTTTATTCTGCAGGGCAAATTTTAGACCAGTAATTTTGCCTTTACCTACAAGTTTTACAGCTCCACTTCCTACGATCTTCCATGCCTCTCTGAGATTTGACCATTATCAAGTGTTGTGTAAAAGGCTAGAAATACACATACTTACACGCATGCACACAAGCATTCATGTATCCATTTATACATATTCTTCATTCTATTTTGCCAGACACACTAACAGTTTAGTAAATGTGGTAATTTTAGCGACAACAATAAAATAAGGAAACGTGTTAAAGAGTACTGTAATTCTCACATATTCCCATTTAAAGGGATCCCTATGACACCAGTGTTTAATTATAAATAGTGATCTTTTTCCCCATTCTGTTTACAAGGTAATCTTCCATCGAGCAACTGTATATGGGGATCAAGACAGACTTACACATGTGATACCTGCTGAAAATTTGTGAGCAAGATTAGGGTCAGCAAAAGGGCATAGAACTAGCCAGGAAAATGAAAGAGGGGTAAAAATTTAGGATGGTCTTCAAGAGTTAATGAAGTACAAGGAAAGACATCTTATTCTTTAGCAGAATGTCCGAATAGGAAAATTGAGAAGAATGTGGAATTTACTGTGAAACATGAAAAGATAGTCCTTGTTTGATCTAGTGCTGCTTTGTATGGACACGGTATTGTTTTGCTGTCAAGGCAAGCTGCAGGCTCTCAGATTTCAAGGGTCTTTCTCCATACTAAATATAACTGGATATCCCTTTTGATGGGTACACTGTGGAGATCCTGGGTTTAAAAAAGTTGAAGGTGAAATTTTTGTGATCCAATCCAGAGATAAAACCAAGTAAACAACTTTCTCTCGAAATAGGTAGATAAGGCAAGTGAACAAATAATAACTAAACTTAATTTGCCACTTGAGATTTGCACAGGTATAATGACCTCAAACAGGACTCTTCAAAAGCACTGAACACTAAATGGCTATAGTGTTATTCCATGGGATAAACGTAGATCTAATGATAAAACCATTGCCTCCTCCTGAATGCTGTACAGGTGAAATTGCATCTATCCACTAGTAAAAGCAGTAAGCCTAGGACCCTCTCTGAACCCTGCTGAGAATAAAAGTAATTTGCAAAGAGAATGGGGTGATATCCTTAAGAGAAACTCCTAACAGAAAGTGCTGTGGAGAGCATCTGTGCAACACAAACGATTTCCTATCCACAAAGCAAAAGAGAAGGGACTCTTCAGTTCACTCTCTGAATTACTGAAACAATTGCTGGGGTGGGAGTACTGGGGAGGGGAAGATGCTTATCTGATATCAGATCTTATTAGAACAGAAGACTGATATAGAAAAGAATCTTTTCAGTTTAGCACATGGAGATACTTACAAACACAGACAAATGTCTTGATCCAAAAGGAATGATGCAAAGACTAATTGTGTAATCAGTAAAAAAATTAGAAAATTTTTCTATTGTTTGAGTAGCAAACTAGTCCACTGTGCTTGTTGTATAATCAGGTATTCTGATCATAACTGCTTTCCTCCTTAGGTAGTAACAACTACTATCAGAGGTTTTTGCCAGTCAAGGAACAGTCCTTGCCAAGTGGTGAGAGTCTTGTGTCTGAGGGCGTGAGCCCTGTAAGTGTGAGATACTGTGTATTTCATCTTTGGTGGAAGCTGCCTGGTACTGGGCAGCTGTCAAACCCCAAACATTTGCTGGCAACAACTGTCACATCACCGCATTGCAGTGATTGTGGGGTGGGGGGAAAAATAAAAGGAAAATAAGTAAGAGGAAATAGCTAGTTTACACACAAGAAGTATTGGGTTATAAAGTATCCACTCTGTAAAAATAATTAAATGCCATTGCAAACTGCATCTTTTTGCCATATAGCTGAAGTTTCCAATGAGCTCAATATTTTTTTTTCTTAAAATCAAGAACTTGGGATTACAGTTCTTCCTTCTTTTCTTCCAGCAAGGTAGAAGATGCTAATGTAAAAAGGCAGAACAAATGGGCTCTTTATTTTTGCAGGACAAAGAGCATTTGAACTCCATCAGTGGCTCTTTGACTGCCTTCAAAGCTTGTCTCTGACTAAATTAAAGCCTCTGCTAGCTTCTGATTTGTCCTACACTGTAGGCTTTCCATTGCACTAGCAGCTAAATGTATGGGCTAGATTAATTGTTACCTTAGAATAATACAGCTATTGAAAAAAAATCAGAATTGCAATTTACAAAGGGCTGCGTTCTCACCCAATGCAAAGTAACATAGCTCCCCTAAGATCAGTTTTTATTGTGCCACTTTACAGTGGCTCAGAATCTGTCCCTTAATTCAGTGAGCTAGTTCTGAGAGAAAAGTCTTAACCTTATCCTGTATAACCAGGGTAGCACTTTTTGAGGTCACTGATAACATGAAAGAGTTTAACTGGAATTAAAGTGATTTTGTGAACTTAGAAAAGCACAACTCAGCAGATGAACCAGCAAAATTGGCCCCAAAGTAGGAGATCACTGATCCTGATCTCACTTAATTTAAGAGGCACTCCTGTTATATCAGTGAGGTTATCTGGGTACAAAAAACCCCAATCACAACAATAAAAAGGTGAGCAGTAAAGAGTACAGGATGCATTTACATGGCTATACTCCTGAGGTATTAGCATTTCTTCATCGTAACATCACAGTAACTGGATAACACCTAAGCATTAACATGGGGGGGGGGGGGGTTAACAAGTGCCATCAAAATAAAAATGTACATTTATTTCCTCTTTTCTCAGTGTTCTCACTGCAAGGCTGCCTCCGTTCCTCCTGAGTGAGGAAAAGCTGTAGCTGTTGGAAGCTCTGGCTGCAGGAACAGAAGGAAGTGACCATTTAGACAGCTTCTTTTAGACGTGAGAAGGGGATAAACAGCACTAGTCTACCCCATATTCCTCCTGCACATGACAATAAGGTGATAACTAATAGATTGTCATTCTTGGACTAAAGCAAATGAATTTGTGTTTTGGTCCTTTACATGTGAATTACCCCCATTCTACCTATACTGGCATCACCCCAGAGGCTGCACAGCTAATAAGTTTTGAAAACACTTTAAAAAAATCTCTCATTGATTTTCATTGAAGAAATCCAAATATGAACTCACAAGAAGCTCCCTAATGATAACTAAAACAATAAGCTTGAAATGCTGTAGTATTTCCTTTTAAAGCAGGGTAGTTTACCTTGTCTTCAGTATTTAGAAAATATTTCAAGGAGATGAGCCTCACTGGAGATAATATTTCTACAGAAAGACCGAGTGCCTTTAATGGTAACTTCCATGAAAGAATTCACCCACAAATACAAGGCTGCTCCCAGCAATTTGAACATTCAAGAGAGTGAAGACAAAAAGCAGAGATGAATGTTCTTTTGGATTCATTGGGAAAAAAAGCTAAATTGCTAAAATCTGAACAATAAAACCCATAAAAGCTCTAGTACATAGAGGAATCATATGCAAGGTTATTAACCGTAAGAACTTGCTCAAATCATAAACACAGAACCAAAGTAGCAAAGATGCAAAAAATTGACACACACTTTATAGAGAGAAAGAACAGCATGTGGTCAGACCCAGTTTAGAAATATATTTTATCAGCTTATTAAAAAACAGTCTGACTATAAAATAACAAATTAAAGGAACTGATTATTTCATTCCTGTAACTTAGAACTGCGTGGTTTGAGAGAGGCATTAGGACACTAGTAAACTAAAAGACAGAAAAAACTATTAATCATAGATACAAGAGAAAATATACATACTTAATATGGGCAAGAAATTTGAAATAAGTTTGCTTTGGCATAGTCATGAGAGAAATAATTTCTGGAGGTAGCAAAAGTGATCAGTAATTATGTTAAAATATGGATGTCTCAGCTGATGTCATCATTCTCCAGCAGGCAGACCTGCTTTTCCGAAACAGTTTTGAGAACTCATGTGCTACCATATAAAATATATGACATGGGCAAGAAGTGATAGGAGAAACTGGCTTCCTTCCTCTCTCCTCTTCCTAATATATTATATTTCATACAGTGGAGTATCTGTATAGACAACATAGCTCAAATAGTGAGCTATGTAGCCATTAGCAGAAAAACCTGCAGGATAAAGTCTTCCTACATTTGCCATCAACTTGGATGCTGGGCTAGTTATTTAATAAAAAAAAAAAAAAAAATGGATAGCTTTGGCTGCCTAAATCCATGGTTTGATAGCATATAAAGTTTATATTTAATTTTACTCTTTTCAGAAATTAGGACATTTACTTATTAAAGCATACATCCTAACTTCTTAAATAGAAAACCCACTAATCCTATGGGAATGAGATTTCATCTGAAGGGCCAAATTTGGGTGTCTACCTTTTTTTCAGGCTCTGTAAATTACCCTGCCCTGCCTTGAGCTGTTGATCCAAAAGGCTGGGAGTCTCCCCTAACTCCTGTGTTAGATTTGTCTTCCCAGGTGCAGAGTGTCTTGGATACCTGAGAGTGTCTTGAACACTGCTGCGCACCCATGCTTCTGCAACTGGAAACTGGCCCACAGGTCTGTGTGTTACAACCTGAACACACCACGGAGAGGGAACAAATTGGATAACGACCTGTGTTTGCTGGCCACATGTATAGTCTTAAGCTTTTCTCTGCCTGGTGCTTCTGGGTGGTTTGTTTCCTCTTCCCTCGGTGTTGGACTAGAAGGAAGCATTTCTACAGGATGGCTGACAACAGAGCTTGATAAGCCATGGACAAACTATTGCTTCTAACCATGTGTCCCTGCAGCAGATCAAACAAATTCTCCCAAACCTCTCTGCCCTGTTCCTTCATCCACCTCATTTGCTTAATAGTACTTTTAAACTGTTACAAGTTTTATGTCTTACTGCTCATAAAGCACAATAAAAGAAATAGTATCTATCACCAACAACCATGGATGAATCCTGTTTATTCCTGAGAAGTATGTTTCAATTTGTTCTTTAAAGTAAATTTTTGTTCCTTATGATGCCAGGCTAATAATTCTGAAGGTTTATTTTTTCAGGTAAAGCACTAGAGGTGTAACCAAAATGTCTATATTAAGGCCTTTATTTTTTGATTAAAAAAAGAAGTACGTGCTTCTGTTGGGGAAAGACCAATACACCCAGCCTTAAGCAGTCTGCAGTTCCCTGAACCACTAATAAACAAATAAATAGATGGGTGTTTTTTTTCCCCAGACACTCACCTCAATATATGTAAACCCATGAAGAGCCATCAAATAGAAATTTCTTTGGCTTCTATAAACTCTGTACTTGAAATACTTCAAATACACATCACCTATGAGTGCAAGTAATTAAAATGTGTATTTTGATTAACATGCCAGTCTGTGTTCTGATCAGTTACATCTCTTGCTGTCTAAATTGACTAATGGTCTATTTTCTGGGAAATTTGCTGCCTAAAAGTTGCAACTGACAGTTTAGAGTTGTCTGAAAGCTGATGGTTGCCAGTTCTAGAAGGACTTCTTACTGTTAGAGGTCATTGCACCAGGATGTTTGTACATTCTTTATGACGTTTTGTCACACAGCAGTGAAAAACTGCCTGTGTGTATGTGAACACGCATTTAATCTTTTGTTTATAAGTTTTCAAAAAAAAGTCTTATCTTCTTGAGCTCTGTCAGTCACCGAAGAAAAGTGCAATCTATACCCAAGTGCCTCAAGCATTGCAAGTTACTTCCCTCCCCCCTTTTCTAAGCAGATTCTGTGATATATTGAAGCTTGGCCATAAACACGACTCCCTTGTGCGATTACTCCAGGCTTCTGAGTGCCGCGTACTAAGGGTGCACCCGAACAATGTAAACTCACTTTAAGAACGCATCATATGTTAGGATGGAAACTTTTCTCTGTAGACTCACTGGCTGTTTCCCTTGAACATTCCACAAAAGATTGTGTGAAACATTTTCTCTGAAGCCACCGAGGCTGCAATTGCTGAGTGGTCTTACTGAAAACTAGAAAAGAATGTGCTAAATACAAACTCTTCAAGGATACAATCCCTTTTAGCTCAAGTTCAGCCCATACTGAAGAGCTTTACTAGGTTTGGGAACAAGGTTCGCACCAGCCTGCAGGATTCAGCTGAAGGCTTTTTATGCAACACAGAGGAATGTACAGTGCTTTTTTGTCTTACAGGGGACACACACACAGATAGAAGGACTATCAAAAATTAATGCAACACACTTCGTTTGACTTTCAGCTTCTGTTTGTCACTGAAACCCTATGAAATAAGGCTTTGACTTCAATAACTCTCCAAAGAGTAATTGTTTCCTACAGCTCCACACAGTCTGATATTAGTATATTGTGACTCACTCTCACTGCAACATCGGTTAGAAGTCTCAGGCAGATTAGCTTAATGGCAGGTGCTGTGCAGCCACATTTTCCTCAAAGAATTTGAAATCTTGGTTATAATCAGGACAAGGGAATAAAATAAAGGAGAATGGAGAGAGACAAATTAAAAAAATATGCCATAATTTTATTTTTTTTATAGCTAAGTGCTGATCTTGCACTTCTAGGGTTATTATTTAAAACCATTATACACAATTTTAAATAGGTTTTTGATTCAGCGTCACAGAACTGGTTATTTAAATGGGTTGCAAGTTAAGCCAATAAAAGATGAGGCATAGTAGAAAATGAGAAAGGAATCACGACATGGCTGTCAGGAACCCTCGCAGAAAGCAGCGTGGCATCAGAGGAGGGCTTCCTGAAAAGCAGTCTAAAAGAGCAAGAGAAAGAGGAGGAGAAAGAAGACTCAGCTGTCTTGACAACCATCAACAGGTCCAGGGTAAGAACCAAGAACTAATCCTGAGGTTTGCCTAGGAAACTACCCAAGTGGGTTTTTTTATTAACATAAAGGAAATACAGAACTGGCATTTAGTCCAGACCTCCAGAAGAGAAGTCCTGGATAACATTTGGAAACACACTGTCCATGACCTCAAGATGAAAAGAGGAAAGGTGGGGAAGCTGTGAGAAGTAACTTAGCACATATCAGAGCCCTGCAGATTCCCACTTGGTCTGTCTTTGCTTGGTATTCTTATGCCTCCTTCAACCAGCAAGACTGCTGGAAGTCAAGTACAGAACTCTAAGAAAAGCTGCCTCTTGCTTAACTGTTTTTGCTGCAAATTCAACATGGAAACAAGGGCAAAATGATTCCCTTATAACAGCTTCTAGGAAAATAATGCAATTTCTCAGATATTAATGTGGGGGTTTACAAATATTGCTATTTACAGCCTAGAATGCACTTGACACTATAGGACAAGGCACAATTTGGGTCTAGGATCATTGAAACGATATTTAGAAAACGTTCCTCCCAACTCTCATAATGCTGTTTTCAGAGATAACGTTAGCTGCATGTACATAATGTGGCATGTAGCTGCCTTGTCTGTTAGCAACAAAGTAAGCACATATAAAATATTCCAGCCTGATTTGATAAATTAGAAAACAAAGTAAACTAGACAGGTAATTAAAAGCAATAAACCAGTTTTAATTGGTTAAGTAACCATGTAGAAATTCAGTGCCAGTACCAAAGGTATAAAATACAGCAACCTGGGTTTTGGTGTCATAAGTATCTCTCTAATGCCGTTGAGCCACAGTAATTTCAGATACCGTAGGGAAGCTAGTACTTCATTACTATGAATGTAGAAATCATTACCACACCTCATTCTATACACTTAAATGAAATATGTAATATAGATAACTGACATCCTGAACACAGAAGGAAGGTGATGAAATAGCAGGTACTCACGAAATATTGCCAAATGTGGATGAAAAGGCATTTTTATTTTTCTTCCGGCCAAGTTAATAAATGGCCTGATGACCCCGTGTCACAGCAATACACTGTTAAATTTCAATAGGAATGATGACAAGCCTTCATAAATAAAAACATCCATTTGCAATAGCTTCCCATTAAACAAGAGCTAGGTAAGGCGCTTTGCTAGCGTGAGTACTTGCAGCTAAGGGTCTCATCCCTCCACACTACAGCAAAGCCCCGACAGACTTGTGCTGGGAAAGATAGTCAGCATTGTCCAGAAGAAGTGGATGTTCTCAAAGCTCAGTAATCTCCTGAAGGCCACCACAAGAGATATTAAAGCTGTCAAATTACATTAAATGTAATACTATTCCCTTTTGAATCTCTCAGCAGAAATGAGGTAGGAACAGCAGTACGGATGGGCTGGGTGCAGAAGGTGGGTATCCTGAGGAGCACGAGTGTGATGGGAAATATAATGAGTAATACCAAAAGTTATTGGCTCATTAACAATGCCCTACAGGAAAGAATTTTCTGTCTAATAATAGAAGTACCACAAGCACAGATTCTCAATATGATCTGAAGCCTGGTTAATTCAACTGCTTTGGGAGTAGGGCTCTTGATTTCTCCCTTACTCTGTCACTTACATAATTTGGGCACTGAAGTGCTAACTCTATTATATGGTTCAATATGAAAATGGAGACTTTTTTTTCCAAGCTTCATTAACATACTGTTGCAAAAATTGGTCTCAACAGAAGCTCAGTCATTTTCCAAGACTCACAACGTCTATCACAATTTGTTTCTGAAAATAAGATGCATTTTTGAAAATGCAAAACCAGGATTGTAAAATATTGTGTATGATTCAAAATGGAGAACTTGGCACAGATCCGAACTCTACAGCATAATTTATCAGAATAGTATTCCATTTGGACCACCGTGCTATATTTAACACTAGCCACAGCACTGCAAGTTCATTGCCATCAGTGCTTTGCAAAAAAAAATGGGCTGAGAAAACAGTTCATTTTTCATCTAGTCAGGTCAGCAACAGCTTCCAGAGATTTAAACGGGTATAACAATACATAGTTCATTCTTTCTTTCTGAATGTCACATTCATGTTTTTTTTCCAATCTATCCTAAACAGCATCTATAGAGAATATAGACACATACAACAAGATTTCTTTAAAGTGGTCAGAGGATCCTACACCAGATGTACACCAATATTATAACACATTCTTCACCCTATCTTTCCTGAAGTAACCAATACATCTATACAACTTAAGCGGGAACCTATGACTGTAATGAAAAACAGTCATCGTAGTAGCAAATTACATTTCATCATGTGCCCTATCCTACCCCAAATTTTTCTATCCCAAAATATTGAACCAAATGTAGAAGCATACTGTTACCATGAGAAAAATCTGCATCCTACAAAATTCTGATTGAATCTGCTTTCACAATAAACAAAGTACCCATTAATAAACTACATTTTCTAAACCAAAGGTATTGCAAATCTCAAGCTAATTCAAAAAACAGGAAAACAAATGATCTGCAATTCCAAAGCCAACACATTGTGATTACTGAACTCAAGCAAATGTTTCTGCCTTACAAACAAGTGTTTATACTTCAGGTTTCGATGTATCCCTGAATACGTATGCCAAGTGTTTTTGTATGCCAAGTGTTTTTATTAGTGTACAAGTCACACTTTTAATAAAAGGAGAAAAAGAGTCAAAAATCAGTTTTTATTTTTCAGTGATTCTCGGGCAATGTGAGAAACTAGTTAAAAACATATTATATTATTCTAAACAATTCAAGGCACAGGTGTTTATTATTAATTTTTATACTGAAGGTGCTATTTTTGGCAACATATCTTATTTTTCATAGGTGTTTGCACTCTCCAGCAGTGATACAATTGCATTTGTCAACAACAGAGATAACTCACTTAAAGAATGGTGCTGTAATGGGAATCACGACATAACATCTCATATATCTTAATTATAATTAGCAAAACATTTACAACATGCTAACAGAGAGACTTGATAAATACAAGAAAAAGCCTTATTACCTGATGCAACGTACATCTCAAGAAGCAAGTATAAATCACAAATATTGTAATCACTGTGCGATTTACATTCTTCAACCAAGTAAGTTTTCCAGATACAATGTGACAGCAAACATCATGCCTTAACCAAGTCTAATTCTGATTTAGAAATCATTAGGCAAGAAGGTTGTACTTACTCAACAGAGCTTTGCCTTATGTGAATGCACCAAGTGACAGCTGATTACTTTAATAACTCCTTCATTTTTACTCCTTTACAGCCTTATACTCCTTTCATCCTTATGGATCCTAAACAGTGATGTCAGAGCAGGCAGGATAAAGATAGTAAAACCAGTACCTGAATATGCTGGTTACTTTGGCATAGCCCAGACTCTTAACCCTTGGAAGCCCAACTGGGAGGTAAAATGCAGTATTAGAAGTTTCAAAGAAAGCATTTGTAGTTAATTAAGATTGTTTGTATTTCATCTGGATTAAGTAAAAGGTAAAGAAATTAATGCATTTTAGCTGCAAGACTGAGTTTAAGACTCCTTAGCTTCTGAACCAAATGTGCTTGCTATGGCAATGACAGGGAAGCAACGGGCATGAAGTTATACAACGGCATCTGTACCCTCACTGCCCAAAATGGATCAGTATTTTGATCTTTATCCAATGCTCACATGTTCAGCAGAAACCTTTTCATAAAACAAGATGTACAAACAGAAGTATCACCTCTAGGACAAGCAGAACGGTCCTTTCTGCTCTAATAAGCATTAGAAAAACTTCATCTGGAGTCCTGTCTCTGCTTTTGGACACCACCTTCACAGAGAGGAACTAAAAGGAGAGAGAATTGTTCAGGGAACAGCAGCAATGACAAGAAACAATGTGAAATAAAACGTTTGAGCTGAGAAAGAGGATATAAAAGAGACACTTGGTAACAGTCTGCCAATATATAAAAGACTCCTGCAATTAATCCCCCCTTCATGGAAGGCACTCTCAGGAATAAGAGTGAAGCAAGTGAGATTTTGCTTAATAATTAGGAAATAAATATCTAATTATAAAGATAGTTAAATAGAGGATAGTTAAATACAGTCATCTCCTCTCTGGAACTTTACAAAGATGGATGTTAACATCCATCAGGAATGGAAGAAGCATGGTTGAACCTGTTTGGGGCAAAGGAATGAATTAGACAACCTCAGGGAGCCTGACTCTTGAGACTGTACGTGAAATACCTACAAACTGGGTCTCTTTGAATTACTGTCCAAAAGGATATATGTCTCAGAAGTGCTGCGACAGAATTGAGGGATTTGATTCTGTAATATACTTAAGGAAGAGGGGCCATACCGGGATATAAGATCCTTCAGTTTCTGAGAGAAATACTACGTATACCTGGGGGTAGAAATTTTCAGATGTAGATATATAAATGAATGATGGCTCTTGGGACCAAATTAATATAAAAGCCTCCAAAACAAACAGGTTTGGATTAGCAGGATTGTCTCAGGTTCACTGCATTAGGAGGTGGGGGGTGGGAGGAGTGTGTTAAAAGAAATCTTCAAGCTGATGCTAAAAAGAAATTTCTGTACTTTTCCATTTTAATTTTTTCAGTAACATTTTTCTCTGTTAAAACACTGTCTGCTGATTAAACACACACCTTAGTATAATCAATGCACAAAAGAATATGCCTCCAATATTGATTAAAGCTCTCTTTGAAAACCTCTGAGCTCTTTTATCACAATCTGTAGAGAGATGGTGTACTCCAGAACAAAACAGAACTGCATAGCAAGTGTGAAAGCTTAACAGAATAAAGGTACAAAATATGTAACTGTTTAGCTGAGGATGTAGAAACAAAGCATGTTCAGAAATGGAACAATGTGACAGGTAATTTACAGTGATCTGATGGAAGCTGACTGGATGCCAAATAATCTTTTGTAGTCACATGATTTTTTTTTCCCTCCAGATACTTTGAGTATCTTTTTTCAAAACTAGTTTTAATTGACACATTAAATTAGTCACAAGATCACCTGTCAGGACCAAAAAGGGATGAACACGGACATTTAGCTTTTAGGACCATTTAGGAGTAGTGGGCTTGATCCTTCCTATACCACTCAAGTACAGAAAATTATGAGCCTCCATGTGGATAACAGTGAAGCCGATAGCAGCTTTTGCACAGTTTTCTTAAATAACATAAATTAGTCAATAAATATATGGATGAAATGCAAAGCCTTTGGAGGACAACCTGGGAGTATTGCAGGCTCTGGTCACTGAAAAAAATGGAAAGACTTGATGACTTCCATATGCATTAGTTGAGAATTAGAGATATTTGTTATTTTAGTTCCCTCAACTCAGTATCTGCATATCTCAGTAATTAACAAGAAATGTCTTAGATTAGTCATGCCAGGTTGGTGCCTCTTCCATGTTACGGAAAATGCTTTCTAGGAAATCAAGTTGCTAACATGAAGAACGATTAAAAATTGCTGATTTTTCCATATGTATCAAAAAAGCTCTAACTTTATAGAGCGATGAAAGTCCTGTATGTAAGACTATAGTAGTACAACAAACCCACAGCTTTTCATATAACTCCTCTATGGGCAGATTGTGCACAAATTATGCCAGAACATAATTTAGCATATCCAGAGAACAGGAAAGTAAAATTGTTCCATATATTTTAGTTACTCCTAACTTTTGTAAGGGCATGGTAGTTGGAGTTTAGATTTATTCTTCCATTTCATTTTAAAATGCACAATAGCTGAAATTCATTTCAAGTCAATTATAACGCAAGGAAGTTACATGGTCTGTTAATTGTTGCTCTATCTGATGAACACCTATACTTCTGCAATTACAGGGGCTGTATTTCAGAGAAATAGGGGGAAATTATGGTCTATAGGACTGAAGGATACCTTCCTATGTAGATATGATTCTGGAAGGCCACTACTACTTTTCCTGCTATGAACCATAAAGGCAGCCTTTATAGTTATTATCCCTATGTATATACAACACAACCTTCCAACCAAAACCTGCAATTATGTGGTGTAGCAACTCCAGTTATTTACATAAACATTTTCATTTGGTACAATCGTTCCCTTTCTTTCTGTCACCAATGCCCTGCTTTTACAGATGAGCCACATACAATTCTGTTTATCTTCTGTCTTTCTACCTACAATGCATTAACTAGTTCCAGTGGCTTTCTTGAAAGCATAATGACTTTTCCTGTACTCTAGTAAAAATATATCCCCACAAATCAAGAGGAAGCAGGCTCAGACTAAGTGGCTGAGAAGATTTACATTCTATTGCTAACTCAGTTATTACTCTGCTGAAAACCCCATAGCATCAATATAATGAATCCCTCAACCTCTGCTGCTAGCACAATTTTTCTTCCCAACCTCATTGGTTCCCAACTTTCTGCTTGACCTTTTACAATCTGTGTGTGGCAGAACTTCATTACAACCTTTTAATGATGCACAAATGGCACACAACACCAAGGTCACAGCACATCCCCAGTGAGAACTTCCCCAGCACCTCCCAAACAGACAGCAAGTTTTCATTTAAAGAGACAGACAGTCCAGTGAGGAAACAAAACCTTAGTATTTAGCAAGAGTCTCAACAGCTACTAACGCACAAAAAGTGACATTGTCATAAAATGAGTATCTGCTCCCAAAAAATATTTTAAGAGACAAACTGATGCCTCAAGCTGTCAGTGACCGAATGAGTAAAATAGATCATTTAGGAAACTCAGAGAAATAGCAGTGTTTTTCTATACAAAAAGATTATTCAAATCTTAAAAAATGAAAAACATACTAATGGGTTACCAACATTCATCCATCTAGCACATAACAAATCTTTCTGTCACAGCAGTCAAATGAGTATGAGGATGATGGATTCTATTCCAAATAATCACTAACTTTTTGTTAAAACAGTTCAATCTCTGTTCTGCAATTTTCCAGCGCAGATGCATGGATACCAACGCTTAAGCCCATTTTAAAAGTGTTTCAGTTTTTTGTACCAAGAGTGATATATAAATGCAAAACATCTCACTATTCAAGCATGTAGACTGTAAAACACATTATTCAATATTGGTTAACATTAAGTTGTTGCATATATGCATATAATGCCCCTCCGTCACTGGTGATGCATAGCACAATGTTCAAATAAGTATTTAATATTACCTTTTATACTTATTGTATATGAAGTAATTAACACTCAGAAGCCATAGAATCACATCTGAAGTTACCTCTACTAGGCAATAGTGTAGTCCTTTACTTCTGACACTTTGTTCTTCAGTTTATAATATCCAGAATATTTTCATTCATTGCATGCAGGTCCATGCATACAAAGGTGTACTAAACGCACTTTACATGCTCAATTCTTTTCCCTCTTACAATGGAAAAATTAAGAACAACAAACTGAACTCAGTGCAGTCAGACATACAGACCTGCAACTAATCTATGAGGAGAATGAGGACCCAAACTACCCTGTATCTCATTATATAATACTACAGTTACAGTGATCATAGAATCCTTCAAAGGATGGGACATCCTTAAGTTCTTCAGGAAACCTCTTCCAGTGTCTCACTACCCTCATTGTAAAAAATACCTTCCTAATGTCCAACCTAAACTGAAAGAGGTAAGATGTAAAACCATTGCCCCTTGATCTGTCACTACAGGCCTTGGTAAAACATCTCTCTCCAGCTTTCTTACAAGCTTTCTTTATATATTGAAAGGCCACAATAAGGTCTCCCTGGAGCCTTCTCACAGCTGAACAACCCCCGCTCTCTCAGCCTTTCTTCCCAGGAAAGGTGTTGCAGCCCCCTGGCCATTTTTGCAGCCCTCTGCCAGCCCTGCACTAACATGTTCCCATCTGTCTTGCACTGGGGACCCCAGATCTGGATGTGGTATTCCAGGTGGGGTCTCACCAGGGTGAAGTAGAAGAGCAGGACCACCTCCCCCTCAACATGCTGATCAATTAATTCGATTAAATACCTCACGTTCTACTCCCCAGATTGTCAGCTGACACCACTTTCTACCCTTGGCAAAACCATTTAATTTCATTGTACTTCTGTTTACATATTTGTAAGAACTGCATAAAACTGCTTCTCATCCATGGAAGAGAATAGGGATTGCTGTAGTCAAAGATCTCTGAAATCCTTGGACACACAGCAATCCAAAGATGTAAGGCTATGTATATGATTTTAGGCGCTTTGCTATTGTTAAAAGGAGGCACCAGGAATCAAGCACAATCCTTGATACTAGTACAGTTTTCATAGTGGCGTATTGCCTTAGACAAGTCTGGAAAAAAAAAAAAACCAAACCGAAAAACATTCATCATGGACACTTAATTTCTGCTTCCTTTGGACAAAGACTACGAGGGTCAAACTCTGCTTTCACGACTTTCAGAGAAGTAACAAATTGTTCTGGATTTACAGCAACATAAATAAAACCAGATATCGGCTATATTCCTTTAATCAGTTTGTACAAATACATAGATTTAGTGCAAGAATATAACGCAAGTTTTACTATACATTAAATACTCTGGAAATGCAATGCATCTCAAATGCACACTCCTACACATTTTAGAAAAAAATTCTCATAGTGTGTTCAAACAAAATTCTGGTCTGCAAGTCAGGCCAGGGCCAAAAACCCAAAGCAGTACTTTGTCATACTGCCACAAAACACTCACCCAGCCTCCAGGAATTTGTAGCTTACAAACATCTTGAGACAGACTGGTGCTTACAAGTCGTTAATGAATTACTCTTCCCAAATTTTTCTCCTCACTTCCCTTTTCAGTCCTATATTAAGCAGACTTGGTTCATTAGGTATTTACGTTACAGAATTAGTTTGAAGTATGAGGACTGGGATATGGATGTGAAAAAGATTATTTTAAAAGAAGTAAAGCTCAATATAATGCCTGACAGCTGCTAATAAAAATTCAAGTTCAAGGTTTGATTTTGATCTTGCAGGTCTATAGATCAGATACAACGTCACTGTAGTCACTGGATTTACATCAGCACAAGATAGTAAATGATATGGAGGCAGCAAGGCAGAACCAGTGGAGGACATCATTCCTTCCACAAAAGGGGAAAAAAAAACCCCAACCAACCCAGAAAAAAAAAAAATCCATCAGACTAAGAAAGTTCACAGTGATTACCACTCCTTTGCAAAATGTTCTTTAAGTTTCTTGCTAGAATGACTACTATAGCTAGGGCTTCTAAGGGAGAAATCTAGGATTTTATTTTAGGGACTACAGCTAGACTTCCCATATGCCACTTAGACAGTAGGAGGTTTATACACACTGTATAAAGTAGTCATAGGCAGATGCCTGTATTCACTTTTTAAACCTTCTGCATCCTCTTCTCTATATTTAGATAAGTGCATTTCTCTTTCCTCACATTTTTAAAATTTACTTAGTAGCCCCCAGCTGTGCATCCCTATCCAACAAGACACTTGGACACATTTTTTATAGAACACTGCCTGGTCTGCATCTGCAGAACTACAGAATATCAAGTGAGAAATCAAAGCATTCAAAGCTTCTGAATTTTCTTGTAATGGAAGTACCAGCACTTCTCTTTTAATTAAATTTAAATTGGTCTTAAATTGTAAATTCTTGGAGGTTTTCTTTTCATTGCTAACAGGCCCTAAATTACGAAAAGATAAGATCCCATGGATACCAATCCATAGTCCCAATATTTTCATTAACATACTCATGAAATTATAGCATAACAAAATGACTATATGTAATTAAGAAGGAGGAGACTAGGAACAATATAACCTATCGATCAACAAATAATGGAGTTTAATGTATGAAAACAAAAAATGGTAAGGTGGTTTAATGTAGTTTTTGTCAAAACCCGCGACCAAAACACCAAAACGTTCCCTAAAAGACCTGACATTTCTGAAATCTATTATAAGCTCATTTCTTATTAATTTGATCAGAGTCACATATAGCAGAACAAATAAAAAGAGCCTTATTTTACTGAAGCTGAGACTTCCCTGCGTCTAAAGCATATTGCTATTTGCAGTGGTAAAATTCTAATAAACTAACTTACTGGGAGAGGTTTCACCAGAAAAACGTTCTTTAAGCGATTTATATGAATGTATTCACTCACAGAGAATGTAAGACTTCAGTTTGTGGCTTGATTACAGAGAATTCAGGTATAATTATTCTGTTTTTAAGGGCAGAGAGGAGGAAGAAGGTGTGTAGCAGCTCTGAGGGAATGGAGATGTTGGAGAACGGGGTTCTGGGCAGGACAGAGCATAAAGATTTATCTATGTGTGTGGAGAAGGCCCAAACCCTGATGGAGAAGAAAACTGCAGTTCAATCTAAAAACCATGAGAACAATCTGGAAACCCGCATCTGCTGTATATGATACCAGCTAGTGAGATATATTTTATCTTGTCTTCTTTGTACATTAATTAGCAATAAAAATCATTTACATTACAACCTGTATAAAATTATATTATGGAAAAATGCAGTTAATTGGCCTAATGGTTCAATTTACTGAGAACATTGCATGCATCATGTAACATAAGTTCCCTAAAGATTTGTGATATTTAAAGCCTGCCCAAGGGATCTTGTAGAAACCTCATTCTTGGGCATTTTCACAAGCATTCAGACAAGAGCCTGAGCAGTCCCAAACTTTGATGGCAGCCCTATCCTTCGACATGACACTGGGCAAGAGACCGGCAAATGTCTCTTGTGAGCTAATTACTCTGTGACTGGTGGTTTACTCCTAGCAAATCATTCTTACTAAAGGACTAAAAATATTTTAAAATTATTTTTTAACTACAATCTGACTTAATTACTGTGAAGCCATTCTTAGATTTTGTTTTAAGGTTGGTTGGTATTTGTTTGTTTGTTTGTTTTTTTATTTGCCTGTCAGGCTGGTGGCTTTAGCCACGTCTCCTGGAGAAGCAAAAATAGTATGCTTAAATCTCAGAAAAACGTGGTTGGAACTGAATACCAGTTAAAAGGAAGAAGTGCCCTTTCCTGGAAATTCACTATATGATCTTACAGTAGCAAAATGTAACAAGAAATTACTTCAGAAGTTCTCATACAAGCAGCAGACATTTACTGGCATGACCATGCTCTCAAACTCAGTGATCTTCTGTCTCTTTACTCTCGTCTACAGAGAGTAACTGTGCATTACCAGGATGCATCCCTGCTCCTACACCTCCTGCACTAAAATTGTTTTTCATTTGCTCAATTGGGTCCTACTAGATTAAAAAATTTTGAAAATGTACAGCTAATATGCACATGGATGCAGCCAAAACAACTAATTGAATTAGGAACCTATTTAGTCTGAATTTCATTATTAGTATATGAGGGGGCGGGGTGGTGGTGCGATTAGTACCTCAATTTTCACATCACCTTAATAGAAGGATGTGCTAACTGCTTTTCACATACAGAAATAGGAAGTCCTTTTCTAACTAAAAGACAAAGATTTTTTCCAGGGCAGAGTCTCACAGGCACGCAGGATGATACACAGTAAGTATCTGTGATTTTTTTATTTATTCTACTAATAGTCCTCCTGACAGTGAAAAAGACTTTTGTAAATCTATAATATATACTTAACTCCATATTTTTAAAACTGTCAATTTAAGGTCATCAAAACTATGTATATGTACACATGCATACATACACGACTGACATAATTTGTATCTATACATCCACACCATAACTATAACACCCCAATAAATCTGCACAGACTTTTTTATTAATGCAGATACTACTGTAACTACTCAGCCATATCTTGCACAAGGTAGCACACCACGTTAAAATGCTACACTGTCACATGGATCTTCAATCTTTTGTTATTCAAACTTGCCCCTTTTTCATATTAAAAATTGGTAACGAGGTTCTCCTTCTTGCTGAAGAGCTGGCAGAAAGAATCCTGTTACTCCCCTAATGAAGTCCCCAGACAGAACCGACAACTTTCCAAAGAACAAAAGAAAAATGTTGCTCTCTGCTTCAGAACTGACCCTATTGACTGAAAGCTGTGTCTTACTTTGTTGCAAATTATTGCACTGGGCAAATTACTCCACGCCAAAAAGACAAGAGAAAAGGCTTAAATGGCATTCATATATACATTTCCCAGTTGTTACTGTCAGCCGTTGTTTTATGGCAAAACCAGTAACATCTTAATAAAAGCATACAGCTAGAAAAACAAGATGAAATTGCCATCTCATGGCAGATCTGTATAGGATCACTTAAAAAAATCCCAAACATCTAGCACAGGTGTTGCTCTCCAAAAATGGAAAGAAACCATTTTGTAGAGGTGTGTGGAAAAGAAAATTCTAAACCTGGGCTTCCAAAGAGTATCCGTGCCTTCCATGTTGTCTCTGTTCCAGTCCCACATCAGTGGAGTTAAGTTTTCTTACTCAAACTCAAAGCACTTTTGAAGAATACAAACTCCTTTCATGAATTAATGCTCAGGAAGTATGTAGTTACTATAAATGATAAGTCTTTTCGGTTTCATATTTTGTTCTTCAAGTTCACTGTCTTTTAATTCTTCCTTTCCTTAGCATCAGTAATAGCACAGTGCTATCTCTGCTACTTTGCCTACCTATAATTTTGCTATTTCTTGTTCCTCTGAGGAATGCAATATAATCTGACCTCCCAGCTTTCAAATCTCAATCCTCCTACCCCATTTAATACCTTTGTTAGTTGTTGCTACTTAACCTCTTAAGCTACGTCCTGTTTCCACCCCTTCCTTCTCACTTGAAGAATCTGCTAACACGTTGTCTCAGTGTTATGCTCATCTATTTTCATACTATATTTTTTCCAACTTTTAGCACGTTAAATACTTCAACAACCAGAGCACAGAAAAAAGTATGTTAGCCAGAAAGAACTTATTAAATGCAACTAGTTGGCATGAATTAAAGAAAAATGGTCTTGATTACAGAAGAAGTCCAAACTAAACATAACTAGTTGCTTTACTTTGAGTTAAATTTGTTTAACTATAATACTCAGGCTCACCTTTAACCATCCCTTTGTGTCAAATTTACTTGGTCATCTTTTTTCACACCCAGACATTGTGCAAGCAGGGTCAGATATGATTTAGGAGCAAAAAATTATTTTGGTTAATAGCTACAGAAGACAGCTTGGGTTTACAAGCTACAAGGCTAAATACCAGCAAGATCCCTTCGCCTGAAGCTGGCACCCAATGAGTCCCTGCTGGCTGGGCAGTCATCAGTCAAGGCTAGCTGTGTCAGCCACTGTAGATTTTCATGCCAATACACTTCCCTTGAATCCTAGATTTACTATAATCATTTCAAGATTTCCCTTTTCCAATATTTATTTTCTTATATTGCAAAGCTTTTTCTTATTGACAACCTCACAGCTCAAGAACATTGTGGGGTTTTTTCCAGTAAAACTAAACTGTGCTTTACAAACTTGGCTTTGAGTGAGACAGCCAAATGCCTGGGACATGGGTCACAACCTGAGCTCAGCATTACTTTGAATTTCAGTTTCCTTGTGTCATGAAAACTATTCAACATATTTTCTTGTATTTATTATTAGAAAGCTAGACAGTTTATATTTTCTCTAAGTATTGAATTCCTATTTTCAAGTGTCCACTCCAAATAGACTTTCTGCTCGTTTCATTTGTTTCATTAAAATCAATTTGAAAAGAAGATTTTATATTGCAAGACCAAGCCAATCTCATAATATTGCCACAGCATAATAACAAACTGTTGAAAGTTTCTATTGCAATTCCTTCCTTAGTAATTAGTAACTAGTGTTGTGCATTATAGCATTATTTAAATTCGATCGCTTGACAGACTTGTTGCATTATTAAACCTTTTGCTCTTGGGGCCTCTATTTCAATTTCTGGTTGTGCTGGTAGAATCTGCATAACGCTCTCCAATGTCAAGTGGCAATTTTCTGAAGTTCATTCTTACTCGTAAGGACCAGTACACACACCCTCACTGATAGCAAGTTCATTTGCTTCCAGGAAAGAAGAAAATTATTAGGGTCAAATTCCCTCTGGCCTTCATTACAGGAACAGATAGGAGGTTTCAAGTTGGTAACTTTCACTATTTAAACATATTTAACTTTAGCAATAGAAGGCAAACAACTTGAAAAGCATGATGATTATTTGTGTCCCTGTTGCACACGTTGTCGAGAATTGGGTTTTCAAAGGGGAATGGAAAAGTACTTTAGAGAACTGCTATTATTCATCTCTAGTGAAGCAGCTGAAAATAAAATACTGAGTCAATCAGCAGTGAGATCCCCAATGCAATGTTAAGAGAGGACTTTCAGGCCTACTGACAAGCAACAGGAGGCAAATCCTGCCTTCATACAAAGTAAACCCCGTGTCTGCTGAACACAGCGAGATCACAAGGCTTTTGCTTAAGAAAAAGAATAACTTATGTACTGGAATTTATAATGTGTAATACATTACATATTTAAACATATATCAGACCAATTTTACACAAAGCACACATGCATTCTTCTACCAACACTCTTCTAAAAGAAACACTAATTATTTGCAGGGACTAGTCACAGCAGCTGCATGAGCCTAGATGTGTCAGAGATGACGTGATGGTTGGGAATGACAATGAACCCCCTGTTGCGATAATGATCCATCTTATCATTTTAGGGATAGGAAGGGACAAAGAATACATGCAGTTTCATTAAATACAGGAAATCATTTAAGGACAGAAAAATTGTTCCTCCTAGAGTAGTTTCCTTTAAAATATCTGTATGACTGGGAAGCAAGCTGCAAATCCTACCTCATTTTATAAGATGGAAGCCAGCAAGATTAAACAATTATTTTCAGAAGAAATTTATCATACAATGATTCATTATTCGCTACTCCTTTCATCAGAAATATAAAAAAGGCTCAAATTGTACTTAATCACTTTACCTTTGTCTGTTACTGGAGTAATCTGTGTACAAGAAGAGTACTGGCTCCACTGCAAATCTAGAGACAAATTCCTAAAAATGTGCACTTTAAGAGCCTCCCTCGAGTTGTGACTGCACATGGATAGGTATACAGATGAACAAAACAAGCAGATATTATGGGTAAAAGAAAAGAAAAGTGATTGCTTTGGTCCTTCAATCATAAGCTTCTAAGCTGAAGCTTTCTGTCAAAATAAGCATGCAATTTTCAGCTTTTATGGTAAACATGTATGATCAACCTTGAGGTATCTCTAGGTATCTTCTCTCAGCACCCTGGGCTACATGGTGCTGAAGAGGATAAGATGCACATGCAGCTTCCCCCAGTTTAGTTCTACCTGTTACTACTTAAAGTACTCTTGAGAAATTTGTGTGCGTTTTTTAAAAATGTGGAATCTGCTTGCAGTTTTTTTCAAATGTGATATATTACAGCATATTTTTATAATATCAGATCTTCCTTTTGCTTATCCCTGACTACTCATGCTACTCCACAGTCTCCCCCAGGCATTCCCCTGAATATTTGAGACTTTACTACATCAGCAGGCCAGGAACAATAACACAGAAAACCAGGAGATTTCGTAGAGATAATACCTAACCTAGTCTCTTCCGTGGCTCATTAAGAAATAAGCACCAGTTCCAAAACAAAGACCTGTATTGTTATGCTGTTATAGAAAATAAAGACACATTTGGATATGCATCATGGATTACCGCTGGATTTCACATTCAGCAGGGAATGATTTAGACAGTTACTGGTAACACAAGATTTGTTGCCCATTCAGGGGCAGCAGACATTGCAGTAACTGCACCACCAAACTTATTTAGCAGGCCAAAGAAATGAAACTGGTAAAGACACCGAGACCCACACACCATCAGGGGGTTGATGTTTCCTGCAATATCTGTCAGAACAGTGGGAATAGCACTGCTGCCTATATTTTCCATCTTTTACAGACAGGGAAACTATTTCAGTTTCCAAATCTGTGACTATTTAACATTTTACTAGGCAGTAAATCAACTTTTAACAGATGCAAATAAAGTCAATATAAATGAAGAACCACAAACAAATAAAACGTCCAGAACAACCATAAGCCACAATGCAGAAAAAAACCTTGTTATTCAAATTCTGATTTCAGGAAAGATACTTCTTATTGAATATGGGGGTGACCAGATCTGAAATGCTAGGATTTGCCCCTAATCTGATTTTTACCATGTGTTTTACTTTGAAAGAAACCCATGATGATATTTCCAATCTCTCTCTTGCTCTCAAACTAGTCATATCTTCCCATGTGCCATTTTCAGGAGAGTCAGTTTGAATTACACCAATTGGACATAGGCAAGATGAGAAAACACAAAGAAAAAGGTAGATGAAGCAATTTTAACGACTAGCGGGGGGGAAAAAAGTGTATTTGGAGTTATGCAACTTGTGACAATTTTGTGAATTTACCATTTCTATAGTTTGTACATTGCTGTTACAGCAGGAAGAATAATTGGTTAGAAGACTCACCTACCCCTAGGGAAAGTAATGTTTAAATGATGTGTAGGCTTTTAAAAAACTTTAATGCTATAATGTAACACAATTGCAAAATAAGCTATACCAGTGAGGAAATTATTAGCTATGTCTTTCAAGATCCCAGTTTAGAGCTCCAGTATTCTCCCTGGTCTAGGCAAAGGTATGACATTCATGCAGCATAGGAAGAGGAAGGCTTGTAAGGGGAAAACACAGAAAATACCTAAAGAACTTCAGAGTTCAGAGATATGAGACTGCTCTCTGTGGGTTATATCACAGACATCTGTTATTCAAAAGCCATAAAGGAAAATACTCCATCATCTGAAACCTTCTGCAGAATTTAAAAGAAAACCAGTTTTCTTAAACAAATCAAAGAAAACAAAAAACCAAGATGCATTTCCAAAAGAAAACAAAGAAGCCAGGGAAAAGCTTCATCATTGACACTGTTCCCTGTCAAGCTATAGATCTGAAGTAGAAGGGTTCTTGCTGGGATATGTGCCACAGAGGAATTAGACCATATCTAGATCTTGCAGAGTGGTGCATCACTGTTTCCTGCAAAACGTTATGGTAAATTTGAAGAGTGAGAAGCTTCACTAAAACTTTATAATACTAATTGTCCTGCCGATTCTGTCCTCTGGAGTAAAATAACCAGTTTTTCAGTTACTGAAAGGGAGAATCTCTCTATCTGAAGGTCCTGTGCTGCTATTGTAATTAGCAGTTTATCATTCTGCTCCATAATTTATACAGGATATTTTCTTTAAAAATGCCAGTGACTGATTTTATAGATAAAACACACTGTGGGTTGAAAGACAGGAAGAAAGGAATAAATACTAGCAGAGGGAAGTGAAAAACTAAAGCACAAGAATAAGTAGTCATTAATAAACACACACTGGCAAGGAAAAGCAGGGGGTCTGAATGAAGTTCAAAGACAGCTTTTCTGTAAGTGATGGAAGTAAGAAACATAACTAGTTTCAAAACAGCTTGACACATATTAATGGTGTTACGTGATTTGGTTGGCTGCACCACTGGAGACCATAAACTTATGACTCGGGGTGTCCACTTCTATGATATATTTATCCTAAACAAGTATTTCAGTGGAAAAAGAATCTTTCCCTTTTATGCAATGAGGCATGTTTCTTATTTGATTGAGCCTTGTCAGAAATTCATAAACATACTGTTACTTGCTAAACAACAGAAGAATTTGTCCTAGGCTTTTGTTCGTGAGGGGAGTGGGGGTGGGGTGGGGTGAGGAAAACAGACATACAGACAAAAAGAAGCAGCTCAACAAAAAACCCCCAAAACACCTCCACCCTTGCAGTGTTATCTTGCTGAAACCTTGCAGCAAATTTTAAAAACACAGCAGCTGTCATTTACCAGATTCTCCAGTACTCTTCTAAAGCCAGATAAGATGAATAGAGAAATCTCTAAGGACAGTATATAAACTGCAGTATAAATGGGAAAATGTGAAACAGAATTCATTAAAATACATCAGTAGCTCTACTACCAGCTTAGAATGGATTGATTCAGGAGAAAATCCTGTGCAGAACTTACTGAACTGCTGCTGGCAGGCAGCAAAGACTCAACATGTGCAAAAGCGATAACTGGTGAGACTGCAGAAGGCCTCTTGGTGATTTAAATGCATAGGCTGCAGACAATTCAAACTGATTTTCCACAACGATTTTTAGTGTTTTATTTCATTACTTTCTGCAGCAAATGTCTGGGAACAGAAGGGTAGCTACATGGAAAAAAAAAGTATCAGTACCTTTGCTGCCTGCCCAAAAATTTGACTAAGCCAACTCACAACTTAAGTTGTGTCCTTGCAGAAAAAGAAAAAAAAAAATATTCCTATGATCATGACATGCTTTGCCAAGGTTGCTAGTGGTAAGAGACCCTCAGGTCAGGAATGCATAAATAAAAATGCTGAGGATCTATTTAGCTTCGCATACCTTCCAGTCTTTATATTCTCAAGGCATTCTGAGACAAAATGAAATCATAAGTTATTCAACTAAAAAATGTTCACTTAACTAATGGCAAACCAAATTAAACTGAAACCCTGAATCATTCTCCCATACCCTCGAAACCTTTGCACAAGAATGGACTCTGATATTTTTCCTTGACATATAAATACCAGTAAGAGTGTGAACTTAGATACAGAGGTAGCTGCAAAACACATTTGATATTCTATTTTATCCTACCTATCTAAACATGTTAAAACATCCTAGAAAAGTTACTTGGGAGGGGTGTGGGTAGCTATGGGTTGTTTAAATTGTATCCAGCCTATCTGGATTTGCTGATTTTAGTCTTGCCAATAAACAAACAGATAAATAAATCATATCCACAGCTGATCCAAATGGCCACATTGTCAAAAGTCCTTAGGGAGGAGCAGAAGAACAACAGATGTTTTGCAAATAAAACTCTGTTAGCATAGATGTATCAACAGAGCTTTCTAATGAAGACTAGGAGCTTAAATTATACTGCATCCTACAAAAGATGCTTTTTGAATAAAGCAAAAATAGATTTAAATATCATGTAAGGTAGTTTATCCAGGCATCCACCAATCAAGCCCCACCACCATTACTAAAACCAGTGTTGCAAGGTTAAATGTGCTGCTATGGCCAGTTCCAGGTAGTGTGCAACAGCAAATTCTAAATACACTCCTAAAACAAATAACCTAAAATAATCCTAAACCAAAGAACTCTTTAATCGCCAAACAGAATGGGCAAGCTCAGTGTTGATTTCCTAGCTACAAGGTTTCTTCTAGCATTTGTAACGCAAATGAGCTACCTCCAACAATGTTCTATATTTGGTATGGCACTTCCTTAGTATTTGTATACTTCCTTATGTACAGCTTATTCCTCATCAGGCAAGAACAAACACTTCACAATTTGCCACTCCATGCAATGCTGCTGAAACTTTTTAACTGAAGAACATTAAAGTTTTCTGACAAAATCCAGACCAATTTCCAACCAACTAAATACTATATTTTGAACAAAAATTCATTACTGTTCCTTTCCTTAGCCGAGCTTGTTTGGCTTGCCTGATTTTTTGCTGTTTATTCTTTACATTTTATTTGCTTAGATTCTTCCACTAATTATCTTAAGATATTTTCATCCATCATGGACTCATTTGCAGCTGTGTCACAAGATCAGTTCTCCCATGGAAGAGTAGATATTTTTGTAAATTAGACACGCAAATGTGCATGGCCTATTTAATAGTTTTGAATTCTGCATGCAGAGAAGTAACGCACACAGGCAGCCAACTAAAGCCATTAATATTGTGTTCAGCTTTTTGGTGTTTTTCTTGCAACAAAAGCACAAAATATGATAAAGGACCGAAACTAACAGCACTATACTTCAGCTAATTGTGGTTAGAAAAAAAAATACAAATTCATAACTTCCATTTGCACAGCTTTAACTTTGAATTATGGGAGGGGTAGTAAAACACCAGCATGACTTCGGCATATACCAACACACCAAGTTGTCAGTCCCTTCTCGGAAATTCTTCTGGAGATAATACTTCTGGGAATTACACTAATTAGTCACCAATCAACATTACCAGCTCTGTAACACTGTTCCCAGAAACAGCATCCTTCTGTAGTCATATTTCCAGGAACAATACACGGTGCATTTATAGAGGCAGGCAAAAAAATATAATAGGTGCTTAACTATAAGTGAGGCCAAAAAGACCATGGCTCTTAAAAGGTATAGATTTCCATAAAGGCCTATTCTCTCAAACCAACTATTATGAGTATTTTTTATTCATACAAAACATTACTATTAATTAAACTGATACAATTTTAATCCAGCTGGGCTCTTTTGCAGCATAAAATGCACACTATTTTTTGTGTTGCGTAGCGTACAAGACCAAGAAAACGGTGACTGATCTGTTTGCTTTGGTATAACAAAGTCTTTTGCAACCAATCCAGAAAAAACAATCTGCGTTGCATCCTTTACCAACACAAACAGATACCTTCCTTGGTTTCCTTAACTGCTTTATAGGATTTGGACCCAAACAGCATCATTTCGAAAGGTAAACAGGAAGGCATTGGGATACTTAAAAGGCAGCTAAACAGGTTACAGACACCGATTTTATAGGGAGTTAAGTCTGTAACCTGGTTAGGTGTCTTATGAAAATCCAAACTGCTGCACAGTTAGATGCTCAAGCAACAGTGAATCTTTTTCTATCTTTTCAATCATTAAAGCTATTGCATAAATTCTCAATCATTTTATCATTTCAATGGAACTCCAAATCCTGCACAAACTTAGATGTTACTTCCAAGTCACCATATAAACGTATTTTCTTAACCAGATTTCTGCAGCTGGTTTTTTTCTGCCTTATATATTTCAGGTTCAAGGAGTGATCTGATAGAAGAACACTGTTTAAAGAATGATAAATTTAATTTGACCACTAAAGATTAAGGCGAAAGTCACTGTACTGTAGCATATTCATGGTCACTTAAAATCAGCTGAAGCATTCAAATTAGCACTTTTGTTGGAATATTGCATGGGCGCTAATGTAAAATGAATCCCTTACAAGTTTATATGGATTTCCTCAAATAGATACTGTAATAGATTTCCTTTTTAAAGCAGTTCTAATTGCAACATTGGGAAGAAGAATATTCCATGAAATAGATAGCTACACCAAAACCATTAATCAGAATTACAGTGTTAACTACCTCATCAGGCAGATAGGGGAGGGGTTGGTTTATCAGCAGTCAGTAAAGTTAAAAAGGAATTCATGCAGTGGTACATTTTATCATCATTTCAAAGAAAAAAGATATATGTTTGTTCTATTTTTTTCACAACATAGTGAAATACTTCCAACAAAGTTGAACCAAATTCTGTTGTAGTCTCATCACTAATATACTTATATTTTGGTATAAATATAAAATTTTGCTTCATTCAGGATTTGTTACAGAGGGAATCAACAATAAAGATAATTATAAGATAAAATTGCTAATTGACTCAATTTATGCACACTGGCTTTGTAATTTAGATAAGTGATGAGTGAAAAAGGGTACCTCAAAACCTTTACTTGATTCCAAGTATAGGTTGTACCAGGGATAACTTCAGTAACTGTGCCAGAAGAGTGCTGAAGAAATCACTTGGAAGGAAGCCTGCAGAATGCATGTGCTAATTTTCATGAAGGCAATGAGAATTTACTCACTTGAATCTTGGCTTTGGTTTAAGGCTTATTGGAGGATCAAAATATTTTGGGTTATGTCCCTGGCTGATGTTCAGAAGTATCCTTTCCATATCAACACTTTCCTTACTGACCACAGTCCAACACAACCAACAGCAAGAAAAAGAAAGGGGAAGCAATCAAAGCTATCAGGATTTTATTTCTTAACCTAATAAAAGAATGGGGAGAATATTTGATTGAACTTCTGTTGTTTTTATTAGCAGTGACCCTGAAGAGGCCAAAATGTTTTGGCATTCATTAGGCAATAAAATACTGCCAAAATAATATATCTAGAAGCTCTATCAAATGTTAGAGCTAATGGAATATGTGCTCTATGCTCCACCCCCACCCCCCCCCCCCCCATCCTTTCCCTTTGTGCTTGTTAGAAAGGGAGGACCAACATGGTTTAAAGACTACTGGCTTTGAAGTCAATAAAAAGAAGGTTTCTTTGTTTGATACCAACTGGTAGGTAGCAATGACAGCTTACTTTCCAAAATTTTATTCCTGCCTCTTCTTGCAGGCCTTTAAAGGGGAACACATGCCTCTGTCACCTCCTTTTCCTTGTTTGCTGAGAGCAAACTTTGACAACACGTACCAAGAAAACCCAACACACTAACACACACGCACACCACCTCCCCCCAACAAACTGAACCTTTTGTCAAAGAATTTACAGCCCTCATGCAGCAGCAAACTTCATAATGTTTTTACCTTCACAAACGCTCTCAAGTGACTGCCAATCAAATGAACATAAACATGGCTTTAAGTCAACCTGTTAGGTATTTTGTGATAGAGGATGTGAAATACTGAAAATGATAAACCGATTGAAGATAGTCTGTTCTTTAGGTTATTTTATTTTCTCTTTAGGGATGATCTGTTTTCCTAATTCTATGCCTTCCATGCTCTGTGAGGAAATATAATGTGAGGAAAAATACGTATGCCATTTTTCTGATCCATTAAACTGTCTTATTTATTGAAATTATTCTTTAAAATGTGAGGTAATATAGGTATCAACTACTGTCAGAATTTTTACATTTACAGTATTTATTAGAAAAGAAATGTATTCTTGTCAATTCTATTATCTATGCAAGATGGCTCAAGAACATATGTATCCAGATGTGGCATATACAGCATTTGAAACTAATAAAATACCAGATAATTACAAGAAACAGCCTGCAGATCTGATTATAGATATGAAGCCTCTCAAGGTGCTTAAACTTACTTCAAGCAATGTTGGATTATGTGTCTACACTCTTATTTCCAGAGCTGAAGGAGAATGAATGCAGTATTTTCTTCAGTAGTGCTTTCCATGAGAATGCCATTTCACATTTACAGCTTGAGCTCCACTAAAGCACTAATGATGAATTGTTATTAGATATGAAGTAGGGGGATACATCTGTCAGGCTGAAGGATGACAACAACCTTCCGGACTACTAGAGCTGGACCTGCATCAGAATCTGGTGTAAAGCCAGGAACAACAATTCAGCAGAGCCCAGGAAGAGAGGTTTCTTCTTGAAACTTCCCTGCATGCAACCAGCAAGATAAGAATGAGAAGTACGCGCAGTGATCGGATAATCCCAGCCATTGTTTGAGTGACGCTGTTTGGTGTTGACCTATACCTGTCGCCTATGCCTCCACTGGTTAACGGAAAGTCTTACGTACAGTGTCCGGAACACAGCATCACCTTAATAACTTCTTTTTATAACTAATATTTTGTTTAATTGGACTAATCTCCTACTAGAAATTTGAGCGTGTTTTTATGTTAGCCAGACCATTTCAAAAATTGCACTCATTACAATATATTTCCATGCTTTTCTCAAAGGGAATTAAAATATAGTAATTCATGTTAGGATTCTCAAATGACAATGACAACACAATAAGATTAATAACTGCTGCAAACTACTTGCCAAAGAAAGTCATCCAGCTAATGCTACAGAGAATGCTTCTGCCAACCCATTGAAGAAAGAAGCACAATTCAGAGATTGTTTCATTTACTCTGTGTAAGTATATTTAGCAAAGATCCTGGGCCAGAAACAGAGATGACAAATGGAGGTGTAAATTGTAGACTGGTAAATGGGAGAAAGGCAGAGTAAAGTGGCATAAGGGGGGGTGGGGGTGGAAGTAATTTAAAACCTTAATTTCTGTAAATGGCTGTGACATGGAACAGTACACCAGTGATGACCCTCTGGCTTGGTGTTAGGGAAAATACTAACCTAGTGTTTTTATTTTCATGATTTCTAAGTGAATATTTACAGATTTATGAAGTTACTTACCAAAGACTTGTATGCCTCAACAACCACGCAATTTATAAGATCAAAATTAAAAATATGCAAACTGCTCAGCAAAACACAAATATAAAGGGTATGAGCAAAAGGAAAAAAATTAAGTGGCTAAAACTGAACTAATAGCATTATAAAATATACAGCACTTTTTTTTTTCAGCATAGACTTAGCTTTTAAGAAAACAGACATGCCACTTCGACAATATAACTATGCACATTTTAACCAAAACTTAATTTAAAAAAAAACTATTCAGTGAATAATAATGGGCAAGTATTACATTTATTTCATCACTCATACAATGGAACCAATGTGCCTACAATTGGGCTATTCACACATAAATTGTATTTAACGGCTTCCTGTTAATATGCTCTAGTTATATAATGAAACCCCAGCAATCTTAAAGCTCAAGCATCCTTGTTCCTCGACTGCCATCAAACTGAGCAGTAATTGAGTCACTCAGGGAAGTACATTTGACCTTGAGGCTTTAAATTTTGATTATCCCACCACATCACAAAAATAGATATAAAGTCCTCTGTAATTTTCTTTTTCTTAAAAGGTGGGAGGCAGTAATATATCTTGCATTTTAATAGTTTAGAACTAGTACCATTTCCATAAGAATCAAACAGAAAATTGTGGCTCATTTCAATAAAAACTACATCTGGTGATTTTTTGCAATGGTCTTTTGGCACAAAATGAATTTTCTGAAGACAAGAGACAATATATCATCAATAAATTCATAAATTTTCATTCAGGAAACTAGAAAAATTGATGAAGCAAAGCCTTAGCTCTCGCAGATTGAATTTTTTAATTGTGTGTTTCACCAACCATAAGCCATTTAACTAATAAGTAATTCAGAAATCTGTCAGAGTAGAATTTGTAACTATATTGTATTACAGGAAAAACATCAGTTAAGAGGAACATGCACGACATGCAGTAGGCAGGTTTACTGATACACAACTTATCCCTACAGTATTTCAAAAAAAGGCTGGTCCAGAGTACATCATACTTCCAAGTGATTTTCAAAGATTTGCACTTTGTAGTGACTATAGTAGAATATGCACTACATAGTGCAAGACATTTTGGTTTCATTGTATCAACTGGTATTTTAGATGTTACATGAAAACAATTTGTTTTATTGGCAAAATGTGATTCTGTCCAACAAAAAAGCTTCCTCTAAGCCAAGACTATTACAAAAAAGAAAGCCCCCTGCCAAGTCCCATTCCATCTCCTGCCTCCCTCCCTGTAGAAAAAAAAACAAATGTTCCTGCATCCTTTAGTAGCCTGAGCAGCCTCTATAGCTGAAAGCTGTTCTAGTGTAGTGCCATGTCCCAGCCTGCGATAGCTTAAATAAGGAAAATTCCAACTCCACTGAATACATCCGGCATCTTACAGGTAGTATTGCTCTCCTTCCACCCAAGGAGGAAAAAAGCTAGCTCAATATAGATGCGGCTGATGGTGAGCAAAGCACTAATTAGCAAGGCAGACACTGAATTTCAGTAGAACTTAAATGGTGTGTTTGATTCTTAAATAGTGAACTGCCTTGCTAGTTCTTGAGCTCATACTTGAGTACATCATAAGGGCCTTTTCATGTAATTTAAGATTCAATCAAGCAGCAGTATCTTACTACAGTGTTCCTCAACATGTTAGCTAACTCCCTTTTCTTCCAAGTCTTACTAGTATATGTAACTAAGAGCACTATGCATACAGAAGGAAATAAACTGAATTTATTTAGGTATAACTCCATACAGAATTTGATACAATTCATGCCAGTAGCAATGGTTTCTAATCCGAGTTTCTTTTAGAAGAATGACTCTCCAAACTCAACAAATCCATTGTCTGTATTTCAGTAAAGTTATATCTATCCACTTCATTAATGAAACATTCACATCCACTTTATCCAAGTTTGCTTATGATACTGTGTATCTGCCAATTTATGTCCAATGCCATTCTTATGCATTATACATGACATTTAAAAAAAAAAAAACTAATCATACTTAAAGCTTAATGGCTTTGATTTGAATTTTCTAACATAAACATGTCAAAAATAAAATTTAATCTTATTGACTCAAGTAATGGTCAAAACTATGTCACATGGGAAAGCCAACAAGATTGTAACCTGTTGCACCATCTACTGACCAAAAGGTACTACAACAGATCTCAAAAATACTACACAAGTCAAAGAACATATTTAAAAGCAAAATATGCGTATGCATGATAGACTAGTTTCTCTAAGCCACAGGGCTCAAGACCCTAATATTTTGGACTTCATTGCAGTGACACTTTAGACTATATAAGACATAAGTTATATAGTTGTGTATGGCAATAAGGATAGTGTTTGTTTGGTTTTGTTTGTTTTGTTGGTTTTTTTGAAAAACATTTGACTGAATTTCACGATGGCTAATGCCCATAATACCTTTTTTTTTTTTTAATTATTCATTGGATCTTTAAGGTATAGCCGTCACACAACTCAAGCTTTCCAGCCAGAACAGCTGAAATGTCACCTTTCTACTATATATAGGTCACACATTCTAACAATGTTGAGATTTTCTTGGTAACACTAAAAGCTATCAAAAATGGCTGCAGGATGTTCCCTGGTTATTTACATATTTTAACAAGAGCCAAGGAAAAAAGAAAAGGACAATTTATCCTGGGGCCTGGAGATCCTCTTGTTCTACTAAAGATTATAGTACTATTCATTATAATTGCCTTGCTTTTTTTTTTTTAAACAAATGGGGAAAAATATGTCAAGACACTTTTCTCACTGGGAAGGAAGATAAATATTGCAAGCCCAAGCTGTCTATAATATGCTTTAACTACATATGATTTTTTTTTGTCCAAATGATTGCTGACAAGATGCAGTACGATGAATTTAAAAGGTACTATTCCCTGTTTATAGGATACCAGCAGAATTAAGACATAAAGAAAGCACTTATTTCCAGCTATGCGTATACAAGGAAGAGAATAGCAAATTGTAAGGCAAAAAGACAACTGCAGAAATAGTAGTTATGAAGACAGAAAGAACAACATATGAAGAAAGAGTGTAAGAAACAATATGCGTATCTTGGCTAAATAATTACTAAATGGATTCATTACTGCATAGAAGTATTTCAAGAATGTAAACATGGGTGAATTGCAAGAGGGATTTGCTAGCATTAATATGTTGAAGTAAAGCTAAAAAAATTTAACTGTAAGACTTTATAAGTTTCATTTGAAAGCTATCCCAAGCCCTTTAAATTCTATGCGTCTTGCTGGTAACTCTCCATAAAGATTATCAAGTACCATAATCGGGTGTATATTTTTTTGTAAAACACTACTTTTTTGCAGTACTGCAAGTGGAATATTATGACTCTAGGTTTGTTATATATTTTAATTGAAATTTCAGGGGGAAAAAACATTTAATTGTAGACAGTGCCTTCAATAGGAAAATGAAGTCAAAAGAGGAGAATAATAGTTTAAATTATTGAAACAACGTATGATGAAGGATCTTGACTTGTAACTTTCTGATCCAATCCCAAATTCATAACACATCCCTCACTAGAGTGAAAAGGAAAAGCTTTTTAAGCACTTGACAAGGGCATACACCCTTTCTAGAGCTGATTGAAATCCTTGTGTATATGGCTGCACACAGCACTACAGAAGTGGTTAACAAGGCTAAGCAAAGCAAACCCTGTACCAGCACAATCATCAGCTAATGCTTAAATGGTTTGTTTTATAGTTAATTGAGAGCAATTCACTGATTCCACAGAACTGAGACATTACCAAGAACTGGACTGTTGTAACCAAACGCATTTTTCCTCTCTGAATGGTAAGGATAAAATCCTGTTCTTTATAGCTAGAAAAAGTAGCAAGAGACCAACACTAAAGTGACATAACACATAAATAAATTGAAGAACTTAAGACAGGCTCTTCTGGATAGCAAAACTATCACATTGAAGAGTCAACTAAAATTCACACAAGAAAGTGCCATCAGGAGCTAAACAAAGTCAGTCACGACAGAACTTCCTGATTCAGATACAAATTTGTATCAGCCTGCAAAACCAAACCAATACACATAAGGAGTTGAGTAGGGATTCGTCTTGTGTCGTTCAGAGGTATAGAACATAAAATCTGTATGGTTACCTAACCTGAGAGCTCATGGCACCCAAAAACTTCTGAAAGAGTTTAAAAAAATGCTCCAACTTAGGCATATTACTCTTCTTTCCTCTTGGTCCCCTCTGTAAGGGGCTCTCACATCGCCTAACTATCCTAGCTAAAGTTCCTTTTCTTCTAAGTCTGTTGAAAAACTTTATAAATTTTATATATTTATTATATATATATATAGGATTTTATAAATGTCGGTGAAGCCTAGCCTACATCATCAGCATGAACAGTGAAATTGTTCTGTCAAATTATTGTGAAAAAAAAAAAAAATCAAATCTGATGTCTTGCAAGGCAGGGTTTATAGTTCCGCTAGTTAACTGAGCATTAGGCAGAAAGAGCTTAAGGAACAACTTTCTTCCTTTTAGAAGTTCATCGGAGTAGCACTAAATGAAATTAGTAACAAAACTAAAACCAAAGAAGCCCTCACTGATCTGAGTAACAGCTTCTGCTTATTGACCATCCCACAAAATCTAGTTATACCTAAATTAATTAGTATAATGGTCCTGTTCCTCCTCAAGGCTGATACAGAACTGAAGAAATCTTAAAAGGTGCCAGTTCATGTTAAGCTTGCTTGGAAAAATAAAATAAAACGCATTATCTCAGCTGTATAATTTTATGCCAGATCAACATTTCACCTATGACAAGGGTTGTAAACTTTTTTCAGCTGCCACTTGAGAGAAAAGACACTGTCTAGCACCTCATTGAATCCACATCCTTTGAGGACTTGCTGAAGACAGGTAAACTGTAAACATTAAGCGTTCAGCAAACCTAGTTGTTCTCAAGAAAGGGAAGAACAGAAGAATCATTGAACTTTACACAGTTTCACTTTGTTGATTTTCAAGTAATCAGAATTATAAAACTACCCATGAGCATTTGAAATATGACATGGATGAAGGTTATTTCAATTCATGTCAGTCAAATCCTGTAGGTGAAAAGGAAAGTAGTAATTTCATATTTTGACTTCAGAAATTATTTTCACACAGTCACACTTTACATTTTCATAAGCTAGAAAAAGAAACACTGTATAGGTCTCAGAGAAGGAAGCAACAGAATGTAATTCTAGGCCACGTCATACATTTTTACACTTCCAGCAAGAATAACCACCAGCACCAATGCAAGATACCGAACAGTTCATTGTGGATCCATTCTTTCAAAAACAACCCAAAATCTTTAAACTGCAATGGATCATAAGTTGACCATCCCTTAGCTGTATCAGCCAAGACTGACATTGTAATGGATTATATTCATAATATTTTGTATGGAAAACAAGATAAGCTTTCCATCCTATTAATTAGTGGTAAGGCCCACAATACAGCATATGCAACGCAATTTTGAGTACTCCATGAAAGGTACAGGTTAATTGAAGCACAAGTCTGAAAAACACCAGCTAAACCAACAAATTCCAGGAAACTATTTATGATTAACATGGTATCTGACCAAGAGGACTCGGAGCAATGACATTTAAGTATGCAAAATGTGGCTGCAAAGATGAAGGAAATAGAATATTCCCCATACATCACCCGCACGTGAGGCAAATAACAGTGGGTTTAAATTGCCAAGGTAGAAATTTTGGTATGCAAAATTGTGGAATCACAGAATGATTTAGATTTGTATATTCTCCTGAAAATCATCTGGTCTAACCTCATCAAAACAGGGCTGACTTCAAGTTATATCTTTAAAGTTATACTTCAGGAAAGAAAATGTGTTTCACAGTATGGCTATAAGAATAGACTGCTTCCAGCTATCGGTATCTCCACTATTTGAAATCAAGAACAGATTACATGAGAAGAGTCTTAAGATTTTTTGCTATGTTTGGAAAAAAGAATGAACCCCTTGAGGTCCTATTTTACTGTTTGTGACCTTGGTTCTTCGGCCCCTTCATATCTAGCACACACATGAAGAAAAACATTTGCCTCAATATTTAAAGATTCTGCAAAGCAGCTTTTTGCAACATTTAGTGAGAAAGTACAGGTAGGGAGACTCATACATCACTGACACAAGGTATGAAAACCAAACTCCGTTATTTTCCAAACATCGACTTATGAAATATCATTTAGTTCTCTTCAAAAAACAAATTAATAAGCATGATTGTAGGAATATTCATGAATATGCATTACTATACAAACATTTTGCACAACAGCTGCGAGTTGTTTACTAATTCCTGGTTTAAATCATAATGACATTATTTTGAGGTACTGAATATTGCTGTAACTATGATTATAAGTGAGGATTAATCAAGTAGCCAATGGAGTAAACAACTGCATTATCATGACTGGTATCACAGGATTTTGAAAGCCACAAAAATTTTCATTAAGATTAGAATATATATTTCTATAGAAGCAGAAATTTTCCCTTTTTTCGGAGGGGAAAGAACAGGTGGAAACAGAAAAGGTTGTCAAATGTCTCAAGGAATATTTTTTCCAGCTCTGAGAACAGAAGAATGAAATTTACAGCAGGAAGAAAAGATAGGAGCATGAAAAATGAAGGACTTTATTTTTAAGTTGAAGGTCTTGGTACGGTGAAAAAACAAGAAATTATACATTTCATGCAAGGCAATGTTCACCTCTAAATTGCACAGTTGTCAGGTAAAATCTATTCTTGTTTTCAGTTTGTTGATCCCTGCACTAGAACGTGACTGACTGCTCTTCTAAACAAGGAGATCCAGTACCAGAATTTGTGCATACATTTCCATGAAAACAAAACTTTGCCTGTGATGAGTTATAAGCAGAGCTTGAGTCTCAGATGGTTTTAAAATTCTCTTTAAGGTTTGTCTTCCCTGTTTCTTCCTTTAGTGCTCACTTGCATTTGAACATTAAGTAGATTTTGTAATGGAACTGTATTTGTATCAATGACTCGGTTTGGCGATCCTTGTACTTTGCATCTTTCTATTTGACCGTTCCAGGACAAATAAAACCGCACTAACTGCTACAGTATAGCTCCTGTGATGAGGCAGTGACTACTACATTGTAATACCAGAATACATCCATATCCCGGTGCAGGAAAATTCAACCTTTAGAACGCAGTGGTAGCAGAGTCTAAACCCAAGAAAACGTTATGAGCAACTGAGATATAGCAGCCTTGCTGCAGTGAATTCTGGATCCAGTGTTCACATAATTTTGCATATAATTAAAGGCTAAGATAGATTTGGAAGTTAGAGAATCATATTCCTTAAGATTATGGGCATCTAAATGATGCTGAAGATAAGGTTAGGATAATTTGTATCACGTTCTGAAAGCTTCAGGCGTCCAGTTCCAGTCCCAGTTGCATTACAGTAACAATGTTAAAGCCTTCATTATTCACTTCAGTAGGAAATGAGGTGGAGTTACAGTACTTTGCTCAACATTTGAGTCTATATACACGTGCAAATTTGCACAAGGATACACAAAACAAGTTCTTCAATTTTTGTCTTGCAATCATAGAAACTTCAAAAGAAAATAAAAGTACAGTTTTTCCAAGTAAATTTGAAGGACACCTAAAAGCAATTTTTCTGTTATTAAAACAGCAACCATGTAGTGATCTTCACTTCCTCCTTTGTCCTTAGATTTTCTCTATCACTGTTGCATGCCAAATCTGGCTGATATACTTCTGTATATCTTCCATTATACTTCTGAACAGGTTTAGGATCTCTACTCTGTGCTGGAGGAATGGGGATATTGGAGAGAGTAAAACATGCATTTCCAAAACCATCAGCTCTTCAGAGCTACCTGCCCTCAGGAACTGGTTTTTAGATTTTATGTAGTAGGTAATTCCTACTTCTATTTCGTCACATATGATTTTTTCTGCTCTTGAAAAATGCAGACGTTTTCATAGCCATATTTTTTTTTACTTTCATTATTAATATACCAGTATTTTGACAGCATTATAGGAATATTCATTAATAGCACACATATTAGGGAAACTGATTAATATAATGCAATAAAGGGCATGAAATTAATCTTTTATAGAATATAAATGAAAAGCATACATAAACTTTGATCTTCCGCCATGAAGCATTCTGCAGGAATTGAATTGATTTTGTTTGTTATCATAAACAATGAACTTACATGTCACACATTTTAGGCAGGAAACTTCCAATAAATCTTCCATTTAAATCACATCTGTAACTATGCATGGTAATCCTATACATACAAGATGACTTTTTATGAACTCTAATTGTTCATTGATAACACATCTGATTATTTGTCCCAAGGCAACGTTATAAATTCTAAGTTGCTTTTTCACAGTTGTAATTACCATATGTTTTCATTAATCTGATTTTGTTAGCTCGCTCTTTGCTTAGTGATCTTAGTGTCAATCAATTATTCTTCTAGCACATGCATCAAACCAATTAGAGTGAATTTGGGAAACTGAAAATGCATTTTTTTTTTTTGTTGTTCTGAGGAATTGTTCCAACTACCCAAGTCAAAAACCTGCTTTTTAAACACAGATGACAATCCGACCCCTGTGTTCCCAAGGGACTGCAGTTTATTGATATGTACAACACCCAGTATTTCTCTCTCTATTCTTTAAAAAAAACTAGAAGCACACAGATACCTGTTCAAAATATTAGTAAAACCCAGCATTTTCTTTTACATTTTGAATGTGACAGGGTAAAGGAGAAGCAGCTAAACACTTGATGGTGTTTCTTAGCAAGAAGTTCTTGGGAGAAGTTTGCAAGGAACTGCAAACAGGATTCAGGCAGTACTTTGTAGTCCAGTAATTCAGTTCCTTGCCCCTAATTAAAATGACCCTGAATCTCTTTTGTTTGTGAATAGCATATTTAATCCAAAGAGCCTAGGCACCGAAGATAAATTTATAGTTAATAAACACATGCTAAATTACTACTGTAATTTTGGTTGCGCAAGACAAGAAAAAATATGAACAGGTTCTGCACTCTGTATTTGAAGCAATTTTAAACAATATTGACTTTCATGAAAAAAAAAAAAGAAAAAGAAAAATGAAAAAAAGGCCTGTATTGAACACAGGACTGGAAATTACGTTGTTGTTGTCATAGGATAATAAGTGGACTGTTTATTTTTAACTTAAAAAACACCTATATTAATTTTTGTTAAAATATGGTTTAGCAGCATTATAAAAATGGAAGATTATTAATCCCAATGCTGAGAATATGAAGCACAGTTAAACATTTTTACATGACCTTTGTTTACAGTATTCAGTTGAGGAAAAGAAAAAGCTTTTTTAGTTATTGGCTTTTATTAGAATAACTTACCCACAGTGCCAGCCTTAGTACACAGAATACAATGCACACCATCTGACTATAAATTTATTATAAATATTTTTATAAATATTATTTATTTATATATTGATATAATTGATATATTGATATAATATAAATATATATTATATATTTATATATATAAATATAAAATTATTATAAATATTATAAATAAATAAAATTATTATTAGCTTACAAAAAGTGAGTAACCTACATGTTACTCACTTAACCAATTTCATTACAATTAATCCACAGCATAAACATCACAGAAATCAAAGCAGGCACATTTAGCAAGCTCCTTTTAAAAAGGCATCTACTGTGACCACACACATGACAAAACTCGTAGTACTTGCAAAGCACTCTCGATATGAAGCAGGATAATATGAATCAATACTAAAAAGAAAAATGCATATTCAAATAGCATCACTATTTTGTTCATTTTATCAAATTTAACTCAACAACTATATTTTTTTTGGACAATTGCCTCACCTTGATAGTATTAATTAGAAATTATATGGAATGACCTCTGTGTTCTTCCGTGGAAGGACATTAATGAGGTGTTAGAGAGGAAAGACCTGTAACTTGGATTGTAAAAAATCTGGGGTAATATCTTAGTTCATAGTATCTTTCTGGATCATGACTGGAACCATCAGGTACTCCTACTTCTCCAGTACCTAAGAAAGAGATGCACTTGTCAAATCTATATGGCCTCAGGGCATTTCAGAAGCCTCTTGGGCTAGCTAAAGGATTGGTCCAGTCTAGAAAATCCCTTGAATAATGCCAGAAAAGCAAGTGGCTGATACTCCCCCTATGCCTTCATTTGGGAAGGCATCACAGTACAGCTGCTTTTCTGGGCAGACGGCAAATTGAGACATCTCAAAGCATGTCACTATTTCCTACAGTCATCCAACTGCCTGTGTATTTTGGTGGCTGATAAAGATTTAAGTGTTTTCTATCCAAGTGAATATAAACTGAATGTAAATTGAGTGCCTTCTTGCCAATTTAAGATTTTGCTTGGTGCTTTTATTATTGCATATTAGTATATATTTATACTCTGATCATCTCTATCTGGAACACATTCTAATTTACATGAAACCATCCCAGTTCCATTTCTGAAGGCCAAGTATTAGTGGGCTGCAAGTCTCCAAAAATACAAGGGACACCCCACCACAGAAAAGGAAAGCCAAGAGCCTTTCAAGCTGGCTGTTCATCCTCAAGAAGAGGATTTATAGCTAAGCCGTGGCTTTCACTGTATCCAGTCCCAAGTGCTAAGATCACAAAGCAATGGTCATTGGCTTTTATGATCAATTTAATTTCAAAGTTATCTAAATTAGGTAGGTAAAGTTTAAAAAGATTCATTTCACAATGAAGCTTGGAGCTTTTTTGGAGTTTTTTTAAATTTCCCATGGAAAGCAAACTGCAACTTTTGATTAGCTCAAAAGTAACTTCATCTTGTTAAGACAACAGCATCTTTCCTAACCTATGTGAGTCTATCCAAAGACAATAATAATAATAATAAAAAAAAAAAATGATCGATGCTACACCCCTAAGGAGATGCAGGTTCCTCTCCAATGTTGCTGGTCTTCATTATTCTTTAAATCTTAAATTTGCCAAGCCATTTCTCACACTTGTTTCTTATGTTTGATAAGCAACTACACTGCTCTTACCAAACTTATTTATATGGTCAACAACTTAATTGCAACATAATAAATATTAAAAATTCAGTCTCCTAATACTATTATTTCAATAACAAAATTCATCTCAAATGGTCTGAAATATAATTTCCATGCTAAAGAGTGAACATTTGTAACTGTTATTTACATCTCTACATTAGCAAACATCCCTCTTTACATTCCTGACTTCAACGCAGGCCACAAGTACATTTATAATTACAGCTTCCATCCATGCAAATGACAGTTATGTCTCTGTATTTATCAATGGAAATGCTAGAGAATTCTAAGTGGAGCATGACACGTCCAAGATCATTAAAAAACCTCTCTATCAACAGTTGACATACAGTAACACATTGAACAGAGTTAAATGTTTGTCTTTAGAGATTTTGTGCATTAGCTTAAAAAATGATTGATAATGCCAGAATTAGTAATGGATTTGTCTCTGCTTTGCTGTCACCTGTTTATCCGAGATGCATTACTGGAAATAATCTCCCTGCAAAACAAACATCCCAATATTAAACGAAGCTTAATTAGAAACTCAATCCAAGCAAGCCATTTACCAAATAAAAAGGAAAAATGGGTATTTTTTTACAAAAAGAAAATTCTACCAGGTTGAATTTAACAGATTCAAACATTTCTATGTCAGGCTACACAGGTTCTGTCTTAACATAACAGACATTCATCCACACAAACATTAGCACAGAATAGACATATATTGAATCACTGCCCTTAAAACAACGGTTTAAGCCAGGGTGAAACATGTCAAAAACCCAAGACAAAAACAATAAAATAAAATCAAAGTTCATATGGGGCTATCGTGTTGTTTTAGTTAGCTACAGCTTTCATGCATTAGGCTGTTTCTGAAAGGTTCAAATAAATTCTTTAAACAAATACCTACAAAATAATGCACACCAAGTGTTCATGGTTTAAAACTGGGTTGTACCGCCCTGGGTGAGACAGCTTGCCAAAGGGTTAAATTCTCTGAACTCACCAGTTTTTATCTATCTTTATCTACAAAACATGTATGAAAGTGTAAGTGGCTCAGCAAGCAGCAAGGTGCTACAGAAGTCCTCAGAGGATTACGCAGATTTACTTGCTAAACTACCAGTCAGTAGTGTCATGGCTTACACATGCGTTTTTACAGTAGCTGCTACAGTGATTAAACAACAATGAACTTTCAAAATATAATGACTTCATAAAGTCCTATGCTTCTTTTAACCTGTTCTGCAATAGTTCTCCTCCTGCCAGTCTGATCCCTCCTTCAGTGGCTCTTCAGAGGCTTCTCTGTGCAGCTCCTCAGGGCTGTATCCTCAAACACTATTATGGTTATCTTTGGATAAGCTCACATACAAATGAAACTTTGCCTGAACAGTATTTCAGATTCCACTTCAAATCACTTCTTCCTGTGAATCAACAAGCCCATGTGGATTAAGGCTGACATACCTGAACCAGCCTTAATAGAACTCTTTTAGGTGCCAATTCAGTGATGATGTACCACAACCTGGCCAACTAATTCATCTTAAGTTTCACAGGATTTTCCACAATTTTACATGAAACCTCAGTTGTTCCATTGTTACTACCACCACTCACAAATAATGCAGAGGTGTGTGTCTAAATATGTTATAATGACATCTTCAATGATATTCAAATATATTGTTGCATACTTGCTGTCTTAGACCTTAAGCTCTTTATAATAGCAGATTCTTGATACATGTTTATGTCTTCTGGTGTTATGATGAGTGAAATCACAGGGCATAAACCAAACTACTAGAATTTTCAATTTAATCTAATTCTATTTGTTCCATTCCTACATCTAAACTCTTTTCAGGATCGTAACTTCTTATTGTGATTTCATAACCTATAGATGTTGCACACTGTCACAGCATGACTCCAAAATTTTAAGATATACATAGAATGGTAAATATTTTCCTTTCCTTAACAACATTCTTAGCAATTTCAGACTTCCTAAGGGGGGTGGGTGGGGGTGGGGGGGTGTGGAGCGGGGGAAGCTCCTGTTTTCTTCCCCCCAGATATATAACAGAGCTGGGAAGTCCAAAATACCTCCAAGAAATATACATGAGCACAGCATGAAAGAAAAAGACAAATACCTTCTCTGTGGAGAAAACTAAGTTAACCCAAGGCTTCTACATGATACTGCAGAAAAAGCAGACTACATAGACATCTCGAAAGCAAAGATACACATGGTAGTTTTAATGATGCAGGTAGAGACTGGCTCAACTGAGCAGATCACCTAGACTGAAACAGAAAAAAAACCCCTTCAAATAATTAATTGGTTCTGCACCTATCAAGTCTAAAAGATCTGATTTCAAGTCTAAAAGGACAAATTTCTAAAAATTCTAAATTCATAACATTCAAATTCTTGTAGTATATTTATGAATTACTACCTTTTACTTGTATGGTAGTACAGCAAATACATAAATGTATGAGAAACTAAAAACTGCAAGTTATAGATTGGACTTACTCTGGTCATCTTTAAATAAAGAGCTATTTAGAATAACATGTTATAAGCTGTATATTATCATCATCATATAGAGCCTTTACATTTACAGACTAGAAATATCTTTTTATGATGCTCTGATGTTAGAGTTGCTTTCAATTGTTCCTCCCATTAAAATTAAAAAAATTAATTTACTCAATCTGAGCCATGGAATGACTTCAACTAAACTAATGACCATAACCTTCTCAGATGTCATTCATATTCATTTTACAGATTGTGGCAACGCTTAATGGCAGAACTAGAACTGATGAAGCCTTAAGCTGTTTTAGTGCTACACTTCATAAACCTGTGACTTCAGCAAATCTTGCCGTTGCCACCTACAGCAAGCACTGTGTACAATGTTAAGTAAGCGCTGCAAACTTCATTAAAGTCATGAAGGGGTTTGTGCAGTTAGTCACAGCAAAGATTAGAAATAACATCACCAGTGTCCATGCAGCACCCTTCCTCAACTGCAGGCCCCCCTTGGCTGATAGAACTGGAACAGTTACGCTCTCAAGAAAGTGATGTGCGTAGGTCAAGCTGTGCATGGCAGCACAACTTTGTAGTATCTTCAGCCACAGCACATATTAGAGGAATCACCAAGAAGTAGCAGAGTCAAAGGTCCAGAGCCCCATGAGCTGTGCAAAAGCTTCTGTAACATCACCTGAAGGTGCTGCCTGAGCTTAAGCTCCTCATGGTGTGACTCAGGGATACCCAACCCATGGTGGATGCTGGAAGGCAGATAGTTACCAAAATATCAGCACTTCCTTTTGGAAAATTAGTTTTAATAGCAATTTCATCCAGTCTTGGAACCAGCAAATATGTGGCCATTCAGGACTACTACCAGCAAGTGGGTTTGCATGAAAACAAACAAGAAGCTATTGTATTCCTGATTTTATGCATCTTCCTGAACCATGCTAGAAAACAATTTGAGCTCCCATGTGAAATGTTGTATCCTCATTAAATATAAACCACGAGCTAGGAGTTTAATATTCCTTATTATTAATATTGTATAAATATTCTGATGAGCAAACCCTAAAAGGCTGCAATCATACTCCTAATCCCTTTGGCTTTGAGGATGCTAGATCAGAAACCAATGCCTGCCAGTACTTCTTCGGATCAGAGTTTTTCCTCTGACTAGCCTCTCATGCACTTATCTCCAGTCATCCATGAACACACATTTGGTAATGGTATCCACTGGCTACAAACCTTATACAATATTTACACCTTTTAAAAATTACAGTCACATTGCTTCTCCATTACAATACTTCACCCACAACTTCCTCAAATATTAACTGTGCAAGAATGTCAAGAAAATACAGCCTGGCCTCATTAATGTTTATAGGGTCAAAGTGAAAATATCCTCTACAAACAATTCAAACACATATAAGTTGTCACAGACATACCCAGTTTATTGTTACTTTAATCCTTTCACATATGAAAGGACACAAAGTCCTGTTAAATACATTAACCCACTCTTGTATATACATAGTCCAAACACCATTACAGAAACCAACAATTTATCCAGGAGCCCCCAAGCCCTAATCCTGCTTCCATACCTGTCTAGACATTAGTGCTACAAAATGTGAACGTAATTAACAAGAAAAAAAACCCTTTCCACTGGACACAGATGCCTGTGGCTTCCAGGGCAAGTAGCACAAACAACAGCCTTCCTCTTGGTGATTTTTAATTGGACTTTTAATAAAGTCTCTACCACGCTGGAGCAAACTGCCGTTAGCACAGCTCTGACTCTTTTAATCAAATTCCTTGCTGATCGTTCTTGGTACTGACTGGAATATGGGAAGTTATTTTAGCAATGTTTTTATTTTCTCTGATTTATAATTAAAACTTCTACTAAGGTAGAAAGGCAAAAATAGAATTTGTAACGTCCTTGCATATATTATATTGGATGGTTCGGGCTCTGGGGTCAGGTCAGGTTTTCATAATATTTCCGTTCCCGCAGCACCCAGAAACACTACCTGGATTTCCGAGAAAGGTGCCAAACAGGCTCACTGTGCACCATTCTTCAACATGCATTTCGCTCTTCACATGGAACTGCAAATCCCTACAGAATTTTAGTGCATTAATCTCTTTTGATAAACATTTGTCCCTTATCTGATAAATGACTAATAGCAGGTTAGAATAAATTCTAATAACTAAACTTCACCCTTCTTTGAGGGCCTTCTCATCTGTTTACCAATTTCACCTCATTTTTAAAATATGTGTAGCAGTCAATACTTTAATATTTTAAAGTGCACATTTTTTATTTCCTGTCTCAACCCGAAACAAAGAAGCAGAGAAAAAAGAAAACTGGTCTGCAAAATTCAGAATATGCATATAGATTACTTATATCATGCAAATCAAACTATAGACATCAAATAATTTCACTGAAGATTTTTTTCTGAAAAGTTGAACATATATATTTGTCATTGGTTTTCATTCAAGCACTTGGGTCAAAAAACATTTCACACCTGTACAAATTAAAACTTCTCAGTAAATGGATGGCTAATATCTCTCCAACAGCAAGAGATAGAATTCATTAGATTGCTTTCTTCAGTGACACAGTGAACCAGGTAATTGATGCAGTAATGCAAAACATTATTAATGTTATTGCCTTTGCTAACTCTAAACCTACTGTGCAGTCTTTTCAATCCACTGTGGCAATTTCTGTTACTTCCCCCTACTTTCTGTTGCCGTGCTTCACATTTCTGCATCAGAAACTTCCATAAAAAGTGTTCTGACAGTTATTTTAATGAAAACAAACATGTAAATTCTGAAATATACTAGTCAAAGTTTTTCAAAACTAAGAAGGAAGCTAAAATTGAACTCCAAGTAATCTATCCATGGTCCACTAGTTACTTAAGCTTATGACTTAGTGAAAGCTGTTATTTTTGCATCTAACATTTTTATCATACAATTAAAAATATATATATATATATATATAAAACAAGCCTTTTTGAAAGGACAGTTCCTCAAAATCTTTTTTTCTAAATAAGGGTAAGCATTTTAAATGCTTTGCATCAAGCAAATACTGCCTCACCAGTGTCACTTCACTAGCAAAATTTGATGCAATTTTTTAAAATGAAAAGATGTTTAAACATAATTTATACTTCATTTTCTATTTTTGATTATCTAAATTCAGTTTTGAAGAATGCCATTACGTCCACACAATTCACCAGTGTGAGAAGCTTTGCAGCAGGAAGGTAGGCATGATTAGAGGAACACAGGCAAGTAGTGCCCCTTCTGCATCATCAGCTGCCAGCTGGGCTCCTACTGATTCTGCAGTACTTTTCCTTTCCTTTTTTTTAAGGAAAGATGAACCAAGAGACTTGACACCATTTTAAACGAGGTGATGAGCAACCTGTAGGAGGAAAGCAAGTTCAAAAGAGTGTTGTCTATTTGGTTTTCAGGATGGTGACTGTAAAACTGGTCTCAGCAGTAACAAAGGGCTGAGGCGCTATGCCTTGCATCCCACAGAATACTCAAACATGTCTCAGTTTCATCACTTTTGCATTATTGCAGCAAGGGAGGTTAAAAATAGCACACCAAACCAAAATAACATGCACAAGATTATTTATTAAAAAAATGTTCAGAACTGATGAGAAAGAACTTCTGAACATTGTGACTTGGATACTTTGAATGGTCCCATACTACAGAATAATAAGTTAACTAAAAATACCTCCAGTTCCCTTCTGTTTTCTCCTTGTACAACACAAAAGGCCACCTAAACCAGCAACATCTCTGGCCAATTGTGCTGACTTTGGGATCTCAGTACTAGACTTTCAAGGATTAGCTAGTTCAAACTTGACGATTTAAGCATCTGTTGGTCTTATTCTTTTGATTTCCAGTCCCCTCTCGGAGGTCCACCTCTGTACCCCCTATGAAGTGGAAATATTACAAATTAGAAAATAGTGAGTGACTTGCGCAGCATTTCTTTGGTAAGTGCTCAAGCACAAACGATTCAGTTCTTCACTACTACTATGAAAATGAGTAGCCCTCCCTAAAGAACTAACTGGCACATCAAGAGCTACATAAGAATGAAGACTAGAAACAGAAGTTCCCAGAACCAACATCTGATTAACTGCCTTAAATACCTTATTTGCAGTTTGAATCTTTGAATATTTCTTGCTCTCAAACTTCACAAATTTGTCTTTCCATTTTATAAAGAATCCATTATTTATGGACAAATGGGCAAGTTTGAATCACATTGCTTCAGTCAAGCTTTGTTCTGGAATAAATGCCTTTTTTTTTTTTTAAGAAAAGCCTGTTTGACTTTGTGATATTAATATTTTAACTTCAACTTTGTGCATCTAAGCAGTTGTTGATTATTACATATATTCAGTCCTATATGTGAAAATTCTGTAAGAGAACTGTGTTCAAAATGAAGAACAAGCAAAGGGAATAGATTTCATGATCACTAAAGATCCATGCATTATTATTATTATTATGCAAAACATTTTAATTACATGTCATTAAGGAACTATTTTTTTTCCTTAGTTTGCTACAATGTATCACACCTTTCATACCTTGCTTAGCTGGCCCTCGTAATAGCAGAGGGGCTTGCTCTTGACTTCCAACAAGGTTGCTGTAATATGAACTCTGACTTTGCCATTCACAACATCATCACTACAAACTTTCATGCTCTACACCCTATCCTTACCATTAACAAGCTTGGGTGGCAAAAACTAACTGTGACCACCCATTCCAGAGAAGCTACAGGCTAAACCATGAGAAAGTTTAACATCTTTATGGCCTTTTCCAGTTTTCAGTCATGTAAGCAGAACAGAAGAGTTATCTTGCAGTCACAAACAGATCCTGTAACACTGCACCTACATCACATTTAACCTGGGGTTGCGCATTTAAATGTCCTTGCCACACACTTGCACAACTACTGTTAGAAAACAATAAAGAGAATCTGCTACCTGCATGAAGAGCCCCCTTAACCTAAGGGACAGAAGGTAAAACATTTGAATATGTTTAAAACATTCCAACATAAAGAACTAGACATGATTATTTACTTCCATATCTTTAATTGCATTTAAAAATAATAAGTAAAACACCTACTACTTGCAACAAGGAAGTCTCAGAACTAATGCTGCAAGATCTATGTTTCTAATCAACTCTTTGAACCAAGAGTCAAAACTCTTATCTCTGATCACGGGCAACAACAGACTGGCAGACTTAAAGATGCATTAATATAGATCATTAATGCCTGCTTTACACAGAAGACTCATGTCTTTGGCACACTAGCAAGCATGGTTTCAAATGGAACAATTTCCACTGCAGAGAAACTCTGGGTAAGGAATGATAGGAAAACAAAGCAAAATAAACCCCAAGCTATTGTACCACATTCTGTTTCAGCTCTATCTGTGAAATGCTACCCAATCATTTGGAAGCTGTTCAAATATGATTTGGAATAACAAAAAGCACAGCTTCATTTCAAAGCCAATATCAACCATTATTTTCCACAGGTCAGCACATTAAATGCTCTCAAAGCTGGAAAAAGCTTGAACAGAATTTAATTTCTTTCCGTGTTTTTTGGACAAAAATTGAGAAACATCCATCCCACAATACTCCCACATTCATTTACTTTCTCACGTGGGATTCTGGATCAGTCTGTAGAGTCAGAAAGAGAGAAAATGCTCTTTGTGGAGAAAAGAACAGAAGGCAGGCAGGATGGGGACTACAGAGCAAGTTCCTCTGCTGGCAAAAACGCTCTGTCTTCCAGATGGTGGGAGAAGGGAGCTGATTACATTCCTGTGGGAAGAACTGCATAGCCAAGTATTTGCCAGGTGCTTCAAGTCTCTTGCTCTGTGCAATTGTCCTGCCCTCTTCTACTCCCTGTTGTTTAGTACAGAATCTCCATTTTCAGGACAAATTGACTGTTTAGAGATTGGAAGAAAACATTCCTGCTGGGGCCAAGACTGGCAGACATTTCTGTAAGTATAACTTAAGCACACTTAGGTTAATAGGCTTAGGACTCAAAAATCTAAGTAAATAATCTCAGGGAAATTTCAGTTTATCACATCTTTTGGCTAACTTCCAACAGTGCTAAAAGGCAGAAAGAGAACTCAAGGTAGCACTGACGACTGCAGTTTTCATAGCTGGACATTAAGTTTGCATCAGATTCTCTGTTTTCCCTTAAAAAGTTGAACTGCATTAGCACTAGGTAGATGGAAAAGGACTAGTTATTAGGGGTTTCCTTTATTAAGGGTATAAATAACCACTCCACAACTCCTACACTAGCACCACTTGAAAATTGCCAAGTATATTAACAAAGCTGCAGTGTGAAACTTCAAAAATCATCCCTTTAACCACATGCTACTCAAGATGATACAAAATCATAACCACCATCAGAATGACCATTTTAGAGTGCCCACCATTGCTCTGAAGCATGTCATTTACTGCAGAGATGCAGGAAAACCAAACCACTTTCAGCACAGCATTTCTAGGGACTCAAGGAAACCTGCAAATCATCAAATACAATCTTTTTCTGACAAAAAAGGAAACATCCCCACCAAGTTCGGATGGGTGAGCTTGTATAAGCAGGTATGAAGCTTTCATAATGCCTTTGAGAACGTAACAAATGTTTCATAATGATATGTGTGAAAATTTCAACTTCTTTATCCTGGATGCATGAAAGGAATAAAATGTTTACACTACTATATGATCCTAGAAGTTTTTAATGCATAAAGGTAAATAAAACCCCTAAAAATTCAAAGTAGCAAACTTTCAAAGATGCAGAGTACAAGAATACATGCAGGACATATCCCTGCACTGACAATGGAATTCAAAGGCCTGAGATGAGCAGGGAGTTACTCATTTCTTAACACTGTGTACATGGACCAAACTTGCACTTTTTACTGATTTGCCTCGTTGTGCCTCATTAGCTTCATTTCTTGTTACTTCATTTTTTAAAAAAAAGAGGCTGTGTGCTCATTACCAATGATACATATTTGATAGGCTTTTTATGCTGGTAGCTACCTAATGAGTAAATACTTTTAGTAGGTATTAAATTTCAGATGTAAGGTAAGTAAAAATATTTTCCCCCTGACATTAGCGTGTTTGTTAGACATACCAAAGCTCTCTCAGCTATGTAGTACAAAAAGAAAAAGCTTTGTCTTAATGTGTAATGATATTTCAGAAATGACTTTTACAGTACAGTAATTCTAGAAATGATGAGAAATGAAAACTAGCAGTGACAACTGAGTTTAGAGTTAAGCCAAGGTTCCTCTGGGGACAGCACAGCTACCAGCATAAATATATTTTGCTGAAAGAATCCAGGTTTCTTGAAATAGGTTATGCTCCTCCAGTTCACAGTATTTTCACTTCAAGCGCAGAATGAAACCTAGATACATCCTAGAATGGACAAAACAGATATGAAGTGGCTACAACGAAGATAAAAGATGACCCTGGAATGCTGAGAAGTCACTTATACGAGGTATGGTATTGCCCAGGCAAGAGGGTAAAAAGCACAGTAGCTGCAACAGGCATATCCAAAGGACACACAGTAGTAGTACATTATGAAAGTCACAGAAAGGTTTATGAAAAGCTCAGGGTAGCAGAACAATTTATGAGATATCTCCTCAACATAATCCTCAGCATAATCGTAACTATTATACCGTCTGTTAAAAGTCCTGACTCTCATTGCAGGTATATAAACCACAACCATTTATACCAGCACAATCTGAACATAAGTTGATCTGAGAGACTCTCGGAAAAGAGTAAGGGGGGAGGGGGGGGAGATAAGAAGAGATAAGAAGGAAACAATAATCAGCCTTGCAGAACTGAGGGGGGGGGGGGAGGAAAGATTACCTTCTTTCTCCTCTCAGATACTTGAGGGCAATTTCATTCTTTCTCCCTCTCTTTGCACATAAAAAAAAAGAAAAAAAACACCACAAAACCATGAAATAGGCCTAAACTCCAATGGGAAACCTGCCAGTAGCAGCAAACACAAGGCATAGCTGAACCCTACTGAAAGTCCAGAAAATATTGACAAAGTGAACTGTCTTTACTGAAAGATTCAAAACATATCAAAGGCCGAAAGTTCAGCATCATTGTGATTACCTGAACAATACCAGGCAAGAATCAACATCCAAAACTCTAGTTGGATTGCCACATGGTTAGATTTAAGCCAGACTTGGATCTACAGCAGATTTTACACTCTAAATTCAACTAAACACCTTCAGTAGCTCTTCCATGAATGTAACTTCATGCAATGTTCTCTGAATACCTAACTTTTTCTCTAGGTGTTGCTAAAAATATGTAGAGACAGGACACATTTAAAGATTTTAAACTGATTCTACAATTCTACAGGTCAAGTCATGCTCCTGTTACACCACAGTTCAGGAGTTACCTTGAGGAAATCAGTGCAGTTAATTACAAGGCTTCACTTCAATGTGAGAAAAGGAGAATCCAGACAATTATCTCTGACACCCTTAAGTATTATTAGTTTACTTTTCCCCTCCTTTCTCTAGAAGGCAGGCAATATCTATTACTACCTTTTAACTAATGCCTAAGACTCAAATTCTTATTTTTACACTAGTGACACCCCTACCTCAGTATAGTTCTGGAAAAAAATGATTTGGAGAGTAACTGTATAAGGTACCTACTGCTTTCAGATCCTATTGATACCAGACACTCTTCGCATCCAGGCAGAATTTTTGAATAAGAGAAACATTCTTTAATTTGTATACCCTCCAAAGCACTTACTGGATGCATCTAGTAACCGAGGTTGAAAAATTTGATTGCTTTTGTCAGATGGGTTAATTTTGCCAAGTGCTAAATGAAAATCTATTATGTTCACATTCAAATCAGAGGTATGTTCCCAGACCAGAACTCTTTAATTTCAGATACAAAGAGACTCCACAGCAGCAAACGTGATTTTATTTCATAGGTTGTGCCAGTCTTTGCTTCATCTGCAGTAGGAATCCAATTTTCATGTGTTTTATTTGATGTAAAGGTGTGAAAGTTATGTTAGTCAGCTTCGCTAACTAAACCTGTTAGATTTCAAACTGCTATTCATGGGGAGGTTGGGGGAGGACACTGAATGAGCTAACTTGTCAGTCACAGACATTTTGAGATGCTTGATACTAATTAAGCATATCAGCTCTGATGCCAGACTTCTGTAAGACAAAGAGCTCCATCAAGTTGATAAGACTCTGCTAAGCAGGGTTTAAAATTAATTCATAATTTCTTTTATGTTTGTCATGTTTTGTGAAAATGAAGTGCCATTCAATTTTTCATAAGCTCTGCACAAGGAGAAGCAGCTTAATTTCAGGCAGTGTGCTGACAGGCCTGGGTAGTTTTATGAACAAATTACGATTACACACAGTGATCAAGCTCCAGATAATTGAAGCAGCTCACCAAACCATCCAGCATGCAAATATTAATGGATGTCCCCAAAGTCTCTTTGAATCTGCATAATCGAAGAAGTTTTAGCTTCTTTTTGCATTTGGAATATTTTCAGCATAAATAATTAAAAAGAATTATCTAAAGGATCTTCCAATGAAGATCATTTCACCTTAGATGTCCTATTGTTTGGAGATGAAACAGTGAGCCTATGGCTGAAGCCTGACATTCAAAACACATACCCAGGAAGGGCTATTTCTACATCCCATTTCTGATTGCAAAAATGAACATGCTCTGAAGTCAGAACTTTACCAATCTATTTTTAGGGGTGTGGAATTCACTGTTCTTTAATAAATCAACAACAATTTAAAAACACAGCATCCCCCAAAATACCAGAGCCAGCATGTCTGAAGCTTTAATGGCAGAAACATGGCATGATAAACTAGAAAGTGTAGGCCAATGGCATTAACTCTGCCTCATGCCTAATATCTGTCGTATGTTTAGTTTAAGGTATCTTGGAGTTCTAGAGTGAGCAGACATGTCTCAGTGCAAAATATTGGTATTATCAAGAATAATCCAAAGCCTATTGTGAAGATTTAGTTAACTTCTAAATCCAGTCTACTGGTACATATCAAGTCTGTGACTTAACTAATCACAGTGAAAAAACAGTAAAAAACCCTGTCTTTAATATTAAAAAAAAAACCCTAAAGCCACATTTTTTTTCCAAGCTGGCAAAGAAAATGGTGAGACTTGTTGCTATAGGCATTGAGGGAAAAAAATAGCATTAATATTGTCAAGGCAACAATGGATATACTATTATTAGGTGGAAAATTGAAGGTGCAGAAATCCTTCACTTGCTTTGTAATAGCTTGTTTAATAAAGGAGGACTAGAATAATCGTTTTTCAACTTTAATATTATTATAGAGAAAGAGAAAAATGGTGTCTGCGATCTAATCCTGAAATCCATTTTCCTGCTAGCTGTGAACAGCTATGTCTGTTTTGACAAATTTATTGCTGCAGTAAACAAAAGAAAAACCTTTCACTATCCCCTCATTAAGAAAGCCATGAGTGCTTTTCATTGATTAGCTCCTATTATAGCAATAATCCTCAATATGCTGCATGTTACATGTGAGCAGTCTTGTGTGTAAACAACTACCAATGATTAGTGATCAACAAATAATTTTAGCCAGAGAGATAAATGTAATTGGATGAGAACATATTAAAGAGCTACTCCATTTCATTCTTCTGGTACTCAAAGGAAGAGATGTAGAGAGTTATCCCACCCTGTTAATTAGTATTTTTTTATGAACACAAACATTAGGTTTATATTAGGCATTACATCTGAGATGCATCTCCTCAGAGTTTTAAATAATCAAATACAGGTTCATATAATCAATCCTGCATTGCTGGTTTTTGCCCAGACTTTTAAAAGATTTCCAGTTATTAGTGTTGCATACTTTTCTGTTTTACAGGTGTACTGAACCATTTTACTGAGAACGGCTGTAAAAAGTACACATTTAATAGCTGCAACAGCTACAGGTTTTCACACTGAACTGCAACATTAGAAATGAAAGGGAGCTGCAAATGCAGCATAATCTGGTCAAGTTGTTTCTTCAGTGCCTTCCCATGAAGCAGCAGCTCACAGCCAGTCCTCCTTGTGGACCGACTTCAGGTAAACCTAATTTTTTGATTCAGGAGTTTGACAGCTTTAGCAGGTGCTTTCCAGAAGACTGACATGAAGTAACATTTCTAAAAATCAGTGGGAAGGATGTGGCCTTTCCCCCCCACATCTGAATTCCAAACAAAACACAAATGGAGCAATATCAAGCAAAACACAACGTTTTGCACTTGTGTGAGAAGCCACAGAGCATTAAGTTCAGTCTTCTTTTAGCCAAATGAGTGTCCAATCCTTTGTCACAGCTGGTCCAATTTTAGAAATTGTTCTTATTCTCACATGGAAATAACAGGTAATATTATCGTCAATGGGATACCCTTTCTCTGACTTCTGTCTATTGTTATAGATGTTCATCCACATTTTCCCACTGTCATTCTCCCCTGGTTTTAAGGCAGCTCACTCCTCCTTTGTCTGATTTTCCTTTCACTTGAATACTAATCACAATGCTATTGACGCCCACACATCCACACATAGTATGTTCTCAAGCTATGTAACATCTACAATTCAGATTCAAGTAAACTTACCAATAATGTCACTGGTCCTGAGATTAGCTTTAGCTGTAAGTGAGACTGTCCTTTGATGTTCCTGACTGCTTTTGACTGTTCAGTCTCTGTGATGAATCCATAGGTGTACTTTATTCTTAGTCTTTCTTTTTCTGTAGGCTCAAGGTTTACATCAATTATTGACAAAAATTTCACTGTGAAGTGAAAGAACTGACTAGTATCCTTTCAGAAAAGCAGGTCGTCAAACTGTAAAATATACAGCTCTTGGGCTATGAAATTCAATGTGAACTCACTGAAGCATTTCACAAGTTTTGATTTAGATCCAGACTCTTAACAAGTTAGTTATGGGGATGGTAACAGAGGTGACTAGTACAACAGGGATCTCCAAGAGGCAGTAAGTGAGGTTTAGAAACTTACTTAGCTAGAGATATAACACCTCCTACAGCACTCCCAAGAGTGCAGAAACAGCGAGTGGGCACAGCTATTGCTAAGAAGACAATTATACTTAACATTTCTTATATATAGGGCTGTGTAACTGATGTGGGGAAACAACATGAGGGTAAGGGTATGGATGGCTTACCCACGCATGGCTTTCACCCTGAAGATGATGAGATGGGCACCCTACAAGTACTGGGAGAGCAATTCCCGTTACTTTATGCACTGTAGGATGAGGCATTTTTACCATGCCTCTTCACAAAGCCCAGCAACAGCCTGTGTCTTCAGAAGTGTTATCTCATCCTTTTGTGCTGTCCTTAACAGCACATCCTCTGTGTGTTATGATCTGAACTAACATGCCAGGATGGTCTGGCTCAGCATATTCAAATTTTTTTTCAGCTGGTCATTTATGACAAACACTGATGCAACATTTCTAGTTTCTCTTCCAATTAGTCAGAGCTTGTAGCATTCTGTCACTTCCTTCCTCCCCCCAACATTACTCCCAATTTTAAGAGTGCTTTCCCAGGTGAGGCATAAGTAATGAGTTCTGGCAACATTCATTTCAGTATTCCTTGCCAAGCTCACACCTCTATTAAGGAACAACTGGCAATCACAAGGCTGGCCCATATCATCCTAGAGCTTGTGTACCTTAATTAACTTAAAAGATCAGTCTGCACGAACTAATGTTTTCATTTGCGAATACTAAATCCTCTCAACTTGAAAATTAGAAGCCTAAACCAGATAACTTTGAAGTTCTCATTGTGAATCATTATTTTCTGTTATTGTATACATTGTAAATTGCTGCAGATAAAAGCCTTGTCTTCCATGTACAACTGCCTAGAAAAGTAAATTCCCTTTTATTAGCTACAGCATGTAAAGTTTTGCAAGTGCGTTATTAAAAGCACCTAATTGTTCTTTGAACCAGTAAGTACATTTTTCTCTTTCCATTTGAGAGTTAAGTTTCTAGAGGACCAAAACATCCTACTGTGTACAGTAGTTTTATATAATGTTTTAATTATTTGTGCAAAGCCTCAGACTAAGTTCTCAAGCCTTTAGCTTTCTTGCTTAACCTAAGCAAAAGATTATTCACAGGGTAATAATTAGGGTAAATAAGAACATCCGTGAAAAAATATAAAAATAAGGTTGATAAACACATAGTTCAAAAATACATTTTGTTATTCTGTCACCTACATAACACATGATGGTAATAATACTGAAACAAGAGTACCAATTTCAGTAATAACCACACTGAAGACAGAAGTTTCTCTCTCTCACGGCTGTAACATTATTACAGGAATGACATTACAGAACTAGGCACAGACATTAAGGCCTGCAGGAATGATAGATGCAATACACTAATTCCTGATGGCTAAAGGATGTTATTACACTGTAAAGGTCATTTGTTCAATCTTGTGATACATCTTCAGCTGAGAACAGCAATTTAGAAACTTTAGCTGGAACGCGACAATCAACAAGTAAGCTACTTGTAATTTACTGCAGGTAAACAAATCAATGACCAAAAGATGACTTCTAATATGCTCTTCTTGGGAGGCAAGAGAAGGATGATGGCTGCTACCTGAATTAATTTATTCTAATATTATCAACATCTGTGATTCTTTATTTTGAAGTGATAGCATCAAACTTCCAAAGGACAGTAGAACCTGTCTGACACTAATTTTGAGCACAGGCCAATAATTAAGGATTCAAAATACTGCACCTGTAATTATAGGTACATCACAGTGTATGTTTCTCATGGCTGCCACCTACCCCACTTTAGCTTTTTTTGAGGGAGACATACACAAAACCAGAGAAACTGGCATACTCTGCATAACATTTAGAGGTACAGAAGTTTGTTCTACAATCAGAGTACTAAGTGATTGAAGAAGTAGTTAAGAGTTTACAAAAATCAGAGTTTAGTTCTAATATACAGATACTGTTCTGGAATACGAAGGACAACACATCAACACACAAAGTTGCTGTATGACACTTCAGAGCCAGCTGCCATCAGACAGCAAAAGAGATATTCTGACAATCCCTACCAGGAGCTACTCCTCCACTGCCTCAGGTCTTCCTCCTATCCCTTCCACATTTCTTGCAAGTGCTACTTCAGACACAAGGCCTCTGCCTGGGCAGTGGCAACAGCAAAACCAGCAAAAGTTGCCAGCAGGGATTTGTTGTATCTGCCCCCAGTTTGCAGACCTCATGCTCTTCCCTTGCTGTGTCTCAGGCAGCTAAAGCATTAGATTTAAATAGAAACTGCACTTGATTCTCTTCATGGTGACATTACTACGTGTCTTTTGAGTTTGGTGAAGACTCTGCTAACTTCCACAGTATTTGAAAGAAGTCAAGGCCCACCATCACAACAGGATCTTTGTGAGTGCGCTTAATTACCAATACTGTGTTATTACCACTTGAAATTACCAATATCAAGTTGCTTGGGGAGGTCCCCTTTATTAAAAAAACAAAACAAAACACCACCTGCACATTCCTTCTTCTTGGCAATTATTTCTAAACTAACAGAGTAAATTCTGTAAATAGTGAATCCTCTATAAAAGTATTTTTTCTTTTGTTTTGAAACCAAGAATAAAATCACTTTGTCTTACAACATTTAATGTATCTAAAATTTCTAGCCAAGGCAGCTTCTTAAATAATTAAGGAATTACATGATACGCAAATATATATTATTTACTTGTTTGTGTCAAGAATAGGCAGTAATGATTTAACATATACGACATCCTATATACTATTAATTTAACTATATGGAAGATGAGCATTTTCTTTACTATTTTATGATATAGTTTAATATACGCATAATTTATCTGAACAGAGACTAAAGCTTCAAAGGCATCAGCAAAGGATTTAATGCAACACGCTACAGCAATGTTAACTCTATGGGATGTTAGGGGAAACATTAACTCCACCTTGACACTTCCAACAGACAGCTTGTCATTTGAGTCAAGCAGGGAAAAATTACTCAACTTAACCAAGGAGACACCACACATTCGTCCAAAGATACTTTCTTCAAGATTCAGCTCCCTCATGCTATGCTTTCACAAGTAGGATGAGAACATAAAAAAAATAATAATAATTTGGCAGCAGATGACCGTCTCAATCCAAACCAGTCCTGGCTTTTCCCAAGTGTCCATGCCTTGGTTTACTCTAGGTGATGACACCTATTCTGTCTGCTTCTCAAGAGACACTGGCTGCAGTTCAGGAGAAGCAGCTATGAAGAAGTTGAATGTCACATTGTGTTAAAAAGAACGCCCTTTTAATCTTTTTTTCCAGGTTATTACATTCAAAATGGAAGATGAGATTTCTCAGCTTAGAGACCTTCTGGAGCATAAAATGCAACAGGAAAAGCACAGGAGGCACCAATTGCCCAAGGCACCAGGATTCCTAAGACAAGCATGGAGCAGAACTACTGTCAGCTCTTGGGCAACAGAGAGTATGTTTACCTGGGAACCTAAACTTTGCACAGGTTTTCCAGCCCATGGAGCCACCAAGAACTGCTGAACTTGAGAAAGCAACAGTGGAAGGAAAGGCTCTCCTCATTCAAGGGCACAGTGGGCAGGAAAGAAATTTTCTTTTTTAATCTTTTATTTGAATCTGCTTCATCACGCAGATAAGTTCTCCTGATTCCAAAAGCTACCCTGTTCTAATAAAACCAAGCTCTAGATATTAGAGGCCTACTAGTACCTGTCAGCCTACTTATTTTAAGGAACCAATTCTGGCAGTTACATTTCAAAGCTATGGGTAACCTAGGATCCCGTCAAAACTTTCAGAAGTGCCACCTGGTTAAGTACATGGCACACTCTGAGATACAGTAAGTGCATTATACCTGCAGGCACTAGTGGCCACGTTCAGCACACAGAGTCATCAACTACTGGAGCGCACTCTCTACAGTCTCCCTGTATAGTTGAAAGGCAACAGCAGCCCCAGGCGGCTTGGGCTTGCTTCATGTCAGGTTGGGGCCACCAAGCTCCTAATCAGTAAAGCACCTCAAACTAGGTGGGATGAGCACAAACTGTCACCAACTTGGAGGAAACTGTGCAGGAACAATTAAACTCATATGAACATTTCCCTCTCTCATTTCATACTGGCCAGTCAGTCACAGGCTTACTCATAGAATGAGGCATCCTCAGCATGCATCACCCTTGTGCTGGGAAGCAATGGTGTGAAAAGACATAATTACTGTCACGCAAAGAAAATGAAAAGTCATTATCACTTCCATCTGCAGTGGAGCCTATTCTTCTTGACCTGCTATTTCTGGGGGTCTCAAAAATGAAATAAAATAAATTAGAAGAGCAACTTTGTCTTTTTTTCCTGTGTAGACAACCTCGCAGTTTCTGAATGATGACCCACACAGTACTTAACATTTTTTTTTCTTGATGTAAAGTAAAAATTGGGACATCATAATGCCATGGAAGGATGTAACAGAACACACGTGTCCAGGAGATGAGAATTCTACTGTTTTTTCATCAAAAGATAACATGGCTTCCCTAGCTGTGGGACAAGGCATTTCAGTGTCATTAACCCTACAGTGCTTTTATTCTATCTTTTAAGATCAAAAAGCAAGTCATAAACTTTATCCGACTTACTCTATCTCTTTCCTGTCCTGTTTTTGAACATGCCTGAGAGAGCTTCTCAACTACTTTTATTCCATTACCTAAGTACTTAAATTTCATTTTCAGTAAGGCACTGTTTAATGCATATTTATGAGTACATCTTGCAGCGTTCATTGAAACTGTAGACTTCCCTTCACAGCAGGCTACAGATTTACATTTTGCTTTTTATTACTAAAATGTTAGCCACACAAATTGATGTCACTTAAAAAATAAGATGACAGTTCTTCTTGCAACTCTAGCACCTTCATCTGAGTAACTTCATGTCTCATATCATTCTTTGGCTCTGGAGAAATATAATCTATATTTTTGATACGCAATATTTAATTAAAAATACATAATTATAAAGCTTCCAGCAGCCACAATTTACACATGGCAGCCTCAAGTCAGCAAACCACTGTGAGTAGTCTCCCTGAAGTCACTGAGATCACTGGCATGAATAAAATTACTCAATTGCATAAGTGATCACAAGACAAGATCTTCATTACAACAATACACAACCTGATAAACAGCAGCGTTAATTCTGAGGTTTCTTCTTCTGTAGGCACTGATTAGAGGCTGTTGGTCCCAACAATGGTGATGTGTGGGAGCAGCACTGCAAAGGCCATCTTGTCAGTTTTTTGCCAGGCCCAGAAATGCCAAACCTTTCTCCCAGGTTGCAGTAATCACTTAGAGAAATTACTCCATTGCAACAAATTTTGAAAACTAAACCCACCTCTCTATTAACTTCAACTTTGCACTTGCAAAAGCAGAGATAAACAGTTCTAGTTTAAATTAAAAGTATACACACAACTACCCATGTTCAGAGAATATAGAGCTCATTTATTCTAAAATGGTTAAACGACCCTAAAATTTCACACACAGCTATGTAACTAACCAGCAAATAAGCAACAAGCTCTTCTCTGTAACAACCTGCAGTCCAAGATGAATTTAAACAAGATCAATTCAAGTAAAGCAGCCCAGGAAGCGGGGAGGGAAAAAAGTAAATATCAGATTCTATTGTATTCTTCAATTTCCTTAATTTTATTGAGAGTTTGTCTTTTTCTTTAGATTAGCAAGATGTGAAAAACATATCAAAACTTCTATGGTGTCAAACAGAGCTTCAAGACATATATACTTTGTAGTCTTTGCCTAGGAGTGTTTGTTTCCTCTGAGTAAAATCATCCCTATAGGCTATGAACAGGTTGCAGCTGCCTGTAGTACAGGATTTCTATGGAAGTTGTTAAAAAATATACTTTCATTTAATTAAACAAGCTTAGCTGTCTTAAGCCATATACATATATATAAACATTTTCTGAAGGGCAAGATATACATTACACTCTTGGGGTTTCAGTACGAAAGAGGCAGCACTTTATTGTATAACATGCTGGGTAGAAAGTTCACAGAAGTACAAGTCAAGAATTTTCACATGAAATAAATAACAACTGGCCATTGTCGTTTGTCAGAAATCTAGAAATATTTCTGATGCAAATGATACAATATAATCTGACTTTCAAATTGCAATCAACGTTCAATTTGTAAGCTCGCAGTTCAGAATAGTTTAACTCTTGCTACTTCAGTATTTTCCGTCATATGGAGAAGGCTTTCTATTTATTTACAGCTAAGAATTTGATGTGGTCTGCAGGCTCTGACAATTTATTCTCCTGACTGTGTATCAGAATAGGGCTTTGCAATGCCTGTGCATTGTAGTTATTTATGGAAGAATTATAAATTTTAATATCATATATGTAATTTTGCAGTTAAAGCAGACTACCCCTAATTTTTCTTGGAATTTCTATTAAAATGTACTTTTCCTTCCTAATGCAAGATACACTTTTTCATACGTGAACATTGCTTTGTCCCTTGAACGATGACTTAAACATCAAATGCTCAGACAGAAGTCAGTTGCAGCATGCTACTTGAGCCAGAGAGTAATTCGCTATGTGCCCATTCTTAGCCTATGGCTAATCCAAAGAAAAACAAACATGCATGAGAATCAGGAGATGAAAGTCATGAGCTATCAAGACGTTGGCCAGCATGTAACCTCCGATAAGCTCAACACTTGTGTAATGATACTGATCGTGATAAAGATCACTGATACTGCTAAAAGTAAGACTATGCTTTGACATTAAGGCCTACATTAAAAAGAAAAAAATAAACATGTATTTTCTTTTAAACCATCTTTATGGTTTCGTGTCTGAACCAGTACTGTTGTTGCACTATAATTACTTCCCCTGTGCTTTCCTGTTATTGGCTTACTTCTCACAAAATTGGTCTTGATACTGTGAACAAAGTATAGTATCAATGTCATTGCTACCAAGGTATCTATACACATAAAGCCAAGTTGTGGTTCTTAAAGTAAAGGTCTTTAAGATGCAGTCTAGTTTTAAGTCATCAAGTTTAGATTTTCTCCAGAATAAAAGATGCTTTCAGTACATAAAAATAGGAGCTAAGCAGCAAATGTGCCTTCCTCACATATGGTCTAATTTATAAAGGTGCTAGGAGACTTCTAGTTCCTGAACTCAATGCTACTTCTCCAATACTTAAAATCAAGTACAATATCTTGCTGATCAAGACTACACAATGCTGCGAAAAGTACCCCAAAGAGTAAGACTGTAAAATTACTTACAGGTATAACTGGATCATATGACAGACTTCCTCTATATAATCAGAAAGAGAGAAATAATAAAAAATGCCAAACAAAACACACCAGAGGTTTATATTAATGTACAATTTTACAGCATTGATCTTCTGCTATCAACAGATGGAGCCATTAAAATGGTATTGTTACACCTCAGGTTTGAAAGAAGCACAGCATGAGATACTAAAGGATTTTCCAGGGAACACTGTAACAAGAAAGTCTCAATGGGAATTCTGCAGATAAACACACAGGGGAAAAACTGAACATAAAGTATGGTACACATACTGTTTCTCCTTGTTGAAATTCAAACAGCCAAATCGCCTACATAGAACAAAACCACATTCTCAAACAAAATGAACCTCACCTGGAGATACACAGCTGTCATCCACACTTCCATTTTAACAGCCTGCCTGGGAGAGCCAGGCAAAATGTTTGAACAATTACTACATTCACATTTCACTTTATCCTTCTGCCAAATTTGCACTTTTTTCATTTACAAACCTCCTGCAAGAATAATTAATTTCTTGCCAAATTGCTTACTTCCATTCAAAGGTTCGTGAAAATCAGGCACCCTAACGAAGATTAAAAGCTCTCAAAAAAATCTAAGGCATTTATTCGCATCAGATAAGAATTAACAGTACATTCCTGAGATTCTCACTCTATCTACCTAGCCAATAAAAAACTTCAATGGTAACTCACTTTTTGTGCATAATATTAGAATGGGATAGAAAGTCAATCAAAAACACATCCAGCAATAATTTCTGTAAAAGGTATGTACCACCAGCATAAAACCCCCTGTTGTTTTGCTTGTTATGGAGCATCACTTAATGTCCACCTTTATAAATATCTGTTTTGAAGTAACTGAAATACAGATTAGAGTTGCCTACAGAGTACAACAGTCTGGAAACGACAATGCTGTTGCATTTGCTAAGAAGCTGAAAACTTCAGGTAAATTGCTCTGAGATAGCTTTTATGTATCCTTATGTTAGGAAAGTCAATGTCACCTTTACTGGGTTTTGTATATTTCATATACAGAAACAAAAACAGGGCTGATGAAAGAGTATGGTCGTATAAAACTTCTACAACACAAACCTAACAAAATTCAGGTCAGAGAACTGGATGAGAACAAACAGGATTTTGCTCTAAATCCAAACAAGCAGCTGTTGATTGCTACTGTAATTAGTAAATACAAAGTTTGTATATGGTACTGTAGGTATGGATGTCAAAAACCATGATAGATTGGTAACAAATAGCTTCCAAACTGAAATGACATCCCCTAGTTTGCCAGGAGTAATAATTTTTTTTTCCCCCTTTTCAGATCATTGATGTAAGGACCAGATTTAACTTCCATATTCATTTAGCTATGTATTAACTCAAAGCAAACCTCTCTGCAGTAAACAGATGCAAGTAATAAGGGTATCAGAATCCATCTGACAGAGATAAATTCAGGTTATTATGTTGGCTAACTGAAGTGGTTTGGTCCCATAAATAATTTCCTAAAAATAAAAATTATTAAGGAAAAAAGTAGCCAAAGTTAATACCATTTTTTTTTCCTTAATCATGATCACTTTAACATGTTAAAGATAACAAGAGAGAGGGAGAAAAGAGAAGCCCATTTTAAGCATTTACCATCAACAAGCCTGTATTAAGCATTTTGTTGCAATTTAAAAAAAAAAAAAACAAACGAAAAACCACCACACAAAAAAAACCCAAAACAAAACTAAAACCAATACCAAACCTTTTTTGGAGCACCGCTCTCTAGACATTTATTTAATGGATTACCCTATTAAATCCTGTTACTAAAGAGCTATCTTCCAGCCTCCTAGTTTCCTCCCACACTACAAACACACGTGTCCTTCACAGAAGTGTATTTCCTCTTGTGATAACTCCCCATGAAATATATTGAAGTCCTCTTGTGCATTTTACTGTGCCTTTTACTCTAAAACATGTCCGAAGAGCTTAAATACAGCTCTAACAACTCTGCTGGGGTTCCTGGTTCCTTGTTAAAACTGGAACAGAATCGTGTTTCTCCCTCAGGCACTGCCTTAAAAAAAAAAAACCCAAAAAACTTTAGGCCATACATTCTTGAATTATTTATCAGAAGTTATTATGCAAACAAGGATTAAATAATTCTCTTTGAGCTGCCTGTGGTAAGCACAGCAGCTAGAGGCATATTGCCTGTGTGATATCTACATTTTATCCAGCCTTCCCGGCAAACAAATTGCATTTTGCTACAGAGATGCAAGACCCGATTCTCCTCTTTACTCACACTGGTGTAAATAAGAGAAACCTCCTCGGAATTCTATGGAATTACATCAGCATAATACTGGGTAAGTGAATCAAGGCCACTATTTGTTTCCAAATGCATTTGATTAATGAGTATTGGACAAAAATAATACAGTCTTAGACTTTATTCTGCCCTCTTGCTCAATTCATCTGGTGTTGCTTTAAAAAACAGTTAAAGTGTTAATGAAGAAAGGAAATCAACAATTACTACAGAATAATTTCAACTCTTTAAAAAAGCTGTGTCATCAGCCATACACAGTAGATTAAGTTCTGTGTTTTCCAAAATAGACAGCACTTCCTAAATACATTTAAAAAAATATTTGTAATTTATAGACTTTAGCAACTACTGTTGCTTCTGTATGAACTCAGTTCAAGAAAGTTACCAGCCTGTATAAAAAAAAAACAAACTAAAAAAAAAAGTGGATTTGTGCAGTTATGCAATAAAAATAATTTAAGAAGAATAAAAATTATGAACAGTGTCTGTGTGACAGGGCAGAAAATAACCTAGGCAGCAGCAATAATTGTTTTATCTCTTTGCCCTGATAAGTGCTACATTATTTTTGCCGTTTTGTTCTATATGCAAACTTAAGAGTATATCTGAAATACTCCTTTCCTTTAGTAAGCTCCCAAAGAGGACAGATTGCTTTGTTCGTTTCTCAAAATTGACTTATTTACACATGCACACAAATATACACAAACATGCACACAAGAGGTTTTCAGTTTCTTAAAATGGCAAAGCAAAAAATGCCATCTGTTACTATTAAAGGAAAGGATACTAAAAAGTAACTACAGATTCCCATGAAAAGCAACGTGCCCATGCCACTAGTCCTTGAACGCTGTACCCTTCTAAATATTTAGGTAAGGTGCACCATCCAAAATACCCTATGCTTTGATTTGGAGTCAAATGGAATAAATACTTTGCAGAACTTAGTTATCACATAACAGTAAAAACTGAACAAAGAAAAAAGACTGGCTACTTCACTCTGGAGGCAGTAACTCTGGTTCTATGCAAAACTGTTCTGTCTCAGCAATTAAGCCACAAGGTCTGGTCTTTCTTGCCAGGATTTTTTTTTTATTATTTATTTTGTCTAATGGATTTTTAGCCCACAATAACAATAGTAATCTCAGATTGAAACTCAGTCAGGTCTTTCCCAGGTTTAATAATAATAAATATATTTTCACCCCAGGTATAATAATAATCAATAGCCTTAACTATTAAACGAGGCTTCTCTTCCTTACCTTCTGTTGGGCTCACATAAGGTATTTCCTACCTGGACACAGCCCCTGCATCTCTCATGCTCCAGCCACAGCAGCTCAGCAGATCACCACAATGTCAGAGAGGAGCTGAGAAAGGGAACAAGCTAGGGGACATTCAGCAAATATATGTGGTAGCATCCTCAAACTAAACCCTTCCACCTGTGGGGGCTGATAAAACACAATCCTGAACTTGCCAGGCAGCCTTTCTGGTCACCACTAGCCCCTTAGAAGATGCTTCTCAGTGAAACAGGCTTCAGGTACTCGCCAGGTGGAGCCCTCCTGGCGGTCCTGACACAAGCAGCTGTGTTTCTAAGGCAGGTAGAAGTTCAGACTCACCTGCTTAGCTTAAGATATTTCAGTGGCTAATTCTGTAACTCTCCCCTGGGTGAATCTAGCCCCGAGCAAATGCAGTGAGTGATAGCTAAAGCCAATAGAGCTCCTTAATTAACGTCGATGTGTACAGAATGAAGTCCTTAAAGAAGTTAATTAAAATTGAGGGGTTGGGTGCAATATAAAGATGAATGATGTGCTTCACGTGTTAACACAGAATTAAAAAGAAACCCCAAACCCGTGGCATCAACATTGTTCGGGAGTATTACAAAACTCCAGAGGGCAAAGAATGAAAAACTGGAATGCTCTTCATTGCATTTTAACCACAAATATTCAAAGGAAAATAGTATTGCCAAAAAGAAAATTTAGGCCTACAGGATTTCACCTTTTGGGTAGAAACTGATAAAATATAGACAAAGACCTTTTACAGGTCAGACCAAAAAAAAATGATTTGGATTTATCATCCCTCGATAGTAGCAAACCAAGCCAGATTTAAGGGAGGCACGCGAGCAGGAGCAGGGGAGCAGCTCAGGGGCTGGTACCAGTAGTGCCGCTGGCCCTGCCCTGCCACAGCTGTCATCAGCTGGAACTTTGAAGGAAACATTAGCAGCAACGTTTCGTTTTGATTTTGTCCTTGAAAATCAATACTCTTTGAAAGACTGCGACACATGGGCTGGTCTTGCCAGATATTAAGTGCTCTCTTTTTCTATGCACCAAGTGCCTCTCAGAACCAAGATAGGAATCAAAATAAAGGACACAATCAGATGCTATTCAAGTAGATTATTTTCTTTTCCCATATTTAAGTTGTTGATAGACAGATGCAAAAGCCTGCGTCTCCTCACACCTCATTAATTTTTATATTTGGCATTTTAAATTTAAAAAGTCCCCAGAGGATTAACACTGTTGTTACACTTTCTGTCTTCAAAAAGAAAAAAAAACACCACCAAATGTGTCATGTGTCATGTGCTGTGACGTTTTTCAGCCCTGGATATATAATAAAAAAAATAAAAAAAAAAAGAAATGTGTGGTTTGTGTGGTTTAAGTATGAAATATTTACCTTTTGCAGGCTTTGTTGCACTAACACGCCAAGGTGAGGAGCAGCCAGCCGCCATGTCAGCTACAAGATGGCGGGTCCCTGGGGCAGAGGTTCCTGCCACTCCCGCCCGCCGCCCCTCACCTCCCCTCAGGCCCACAGTGACCGTTGCTGCAGCAGCCGAGCAGGCCACCTCCCTCAGGGTGGCCAGTGAATCCCGACTCCCGGGGAACGGGGGGGGAGAGAAATGCCTCCAGCTGCTGAATGAGGGGGTGCCAAAGCACTGGGAGGGCCGTTTTCCAGGGATATTGTGGGGTCTGAGGAGGCGTGGGCTCTGGGAGGACACAATGCAGGAGAGGTTAATGGGCTTGGGTTTAGGTCTAGTCACTTCTGTGTTGGCCAATAATCGAGATAAACGGCTAGATTTAAAGCTGGGCGAGGGGTAGGAGAGAGTGCTGCTGATTATAATGGCCCAAACAATTATTTCTTCTAGACTAATGCCTTTCTGCCGTGTTGCTTAAGATAACTTTCATAACAGTCACAGAATTCCCTCTTAATTTGGGTTTCTCTTTTTGTAAGCGAAGCCTTTCTCATTTTTCTCAGTATCTGAAGCTTTTTTTTTTTTTTTAGGTAAACAAACGTTTACCTAATCAAGAGACAGCATGAGATAACCTTGCCATTGCAGTTGCAAGCAGCCTAGAAGACTACTGTTTGCAGTAAAAAGAAACTAATCTAATTATTCCACTCACATTGTTACTTGCATGTTCACTAATACTCGTTTCATTTGATCCTGCAGCGTACCGCGTAATTTATACACACTCTAACTCATCAGACCTTTGGAGCATTTGGTATAGTGCACCTCCAAGACCCGAAATGCACCTGGGAATGGCTTACATGGACACAGCGGTAAAATTTGTCAGAGCAGCTATCCTCTTGCAGACACACAATTCTGTGATAAAAAACGCAGTTCTCCTTATCAGTTAAGTTATGCAAGCTCTGAGGAAGATAGTAGGTTCTCTGAACCCAGTGGTTTAAATTTCTCTAAAGTAAATGGTTCATCAGTTTTAACTCCAAATCCAGTATATACTGGTGGGAGCAATTTGCAAAGATAGGGAAGCATCCCTGTATGAATGCTTTTCTTGTATATAAATAGGTTTACGGTCACTTGGATTGGGGAGCTGAAGGCATTTAAAAGCACTATTAGCCACAAAAGAAAAGAATTGTACCTTGAGTGAAAAGGATGGGGTTTTCCCAGCACTACTGCTGTTACAACCCAGAGCAAATACAGGTAGATGAGGTCTCTCTTCACACCAGACCATTTTAACAAGACTTCTTAATTAACACTTCAGACATTTGTTTGGAAATCCTAAGGTTTGCGGTGCTTCCTCATGTGAGTCTCATCCCCTTTGCGGAAGTACACATTTCAGACAAAAATTGTCCTATGAGGTGACCTGTGCACTACTAAGTTTCTTAGCACCCACCACAAGATACCAAGGATGAAATGCTAAAAGTTAGTTGTTAAATAGCCACACAGCTTTTAGTACTCACGTTCCAAATATGTACTGCACAAATAGAAGAGGCACAGGGGTTTTCTCAAGTAGAGTTGAAACTTAGTGAGTGAAGCCACATTTCATCCAATAAATAGTATATGTTAAAGAAAAGTAGAAAGTGCTGGTTTACGTGAATCCATATGGACTCATGAATTCTGCAGTCAGTTCGCGGTTTTGTCATGAAGCCATTTACCAAACCCTGCAAAACACTTGGATCTGGACGGTGTTTGATATTGTGGGGTAATTCTACTTTTACTCAACCCTTGTCTTTAGAATTATCTTTATATAAAATCCAAGTTCACTTTTACACAAACCAGCTGCAACACTGTTTTGAGTCAATTCAAATTATTTGCCAATTGTGTTCACATTCTTTAGAAAAAATCCTCTTATGTTAAAGAAGTTGTTTTAACGATGGTTCTCCAATTGAGATTTAGGAATTAGGAATGTGTATGGTCACGATTGCATCTGATCTAAGCCACCCTTTTGATAACTGTTTCATCTCAGCACCACTCCCTCCCCCGCTCCAGTGGATCCCATTCTTTCTCTTTCCTCTTTCTGCCACATTACGTCCCCTTGAAGTTTCCCCCTTTTCCAGTCCTGCTTAGCATTCCTCATTTATCTTTTCTCTTTGTAGCAAAAATTTTGTAAGTATCAAAACTCATCAGTTTGATTGGAACAAATATGATACTAAATCTTTTTCATCTTTCACATTTCATCTCTTAAGAAAAAACAGCCTCTCTGAACAAGAAACTGTTCAGTACTGTGCCCGTACAACAGAGGCCCCATAAGATATGAAGCATATGAAATCTTTATAGCAATTAATGTCTTTAACAACGATTTTTCTAAGGTGATGTCACTGCCCTATAATAATTTGAAGTAATCAGAACTTTATGATCAAGTTGTCTAATACTACTTTGCTTTCATTTAGTGGATTTCCTAGTGCATAACTTTGCAGTAAAGCAAAACCAGAATATCATCCATGTTATATATTGGCTGTGTATGCACTTGAAAAGACAGCACTGATCAAGATTTCAAATGAAATTTAGTGGACGAGAATCATTCATCTCGGAGCGGGTGTCAGAAAATACATCTCAGCTAATATGAGTGAAGCAGGTTAGTCAGAGGAGGAAAAAAAGAAAGCTTAAACGAAAATCCACTGCAGGAACCTCCAGCATGCTCGCCACTGCTGTCCATGGTAACATATGTATATTGTTGGGACAGTGATGTATGTCCTCCTAAGCTATTGAATGTCCCATCTATGGGACATACTTCTATACATTATTTGGAAGTTGCATAGAAGCTGAAAGCTGGTATTCTTCAGGATGAGCCGCATCTGTCAAAGCTGGGTTAATGTTTTCAGAAGGGATCTAGCCTTTCAGAGCAGATGCAGAGCATCTTCTCGGCTGCAAAGGCCAGCAACACATAACAGAACTTCTGCAGACAACAGATGTAAAGGCCATTTTGAATCCTGGGAGAGCAAGACACAAGATCTTTTTTTCACACCATCTCTTTTTTTGTGCCAGAAACTGTGTTGCTTTCAACTGCACTCAGTGGGTTATATTGTTTAACTTCATATAATTGACAAACTGTCCTATAAATCTTCTAGCGAACATTTTAGTGCTTTATAGTCATCAATCTCACCCTCCTAAGATGTGCCTATTCCACAAATGCAAGCCAGTATAGTACAACAAAAGAGGAAAGGAAAGGAAAGGAAAGGAAAAAAAGAAAGGGGGCGGGGTGGGGGTGGGGGCAGGGAAGACAAGTCTTATCCACTCAGCTTCATTCTATCTGCCAGGGGTGGTAACTACAGGATCTAGCTGCCCCAGTAAGAAATCCCAAATCCCATGGGGTATATATGTATGGTAATATAAGCTGTTGGGGAGACTGGTGTGGTTGTGGACACTTTTGAAGCACCACTGCGAGACGTCATGATGATCTCTAAGTAAGTTAGTAGCTAGCTTCCTAGCATGGATGAAAAAATGAGCAAGAAAGCAATGTGTAGCCCTGGAAAATCAGCATTGCTTGCCGAGGTGAATGGGGCAAAGATTTCTGTGAGGTTGCAGGAATCCTTTTGCAAAAGCAGCTTCCCTTGGAGCCTCTGCAGCAGCAAGCTCCGTTCCCTAGCCTTTCTTATGAGACAAGATGATGGTGATATGGGGTTTCTCACCCTCAGACAAGCAAAAATATCTCCACCTGCTCTGCTGAAATGGTGAGTTAATTCACCCAGAGACTACGCTCGAATCATACTCTGCTTTACCACAAAGTGTGTAAACCCCTTAGCTCACATTCCTATTTAGAACTGGGTATTCCAAGAAGCGAGACTACAGTTGTGGACTACTCTGGACATTCAATGTCATAACTGAGAATTATGCAACCAGTTATCAAAGATTACTTGCTCTTTGAGGAAACTATTTAGCAGGAATATGACTCCACACCTTCCTCTGTGTGACAGATTCTAGCCCTTGGCTCCCTGGTAATGGAGATGGATATGCAAATCCACTAGTGGCTCTTGTACTGCTCAGTGCCTTGAGGCTCTCAGGCTTCCAATTCATATACTTGGAATAAGAGCTCTTGCTGAAAACATCACGTATAGCTGGCTGAAATGTGAGGGATCACTCAGTTTCAAAGGGCTATGCAGTCCTTTGTGTTTTACATTAACTTGAGACATTATATCACAGAACAAGAACTTTTATGAACGTAAATCTGATTGCCTGGAATGACTCAATCCAATACATGCAACAATGCCACACCACTCTGCTTATATTGATTACAAGTTTGAGTGGTGCGTGCGCCACAAAACAAATCTATTAGTGCACTTGTAGAATGAAATCCCTGAAGCTTACACAGGCAGTATACACAAATTCTTTGCTGTAAAATATTTATTTCATACCCTGCCTTCTCCATCCATACCGGTGCTGAGAAATATATTTTATGTTGACTAGTATATTATTCTATGATAACGCATTTACTCTATTAAGCTAAGTTGTCTGATTCCTTTCTTAAGCAAAGGAAACATAAACCATGTAAACATCAGCGAGAGTAATAGAGATATATGGAGTAAAATCCTCAAGGCAACTGAGGAAAATTTCTGGATAGCCCAAAGGTACATAAGTAGAAAACAGGTGCTGAAGTTAAAAACATGAAGTAAAAACATACCATCAAAACAATTTATCTAATTGACAGCTAGCGTGATTGTCCCAGGAAAAGCCTGTCTACACATTATTTTTCTTCTTTCAGTCTTTCTTAAAGTCAGTGCAAGTGTTTCATATCTATGTGCTGCCATTGCAAACCGACGCAGCAAGTTCCTACAGTAGCCCTGGACATTGTAAAAACTTAGAGGAAGAAGTTTCCCCCACAGTTACAGTTTTTCCTGTAGAATACTTCAATGAGAAATCCTTTGTTGAGAGAGATTTTCTCTCCCTCCCAAATACTCTGAGTTGCAGGAGCACTGTTGGCGGAGAAAGCCACATCCATAGCTTCTAATGTTTAGTGGAAATGCTTTAGCTAGTGGCATTATCGTTTATCAGGCTTAGTTCTGTGTGATGACCCTGGCATGCTGATGAAGTAATTTTAGCCAGTGAGGCACCAGGACAGCACTTCTGTGTGTCTATCATTATTAGCATTTTGATGTCATTTTTATTATCATTGTTATGTCAATATTTCCTTTATAACTCCATCACACACATGCTTTACAATTGATAAGTCATTTTAAGTGTAGACATTCATGAAAGGTCAGCCTTTAAACACTTCTTTAGAATAGCAACAGCTTTTTAAAAAGCAAGAGTCTCTTTTTCTTCATGTCAACGCTGCTAATTTCAGGATAGGAAAGGGCAAAACAGTTGAACAGCATATGTTTCTGTCAAACACCATAACATCCTGATTTTTTTAACACTGCTGAAATACAGATGTGAAAAGCATCATCTATTGCCACAGAACACATGAAGAATCCAAAGAGAGGAGGAATTGTAAAGTATCTTTTAAATCTTTACATTTTACACCAGGCAGGATAACAGCAAACCTCCAAGACAAGCTCTAAAGTCTATCAACAACCAAGAAAAAAAAAAAAAAATTCTACTGGTATGTAACCAGCAGCAGCACCATGTATTACTATAACCCTTCCCAGACCACAACCTGACATCAGAGCACCTGTGATATAACTCATCAGGAATGGTGGGGATGAAGATTTCCCCTTGTGCTGGCCACCACTAGTTTAGGCCGCTGAAGAACAGCTAGGGACTGTAAACTGACTTGAGCATAAGCATTATATCAACATTTCAAATTGGTAAACTGTTCCCTGCATGCAGTTTAGTGAGGTTTTCCCATTTTCAGAAGTTTTATCTCCGAATAAATCACATGACCTCCCAACATTTACCTACTGCTTACTCCCCATAAGATGCTTTACTACAATCCAAACTATAAAACAGGCAGAAAGGAAATGCATTTCTATACTGTAGCATAAGGGCAAAAAATGCTACTAATTTGCAGCTAAGGACTAAACTAGTACAGGTCCCAACTTAAGGTTAATTTAAATAAATAATAATCCTTTAACTTTTTGACACCATGCAAACCAAGATTACAAACAACAAAGGACCCTCATCCCATAAAACACCCACACCATATTTACCTTTTCTTGGGCGATACATCTCACAGATAGTTTTCAGGTAGCTTTTAATCACAACAAAAGCCCTTCTAAGGACAGAGCTAGAAGTATTCTTCTGAACTGATCCTGGTCCTTCTCTTTTACTTCTCCCTCCTAAGCACACACCTGCTACAGCTGTGGAGCTTAATCACCCCTTCTCCAGGATCCAGGATGCTTTTCAGTCTCTAAAACTGCAGCTTGACTCTGTGATGAACTATATAGAGTTCATTTAAATTTTTCTGGTGTTCTCATAGCAATAGTTTGTACACATGTATTTTTAAACATTTAGGTTTGACCCATGGTGCTTCACTGCAAGCATATGCACATTTTATCAATAACTTCCACAGGGGTGTTATGGAGCTTAGTTAATATTGAATTCATTTATGTCTTTAGCTGTTTAGATGAACAGTGGTGAAAAAAAAAATACCATTTTATCATGTCACCAGCCACTGAGCTACTGAAATGAGCGTTATGCTGAGAAAATAAAAAAGTGTTTTCCCACAGTAAGACATTCTTCTAGTAATCACCATCTCGTTACTACAAATTTCTTCCTGCCTTTCCTATTTGTGTTGCTGGTTTGCCTTGGTATTCCTCAGCTCTTTCTAACGAACAAGAAAGCCAACAAATCTCCCCCCCAGATTCTCTGTTGAAGTAGAGATGTATTTTGTTGTATGCATTATGTATCCAGTGTGAGGTCAGAACGGAAAGGTGGCTGCTAAAACAGATTGACACATCTTACCATATTGCACTTAGCCACAGATTTACTCGCTGATGTACTGGCCTGTAAATTATGCACTTTTAATACTGCCATGTTCTCTAATCTCTCCAGTACCGCCCATTAGAAAGTCACTATTTTATAGAAAATATCTTTAATGTTTTTTTCTTGATCTATTGTTGCTATGCATCTGTTATTCAGCTGTATGAAGTAATTAAGGAATGCTTTCATGGAGAAAAGAACAGAGCTATCTCTTAGGAACGTGTATGTGCATACAAAAAATCACTACCAAAAAGTACTTCAATTAAAAAAAAATAATTGTATGTGCTACCACATTATGTCAATCCTGCAGTTAATTGCAAATGCAGATTGTAAGAGGGGAACTACTGTGCACGGTAGACTTGTCTGTACAGAAGAATAAGTAGGTCTTAGTTCTGAGCAGATAGCAAGAATTTCAGTTTCGGAATAAAACTGTGCTTGATTTTTCAGACACTTTTTACTTTCACAGCTTATTTGCCATTCCCCTCTGCTGTGTAATAAAACCCCACCTCATCTGAAGGGTTTTGTGATGCTCTTCAGGGCAATGAGCTATAAGTAAAAAATATAATATTTTTTTCTTTATTTATGGTTTCTAAAAACAAATAAAGCATGTATATTAGACAAGCGTGCACACAAGCAGTGTGGGTACACGCGTGTGTGTATATTGTGTGTGTGACACCACGGGGTCTCTTTGGAAAGACTCACTTCTGTTTCTAAAATCTTCATCTTTAAGCTAACAATTCTCTAATTTAATAATCTGTAAAAAAATAACTACTTTTTAGCTTTTTCTCCTTTCATACTTCACATTTATTAAAAGATCCTTTGAAGCCAACACTTGCTTCCATGAAGTCTGTCATTAAACAAGCTAAAATTGCTGCTTTCATTGTGACACTTAATTGGGATGTTGTGCGTCAGGACCCATTAGAGCTCTCTTGCTGGCACGGTTGGTAATGCCATGTTATGCCATATGGAAAGCTCAGGCTTGGCAGCAATTTTGGGGATGTTTGATCGTTGTGCCAACGAAGGATAACATAGAAATGAAGGTAAGTCCCAGCTCCAGGGACTTGAAAGTGCAGTTTGAATTACTCTGCCATGTCCCCTAGGGGCTGGCAGTGTGTACGGGACTTTAAAAAAAGTGTCTCCTTTTAGTCACAGAGTTAATTGTATAACGGGGAGATGCAACTAGTTAATTAATATCACCTTTTCCTAGAGGATTAATTTAGATTATTGTATTAGGCCCAGGAACTTTCCTGTATCAGAAAGTGATAGGAAAATTAGATAGGACTTGCAAAAGTTGGTGGAGAGGAAGATTTAAAAGTAACACTTTCTAATTGAATAACACAGCTATGATAGGAGTAGTTTTAAAACTGTTATAGATATTAGCAGGACATTGAAAAGCTAAGTATATGATTTTATCATAAATATTACTAAAAATATCCACTATAGTCTTGTAAAACAAGTAATGCAATCCTTGTTGTTTTCTGAAGAGGGTCCTAAATTTATGGGGGTTGTGACACTGGAAAACTTTCAATACTTTTTACCAGTAATTAAAATGAGTACTTTTTCCAGACAACATACCAGGGTATAAGGATCATGCATTAGAAGCTCATTCGATCTTTCAAATTAGATTCCATTAATTGGAAATAAATAGAGTATTCATAACTTCTTTATGTTGCTACTTTAATTTCCTGTAGAAAGCACCTCATTTTTTCCCCTGCATTATTGCTGACTTAATTAATAAACTGCTTCAAAACCAAACTACTTTTGTTAGCCAGAATAGTCTGGACAACAGTATTGGGTTATCTCTGCCTCTTTAAGAACAACAATTTATAGGCTAGATTGCATTTTTAGTACATCTCTTTGACGAATTCCTCTGTCTCTGATTCTGGCAACAGACTTTTACAATTGAAGCTCCATTACATTCATCAAGCATTATTGTGACCTTCTGGTGTATAGACTTTAGGCAAGAGCTTGCTAGAGCGCAGAGCATCTAGTAACAATTTCACTTTCAACATTGTTGGCAGTATTTGTAAATCCCCTGCTGCAGTGAGAAACAACAATTACTGGAATGTTGACTATTTTTTCCTCTTTCTGCATAAGATTTATCAATTTAAAAAAGTGATTGCTATAAAATAGTGAGCAGTAAGACTGCTTTTGATATACCTGCCATGTAACAAGGTGCAGAACCTTATTGCAACACAGACTTTCAGTATCAGTATAGAGGCCAGGGGCTCATGAAACATTCAGTTTGGGGCTGTGTTTAAATACTCTACTATATTGGATCTGTATAGCAAGTTGTTTTCAAAATTAAAACTAACTCTGATTTTTGCAATGTGTTCTTGTTTCTGTAAAATGTCTGGCAAGAGCATCTAGGGCAAATATTACCTCTGCTCAAGGGAAATGCTTAGGATTCAACTCTGTAAATGGAATTCAAAGTATATTCATAGTGTCGCAATTGTATAGGTTTGTAGGCATGCAATAAGAAAGCACAGATGATCGGGTATACAAGAATGACAATGCCGAGGCTTTTTAGAGACCCCAGCAAAATATAAAGCCAGGCTGGAACTGAAACTTCATTTCGATAATGAAAATTATTGTGTTTACAATATGAGTAAATCATAACATGGTCAGTTTAGGGTGAAGCATTACAAGGTCATAGTTAGCAGTGGATAATGCCCCTATAATATTTTTTTTCTTCTGCTCCACGTGTATAATCATACTTTTTTTTTAAAGTGAATTCTGAAATCAAACAGTTTTAATTGAGATTATTTTTGATTGGCAATTTTGTAAACCACCTCGCAAGAAAAAGTGGCCATCGCTTTGAAGAGTCTCTGAAACTTAGTTGCAGTTTCAATGCTCAAGTCATTGAAGGCCCAACAGGAAACAACAGAAGAAACTGAATTTCTGGGAGGTATTAAAAAAGTAAAAAACTGAAAGTGTAAAGGACGGCCCAAGGCTTTAGCCCTGAGCACCAGTAAATACAGGGAAAACACAACAAAAGAAAATTATTTCTGCAAGGTAGGTACCTTTGCTGGGGGCATCTTGGAAAGACTAAAGGCAAGGCTTTCCTCTGCTGGAAACTACCTCTAGGCTCCTGTCAACTGCATGAAGCCAAAATACAGGAATAGCAAGCAGAAAAGGCAGTTGTCTTAACCAAAGGCGTTTGTTTGTTTGTTTATTTAACGGGCAATCTTTTGAAGGAATTAAGGGCTTCTGCTGTTCTCAAGTTGCATGGGATACATTCCTAGAATTTTTCTGACACCACTAGCTCCTTCAGTCAGGGGAAGTAGAAAGTATATTTGTGCAAATCACTGGAGTGGGAGGAGGGGAAACAGCTCTCTCTTCTTTCCTGGGAGAGTCATAAAGCTACTGCCATTTCTTTTAATAGTTTTGCCCTTTGAATCTTGTATTTGTAGCCAAGAGCTCAAAAAGCAAAGTATAAAGGGAGAGACAATGGAGGGGGAAAAAATACAGTTGCTAAATAATAGGAAGAAAGAATAAAAGTAAGACAGGAAAAGGGAAAGAAAGGAAGGAATCTAGACATCCAATAACAAAAGCCATTCCAGACATCCAGAAGATACAGATGTCACAAGAGAAAGCCAGAGACTTTAAACAAGCTTATGGATAAAGTTGAGGTAAAAAGGAAAGGTGTAAAAGGAAATGTGTGATGCTTTACTTCTCTGACTATAACAGTTTGTGTGCTGGTTTTCATATTGATATGTAAGCGTACATTTAAGAATAGTGGCTTTGGTCATTTGTCATTCAAACTCTAGCAGCTTCCTAAGGAAGTGCATCCCTGCACAATCCCCAGGGAATGCATTGGACAGATCTTGCTTTACAAGGTAATCACGTTCAACACTTTCCTCTCTTTAACACTCTCGAAGTATTATCTTGTGTGTTAGTCATTAGATCTGTCTCTCCATGTCTGCAGAATTGTTACAGTATAATTTTTTTAAACATCTTCCAAATGTGCCTTCAAGAATCAATTCTGCAGAAGCACCACTTAGTAATAGCTGCTGTGTCCTTATCAAACCACCCCCAGAATCATTCGCAGTTAAATCTGTGCTGCTTAAGTTGGTGGAAAGAAAAGCAGACAGGCTTTCCATAGTTTCTGCAAGCTTGGTAGTGGCATGCTGTAAAGTAAGCAGACAGTGGTTTGAGGTTTAGAAAACTTGTTTTCATTATATCATCTCTATCATTAAAAAAAAAACAACCCCAAAACCAAACCCAAAACCCCAAAAAAACCAACCAACAAACAAAAAAATCAAACCACAAGCTCTGGCACTGCAGGAATAAGAATGGCAGGAGTACAACACACACAACTGTTATTGTCATCTGCTCCAGTGAACCAATATCAATTAGTTTAGTTAATTAGTTCTTAAAGGCCCTCCAACCTGAAATTTGTTAAAGAAAGTAGGTTTCCTCTGTTTGACTCTATTCACACCAAATCAGAAGTTTTCTAAAAACTTGCTATGGTATTAAGAATTTGGAATAGTCAGTTTATCATAGTGAACATCCTACTTAATTAAACAATCAAAAATTTTGTTGCTTATGTGGGCTTCAAAATGTGAAAATTTAAAGAATCTGATTTTCAGCTGCTGTAATATTAAGCACACATACGCAGAGAACCAACAGAAATCCTTGACATGATCATACACTTGAATCTGGGATTTGAGCAGAAGCTGTAATAAGACCCATGTCTCCCTTGAAATGAACACCCTGCTCATTGGAAGATCTCTAATATTGTGGGAAAAAACACAAGGGCTTCAGAAATTTCCCAAGCGTACAAAAAAGGATTATACAGGAGACATTACAGGAAAAGAAAAAAAATTTGAGAAACATTCAGAATAGCTCTCATAACCATGGATTATCTCAATCTATGTAGATATCTATGTCCTCCTGCTACATATGCACTTGGTCGAGAATACAGAGGAGGAAATAGTCCAGGTGAAAATAAAAAACACCGTTCTGCTCTGAGATTTATGCATACAACTCTCAAAAAAAATTAACAAACTGCAAAGGAACAAAAATGAAAGTAGGCTTAAAAGCATAGGATAAAGATACATACTTTATGGATTCAGGTAATGAAGTCAGGCTCCTATTCATATATTTCTAGGGTAAGAAATATGTAGATTAGAAGTCTCTAAAAGCCTGTCATTGCATTATACCTTCACACATATAAATACATAACAGGCATCAGCTAAAAGTAGAGCCATTGGCTCCGGGTTCATCACTTTGTATTTTATTCTGTACAATGCTATCTGGATGTTTTAGCTGAGGAAAAAAAGAAAAAGTAGTTCCATCTGTGAATGGGTCGCTGACCTTAGAATTGAAAGATTTATCAGGGTATGTTTGCATGACAAAATAAAGCACTACACAGAAATATACTAGCTCAAAATGTGACATTTCCAAAATGGAAAAGGATTTAACTGAATTAGCACAGTCCTCTGATCAGCTTCCTATGCCCTGCTGTTCAGTAAAGCTACTTAACCCAGACAGAGCTGTACTAACACAGTTATACTTGTCCTGGTTTCTGTGCTAACCCAGCGTGACTCTTCACTGAATTTAACTCAAAAGGGATTTACATGATGCTTTCCAAAAAGGACCCCTAAACTTCCCAACACCTCCTATTTTCGACTTAAATAAGACTCTTACCTATAAATGTAAAAATACCCAGCAAAGTAAAAATATTTTACTTATTACTATAGGTTCTGAGAAAGAGTTGGGGCCAATAAACATTTCACATCCTCACTATGGAAGAGATGGAAATATATCAAACACATGCACAGTACCAGCACATCCTAAAAACATCTGGACTCTCAGATCATGGTGACACAGCAGTCAGCGAGACTTGTAAGGACAGGTACTCAGTGGAAAGGTAGTGGATTCACTGAAGTCAGAAACTTCTCTAAAAAAATTATGAAAGGGGGGGGGAGGGGAGAGGCGCAGGAAGGAGCAAAAGGAGCATTAATTTAGGTCTAGTTGAGATCTTAAGAACAGAATATATTCAGGACACTTGAGTGTCGAAAGAAGGCCTCCCTGCGAGGTGCCTGAGAAATAAAGAAGTGCCATTGGAATTGCCCCTTTATGAACAAAAATGTAACCTGGCTGACACCACTGAAACTTAGTGGGAAGAATATCATTGGCAAAGTAATGTTAAAATAACTCTTTAGAGGGGACTGAGGAACAACGGGGAGGAATAATAATATTCTATGTCAAGTAATTCTGTGAGTATAATAACTAATGAAGCCTGGTCTCTTAGTGATCTTCCTCTTGCGAATGATTGATGTCATCTGAGATGACATCAGCTATAGCTGAAACTTTTTCACAGCTCACCATTTAAAATAGCTCTCCCATGAGGATTCTTTGTCATCTAATAAGCCTTTCCTACAGACTAGGCACTCCTAGTCTCCTTTTTCTACCTGGGAAACTGTTTTCCTCGCTCATGTGAGCCCAAATTATAGAAAACCAATTGTTTTTGAGACTGCCATTTATATGCCAAATCTATTTGGAAAGAGTCAAGAGAGGAAGAAGACAGTCAGAAGCTTACACAACACCGTGTGATTGCATTATCTTTTTCCACGGGAAAGCTGTTTAAAAAAAAAAAAAAAATGGTTCTATTTGGCTAACTGACCCTACATGATGGCAACAAAAGATCTGGAATGCTCCTGGATACATACATAAGATGTTGACATCTGCTATGCAGTGTCAAGACCTCCAGGGACACGATGAAGGGATACATCCACACCTGTGACATGTGCAGAAGCAATCATATAATCATGGGAAAGTTAAAGCTGAGGGGTCAGACTCTGCAGATACCCCGCTGCTGGAAATAAAATGGAACTTTGGAAATTATAGGTGAAAGTCTTCTACCTCAAACACCTGTGTTGGGCTGTGGTTGCAGGTTACTGTTCTGAGGAACTCACATCTGATATAAAAGGTTACCACCTCCTTCCTTCATTTGCTTTCTCTTTCTCGTTCTCAACTTAAGCTACATTCAGATCCTTCTGGAAAAGATCACTGCTCATGAGTTAGGGCAATTTGCATGTTCCTGTGATTTAGATATCTGAACTAGGAATGGGAAATAATCTAGCTTGTAAACAGAGGGAAAAAACAACAACCACCAACCAGTAAGTCTTTAAACCAGATCATTTTCAGAGATGGCTATCGCCATGGTCTTCACAAGTAAAAAAGCAAAAGAATCGATGGTAACTTTGTTGCCACTGAGTATAACCTAATGTGCTTTGCTATAAGAAAACAAAATTCCAGGTTTATTATGTATGCATTTTTCTTTAAAATGGTTAATTCCATAAAGCTGAAAATAATCATGAACCAAATGGTTTGGGAGAAAAAGCTAAGCAGGAAAACAATAAATAATTGAGAACAGCTTAGTAGCTGCTCAATTTAAATGGAAAATCATGAATTATAATTGGGAACCGCTTAAGTTCATTTTCCTAGATGCTCAAAACTAGCAACCAATAATCGCTAAACACAACTCTCTAAAAACTGACAAAAAAGCAAAACAATGTTTCAAAACAAAACTGAATGCAGTTATTTTGGCAATGCAAAAAGATAATTATTACAGCAAATATGGGTAAAATAGATAAATAGTAATAAATATAAACCTATAGGTAGGATATTAAGGAAACTAGCAATAGAAAGCAAAGAACATAAATCAAGGGCTGGCAGATTTGGTAAGAATGGCAGAAAATTTTGAAGTACATAAGAAATGAAGGGAATCCTAAAACTGATACAAAGATTTAAAACAGTTACCATAATAATGATGAAAATGCAGAATGACCCAGCAAGTATTTTGATACTGGATTTTGAACCAACTGGGCATTGCCTTATAGGAGTATGATGAAAAAAACTATCAGCAAGTTAGTGGGACAGCTTTCATACAGGAGATCTAAAACCATTGCCAGAGAATCTCACTGGCCCATATATGTTAAATATAGTAGATTATCAAAACATACTAAATTAATTTTGGATACTGAGGAGAATCAAGACAACTAGTAAAAAGCTGAAACTGTGCTAATGCTGGTTTAGAGAGGGATGCAGAAAAAAAAATTGTGTTTAATGTCTCTTGACAACCTTTATACAAATTAAGTTGGGTTTCTAAGGTATTGACATATTATGCAGATAGAGTATCACATGAGATTTTTATTAATAAAGTGGAATGATTCAAAACTTAGCGTTAAATACATTACATTAGTTGCAAGCTGGTTGTCACTTTGAAATCGTAATTAAAAAAGGAACCATCAGCCATTATTAATACTTCAACTACACTCCATTATGAAAAACCATTGGCATTAGGTATAAAAACACTACCATGCCAATAGCCAGGTTGTGTACCCAGCACTACTGAGATCGCGATGTTTGCGTATAGTGCTCAGTCATGAAGTGGAAGGTCTTAAAAGCCCAGCCAATCCTTCAGGTTTGCTTTTGTTTTTCCATACAAACTATAACGTGCTGACAGGAGAGTAGATCATTTTTCGTGAGAGTAGATCATTTTTCATGAAACTACTACGTCTTTTATTAGTAGTATGATACCCTAAAAGCTCTTTGTTATATTTCAATTTAGGCTAGAAAGTACAAAAAAAATTCCTGTGAAAAAGCTGGATGAACTGCAGCCAGAGACCAGAATTCACTTTAATGTCATGCTGCATAGTACCATAATGTAATAAATGTTACAAAGGAAGCTCAGGTGTCATAAAGCAGTTACACTGACTTGGGCAGAATATTATACCTGATGATTTTTCTATTTTCTCCATGCTTAGACTACGTCTATATTTATGAGGGGGAAAAATGATGAAATATTAAAACAGTAAGCAGCCTGAAGATCTTCTGTTTGTTTGCTAAAATTTAACACACACTGCAGTAGAAGACCAAAGTCCTAGAAGCAAGCTGCAGGGCTTTTAGGGGGACAAGGAGCTGTCTTGGTACATGCCCTGCAGCCACAACAGCTCACCCCAAGTGTTTGGGAGCACTGCACAGAGGACCATTGCCAGTGGGCCTCAGGAAACCTAAGGGCTCTAGATAGAGAAGGACAAAACCAGAACGTAATATTCCTTTTGTCTTTGGAAATGAAACTGAGCTGGAATAAAGAAAAGGAGCTATCAAAACAACATTCCTGACTTGCCTGTAACGTGATGTAAAGGTGAATTGTGGTGTTTCCTCTTGGAAGAGGAGCTCTCAACTTACTGTGAATGGAGCTAGGAATGATCCACAGCTTTTTCTTTCAGACCTACAGGATGAGTTTCTTTTTTTGGTTTGATCATATTGTCAGCTCAACCTTATTGTCACTTGCCTTCAGTATTTTCTATTGGCATCCAGACCTATCTTTGGAAAAAAAATAGAGGTCAGAACTTCTAAAAAGTTACAGAACTCTTGCTTTAGGGAAAAGCCAGAACAGGGAAATACTCTTGTGACAAGAACAATTTGCATAAGATGAAAATGGACCACGTTGCTCCTGTCTTCCATACTTATTTTGTGGCCTCAGTCACTGTCTAACTGTGGGTATATGGACTGTCCAAGTGAACCTGCTCGTCAAAACATGAATGTGTCAGATACAAGAAACAAGGATTTGAAAACTGAAATACTTTTAACCATTCAAAAGTTGCTAGATGTTTTCCAGCATACCTTCTAGACTGCAAACTGAGAAAAATAACCAGTTTCAAACATAACCAATCAGTTAATCTGGATATGATATTACTCTGAATCAAATTCATTAACTGCATGTTGTTTAAGTATTTCTAGGTGGGAAGCTTCAGGAGAGACAGAAAAAGCACATAAAACAGTTGAGGCTATATTCTCAAATTGCTCCTATACACCACCATTGCAAGAGATTACTTTGGCTGAGGAGATACTAATTCACACTGAAAGGTGCAAATATGCTTGTAAACACTGGAGATTTCAAGTAGTGATTTACAAAGTTTTGTAGAAGTAAAAACCACCAATAAAAACCACCATAAAAGAGGTGATATGACTGGATTTAAAAGCTTACTCTGGATCTCTGTCCATTAAGTGGGCCTTCCTCTGCAAATAAATTTGGGATTTGCATTATTAATATAAAACCAGAACTATCATGTTAGGATGCTGGCAGAGTGAGACAAATCTCTTCTTTTGAACAAGGTGTACATTATCCTTATCCAATGCTGTAAGATAGAATTAGTTCCCTCATTAGTTTGATAAAATTGTGAACTATTTAAAGGAGGTAACACATATCCAAGCAAACGGAGAGCAAACGTATCAGTAAATAATAGTTTAGAAAAACAAACTACTTAATAAAAGATATATAGAAAGAAAACCAAATCTGGTGAGTCATTCCTTTAGTTATTTGGTTTGGCTTTTCCTTTATGAATTTTTATTCATACTTTTAAAGACATACATATAGAGAGAAGATAACACATGGAAGAAGTAATTATGTTTAAATAGAACATTGTGTTATGAATATCAATACCAAGAAAGAGTAGCATAAAAGGTTAAAAATTGGAAAATTAATACCAAAAAATCTAAGAAAGCACAAATTCTCAATTTTAATTAAATTGCATGTATTAATTCAGAAAAGCAAGAAAAATGCCCTTTGTTTCACAAAAAGATCTCATTATAAATGTAAAGTACAAATCTCCGTTCTGATGCATTGCTAGAGGAGATGAAGACAACCACTTAGGACAGAATGGAGCAGTGGCATTTCTAAAAAGAAGGGCTGCATTTGCTGTTTCAAATGGCCACACGATCTACAGTTGCATTTGGGAACCTAGTAGAGCCCTGGTGATTTTTAACTTCTTTGAAAGGTATGGTGCCAAATGCCCAGCAAAAATAAACACAGATCAGTTGTCATAAATGTGAAGCCTTTCTCTAGGGAATGTTCTTGTCCAGATCAAGTCCTAGCCCACCTATACCCTCTGTTCAGACCCTGCTAGAGCAGTCAGTGTCTTGATGCAGAAATGCACTTGAATATTCCCATGCACACAGTGACAACACTAAGCAGAAAAGGGGGAGTAAAATAATTAAAATATTAACTAGATAGAAAATTAAATGGCATGGATCATTGGGTAGCTCTGTGTTGGCTTATTGACTGTTGATAGGTTACTTCAGTTATCTGCAATTTCTACTGCAGTAACATTAAGGGCCCCGTTGTGCTACGTGCTGTGTATACATGCCTGCTCTTAATGACTAAATCTAAAAGGACAACACATGGGAAATGACACAGAGCCATAAAGAGGTTAATGGACTTAACCAAGGTTACAAGACAAGATAATAGGAGGGATGAGAGTAAAATAATACACGTAAAAACTACAAGCCATACCTCCTATCCCTTTGTCATGCTTAAAGTAATCCCTTGATTTAGATAAATGAGCTTCACAAGCAAGTAGCTTTAACAGTCTTAATGCAGTGCATCTCAAAGTCACCTGACGACTTTCTGGTGGTGTTAGTAGAAAGGTACGTCTGTTGAAAGACTACAGGTCTAGCACAGAGGTCAGAAGATGTGACTTTGGTTGCATCCTCTGCCAAATTTTTGTGTAATCAGGGTCAAGCTGCCTAAAACTTTAGTAGACGCGGCAGACTGTCCTGCCCCTCAGAGTGTTATGATTACTCAAGTTAATGTGTCAGCAATAAGGCCAAGGGAAGGCATTTAGATGCAAAGTGGACTTTGATTCTGAGAATTTTCTATGTAAAAGCAGACCTCAGTCTTAGTGGATTAAGATTCAGAATTTAAACTGTTCTCCCTGGTTTGGATTTTTCAGTTTCTTCTGTCTTGAGTCCTAACCGTAGTAAAAGCTGATTTCTGACACTGATTTGGTTACAATGGTTACATACTTTCATAACGCTGGCATAATTAAATTAGAAAAAACTATGAAAATATAATGATCCATATCAAAATGAGGCTTGAGTTTGTTTAGACATGGTGACAAAGCTCAGCTTATTTTCTTAGAAGAGACCGATACATCGGTTCACTACTTACTGTTTCCCCTCGGCTATTAATGAGTTTAGCTGCTACAAATTTTGACAAAGCAAATATATTGCTATTTAAAACCATAACTTTTACAGTAGCTTCACCAGCTGCATCAATATGTTGCATTGTTATATAGTTGAAATTCATCATTACATGCATTAAAAGCTGAAGAGCCTGTTTTTAAAAAATACGTACGAATGTGAGAAATCAGAGCGCAGACCAAATCATGCCTTTTGTTCACATTCTCTGATTCTGCTCTATGCCCATAATTACTAGAGACAAATTTTCTGGGACAGAAAATGTAGCTTTTGGGAAAGGAGGGGTTGCTTATTTTGTTTTGCTAAGGAAAGTGTATATATTTCCATACTTCGACTTTTAGAATGATTTTTCTGAGCTATGTAATGTTGAATTAGGTGTTATTTTGCCGAACTATTTACCATTTGCAGGACTTGGGTGTTAAAGAAAAGGCAAATATTTAATATCAAATAAAACCTTTTTGGGATGCTGCTTTCACTAGCTGGTACTTAAAGATAGCTCACCTAAAAGCAGGGAGGAATCAGGCCAGCGAAGGAGAATTTAAGGAAGTGACTGCCCTTTTCAATAGGGAAATACTTTCTTTTGCTTTCCCTGACCTTTGAGGACAGCTCAGCTTCCAGTTTCACATCATAGAAAAAAGTATCTAGGGAGGAAACAGAATTTGTGGCATCGTTTTTTTTCTTTTCCATTGAAGCATCAGATGACATTTCATCAAATGATTTTATCTTCTCTAATTTACTGTTTTCACTACAGCACATCCCTTGGAGCCTACATAAGCTAGAGTCCAAGTCAAACATAAGGTGGGAATCTTATTCTTTTGCATTTGTTTTCTAAATGTTTTCTCTGTAAATAAATGGAATATTTCTTTCTGTAACTTAAAGCATCTTATAAACTGTTGAAAGTAAGACACATGCTGGCACATACCATTTTAAAGCTGGTGATAGCCATCTTAACTAATGTGAGGAAAAACTGACCTTTCATCTTGTGAGAGTCAGTTGTTTATGGTAGAACACCGCAAGGAAATTAGTTTTGTTTACTTCCCAGTGGGCATCTGCTATTCCAGCAGGTCCAGATAAGGTGTTTTACCTTGGTACCATGCTATGCATGCAAGCAGAAGATGCTGTATGGTTTTCCATATAAACCACTTGCCTGCTGTTCTTCCCGCTTAATTTCTAAGTGCTTGCAGCTGTTTCTTAGATTTATAGTTTTTAGCTAGGAAAATTTTGTTTTTAATTTGTAACTTATCGTTTTAGAGCAGTAAAGTTAGCAGACTGAAGATTTCATGTGTTACTCATGTTGTTAATGTCCCTTAAGGTTTTTCTGACTTTTTGAGGATACTTCGCTCAGTCTGTGTTCAGGTTCTGCACTAGGCTTTCTGCTTCTTTAACTGAATTCTGATACGTGCACAGGAATCAAAAAATAGAGAAATTAGGAAGGATTCATTGGATTGTAACAAATAAATATTCATTGAATGTTACTGGGTAACTGGCTACCATGCACATTCAAGATGCATGACTCCCTGCTACAACAGGACAAAGTTCACTGAGGCAACAAAAGTGACTTTTAGCATAACTGAGCACTTCCACCTTGTGTGGACTTCAGTTGAAATTATGGCAAGACATCTCCAAGAATCTCCCCTCATTTTTTCAAGCTGACCCTCCAAAATCAGAGGACAGTCATGTGTTGTGAAAGCTGTAAACTTTTGTACTGCCAGAATAATTTCCTGAAGCTTAGAATAAACAAGCTACACCGTATTTCCCAGTAACAATTCCCTGACTCCTGAAAGAAATCGTTTCCTATGATACATATCTGTCTATCAAGAGATCTGGACAGTCAAAGCAGTTACAGAGTCTATCTTGTAATTGGTGTAAAATGTGATTAGAGTTGAAAAGAGCATTGCTCTAAGAACTGCAATAAAGAGTGAAATCCTGGGATTTTAAATGCTTACAGTTGTGGGTGTTCTCTTCATGAAACAGTTTGGGACAAATTATTTTATGATAATAAGGGATTACCCTTAAGGAAAGAAATTTGTCATTCATAATGCAAATAGATTAAAAACAATGGAAGATCACATTCTAATTAAAAAAGTGACAGTAAATGACAATCTACTAAGCTAATTGCCTATATGTACGTTATTAGCTGTCACAGCAATGAACTGCAACAAATTTAGCAACCAATGCTTGTGTCTCATTTCCACAACTGAGACAAAGGTGATTTTTTCCAGCTAGATTCACAACTAAAAGCAGGGGTATATTGGAATTCTTGACTAATGTTCAAATGCTCTATGTCTATTTAAAAATGAAATTTGGCAGTCTATCCTCCTTCTATCAAAGAATATCAGAATGACCTATACCTTATGTTCTCATTTCTTTTGTTTTATATAATATATATCAGTAATGTAGTACAATTGCAGTGTGTTACAGATTATGATACTCACCTTCTATTATTTTCTCCAGCTATTCTTCCTTTTGGTGACTGTCCATCAGAGTTTCACTTTTATTTAGGCTGACAGATATGGAATCCACAGAGAATGGCAGAGCTAAGGTGATGGTTTTGGAACACCACAACAGACCCAGTAATGTTGGTTTCAAACACATAAAAACTCCAGAAGAAAAAAGCCCCTCAACTGACAACAGCAACAAATAAAATTGGGATTGGGGCAAGTCTTCCATAGTTCCCTTTCAACACCAGCTCCGCAGTCTCATGTGACATAATTAGGAAGAATATAAAACATTTTTTGGGTAGACAGTTTAGTGCATTAAATTAATAAAGAAATCAAGTAAAACTCCTCTGACCCAATCGCAAGAGCCAACTGCCTCCATAGTAATGATGGAGCTCCAAACTTAAACCCACTGCACAGCTAGATACTGAGTTTATGTTAGCATCTTCTAATCTCTGGTATGCAAACTTTACAGTATCTTATTTCTAAAGGCAACTAACTGGGGATTTATTTCCCTATCATGCACTTCTTAGGGTACTGTATTACCAACAGGTCTCCAATGAGGACAGAACAGTTGGAATTTACAGGAATAACCTGATTAAAATAAAACCTGTGGTAAACTTTGGCTTGTAGAAAGCACAGTGAAATCTTTACAGGACACAGGAAACTTTTGTTTTCTCTAGAAAGCAAGTGTTAAAGCCAATAAGCATTCATGCAATATTTGTTTTTCAAACTTTTTTTTCATTTTCAACACTTTAATTGTGTAGTGTTGCTATTAATACCAATCTAAATAAAATCTGCTAAATCTCTTAATTAACCTTGTCCAGTTCCTGGCTAGGTATAGGGATGCATGACCCACTGTCTGTCTGTGTGTAAACTTCTTAAACAATCTTTCCTATTTCATATTGCCTAAGTGTCCGTACTGCAAATACACCATCGCAACAGGAACTGATGAAGAACATTTGGGTGTTGATTTTTTGGGGTCTTAATTACATTTTCCCTTTAAACATAATCTCTTACAATCAGTTTCTTCCCCATGAGAGGATACTTTATGGAAGCTTTTACTGTGATTTCTTGATCAAGAACCAGTCTTAGAATAAATAGCCATTCTCCAGGGTTAGTAACACAAGACCTTTCACAAGCAGCTTATTCAAATCCATAATATAAAGCACAAAGTTAACTTGATCTCTAACAATTAATATCTCTTACTGAGCACGCTTGTCTGTCGCCAAAGTACTAGCCAAAGTTTTGTAAAAGTGCCTTTCTTAATCTTCCCTATACTATTTCAAGAATACTATTACAGGAGGAATCAACCAAGAGGAGAGAATTTATTTTTTTCATAAATTGTTCTAGTGAAATGTCCAGCACTACATAAATAACCTGTTCTAGACAATTTATGTCATATGCTGAATAGAGAGCCCATATAAAATATTAATTTGGGTTTGACACCTAAAGGTTTAAAATTGACATTCAAAAGGAAATGAAAACCAATAATGTGTGGGTTGAAGATTACCATAGGATTCAGGAAGGAAGATGCCTTTGGAAATTAAAGCTGTGTGTTTACAGTAGGATAACCTGAGATAAAAATCATGGCCTATTTTAATAAACAGAAAGAATGAAAAAGGAAAGTGGAATAAACTGAATACCTGTTTAAATGGCAGTATTTGAACAAAACAAATCAAATCTCTGTACAACAGAGGCTCAGTTTTTGTAACAACTATAATAGTTAAATCCAGGGGTATTGTTATTTGGCGTAACTGAGATCCCAGAAGACGACATAAATATTTTTTTACTATTCGGATTTGTGGATATATCTGAAAAGAGAAATTGCAAGCAGTGTTGCTTTATAAAGCTTTCAGCATGGAAATGAAAAAAAATTGTTTAAATGAAGAAAGAAAAAAGTATATTCTTTTCCAATTCAGCTAATAAAATAATTTTTAAAATAATATTAATAATTATTAATATTAATAACTTGGGGTGTGTGGAATGAATGATTATTCACCTACAGGATATAGCTCTCTGAAGATCTCAAAACACTTCATAAATATTAATGGATAATGACAGCTTTACAACAAATATAATAAGTAACAATTTTCTATTCTACACAAGAAGGAACTATGCCACAATCATTTTTAAACAAGTGGATAGGAAATAAAAAGAAATCAACACTGATTCCTGTCTCCTGCATTACAAAGATTGTTCTTCCTTTCGTGTTTGATATTAAGTACCATATTGCCTCCATACTGATTATCTTGTGCCTGTATCATTCTTAGAAACCTTTCTGAGGGAAGTTAAGTAAAGAACTTCATATATATATCAACATTTGTAACATGAAATACTATATTTTCTGTAGAAGAAAACTGTATTCAGGACGCTTTCCATGGGAGATTTGCTGGATTACATTTGGTGGTCATTACCAAATGTCCCTGTAATACATATGTTTATATAAAAGGCATTTGCATAGAAAATAATGAAATTACTTTTTTTACAAGTCACCTTCATACAAACTAGTTTCATTTTTACTGCATTCTAAAATGCTACTTACCTCACATTTCCTTCAGAATGCAAGCCAGATATTTTTAATAAAATTTATGCAGAGATGCTATTACATAATACTCAGAAATGCTAACTCTAAAAACTGCAATCAATGTAACAAGAAAACTCCCATCCTGACTGTTGATGTCATTTTGGGACAGTATATTCTTTTGACAAAGAAATGCAGCTTAGATTGAGCTATTCACAAACCACAATTGTCTGGGAATCTGGGGTTTTATTTTGGGAGTTTGGGAAGGAATAGTATTAATTCATAGGGGAAAAAATAGGTATCCATGATCTTAATATCCTTCAAGAAAGTGAATAGTACTTTTCTGGGGTTTAGCACAATTCCTATCTAAATATATCTAAGTATGAAAGCCCATTTTTCCTTTAAACCTTTCATAACCACATGTAGCATTCGAGACAGCAAGTGCAATAAAATTTTCTGATCAGAAAAAGGATAGAGAGCTGTGCAACATCCTGAAAAAGCCCAGTCTGCAAGGAGAAAAATTTTCTACATAGTTCAAGTAAAACAGAGATAGACCTCTCAAAATAATGAAAATTGGAAGTGGGAAGAGGCATCAGACCAGGAGATGGGCACGAATGTAGAATCAGATGGTCTTACAGGTGAAAAAGGTAAGGCTTATGATCAGCTCCTGAAGCTTGACAAGTTTATATATGAAAAAGATCAGATTTTTTTGGAGGAAAGATGGGGAGAGAATGTATAAGCAGTTGTGTGTGAAGGATTTGTACCAGCTTACTTTTGGCAAGGCAAAGTTCCGAGTTAGATGCCTGCAAATACATATAAATACTCATCTTTTCAAGGCCAGAAGGGACCATTAAAATAAGTTCCTCTTTCTCTTGGAATACTGCAAACCAGATAATTTAACACCCTTATTACAGCAGCTAAACTATGTTTTTTAAAGAAACAACAATGGACTAAGGCAATAAAATCCCATTTAATTGCAACGGCAATTAGAAGCCTGATTCATTCACTCAGTAGCTATCTAAAGATTACCTGGTCTCCATAAAAGCCAGAGAAATACCATAAAGAACCGGGCTGGGAAGCTACAGTAAGTGGAGTTGGCTGAAGCACCTTATGCACTGAGCTGAGTTTTTCAGGTCTTCAGTAGATACTTACATCACGCAAACTCGCAAGACGCAGGCTACATTGGGGTTGTAATGAGAGGGCTGCCACGTTTCCTAAGCAGTCAGCCTTGGGAGTCCAGCAGTGTGGAGATGTCTGAGGACAGCGGCGAGGCGCTGCAGCAGGGGGGAGCTGGGCAGAGCAGCCAGGTTGGCATGGCCTCAGCCACACCGCCTCGGGCAGCAACCTCCAACATAAAATATCCAGGCAACTGCACCTAGGTTTCGTCTTAGAAAACTGAATTTCCTCGCTCAGAACGCAAGTTTGGGAGTAAAGTAAAACATACGTAACATGGCTACTTCAGCATGAAATAGGAGACACATTTCTTGACAGTATGAGTGTACGCTAAGGCTACTGGAATACACCAGCTTTCCCAAATACAAAACTCTCCTTAGTAGCTCAGCCTGTTTCATGAAGAGCAACCCTGCTGTATGAAAAGGGGAACTCTTGTCTCATCAGGCTCATGACTCAAGGAGATTCCCCTCTTCTTGAATTCCCAATAATGCCAAGGAGTACACGTTCTGCTCCTGTGTAAGCTGCCAGACTTTTTCAGGTGACTCTGGTGACCAGTGCTAACATCATCATACAAATTGGCAGATGCCCACTGCCAGAAAACCTTATTCTTGTCAGCTCAGTCAGTAGGAGGTAGCTTACTGTCATGCACAATTACATGTCAGTGGTAATAGCACTTCAGTCAAGGATTTGCTGCTGAAGCCCTTTAACAATATAGTTCAAGAGAGAGGATAAGTGGTAAGACAGTCAAAAACTCAAAAAGAAGTTTGGGGTCCGGCTAGGGCATATGCAGATTTCATATTCTCGAAGGCAACTGTTAGCAGTACAACTGCAAATTGCCCAAACTCTTATAAATGACAAACACAAGGAAATATTTCCCCACATTATCCTAATTATAACCAAGCAGCTGCATTAGAATTATTTCCACCATTCTTTGTATGTTGTTCTTTTAAAAATTACTAAAAACTAACATCAAAGAAGAACAAATGAAGAAAGGAAAAAAGGAAATCTATTATCAATTTTTCTTGAAGAAAAAAAACCAAAAAACAAAACCACCAGAAACAAAGCCCAAGGGAAAAAAAAAAAAAAAAAGAAGAGCAGCCATTTGGTATGTTCTGTGTTATCATAAAAGCAAAAAATGAATAATTTTCCTAAACATTTCTATGAGTCAGAAGAAAAGTTATCCCTTTTGCCTGCATAGCTGAGCACTGTCATGGGACACAAGAAAAGCCAGAGGCAAAGCCAACACAAAGCAAACAAAAACCCAAAACCAACACTGCTTCCCCCAAAGTCCTCCCAGTCTGCACAAGCAACTTACAAACATGAATCATGGCTTTTTGCCTCGCTAAGAAGAGGGTCAGCACAAAATTCTTTGTGTAAAACCTTCTTTGACAGAATTCCTTTTTTTTTTTTCCCTCAGAGGGTGAATAATATTAACAATAGGAGAGGAAGTCAAAAAGTATCTGCAAAAGTTGTTAGGACCAAGGATAATACATTGATTTTATGTTTTTAGTTCATGTAGAATCCCACTGTACCCAATACCAAGACAGATATGTCAAAAGTTGCAGATAAGTAGAAGATGTGAACTGATTTATGTAAATTATAGACACAGTGGTGTACCACCTTTGCTTTCCTACTAAGCAGCTGCTCACATCTATTTTTAAGGCCTGACTCATCCTTGTTTGTATTTGATTTCTGTATCAGCTGGACCACAGAGCACTCTTCGCAGCTGACTTAATTCAGGATTTAATGTTGTATTTTTATTTTCCTTTCTTTTTAAAAACAAAATCTTGCCCAGAATTGGAAGTTTTCCATTCAGGTAAGCAAGAAATACCTGTAGAAATGATCTTACAGTTGTTACAGCTAAAATCTTTCACAGTGGCTTGAAGGCCAAGTGATGCCATTAGATCTGGTGTTGCTGGAACAATCTAGTAATAGTTGGAAGGCTGGTTTCTCACTTAAGTTCCTAGGGGTAACAGCCAGACATGATGTTGGAAAATGAGAAAGCATCAGAAAATTATCTATGTAAACTAAAATCCCAGGGTAAGTTTTTAACCCATAAAATAGTACAATGAAGACAAAAGCTGGAAAGAAAGAAAGATGTTAACAGGTCTCTGAATTTTAACTTGTGTCCTCAACAAGTTCACGAAATCTGGTGTTCCTTCCCATGAAATATATTAATCTGCAGTGTTCCATTTCCTTTATACTGGTCCCTTTGGTAACTTTAATTGCTTTCATTAGCAGTTACACTTGATTTATCCAGATTTCCTGGTTAATACATTTTAAAGACAGAAGGAACCACTGTTAGCATGTAGATATACCCTGAGTGAGCAAAGGCAAAGAATATCTCTATGGTCTCTGCAGAGACTAATGATTTATATTTACATGATTTACATATGATTTAATGAAAGTAGAAACTGAAAAAATAATATTTCACATTTTTGATTGATATATCCTAATTGTGACCTAGAGATGAAGAGAAGTCTTGAGTTCGATAGTACTAACTTACCAGTTCTAGGCAAAAATCAAAACTTTCAGATTGTTGGTTTTTTTCAATTGATACTTGTCCATCAGCAATGATGTATAAATAACTGATATCTTGGAGACTTCGATCACTAGCTATGGTGGGATAGCTTTTTTAGCTTGAGTATAATTTTCATACGCTTCAAGTAATCATTTATAAGCACAAAGTACAACTTAATTTCAGGTGGAAATCCACTTCATCCTATTTTACTAACCCCTTCCAACCCTTTTCATTTTTATGAATTCCTAGTTGTGTATGTTTCAGAAATAGGACAAAAAAAGAAATCCTTTCCTGGTCAGAATCAAGAGTGTGTGAAGTGCTCTAAAGCAAATGGTTATCTGTGACGTGGTTGAAAAATAAAATAAGAAAAAATAAAATAATTTAAAAAATATACATTTCATACCAAACATTTGGATCTTCTAATTATAGATTATTTCACTTAAAGAATCTTATTTACATTATGGATGGACCTATGATTCTTTAATAAAATACCATATTTAATTATAATTTAAATACAATTCTGAAAGTCATCCCTTAAGTCTGAAAGCCTTAAAATATTTTTATTAAAGTTTCCCCATTTCCTGAAAATTATGTTTTACCTTCTCATAGGCTCGGGGATTTGCAAAACCAGCATGTGAGATCTGAACTAGTGGAAAGGTGATCGACCTGTCTGGCTATTTTGCGCCACTATTTCAGATGGTTAGATCATTAGGTGGGGTGGCCAGCTTTGCTTTTCTCATGGACCCACGGCTGGACATCTGGAAAGACTCTTTTCTTCTGTCTCACCTGGGGCTGCATAATAACTGTTGCATATATGTGTACCTGAATGTATGCACACATAGTAATATATAAACATGCAAGTGCGAACACACCTCTTCTGCTGTCAGCACAGTCACGCTTTCTTGTAAGACTATTTCTGTGACCAATCCAACTAAGGATGAGAATAACATTACACATACAGTGATTATTCCACAGAAAGTAATTAGTATTTAGAGAAGTTTCTGATTTCTTCTTTTACACACTATAAATAAATTTAAAAAGTGTTATGAAATCATACACAATTTTTCCCATTATAGAAACAATACAGATTGGTATTCCTTGAAAAAGTCTCCACCCACACAGGTTTCACGGGAGATGTTTGCCCAGAATCAGTGGCAGGCTGTTGCTATAGATGGTGTGTATTTAGTTGGCACAGTCAAAAGCTTGACTAGATTCACCATCAGGTCCCAGGGACATTGCTTTTTAGAAGACGATGACATTTGGGCTTACTTTTCTTGCTGATTAGTAAAGCAACATTTTTTTATATTCCTGTACGTTTCAGTGTTGTTTGATAGATGTTGATACTCTTAAACTCTCAGGCCCTGATGTGGCAAACATATCCGCACGAATGCAATTAATTGAGGTGAAACAAACTGGACCACTTACTGAGAAAGGTATTCACGTACTTAAAAACTTGAACTTCAGCTGCTAGCTTGAGCTAATGAAAATTGCATCAATTTTAGGCAAGAGCATTACTTCAGTAACACCTTCGATACCCAAAATCTGCTTTAGGATACACTTGATAACAGATCTTTCTTTTTCCTACAGTTTTGTTGACTCTGTTTACCATAGATTGAAGCCTGGCCATTGCATTTTAGTTTCATAGTCTCATACATAAAGTCTCATATGTAAAGAAAAATTACATAGCTGATCACTTTGTAAACAGAGAGGAATGATTATGTTGTTCTCTTTGGAAGCTCTGGCTTTCATTATTTTCTCATTTGACCTGAGAGAAAGCATGGCTTCTCTTAAAATACTAAACCAAAAAAGAAATCCTGACTTTATTTTACAAAATATTGCCTTAGACAGTGGCATACAGGGTAGATACAGATCCATTTCAAACTCTGCTGCAAGACTGGTGGAGTTAAAAAATTTTAGTAGGAAGAAGACTGATGATGAGTAAGTCAGAAAGCAATGCAAGGAGTAAAAGGAAAAGACAGATTAGAACAGAATGGATCAAAATATAGTTAATTTTTATAGAGGTATAAAAGAGCATTTTATAAGAAAGTAGTGTTATTGTTACTAATTTTTGCATAGAGCATCATCCAGTATCAGAGGAAACATGGTATCTGTAACAGTTTAATTTTCCAGGTAAATCTAGGTCTTTTCCTGTGAGACATCACTAAAATCAAGCCAAAAAAATTACAAAAAGTCGTAATATTTCCCAAGGTCTGAAATATGAAAATTGCAAAATCATCAAACTTTTGTGTAATAGAAATCAAGTAAATTGGGGCATCTGTACGTGCAAACACTGTAGTAGGAATGGTATGCAGCCTATCCAATTGCAGTTACTCCAAAGACTTGCTTGTCCTATAGGCAAGCCAGTAATGTATTAGATCACATCCTACCTTAAATGGCCCAAACGTCCTCAGAAAATTCCCTTCCACCTTGATCAGAACCCAGATCAGCATGCTGCCATGTGGCCAGGGTTAGATTTGCATTGTGGTTTTGCCTTGACAAAGAGAACTTGTCCTTCAGGTTTGATAGGAAACTTAAATACCTGGGGTTTTTTCAAAATCCTCTGAGAAATCTCACTTTATAATGAATATAATGCAAAAAAAAAAAAATATTAAAAAATCACTTGTAAGTTTGTTTCCATTATAAAAGATTTTTTGGAACAAGCTGTGGTTGCACTGCAGTTCAGTCGTTCACTGCTATCTACAGTAGCACTTTGTAACTACACTTCAAGGAGGCTGGAAGTCCCATAGGGAACTATTTTTTTTTCCAGTATATTTGACATGTTCAGCTGTTAGTGCTCATTATGGTCATTATGAGTTATTACTGCTCATTACGCTGTTAGGCAGATGACACCTAGATTTACTGAACTAATAGTGATGGGGGTGGAAGAACCTTTCTTTATAGATACATGAGTGATCAAAAAGGAGAACTAAAAATCTTTGAGATGAGAGGAAGAAAAAGAGGTATTGAAAGAAACATTACACTTTCAAACTCGAAACAGTGATATCAAACCATGTATGGCATTCAGCATCATGCGTACATGTCCCCGTTACATTCATCTCCCTCTGTTTTTCTCTCTACTGAGCTCTAGAAACCATATATCTCAACTACTAGAAATAACAATGAATCTAAGCTAATTAACAGAATAATTCTCATATTACTGTTCTATTTTCTCTGCGCCATCCCTCATGCAATGACACATTTCACTTTGGTGACTTACTTTACTGGTACAATTTCAGATAACCTTAGGCATTACAATTTAATTATTCTCTAAACCAAAGAGAGAAATATTGGCATAGGCAGGTTCTGAAAATAATATCAAGAGCTATAGCAACAAGACTGCCTGGCAAAAATACTCAGTTACATATTTGCTTTTCCCATTATCTATTAATACAAATCACATACATATATAGAGCCTGAAAACATTTAGCAGAAAGAAGCAGCAAACAATCTGTCCCATAAAAACCTACAACAGTGGCCAACAGGTTAAATTGCTTAAATAACAGATATCAACATAGCAAATGTTTTCAACCATCGTTATTTACTTTTTGAAGACATAGATGAGTTATTCTGGGGGGGTGGGAGGTGAGGGAGCGGGCGGTGAATACATGGCAAATTATGATATTTGATTTATTTCATTGGAAATTAAGCTTTAATTCATTTGAGATTAAGCCCTTTTTTTAATGTGAGATTAAACATAACTTCCTGAAAAATAAATGGGTTATAATTCCAAGTTTTTGGTTTCTCTTCTATTACTACTCCAAATGTAAGGATACAACATACTCTGGCTTTCAGATCTACACAGGCCCTTTATTAACTTCTCTGTGTCACACAATTCAACACAGCACTTGAGCTTCTTGACAAGAAACCCCAGAACAGAGTCTCTGAGGGTGTATTGTACTGCAATAGCTTTAAGTATTATGCACTCACTAGTGTAAAGTGCCTAGTATGAGCTGGAGGATCAAGGGTAAGGAAATGCCATTTGCTACCTGCTATTTGGTGTAGAACAAGGAAGAAGCAAGTAATAATCTGTCCCCTCGCGGTTACCCCTCAGCTGTGTGCAGGCAAACAGCGAGGCCAATGTTCACTGGCTAAGAAAAAAACCAAATGCGACCAAGACAAAAGTGTGGAACGAGATATGTTACATTAATCTGCCTGTTGCATCCCAGAAACCAATTATTTGGACTCTGCATAACTATAGTATTGGAAGTCTGAGAGTCATAAGCCCCATCTATCTCCCTGTAATGAATCAAAGAGAAAGTCATTAATGAATTGCTCAGGTATAATTAACAAATTGATAAATTATATGCAGTGGTATTTGTGTAATCTAGGGTAGCTTTAAAAGTCTGGGTATTTCCAGCATTTTATCTTTTGCTGAGAAACAAATGGAAAAGGCACTAAAAGTTGTTTGTTGTTGTTTTTTTTTAAAGATAAAATGAGCCAAAATGACATATCACAACGTTGTGATACAACATGCCAGCTCAAACTTATGGTGTATCAGTTCTTCCCTGCTAGCCAAATTTTCAGTGGTCGCAATCTCTAGAGAAAAAAAAAAAAAAGGAATAAATATGCATATCCTTCTACTTTTAACAGATTGAAATGGAGTTATTCTGTCAGTAACAACAGCTTGTATCAACCTTAGGTTCATATCATCATGACAGGAGCAATGTAACAAATAAATATAAATAAATATATATTCTCACTTAATTTCCTAATTGTTCCTAATTGTTGATGAAGAAATCCTCTGAATAGCTCTCTGTTCTTGACTGAGCATTGTCTGATGGCTAATCCTGCACCAATAAATACAATCTAGTGCTTTCCTTATGGTCAAGAATTATGTTGCCAGTTGTCACAAATGCAGCGTACAATTACATCACGTTATAAATATGGAGCTTGATCCAACACCAATAAAATTAATGAGTTTTTATTGCCTGAAATTTGCTAGAATCAAGGCCATAATTAAAAGATATAGTCACACTTTAAAAAATGCACAAATCTATGCATTTGTGATATATCTATTCATAGTAAGTGATAATCTTGCAACTGTCTTGTACGTAAAAAAATCAGTATGGGTGTAGATTTAACTTAAAAACAATTTTTAATGATCAGGTTTTGTTTCTTTAAAAACAGACTGTTTTTACTGTTGTGATCCAACGAAATATTACAAAGGCTTTATTAAAATAATCAAGAATAGGACATTACATACAATAAGTGTCTTTAGAATTACTAATATTTATTTTACAATTGATAGGTAAAATAAATATGTTCAAGTGCAAATCACACTTTTTCTGCACTGATATTCAGAGGGGAAATATTCCTTTTTCCATTTTACTTAAGAGCAACTTTTACTATTTTCTTTACCAAGTTCTCCATGACTCAGAATCAATAAACATCTATTATGTGTTAATTTTATACACGTAAGCAATCTAACTGCAATCATTAGAACTACTCATATTTATAGTTAATCAGGAACAACAGAAATAATGAGCAGCTATAAAATCACCAACACTATTTTAGCAATAAAGTCCAGGTATACTGAAAGAAAGGAAACATAAAACTTGTGGGATTTTAAAGGGTCTAGATTTTCTACTGCAATCTTTATGTTATGCTCTTGAGACAGGCTTCCTTCTGTCTTAAATTCACTTTTTGCTTCAGACTGATGTGAAACCACGGGACATCACTGACATCTCTTTGGAGTTGTATCATTGTAAGTGAGGAAAAAAATAGCATAAAGAAACCTTTACAAGTTTTTACTTGGATGTTGTTAGAGAAGGATATCAAGGTTACCCACCTCATCTGGAATATGACAATGTGCTGTACATTGAAGAGGGCTGGATGAGTGTTGTGCCTAGCAAGGAGCAATGTGCAAATGGCATAGCTTCAGATCTTAGGGCACAGTTAATTGTGTTTGGAAAGTACAAGTAGAACTAAGAACCCTAAAAAGTAGAAATCTTTCTGAAGGGATGAGTGAGTAGGAGAAAATGGAAATTACAACGCAGAACAGTTGAGTATAGTAGGAAATGTAATTTTGTCTAACTGAATTGAAAGCAGCATTGAATTTTTTTAAGTTATTACATAACCTATACGTAATTTCGGGCAGTATTAGCATTTTCAAGACCATCAACATTGTTCAGTATTTGATATAAATCCATTTCTATAATGCTATGTGTTAATGACCACAGTACTTTAAAGAAAATATTTAATAAACACACGTTTAAAGTTGCTTTAAATTACACAAATTGCTAACACATCTAGATTCTCCCTTTTCTTCCTTTGGGGTGTCACATGAATGTTTGCTAGCATGGCATAAAATAAGAAATTATGAATTTTATACTGCAGCAAACTGATTATTTGTCCTGCTGAGTGTTAGCGCTGACCCAGGTAGCAATGTTTCATAGTCTGAAGATCAAAGTACAGCTTACCCATCAAAATCACATTCCAGCCTTTGTTTATTACTCTCTTAACTTTTCATTTGTGCTTTACACATCACTGAAATATATAAATATACATAAAAAAAAATGTTCAGAAAGCCCTGTTTCGGTGAGCGATCTTTATTTCTTGACTTATCCTATTACTAACAAGTTCTTTGCTTTTCTTGAAATCCTTTCATCATTAAAATTGTTATGATATTCCTTCTGAAAAATGACTGAATATACAAAATACATTTTCTGCTTTCAGAAAAAAGGTACTTCAATTTGTTTGACATAGAGATATTTATGCTAAAGAGTTGGTATTAACGAAAACAAATAATGAGGTGTATCAGTAGCACTAGTTTCTCTTCTTCAGATTCCTTTAAAATTAACATTATTTTAGGAAGATTTTTTTTTAAGGGAACAAAGAAAATATTATCAGATATATGTAAACACTCTCAAGGGAAAACAAAACAAAATCATTTATCAGTTGTATTCTTACAGAGAAATCCCCAAAGATGTCTTTAAAACAGCCTTCTAGATTCTGCAAGTTGTTAAGCATGGGACATTTAACCTGCTTTTTGCGACTGCTTCATTCCAAAGCATTTCACTGCTTGCATTTACTGAGAAGCTGCTATTAAAAGTACCTTCAATCTGCTTTATACACGTCAATTGCAGAAAGCTATTAGCTGTAATTGGCAATTTTATTTTTTTCTTTTTTGCTGCTGTTAGTGTGCGATGAGCTTCCAAAAAGTAAGGTTTTAGAATTTCACTAATGTACCCTAAGCGATGTATTCAGCCATGGCGTAGGCAGTTTTTAGTTAAGAAATTGGTCTTCATCAACATGTGATTTTTCAATATGTGTCAAGAGATGTGAAAAAATATGTGTTCAGGAATTGCCAAGTTGTGTGGAAAAGGAGCAGTGAGATGAGTGACAGCACAGAGGAAACATCCTGGCATGACAAGAACAAAGCAAAAAAACCCAGGATGCCTTATAGGTCAGTGGTTGGTAGGCTGAATGGAAATAATTGGCATCAAATTAAAACAAGCCCACATTTCATGGGTATAGGTACAGCTTACACTGGCTCCATTCCAAAGAGGAGAAACGGGCAAAGAAGGAAGAGGAAAAAGTGGTCTTCTATTCCCTTATAACTTGCAGGCAGTCTTTAGGACTTTGCAAAACCAGGAGCTCCTTTCCAGAAAACCCAAATTCCAACTGAAAAAATCTACAGCATAAGACTTCACTTGATCTGATCTTGTGATTCTTCACCCCCTAACATTTAATTCTGGTGTAATACTAGGGTAAGTGCAGGGTTTAGAAAAAGAGTTTGAAAGGTTTAGCTTAAGTGTGAAAAGGATCTGCACCTCTGATTTGGACATAAGCCACTGTAAAGTTTGCAGGAGACAGATCATTATCTCCCACTGCCCGACTGTCAAAACAGAGCTAGTTTACCCCATTGGGGTGGTAGAATAAGTAATCCTTTCTGTGCCTGTGAGCCACAGTCTAAAACACAGCAAGTGAGAGCAGACGATATATCTACTCATGACATCAAAGTTAGTAGCGTGGTTATTGCTTTGTAGAAAAGCATATTTTTTGCCTGAGACAACTGTAATGGACTAATTCATTTTCATGAGAGTCCAGTCTATGCAGAGGCAAGGTTTACAAAGATAATCAGGAGTTAAAAGATCAGGTAGACATTCAAAGAACAAATCATCTGCCCCTTCATAGTACTGGGTATCCCACTGCTATGCCTGCAGATCACAGAACCGCTGCGTGGAGGTAGCAGGGAGCTCTGGAGATCGCTCAGTCTGCCACTGCCCCTGCTTAAACCAGAGCCAACTACAGCAGGTTACTCAGGACTGGGTCCAGGTGGGGTTCGAGTATCAGCATGCACTGGAGACTCCGCAACCTTTCTGAGTAACCCCTTCCGGCATCTGACCACCCTCAGAGTAAACAAGGTTTTGTTACTGGAATTTCCTGTATAACTGGTGCCCATTGCCACTTCTCCTTTTGCTATATACCACTAAGAAGAGTCTGGCACCTTTTGGGAAGAAAAATCTTCCTCGTTCCATATAAACTTGAAGCTAGTGAAAATAAACCCCCCTCATACACGCTTGTTTCCATTGCTTTTGGCTTCCTGCATATTGCTTACCTGGCAGCGAGGAGTCAAGAACCACGTTCTGAATGTGTTTCTGCTGGGTTCTGCAACGTTGCAGGATGACTTCAACAAGTAGCTATTAGCGCACATTGATCGTCACAAGTAATTTTGTTTCTTTGAAAGTGAGATTGATTATCTTTACCTAACTCATGCAGATCTCCAGGGAGGATACACTGAGGAGCCAGAGAATGTGACAGAAACAGCTTTTCATAGACTCAGAAGTCTTAGGACCAAAAGTCTGGCTAAGCACTTGTGTAAAGGAAAAATGCAGTCTCACGACAAAAGCTCTCCTCTGTATAGTCAGACAAAAGAATTTGGTTTACTTATTTCCATTATCCAAAAGCCAGCATTCAATCGTTAATGGGACACAAAGCTACCTGTGCTCATTTTTCAAAATTATTTTGTCATATAAAAACAGAGGAAGACCCACATACTGCTAGCACAATCTTGGAATTTTTTTTCCAGAGTCATTCTGGAACGCTGTGAAGACTTCAGCAGTGTGAGCCATGAAGGTGCTGACAAGAATGAGAATTAATAGAGGAAAACAAATACATAGACCCAGTTTTCTTTGGTGCTGTAGGCAGCAGAAAAGGAATCTCCACCTCTTTCAAAGGCACTGCACCAAGTGGCTCTCCTACAGATGTAAAATGTTGTCTCTGATTCTTTAGTAAAAACCACATATTTCCTATTTGTGGTTGGTGCTAGCAAAATAGATAAGGTTCTATCAAAGCTGATGATTCCTAATGACAGCTGCTTGCAAGTATTTTGCAAGAGGTCCCACTCTGTGGTAGCCTGGAAGTGGTTCCAAGACAACATTGCCTGCAAGACCCTACGCTGCATCTTTGATATGCTATAGCCAACCAATGCTATTTTTACATCATATTTTGTATGTCTGAAGAAAAAAAGGTTAAAACCAAACATTTATTCTAGATAATATTTTTTTTCAGAATTATCACCAATAGACTTGCTGAATTTTACTGTTTGTAAATTCGTTTGTACACAGTACTTTCAAAAGGAACTTATCAACAAAAACATCTGCTGCCATGACTGAAATTGAACCAGAGATCAAAACACTACCTATGAAATATTTATAAAAAGAAACCAGCCAAAAACTGTATAGAACTTTCAAAGGATGAAAAAGCAGCATTATGTGCTTATGGAGGGGAAAGGAAAGAAAAGGAAATGTATGCACCATTTTAACGCTCTTTAATAATGTAACCTTTAAATTTAAAATTGTGATCATCACTTCCATAACATTTAGCTTAGAGACAACTGCAAAGATGGAATTTGGTCACTACCACAGATGTTGAATTTTGTGGTTGCTGGAAAAATGCAGGTAGTATCTTGTTACTTATCAATAACATTTTTAAAGCACATTTTCAGCTGGAGGGAACCGACATTAAAAAAGATCTATATTAGCAAGGTAGATGCCAAGGAAATTCTTTTCAATTAGAAAGAAAATACAATAAGTAGTGAGTACATTTCTGTTTCAAGTTATCTTTTTCATATAAAGTCAACAACCTAATGACAAACAAAATCCAAGCAACATGCATCCAAACAGCCATTAATTACAACAGGAGAAACTCAACAATGAAATGGCTTGTAAGCTTTGGACACACAGGATGTGCAAGCCCATGAAGTGTTAAAAGATAACATTTTAAATTATCAAAAGAAATGGTGAAAAGAAAGTTAATACCCCTTTTATTGTATTTCCCTCTCAGCATACCATAAATTAGCCTTCCTAGTTAAGGACTATATAAAAGCAAAAGGAAAATATTTAGAGAATTTTTTTTGAAGAGGCATGTAATAATAAAGTGAGTAATTATAATAGCATTAGGATGCTCAGGAGTGTATTTTACAGGGTCATTAATATGGTTCATGGGTAGCTGAAAGCACATGGCCTTTGGCCTCATGCCTCACAACGCACACGGGGCATGCATTAATGGCTCCGTAAAGTACATCCTATTGCATCTCACTGCTTTAATAAAGCCTTACAGATGAAATGCAAAACCATTTTCAGTTGAGCTGGAGTACTTTGTTAAAGTTGAAAGGAAAATTTCAGTCACAGAAGCAAATCAACTAATGTACGATAAATTATACCAACAAGTAGGGATGGAAACAAACTTTTTTGGAAAAAAATAATTTACCTGTATGTTTCCTGTTGAAATCAGTGAGGTGAAACAAATAAGTGCTTACCAAATAAATGGGCTATTAGAACCTAAGTAAGGAAACCAGGTTAGGGATGCGTTTGCCTTTTCTAAATGCTTTGGAGCTATTTGGTGCTGTCTCTTCTCTCCTCATATTTTGTACTTCTGTACTGAACATTTCATTCTCAATTAATAAGAAGAAAATTTAAGAATGTTTTAGCACGCCTATGGCAACATAAGACCTCTCAACGGAAATCCTGGTGGAAAGCGTTGAGAAGTTGAACAAATGACAATGAATGTAGGTGATTTCATAAAATCAAATATTACTTTTTAAAAAATATATTTAGCTTGCAACATATACAACACGAGATACTCAAAATACTTCCACAAATATATTGGTATCTATTATTTATATTTGCTTGAAGGCAATTTTCATACTTTGCTTCATAAGGGATGTTAGCCTATATACATCATTTCCTCTGGCCTTTTAAAGGCCTTCATCTAGCAGTTTTTCATGTAATAATGCATTCAAATCTAGTTTTCTCTAAAATATTTATTTGCCTGTACATAGTGGGATGTAAGAAATCAGTATATCAAACAATGCAGTCTTCTATATATTCTCCATTGGAAAGTAACACAAATTGCTACATTTTACTGTACTATTTTACATGTTGGCTAAGGCAGGCATTTACACATGGATCACACATTAAACAGAAGAAAAAATTTAGGACCCTCTCTTGCCAGTACTGCTGCCAAGAGAGTTTTGGTCCTCTAGATCTACTGTTCACGTTACTCTTCTGAATCATTAAAAAGTGCTGCTACAACCTTACAATACAGCTCTTGTTCAATTGATTAAAAAATATCATGAGGTATTACATTAAAGTATCAAAACAGTATTTGAGCTAGTACCTAAATACGTAAACTAATTTGCACACGAAAAAAACATAAAATGAACAATTTTGTGCATTTGAAATGTGTGAAAAGTGAGAGCAACATTTGCAATGGAAATCCCTGTCAAGCTATCTATTGCTTCCAAAGCCCTGCAGTATACAGAAGGGTTTCATTTAAGTTTCAAAAAACTTGGGACTATTTTAATATATGTAATTAAAGGCAGTGAATTGGGAGTTCTGAAGTATGCTATCTACTTGTCCTGCTGCTTCTATCAGAAGTGACAAAAGAATCTTCATTTGCCTTTTTTCTGGGCATGAATTACAGCAGCGTAAAACTCAGGAGCGAAAAGCGCCCAGCCCACCAGGACCGGGCACAGATCTGACTTAGCTGCTGAGCTGTAGCATATTTTGTAATGTCTTCCTGCCTTGGCTGAAAATCAAAATATTGGAAACTCAGAGGATTATTTCAGTGTTGGAACACTCTGCAGTGAGATACAGATTGCATAAAAATCCTGATTTATCCCCACCTCTTGGCTTGTAGTCAGATAGATCCTTTCCTGGGAAGTTTGGCATTCTGGTAAAGGCAGAGCAGCCTAAATTCTGTTTGCTTCTGAGGATGAGGCCAAACCTGGCTTCCTGACAAGTCTCCCATCACAAGACAACCAAAGGCTTAGGACAGTGTACAGTGTATAATACAGGTTATTTTGCATACCTGAAACATTTGTAACAGTGTAGATTAGAGGTTTTGCACAGGGATCAGTAAAGCTGTAAAAGTAATTTGATCAAATACTACTTAAAGGAAAATGAAGGTAGCTACACATAGCTAGATCATAAAAATTACAGATAACTTCATGTAGGATAACAGGGCCAAAGATTTTTATGTTTTGTTCTGAGGCAGTACGATATCTGTAATTTTCTTCAGTGAACACTTTTTATTTCCTATTTTGCAAATATTATCAAGTTGAAGTTTGTTATGTTCTCAAAGATAAATCTACTATTTGGAAAAAACTGGAATACTTTTATTATATGATTAAATATTGATCAAGGGAATTTATCTTACCAAAAAGTAATTTCTCTTGACAGAAATGACACAAACTGCTCTAACACCAAAATGAATAGTTTTAAAATTTGTTATTTGTTATTTTTCTGTTTACCAAAAAAGTAGTGTACTGACAAATGTTAGAATAAACCTGTTATTTAAAATGTACCTGTACCAAGATAGAAACTTATTCAATGGCAAACAAAGTGATGTCTTTGTGCTCTAAAAGATAGAGAAGCGGGTGTGTATCCATCTATCCAAGCAGGTAGATAATGTCAATTTGCTGTGCTAGAAAAAGCACAAATAGAAAAGAAATGGTTCATTTTAAAAGTGCACTATATATTCAGGGTTCCCATTTCATAAATACCTTGCCTGCTGTGCACTGCAGTTGACCCTTTAAACATATCTAGTCAATAACCTATTGTTTACCGCAAGTCCATTTTGTCATTTTGATGGTACAGATTCAAGTGTGGCAATCTTCCTCTCTCTGCTTCGCTGCATACATGACTCCCTTTGGCTGGTACTAGCTCACAAAAAAGCCTCTAAAATGTCATTAATTACAGCAGGTTTGAGATCTGAATGCTAATTCTATTAATGGACCTATGAAATTAGGACACTGTAAATCTAGATGAGCTGTGCCTGGGCCTCCTGCAAACTGGGCTGACCTGAGGTTACCTACTAGATTAAACAAGAATTGCCGAATACAATTTTAGAATTCTAAGTATGTGTAAATCAGACCTTGAGAAGTACACCACCAGAGGGAATAGATAACTGCAGTACACTTTCTATCTTAACACCTCCTATTTATCTAGCATCAAATTCATTTGGAGTGCTTCATACCAAGAAATAGTGATGCCCAAGGCTAAGGTGGGATCAGATAAGGCCTTCAGGACATTATGCTACTGCGTAATCCCAAAATATTAAAATTCATTTATAAGCAACTTCACATTCATATATCTAAAGGAGACTTGTTATGAAGCTGCCAAGGGTCCCTAAAACTATTTATAAATTAACATTCTCTGCATGTTCTTCCAATTCAAAAAACTCAAATGAATGATTTTTGACTGCACATTTTGATGTGTTTTGCTATTAATTTCCCATCTTTACTTTCAATGTAATGTACTTTTAATTAGGCAATAATATATAATCTTCTGTTCATCTAGCATTTTTACTCAAACATGTTAGGAAATGGATAATAGAAAAAAGGCTCATCAGAGACCCTGTGGTGGTACAGCAAAGCTGGAATAAAATGCCATCTCCTGACAGTACCTTTCAGGTTTCATAAAAAGATAATGGATGTGCTTGTCACTGATGCTAATGATCAAACATTTTCACAGTTTTACTGGATATTAAATTATGAACTATAAAAGAAAACCCCACAGTCTAAGAAATATAGGAAAAAGAATCTTGCTATATTTTTTATCTCTTTTGATATCTAACATAAACCTTCCTATTCCACTGTTACTTTCACTGAATAGGCACTATGCCATGAGTGGGTGACACTTACTTTTACTAAAGTGAAGAAGTTTTTTTTCCGAAAAAAAGACAACCCCTCCACATTGTAGAATAGGAACATGATAGGTTATATATGCAAAAATATTGAAGTGACACAGGATACTAATTCATCACAACATCTTTATGACGTTCACTAATTTTTTTTAATATGACATAAAGCAATTTTTGAAAGGATTATGTCTACCTTATATATATGGTTTTGAAACATATTTGAAAGATACCCTCTGTTTAATATTTTTAGTAGTATCACCATGATGTCAAAATAAAGAGAAGAGCAAGGCAGCAGGAAAAAAAAAAACCAAAAACAAAACCCCAGACTATCTGATGGGAACAATACAAAGTAAATAATTACCAAAATAAAGATAGATCAGGTTGACAAATTAAATTAATCCTGGAAAAAAAACAGATCTAATTTGAAAGCACAGAACAAAAAAAAAAAAAAAAAAGATGTTATACGATTTAGAAAGAGAAAAATATCGAAACAAAACAAGACAATACCTTCTAGTCAATCACAATGGAATTAGACTCCCAAAACAAGCAGGTACTTCCAAGTAGTTCTGAATTAGGTTTCATTGTAATATATTCTCATGTTTGTGTTCAGTCCTGCAAACAGTCAACTAGATAATTCTTCATCCCATGAAAAGGTTCACTAGGCTACATTCTGGAATTACTATAGTAAAGGGAACAAACCCATCGTGCATAAACTTACATATAAAGGAAAGTTTGTGCACTAATTTTTGCCTGTTGGGAATGTGCAATGCCTTGCAGAGAAAGGGGTAATGGCAGAAATGCTGGACTTGGCAAAGTTTGCCCAGTTTTTACAACAGGACTCTAGTCTTATATATCACATACCTCCTTAGCCAATAAGATATTGCTGGTTGGCATGATTCTGCATGGAAGTAACATGTATGTTCCAACCTAATGTATTTTCCTCATATATTCTGACACACAGCAACACACAAAGCACGTTACGGCTTAATGAGACTCATCTTCTCTCACCACATTGTCCATAAAGCTCTAACTGTCATTACCAAAAGTAGAAAAGGCCTTTTGTGACAGTATTCTTGCTTTGTTCCATTTTCTTTCACTGTTCTGAGTTTTATTTTACATGAATGTGCAGCCCAACACAGCCAGCTGGCACAACACACTACTGAAAAATGGACGTTTGGGCTGGAAAACACAACAGACCTCTTCTAAGAATAGATCTGCTCAGAAGAAGGTCTGTGTATGAGTAGCAATTTTCCAGTGCCCTTTTTTCCTCATTGCATCATTTCAAATTACGGGCAAGTAGGCTCTGTCACAAGGGGACGTACTGTACTTATAAGCCCCATTGATTTCAGTGCAGTTATTTGGGAAATAATGTACTAGTAAGAATAACAGGCCTTTCAAACAGTGTGCTGCAGTGACTACTTTCAGCATTAAAAGTACAAACTGGCTTAAAAATCAAAGTGGCAGAATACCTGGGTAGGCGTTTCCTACTCAGTAATCCCTGTCAATATCCTCCAGCTAAAGAGTAACAATATAAATACAAACCTAAAAGACAGCGATGTTTCCTACATCCTCCTCAAAAGGCAAAATTGCTCATAATTCAAGCAAGCATGACCAAGACAATCTCACTTATGGGTGTGCTTCCATTTTGGCATAAATTATGGTCTTGCAGTTATAGAACATTTGCCTTACCAATGCAGACTTATTCAGAATGCCAAATGGGAAATACAAAATGCATGTAATTTTTCCTTTTTCTTTATTATGACCTTTTAACCCAGACCCTTGGAATGACAATTTACTGTTTCTGTAGAGAAAACCACTGCTTCTTAAATAGGGAAAAAAAGGGAAATTTAAAGCAAGTGCTTAACCTAGAGATTCCTGTGAATCATTCTTCCATCTCCCAGTTCATTTTGTGAGTTGCATTAAAAATGTTTCTTTCAGTTGTATTAAAGTCCTGTGGTTAAAAGATAATCCAGAGCAAGATGCAGAAATTAATAAAATGAAGAAACCAGTATGCAGTTAGCATAAACCAGCTCTCTCCTTTCTCTCCCGTCTTGAGAGGAAAAGGGGTAGTAGCCAGTGGTGACCCAAAGCATTCTCCTTTTCTAAATAAACCTTTCATAAGAAAGAACACAGCAAACAGCACTAGCAGTATTAAACCTGTCTATCATGATTTTTTCTGGATGTTAAATAGATTCCTTTTATAATCCTTTTACATTTCTTTTATGAAATTTAAATAAAAAGCTCCTGCTTTTTACCAGATGGCTATATATTAAATAAACATTTGAAGTCTCAAATTAGTTGAGTTCAAAATCCAAACTTGTCTTCATATCTGTCCTTTCCTAATAAGAAACCATAAAAATACATCTGTGCTTACTCTTATGCTGTCCTTCAAGGGTATTAAACTACTTGCTCGGTATTCCTTAATGGATGAGATTGCTTGCACAAGACCAGCATTTAAAGGAACCTAAAGAAGATATAAAAAGTCTGTTTCCAATGGCTTCCTATTCAGTACTCCTCACTTTTTCAGGGCAAACAGTTCTCTTTTCCATCTTATCTTTATCTAAAGAAAGTTTCTAACAGATTTTCATTCTCAGACTTGTTTCAAAGACAAAATTGGGCCAGAGAATGCACTGAGGTTTTGTTTGCTTTTTTAAATTCACTTGCTTCATACTACTTACATTTTTATCGTTATTTTCTCTTTACCAATCGGATTTCACTTTTAAGCAATTTCTAGCATTTTACGCAGAAGCAAATCTTGCATCTATAAAATGCAGGTCCTTGAGCACATTAGTCTATAAGACAAAGGTTTCAACTCAAAATAAACAGAAAAAAACAATCTGAATTGCACCAAAAGCTGTCTACTGTGGGCTTAATAATTGTACTGTAAGGAGTCTGATAACACAGCATATCCTCCCTTCACATCACTATTGGTCTGGAAGAAAATGTTGCTGCTGCAGCTCTAAACATTTATTTAAGAGGGTTCCTTATTAAGAAACGTCACAGTGTGAGTCTTGGTGAAACAATGGCAGAACTCCTAGGTCTCGCAGAAATCATCTACATCAAGAGATATATCCATAAAGACCGATACAAGAAACACAGTCCAATAAAGGTCATATTAGACCTTAAGTTGTCCCCACATCATCTCATAAGGAAAAAAAAAAATCCCTGAGTTACTTCTCTATATACAGCCAGGCATTTTACACAGCAGTGAAGTGAGATCTAGGTGTCCCACAGACACTGGACAGGGAAGCTGACTCTCTCACCTTACAGATAGACTCATAGAATCGTTTAGTCTGGAAAAGACCCTTAAGATCATCCAGTCCAACCATCAACCCAGCACTGCCAAGGCCACCACTAAACCATGTTCCTAAGCACCACATCTATGTATTTTTTAAACACTTCCAAGGATGGTGACTCCACCACTTCTCTGGGCAGCCTATTCCAATTGCCCACCCTTTCAGTGAATAAATGTTTCCTAATACCCGATCTAAACCTCCCTGGTGCAACTTGAGGCCGTTTCCTCTTGACCTGTCACTTGGTATCTGGGAGAAGAGACCAACCCCCACCTTGCTCTGATCTCCTTTCAGGCAGCTGTAGAGAGCAATAAGGTCTCCCCTGAGCCTCCTTTTCTCCAGTCTAAACAACCCCAGTTCCCTCAGCTGCTCCTCATAAAACTCGTTCTCTAGACCCTTCACCAGCTTTGTGACTCTTCTTTGGACACACTCCAGCACCTCAACATCATTCTTGCTGTGAGGGGCCCAAAACAGTATTTGAAGTGCAACTTCACCAATGCCATGAGTACATGAGGATGATCACTGCCCTAGTCCTGCTGGCCACAGTATTTTCAGATAGAAAGATGGGACATGATCAGAAAAAGGGAAGCTGAGAATTTGTCAGCTATGTATTTGTAAAACCATATTGTATCTACCATGACAGCAAAGGGCAATGTTCTGCTGTACAGTGATGAACAAGAGTTTCAAAACAGTAAAAATAAAAGTTGATATCTACTACGATTATGCAAAAACTCTACTCTGAGGCCAGAAAACAAATGCAGAGAAAATGCAGACTGTGCAAATTTTCTTTTTTGTTTACTAGCATGTTTCTACACTACCTATTTAGTGATAGATCATTATTTAATACATGACAGATAGGCATTGTACCATTTGTAACATTGTACAAAATATATGAACATCTTCTACATATATTTAATAGGTGCATTAATTTTACTAAGAAAACCCTGCAAGCCTGGTACAGGGTTCTTTTAGTTAGTTTGAAAATAATTTCAAGTATTCATACCAATCACTGGATTCTGCCGTGAGTTTTAGAGGTTTTACTGTAATAGGTCCCACGTGAAAGAAAATTAGCTCTCTGCCCCTTGAGGCTCTGTAAAGTCCAAAGAACCACACAAGCACAAACACAAATGAAATCCTCCCAAGCTCAGTAAGATGTTAGCAGTAGGTTACCTCAGGGATCAGTGTTAAATTACAAATGGAGAAGCCATTACCATCAACAAAGGTGAATTAATTTTCATCTTTCAAGCAACTAGCCCTTTCAAACACTGCAACTGCAAATTATTTAGGAATTAGACATTTTACAAAAATAAACAGTGCTTTGCGATAACAGATACTTTATTAATGGGCAGAATATATTACTAGAATACAATATAGACAAAAGTTATTTGAAACATCAGGGAGAGGGGACTGGTGTAAAACTAAAATGTCGATTAGAGGTACAGACTACAGGTTATCAACTGCTGCACTAAAACGTGCCCAGGACTTGAAGCCACTGTATAAATCGGAGAACAGGAGGAGGGAGAAAAACATACAAAATATCAGAATTCCCTTGCTTAGAGAAGTACATCATAAATGAAAACTCCAAGTGTATACTAAGGAGGTAAATCCAGTAAAAAAATAGTTATGATTTTTCTGGAAATTATTCAGTCTCTTGTAAAACACAACCATATTAGACTAAGTTTCAAAATATGAAACTCCTCCCAAAATTAAAGTGTGTTCAGATGTCAAATTTTTAACAAAAATGAAACTGTTTGGAGAAAACTACCCAAATGAGCAAACCAGAACCAATGAATTTGTAGATCATGCTAATGCACAAAAAAACAGAGCAAAGTTTAAATAAAACAACCACACAGAAGAAAACCAGAGTAGCAGACAGTGCTACCACCCATGAACTGACAACAAAGTTGACCGTCTTCAGAACCAACTCGCTGCTGCGAACGGCCTATCACACCACTGCAGATGTTACAGGCAACACCCTAATAATTATGTAACTATTCTAAAGTTACTGTACTGGCCTCCATAATATCCCAGAACTGAACTCCTGCTTTCAGGAGTCTCACCATGCGACGTTTTGGTAAAATATGCAGAAGAAAAAACCAACAATCACATTGTCTCAAGAGCTACTGAACTTGTATCGTGAATGTGACTACACTGAACAAACAGCAAAGCGTAACTTATTAGAAATACAAGCTACCAGAGGGATACCACACAAGTCTACCAACAGCATCGGCATATCCTATTCACTGTATTTGAAACAACCCAAAGTAACTCTATTAGCTCTCTAAATTGGCCCAGAAAAGAAGTACTGGAGGTATTCAAATTATACCTGTAACACCTTTCAAAACCACAATGAAGCTCAAAACAAAAAGGTTAAAATTACAGGTTTTATTAAATAATGGCTTTATAACCTCCATAGCTTTTTCAAAAGCGAAATTAAAAATTTATTACCAAGAAAAAATCATGGTAATCAAAACTTAGTCATTTTCTTCCACAGAAAAAACTATTGCTTATGACAACATTTTTTTTTTTTTTTTTTTAAAAAAAAAAAAGATTTACTTGTCTATGAAGTAAAGCATTGCTGCTATTCACAGGGAAAAAAAGAAATCTTCAGATTCTGAGCAGCTCAGCTATAGGAACACCTGTTTCATACCACTGAAAGCATGACAGCAGGTTCTTGCAGATAATACTAGCAACGTCTTTATATCTCAACGGCAGAATACAAAACTTTTATTTGACCAAAAAGGAAATTTAAAAAGTTGTTCTTTTGTTTTTCATTTGCTTGTTTGTTTTTAATACATTCTCACACATAACATGAATTGCATTGCAGATAGCAGGGATTAATGGAAAGCTAAAAGCTTCTTACCAAGTACCCCAAGGCGATAGTTGACTGTGATGACTATCACATTCCCATAACTTGCTAGAACACTGCCATCATATAAATTTCCAGTGCCTTCCATGTAGGACCCTCCGTGAATATACACCATCACAGGCTTAGGTCCCCCACTGTCCCGAATGTCTGGAAAAAATATTAAGACACATTTTATTTCAAGAAAGTACCAAATAAGTTACATGCAATATTTTAATTTGTTTTTATTTTATTTTTAGTGAGGTTATTTTTCTTGAAGTGTTTCTCAAGCAACATCTTTTACGTAAGGAAATGGGAAGGTGGGCGTAAGTGTTTCTTTGTGGTTTGCTTGTAACCAAAGTTCATATTTTTGAAACACTCATTGTTCTTGGAAAAGCACGAAAGAATCGAAAATGGTAACATGTTTGCTCAAATGCAATGGAACAGTGGTCTGAATCTGTTCCTGCTGAATTTGATGTAAAATGTCTACTAACATCAGTGTGAGCTCGTTTAGGCAAAGTCTGAACCCTTCTGAAAGCTCAGTGCATCCTTCTGTTCACTTAGCTAAAGGTGATTCACCACGTTAAGATAAACAAGATTTCTGCTCGCACATAAATTGTTGATTGTGTCCAGTGTGGTAAGATCAATAATATTAAAAAAGGGTGCACAAAACAGCTGTCTTTTGATAGGTCTGAAGTCTAAGTTCTCAAAAATACTTGGAAGCTGTTCAAATCAATATTATTTGTAACCTGGGTAGCCTTAAGTTCAAGTTGTGTGGGTACTTCCTATTTTACTGAATTATGAAAAGGACTGTATGTTTGAAAAAACAGCTGCCTGGAACAATGTTTCTAAATCTGCACCCTGCATTTAAACCAATTGCAAGGTTCTCAAAAGTGATGCCAAATGCAGGTAACAATTTTGAATCCTGAAGCTCTGCCATTGTCTCAGACAGAAAAAATAGACAAGAAATTGACATATTGGTTTGAATTTAACTAAGAAAATGGTTTGGGTATCCCCCCCCGACACAGTCCTATTTATAACATGATGCATCTACAGGGAATAAAATTTCAAATATTAGACCACCACTACTCCTTGTGAGGAAAGTTATTCTCTAAGTACCAATTCATCTAAGTACCAATTCAAAACAACAGTTCACACTGGGATAATGTATGTTTTTAAAAGATTTTTTTCTGTTGGACAGGAAAGAAATCAGGTAACGTGTAAATTTAAACTTTTACATCTGGATTAAATTGTGTTTTGATCTTATTTACTAGATGCCTGAGTCTTTTCCACTGTCCAAGTCATAATATTCCATAATAGTGCCTTAAAATCAAGAAAGGCAGTAACAAGAGAGCATGTAAAAACTTCCAGTGAGGAACAGTACTGGATGTTCTTTGAAGACATTTTTTGTCATTATGACAGTATTCGCGTAAATTCCCCAATTACTCACTTCAGCATTTGAAGAAATCTTAGATGCATTGTTTACTCCTTTGATTTGGAGGAATCTTAGTTAAAAAGCTTTCAAGTACGCTCTCAGTAGAATTGTTTGAATCATTTCTGGAGCACTGTAAAGACTACTAGGTGAAGGCAGTTATAATCAAAGCCCTGCTTTTTGAATTTGCTGAAAAAGTTCAGCACAGATGTGTCTGTTTGTAGAAAGCCAGTTGCTATTATTATTTTTATATTGATTCTAATTTGAAGAAAATGCCAGAATAGTCAAGATCAGAAATTGGATCTTCAATATTGGAAGTACTAGAACAATCATTTATTCAAGACCAAAAGGATGATGAAAGGTTGTGCACGAAATTGCATGTATTGCTTTCCTCACTCAAGCATATAGTAAGGGCTTTCCAACATGCAATTTTCAGAGTGTAAAGCTAAGAAGATTATTTATCTTCATCATCCATAGGATAGAATTATGAGCTCCTGGGGTTTAAAACCTACATCGAGGAAAAAATCTTTTCAAATTCATATACTGTTTTCAGTAGATGGGTTTTTTTTCATAGTTTATGCTGCCTTTTTTTTTTTTTGATACAAATATGGAAGCAATAATAAATTATTAATCTGAAATCACTGTGTGACTGTTCCCAGCAGAAATTGTACACAGTTAATTGTGTGCTTGGTGGTAGCACAGGGGGAGACTGTCTCAGAATTCTTCTTTAATTAAAATTACATAGAATTACGGAGTACCGACTGTGAACAGTAATGAAATGTTGGTAGTACTGGCCTGTTTATCTGGAAAATAATATTGGAATATTTTGAAAAGAATGGGTGTCCTTTATCTGGGAAAGGAAGCACGCGTTCTTAAGTAAAACCTGACATAAAAAGAAGTTATTCTCTGAGTAAATTCTGTCTATACCATACTTCTGTAATTTCCCACTATGAATATTCTTATAAAGATTACAGACAGATAAAGACAGACTAATTTTCAGCTGTGCCTATGTGCCATGACAGAGCAGATGACATGCAATACGAATTTTCCTCATGCTGCTTTGCCAAAGTCATCAGTCTTCAGAGAAATCCCTTCTATAAAAGAAAAATGGTGCTTCTGTGTGTCACAGGCAGTAATCTAGTACTGCGAGAGGTTACGCAGTATTGAGCTGACACTAGTGGGACTCTGGGCTACGGATTATGTTGAAACCATGGAGCTCTTCATGTGAAGAAGAGAGATCACTGCATTTTGGTCTTGCAGTCGGTAGTTTCATATCGATTGCAGTCTACAGCTGTCCATAGCTAGGAACATTTAAAAGGTGTAAATATGCAGCTGGGATACTACTGTTTAAGTACAGATGTTATTAACTAGTGGATATTAATAATAGGATCAAAGGAAGAAAGCAAAAAATCAGACCATAATCAAGAATTGATTCCTACCTGAAAGTGAGTAAATGTTTCCCCATGAAAACTATCAGCTTTTAAAATCAAAATGGAGGATGTCTTAAGATAATACTCTGTGACAAGAAACTCTGTATTGGTACAAATAGAGTAGAAAGATGCATTTTTCAAAAATGCTTATTGGAGTTAAGTGTCCAACTCCTAGAAAATCACTGAGATTTTGCCACTCAAATACTTTTCAAAACCTAACCAGAAATGATTCAATACATCTTTCATTTTTTTCCTATAGGCTGGTATCAGTCCTTTGTGCGTGTGTCTGCACAAGTAGCTCATTCCAAACCTGAAGAATTGGGGTACAAATGTAGCATTTCTGCCAAATGTAGATTTATGTACTGCTTTAATTTAGTTGTGCACTATTCTTTTTGTGTTTTTTTGTTTGTTTTTTTTTTTTAAAGTTTTATTAAGTGTTGCTTTAATTAAAAAGCAGATACATGAATATTTTAAAATACATGCAGGGATAGTGCAGTTCAAAATCCTTCTCAAATTCGACTCTGTTCTGTTTTCATTCACACAGAAGTTAAGACTTGAGTGCTGGGATTTTTTTGGCTTTAAATTGCTAGTTCATAAACCATCGAAGCAGGTCTTACTGTACAGCAGAGAATGATCTTATTTATATCACATATACATGACCCTTCTTATTATGATTTCCATCCTTTTCTCTCCTCTGTACCTTTCTAATGTTTGTTGTATCTACTTTTTATGTCTGGTCTTAATTACATTACAGGCAATTTAGAAATAGGGCTGTCTTTTATTCTATGTTTGTTACATCACACAACAGGGAACCGTGTCTGACTGTGAATACCAGTCACAATACATAATTATAGCTTCAGTCATTTGAAGCTGATGTGAATTTGACACGTGACTTAACAAGTATAATTTGCAGGGAACAACCAAAAAAGGGAAAGGAAGAAAGCCTACCTAGAGACAACTTAGCACAAAACCATAATTAGTTTAGCCCATATGTCACAAGCAGGGGTTTTCCAAATGTTATAAAAAATTATGACATTTTGATGTAGAATATTAAGTAATTTTTTTTTTTTGTCATGAAACAGTACAAGAACAGTGGAAAAGTTTTAGATAGGTTACTGTAAAGCCCATGTGCTCCTTTCATAGAATATTATATGGATAGATGCATAGCTCTTCCATAAGCTTTCGTCCAAAATTTAAGTAGAGCATGGCACCAATCAGTGCCAGTCTTAATCATTTAAAAGCCTTTTAACAGTATTTGACCTTTCTGTTCAAATCTATCAGATGCCTCATAGGTGCACTATTTTAATAAGCTACTGCACTGTGCAGTGCTAATATGTAAACATTCATTAATGCCATGTTTTTAACATGATATAAAACTAGACGTCTGGAGGCTACCACAGTAACTACTGAACTTCTTTTAGGAGTGGCAGCAAGGTTCTAGATATGTTTCATAATTTCAAATACAGCCTGCACCCATCAAGTTTCAGACAAATAGAAATATCTCTTTTTCATTTGTTTTTGTATTCGTCAAATGAAGAGATCGTTTTGTGCACCCTCAAAAATTTAACTGAAGGACCATATAGATGTATATTCTAACACACACACACACAAAAAAAAAAAAAAAGGCCTATGCTTTTACAGGTAAGCATCTGGAGCAGATTCTCAGAGTAGGACCTCGATAGCCAGATAGGTAGTAATTTTAAATTATTAAAAGATGACTGTTGGCAATGCAAAAGCTGACAGACTCTTCACTGTATAAGCAATGTTTGGCAGTGCTAAAAGTATAATGGAGCCCTGAAGAGGTGCTTAAATTAAAGGTCTGTCAGAATTTTTATTATGCACATTTTCAAGTATTAATAACTTCACTACAAAAATTCAACATAATCTGAACTCAGGTTCTAAGTGTAAAGGGAAAATATAATCCCCAAATTTAATATGCAAGTGACATTGGCACCTGTACTTGGGAGCTGGAATCACGGAACTCACATGAATGGATGACAGGATGAACAGGAATCATGAATATGTCTCTGTGTGTCAGTTATCAAGTTCACCCAAAGTGATAAGTTCTGTGCTGCTCCAGCCTGGCTGGCACTCATTAGAGGCTATAATTAAGGCTGAAGCATGTGGTTGCTTTGTGAGGTAGACAAATGTGTTCTGCTGTTTACTGATCCCTGAAGTCCGAAAATGTACAACTAGTGCCAGACGGAAGGATTGTTTCTCTCCCTATTTCTTACCATGACAGTTGAAAGCAGACAAAATGCTAAACTTGGCATCCTAGTCTATTTTAATACTAATGGAGCGATGGGGTTTTTTGGAAAAGATCCTCAATTCTGAAAATGTGCTCTTTTCCGCCAATGGCGCTACAGTCTGTTAAGCATAAGAAGGGATTTGCAGAAGCATTATGCATCATTAGCAATTTAAAATTTGAGTGGAATTTTGTTTGTTTTGATTTAAAACATGCGCTGGACCAAGAACTTCCTTCAGTCAATGAAGTCCAATAGCCCGTATAAGACAGAGCATCAGGCTAAATGATCAGAATCTTCACAGTTACAGCCTGTGAACAAACAGCAACATCTGTTCCTGATCTGTCCCTTTTTTTTCACAGGGGAGATCGGAATGGAGAAGGAAGAGTAGAAACATCTAACAATTACAGACCCCGCTTCTGAGGCATGTACTCTCAGTTCCCTGCTTTACTATGGACACGATGTCTGCATTCCTCAAACTGAGCATCTGTATTCCTCATTTCTAAAAATGGAATAACATTCCTCTATCGCAGAGCGATGCTGTGAGACTGAATACATTAAAAACTGAGATATGCTCAAACAGCATTGCGGACTAAATACGGATCTAAGATTGACAGGTTGATGTGCTAGGTAAGGTGTGTATGACAGAATGGTGGATGAGAAAAACTCATTTGTGAGCCATCCTTCATGGTTATTCCATACAGCACTAACTACCTAGAAGTCCACTTCTGATCCCTGAGTGCATAGACTGATTTATGATTTGTGTTGCAGTATTTTAAGACATGCCAAGGATTTTAGCATATATAGGAACTAAGGGTGCATAAAAAGTCACTGGGTTTTGCTATAGCCCAATTAAATCAAGTTCAATTACTACCCTACCAAAATTAAGACTGAGATAAGATATTAAGATTAAAATGTTTTACTTTTAAAGTAAGCTTTGTTTCTAGACTGGGGAAGGTGCAGTTTATTCAACTCCTGAGCAACTTAAAGTTAAATCTTGCATCTAAACTAGATACTGCTTATCTGCATGCCAGCAAATAGGCATATCCACTGCTGCTATAGAAAGGGAAAGCCCTCATGCTCACTGGTTGCAGGTACTTTTGCCACTCTTGTTTCTGGCACCTGCTCAAGTAGTTCAATACCTACTGAAAAACAGGCAAGCAATTTCAAATGTAGACATAAAAGGGTTAAACAGAAACAAGGATGCATCCAGACTGGGGAAAAAAAAGAAGACGTTTATATAATTTCTGACTTTTCACACATTTCACACTCATAGAACTTGAAAACACCTTCATTTTTTAAACAGCAAATTTGCAGATCATTAGCTGGTAATGTGCATTACTGCCTTTGGGTCTTTTGAAAACAAAAATGAAAAATGATCTAATTAAGCCTGGTCTACTGGTTGCAGCACATACCAGAGATCCAAGTTTGATTACTGATTCCAGTGCTTGTGCTGGGAATAAGATTATTGAACACTGTTTTAAAATGAAATTGTCTAATCAAACTATGATGTTTGAGTGACACAATACAGAATACTTTCCAGGCATTTGATTGAAGAAGCTGCTATGAAAGATCTTTCTTCTGGAAAGGTATAATATGAGAAATAGACATGGGAGCTCTGAATTTCTTAATACAGAGGCCACACTGAGCATTTTAGAAATCACTGGACCCTGTTTATGTAGCATGGATTCCATGGTTATACGACACAGTTTTTCACTGTGCAGTCTCCCTAATATTCCAACATCGCCATTCATTCAGTTTGGTATTTGTTTTATTTTGTCCCCAGTTATTCGTGTGTAGATTTTGATATTGAGTAAAACTATCATACTGCAAAAGGCAAAGAGTTTGATGGACAGGTTAGCAGGAATCTAGATAGCTAAGGTGGCTTTTTGCTTTGCCTCTCTCCTTCCTTCTACTTATACCCAAATTGAAGTTTGTGAACTCTTCGGTTCTGCATATGCAACAAGTGCTAGAGTTCCAGTGCAAAAGGACAGGTTCACAAAACATAGGTCACCTGTTACTGTTCCTCCGCTGAGGGACAGTGCAATGCATGGCCTCAGCAGATGGGGCTTCTACCAACCTAGCAGCCATCAGTGTTGACTGATCGTAAAAATTTAAATTTGCCCTGTCTTTCTGTGACTCTCGGAAGCAGTAAAAGTCTAATTACTGCCTGCATTCTTCTACTGGCACAGAAAGGAGAACAAAACTGTCACTTGTATGCCAGCGAAAATTAATCCCAGTCCTATAAATTACAGAGATTTATTAGTGTTTTAAATGTGTTTCTTCCCTGCTAGTTTCACTGCTGTGTTCTTACAGTCCTTTCTCCGTCTCCTGCAACTGTCAATGTGGGAGACCGGCTTTCCCTGACATGGACACTTGTTCTCCAGTGACTGAGATCCCTGCTCTCATCTGATTCTAGGGACTTAACTGCTTTCTGAGAGCAACCGCTCTGCTGAATTTCAGCAAACTGGGGAGTCTCCTTAAGTGTGTCTAAGCAGAGAAGGACTCAACAAATGTTAAGCCATTAGCATCTGTCTTGGCAATTATACAGCAATTTAGGAGAGCCATTAAGGTCCACTGGATGAATAACCCGGGTTTCAAATGGTTTCTTAAAACGTATAGTTAAAACAAGACAGTGTAACTTTCACAATGGCTAATTCAGTATCACAGGTCTTGGAGAACACACCAGAACGCCCCTTGCAATAGTTTGTCGGGAACTAACGTGGAAATGATTTGGCCACACAGGGCGAAGTGGATCTGAATTACCACACTTCGCTCTGAAAGACGCCCGTCCTGGTTTTGCCTGGGACAAAGTTAATTTTCTTCCTAGTAGCTGGCACAGTGCTGTGCTTTGGATTTAGGATGAGAATGGTGTTGATAACGCACTGGTGGTGGGGTTGGTGCTGAGCAGGGCTCACACTAAGTCAACGACTTTCCAGCTTCTTGCACTACCCCACCGGTGAGCAGGCTGGGGGCACCAGGAGCTGGGAGGGGACACAGGTGGGACAGCGGACCCCAGCTGACCCAAGGGGTATCCTATACCATATGATCTCATGTTCTGTATATAAACTAGGGGGAAGCTGGATGGGGGCCACCTCTTGGGAACAGGCTGGCCATCAGTCAGCTGGTGACAAGCAATTGAATTGTGCATGCCTTTTTTCATATATTCTTTTATCATTGTTATTTTCCCTTATTTTTCGGGGGGTGGGGGTGTTGAGGGTGAGTAAGTGTCCATGCGGTGTTTAGCTGCCTGCTGGGTTAAACCGCAACATATGACAACTTTCAAAGGAGATTTTCAATTAGGTTCTCTCAAATCTTAGGCCAAGTAGTGGGCTTTCATTCATATGCTTAACATACACATTCAGTAGAGGATCGTAAATCAGATGTATAGATTTGTGGGTTTATTTCTAAAGTCTCTGTTAAATTATTGGGTAAGAAATTAAATGCTCATATTTGCCTTCTTTCATCCTTTGTGATAAAACTGCATGTTTCTCTTTGAGTAAAATAATTAATGTTCTGTGTAATGAAAAATTTCTTAATTAAGAGCCTTGCAGTCTACAAATTAAGCTTCATCTTAATATCTGGCAAAAAAAAAGACCCCAGATATTAAGAGAGAAGCAAGTAGCAACTCTACTAGTCTTATATGGTAATTTATTTTACCCATTGACCATAAAATATACAAAGTATGTGTTTAAGATTCAGAATGTTGAAGCACATCTACTTGAAGGGATGAGACTGCTCAGGAGAAAGAGCCCCTTGTTACCATTTTCATAGCCCTGAAAAAATATCAAATCTGCATAGCTTATACAATTAACAGACATAATTCATAAACAGAATAATATGCTTGACATTTCACACTTTCGATTTTACTTGGTAATAGGGTTTTCTAAGGGTCACCACAAGCAGACAGGCATCTTTATATGCTTGTAGAAAACAGAAGGGATCAGATTCCCCTGGATGACACCAGTTTAGCTCTACTGTATTCACTGGTGCTGCACAGAGCCTCACCAACTGCAAATATTGCCTGCGGTGGGGGCCTACCTCTCTTCTGCAGGGAGGTGGGGTCGTCTTGCATTTAGTTCTATTTGTTCATGGCCATGTAAATGCAGAAGGCTTTGTATTTGGGGGAAGTCAGTTGCTTAAGAGACACTTTCTAAGAATTTTCTGTAGTTTTCCTTTTATAAACAACATTTTATATGTTTATCAAACCGAGATCAGTCAGTGAAAAAAGAAACGTCTTTGTACGTGGTGAAATACATAGGGTTAGAAAACATGCAAAAAGGTGTACAGAGAAACTTTAAAAGAGTGTTAGTTTAAATAGTATGGACAAAATTCAGTCAAAAGGTGGGATGCAACATATCAAAAGTCCATTTCAAGAAAACAAAAAACCCTCCTCTTTAAATATCGTTACTGTTTTGTATCAAAACGTAGAAATTAACAACATTCTTTCTTTTAAAAAATTAAAAATATATATATGTATACAACAAGCAAGAAGACAAAACACATCAAAAATGGGAATTAAAAAAAAAACTCTTCAAAAGAAGACAAGAAGTCAAAAAAAGAGGGGAGTAAAAAGATTTTCAGGGATCCTTGTCATGCAAATCAGTTTGGCGGCAAAAAAATACCTTCGTCTTCAGCACCGTCATTATCACCTAAATCATCTGTCTGTTTCTTTGTAAGGGGACCTAGGATTGAGAACGGAGAAAATGGAGGAAAAAAGACAATTCAAGAATATACAAGACTGAAGAAAAAAACAGTGAATATTAAAATCCCATGGATGTTTCAAGAAAAACATTTGCAGAGAGGGAAATCTTAGTTTATATCAACCAATTTTTCATTACGTTTTTCAAACATTAAAGCAAAACCTTCCCTAGGGGGTATTGCTATTAGAAACATCTTGCACAAGAATCAAAGAGTGCCCAGTGCTTTATTGTTTTTAAATGAAGAATCAAAGCTTGTTTACTAAAAGCATACCCACCATAAACTATATTTATCCACTTAATTTAATTGTTTTTTTGTTGTTGTTGTTATTAGGAATAATGGAGACAAGAACTGCCAAATTACCTCTTGCATTTGACGCAATAAGGTGGCTAATAAATGTCTTGACAGTTGGTTAAAACAATATTTTCTGTGAAATGCTAATTCACATTTCTGAGTTCAATTTCAGCTCATGCTTTACAAAGATAAGCATGGGTTTGACTTTTTTTTTCTTTTGACACACTCATTACATTCTCTTTTATATAGAACTGTAGATTCCCTTGAAACCTTTGACTACCTGCTGTGATATTTATAAAGAAACATGAAAATCCATAATCCAGACATAAACTAGAAACAAGAGCGAAATCCTAGACCAACTGAAGACAATGATTTCTGCCATTGATTTCAATGGGGCCAGGCTTTCATGCACTGTATACAAAAGTTGCATTGAATATTTAAGTTTTAGCTTGGGCAAGACACATGATATTGTAATTCCTTATTTCTATAAATAGATGGCAAGACAAAATTCTTTCATGCCCAGCACCTGTATTATTAACAAGTATTAATAGATTCATCATCTTTCCCAACAGGAAAAACACCTGCTCCTTTACCAAGTAATAAAAATATGCACCAGAAGGAAAGTCAAAGGCCATTCTGAAAATATTTCTACGTCATTTTACACACTTACGCACAAAAGACAGTTGGAACTCAGCATTATTTTTTTTTTTTTTTTACAGAGCTCTCTCATTTCCATGACATTCTGTAATTTGCATGCAAAAAAAGCAATCAGTACGAACACAGGACTAAGTAACAAAAAAAGAAAAAGCCAGCCAAGCACAGAGTAAAAACCAAGAACTTTCTCATGCATAAAATAGCAATAGACAAAAACAACAACAAAAAGGAGATGAACAGTATGTGTTGATATTTGCAGTAGATGTAGGCAAGAGACATGCATTAACTCTAAGCATTATGGAGTATTAAAATATTTGTATTTAGAAAGCTTTCTCTAGCTCTGTTATTTTACAGGATAGTAGTCATTCAGCATTAAACCTGTTGTTTATAGGCAAAATACCACATATCTAAGTGATGCATTTAACAAAAGACATTCATAAAATGTTTGTACCAGGTACATGGATTTGAGAAACAGAAACAACCCATGAAATACCATGAGATTTTAACTGAACGTAGGAACTGGACCATATTACTGAAAAAACCAAAGCTGAATACCTTAATTACTGCATCAGTCAGGAGTATAGTTTTAAACTCATTCTAAATACAGAACACTAGAATTATGCATCATAAATTAAACAGGAGCATTTTCATAGTCACATCTGCAACAATCACTCTGTTTAGCACAGAGCTTTGGTGATGCAATAGCTTTTCCTAATACAAGCCCTGAATACAACCCTTACAATATATGCTCTCTAGATAATGTGACCCGATCCAAATGCACACACTCAATGTCTTGCTGCCCATCATTCTCATACCATAGCAACTTTAGTTCTAAAAGAATAAAACCAGAAAAGTAAAAGATGTATGGAAAGAATAAAAATAATTTCATGGTGGGTTTTCAGCATGGTGAACAGGAAGAATGAAATTAAGAACTTTAAGAGCTATGGATTTAACAGAGCTATGCACTTAATAATGGAGAGCCAGACACAGCCAAAGATAGATAGATATATACATATACGTACACATTTTTAATGGCTTCTTGTTATCTTTTAAATTTTTTAAAGTCACCAGAAAGGAACAAAGTAGCATCTGGAAAGGCAAACAGCACACATTTCTCCAAATAACTTGCACAGAGAGGGGCAATTTCTTTTCTGGATGAAACCAAGATAATGAATTTTACATATTATTTTTTTTAATAGCTAGCCTTTGTGAGGTATTTTGGTTCCAGATCTCAACAGAAGTTACACAGTGCATCAAACATAACAATGCAAAAGACTAATCTCATACGATCTCGGATTTTACAATATATTGAAGCATAACTGGGGCTAGCTATTAAAAATAACCTGGGTGATTTTTTTATTTATATAGTTCTGAGTTTCTCTGAAAACAATAATAATAAAAAACCACAGCAGACCACCTTCCTTATAAACATCAAACCACAGAATCATTTAGGTTGGAAAAGCCCTTTAAGATCATCAAGCCCAACCATCAACCCAGCACGCCAAGTCTACCACTAAACCGTCTCCCTAAGTGCCACATCTACACGTCTTTTAAATACCTCCAGGGACAGTGACTCAACCACTTTCCTGGGCAGCCTGTTCCAATGCTTGACAATTCCTTCTGCAAACAGGCTGACCTATTTTTGAGTTGTCATAGATTAAACATGCCTTCTAATACCACTACATATGTAATTCACAATACGGGGGCTCTGCTTGCCATGTCCCCTGAGCAGGATGACTCACCCCTGGTGCAGACATGTGGCAGACACACCAGGCACCACTGAAAGCACTCTGTTAAGAAAGAGATGAGACACGATTTCTGCCACAAGTTCACTCCAGTCTGCAAATATAATGGGCCATATTCATTACATCTCAGCAACAACTAACTTAAAGAAATATAAACCAAAACGCTTCTGGCAGATTTTCGGCTTCTAGGAGTTAGGTCTAGAAACCAAAGCAGAGTTTGGTCCTTATGCACCAGGCATGAAACTACTTACCTATTATATCTGTACTTCACCTATACATATAGGGATATTGTGAATCTTAATTTGTATTTGTAAATTGCTCTGCAGTCCCTAAAAGAAACACCAGCTCAAGAGTCATTGTACATACAGCTGTCTAAAATGGCATACAGCAACATCCAGTGGTTCGATCTTGAATCCTCAAAGAGTAAGCAGAGCTCTGAGCTTGACTGTTTATGTGCTGCGTGGCCCATTTCATGTATGGCTGCTGAAGAAATTTTCTGAAATCTTTAAAAGAAGTTCTGGATTAGATTTCCACCCGTTTCACCAGTAATTCTCATTCTAAAATCAGTAAGAAATAGCTTTTGCTTCCGACTCTTTGGTTAACAGACTACACTGACTAACAACATCACTGTGTCTCTATGATCATAAGGAAAGACTGACGTCTTGAGTCCTTAAACAGGAAAACATGCTGAAATCACTATCAGATAAACAAAATAAAATCTTATGGAAAGATCCTATAAAATATAGCAGCCATAACACTTTTAAGTAAAAATAAGTCAGGCCTGAAATTCTTTAGTAGGTGTGTAATTTTCAGTTATTTTCTACAAGTTTTAATTAATATTCTATAGAAAGTTTATGGTTTTGTAAATTAAATGTATCCCTCAACTAGATTTATTTCTTTAGCCCTGTCTGTCAATTCATTATATGATTCTTTGGGGTTCTTCCATAATATGAATATTCTTTTCAAGTAACAGAAATTAATCTTAATATACTGATGCTAAAGCATAATACACTAGAAGCCAATTAAACAAAAGAAGAGTATGCATTTTACAGAATTATGATTGCCCAAAGTCTTTTGTCCACGGTTACTTTCCACTATAGCTTGTCTTCACCTTCTGTGAAGGCCCACTTATTCCTCCTCTGAGAATTTCACTTACAAAAATGGGCATCCATTACAAAAGGACCATTTTACAATGTATAAGACATAAGCCTTCAAATAGATACACTACCTTATTGAGATGGCCTAAATTTTAGCTAAAGTTTATGTAATAAATACTCAATGTCAACAGAGTAATCAGGTACCATAAATAATGGGCGGAAAAGAGGATACTAAAGCCTCTAAAATGCTGACACAAAGATGATTTACTTATCAAGAGGCTCTCTAAGGTTTAGTCTCATTTAGTCTCATGTTGCTGCATACCCATAACTCTCGTTAACGCTAATGGGAAAGTAGACCCCTAAGTTGGTTTAGCTAGCGGAAGAAGTGATTACTACATTTTAGATCTCCTAAAGGCAATGAATAGTCTTGCTACAAAAGCTAAAGGAAAGCTATGTGCAGGAGGCAATCTTAACAAACCCTCTACTCATTTGATTTAAAAACAGTTCTTACATTATTTAAAGTATTATTCAAATATTTATTCTATTTGTATTGCAATCAATGTTAAGGAAGTAACATGACACATTTTAAAGTCTCGATAGTTGACTACTGTATGCTTGCAGGTGACTTTCCTCTGCTCAAAGTAAGAGCAATAACATACCTCCTGTCCAGTTAGCTAAAGAGTTCAGAAATATGCGTTCAGAAATAATTAAATCTAGCTGTATTAATTCTGGGTGTTATCATTCCTTTTGATGAAGGACTAAGGTGGTTTAGCTCCCAAATATATTAAAGCTGATTATAAATTCTCTCTTTATGGTCTTGATTCGGCAGAAATTATCTGTGGCCTTTTGGACTGCCTGTGTGTGGGAGGCATGGAAGCTGGGGATGTCATTAGCTTTTTGGCTTGAAAAAGCTATTCAGCGTAAAAAAGTCACACTACATGTTGACACCATTTTGTAAAACAACAGTTCAAATCCTCAAAACTTAATAGATCTGTACTCATGTATACAGTCATTGTGCAGGCCAATATATTTTCCTTCAGTAATGAGAAAAGTGTGAAAGAAAAAAAGGACATTTTACATTAAGTTGACTCCATGGATCTAGCAATTTCAGAATCACCACAGTAATAATCATTCTTTGTATTAAGGTGTCTGATCAATAGAAAGGGAAAGAAATGAGATTAAGGCCAACTGCAGAAATAATACAAGTATTAGAAAAATTCACTAAGTGAGTTGCAACACCATGGAATCTGGTAGTGCACATGTTAAATACATTTATATATTTATCTTTAGACTTAGATAAGTGCCTCCATCCATCCGTTGCTATTTCTTCATCATTATCTCATTATTTAATTGATCACTGAAGATTTGTGAGGTGAAATTGTATCACCTTTTTAGGCTCTACCCTCAGATCCAAATATAAAATAACCAGTCCTTTGTTATTTCAACTATCATTTTTATGCAACACACACTCCAACTTCAAAAAAAACCACAACAAAATCTATGCTGAATTACCACAGTCTAGCAGATGTTAGCTGAGGCCCAATAACACGTTGTACCTATCTCCTGTTTTTAATTTAGAAGATATTAATGATGACTTATAATTAACAATCTCCAGACCTCAACATTTTCAGTGAAGAGAATTCAAAAATCCAATTTTTATATATTGAAATCAAAACATAACTATATAAAATTTTTTCTTATGAATGTAATGACAATTTGGAAAGATACAGCAAAATAGTCATCTGATTAATAACTTTATAAAACCATCTTATCATCAAACTTACCACCAAACTAATCAAATTGAAAGTTAGAAAACTCTCAGCTAAAATACAAGAACCTGAATTCCTTACAGAAAAGAAATTTGGAAGGTACAAAAGGCAGCTGGGTCTTAAGAAACATTTAACTGGAAAAAATCTTGATTATACTTTGTCACACTAGTAAATATATATAAAAAAATATATACTTTATAATATTTCCCTTATTACTGTCTTGCTTTCACCACATGCTCACATCTTTTCTCATTGTTTTTCCCACTTAAATCCCTTTTATTTCCATATTGTTCTTATTTTAGTATTTGTACTTATTAGCAGGGCAAAGCTCTGGTCAACTTTGCTTTTGGATGAAAACATTTGCACTCATGTTTTAACAACAAATGATGGCACAAACCTCCGTTTTTTCACATCTTACTACCTGATTTGTGATGACAATCAAGTTCTTTAATTAAGGCTGCAAGTAATTCAAATTTGCATCTGCAAGTGAATGACAGGTGCAAATTGAACCCACAAAAGGGTTGCCAACTTTCTTTGGAAATTTACATGTATAAATGCTTTGTCACTAAAGAAGCTATTATGACACTTCCAAGACTAACTCCTGCTGTGTCCTTTATAACAGCATACTGCTGTAATGTCACACAGAAAGAATGTCTAATTCCAAACCTTTTTATTCACAAGGTTAATCACACTAGCTGTGTCTTAATTTCCCTTAAATCTGAAGAGTTTCATTACTGAACACTAGATTTGTGTGAATTTCAATGAGATCCGAATTTGGAAACATAGGGAGAGTTTGACTCCTCTGCTTCCTACTTTATGCACAGCCTGAAATTCTATGTATCCTCAGAGGTGAAGACACTTTATATGCTCACGTGTCCCGTGGAGAGCAGCCCAAACCAAGCTTCATTTCAGGCTCTCTTTAAAGCCCCTTCCCTTGCAATAAGCCACTCCATAAATCCAATTCACTTTTCTAGAGGCTTTTGCTTACATGATATGTCTTACGCAGAGTCATGCAGTATTACTAGAAAAGTAGGCAGGATAAGTACAGATCACTGGGTGAGCCATGCTCCCCTGGGCCCCCCATCCACAGCCGACGGGCTCAACCCTGAAGAGGCACACAGATTGCATGCCTCATCCATCTGGCTGGCTGCCTGCGCCGGCACCCTTACAGTGTCCTGCCAGATAGAATTTTGGATGAGCAAAGCTCAGCTCCGCTCTGCCCTGGCACAGCAGTGCAGACACAGTGGTACTGCTCTGATGAATGAGATTTGCCAAGACAGGTTCAAAGACAGCACAGGTCCATAAAACTTTCCATAAAATACAAAGCTAATATCCTAGGTGAGCTACCTGCTAATCCTTATAGGCTTGCAATGAAAACATAGCTCATGCATGGAATATACTTAGGATAAGCAGCAATTCAGTGGAAGAGCCAGCAATCTGATAATTATTCTACGCATCGTAGCTTCTGAACCACTCCGAGTTCTGCTCTAACCAACAGGAAGTAAAACAGTTACAGTGGATAGGGGAAGGAGGAATGAAAGTCATTCATTCATTTTCTTTTCACTGAAATTAAGGAAAGGAATGGGCACTTACGGTAAAGCAGTGGCTGTCCCACCCATTAGAATTATACATGAGAAAAAGAATGCTTCAAACAGACCAAGACTCTGCTGGCCAAGGCTGGCACAGGGGACACACACCACAGCTGCAGTACAGAGCTCCAGAAGTGAGGGATGGGCAGGTAACAGGCATGAAAAATGAAATTTGTAAGCTGTTACATGGCTGTTATCTTCAGTATTTACCACTCCAGTGCCACCTCACTTGCTTATATCACAAGTTCATACAGCTTTTAACATTTTACTTGCATTAATAATTCATGTTGGTTTACAGATACTCATATTGCATGGTGACACACTGCTGTAATGAATTGAATGCAACATTACACAGCTGTGCCATCACCCGAGCTTCGAGATCATGAGTCAATTCTCTCTCTCTCCAGGTAATGATGACAATCCAAATCCTAATAAACACTTATGCACATGCTTAACTTTAAGTCTACAAGTAAGTTCTCTTAAGGCAACAGGATAAACCTCCTAATAACATAAAGATAGATCCAGTATCATTAACAGAACTGCTCCCAACTACATCTGGGCCAAGAGGTGAGCTCAGGAGTTAAAGCTAAGCAGAAATGAGTATCGCAAATTTCTGACTTCCCTCAGTTATTCTGTGGATAAATCTAATAATAATTAAAAAAAATAATTTCAGTCTCTTCCACATACTACCAAAGCTCTGTAAATAAATTTTTGGTTTTTATAAATGTATTTTCTGTCTGTTTACAAACAAAATTCAACCTCCATTTTCTACAGCTCTCATGATCAAATTGCTTCTTAGTTTTATGGAAGATATGGAATCACTTGAGACCACAAGCTTAAAAATAGCTATCATATTTAGTTCATGCAATAGAACTGAAAATTTATAATTTTAAGATGCAAATTTACAGTTCCAAAAGGGAGGTTTACAATTGCTATTAATATACCAACATTAATCTTTACTTTCTTTCAAAGTTCTCTATAGTGTTGCTGGAATAACAGTGCAAGTTAGGGATGCAGTAAATGCATCTTTCATACAAGGATATATGAGGAGACACAGCTGAGAAAGCCACCATTAATTTAGGTAAAACTGCTAAGGTTTGGTTTTTTGCTGCTTTTGTGATTTTTTTGTTATTGTTTTCAGACAGGGGTTGTCTACAGCAATAAGACAAGCTATCAGAAAGCATTCTCCACAAGCTCTTAACTACCAAAATATAATTTAAACCATACTTTTTTTAAAAAAATCCATCTTATTTTACTTTTTATTTCATTGTCCCCTTCTCTTCTCAGCCCAAAACAACAACTGGACAAGTAACCTTTGTAATTTTGCCCCAAATATCTCTGGAAAGAAATTAGCCCAGAACAGCAGTCTTGGCAGGTGAGAGCGCTTTGGGATTCTTGCACAAGTAAAATTACCTTTGCTATGGACAAACACTCTCAATTTGCCTTCTGCTGGAAAGCCTTCTCCCAGGCTAATTCTATTAACTGCAGGGGCTGGTGTTACAGCAGCTATACAGTTTTGTTTATGGCACAGCTGAGCATACAGTCCAGCTCTCCTGAGACCCAGTTTCATAGCCCAAATAGCAGAGTAAAATGGCCTTCATGTAACCATGTAATTGAACATTGCAGAGAAAATCAAGTTAATTGTGCATAATATTTTCATATAGAGTTTGGAATGAAATAAGTTCTCCTACCCCTTTCCCCAATGTACTTCATGTCATCTGGTTTTAAGCCACATGCTTTGAGCTCTATATAATTCACTGTACCGCTGCAACCTGTGCAGTATTTTACCATCTAAAAAGCCACACTCTATGGTTTACATACCATACAGATCATACATAACATACATGGCTTATTTTTTTAGGTTTCTGAATGAGCCACTATCAGTAAAACTTAATTTTCCAGCTACCTCACAGAGCTGAATTTCTTTAGAAAAGTGGTAAAAGGGAGGAGAATATTTCATGTTGTACAGCTGACGGCAGTCCGACCCTCTCCTTGCAAACATCAGCAGGCAGAAAGGCAGGGAGTTTATAGGCAAACACCTTGTTCCTCAGCTTTTCCATTCCCTCATATTAACTCCACGTCACTGCATTTCTTGCTGTGTTGAGTAGTGCAAAGAAAATCTGATTCTGTAGTGAGCGACCAAGGTAGATGTCATGTATGCTGAGTCATTCACAGTAGGCTAAACTAGATGGAACTGCATCCGCCACCATTAATTGCAAAGGCCTTTCTTCAGCGTTAGCCAGAACTTCCCAGCCATCTAATGCTGATGATGGTACCTAAGCCACAGTTCCCTTTTTCTTTCTATCATACCCAGGTTTGTCTCTTGAGATCTCAATGGGAGATAGCACTTCAGATACTTTACATCTATCTGCACATATAATCATATTTAAATGTTGTCAAACATTCACATAACAAAGTTTCTTCCTGGAAAGTGAAGGTGGATGATTTGTTTTAGTTATATATGACTATATAAATATATGCACGCACACACAAATACAGGCAGTTTCTCCTATATGCATTTTTAACACAGGGAGATTCTTCCTACAGCTTTAAAGCTCTGAGCATTATTGAAATATAACTACATTTAAAAATAAATACTGATACTAATAATCTGGTGTTCAGAACTGCGATCTTTCCATTAACTTGTATCTTAAAAGGAATAGAGATACTTCAGATCAAATGTTTCTCCACTATTCAAACTATCCTTAGAAGACCATTTAACTGGGACTGTGGTCACCAGCTTTTAGAAACATATTTACATCTGCTTTCATTACCACACCTTTTGACAGAATCAAAGTGCAAGCTCTGAGAAGCAGTGATGGGAGAACTGAGGGGGCAGTGTTTATGTAAAAAGCCGTCAGAAGAAAAGTGCCTGGCCTCACTTATTTTCTTGTATTTATATACTGTATTTTTAGAAGAGCATAATTTTAGGCAGGAAAACTCAAAACATCTCAGCAACGGAGCAGTCACAAAACACGAACAGCACAGCCAGTACTTGAAGATTAGTGGGATCAAATACTTGTCATAAGAAAAATCATTTTCATTTTGACATGTTTTCAGTATTAGCATGGTACTTGTTTTGAAACTACAGTTGAAGTACTCTGCATGTTATATTAAGGATTCCCAAATGGATAGATAAAATCCTTATACTGAATGGAGCATGAAAGGAAATCAGCACATCACTTCTAATCTAGCAGAACTTACAGGCAGGCGGTGGTACTTGGGACCACATATTTACACAGCTACTGTCGACTCTTATATGGACAGAAGGCTTGAAACCCTTCCAGTAGAAACTTTGCTTTCATGCTTACTATTTAATAATTGAATACCTTAACTTAGAAGTTGGTGATCGGGAAATGATAGTCAACATAAAATAGATTTACAAAATGTCAAGTCTGTGACTACAATGTATTATTTACAAAAAGCATAGCAAATTTAAGGGCAAAATGTTACAATAGCCCTTGCTTCTATTTTCACAACAGCCATTTAGATGAGAGTTGACGAGTTTGGGACAATATGACATTTCTAATTCTTTATATGCTGACAATAACCTTGCTTTCTGAAGGAAAGCGACAAAGTGTGCAGCAGATAAAAGCATAACATTTCCCAGCATTGGACAAAAGTTATTCTTACTTCTATTGTGATTTATTTTCCTTCTCAGAAGTTTACTTGCTTAGGATCACAGTATGGACACAGTTACTGGGGGGGTTATATCGAGCTATATTTCTCTGTTTTAAAGCTGACTCTAGTGGGGTAAAAGGTACTTTCTTTTCCCTAACAAATATAGAGGATTTACACAAACAGTGTGAACTACTAAATTATAATAATGGCCCAAAGTTTCACGCATAGGTCCTTTTGATAACAAAACCAGTAACTAAATTAAATATGGCATTTTGTAACAACTAAGTTATGGAAATTTTATAACAACTTTCGCAAGTCAACTAAAGTTACTGCAAAAATATTGTGGTGATCCAAGCTCTGTCCTGCTGAGCAGGGTGGATGCCTACAGCAAGCATAGGGAACTACTAACACCAGAACAATGCTTTACACTACCAAGCTACCAAACAAACTGGGGAAAGTTAAAGTAACTCCTGTAATAGACAGCTAACATCCTGTTCCTCTGGGGTAGTAAAAATTGCTTTTGCTTATGGACCCAACGGAACAGATAATCTCAGTCCTTGTTTTCATTTCAGCATCAGTAATGAATAGTTTCCATAGCAGGAGGCAAAATTTTAAATTTATAATTTTTGTTTAAGATTTTAGTTTGTTAGCATTGGGGATTGAGTAGAATTTTGGTAGTGTTAAATTAATTCCAGCTCTTCAGCTACAAGATTAACTAAACTGTAAACGCAGGGTATTTAATGTAGACAAATGGGAACAATCAAATTAACTTCTACAGATTCTGAGAGCTTTTAACTCATTCCTTCAGATATATAGATGTGCTAAGTGTATATTAACTTTGTGATTTAGATGGAGGAAAAAGCTTTAGAAATATACGTGGGCATAGATGACATCTATATTCTTTGCTATTGTGAGACTTAAAAATGTATCTGATGGAGAAAGAGTAGATGCAGACGTAATAGTTTGAAAGCAAAAGAAAAGCAACTTATTACTGATAGAAACTCCCCCAAAATAATAAACTGTGTTTACTTTTATTGGTGAAATCTGCTTTTCTGGAAACAATACTGGTAAGGATCATGGATCAATGATATCCAGTAAGTCTTTTAATATTAAAAGTTTTTGATAGAATAGTTCTATTCTTGTATCACTGTTATGCAGTCTTACACTTTCTTTAAGTAACAATTACAGATGTAATCAGACTCCTATATAGACAAAACATGAACAAACTGCTTCATTTAACAGAAGGTTAATAGGTTTATATTGTCACAAACTATTAAAAAGGAGAGTTGATTTATGTTTCAGTGTAAAGCACTAGCAACAACTTTGCAATTAGCATTATTTGTAAGTTAAAACTATTTATATGTCAGGTTATGATTCATTGTGGGTTTGGACTAGGTTCCAAATGATTGCATTCTGAAGCTAGGCTTGTGTCCTCAGTTTGGAGCTGCTTTTATAGAAGTTACAGGATGACTTCTTGGCCATTCTCCTTCCCTGCAAGCCTTTCAGCTTAACCTCTGACTTCATCCCAACTCTTCACATGCCATTAATATAAGAATAACTTCTGAGTTTTGCAGATTTCCCACCGGCTGTGAATTTTAGCAGACTGCAGCTATTCATCGCCAGAGGCTGCTCCCCAACAACAGCTGTAGGATTGACACCAGGAAATCACACCTGAGCTGGCTTTCCTGCTGTCTGAATAACATACACAGAAGCTTAAATTTCAGTGACAGTTGTAATTCTGTTGAAGAGCTGGGAGTAACAACGCAACAGCTAGCTTAGAACTACTCAAGGAGCCTAACGTAAGTTGCAATCAAATATATCACTCTTCACAGTGTCAGCATAACCTTTGGTTTTTAAAGTGCCATTCTCTAGGCCAGTGTCTTTCACTGGTACCACTGATGAACAAAAAAATGATTTATGCCATAATGTGAGCAAGGCAGAATGCACTGGCATTTCATTAGTGATTTAAGTTCTGCAGCAGGATGTCCAAACTCAAGGGAGCTAGAATTTTAGGAGTTATGACCTTTAAAGGCTAAATGTAGTTCCCCCCCATGCAAGTTCGGTGTCTACATGACCAAGGACCATGTTGATAATGGACTTTTCAATACTTATGGACCATGCAGATAATACACCCCATGTAGCCAACATGTAGACCCCTACAGCTGTAGGCACCACGAACATTGGCGCTCTCCTACACCATCTCTCCTCAAACCGCAACGGGTGTTTAGATAGTTGGCTCACACAGACAGCTACAAGGTAACTCCTACATGACATTGTCTTATCTGGAGGTGAATCCCTCTCCCAATTTCCAGAGATTAGATTTAAATTGACATGGGTGGTGAGGAGTACACATCCCTCATATGAAACACAGTAAGATTTTTTTTATTTCATTTCCTGACACGATCAATTTTATAGTTTTGTAAAACCTGTCAGTTCATTGTTAATTTTTGTGTGGAGTTCATTTCATGCAGACATGAATTTATAAACTCTCATTAAAGTGAATATACTGTGTAGCATTACACCTATATGTTAGTCTGATACTTTGTCTTGAATAATTAGTGCACATCATTGAAAGCACAGATGGGTGATTCAAATAAGTATGCGTCATATGTAAAATTCACTGAACCTTTAAAGTCTTCCAACCAGTTGTGTCTGTCATATCTATTATGTCAAACAATAAACTGCAGAGCCTATGTTGGGTTTCAAGCTTGAATTAAAAGTTCCTAAGACCCTGCCCTCCCATCATCCCTCAGAGCAAAAATTACATTACTGGGACCTATGAAGGGAGAATAAATATCTAGAAACATGTACCATTTTGGTAGCAAGAGGTTCCATTTAAATCTGTCTTCTTACAACCACTTGCTCAAGCCAAAACAAACTTAATTTTATACCCACTAAAATTTCTCATTTGAAAAATGTCCCAATCTCCTTCTGCTAACAATTTGCCCCAAAGTTTCACTTTAACTTCAAATTTTAATTTTCTTAAAAAGAAAATGATATATTTAATGGACCACAGCTGTCTGGAAAGTATATATTTGATAGGCATACAGCACTAATTTGGAAAATGAGTATGATTTACTTGATGAGTCACAATGAATGTCTGTAAATATATATCCAAGTTCTTTACTAGAGACTAGTCTTGCAAGCTGCATTACATAGAAGTCATACTTAAACACATGAATATCTCCCCCGAAGTACAACGGGGACCAAAGCTAACAGCTCCCATCTTCCTTACCACCTTCATGCTTTTGGTTGATGAGGTCCAGAAATAAGAAACTGCCAAAGAGCACAAATATTGAATGGAACAGATTTTCCCAGTTTAACCTATTTTGTAGAACAGAAATCCCATGGCATGGCAAAGGACAGCTGTATATGAGATAGCAGCTCCATTAAAGCCAGGCACCACAGGCACTGGCCTGACTACGAACAGTGGAAATGGTTCTGGCATCCTGCAGCACACTCCTGGCTGCGCGTTCTCCTTCAGCCCCTGTCAACGTCTGTTTGCCTGGTTACGTGTCAGGTGAAAAAGTGGATATTGAGTCTTGGAGAAGAGGCAGGGTGGGCAGAATAAGTAGGAAGAAAGCACAGGGACAAAACCACATCTGCGCCTTAGACAGTGAACAACACTACTTAACAAATTAGTATTTGGTAGGACAATCCTGCTTATCAGGTTTCCCTATCAACTTTCAGGAAAATTTTATAGAACTCTGGAAGTATCGAGAAACTTTGGATTTCCTAGATTTCAACATGAGGAAGATGGTATTTTTGCATCAAGTCATGCTCTGTATAACAAAGATATTTGAATAATTAGTGCAGTGCATTGCCAGAAATATGACGTTTCAAACTCAAATCTGAAAACATGTCCATTGACACCATTAATTTAAGATAACCAGGTGACTAGTTGAGTGACTAATAGTGTTAGTGAATAGACAAAAGTCGAGATTGTAATCAGAGGCAAATCTCAGCTCCTAAAAATACACTAGGCAGAACACAGAATACTAAGCCATAATGACCACATACTTTCTTCTGATTTACTCCTCTAAAATGCTGAAATGTTGAAAATTAAGAGAAAGTTCTTTTATTACCATCATAAGCCATTAAGCTGTTTAAAATGTTGTGGGGTTTTTTTTATATATATATAATTTATAAAGAAAACAAACTTTTCAAAACAGTACAACTCGGGCTCAAAGGCAGCATTTCTTTGAGCAGTTTCACATAGAAAGTAAAATAAGGAGATGAAAATCACCTCACGTACCTAAGGATGGTACATGTTGAACAGATGGGAGATCAAGGCTATCGTAATAATGTAACAAAACATTCAGGATTTAAGAATTCAAGCATCTTTAAATACATGAGTAACTCCTGTGAGTGTCATTGGATTCATCCTGCTTACATGAACAGGACCTTCAAAAGACATTTCAAAGAAGATAATTCAGAGAAGTCTCAAAATGTACTCTAAGAAAGAGGATAGAAGGAAAGAAGATTTTCTGTAGAGAGTTGCCAGCCGATTTAAAAAAAATATTTTAACAATGCTAGTGCTTTTCATTTAGGTTAAAAATTACACTTTATGGTACCTAAAGCTCTGTGTAGAGCTTCCTAAAAAATAAATGTAAAGTTGTAAAATTATACCTTAACCATGCCTTTTTTTGCCTAAATATTTTGCAGGATGAGGGATTAAGCAACTGGATAGCAACAGAATGCCAGACAACCAAGAAAAATATTCCAAAACACTTAATTTAACTTTAGGACATACTAATAAATGTAAACTAATATTTCAAATTTTATAAAATCATTTCTCCTTCCTTCTTTCAGTGGTATGATAGTATGGTAAAGTCTTCCAGTATGGGATATAACAATAAAATCACTGTAACATTTACTGCATTAAAAATTCCTACATCTACGAATACTTAAGTTAGTCAAAGGTTAATTACCATCTGTGAAAGGCAAACTGAAGTTACTCCAGCAACATTTGAAATGTCTCTTTTTAATAAAAATTAAAAAAAAACACATTAAAAATCTCATTAAGAGAAGTATTAGAAACATGGTATAAATTGATTCCTTACTTGTTAATAGTAATGACTTATATAGTCAAGATGAACTGCAGATTTTTTTTTTGGTCTGGTGTTAAACCAGGAAAAAAGTGAGACAGCTAGCTGTTGTATTAGACCCTACGTTGTAACATAGTAGCTAAATTATAAGGGGGGGATATATTTACAACTCTAGAACCATTTTAGTAAACCGTGACACCCTGATTATGTGAAATACCCCCAGTGAATACAAATGCAGCCTTGTCTAGAAATGAAAAAGCCAGCAAGCTTTTGTAATATAGGCCTTGTCCTGGCAAGTTGCAGCTACTTTGCAAGGCCTTTGGGTAGCCTTTTGTAAAAGGATGAATTTCTGGTTTGTCATGTTTTCTGAAGCACACACCAATCCTAGGTCAACATTTTGCTATTAAAAATAAGTCGTTCACCCAGCATTCCGATGTCTGAGATCTTTCTAGAAATATTGCAGGCACTTGCACACGTATAAAAAGCATTTTTCAGAAGCAGTTGCAGTATTTTATTTTTAGAAGAGTTAAAGGATAAGGGTAAATTTAGATGTAGGTTTCCTTCAGCTTTGGAGGATGAAAGGGATTAATGGGGGGTCACAAGAGGAGGAAGGAAAAAGAAATGGAAAAAAAGAGGAGAGTGCTACTGGATGCAGCTTATCCTTTCCCTAGGCACTGGTTAGAGGTGTCTATGAGACGAAAAAGGATTGACTACTTCTCGCTGCGTGTTTCCAACAGTTATTCCAACAGAAGGATGAGTATGGTCAAAATGGGATTTTCTTATTCTCTTTGTTAAGAGTAAGACTAAGGCTGTGATGTCCTTTATACAGAATTTGATTTTGTGTAAAACTGTTAGCTCCTTCAGGCTAAGAGTTACTGGAGTGGCTGGGTAGGACTCTCAACGCTCCTTGTTTTATTAGAGGATTTGGAATAAAGCTGAGAAATGTATGCTCTCAGTTACGTGCTGCTTTGTTGAAAAGAATATATATTAAAAAGAAGATTGCCAGTACTCCTTGAGATTCATGCACTGAAACACTAAAATAGATTTATGACAACTCAAATTATTACAGACAAAGCTATGGCACCTGCCTATCAGGTACTTAGCATAGTGTTGTGGTTTAACTGCAGCCAGCAACGCAGCCCCGCAGAGCCGCTTGCTCACTCCCCCCGGCTCCCAGTGGGTTGAGAGAGAGAACGGCAAGAGTAAAATGGGAAACCTCATGGGCTGAGATAAAGACAGTTTAATTGGTAAAACCAAAGCCACACGTACAAGCACAGCAGAATAAGGAATTCATTCACCGCTTCCCATCGGCAGGCAGGCATTCAGCCATGCCCAGGAAAGCAGGGCTCCATCACGCATTAACAGTTCCTTCGGCAGATTAAATGCTGTAACCCGAAACATCACCTCTTTCCTCCTTCTTCCCTTAGTTTTATATGCTGAGCATGAGATCATATGGTATAGGATACCCCTTGGGTCAGCTGGGGTCCGCTGTCCCACCTGTGTCCCCTCCCAGCTCCTGGTGCCCCCAGCCTGCTCACCGGTGGGGTAGTGCAAGAAGCTGGAAAGTCGTTGACTTAGTGTGAGCCCTGCTCAGCACCAACCCCACCACCGGTGCGTTATCAACACCATTCTCATCCTAAATCCAAAGCACAGCACTGTGCCAGCTACTAGGAAGAAAATTAACTTTGTCCCAGGCAAAACCAGGACGGGCGTCTTTCAGAGCGAAGTGTGGTAATTCAGATCCACTTCGCCCTGTGAGGCCAAGTCATTTCCACGTTAGTTCCCGACAAACTATTGCAAGGGGCGTTCTGGTGTGTTCTCCAAGACCTGTGATACTGAATTAGCCATTGTGAAAGTTACACTGTCTTGTTTTAACTATACGTTTTAAGAAACCATTTGAAACCCGGGTTATTCATCCAGTGGACCTTAATGGCTCTCCTAAATTGCTGTATAATTGCCAAGACAGATGCTAATGGCTTAACATTTGTTGAGTCCTTCTCTGCTTAGACACACTTAAGGAGACTCCCCAGTTTGCTGAAATTCAGCAGAGCGGTTGCTCTCAGAAAGCAGTTAAGTCCCTAGAATCAGATGAGAGCAGGGATCTCAGTCACTGGAGAACAAGCGTCCACAATACTTTTGTAAAAGAAAAAGGCTGAATTTTGTGGGGTTTTGCTTTGTTTTGTTTTTAAGAGGAAAATAAAACACTTGTGGGTATGACACTCATAGAACCATTTACACTGGAAAAGACCTTTAAGATCATCAAGCCCAACCCTTAACCCAGCACTGCCAAGTCCACTACTAAACTGCGTCACTTGGTGCCACACCTACATGTCTTTTAAATACCTCCAGGGATGGTGACTTAACCACTTTCCTGGGTAGCCTGTTCCAATGCTTTACAACCCTTTTAGTGAAGATATTTTTCCCAACATCCCATCTAAACCTCCCCTGGCACAACTTATGCCCCATAGCCTAGTCGCTGGTGGGGTGGGGTGAGGAGCACAAAAAGCCTTGGCGCTGTGTAAGCGCTGCTCAGCAATAACTGAAACATCCCTGAATTATCAACGCTGTTTCCAGCACAAATCCAAAACATAGCCCCGTACTAACTACTCTGAAGAAAATTAACCACTCTAGCCAACACCAGTACATATAGCAAAATGTTTCTTCAAGTACATGTTGCTGTATTATCATTTTTTTGAATGTCATTAGGATGAACAACATTGCCATAAGCGTAGGATTGAGCTTGGAACACTTTCTTTTATTTAAAAATAAGAATGAATCATGTTCCTAGGGATATCACCCATATAAAAAAGTCCTATTGGACTGGAAAACCTCCCACTGTTAATACAGATCTTTGTACAAATAAGGGCAGTGGGTGATGCAAGTTATACTCCTACTGCACAGGCAAAAGAAAAATTTCCACATTTGCAAAAGCACAACCCATTACTCCATGAATATTTGATAGACTTTGTAAACACAGCACACGGTATTGCAACAGAGAAGGTTTTTTAAAAGCCTGCATTTAATTCTATTCATAATAAAAAGCCTTTTCCTAAAAATATTAAGCTATGCATTCTAAGCCAATACTCTAAGTTTTGAAATAAAAATACATGGAAAACAATGCTGTAATTAATGTCTTGCTATAAAGTCTATGCATAATGTCAAAGGTGGAGGAAAAAATGTGTAAGTGTCAAAAAAACAGTATACTATCACACATTTTCTAAGGGAATAGGAAATTTAACTACCTGGCAGGCCTCAGGGACTGCTAAACATATAATGAAATAGCACTGGGAGTAATGTGTACATTTCTGACTATGAGATTGCAGGAAACACAATGCAAAGATTTAAAATATACAACAGATGGCAACTGAAATGAGTCAGGTTCTGTGAATGTAAGCCATGTTACAACTATGCTAAAATTAATTTCTAGACATCAGAAAACAGGAAACTGAACAGATATGTAACAGAAATGAGGAAAATAAACAGGTATGCCAGCGAACTGTTTGAGATTAAGCCTAACATACAGGCATTGTACGATATTAGTAGAAAAACAGGAGGACCTCCCGCAGCAGCAATATATCTAAAGGCTGAAGACATGCTTAATGTAAGGTGACTTAAGCATAATTCTCCTGCAGTGTGGTCAGAAGCAGAAGCTTTGCACAGCTTCTAAAGGCTGAGAAGAGGGAAAAGAAAGTCAAAGGTTCAACTACTGTGCAAATTTAACATTAATTGCAATTTATAGGGTTATATAGCCTCACAATCTTATGAGATCTGAGCTAGAACCAATTGCAGAAATTTTCAGAGGCACAGAAGGCAGTTATGCACATTGTTTCCACTGCCTTTTGACCCTCACTTCTTTTTGCCTTCAATATTTCTTATGTTTATTACCGTTCTTATAACACTCATGTGTATCTGAGAATTTCTTACACATGAATGAATTTACCATCACAACTCACCTGTGAAGTACCAATGTTTTTGCATTTCCATGTGGGAGAATGGAAAACAGGCGAGTGATGAAATGGTTTGCTTGAGGTCACATACAACATGTGGCGGGAGTAGTTTAAAAGTTTCTCATATCATTGTACATCCCTCTTCACACCAAGCCTGTACACGCTTTGAGCATGGAAAAGTGAGATGCATTTTTATCCACCATCCGTGTGATTTGTCAAAAAAAAACCCAACCAAACAAAACCCCAACTTTAAGAATGTTATGAGTATGATGTTTACTTCTACACAATTTTGCAAAAAAGGGGATATGCTAGTTATTAGTGATTAGTTTTTAATAGTTTTGTTTCTGGGTAAAGTGTTCAACATCCTTTTCTCTACCTTACTAAAGCAGTATCTAAAGGCAACTGATATTACATGGTATATTTTTTTCTTATCACTGTTTCTGCTAAGCCCTTTCTTCCAAGAAACAGAACTTTTTTTACAGTCATTTACGCTGAGCTTTGAAATTTTCTGCATATTTTTGTGACCTTAAGAAAAGTTCATGATTAACAAAGAAATACAAGACAGACCTCAGCAAGAAATGATAGCCTAAATGGTTTCTTATGAAGTTTCATAATTTAACCTCTCAATTCTGAAAATTCTCAAAGCAAAATTAAGTTTTTACATGCACTGGAGGTGAACGTCCTTTATCTTTTTTTCTGCTGTTAATTGCTTTCTTCCTCTGTGTGGCTTCAATTCTATAATTGCTTTTAAAATAGTGGAAATATTGTAAAGACTCTTCAGTTTCTTTTTCTACTTCCCAAATGGGAAATTGTTAAAACATTGGAAAGGTAAACATCCAAACGCTACCTATACTGTTTCGTCTCCCTTCAGAGCTCAGAATAGCTCTCTCCTACTTGGTTTGAGTCACAACTACTCAGCACAGAGTAATCTCACGCTGTATGAATAAAACCAGTTACTGCACAATACACCACAGATAACATCTGCTGCTGTGCATTGGGCAAGCATGAAAGAGCCTTATCCTTAACATCCCTGTTGAGCCCTGTTCTGTAGGTTTAAGGCAGGTGTAACAAGTGTACAACCAATGGTGACTTACATATAAGGATAAATTAAATGCAACTTTTTGTGCTTTTTCACTTTTGTCCCTTATGCATTTAACCATGCCTGTCTGGGCTTCTGTAAGGCCTTTGACATGGTCCCCCACAACATCCTTCTCTCTAAATTGGAGAGAGAAGGGTTTGATGGACGGACTGTTCAGGGGGTGAGGAATTGGCTGGATGGTTGCATCCAGAGGGTAGGGGTCAGTGGCTCAATGTCCAGATGGAGATCGGTGACAAGTGGTTCTTCTCAGGGGCCTGTACTGGTACAAGTACAGTTTAATATATTCAACAGTGACAGAGACAGTGGGATCAAGCGCACCCTCAGCCAGTCTCCAGATGACACCAAGCTGAGTGGTGCAGTCAACATGCCTGAGGGATGGGGTGCCATCCAGAGGGATCTGGACAAGCTTTAGACATGGGCCCACATGAACATCGTGAGGTTCAACAAGGCCAAGTGCAAGGTCCTGCGCCTAGGTCGGTACAACTGCCAGCAGGCTGGGGGATGAAAAGACTGGGAGCAGCCCTGCAGAGAAAGACTTGGGGGTACTGGTGGATGAAAAACTGGACATGAGCCAGCAATGTGTGCCCACAGTCCAGAAAGCTAACCATATCCTGGGCTGCATCAAAAGAAGCATGGCCAGCAGGTCGAGGGAAGTGGTTCTCCCCTCTACTGCGTCTCTGGTGAGACCTCACCTGGAATACTGCATCCAGCTCTGGAGTCCTCAGCACAGGAAATACATGGACCTGTTGGAGCAGGTCCAGAAGAAGGCTACAAAACCAATCAGAAGGCTGGAGCATCTCTCCCATGAAGAAAGGCTGAGAGAGTTGGGGTTGTTCCACCTGGAGAAAAGGCTGGTCCAGGGAGACATTATTGTGTCCTTTCAGTACTTAAAGGGGGTTTATAAGAAAGATGGGGACAGACTTTCTAGCAGGACCTGTTGCAATAGGATGAGTGGTAATGGTTGTAAACTAAAGGAGGGTAGATTCAGGCTAGATATTAGGAAGAAGTTTGGGTTTTGTTACCGTAAGGGTGGTAAAACACTGTCACAGGTTGCTCAGAGAGGTGGTAGATGCCCCATTCCTGGAAACATTCAAGGTCAGGTTGGACAGGGTTCTAAGCAACCTGATCTAGTTGAGGACATCCCTGCTTGTTGCAAGGGGGTTGGACTAGAGGACCTTTAAAGGTCCCTTCTAACCTAAAACATTCTATGACATAGTACAGCAATATCCTACTTGGAACTGCCGACTCTGGCTATGACAAAGCACAGAATGTCTTTGTCATACGATTTACCTTCCACTGGGGACCATATTATGCATCTGCATTGGTCTTGTACATGTGGTCTCACAGGTCATTCCTGTCTCATTTTGGGGAGCCTGTGGAAGATCCGTTCTTGTATAAAAACATAACTTAAGCTTAATATGTCAGCTATGGTGACACAAAAAGTCTCTCTGTAGAAAGCACAACTAGCGAAGTTGGGCCTGCTCCTGTAATCTATATGCATACATGGTGCAGATGACACTGCACAGAGGACAGTTCCCTCTGATTTAGACTTGCTCTCAGTCTCCCACACTTTGGTCCTGGCAGGCTCCCCATCTTAGTACTTGCATTCTTTTGGTAAGGCCTGAAACAGGAGAGCTTTTTTTTTTTTTTTTTCCTGCTAACTGGCTGAAAAGTATTTTACAAGACTTGCTGAGAAAAAAGCTGTTATAATGTTTTTGAGTCTCTACATGCCACCACAGTTTAAAAAAAAAAAAAAGAACCTCCGGCATTTCTGGAAAGTGTGTGGGAAAAGGGATGCACTAAACATCAATGAATGTATCCACTTTATTTCCCACACCCTGCAAAGGCAAGGCAAGCCTCTGCTGATACAGGGTCTAACCACGAGCTGAGATACTTGTTTCAAATACTGCAACTGACATTTACACCTGCTAAGGGTAAACCCTATTTGAAATGTGCAAAAACATCTTTCTTCAAGATTCTGTCATGCAAATCACTTTGCATTCTTCCTACTCTTCCTTCTTCCTTCTATTTCCACTTTAACCTTTCCTGCTAGTCTTTAAAACCATCTTTTATTGTTATTATTCTTTTAACATTTCAAGAAAAAAAAAATCTCTCCAGTTTATGGAAGATTTTAATAAAAAGTAGTTTTTTCTGCAGTTGTCTACTCACCTGTCCACTGTGCTTCTCCTTAATTGTTTTAATCTGCACATTGCTTCGTCTGCAGCAGACAGAATGCTCTTCTATTTGCGGTCAATTGCATTTTACTACTATGTCAATGGAGTGTTCTTTTATCTTTATTTTCAAGTCTTGGTACCCCATCAATCTAAATATCAAACTTACGATTTTGGTTTTGTATTTTGTTGCTCCCTGTCCTCTTGGGAAAGTTTTGTGGCTAATCTTTGTGTGCTACTCTCTCTTTTGAAGTCCCATCCCAAGCAGTGTTATGTTACTAATGCAAGAGTACATGCGAGAGTTGTTTGCAGTGTTCCCTGAAAGGGCAAGCACAGACAGATAAGAAAAGGAATCAAGATATTGGGAATTAAATCCAGGTCTTTATCATTACAGTTCAGAACACTTTATCCTGGCAATTGATGATTAACTTGCAATTCATCATTATAGTCCGTAAAACATCTTCAAAGAAAAGATCCCTGTGGGGATCCCAATGCTATATGGTCATTCCTTTTTTATTTAATTAATCTTCTCCTTTAAGCGCATTTTGAAAGTCCTTTCCAAGGGTTTTGGAAAGTTATGTCTATCCTTTACATCTTTGGAGCGATTTTATATATAACTGGAAAGTATATACATATATATTAAGGCATAAATATATTTGCCTCTTTTTCCTGTAACTTCCAGTGATTTCATAGCAGTTTAGAATGGATTTTTATATCTTTGTCAGAAAAGAAGTGATGAAGCTTTCATAGAGTCCAAAGTGTTAATGGGTCACTAATACTGGTCACCTAAAAAAAGAAAATAGTCTAACTGTAAATTCCTACTCCTCTCATTTGTTCTGCTTTTGCCCTATCGAGTTTATAAAAGTAAATTCCAATGAAGCTATTCCTAAACCAGCAAAAAAAACAGATCTGGCTCTACAGTTATCTAGTCCATCATGATTAAGGGATTGTTCTTCACTGCTACATTAAAGGCAGATCTTGCCTGGATGTTCTCTGTAACTAATTTCCCATCCAAACAGCAAAACTCTTAACTCAGGTGCGGGGTAACGACAGAATTCCTGCTGATCCTTTTAGGTACAGTCTGACCCTATAGTGCTGTTTGCTGTAATATAGTAATCCACGTGCTTTGCACTGAGACATGCTAAACCTCTCAGGTAAAAAAAATAATCCTCTCACAGCTATTCAACATTTCTCCATGGTCTCCAAAAGACAAATTCTCCTGTGCTTCTCAGATAAAGAGTAGACCATCTCAGCTTAGTGGGTCACCATGAACTGTGAAGGTGACATCTGACATCCTACGAAAACAAACAAGTGCTGACAACACCAGCCCTGAGACAGAAAAGTGGGACATGTTCAAGGGTGGCTTTGCAATGAAGCTGCCAAAGCAGGAACTCACATAAAGGCCAATTACAAAAACTACCTCCTGTTGGGAAGGCTCTTCTTCTGCCATAAACCAGACTTCTAGAGGAAACAAATGCATACCGCTTCCTTGCCCAAATGAAGGTTTCTCAGTTCCACCTGGATTGCTAGATCAGAGATCACATAAACTTCCTTTTCAATCACTAAAATCATTACTATTAGCAATGTGATTCCATACAGCACTTTGCTACTTCACAGAGATGTTTCCAAGGCAGGTACCTGAGACTACAAAAGAAACAATGCAACTTTCGACCAGGAAGCTAGTTGTCCAGAATACAAAATTTCATTTGGAATTACTGTAGCTAGAGAATCAGGTTCATGACAAGTTTTACTAGAGGACTTTTGTCTTTCCTGCTAGTATAAAACTACCAGTCACACTCACTTTATTGAATAGGTTCCTTTTTCCTCCAGAACCTTACCATGAATTCCTTATTATGTGTTGTTTATAAAGTATTAAGAAATACATAACCTCATCTACAAAGACATATTTCCCTTCAGCATACTTTTCACATAAAAAACAGAATCCTTGAGTATGAACCCCACAATAAATTAACTAGAAACCACAATTAACTAGGAAAAAAGGAAACAGGTAATATTAAAAAAAAATATTTAACAAGGAGCTCTAATAGCACCAAAAATCTAAAAAACTGTCAGGATGGCAAGAAGCAAAAACATAACATCTTACATACCAAAAGCCTCCCATAACCATAGGGCTCCCTGAGGCAATGTGCACCCAGGAAAGCTCAAGGTAAGTTTCATTCCAAAATTAGTACCTTTGCAGTGAAAGTAAATATACAAGGGGTGGAAAAGGTCCTCCACTAAAAAAAAAAAATAAAAAATAAAAAAAATAAAAATCAGTGGTACCTTGATGCCTGTGACCCCTTGGCTAAGGCATACTTTTTTTTTTAAAAAAAAAAAATGTGAATGAAAAATTTCAATTAATTCAAAATGCAGCCATTTTATTCCTTAGTCATATCAATAGCTACCTATGTAACATCTCTCTTTTCTTTTTCTACACCAATTCCCCACAGAATAATCGGTCAGATTCAAGGTCTCACTGTTACGCTTCAAAACCCTCTAAGGAATGGGTTTAAAATATCTGTGGGAGCTCCCCTCCTCACAACACTAACATCCCATGAGAACAATCTCCCCCAGAAACTTTGAAGCTGTCATCCTCAAAGATGACACTTGTGATTACAGGAGACAGGGCTATTTCCACAGAGGACTTCAGTTTGGGTTCACACCAGAGGAATTTACAGTGATCATAAATATAGCAATAAATTGAAATTCACTCCCGTAACTCCAGTATTCTTAAAGGTGGAAAAGAAGTAGTAAAGAGAAAGGAGGGACATTATTAGGAAAAGGAGAGCACAGAGAAATGAAATTTAAAAGCTATTTAATCCCAAATATGTGGGATGTTACACAGATCAGTATTGCAGTTTATGTTGTTATTGCTTGTAAAACACAGTTTTGTGAAGATACATGAAAAGCCAGGCATACAAATAGGATCAGACTAAAAAAACAGAAGTGTTTTCGTAAGTGAAAATTTTATCTGTTAAACAGAAGTTTTTAGGCCTGATAAAAAACACCACGTGTCTCCCTATTAAAGCAATCATCTGATAAAGACACATAGCATTTATACTATATGGGTCTTGGTCTGGTCCAAATATTTCCTTTTGGTACCAGGACTAGAAAGGATCTAAGGCTGTTTGTCAGCTTAAATGTTGCCTTCTTTACAAATTACGTGGCCACATAAGCAAGGGTTTACATAGCAGGGATATAACACACAAGAACTGCACAATGTGAGGGGTTTGAAATAAACCCATGAAACCAGGCCATTTCAGAGTTAAGCCTATCAGTCTATCTTTACCTTATCTCTCTGTGTCTGGCTATTGCAGTAATCTTGTACAAAATCATTCAAGGATATTTTGTCCCATGTGTGCTGTAACACTGACCTGGAGAAGGCATAGTGCTGAATTAATAGATAAGCAAGAGCTTTAGTTTCCATTTTCATTGATTTTATGGACTTAAGTTAAAACCATTTAGTTATTTGAAGGCTTCTTTCTTCTTAATGTTATTTATTTAAATACGTCTCATGGATACAGCCTTCTACATGATACCAGAAAATGGCTCATTAACATGCAATATTACATTAATCAGTAGCATCAATTCTTGTGGCTTGTTATAATGATAATGTGCAATAAGACTATTGAAATGCACATTACAGCAGAGGGACAAGTATTTCCTTCCCTCCTTGCTCAAACAGTAGTCAGTATGAGAATTTCCTCCAAATAAAGTGCCAAAGACTTTTTTTGTGGGCCTTATATTCATATGAATAGCACTACTAAAACCACAAGAGGGGCAGATACAGGACTGAGCTATTAATAGGGATACAGGATTTTAACCATGTTTATTTACAGTAAGCAAAAAAATCATATTTAATCTTTTACATTTAAAATGCAAAAAGATACTGATCTGATTTATACTAAGTTGTTTTTCAAAATCTTGTCTCCTGTTTCAAATTAAGACACACCCAGACTTAAGTCTAAAATTAGTTGTCTATTTTATCTCAGCGTCCTTGCAAAACCACGCAAAAATGACTTTGCAGGTTTGCCTGGAGCACAAGTATTCCATACACTAGAACTGCAACACATAATTCAAAGGTTACATCATACTGGGAACACTGCTATCCCAAGAGCAGGTGAAAACTTCACCAAGGTGAAGCTACATTATTTACATTCTCCCACTTCCTCCCTACAGTACCACTGCAGTGCTGCAAGTTAAACAGATTCACCACAGAGTAAGCCAAAAGCTTTATAACCTTCCCATCAGCCTTGTTCAGTGGGATCCACTGTATTATGTGACATGGCCACAACTGTGTAGTACCCCTTCTGGCAAAATACCCGTCAGGATATTTTACATCCTAAACCATAAGTACAGCCAGAATAAAGATACCTGATGGTACAAGCTCCTTTACTCAAAACAGGCAAAATGACAAATCAATTGCGACACTCATCCTTTTATTCATATAGTATAAATATATAAGCTCATTACTGCTCTTGCTTACTATCCTATTTCTTTAAAATCATGTGGAAATGTTTAATGTCATGAACATACTCAGATTACTTTCAGCTGTCTTAGTTTAAAAAAACCGAGCCAAACTTGCTAAAAAGTAACAGTAACATTATATGTGTACATGTGAGTCTCTGTGTCATGCATATATGCACAAGATAGTTCTTCATGACGTCTGTGCATCTCTGTGCCAGCTACTTGTTTTACCTCTGCCACCTGACTGACAGAACATCTAACCCGAGGCTGTGCCTCAGCCAAAGTCTGCACAGTGACATGTAATGTGTTCCTGCCAGAAATGCATCTCTTCCTGTAAAATGATCGGGCAATATGATCATGACATACCATCTGGTTTTACCAGGTTATTTTGTCTTTTTTAAAAGGTATTCATTCACCTTCTAAAAGGTCAGATTTGAACCATCTGTGGTGTAAACCGGTTGGTGCATGTGTGATAAAAAGATAAAACTTCAGTTCAGACAGTTCAGCAGACTCAAGAACTGAAAATAATTAGGGAAGGAAATAAGTGGTATTAAACTGTCTCATTCTTATTTCTGTTCTTTCTGATGTGAAATACCAGACAGATTTATTTGGTTAGGTGTATAATGGTAATCAATTTTAAGCTAACTTACTACTATTTCATAGCAAAATATGACTCTTCAGCTTATCCCCTCCAGCTTTGATCAAGGAGCATTACTTTCACCTTCTATTCAGGTGCACTTTGGAGCTTTTTTGCCCCAGAGCGTGCAACGCAACATTAGAACCAAAACAGAGGAGAGCCAGCGTCAAGAATTTGTTAAGTGTTGTTTGTCATTGTTACCAAGGTCAATGTGCTGCTGTTTGAGACCTGAAACCATAGATTATGTCTACATATGAGAGAATAAATTTGGAATTTCAGCAATATTTCAGATAGCTACGCTTTTGGATACTCACCTAAAACAGTGTTACCAATGTAGTGATAACATATTAAAAAAGCAAGGTTTATAAAGAGAGGCAGTATCTTTTAATAGACCTGACAGGCTAGTTGAAAAAAGAAGGTAAGTGCTAAGCATTAAAAAAAAAAAAAATTAAAAAAATTGTAATTTGGTAGAACTGGTTAATATCACTGAATTAAACCAGAAGAAGTTCTTTCCAACTTCAGCTTAGCATGGAGTTAGCTGTTACTTTGACATGAGGAAAGCACACCTGTGTAAAGTCATAACTTTTTCCCTACTACATCAGCAGAAGGAAGAAATGGTGGACTAGCATTGCCAGCAAAGTAACCTGGTGTTTTAGTAACTATATGTCAGTTCAAGAAAGTAGTAAAGAAATAAAGTAATGGACTAAAACTAGAAGCTTATATTCTACTAGTCATGGGTTTCTCCCCCCCCCCCCCCCCCCCCCCAAAGACTATAACAGGAGAAATTACGGTACATTGATAGCAGTCACAAATCCTAAACACAGAGTCAAGCTTTGAAAAGCTACGCAGAAGTAAATGAGCCCTCATTTCACTTTACCACATCACTAAAATTTCTCAGTGACCTTTTCTCTGCATATATTATATGCTCTCTGCTTCTTGCTTTTCTTTTTCTTAAATAAGGCAATGCTTCCTCTGCCATAGGAAAAAAAATAAACAAACCTTGAATGCTATTTATTAACTGCAAGAGGCAAAAAGCTTATTCAACATAATAAAGTTGTAATTGCAATAATTGAATGCTAGTGAAGCAATTGTCTTATATGTTTGTGCCGATAAGACTTCAATGAACTGAAGTGCTGCATATACATAGTATAAAGCTATTTAAAAATAATAAGTGAACTGATCCTTCCAGTATTTTCCATATAAATCTAACCCAGATGGCAAACAAACTGCATGTCAAATTGTATTTGTATATAAGGCAAAGTGTACCCCTCACCATTTGAATATGAGAGAAAGCTTGCATATGATATCATTTTGATCACAAATCTCTCATGCCATAACAAAGGCATACAGTCTGCTCCCACTCCTAACTCTTTAGGTGTTCTCTCTTTTAGCTCTTTCAGTGTTTTCCCACCAGACAATGCCAGAAGGAGCTAGACTGGATTGCTTTGATTTTCCATAAACATATATACAATTTTGTTTCATAGGCAGCACATCATGAGAAGTAGTTAACACGGTAGGGAATAATCCAATATTTTCCTACTAAATTCTCAGTAGCACCTAACGCTTTCTAATTAAAAATTATTATTATGGCTTTTGCGCTGTCAACGTAAAGTTTGCCTGCATTACTTATCAATTGCCCTAACAACATCCTAGACTCACTTTAAAAACCAATGCAGCATGAAATACATTGGATTTTTCTATTTACCCATACATACATCCTATACAAAAGTTTGTTAGAAAACGTGGCATAAACTACAGTGACTTGATGGTGTTTTCTTTTCCCTCTACAGATGTTATAAATGCCTTTTTTACTTCAATAGGTCAAATTTTCAGTAGTTACGCAGAATTGGTGAAAACAAGTGTTTTTCAAAACATTATTTGAAAAGATTTGTCCACTCCTGCATACCCATCTTTGTTTGTGGTGGTGATTGCAATTCCAACCCTTTAGCCCTTATAAAAACACAATACACAACAATTACAAAATATAGACACATGTAAGTCCAATAGGTCAGTCTAAAATGTCATTCTTTATTCAGCAAGAAAATTACTAAATTCTGACTATTTGCATTATACCTCAGTAATGCACCTAACTCCCTGAACTCCACCCAACATTTACCTCTTCTGCACCACAGCTGGAGTCCACTACTAGATTTTACTATTAAGGTATAAAATTAAATGGTATTTGTGTCTTTCTAATTTTGAGTCATTTGCAAATGCTAAATTTAGCTGTCCTCAGTGAAGTCATGTTACTTAAGAGTATCTCCACCCTTCACAGGCTACAAACCAAAAATGAAGTATCTTATGAGACATTTTACTAGCACCACACTCCATTTGTGAAAGCAGTGAAAGCTGTCTGAGACTAAAAGAGAAACTTTCAAATGACCTAAAGACCATCGTAAACCTCTATTCAAAGAGCAAAATATCCCTAAACCATTAGGTCTCTTTAGACACATGAGAGATCAGAAGTTTGTATTAAAAATCAAAAGAAACAGCTCCCCTAAAAGCAAAGTGTATACTGCATAACCAAATTCTGCTTTGTCAGATAAGAAATGGGAGAATACTAGCCAGATGCTAGTATTTATTTATTCATATTGCTAAATGTTCTTTTAGAAGGAAATATTTTTAGGAAGAGGATAGTAGAGGAAACCCCATATAACGACGGCATAGCATGGAATATATAAAGTACGGGCTTTCAGTAAGTGTTTAGCAGATGCAAGTGAGAACTGATCCAAAAACTATATCCATTTTTACCATTATCATTACCGAGACTAGGGCAAAGCTTACCACTTCAAATCAGCCAAGCCCAGCAACCTCAGGGAGCATCTGAATTGCACAGCAGTATTACACAGTCTCCTGAACAGCCTGAATCAGCACAGAGGCAAAGGGAATTTCTAAACACATGGTTGGGTATTCTTGAATAGAGACAACTCAGTTAAGGTTGATGACTTCTCAAGATAACTGCAAGCAGCACGAGGGAACAAACCCATCCATTACACAGTGGTGAAGAGCTGACATTTGGGGAGTTCGTTAAACTGCTGAATAAAGCTGTGATGTCCTCCCAACACTCCCATGAATTCTGACCTGTCAGTGGTTTCACAACCAGACCAGAAAAGGAAGATTCAAAATTGAGCTTTGCCTCTCCAGTGTTAGCTTGCTGAATTATCTAAGCATTGCAGCATGTCCAATCTCAATTAACAGCATATTTCCAAGCAGTAAGTTTTCTTGGACACCACGAACGCTGCAACAGCAACCTAACAGCCTGCAATCATTTTATTGCAGGCTTATTTTAACAAGTCCTTCAGCCCATCAAGTAACTCAGTGTAAAAAGGAATTAGTAAAGTCTCTGAAATATTTGGTAGATATTTACGCATGCTCAATTTGCATTAGAGGAAGTATAGTGTAATTAACCTGACAGTTCTGAAAAGCATAGTATTGGAAAAATGTCTTCACTGAAAGGGTTGTCAAGCATTGGAGAAGTGGAGTCACCATCCCTGGAGGTACTTAAAAGATGTGTAGATGTGGCACTGAGGGACACGGTTTAGTGGTGGGCTTGGCAGTGCTGGGTTAATGGTTGGACTTGATCTTAAAGACTTTTCCAACCTAAACAACTCTATGATTGTCATACCCACAAGAGTTTTATTTTCCTCTTAAAAAAAAAAATCAACACAAAATTCAGCCTTATTCTTTTGTAAAACTATCATTTTAAAAGGCTTCTAAATAAATACTACAAATAATAATTACTTGTATCCTGATAGATCATCTGAAACTAATGCAACAGGAAGAAAGATTTCCAAAAATCAGAAGAGGTTGTTGTTATTAACATGAGCTTCTAAATCAAGCAAAACAGGTTTGTGACATTTCTTAGAGAATGTAACATTTACATTGGGTAATTGTTGCTAGAAACTAACTTCACAGTAGCAAACACTTTATATCCACATATATCTGGTCTTACCAGTGATGCTTGAAATACAGGATAGGAGAACGTGCTAATACTAATTCTGGTGAGTGTACAGTGACTTGCCTGTGTGCCCTGAACACCACATACACACCCCAAATAGAGTTTATGGTAAAAAAAAAAAAAAAACACCAAACAAACATGAACAATGGAAACATGAGTAATGGAAAGCTGCACAACTGCTTCCTTCCACTGGAACTCTGGCTCATGGCTGTTAGCTGGGGTTTTACATTACAGTATGCAATAATCTAAGGTCATGAGTGTAAATCCCCTATTGCTTTTAGTTCACAGCTAAACCAAAATGAAGGTAGGTGACGAGCACTTCTTGATTGTTTCTGTCAATCATTTTTCCAACTGAAATGAGAAAAACTACACAGGGTTAACAGAAAGCAGAGTTGGAGCTCCTTTGATATAAATGGGAATTGAACTCATGGGACTGTGCCACTGAGAAAGATTTTGCAATGTATTTTCATCTTCACCAGGGGAGATAGATATATATATATTGGTTTTTTTAAGTTCTGTAGGCATCTTGCAAAGCCCACATTTATTCAGTGGCATTTAGGGAGTGAACCAAACCTAATGAAGTCAATAGGAGTATTTTCATTGACTTCAGTGACCTTTAGATCAGTTTTTTTAGAGACTGACAGAACAGAGAGGGAAGGAAGATCTGATAAAACTTCCCAACGTAGTGCAGGCTACGGCCATTGCATTTTCACTTATGAAAGGATCTGTAACACAGACTTTTTGTTCAGCCATATCTGAAAAAGAAATGTGACTGACTTCTTTTGCTGAGATAGATGTTATGAGAGCTGATAGTTATCTGATGAAATATTAATGTTAGACAACTCATGGAATAAGTAAAACATGACCCCACATACAATACATTTATTCCTATTATTGAACATACATTGGATCAGCTATTGAGGAAAGTGAAAGAACCCAGTGAACTGTTAAAATATATTTTAACTTAAGTCCACATACAAATCCTATACCAAATTCAACATTCAAATGACTAATTTAAGTATAACAGCATGATAAAATAGTATGGTTTAACAGAAAAGACTTAAAATGAGAAAAATTAAAGTATTTGTCTTCAACAGTTATACAAGACATTTTCTATTCTGTTCATTCAATCTATTTTTGTTAGCTGATATGATTTAAATATTAATATCAACATAAAACATAAATGAGAAAAATAAATTTTAGACCCCCAAAAGCAATTGTCAACATTCTAGTGCTAAAGTAAAGCTCACTACTTGCTAACATGTCATTTTCCAAAGCCACTCACATAAGATAAGCGCTCACAAAATGCACCAAGAAGAGAACTATTAAATCTAGCCTTGTCAATCAACATGGGTCACCTGTTGTCCCAAAGGATACAACCTAGGTTCACAGTTCTGCAGCCAGTTCTGCACTGTGCCTGTGCGCAGCTTTACGACAAAAATAAGTGTACAGGTTGGTAAAGGCTTCTCTAATTCTGGCTTAAGTATTTTAATATGACCTCTCCTCCTGAACAGGTTTGTTGCATTTTATGGAAAGGATCACTTACAGTTTGTGCACCCCATCATAACCAGGCAAGCTTTTCCAAGGTATATATTCTATATCAAAAAGCATTTGTCCTGCACAGGGTTTGTTTAACATTTTAAGTGAACTGCCAGTCTTGGGCCATTCAGCTGGTCTCAGCAGCAGAAACTCAAATGCCGAAGCTACATAGAAAAAGCAGCTATTTACTTTCCACTGAATAAGAAACTATTCAGAGCTCACCACAGTGGATTTAATTTTTAAATTACTGGAGGATATATGGCTAAATTAATATTTCATGTTATTTTCTAACAAGATTTATTGCAGGAAGCTACCCTGTACTAGCACAGAAATGGATGATCTTGTAATTTTATAGACTTTTTCCAATGTCTATCTTCTTAGAGCCTCCAGCTGTTAGTTACAGATGGAAATGTTAACTATATATTGACAGCTTGTTGTCTAGGGGAGGTTTAGAACTGGGTATCAGGAAAAACTTTCTCACCAAAGGAGCAGTAAAGCATTGGCGCAGGCTGCCCAGGGATGTGGTGGAATCACCATCCCTGGAAGTGTTTAAAAGACATGAAGATGTGCTTAGGGACATGGTGCAGCAGTGGGCTTGGCAGTGCTGGGTTAATGGTTGGACTTGATGACCTTAAAGACCTTTTCCAACCTAAACAATTCTGTGATTCTATCTTCAAAGGCTTAGGCACAGAGCCATACAATGACTGACATTCACCCAGAGTCACAAGTCACATAGCCTGTGTGGAAGATTTGTATCACTAGAGTATCTAAGGCAGAACGCATCCCCTCGAACCAGAAAAAGTCAACCACAGCAGTCACCAGCTTTGAGAAAGGCACATTAACTCATAAGATAAGCAGATGAGATTAAAATCTTTGCCACTAGCAGTGGCTATATATTGGACTCTTGACGGATTCTATATGGACACTTCCTAATTCCTCTATTAATTTTTCTTTCTTCAACTTCTTTTAAGTTAAATTCCTTCTTGTATATGTTATAGACTATCTTTTCCTTTCCTTTTCTATTGCCCTTACCTTCATACTGTCTCCTCAGTACCTTTCTGCATCCTCTCATATTTTCTAGTCCCACTGTATCCTTCCTTTCTCATCCTGTTTTACTCCTTTACCCTTGCATTTCTTTCAGTTCTCACCTTTCCTACATGCATTCCCATTTGCTTCCTTTTTTAGCTCCTTACTTTTCTTCTTCAGTCTTCTCATTTTCCAGAATAAATAATTTCCTCAATCCTTCCCCTCCAATCAATTTTTTTTTTTTTATCAGTTAAGGTATGCAGCAGTGTGCTCACTGGTGACACAGTACTACACCGTAAAGGTAAAAAAACCTGCAGTTTCTTTCAACATCTCCATTCAGTGACAAGGATCAGTATTACTAGTCTTATTACTAGTCTCATCGCACATGACTTCATACTTGATAGGACTATCTGAATGTTTTGACATGTTCTCTGCTTTTGGTTATAGTTTTGGGTTTTTTTCAATAGTAGACACACATGGTTTAGCAGCCACTGCTTTTGTTCAAGGATAGCCTAAAAGAAGACAGAGAGAACCCCAAAGTCTCCTACATCACATCATTTTCCATAGACTTTACCCAGTACCTGAGCCTAAAATCAAATCAATCTCACTGAATTGCACAAAGCTCTTCTCTGCTCCTTAAAAGTCAAGCAGGTCTGTGGTTTGTCTCATTTTTTCTTTTAAATACCTGAGGGAAGTGTGGGAAAACTGCTTTATTTTGCAGTAACAAAGTGCTTCTGTACTGCAGAACAGAACACCTTCTCATGCAAACCTCTGATTAGTTTTCAAAGTCTGCAATGGGAGAAGCCAAGTAATTCTCATTATTTGCCATTAAGTTGAAAGATTCTTAGCACCTTAAGGTCTTATGGAGGAGTAAGAAATATATCTCTTCGTGTTAGAAATCTGAATTATTTTAAAAAGTAATCATTATTGAGATTCTTGGATACAATATCATTTAATAGCATGATAGTGAGTAAGTACTTGGAAAATGATAGGGTCACACAAATATTTTGTCAACAGTAAGAGGTTGCTACAGCAATCCATAAAAATCCTTTCTTGGTTCTTTTTGCGCAAAGAGTTTTCATTCATATTTTGTATAGCTCTGTCCTCTCCACAGCCTGACATTTAATTATGAATTCTCAGGAAATGTCTCCTTCCATGTAAAAAGTTCCTTTTGTACAAGGGCTTTGACAAAAGGACAGAAGGTCCCCATGATTTTGCCTGTCTTTTATTAAATCATGAGCTAATATAAGCAAACCTCATCATCTGTCAGGATAAACTGCTCTATTACACTGCCACTGCCAGAAACCCTGCTCTCCAGGCAGCCCACAGGCCTCTCAAGCCTGCTGACTGTGTACTGTCATCAAGCTGACCCAGACGGACAACTTTTGTTTCCTCTTGGAATCCTAAAAAGTAATTTCACTACTGTTGTTCCTGTTTGCAGAGATTTTTTAAATCTGAGAAATGAGATAACAGATTTTATATTGCAAAAATTACTAAGAATCTTTAACTATGCCAGACAGTTTCATACATACATCTGTTTGTCATTTATAAAAGTAATGGCATGTTAATGAGGGACATAACTCTTGAAAAATTAACTGTTCCAATTTTAAGATTCATCTTTTTGTTCAATACCAATGTTTATGATCTAGAAGCCTTATAAAAACACGAAGACTTCTGCCAAAACAAAGTGCACAATTATTTTAAAGATGCTGCTCTTTGAATTATCTAGGAAGTGTTCTCATTGTCAATTCACTTTTGGGATATTTTTGCTTTTTGTTTGCTGAATCCTTACAGTGAAGATGACACCTAAATTCTTGCCTTTGCACTTGGGAGATTTTACGAACCAAAAGGTAGCACTCTAATACTAAGTGTATAAAGCTCAGGTCTGAAAAATGTAAGGCCCACTGAAAGACTCCAGAATATTATTTGGTGATATAACAAAAAAGATACTTGCACCTAAATCAGTTTTCATTCACATTCATAAGTTCACTACAGCTTAAACCCTATACGGTTTACACAAACTACATTTCAGCTAGTTTAGAAGTTTACTATAAAACTGATCTGTTTGCATGTGTCAGAATTTGCCTCTATTTGCTACCCTTATTGATTAATAAATGGAAGTTGACTGTCAGAAATCTTCAGTGATATCTTGTTGTTTTCTTTGATATTCCATCTTCTCTGCAAAGCCAGAGACTGTTGTAGAATATTAAATAAAAGAATTTCATAATTCTAATTACCTCCCAATTTCAGGATATCTTGCACATAGAATTGTTTTGTTTATATGTACCTGTATGTGTGAATTTTGGAAGGCTGGTGGCTTCCTTATGGAAATTCTGCTCTAAGCAAACTACAGAAAGTATATGTAAATAATGTGATAAATTAAATGCAGATGACTTTAAAAATTATCAATAAAGCAGGTTGTGGCACTTCAGTTCTGTGTGCTCAAATTTTATTGAGCACTCCAATTTACGTGTTGTCATCATTAGAGTTAATATTTACATGTTCCAATCACACTAAACGAGCAGGTCCTTAATTTCAGTGATTTTTCAGTAGTTGCTCTAATTTCTGCCTCTTCACTTGTAGCTGGCAGTTATTCTCTTTTTCCTACTGATAGATCACCATCCAGCTGGGGAGGTGTACATACACTGTTTCCATATCACTGATAAGCACTACATATACTTATTTCCCTAAACTTTCTGGGTTTGTTTTACTCAGAGAAGTAAAAATACAAGATAAAAATAATAATATGAGGATGCTTATAATCAGTAGCAAAACTACGCAGCCTGAGATGAGTAAGTGAAAGCAATACACGAAGTGGACATTTTCTAAAAAATGAGATTGAGATTACTACTTACTAAGATCGCTATCGTATAGAAGACACAAACGCCATGATGTTACTATCTACAGATATTAAGTGCATATCTATTTACTTCCATTTGTGTGCCTCATCTATGCCAAACCCTCCAGCTATTGAAAATGGCATACTTGTATTAAGCAACATCACAGATGACCACATTCCTATACACAGCTCTCAAATTAGTGCACTTTTTCCTCATTAAGTGTTTGTTGCATCCCATGTCTGTGACTGGATTCACAAGGGCAAACCCTTGTACACATTACAAACGCCCCTCAGAAACATTCAGTGTTAAAAAGCTCTTAAAACACTTCATGTAACACAGCACATTCCAAAAGTAATGTGAACAATGGATGGCGATTACAGCAAATTTTATAAGACTGTAAAAACAGACAACCAGAAAATGTAAAGACAGCAATTTATGGGGCAGACAAGAGTGCAGAGCTCTCATTCTGCCACTCTGTCCATAATGCAATTGATCTCCTGGACAGAAACTCTAGTGTCAACCAGCTTATCTCAGCATTTTGTTGACAGCCAGCCCATGAACAAAAAGCTTTGGTGCTGCTTCAGGAAAAATCCATCCAGTCATTTTCCCAGCATGGAAGCTGGGCTTTTTGACAGGCAACACTGAAGCAGAAACAGAAACCCAAAGTAAATGCAATTGTGCGATATCAGCTTCTGACTTCTGGAGATCATCAACACAACCTATGGTTGAAAGGTCCTGGATAATTTTCCAAGAGAGGTGATCTGCTGCAAAGACTCATATGCCAGCTGAGCTCTGCCTCCACAGCCAGCCAGTATCAAACCTTCCATAATCATACTTTCATCGTCTGCGTAGGCTGAAGGAGACAAGATCTGTTTTCAGACAAGCGGGTAAGTATGATATTCTCCGAAGGCAGTTTTTCAACCTAGTGCACAGTAACTGTGCTTCAGAACACAGAGACTACTACCATCAGAAAAGGGAGCTCTCCTCTTATTCACAGAAATAAGTAGTGGCATCCCTTTTTTCATGGAAAATAATCACTAATTCCATGTTTTTATTGTATAGCTAAATCCAACACTTGTAGCACTTCAAAGACAAGCTGAAAAAGCCTAGCACCAAGTGCAACAGCAGATTTTGACCCAATGGTATTTTACATAACTGTAAAACAGTGCTGCAGACACCATGTATCATTCTGGCTGACCCCAAGCACAGAGAAGATGCCAATCCCCCACCGTGGGGTGCTGCTGGAGCAGAAACAGAAATAGTCTCTGACAAAGCTGTCAAACAGGGACTAGGAACTTCTTTACAATAAAAATCTCAATAGGCTGGAGGTGAGGCAAAGGGAGGGTCAAACACAGCCAAGGGCCTGCAGGGAGCTCAGCATGTCTCTGTAGCCATAATGCTCAGGTAAACCATTTCCTTCCAAGGTCTCCCAGGCATACTACGTAAAAGCAATACGATTTTAACATTCAGCATTTAAAAAGCTTTACCACTGCCAGCAGTGAAAAGGTTCTTTCCTGTCACCAGATAGGTTGCAATTTAGCAGCTGAAGGGAAAACACATTTGTTTGAACAGTTAATTTGTTCTCCTGGGGGCTGAAAGCCATCTCAGAAGTAGCTCTTTGTTTTGGAAACAAAACTACCACCACCAGAGGCAACTGGGAGCAGGGGAAAGAGTGCCCACGGGATGTGCTGATCCTGGAACAGCATTAACCCGCATACTTTGCCAGTACATGCTAACACTTCAGCAAAATAATGCCGACTTCTTCATACTTAATAATCTCCAAAAATAAATTCCATGATGTTATCCCAGGGTTTAGCGATTTGCTGAAGTAGACACAGACCAATGAACCAGCGTGATCCACCTAACTTGAAGCAATTGTTTATTTCCCTTGTTTCCATTTTATGAGAGGAAAGAAATAGATATAGAAATGAATAAAATCAAACAGGCCATCTTGTCCCCACTCAGCGCAGCCTCTCCCTGCACAACGATGACTGCCACACCTGCTGTGGCACTCACAGCAGGGCACTAAAGCAGCACAGACAACATTTTTTTTCCTACAGGTGCCTCATAGTACTGCGCTTACTATTCTATTACACATTTCCACCTATAAACACGTATTAAAGCCCGCTCTCTGCACCACTTCGGCACAGCCTCCAAGTGCAAGCGCGAGCAGCGGCTGCGGCCGGCAGGGCCCGCGTCGCCCTAGCAACCGCGCAGGGCCCCGAGCGCGGCCGCCCGCGGCCCGGACGTGAGGCGGGCAGCAATGAGGGGGCGGCCCGGCAGCCCCCCGCGGCCGGGCAGTGGCGGCCCCACCGCGGCCCCTCGGCCGCCGTCCGCTCCCCTACCGACCTCTGTCGTCAGGGGCTTGTAACCTGGCTGGAAACATTTGTCCCTGACAAAAGCCGGGGGGGGGGGGGGGGGGGGGGGGGGGCGGGGGGAGGCAGGCAGGCTCTGCTGATTTTTCCCTCCCTGGCTGTTGTTTACGAGCCAGAATTAAAAAGTTCTTGATAAGGAATGTGAAAAACTGAGCAGAAGACTGCTGACCCTGGAAAGTATTAGGCCATGAAAACTTAAATTTGACAAACTGCTAATTCACACTATTTAACTGCCGTTTATAATGCAAGTAGCTGTGTAAATAAGAAAGATAATAAAATCTAATGAGAGATTAATGTCTGACTGAAGCAATAATTCCTTTTCGAAGAAATATAATCAACAGATTTATGATGTAGACTGGAGGAACTATCACAGTTTAATGGAGTACGGGCCAAATCCTGCTCCCAGTTGGACTGAACACATTTTTGTTCTAGATGCAGAGTAGAAGTTCTAGAGAGTTTTCATGTATTCATTTTTCCAGTGCTACTCCTCAGCCCGTAGAAGAGATATGCCAGGCTATGTGGTTACTAAACCACTTCACCGAAATAAGCCACATCAGGAACATAAACTTTAAGTAGGGAAAAACTGCAATAGCTATTTGCATCACTTAACTGTATTCATCCAGAAAGCAATCAAAAATTGCCATGGCAAAGAGAAGCAGGAGCTTGGCTGAGGGCAGGCGAGCCCACGGCACAGCCCCAGGTGCCCAGGCAAGGCCACGGCTGCCATTTTGGGGCCCGAGGAGGGAGAGGGCCTCCCCCTGCCCCGGCACGGCACCAGAAGCCCCTGCGAGGGGCTGGTTCGGGTCTGGGGAGATTCTCCATCAGCCTGGAGTAACTGAAAACGCTTTATCTGCGGGTAATCCACCTCACAGCAGGCTGACACGGAACACCCGAGGGGACTGACTAGTTTTACGAATGGGGAGAGCATTTGTCTCCCCACAAGGCCGTTGAGAGGCGAAATGAGGCGCTGATAATCAAATGCTGAGCTCGAACTGTGGGTGTCACTGCACAGTGAATCAAGTTTATCAAGAGATGTAAAAATCAAAGTGATCAGTTGTCTTTAGGCTAACACCAGAAGTCTGTACAAAAATAAGAGAAACATTTTAAAAGCTTCCATTTGAGAAGAAATTAGACAGAAATCAGAATTATCAAAATCTGGTGGGAGGATTGGTGACTGGAGTGTTTGAAGTCTCTAAATACATCCAGTCAGTGGGAACAGCATGCCTAGCTAGGGCTGGGGAGAGAAAGTGTTACTGCTTCAAATTATTCACACATCAGACATTCAGGCCCTGGAACGGATTAAAGTCCTATCTGACAGCAGCAATCATTAACGTTTGTTATAGAGCACCATATTAGATCAAAGAGCAGGATTTAACATGTATGATAAAGAGAAGAAAAATGCATTATCCGAGGTGACAACAGTCTGGAGGACATATGCTAGTTATCTTATGCTGCCATTACTAAAGTACCTCTAAAGGTGTAAATGATCACAGCCTGGTTGCATCTGCTGTGTACAGACACAGCTCATGCCCAACAAGACGTATCCATAAACGTAAATTTTAATTGGACTTCTTAATTGTTCCTGGAAAAAAAAAAAAAAAAGGCAAAACAACAAAGTACAATTTCGTTATTAAAAGAGATTGTTTTACTTAAAAAGTCATCCTGAATAAACAGAAAAGTGAAAGCTGCACTACAGAAAGTTTCTAAAAGTATAAGAAAAAAAAACCCTGATTGCGTTCCATAAAAACCTGAATTTAAAAGATAGCTGGAAAGCACTCATAAAAGAATTGTGGCAAATAGTGAGGCACAATAATGAAAAAAATGAATCTATCAGTGAAACATATATCCATCACTATATTAGGATTCTTAAAATTTCAATAAAGATGCATAAAAATGATTATTCAGTAAGTACTCCTGTTTAAATCTGGGAAAACAGAAGATATGAGGATATGCTACACAGTTAATTTAGCAGGGGTTTTATCCCTACAGTAATTAAAGAAAACCTGTCATCTGCTAATGGTGAATTTTAAAAATGAGCAAAATCTTTCATCCAGTTCTTCTACAAGAATTAACTGGTTTCCAATACATCTTGCTATACTGCAGAAATTCCAGAAGACTAATGAAGGACATTCTTTGGGCAAAAATTGTAAAGTGCAAACCAAATTAATTCTGTACCTGCAACTCATTAGGCTGATTTTTACACTGAGCAAAACAGCAAGCAGCTGCCAAGTGCGCAAAGAAATAAGAAAGTGGAAGGAAAAAAAGGTATAATTGTGTCATCCACCTTGGTTTTATAAACATGTTTTTGAGTCCTCTCAAAAAAAAAATCATCAGCTTTAGTTGACAAAAAAACCCTGTGAGACATTTAATGTTGAAGCACACAATGTTCTAAAAAAAATGCACTACACAGAATTAAAGTGGCACATTTAAATGTGCACATTACTTTGCTAGGCTGATAACTTCAAGAGTTATTGTTAGATATTCACTGCTCACTGGAGGTGCTGCTATTAGGGGTATTTGAACATCTGTTCTTGGCCCTATACAATTTTGTAGTACTTTCACCATTAACTTAGGAAAAAAGATAGCTTAATAATACAGTGTTTTGCAAAGGTGTGAATACAAAAAGCCTTTACATATAGGGGAATCCTGACTGGAGTCTTCGATACTGGAAAGCTCTGAAAGGCCATATAAAGGGATAATCAATTTGATATTTCCTATGAGTGCTAACATAGATCCTTGTTGTATGAACAAATATCAAGAAGGCATAGCTAAATGATATTATGTTTGTATGAAATTTTAATGACACTATTCTTCAAGTACCCTGTGGTTCTTGAATAGGTACTTTAAAAGAGTTGAGGTTTGGTTTTTTTTAAATATGGAGAGGGTTCAAAATATGAACTATAAAATACCCATATCCTGGTTAGGATCCCTCCCCTTCTCCAAATGAAGAATTTCTTCTAGAAACTGCCAAACCATCTTTTTCAAAGAAAAAAAAAATATTCTTAACTCTGAGACACTTCTAAAGAGCAAATATTTTGCCTTTGAAATACACCTCATTGCACCAGATGGCGTGTGTGTATATATATATATTTTAAATGTTCCTGTGGATGAATACTCCCACGTATTCCTTACAATAGCACCTTCATCACCGTTCAAATCATCAAGACACACTCAAAGGCACACAATTGCAAACTTAGTCATGCAAAAGAGTAACGAAGTGGAGTAATTGGGAACAGAATGCCATTCAACTGCATAAAACTCTTGTGCTTCTTTAAACATTCCTAGTATCGGTGCTTCTATTTAGTACTTAACACTTTTACCAAGATCTAGAAACCATACAAAAATCTAGCATTCCAAATACAGGAAAGTTTTGAAGTTGTACATATTTATCCAATAGACTGAAAAGACTTCTTCTACTTACTTCATGCATCCAGTCTAGTTTAACGCACCCGATTATTTAAGGAAAAAAGCACAAGCTTCTTACTGCTACGCTATGGGCCACCCATAGCTTCACTGCCACTTAACATCTACCGTAGATCGTGGTTCAGTTATCACTTGTGCAGGTGTAACACCAATGACCTTAGTGGATTTCTGCCTAGTTTTCAACAGATTAGAACAAAAAAACTTATGATCAGATTTTCATATGATCTCCATGGAGCTGTACTGATTTCTCCACAGAGAAATCTTGACCCATCTTCACTCAGCAACACTGCCAAGTTTAATCTTTTTCTTCTAATCTGTCTACATTTTCCTCTGAAGTTTCCACAACTGGAGTATTTTGCTAATACAGTAACTCCTCCGTCATGCCAACCCTACCTTAATTTTTTTTCTTACCCATTTGTAAGCCTTAGCATAAAAGCTGTCTTAGAATAAATATATTTGCTGTAATTTAAACTTAAAAATTAAAACTAAACCTCAGATAGCAACTCCAGAGAGACCTAAAACATGGACCTAAACTTCAGTCAGTAGGATCTTCTTGCATAGTTAGCCAAGTTGTCAGCACAAAGTAATCATTCAATTGCACACTAAACTGTTGTCACATCATACCTGACAAACTTGTCCTACAAAGCCAGAAGAAATTTCCTCCGAGTCTAAAACACCAGGCTGTCAGTCCTCAGCAATATTATTCAGGCCACACAGGAAACGGCCATCAAAGAAACACATTCATTGCTTTCAATACCACTTACCAGTGCTTTATTATTTAAGCAGATTATTCATCTCACAGTGTAATACCTCCTAGCCTCTGTCTCTCAAACACAGATAAATGCATAAAATCCACACAGAGAACTGAGGTGCATAAGCTCTAGCATGCAGAACTCTATACTCTTCTGCCATGTCCATGTGGATCAAAAATGACTGTAAAGGAGAAAAAGTCCTGTATTGTTTGTTCCTTGAATACTCTGTTGCACACAGTAGAGGAACAAGATAGTCAGGTAGCTGGTTATAGCTTTTCAGATTCTAAGGAAGAATTTCTACTGCCTTGAGTGCTGCCATAAGATTAATTTAGTAAGGATCAACTGAATAATAGGAACGATTAACAGAAAACTGCCATGTAGTTATTTCTTACCCTTCATAATTCATTTCTATAAACACATTTCTACAAACCTGCACTAAAAAATAAAGGAACATCATGAGGAAAAAAAAATAATTTCTGCCATCACTATGCATTTTTCTTTTCGGTAACTTCATGAACTGAAGGCCCAGATAAAATCTCTACTTTCATCTCTTCTTGTCTAGTTTGTGCTGCAAAGTAGTGCTGTTTCAAGACTTAAGTTTTTTTTTTTTTATTTAACTAGCAAAGGATGTAGAAAAGCACCACATAACAGAATGTAGAACAAGAAGAGCTTTGAAATTGTTATTCCTTTAAGAAGGCTGCCGAGTAATAATGGTAGTTAAATTATGCAAGGAACACTGCATTCTCCCACAGACACACATTTACTGTCTCCTGAGATTTGGTGTATTACATAGTCCGATGGAAAATGTGAAGATTCTTTTATAAGATTTCTTTGTAAAAATGTTCCTGGAGATAGTAACTTCTATAGAGAAGAATTTAGCGACAGATAATTTTTCATATATATGGCGTGAGTATTAAAATGGAAATTAAGTTAATAGACTTTTTTTAAAAAAACAAACACATACAAAAACCCCAATGATTTGGAATGTATATTTCTTTTCAAAGTCCCAACTTCTAGCCCCAAAAGGAGTAGTCCTTGTTTGTGCAACACTTTTCAGGCAAGGTGCTGCACATTTTCATTCTGCACTGATGCAATTTTTTGCTTTTTCATTCATGGCACTTCTACCATGATGCAAAGTGTTTTTGCTGAGCCTTTCATCTCATCCAAACAGAAATGCTGAGTTACAGTGGCAACTTGAAGGAGAATTTCTATGTAGCTGTTTACTTTTCCTCAGTGACAGAATTTATTTTGTTTTCATGTGTCATCTTCTGTCTCTCCAAGATGCACAACACACACACATCTTGGATCCTATAGAAGAACATTCACTGAATAGTGATGAGAGCAGGCATCTAAAGAAGAAAGCTGTGTAAAATTGAACTAAAGACTACGCAACTTTACCAAATGTCCAGATAAATATCTTCTCTGCATGTGAACTGAGGCCTTTTTGTCTCTTCAAAGGACCCCACACAAACTTTAGCAATATTTGGCATAGATCCAAGTGACTTTTAAAGATACATAGTTGTGGTTACTTTCACCTTTCCTTTCTTAAGAGAAGCATTTGTTAAATACCCTACCCATTCCCAGAGAAATAAAACTTAAAGCAGTACACTGACCAGCGAAGACTCTGGTCTTGCAAAATTTAATGGCAAGATAGAAACAAGCCATGGTTATTCTGATATGAACAGCAACAGAGCACGAAAGCTTACAACATCTTTGGAGAAGAAGAGAACAGCAAAATGTAAGGAAGGAGAAGAAAGAGGAAGTCAGGGTTTCCAGGGACCATGCTGGGGTTGAATCACACTGATAATTTATTTGAAAAGAAAGGGGGTGGGAAGGGGAACAGCAAAGGAAATAACAGCTCTGCGGAAGAAAATGGCAAACTTCCATTGACTTTAACAGGCAAGCATTCAACCCAAGCAAGCTGAAGAAACCCTTTAAACTGAATTCACATCACTGCTGCAGCAGTTACTAAAATAAATAAATAAAATTTGTTTTTCATGAGAAGGAAACCCAAGTTAAATATAACTCCATTTTGCTCATATTTATTAAACACTAACAACATGATTCATGACACAGTTGAAAAGTCACTAATAAGAGCTGGAAAACTCCCACACAGAGCAGGACACAGGTAATCGTTATTAGCAGTAAATATTGAAAAAAAAATGAAGTATAACACTATTAGTAGAGTAGGACCGATGCAAACAGAAAATATGGCAAGCTGTGAAGTGTTAGTTGAGTAATATTGATGCAAGTAAAGACACCGTACAAATTGAAAAGATGGGCAAGGAGAATCACTTTGTTAGAAAAAAAGATGCTAGCAGACATAAATGAGTATCTGATATAGTATTCCTTGAAATCAATAGATCTTTTGAGCATGCTATGAATCCAGTATGACAAAAAAAAAAAAAAAAAGTGGTATTAAGGGAGAACCCGTTTTCATTTATAATGCAACTGGAGGAGGAGAAGTTTGTGTTTTGCAAGAGTGAATGCTTAGATCCCAAGGAATAACACAAGGCAAGCTACATGTCTCTGATCCACATAAAAATCTCAAGTTAATTGACAAGTAGTTGTTCCTTATTAAAATTGATTTATTCATTACTAAATGCTAAAAATTAAATCACCACGTATGCCAAGGTTGTAATTATCCTGAAATTATGCTCATGCATGTGAACATTAAAAACAGAAGGTTTATGTGGAAAGAAACATAAGGAAAGAGTTAGGACAAGACTATTTTGATTGAACAGGACATTTTAACATGAAAAAATATTAAAGGGCTGGAAAAATTTTACTTCCCTTCATGTAATGTAGTCAGCCTTTTTTGCTTTCTTTCCAAAATCTCAAAATTAATAAGGCATACAGCTGATACAGGTAGAAAATATGTTGCTGTATTTAAAAGAAATTAAAACATTCACTCAATTTTAATTAGCCCAATTATTTCTGTACAAAACCTGGCTCATCCATGTGCACATTAAGAAAACAGTTTTACATTAACGTGCATCTGTCATAAACAGTACGAGTCTAAATTGTAGAATATATTTGCATCTTTTTCAGGACTGCTGTAAAAAGAATAGAAAAAGGGAATTATTGATGCATTCAAACAGTGTGCATCTTGCTTTGTAATGTAATCTGTTTTTCTTTTACTTAACACCTACACAGCTTATGTCCCTAGCTAGTATAGTTTAAAGAATAAATACGGACCCAGGGTATCAACTTCCAGAGAAAAGCTTGTGAGAAGTTGTTTGCAGATTTGCATTTTGTTATTTTAGAACACGATAGTCAAGTTCAAGTTTTTGCTTCTTGAGACAGTTAAGCCAGCGGAAAGAATTTTTGTTGTTGTTTCTAGAGTTCATATCTAAAGGTCTAATACAGCTACTGTGTCTGTTAATGTAAATTCTTTCCCTGCAGACTTTCATAAAGGAGTCGGGAGCTATTAAAACACATGCAGAAAAGACGACAACATTTTCTTCTGAAAATGCCTGTTGCACTGACTACATCTATGATGACCCTACAAATATGCAAACCAAGAAGAATCAGAGAGAGTGGTGGCACGCAAGCTGATGAACCTTTATATTCCAGGAAACTGCCATGTGGGAATATGCTTAACTTGGTAAGAACAGTGAGGTTTTCAAACCATTCTTGACTTCACCCTCTAAAAACTGCACATAATCACAAAACATTTCTGATATGCAAAGGGAGACCATGGTCAGCAAAGAAACAAAACTACATCTGTGATTTCGCATTCTCAAGTGGCACAACAGAGATGAACATGTGCATTATGGCTAAAACATTGCCTCAGTATCAGCCACAAGAAATGTTAAGCATACCTTGAATTCTGTCTAATAAAACTTACCCTTGGGCGGGGGGGGGGCACGTACCAGGGGAGGACTGGGAGTGGAAGGGCAGGACAAAATTTCATGGAAGGAAAGAAAGAAGGAAGGAATGGCCAGGTGGTCAACTTCAGTTGAGTATTTTCTAAATGAATAAAAATACTGTCTGCCATGCTAGTCTGAGAGAACTGGAAGGCTGCGTTGTCCAAATTCAACACTTGCAACTATAGGCTCTCTAAGTGAGATGCATTTCTCCCAAGTAAATGGAGCATAGTGAGTACTTATGGTCCTCTTCATTTAACTTTGTTTTGCAACAACTTTGAGCAGTGTGCTTATGAATTAAGCACCAGTCTTTCCCCAAATGGGAAAAGTGATTTTTAAATGAAGTGACTTACTAGAGGTGGTTTATACAGACAAGTCACACAGTGAGATAATAGCACAGCCAGAAAAATAATTATATGTGTCTTCTGGGACCAGGCTGGTAGCGATGAGTTTGTACAGGAACAGCGGCTGACTAAAACTGAACCCAAAGGGGACAGACACCATCCTTACCAGTGAAACATGAGCCTACAGCCATCATTACTTGTTTAAGTATGGGCCTGAAAGACAGACAATTTATTCTGCACTTCCAAGTGCTCCAGAATTCCTCCCTGATGCTCAGTTTGACATAGTTTCTCAGTTTACAGGAACATTTTCCACCTCCAACTGAATACAGTCCTTCTCATTCTGAAGGGCAATAGCCTGCTCATAGATAGTTGTGCTTTTGTCACTTCCTGGTTGTTTTACAGCCCAGAGTATCTAAATCATCACTGAGAAGCCTGAGACCAAGAAGTCCATCCCAGAATACATCCCAGAATGTACAGGGAACAGACTGTTCCTCAAGGTTGGCATGAACATTCACAGTACCTGAGCGATACTTCAGATCTCACTATTGGATTTCTTATGACATTTATTTGAATTTACATTCAAAAACACACATAAACCATAGCAAAAGAAAAGTAAACACAACAAAATTATCTTAGTACTTAAAAATCTCACCAAGTTTCCCTACAAGAGAATCATGCCTCACACAGGCTGGTCACGCTACTTACTGCTTTTCAGGAAAACATTGAAGACAGCATAAAAAATGCCCAAACTGAAGACAGTGGAATTGGATCATATAATCTTGAACCCCACTGGTTATCTCTTCTAACTCACAGCATGCCTGCTAATATCATGCAATTTTTCTAAGTGTGTATTCCTAAATATGTTGTAGGAAATATCCGTTTTACAAGTACCTGTATGTTTTCATATGGAACTACCACAGTACCTATGTCCCTATCTATATTAAAAAGACACAAATGGTGGGATAGGAGGGAGTTTGTTTTTTGTTTAGTTGAGGGGGGTGTGTGTGGTTTGTTTTTTTTCTGAAATATATATTTTAAAAAACTTTACCAGTTTCACTTGCACATTTAGAAAAGTCCTGTTTTCTTCTGGAAAGAAGCGAAGAGTAGGAAGTCTGATTTATGCAATATATTTTATTTCCTATCTTCTACTATTGTACATTCCTTTGCATCTCGGGGTAGTACAAGACAAATAAAACTGCTTTTATGAAGCATACGCAGTTCTGTATTATTCTTCTTCTTGTAATCAATGAAAAAGTATTCTTACTACAAGCCCACTCTAATTTTTCAATAAATACAAGTTACATACGTTTTTAGAATGATGATGGTGCTTTGACCGTAGTAGGTTTCTTTTTCTCAGCTGGTTAGAAAGCAAGCAGTAAGGAGTAATAAGGATGGACAAAACCTGTGCAAACTCTAAAATTACAGTCTAGAAATATTTATGTAAATGGTACTTGAATAAAAAGTGACCCCTTATTGTAAATAAATATCTATCAATTCATTATTGCTAATATGTGCATTTGACTAAAACCAAGTTTTAAAATACATAAATTATTTGAAGCAATGTGATTGGATTTGCTTTCAAAGCTAGGATATTACATGGTTAAACTGCTTTTATTTTTTTTTTTTTTTCCCCTGGGGCTGTCCTAGAAGTGAAAAAGGTGTTCAGAAAGAAAAAAAAAAACCAAAAAACAAAACAAAACAAACCACCTCTACACCTATAGCACAAGGTTATTCAGAGAAAGGTCATTTCTCCCAGGTGGAATTAGGTTGTACGCCCAAGAAAGCAAAAATGAACAAGCATCATATATCATAATTAGTCTTAAAATTTATACAGCATAAATAGAGATGTACAACAGGGAGCCTGTCCTATCTGTGGCAGCACACAGAGCTTAAAGTACACTCTCATAGTTCAATACTTTTATCTCTTCCTCACTTTATGATGCTTCTTGGCAACTCCACAGTTCAGTGCATTTTACACATTGCAGAACATAAGAATGGAAGGAAAAAAGATAGATCACAGAAAAGAAAAGTCAGATGGCAGCTGTGCCAACTTAGGGCAAGAAAAGACAATGATATGGAAATCTGAGGCAGGCAAATTCACAGGTAAGGAAGAAACATGGAGAATAAGAGTAGAATATGAACTAAATGTAAAGAGGCAGCGGAGAGAATAAATGCATCTCTCTTGATGGGTGCAAGAGACGAAGAATTTGTGATCAGAGGGGCAAAAGGTAGAACACAACAAAGTGCAGCTGTAGGAATAAAGGAGCAGATAGGAATGGGTAGGAGCAACAAGAAACACAACACAGGAGGATTCTGCAACATTTCCTTGATATCAGCTTCTGACTACGCAAAGCAGGAAATGTTAAAACAAAACACTTCTGTTCCCACACTGAACATAGCAGAAATCTCTACATTTCTGTAGCCCAGTGCTGCTTTGCTTGTATAGACCACTGCAAAAGACAGAGAGCTTGCCTAGTATTGGAAAGCTTAGTGTCTCAGGGAACCACAACTGGCCTTCCACTGGTGGAGGATGACAAAATTTATAGAGAACAACGAGTCACAGCAGAGTTCTAACTGCTTGCTCCAACAAACTAGCTACTACTTGCTTTTTTTTAACCTAGATAGGGGTAATGAGTTTTCTACACCTGCCCAGGTGTGATTCTGGATCCCGTATGCTACCTACTGCTGGCTCACAAATTTGTTCTTCTCAATTGACTGCATTCCCCAGTTTTACTACTTCACAGGGATGATAGTCCTGTCTCTGGCAAAGGCTGTATATTTTGCCTGAGAGATTAGTCATTCCTTATCATTTCCATGTAGAGAGCGCTTTTATCAGTCACCTTGCACGGGAATAAAAAATACCTTGTTGGCAGCTGATCTAGTGAAAGCATTAGAAGAGCCACATCAAAGGGGCAGGTTACACAAGTTTGGTCAACACAATACAGACCCAGCTAACTATTTCTGCAAGCTTCTGGCTCCATGAAACATAAGAGGCAAAAGATACATTCCTTTGAGAAGGAAGGCAGGGAAGAGAATACTGGAGATTATAAAATTGTGTGCCTCACTCCTGGCAAAAGACTTTCATTACTTTTTTTGTGGCTAGTGATATTTTTCACTTCCCTAGAAACCTTTTATAGGTCCATATAAAGATAAAATTAACACTTCAGAGTAGATTACATCAAGTTCAGCTAATGAATGAAGGTACTTGGTAACTAAGAGTTACTCTGGCATCACAAAATAAAACTACACTGCTTAAATTTACTTCTGTCAGGGTATGTTTTGTTTAATCTACAGTCCACAATAATGCAGTGAAGGGACGGGACTGAGAAGAGGTTAGTCATCTGCTCATCAGAAGCCATTTAATAAAAAGTAAATTGTAATAGTAGCTGGAGGGAAAATCAAATACAAGAAATGAATTCAGGCTCTGCGATCGAAGCTGCAGTTCCATTGATTAACGTCTGCTAAAATAAACTGCTGGACTGTAGACTTTCTCATTTATTGTCTTCCCCATGTTTTCGTTGCTACGATATCCTTCTAAAGATACGTGGCAATTACTCATCTGAGAGTTGCAGGCAGGCAAAGGACAGAACAAGTGAAAAAAAACATAATTAAAAAGGGTGATTAATAAATACCCCAAATGGAATTAATCTTGTGTCCTTACTGAAAAGCTCTCAAAAAACATTTGCACCTATTGACAGTAAAATTCTTATTGTGTGCCCCATTAGTCTAACAATTTCCCTGTCTCCTGATTCGGCAGGGCTGAGTATTTTCAGCAGATACAGTGTCTAGGAATTATTAAATACATGAAGGTGGAGTCACATTTTGCACAGATGGGCTCACAAGTGATGAAATGCTCCTGACTATTATTTCAGCGTACTAGAACACAGGCACCCCTACAAATTTATGAAAATGGGCATAAATTTCTCCTTCTCATGCACTCCATTCAGCACCATCCCTACTGCCATTAAACATAATTCCAACCAGCTCTGACCACTACTCACCAAAACCTCAAGGCACCCACCAATGCGCCCAGACGTAGGATGCTGTCATCCACCCTGCAAACAGGCTGCAAGCTAGCCAGCTCTGGGAAAGCTGGGCTGTGTGCTACCAGGTTCACAGCACCGGTTAGTGCTGGCAGCAGGTAGAGGCAAACCAGGCTCTCTTGTGCAAATGGACTATTTGTGCACCAACCCCCAAGCAGCGGCACCTGCGTTAACGGGCACCAGCTAGGCCAAGTGGCTGTCAGCTGAGGGCACAGGCTGAAGATAACGGTAATGCTCAGGTGGAAATCATGGCACTATTTAGGCTCTGGGAAGTTTATTCCTATTCAGAAGTGAGAGGAGAGGACCCTGTTTGCTTCAAATTCCTCATTAGTTTTGCAGTATGTGTGTTTAGGTGGGAAAAAAAGTAATTTTCACTTGTAAACAGAGCACTGGAAATCACTGAAAAGTGTAAACCTTATAAAGCTATTATTTCAGCAACATTTCTCCAATAAAACACTCATCTAAACTCAAGCCAGTGAATGACTTGAGATATTTCCTTAAGTAATCTAGGAATCTTCCCACCCATATGCAACATGTTCTCCCAGGCAAAAGATGGCTTTCTTAATCTCCTAAGATTGTATAAGAAAAAATTGAATGTTTTGGAGGCTAAATTTTAGCTCTGATTTGATATATACCTAATTTTCTTTAGGTAGTATTTACTTCCTTGGTTTCAAAGAAACTTTTAGTCTCTAGTGAGCCATATTGCCATTATCTTTTGTATAACTCTATCAGGCTTTGCTCTTAAGAAACAGGTAGTTATGTTTTAAAATAAACATAATTGCAAAATTTGCTGTGTTCAGGCATCTGAATAGTCCAAGGGGATTTTTATCCCATTACTTCTAAAAAATTTTCAGGAAACACTTCCTATGAAATCTTATTGTTTAACACTATGAATTATTGAATAATATTTCCCTTACATTTTAACAATTTGCATTTAGCTGTTGTGTTGGAAAAGTCATCAGATTGTTGTGGAACCAACCCTTATTTGAAAGAGTTATCAACATAATTTTGGAAATTAAAAGCTCTAAAATACAGATGCTGAGTCACAGCACAGATGCCCCAGGGCTTTCAGTTAGCAGCTGTAGCATTTGGAGAAGAGCAATGCCTTCACTACCCAAAAACACACAGCGTCAGCCATTTGCTGGGCATTCTTTCCCTGCATCAGAACAAAAAAAGTGCTTTCACTAACGCAGTTGAAAATTACTTGTATTTGACTGCACACCATACCATTGCATTCACGAAAGCAAAACTAGAACTCTTCAGGCATGAGATCTAGACTTACAGAAAAGACTGTGTTTTCGTTTGGCCACTGAACACATGTATGTAAATGCCCATGTGTATATATATATATATATATATATATATATATATATGCAGACATGTTTGCACAGCAGGGTGCCATAAGAAGTGAAAATGGCTCACTGTTCTCTCCCCTAGAATGTAATATTATTGTTGCTTTAGTTGAGACCATCTGAGGATAGAAGTGAAGCAAGGTCTGCAAGGAAAGTTGTATTAGAACAGGTAATGCGGTTGTGAGGAATAAATGAGACTCGTATAAAAGCTTGTCTTCAATTTTGGTGTAGGAGCAGTCACCTTCAAGCGAAACATGGTTAAGACAAATTGTACACATTCAACTAAGTTGTTTAAAGAATTGAGAAAACAAGATGTTCAGTATTCACAGAAGGGACTCAAACAAGATGATCAGGAATTTGGTCCAACTGGACAGGGGAAAGAGGCAAGAAATTGTTGCCTCTGGAATACAAGAAGTTAATGGAAATCGAAATTATAATGTGCAATAAAACCTCTGTTGAGTCCCTGGGTTTAGTGTCCAATAGATGTGAATTATTCTCCTAACATAGCCTCTTGAAGCTATTTTGTAGACCTTCTCTAAGGATTTGTAAGAGAGGTTGGGAATGGAGTCATTGTCCTGGGAAAAATATGATTTACATATTTTTTCACCAGTTGTCTATGTGAATTCATTTTAATGCAGAGGGATTCTTTTCACCCGCAGTTTCCGTGAGGACATTTGGTGTACTGGATGAAATATGTTGCAGTCTGAGATAGACAGAGAGAGAGAGAATCCATGAATTTTGATAGTTTTGTTGTGAGAACTATTACTTACAGTGGTGGTAGAAACGCGTTTGCAAATTTTATGCTTGTTACTCTGCATGAGCTGGCTTCTTTTGGTATGTGGCGGTCCTCAGCAAGTTCCCTTCTAATGAGGGGTTTAGCAAGCTTATAATGCATATGAAAGGTACAAGGAGAAATTCTGGGAAAGTATCGTTCAAAGTAGGGCGATTCTTGCATAGGTAGTTCAGGGAGAGTTTTCTTGGGTAAATAACCTTTTCTGTCATGATGCTGATGACATGAATTTCCCTACAGCAAATGCGGCTCTGTCCGACAGCAAGGCTACACACCAAACATCCGTCCACCCCACCCCCCCTAAACCACAGCAAGAGGCTATGCTTTCCATTTGATGACACATTGTAATTTTCTCCCCACCTGCTCCCCATTAATTTTTTTCACAGGCAACCTGAATTTTGTATCACATTTTCTGATGTCCTGATCACCTTGTTTTAGTCCCTCCTGTGAATCAGACCATCTGTTTTCCTGAATTCTCTAAATATGTGTATCAATAACCTGTGGGACCCTTGCGAAGATCAAATATATTAATCTATGGACTTTGTGCAACTATTTGAACTGATACATTTTCATGTTCTCAGAGTCACAGGAGGTTAATTCAGTGCCCTTGATAACTGAAGATTCTCATGAAAGTAATCAAAAGTAACACTGACTTCTGGTTTCTCAGTGTGTTACACAGGTTTTGATACTTTCCAAACCAAGACCGCAGTCCTGCTGTCATCCATGGGTCATATGGATGTGAAAATATTTACTCACTGAACAACTCAGTGGGAGACTGTAAAAGAGAGTGGAGTGCACATATCTGCAGGATTAGACCCCCTTTAGAGAGAACAACAATGACCTTGAGTGACTGTAAGATGAAGGATGGAGACAGACAATAGCAGAAAATACTGTCCACTGTCGCTCCCATTGATGGAGGGGCAATAAGAAAGGGAACTGAAAGACCTATAAGGACTTCAGAGACTCATAAAGGATGCTCCTTCGCAGGAAATTATTTCATAGGCAGGAAGAGGTCTTGAATGAACACAACCGAGACTTGAACCTCCACTGAAAACTTAAACAATCCTTTGTGAGAGTGGCTTGGGAGTAGCAATGAAGAAGTAACATTAATATACGTTAAGCACTGTATTATTGTTCAATGTATAAACCTTTTTTTAGAGTGGAAATTGAGACACCCATAGCAATTTACAATACTGAAATTTGAATCTTACTTTTGAACGTGGTGATGACAGTGGAAATTTCACCGCTGATTGTAATGGAGCTGGCATTTCACAAATAGGATACGGTTTTATTCCCCATACTATTCATTAGACAAAACCCCCTTACTTTATTCAGTGTTACACTGATGTGAGAAATGATATAAGAAAACAGTGACACTGAATAACAGTGAAATGATATATATTGCTTCAGTTACATCTACACATTATAATGTGTTTTATAACAATTTGTTAGAGCAGCATCTGTTACGAATTTACTAAAACAATTTGAATATGCTTTTCAATGAGCTGAAGAACCGAGCTCCACCTATTAATCATGGAGTATATATCAATGAATAATTTATAAATGGTACCTTTATTCAAAGTGCTGCCAATTAACTAAACAGTCACTGCATTCATAATTGTATCAGTCACCTCTAAACTTTCAACCTTTATCAAGATTTCAAATACAGACGCAGAGAAATTGAATGAAAAGTAAGTTTTTAGCATAATAGCTTCACACTGACTTTGATATTCTCTGGCATCGCTGACAGTTTCCTCAGGAAAAGCAATTCTGAACCCTTTAATGTAAAAAAATACATGTATTCCTATTTCACACCCCACAGCTTTTTAAAGACAATCATAACTGCACACTGTAAATATAGTCAAATAAAAATAGGTACGGTGTACCTCTACAAAAGAAGTAAAGCAAGACAAACTTAATAATTCTGCTCCAAAAAAAGACTATATCGTATAGTTTGGTATTTCTATATATTTCTTCTTCTGCGACACAGGTAGAGAGTAGTATTTTTTTTTCCAGGACCATGCTCTCTCCTAGTCTTCCAACTGCATAACAGACTGTGCAATTACATGCACTGTTCTGTCTTCCAGTCTCACTCACCATAGTGAGATGTTTACTTAAAAACCAGTGTAGAAACATTTGTACCACAAGTAACAAATGCTGGAAACCTCTTTCCTACCTTATTTCAATTAAAAAGACAAATAATTGCAATCAGTAACATTAATTCTCGATTAAATCTGCAACAGTTAAGTCACAAAGGTCACATTTAACAGTGACATAAACAGAAATCAAAATTATGTGCAAACATTTTTAATGTAATTTGGTGTTATTTGCAAGTCCAGAAAGAAGGAAGAATAGTAGCACACAAAAAAGGCAATCAACTGTCTCGCCTTAAAGCTTCATGGTGGTTTCTTTTCCCTTCTACAAAAAAGCCCTCTGGCCCCTCAGCATGGAAGCTGAGCTAACAGTGACTTCCTGATGTGTAAGATGCAGCTGTGATATTTAGCTAATTGAAAAACATGCTTGAAAGTGCATTAGTAAATTTTGAAAAGATTGGGCTATAACAGGTGATATTCACACAATCCGCAAATTTAGCCCCCAACACTTTCAGTTTTTTACCAGCAACATCAGTTTGGCAACACTGCAAATTTAACATTTTTCATAAGCAGTTCATTTGGCTTAATGTGGAACTCCAATTATTACAAAATATTAACCAAATACATGCAGCTCAATAACATTCATTTTGAAAATGTATCTGTTGCAATTACTTCAGCTTCTTCTGTTTACAGTAATGTACTGTGGAGGGTGTTGTCGTGTGTTTCTACTCCTGTAAAATGTAAAAGGTTATAGTTTTGTGTGGACATGAAACCATAATGTGTATATATGTATATCTGTGACTATGTGTTTATGAATACACACACAAATACATATCCATATCCAAAATAAAAAGAAACATTCATATCACATACATACTTGGTGAAAGACAGTGGTTAGGCTTGGGACAAGGGGAATGCAATTGTGGCCTGTATTATTGTTCTCACAGTATGGAACAATTTAAAAAAAAAAAACCCAACACAAAACAAAACAAAACAAAAAAGCAAAGAGCCAACAGCAAATGCACCCAAAGGAGCAACAAATTCTTGAGAACATGAAGAGAAGCCATAACAGAAGATGCATCTACCTCATCTTGTAATATAACTTCATTTTAGAAGAAAGATATAAATGAAAAGTCAGTGAACGTGCAGACTGGTAATTGAAAATCTCTGTAATTACCCTAGTTACCAAGGGATTTTTCATCTATTCATACTCAGAGACATTGTTTTTAAAACCAAGACAAAATTATAAGAAACTATTAGGGAGCGCTTTTAGATAATATTTTAAGTATATAATAAGAGTAAGGAACATCTTTGGGTTTATGTCCCATAACACACCCAAACTGCTTCAGTCAAATTTCCTGTAGTATCTACAAACTACAGAGGTAGTGTATTTTCATGGAGACTGTAACTGCCTGTGTAGCATCCATGACATGCAATAATTTTAAGCAGCCATCGGGTTTTGTCTAACAGGAAGAATGATACCTTACTTACAGGCATTTCCAAGCTCATGACTGAACGTTCCCACCTGTGGAACACATTACTGTGTTACGGAAGTTATGACGATTGTTGACTCAAAATCATTTTCTAATGCTTGCTTTATAATTTGGAATTTTAAAATTATTTGAGTCATTTTCAATACAGACACAAGTGGTGAGTGAAGGAAACCCTCTAAGAAAATGGTTTAAGACTCTTTCCTCTGACTCATTTGTACTTTAAATAGCCTTAACTAACAGATGCTAGGACTCTAAGCATTTTTCCCTTAGATCTTTAGTCATGCAACAGAGGCAGCCAAATAAATGAACTAGACTGAACCTCTACCAAACTAAAGTTAGTAACAGGCTGGAGGCTAAAATCATGTCCACTGTCCCTGTGAGCACACATCTGATATATGTGCTAAACTGATGGCATATGAAAAAAAAAAAAAAATATCATTTTCATTCTAAAATCCATTTACCAAACAAAGTAGGTATTCGGTTCACATTAGTAAAATCCTCACTAGCAGCAGCAAGGCTACATGGAGTTTACCCAGAAGAAGGTGGAGATACCCTTAGGCAATAGGCTGAGCTTCCAGTGCTGATGCAGGATGCAATGGGCAAATAGCACTATTTTAAAGAAAGACATGATGCATACCACTAAAAAATACAATAAGAAATACCCTTGATGATAGAAATTTGTAAAGACACAAAGAGCGATTGAGATTCAAGATCAGCTTACAAATCTTTTCCAATTTCTAAATGCTCTGAGTATGTTACCAAGAGGTTAAGTGCCTGCTAACACTTCTTTTATGGTTGAGCTACTAACACCAGGACTACTGTTCTTTTTGCCTGTACCCTGCTTCTTATCTTGTCTGTTCTTCTCTCTTACCTTTTATACTCTTCAGTTTCTTAGTCTCCTCATTTTATTTCCTCTTTATTGTTCTCCCTACCTTGGCTGTTCAGCTCTATCATACAAAGTGCAACAACATGAAAAGCCATAAACCACTCCCTTTTATCAATTTCCCTCTTCTCGACCTATTTGTATTCATTTGGACATCTTTATTACCTTGAATTGCAGAGATGGATAAAATTAATAAACAGTAGGGAATTAACAAAAAAGAGAAATACCAACACTTTTTTATTCATGAAAATACTCCAGTGACAATTTTCCTTAGGATCCATCAAGAATGCCTCTTTGCAAATTCCTGTCATTGAAGGATTAAGACAGTGTGATCCAGATGATGCTGGATATGATGATGAAAACAAAATGTGCAGAGTAAAACAACATTACTAGCTCTGACAGATGGCACAATTCTTTTGTTTTTAAGACCATTGTTTCTAAAAAATATACATTTTAGACTTCAGAAAATTAATAAACTAAGAAAATACATTTGTGTAAAAGAAAAAAATGTAATGAGATCTTGCTTTTGTGATTGATATATTTTGTACAGCTATCCAGACCTCTCTTGGGCTGTCTGTTTGCTCTTAGTCGGTAAGGACAATGTTATCCTGAAGTTATAATTTCTCATTCATTTCACTGAATGTCATTCTTAGGTAGAAGGAAAATTAAGTGATTAAACAGGAAGATGAGCTGTCACTGGAAAATTAATATTTTGGAATTAACTTTAGACAAAAGATGCATAAAATCTAAGTTATGTTGATGAAAACTAGCAGTTTCTCCATAATAAATATGTAAATCAAGCCATTGATCTATCAGTTATTATGACAGTCTAATGTCTCAGAAAAACTTGCTAAGATAACAAGCAACATCCATATGATGATGAATACATATGGTAGCAGATCAAAATGGCAATGCGTAACTGAGTACTTAGAATGCTTTAAAAAACCCTTTTTATCAGGTAATTGTTAATATAAACAGCTTCTAAATGCAGAAACTTTATCTGTCACTGTTAATTAAACCTGTAGTTTGTCAACATACAATAATCCATTTATTATAGTAAAAGCCACTACATTTCAAACCACTCACAAATTGCAAACCATAATTGCTAGGATTATTTTATTTCCAAGTGCAGGCAGCAAAGCCACCTTAAGTTTCAACAATGGTGAGATAATTTTGGAGTGTAACCATAGCTCTATCTCACAGTCCATTGGCTGTAGTATTGGCAGCAGACAAGCTGTAATTTTTCATTTCCTAATTAGATTTAGCCATTAATTTAACTGTTCTATCATATTGGTGGGATAGAACAACCCTATTTATTTGATCCTTTTCTGTCCTCGTTATTTTTACTAAATACTGTATGATAAATGCAGTAAATGAGGGGGAAAAAAAGAGGATCTGAATATGCAGAAAGACCATGGCAGTTCCACTCTGGTCACGTAACTACATAACTTTTAAGCACCTGACTTCCAAACTGCAATCCGTGGCATTTTAAGAAGTATTTTCTGGTAAGACACGTGGGGAAATCAGGCATTCTGGGAGGGAGTCGCAATAGCTAACACACTCAATAACTAATGGGGAGCACTGAAGCAACTGAATCCCACCTCCCTGTAAGGCTCAGGAGCCACGCTCTGGGCTACCAGCATCAGACAGGAATGCAGAGCACCACCATCCTCTGCCATCTGGGGAGCCGGCAGATGGGCTCGGGGCACCGGGCCGAAACCCTGCAAGGCAACGCTCCACACGGCCTCTGCTCTCCTCCTCTGTGAGACGCTGCCACGCACAAAGCACAGCCCCATTGTCAGGTTGGGTGCGTGTTTCAAGACCAGTTCAATAACAAGTCCGACAGATTAGTCTAAATCACCTTTAATGCTGGTTCAAGGCTAACCTGGCTGACTCTGGATCGACCGCGAGTAAGAATGTCTGCTTTGGAGGCAGTAATCGCTTACGGGGAAAAGGTCACAACACATAAAAGCAGCGCAGTGGTTACTTCTTAAACTGCTACAGCCAGTCCCGAAATAATCCTCTACTACTACATTTATGCACCTAAATCATTCTTTTCGAAATAGCGAGCGAGGGTCATTCCGATAAAAAAAAGCATAATGGAAGGAAGCATTGCAACTCACTTTTCTCTTACACACTATTGAGAAAAAGAGGTAGATGTTCCACATGGTTCTCAGCATGAAAGAGTTCAGACTCCCATCTTTTACCCAGTCCTGTAATGCTGCAATCACTTGCTCACAGCCAGAAGCACTCTCTACACAACCGTGTGGAAAACATCCCTACGTTAAAATTCACCAGAACCAGAGGGGCAGAATAAGGTGTAATTTGGGGGGGTTAGAGGCCCTATTTACAACAAGCAAGAAAGAGGGGGCGCAGTGCTAATCCCTCTTCTGGGGACTGCTCATAATTTTTACATAGAGGATATTGCCCGATGGCAGTTTAAACCATAGTTGGATTAATAACTGGACCAAGATCTCCGCTGACCCAGGCACTTGCCTCAGTGACTGAACTACAGACAATACTGTGTCTGTTCGGTCAAAAAACCTGGAGGTTTTTGTTTGGTTTTTTTTTCAGAATGAAAGAGATGTAACTGGAATGGACAATGCCCTCCATACTGAATACCTGGGGCACATTAATAGGAAATGAAAGGTATGAATTTGATCTCCCCGAGGCTACAAAGAGCCCAGAGTTTCAGTCTTGCAAGCCTGGATGAGTGCTCTATCTACTGAAATATCGTATAAATTTCAGAAGTCTCGATTCGGCCATTACATTCTGTGCGGGCATCACATCGGCCACATTTCAGCTGAACAGGACTGCTAAGGAAATGCAGACAAAACATAGCTTTTCTTGAGGATACCAAAAATGCCTTGTGTTTGAGATGAATCTGTGTCATGGAGAAAGCAGTGCTTTAGGCACACAGGGACTTTACTGGAAAAATAAATGAGAGTCCATTTGTGCTGGGCAAGGGATTCTAAAGACCACTCCTACACACGTAGAGTCCTGCATTTCATAAAGTCTCCACTTCAGATGACTGAACCCAATATTTTTTAACAAATAGCTCTAGTTCTGATATTTTAATGTTCTCCATCTTCCAAGGAAAGTTATAACTTAATTTGTATTTGTAAATGGATGTCAATGCCTGAGTTACAGTACAGTCATTAAAATAGGGAAAGCCTTCCCTCAAGTCTAGTGACTGAACAAGCCCCTTTGGAGATGTTTCTTAAATAACTCTCACAAGTATTTGTAGTGTTCTTTCTTTAGAATGAAAATACATCTAGATTAAAATTTACCCAAGAATCAGTAAACAGACTTTGGGTATTGTTAGATCAAGTCAGGACCTACTAAAATAGGGTGAGAAATTAAAATTTCTTGAAGAGTTTGCCTTGGTACAAGAAATAAAAAAAATATTAAGTATTTTCCTGGTTTTCTAGAACTATCCTAGCAAGTGGGCACTGACAGTGGAGGGTGCACATGCTGCAGCGCCAACAGACAACCTTGGAAACCTGTGGGGGGACATGTTTGGAAACGTGAAATGCAGACCTGAACAAAAGATACATAGTTTTCCATCCTTGTACACAGAGAAATGCATCTCATAGTGACTTCTCAGTCATATTGTTATTTTTCCCTACTGTGCAACTGGGACAAGAATTTAATTCTGAAATGTATTAGTCAACAAGAGACTTGGTACTTATGCCAAAAGAGCCAAGATCCCGCCTCTGAAGCTAGAAGTGACAGTTCTGTTAAATGTCCCCGACACACAATCCCTTGGTTTCATATAAAACCTCAGCTTCTATTAATTCTGAGATTTGCTAAAACTGAAAAACATGAGAGGGGTTCCTCCAGAGACTTCAAGACAGAGCAAATGACCCTTGGTACAGATAAGCAAATCTTTCTTCTGTGTGAGCAAGTACCGGAAGGCTAATTAATCCTTAATATAATCATAACTCACCCAACCAAAAAAGCAAGGTCAAACAATGAGTTTGTAAATCACTGAAAATTGTATATGATTATGTAATACACTGTCACTGTCTTGAGGCTTTACATTTTCTGATTGCAAAGTCACGGGTGAGCTGTCCTACAAATCATTAAAGCATGTGCCAAGAGAAGCAGCTATATTCTTAAATCTGCATATTGCAAACCCAAAAAGTATTCATTTGTTAATTATTGAGATTTTCCCATTAACAGTTAAAGATATTACATCTGTTACGGCCACAAGAAAAGAAAAATAAATATAAAGGAAAAAGGAAGAAAAATAACAAAACTTTGTGATTTAAAATGAAACATCATCACTACCATTAATTGCTCTCCAAATCTGAATTAGTAAAAACATAAGATTATCAACAAGACTCGATACAGGTAGAACGATAAAGCCTAATTATTTCTCACAAAGCAGGCCATTCCATTTCAAATAGAGGACAGCTAAGAGCAGTAAAGCCTTATGCCATTAACAATTAGTCTTCTGCACACACGATTAGACTCACAGAGATAAAGAAGCCACTGAATTTAGTGATGAATCCCATATTTCTGGCTGGGCACAGTATTCTCTGCTAATTATGTTGAAAGACCTTGTGGTACTTAAAAGTACTTAAGACTACAAAATATGATGCTGTCTCCATAGATTCACTATTAACACTTAACATCCAATATCAGGCATTAAAATACACTGTGAATTAATATCGGCATTTAGGGTTAGTTCTTTTGTTTAATTTAAGAAAGAAAAAAAAAAAGTAATACTGAAGAGCTTGAGGACACTATCTTATGAGCTGTTTGCTATTTAGAAACCCTTAAATATAAGCTGTATACGTACTTTACCCTACATTAAAATTCAGCAGAAATGTTACCACACGAACTTGGGGCAAGAGAATCAAGTGTTTCAGGAGTCTGAACTGAGTACCTGACATGGGCTAGCCCTTAGCAAAACCAAGAACAAGCAGGATTATTCTCAATACACAAGATGATCAGATAGAAAAGATCATTTAATCTTCAAGTAAACAACATTCTAATGGGAAAAAAAAAAAGTTAAATATTGCCTTTATATGGAGTACTTGGAACAGACCACAGAAAAGTTATTTACCGAACCTACTGCGGATACATATCTTCTATTCTATCATTTGGTTTGCAACATCTATTTCTTCCTTTTAGTCTTGGAAAAGATTCAAAATGAGCCCTTTCTCTTAAAACAAAACAAAAAACCTCCATAACTGAATTACTAAGCTAATGGGAACTACAGGAGAAAAAAAGAAAAAAAAAAAAGTTGTAGTCTGTGAAAAAAATATTTTTAATATCTAATTTACAATAATGAAAATCCTTATCAAATGCACTATGCCTTAAGACTGTTCAATAAAATCAGTCATATATATTCTACAGATCATTATGCAGTTGCTAATATAGAACTGTTTCCTGGCATAAAAACTATATCCTGGTACAGTGCTCTGTGGCTGGTATTTCAAGTCCCTTGAGAAGTACGCAAACACCTACTTAGAACTATGTTCTATAGCTTGATGTATGCATCTACTACACACACACATATACACCCATGTATATGTAGCCCAATAAAATCTGTCTTTGTGTCTTGGCTTAAAGATGTTCAGAAATCTCCCTCTCATTTGTGGACGCCTGGATCTTGTTTCTAATTTGCAAAAGCTGACAATTTTGCTCACAACTAACAGATTGTTTCACAGAATGCCGCGTGGGAAAGAAAACATGCACAGCACTGTTAAAACAGCACATACAAGGGCAGAATTATTTTTACCAACTTCACAAAATTTGACGCTCTCCAACTGCAAGTAAAACCAGAAACATGAAAAATTTAATCAAAATTAATCACTGTGTTTTGGGAATATATGTCTCTCCATACTCCCCATACAAAACTGTTGCAGAGACAAAGAAACAGATGCTGATAATTCTGATTACAAAAAAAAAAAAATAATTTCAACAGCTAGATCAATTACAGTGACTCCTTGTTATCACAAATTAAGGTGTAAAGTTAGTCATGTGTGAACAATGAATTTGATTGACCCATCAGTGATAGTACAATCCAACTATAATTAGCCGTGCTATTCCATGAAGCATCTGGTACTGACCACAGCAAGAGACTGTACGTTCGCTTCCATAGGTCTTTCAGGCCTGCTCCTTAAGCACCATAGATGCACCTTTGAAAATCTGTCTATAAATACAATAATTGGGTACTACCAGTATAATGTGCATGTGCTCATACACCCAATATGCATAAACAAAATCATCTCTGTATTTTCCAAGAACATTCAGCCACTTTGGAGTCTGTTCAAGGTTGCAATCTACTTCATATTTCCATTGAGACAAGTATTTCAGTATGAACTCTTTCTCAGAAATGCAATTAAAACCCATTTATAACTGCAGCATATGTGGCCAATAGTATCTGTAGGTTTTACTCTATTTCACGACAGAAACACTGTAAGAAGTATTGCAATCTATAGCAAAGCACCAAATTAATAGGTAGTAGCATGGATTGATGCTGACAGAGCCTCCAAAACAGGATTCCTGTCATCAAACTCGACAGTCCCAGTGAGATTAACAGGTCAAATCCTGGCATAAACCCAGCGTTACTAGGGATGAAGGCAGGAACAATTACAATACTCCAATCTGATTTCAAGAGAGGAATTCTACAGATTTGCTAATGTTCATTGCTGATTTCTACCAACGCTAGGCAGAAATCTCAAGTATATGAATTAAACTCTGCTTTAGTTCTTCCAAATCACAAAGCTAGATCTGCTTGTTGCCTAAATGCTTTACTACAATTTTCTTCTGAACAGGTGTCAGCATAAAGCTCAAATGACGTTCTTTGGGTGTTACTTCAAGAATTTGTATTATTCTAGGGATTAATTTCAGCATACCATTGGAAAATGCATCAAGTAAAGTGTAAAATATCTTCATCCCCTGCTTTCCACTGCCTTTCCCAATAGTATTGACCGATTGCCAGTGGCTGTAAAATTGCCTGGCTTCACAAAGGGAGCGATGCTTCCACGTCTGTCATCCAAATGGTATCAGGGAAAGTACACTTCACATAAATGCCCTCCTCTGATGCAGAACCCTTTGACTCACAGACCTTAGTGTAGACTGCTGCCAGATTGCCATATTATCTGCTCTATGTTCTTTCAAACATTTACATGACAAGATGAGACAGACAGACGGATCCTCATTCTGATGATGTGAATGGTTATTCATTGCCAGCAGCATATCCACTCAGCTCCCATTCTTAAAGGCACATTAAACAAAATTTATGTTTTGTTACTGTACAGGCAAAATGGTAATCCTAGTTTATTGGCCATAATTCACTACCTTCGTCTCACTCACAAATCAGAAGCACCTCACAAAAGAAGGTGACATACAATGATTTAAAATTGACAAAAGTAAAAGAAGAATCATGTCAAATTTCTCTATTGTTGAAGTTGGAGGACATGAATGACAATCTTCAATTCATTTACTAGATTTCTTCCTCTTTCCTCTGGATGTATTTAAATACTTTTCCACATCAACTGTGCCTTTCATTGTTGCATTTAATATACAGGAAATTCTTTATCAGTAGATAAGGTAAAATTAGCCTTAATAAAATCTTTCCATTGATCAGCTATCATGCATTTGAGAGTTTGATTTGCAACCCAAGCATGTGATTGCTTGATTACAAGCGTGAATTAAAACCTGGGCACATACATCACCCATCTCTATTCTGCGTAAATATTATTCAGTAAAACACAAATTGAAAATACAAATACATGAATTTCCCAATATCATTCAAAATCATAATGAGTCACTATCAGCTACAAGAAATTCATTGACGCAGCTCACTCACATACATGGCACACACCCTTTGGAGCAAGAAATCTGAAGGGAGACAACCCAAAGAAGAACTCACAATCACTGATTTACACCAAGTTGTGCATCAAAACACTTTAAATAAAATCCAGAAGAAAATGTCATTACTCTCAACCTTCTCAGCACCTTTCATAGCCCCTGGTGTTCAGATTGTTTTCAGTCAGCTCAGCAAATCTCCAGTGTATAATTTGTTTTATTCAGTGGAATTTCCTGTCATGTCTTGTCACATCATTCCCAGAATGTCTCACTGCCTTTAAGAGATACAGAACGGTCTACAGTAAGGGGAAAATGTCAGGGAACACCACAGTCATGGCTCGCTCAATGAAAAGGGAAACATTCATATGGAAAAACTATCTGAACTCCACAAAAATGCAAACTTCAAGAGATTGAGAGGTTATTTTGTATTGCAATGAAAAATGAAATGTATAGCAAGAGTTCTTTCCATCAAAATAGAAATCAAAAGGCATTTTATGTGTATCCCATTTGGGGCAAATGGAGAATCATACACTGTAAGATTCTCAGTCTCATATTTAATGCAGAAATTATAGTGCACGCAAAGATTTTAGCTAGTTTTTGATTCGGTGTAAGTGAAAGGTGAATTCCTAGTCAAGTTCTGCTAGTCATCTGCATCCCACCTTAACCCACTTCTTGTGGGGTATGTCACATTTCAAATATATTTTCTATTTTCTCAGAAATTATAGAATCATTTCCTAGAACAGGAAAAAAATCAGTCTTCACTTTGAAACAGCAACACAGCCTAATAACTTGAGTTTATCTAGGTTAGAAACAGCAGCTTTATATCACAGGATTGATTGGGTGAAGGTCTGTGGACAGAAAATCAAATTGGATTATGATGTTTCCCTCTGATCTTTTACAGGATGAATCTGTGATTCAACCCTCACCTTTGGTTCGCACACGATGTTTGGCTGAAAACCATTTCTATTTTTATTAACATGGCTGGTCTATGTCTGCCCTTCTTGTTGTTAAACCTCCTTTAGCAGCACTGTCATTTCACCAAGGAAACGTGATGCACCGTTTTTCAGAAGCTACCTTCGTACTGAAGAAATACTTTTGAAGAACTATGCAATGCTGAGTTAAATACATCTGTGCTGCTAATTCATGCTCAGTTCGGTAAGAGAGCATTCAGTCACTAATTTAGTGAGACAAAATCTAATGAAGCCAGTTTGTGATAAACTTTACAATAAACTTTAGGTATTATTTAGAAAGCAGAAAAAAGCATTAGCCCCATGATACTCTACACTCACAGTGTGGTGGAACAGGATACAGGACCAAAAAAATCAGAAGCTTGGGAGTTCACAGAGCGGATAGAGAGATATCAAATACTCAGACAAGGGAGGGGTGTGCATGGTCCGCATGTACACTCTGCAGGGTCCCACTCCGTTCTGGGGGGACCTGGGTGCGATGGTACACCACAGAACCAGGAATAAGCTTACAGCAGACAAAGTGAGGCTTAGGTCAAGATAATGGGTTTATGTCACTGTGAGAGACATTAAGTGCCCAGAAGAAGAAAGTGAGGCACAGTCAGATTCCAGAGAGGTTGTAAAGGAAAAAAACAGATGTGATTTGGCAAGTCTGACCACAGGAAAGAAGAGAAAGATATGAGCACAACCCGAGGTTGAAAACAGTGTGATAAACATGCTAGAAAGTGCTGACCTCAGTGCTGTGTCAGATTCTTCCATTAGCTGAAATACAGCACTGGCATTAAAGAAGTCCCAATTTTCCCAATTAGAAGTCCAAGGCTGTAAAAAATGCTTGCTAAGAAAATGCAGGGAAAATTTGTGATGTGGCAAAGAATAACAAGTTCAGTCTCATAAAATCTTAGAGTTGTTTTAAAACATATTCAGAAATGTTCTGGCAAACCAGAAGAAATGACAGCCTGGGATTCTCATACAGGATTCGGTTTCAAAACAGTTGCACAGCTGGGTTAGGTTTTTATCAAGATCCATCTTACAAGGCAACAGTTAACCTCCTGTGGGCATACACATTTCCAAATGAAACATACACCAAATCACTCAGAACATGACAAGATCATTTGGCACTTTGCATAAGAGATCAAAAGAGGAGGAAAAAAACCCAACAAAATAAAGCTCCCTGCCTCCACCCCAGGCGTCTGAACATGGCTGTTCTTGGACACTGTCCCAAAGAAGGGCATATGCCGAGGGAGCTCAGAGCGCTGTGAGTGAGACGCAGCAGGGCAGAATTATCCCAGATTTACATTTCTTTAATTCCTGCTCTAAAGCAAGGTGATGCAGAAATCCCACTAGGCACCACAAGGAGTGAGGGAGTGGGACAGAAGTCAGCATCCATTTGCTTTAAAGAACAGGAGCATTTTCTTGGTGGCATTCCCAGGTTAAAAAGCATCTAGCTAGAGGTTGCTTTTGAACTCAGGCAGCAACACAGACAAATGCAAGCTTCCTCTGCTGGGACAGCTTGCTCATTCCATTTTGCTAGGATAATTAGCTTTGAGCTACAATAATTGTAAAAAAAAAAATATCATATTCTCTGCTTCATTTTTATAAAGTGTCAGTAACTCATGCCTGTCAGGTTCACTAGACCTGGGAATATGCTATGCTTGCATATTAAAAAATATTGAGCGAGCGTGTCAACACAGTTTACTAATTTAGCCATTTCTGTCCTCGTATCTCTACAGAGCTCTTTTGGCTGCCTGCTGTAATTAGTAACTGTCAAATGTATCTCACTTTATCTACATCTAGTGTCACATTAGCAGCAACTTCTTTTAATTGATTCTCGATCAAGAAGATCACCGGAGATCCCACACATCATCTTGTATTATGTGCATACTCTGAGCTATTAGACTATCCTCCTTGGATAGAAAGATGACCCTTTAGATGCTCTAATAACGATGGCTGACAAGTTTGTTAAATCTGCTGGCACTGAACTGCATGATATACTATTAAAATGGCAACATAGTTTGGTATGTGACATTAATTCTTCATGATTATGTATCATTCTATAGATTCTTGGCATTTCATCCAAAACTTTCCTTCATAACATTAAAATAAATCTATCTATAAAATAGTAGGGCGTTCAACCTAATAAGAAAAGGCTGTCTTCTTAACATTGTTTATATATTGCTTCATTATTCATTTTTTATAGGTACCTTATTAAAATTGGAAAACAGAGGCAGGAAGACTATAAAAAAGCTTCATAACCATAGTTAGCATTTTGGTTTTCTGTGCCAATTTCTTTAAAACACTGAAACACTAGACAATGTTTTTTGTCAAAACTGACTACAACAAATCATTTTTATATTTAAAATTTCATCTCCCCTCTTTGCTTAAGGAATGAAACACTCAAAATATTTAGTGCAAAAATAAGACCTATTGCTCAGTTATGACTTTCCAAGGTCTACTCTTCACTGCACATCACATGACCAACAGGACAGCTGCAGGAAATTGCATTAAGAAAATGAAGGATTGCAGTATAATAAGGGTATCTAAAGAGCACGTTCCTTGCACATAGGTCTTTAAAGTCTAGCATCTACAGAGAGCTAATGGTCTGTGAGTAAATTAGTGCCATGAACATCTTTTACATCATATTACCCCAGGGAGACCTTAGATGTACTAACTCCACCACATGAAAGATATATTAAATGTGTTCTGACCATTGACTGTCAGGTTTATACTTGTCAAAACTGCCTCAGACACCAAGAAATTATAGACAAAGTTTTGATCCTGATGATGCTCATGCAGAAATTGCCTTTACTTCATCTTCTTGGCTTTGAGAAATACAACTCGTAGCAAGAGCACCCACTGTCATCACTGAGAGAAGGAAAAGTATTTTTTATCTTTTTTATCTTTTATGTACTACTAAGTCAACACTTTTTCCCACATAGGGATAAAAACTCTTTGCTATTAGGTATTGACTACCACACGCCAAGTACTTTTATCACATTTATTCCTTTTTGTGGACTGTGCTCTATTTTCTGATGTGTGGTAGCTTGTGAAGAATTACTGAGATTTTTCCATTAAATTTTCTGGTAAAAATGATTTTATAGTATACATATTGTATCTTCTGTTTCTGAACCATCCACTTCTCAGCTAGAGGGAAAGTATATGGCAATTCATGCCTGGGAGAACAAAGTAAGAAGAGGGAGAAAGTGAGAGAAAGGAAACGGGTAGCACGTTGTCAGGAGAGAAAGAATAATGTCAGGTTTCTTTTATTTTGAGCAAGCAATGGGAAGCAACGCACATGCATGCAGTAGAAAAGCTAAACACATCTACATGTCATTTTATAAGGTTGAGCACTAAACTGCTGCTGAAAGTGAAGCACTCTGTAATGAAATGTATGCCTTTTATCTCCTTTGCATCGTGTTGAGAAAAAGCAAAACCCAACTAAACAAAACCCCAAAAAACTACAGCAGTACAGATACTATAAAATGCCTTACGAAGACAGTAGCTGTGAGCACAGCACACTCAATCTGTCTGAGAAACCTGGGCTTGAAAGTAACCCCAGGTTTCAGTCTCACCCTGCATGTCACAACCAGGAGGATCACAGCGGTGATGCCTCAGCTGGTGGGTGATGGCAGATGCTGTGTGGCATATCGCTTACACGCAGCCCTTTGGGAACGAGCGCGGAGACCTTGGTGCTCAGCCTTGCTCTCTGTCTCTGCAGTACAGTGACATCTTATGAAGGGTGATGGAGGTAAGACTTGAGAGAGAAAAAAAACAACCCTCCACTTACAACAAGAAGAGAAGTAAAAGGATCTGATTTCTGAAAGGAACAGGGAAAACTAACTGGAAGCATCTCTGACTGAAGTCACTGGAAGCACCTCTTTTCTTAGGGTCAAATGGGATAGGCTTATACCATACCTGAAAATCCCCTTGCAAAAATGCACCTGCTTCCTCTGGGTAAAGTAAACACAAGTGCATTGCCTGATAAAAATATCTGGTTACTTGTCTTGGTTACCAGAGCTTTTGGCTTACTAAGTAAGATCAGAAAGAAATACTGCTACCTCAATGGGTCTCAGCTTTTCACCGATATTCAGGGACTGTATCCTGGGATTTTTCTTTGCCTCTTCGCTGCAGCTGCCAATAAAGTCATTAACTAACAACAATTTCAGCTGCAGAGGTGCATAAATGTAGAGCATAAACCAAGGAAAACAGGACACAGATGACCTTCCACTTATTTCACAGGCCATCAGAAACTAGATTAGCCCTAAATTAGTAATCAGAGTGAATTTAACTTGCGAATTTAGATGCCAAATCTGTAGCTTGCTCCCTATCCCAAGAGTAATTTTTCTGTTTACAAAACCACCCAGTCTGCTAGAAATATTGATAAAAGATTGAGACTCAAATGTTCTTTACAATGGTACCACAATAACAGCCCTGAAGTTCACTACTGGTTTTGGGAAATAGCTTGTTTCGTAGAAAAACTGTGGAAAGGTAAGCGTCAATTAATATTCATCAAGACATCAATCTTTTTCCATTCTCTTTTTAAAGCTGGAACACCAACCACAAAGTCTCTATGTTACCTTGCCAAAAGCAAAAATTCTTGTCTTTTCATCTATTTCCTAGCATATAAAATGTTATTCAGTATACAAAACACTTTCTCTGAACTGTGACGTCTTTAAAAATGAAAAATTTATATGACTTTGTATAACTTTGTCTGGTGATAGAAAGATTTATACCGTTGATCAAATTTGGCAGGAAAAAACACAGCCCTAACTAAACTAGTTAAACCAGGATAACAATTATGTTTAGACAAAATGCCTAAATGCTTCCTGAACAGGGTATTACCGTCCTGTTATTCAATAGTTATGGATCATTTTGTATCTGTGACGTGTTTAACAAATACCATCATCCTTCAGGTGACCCAGTGCAGCAGGTTGCCCAAGTGAACACTGAAGCAAAAAAACATATGACTTGCTTAATTTTACCAAGACGAGCAGAATTTAACCCAGCAAAGTGGAAACTATAGGCTTAAACTCAAATAATTTAAGGCTTCAGTTACCTGAGCATGTTTTGCAGCCTTTTACAAAAAGGAGATAAGAAAAAACAAATTCTAAAATAAATTGTAGATGAGTTTTCCTCTTTACCCCTTTTTAGACCATTCCAGCCACTAAGACCACCTTCACTAAGTAGTTTGAAAGCACTGGCTGTGGATGTAAAATAATTCTGCAGCTTTGCTTACCTAGTGTTGTCTTAGGAAGCATTTAGTAGAGTTAGTCAAAATCCTCACCAAGAAACCTGCTGTGAAAGAAAATTTTCCTCATTTTTTCAGATGCTCAAACAAAGCCAAAGAAAGGGCAGGCAGGTGAGTATGGAAGTGATAAATTAAGGTTCCCTTATTCCAGCCGTGCTTCTCTACCAATGCCACTGGGTACAACAGTCCCAGACACTGCTACAACAGAGTGCAGGATCCACGATGGGAACATAAGAAAAGGAAACTGTACCAGAGAGCAAGGAACAGCTAAGCAATCTGTTTCTCCGCCTCACAGCTCCACAGTTGGCTAGATGGTGTGCTTTTGGGATGCAGCTTCAGCTACTACAGTGCCACTGAATGTAAAACCAAAAAAAAAGGTGGGGGGAGAGAGGAAAAAACCCAGGAACAGGTGCTGATCTTCCTTTTCTGTGAGGAAACATGACACAGCAGAGTCTAGTATTAAATCCTTTATCTTCATGCTGAGGTCTTCTGACATTTTAAATATCAGCTGTAATGATTAACATCTCTCCTTAAAGCCAGAAGCTAAAATCTGCCAGTCTGCCACACACAGTGATACCTTTAAACACTCACACACTTCAGCAGTTACTAATTTTCCAATCCAGTACCTGGATATGACATTTTGACAAGTTTGCAAAGGATTTGCTAAACTACTTATTACTTCAATGTATAAAAAGTATGCTTTTTTGCAATACCTTTCAAAAATAACTTCTGAATACATTTTATATGTGATTTTCTAAAGCAGCTTTCCCATCGCTATGCTTTCAAGGGCCAAAAGAGCCTAATGGTACTTGCAGCATTCAGGCAACTAAGAACATCTAATTACTTCAGCATTATTTTGAGTAAAAGCAAACTATTTTCTATCCAAGTTCTCTTAAGCAATACAGCCATTAGGCAAATGGATGGCTCACGAATTTGCAATGACATTTGCAGTGATTTAAAGTAGATACCACTAGAGCTATCTGATGCTTCACGCAAAACAGGAATATGGCCTGAAGCTGCTTTGTATTTGATAGATGCCTCCATCATCAACACCACCAGAAAAAAAAAAAAAAAAAAAAAAAAAAAAGGCAATGCTGTGGGTGTTTTAATAAAAAGGTAAAGACACAATAATGGAAAAAAATCCTTGGAGGTGAATGTACTCAGGGACAGAGTGACGGCTGTGTGAGGAAGCTGCCAGTGCCTTTTGCATGCGTGTTCCCAGTGAAAGCAAGAAGCTCAGTCCGATGCTATTGACAACTACTAAATTAGTTATAGAAAACAGATTCTAATCCGATTAACTCAGAGCTCCTATATAGTGCCTATTATTCTTTCTCCTTGAAGTTCTCATAGGTCAAGCGATTGTTTTCCCATTATCAGACTAATGATAGGCCATTCTATGGATCTTATACGTTCCTCTGAAGAATCTAAGAAGCTTTTTATTATCTTGAAGGTAAACTGGGTCATGTGTTAGCTCTGGTACAAGCTACAGGCTGGTTTAATAAGACAACAATGAAAACTAGAATCACTCACAGTGGGGTAGCATTCAGCACGTATTGTTAGCTAAAATGCTGGCAGTAAAATTATTACGCCACGCTAAGACAGACGCAACACTGCACACACAACACATTTCCCTAGCAGATTTTACAGTGTATTTGAACTTGCAAAGAGGTAGGAGAAATGGAGATTAAAGAAGATCTTCCAAAAGTCATAAACTGGATCAAAAGCACTGGGAAACAGGAATGGTACTTCAGATTTAAGCTCAGCTCAGAGGCCCACTTATTGACTGAGCATCCTTATTTGAACCACAGGTCAGGTCCACATATGTTACTGTTCACCTGGCAACAGTACAATGTTCCACAGCCAAAGTATTGTCTCAGGTGTATTTAAATGCATCCTAAATCACTCTGAAGTGATCCCAGAAGAAATCAGCCTTTACATTTTAGGAAGGGAGCATCATTCTAGTCCAGGTTCCGCATGGCTCTCCCCTTCACCTAGGAGTCATAGGTTATGCTTTTTGGAATACAACAGCACTCCCCTCCTCATGAACTGCCAGAAATCAAAGATGACACAGATTACAAGCCTTCTTCCCTGGAAAAACAGTTCTCATACAATGGACTTCTAATATATAGGTATTGGAAAAAGGTTGTAATGAAAAGACACTGATCACAAAGGAAATTTTTAGTTGATATCTGGCCTACTGCTTTGAACTTCATGAAAGAATGGTTGTTCATATATACCAGTATACGATTTATATATATTATCTGTTATCAGTGATGTCTTTTGAATTATAGATATTTTTAGTTCTAGAAATGGATTAAGCTGGGATGTGGGGGGTAGGAGCTTAGAGCCAGGACCCATTTTCTGTCAACACTCATGTTCAGGTTTCAGCTGGGATAGAGTTAATTTTCTTCCTAGTAGCTGGTATAGTACTCTGGGTTTGGATTTAGTATGATACTAACGTTGATAACACACTGATGCTTTAGTTGTTACTAAGTATTGCTTGTTCTAAATCAAGGACTTTTCCAGTTTTGCATGCTCTGTGAGTGAGGAGGTGCACAAGAAGCCGGGAGGGAGCAGAGCCAGGACAGCTGACCTGAACTAGCAGAAGGGTTACTCCATACAATAAAGTCACACTGAGTATATCTATATAGACATTATATTATACATAATATAAAGTATATAAATCTATAACATAAATATATTAGATATTTAGAAACAATATAATGTATAAATATATAGTATTATATGTAATATAAAATATATAATATGTTTATATGATGCATATTCATACATCAATACATAATATCATATATAATGTTTTATGTAATACAAGATATAAACCTGTATATTATGTATAGCGATATTATATATATGTAATATATAAATATACAAAAACTGAGGGGGAGTTGGCTGGGGCCTGCCAGTCACTGCTGGGGGATGCGCTGGGCATCGCTCAGCAGGTGGTGAGCAGTTGTATTGTGCATCACTTCTCTGTCTTGGATTTTATTTCTTTCTCTCTTTTTTGTTGTCTTCCTTTTCATTACCATTATTATTATTGTTGTTGTTATTATTATTATTTTCCCCAGTTACTAAACCGTTCTTATCTCAGCCCATGTGTTTTACCTTTTTGCTGATTCTCCTCCCCATCCCACCGGGACGTGGGGGGTGAGCTGCGTGGCACTCGCTGGCTGGAGTTAAACCACAACGCAGACTGTGCAAGAACAGGATCTGAACGGACATCAGATGTGTAATTGTGGGTTTGCCTTCTTCTCAAATGTGTACCAAAACACATTCAGCTATTACAGGCCCTATCTGTAATTCAATATCCTAAGTGAATTTAAAACTTTCCTCCTCTCTCTTCCTGTCTGTCAAACAAATGAGTTTGGTTATTCCATTAAAATATACCAGTATGTTAAACGAGTTAAATGTGATAATCATGATATAAAGTCCCAGGCATATAAAAATTGCATTATGATTGTGGAAATAATGCATTTATAAATTATACAGTGATAATTCTGGTTTATAGTTTACTTTTTACAAGGGCTTTTAATTAAAAATCAATTTTTAAATGAAAGATCACATTTTTTAAACTGCATTTTTCCTTTATAGAGTTCAGCTTGTTTCAACGCACTGCAGTGGGGTGGCAGGCTTAGCCCAGAGCGTAGCCTTGAAGCAGCTACACAATGGAGGGAGAGGTATTAGAATTTGAAAACAGAAAGGTATCATTATGGAATTATTTTCATGGCATGACTGATCTATTAATCACGTCCCCACAGCTGGACAATATTCATAGTAAATGGAGACGATGCAAGTGTCATCAAATGGAGGTGTCCCATCCCGATCCTGACCGAAGCTGTTTTCAAAAGAAGGAATCCATGCCAAGGAAGTGACTGGGCCTGTGCCCGCACTCTTTCAATTAGTGTCTTGCCTTTTTTAATAGAAGTTTATTGATTTTTGTATAGTTATGAGATCAGACCTATATGGGCTTTTTATAATACTGAGTACAATCATTTTGAAAAGTATCCAAGGCTCCTCCAGGAGACTTCAAGGATTGCAAGAAGCAAGTAAAATAAGAGCTACTGGGGGTCTAAGCACGCTCCCCATTAACAAGAAGAGGAGACTGTCGCTTTGTTTGAAACCAATTGCGAACACCATTTTCACTGCAGGCGCCGGCGGTGCCCTCAGTGGTGCTCCCGGCTGCCATCTGCTGTTCTGTTTTTACATTGCAGCCCCTGTTAGGGGGATAGTCTCCGCAGACATGTTTTGGCGTTGTATGCAGCTAGGTGCGGGGGGAGAAAAACAAGATCACAGAACAACAGTTGTAAACTGTTGCTTTAGTCTAGGCAAAATGAAACTTGGAGTCTTTCCAGTGCCGGTTCTTGGAGATGGCAAATACATGTAACAGTATGTGCCGTACCTTCTGGAATATGAAAAAATTACAGATGACCTTATTCCTTTTGGGGCCAAGATTTAACTCTGTCCTGTCTGAATCTTTTAAAATATAAGCTAAAAGACAAATGAAGAGTCTGATATGCTTCAGTGTAATTCCAGTCCCCAACATTCTCCTGCTATACTTCCAACAAGGCTTTTGTTGTGTCTTTTGTTCATTTAAGGGTTGGCTCTCTATTGTGAAGGCCAAGCTACACATAGGGCTTGGCAGGCGCATTACAATGCTCCAGCACCCAGACAGAGAGCAGAAGGGATTTCACTTTTCCCCTATATATACAGATAAATGCTCCTGTATTTCTGTACTTTTCTTTAAAAGTGAAATTGTTCTAAAAATAAAGGTCAGACGTGTCAGGTAGAATGATATTTAGGCAGACAGCATTAGGCCTGATATCCCTGTTTCCTTTTACATTGAAGTCAATGGGGATTTTGTGCATTTAAAGAAGACAAAATTGGGCCTTTTATTATGGCCATATTATGAGCTTCTTTCTCACCCTGCTGAATAAGTTACTCAATGAAATAGTTCCATTGACTGTAATGAAGCTATTCCAATACAGTGCTAAAAGAGCAGCCAAGTCAACCTGAAATGCCTCCGAAGGATCTTGATTGCCGCACAGGAGGGGACCGAGATATGGAAGTAAAAATTCTCCAAGTTTCACATCGCTACTTCCTCTATGTCACTGCTTTCAGGTCAGAATGAATGCAAGGTTCAGTGCCTGGTCCCACAGCTCAAGAAACACAGGGACCCTGTGATGGATCAGCTGCTGAAATAGGAATGTCTCGCACCTTGTTAGACACTGCAGGATAATCCAGGACATTTGCAGAGGCTGGCAGCAGACACAGGACCTCAGGAAGACCTTTGTCCCCCTGCAGAGCAGCCAGGCTCTGGCAAAAAAACCCAGATCTCCAGGGATTGACAGCAGGTACCCCTAGTATCCGTTCCATTTCCCTAATGAACACCCATGCCCAGTTTTCACCCTTTTCCAGTTTTTAAAAGTAGCATACACAGGAATAGGCCATTAAATGGGCACAGATTTACACAATGAAGTAACATACAGCAGTTTGTGTATGCGTGTGTATTTTTCCCAGCTAATAAAAATTGTGATTTATCACAATCTGGCCTCAAGATCAAAGAAAATTTGTAACTTAAGTAAAAGGGAAAAAAAAAAAAAGAAAGAAACTAAACTGTTGCGTGACAAGCGATAGCCAAAGCATGGACAAGGGCAATGACAGCCGGGTACATAATGTTTAAATCCCAAGGGCAGAAAGAAAGTTCAAGACCTCACTCAGCTACTGACACACACAGTAATTTCTAATTATCAGAAACTGCTCACATATGATTACCACAGACCTAACAAATGATGGTGTGCTTATACCATTAATTTTGGGTTTCCTCCCAAAGTTTCTGCATAGGAATTATATGTTCACATTGCTTTACAGGTAAATATTTTTTCATGAAAAAAAGCTGTGGACAAGCATAATTCCCTTGATGGTACAGCATCCTGTTTTCTGACTTATGCAAGTATATAAATATTGTGAATCACTGAGACATAATACCTCTTAACATAATTGCATTAAAAAGAAAGTGAAGCTCAGTAATATATATTAACAACATTAAGAAACTGATTATCCATGAGGTAAAGAAAGTGATGCAGCAGTGGGTAAGTATTCTAATTGAACTTTTTTCCCAAATCTATCTGGAATATGGTCTTACCTATGACTGTACCTACTTTTGAAACATGAAATTTTCAAGAAAAATAATGGATGGAAATTGAAGGCAAGCATAACTCATAAATAATATATTTCCATTGTGTTAATGCATAAAAGTAATTGCCACTGGTCACGGACCATTCCAAGAGCTTATACAGGGCAATAAGAAATACAGCTTATGTGACTGATCACGGGAGTAGCAAAAGCAGGGATAATGGCTAGATTCCAGTATTTCACCCCACTATGGCAGTCATGGCAACAATACTTAGAACTCTTCCCATTGTAAACCCAGCAAGGAGATGATTTTTAGGTCTGTACCATTTAAACTACCTGTTTTGCTTTGCAAAACGTCCTGATTTCCCACTTACAAACCTAAATACTGACACAGCTCCCTCTGTAGCAGATGCTGAGCATGCAAGGAAAAGTCTATTTCACCAAGTATGTTACAGCTGTGAGAGGTTTCCTGGCTGGGGAGAGACGAATCTCCCATTCCCTGGTGTTCCCTTCCTTTGTTTTGCCATGTTACTGAATTGAACACCCCTCTCTCATGAATTTGTGCAGTCTACCCAAATGGCTACCACACTACTCCCAGAGTACATCGTACCACATCAGGTGCCAGCATAATATCTTTCTAACACTCCAGTAATTCCATTTGCAGATCTTTATGTGTTTCAAAGTAATGCTATTCCTGCAGAGAGTTACCCCAACTACTTCCTACAGCGCAGGAACAGTAAGGACACGAAGCGACTGAGCCGACCCTTGTTTCATAAGCAGCTTCCTTCAACAGCTGTAATATCTGGGACGAGTGTTCGGAGAGTGTCATTTGGCCTCACTGAGTGATTCATTGTATACTGGAAAACTGCTCGGCATTCTTCTGGATGCCTTTGCCGCGTAGACAGGACAAAGCCCCATTTAGCTGGAAGCCTAGCATAGTGGCTTATTATTCACCTGCCACGGCAGTCACAATACTGTGAGGGATTCTAGACAATGGTTAAAATTTCTACCTACTTTTTATAGGAACACACTCCATTTTCTACCTTTGTATCCCAAGGAACAGAAGCTGCATACGGACAGAGCGTAGGGAAACAGGAGTCCTTTCTTTGTGTAAAAGGAAAATAAATTGTCATAGTGCTCTACAAACAGCCATGGGATGCTCAAGGCTCTCTGATCCTGCCTCAGCACCAATCATATGTACTTGAGAGAGAGAGAGAGAGAACGGGGAGGGGGGGAGAGGAGGAGGTAGGCAAGAGATGGAAGCAAGCTACTCAGCCTTCTCTAACCTGTAATTTCGCCTGGTGCTCCTGCAGCACTCTGCCAGCCCTGGTGAGCTCAGCCCCCCGCTGACACCCACCGCGGCCGTGCCAGGGACAGGTCCCACCATGGAGACCCCCATCTTCCCCTCCAGCCTAACTGCACACAAGCTCGGCTGCAGCCGCACTCCCCATGCTGAAGAAAGAGCCCCCAAAGCCAGCTCCTGCAGGAGAAGTAACCCAGATCTGTAAATGTGTTTCTTACCAGCAGCTTTTGCTGTTTGATTTTGGGATAAATACATTTTAAATGCCACACTGAAGTAAACACACTCGCTCCAAAAGCACTACGTTTAACAGCTGGGTTTTTCCTAAAGTATATTCTTTTCTCAGAGCAGTAATAATTCAATAAAACTAAGAGGTGGCTTGAACAGTTTTCCTCTCAAATGTGTGTCCTGTAATACACTGCTGCACAGGGATATCCTCAGCGCTCTTGTGAAGGCTTTTAGCGGAGAAAGATTTCTACCTCAGCAGGGAAGTAAACAGTACCAGCAGGCTCTACAGCAATACCCTAAATGGCACCTGCATTTAATTTCTACATAGTCCTCACAGCACTTTTTGTCTTTGTTTTGTGTGCCACCTCCTCTTTCGTCAAATTCATCACTGTCACATTTACAGAAGGCGCATATTACGCTGCAGCATATATTCTAGTTACGTTCACTTACCGCACGTCTGTGCTGGAAAAAGTCATAAAAAGGTATTTGGGAAACAAATGCTTCAAAAAACCATGCTGCATCCCTGTGGAGATTGCCACCTACTTCCTATTAAGCCAAAGCATGCCATATGTTTTAAGGGCTTTTAACCTCCTTTCTCTCTTGTACAGTTCTGTACTTGCAACCGTGCTGCTGGTTCTGCTGCCGTAGGATGTGCTTTTTGCCAGGGGGAAGGGAAGAAAGGGAGCGAGAGGAGGAAGGGATGGAGATGTTACAGCCAAAGGGAGATGCTCGTCTAATAAACCCACAGTATGAGCAACTATTCCTCTGGCTAAGGTGAGAGAGAAGTATCTGCTGCAATAAACCTGTCCACGCAGGGGTGCAGGCAGTCACACTGGGGAGATACCCGCTGCCCCCTCTAACAGGGGGGTTCCCCACTCCTGGCCAGAGATTCAAGAAAATGTAATGAACCATTTAAAAATCCCCTGGGGGGAAAGTTTCCACACCTTTCCTCCTGTGCCATCCCAAAAATCTGGATGAAACCCAAGGGCCATCACGGGTTCAGGAAAAGCGCGGGCTGTACCCTTGCCGTGAGAGATTATCACTGTCATCACACTGACGCCCGCATGCATTTGTTTGTAAGTCACAAACCTCGCTGTATTTCATGACATTCTTTAAGCCTTCTGAAGCCAAAGCTACATGAAAATTTCAGCTAATATGTTTCTAAGCTTTGTGATTGCTGAAAGCGTCTTGAAAAGGTAAAGGCAAAAATCTGGGGAAAAGGAGGCAAATTGAAGCCATTCAACATGTTTTTTTCTATAATCTCAAATAGGAGGCAAGGTGAGGGTGACAAGTAATTTCCAACTTTCTGTTCTTAGAGGAAAAAATCAATTTGTTAGTGTATTTTGCTTTAATTAATAAGAACATCTACATAACCCTTTTGTCATCGTTACTTAAAATTAATATTACAATAACCCCACCCCCCAAGCATTAAAATAATACATGTATTGTGCTCTTTGGTATGTTTATTTCACATGCACAATACGTGCATTAGTTACAATGCTAATTAGAACTTGCACTGTTGTACTTTCTGATATTTAAGAGCTTTAAACTAGACTAATATTAGTGTGGAAGATCAAGTAGATAATTGTCATTGTGGCTTTCTTAATCCAATGTTAATGTAATCCGTAAGGAAATGTAACTACCTCTCCTCCAGAACACCACCCCAGAATTTAAGTGAACACACAGTACTCTTCAGGCAACAGCTAAGCTAACACAGGAAAATTATATATATAGATTTATTTTTTTTTTTTTAAGAGAACAGCTGGATTTTATCTTTGAATTATAAATAATGCAAAAAAGCATATTTTAAAAGTGCATTTTCTGCTGTGAGAAACATGAAGAGAATCTACAGAATATTACTATAGAAAACTACAGCATTTAATAGTTCATTATGTCACTTTAAAGGCTTCTTAAAAAAATCCTTCTTCCTCTACTGCAGCAGATATCTTTTCTGTACTAATCACATAAACTCTCAAGCAAATCCCTTTGATTTCAAAGGGATGAAGATTTCAACCTCTTTTTGTGGTAGTTTACAGGAGTTTTTCTGAAACCCAACATAGAGAGACATATTCTTATTTCCATACAAATACGCATATTCCTGTTCTTTCTCAGAAACATCTCCTGTTACATTTCCCACGTGGTTATCAGATTTATAGGACCTGTAGGGACCCTTTGTCTGCATTAATCTCAAGAAACTATATTGAAATCACATTAAGGTTGCTGAGTCAAAGACCAGGAGGTTAGGGAACACCAGAATTAAGTTAAACTAATTTAATCTGGCTCCTTATGCAAATGCATTATGAAACAGTCTGCAGTCTTATAATTACATGCTCACATCTACCCCATGCCTGCTTCAGAGCAAGGGGGAACATAGGTCCTCCATCAAACAGCTGCAACAACTTTATTTGCCAGACAAAACCATCCGTTTCTGCCTTCTGGCAAACAGCTACGAGGTCTTCACTGAGCTTTGCCCACAAAATTCAGCCTGAAGCCGATACCAGCATAGATGGTTTTAATTGCTCAAACTTAAACTAAGAAAAACAAGCAAATGGGTAAAGCAATTCTACCTGTAGGAATCCCTACCATCAGTACCTGTAATAAATCTGGGGAGCAGCCGCATGCCATGACAGGGAGGCAAACAGGAGCCAGGAGTGCCACGCGTACCAGCTGGCACCCATGGTCCAGCGCAGCAGGATGCGATCTTAGTCAATCTGCCGCGAGTGAGAATTACATCACAAAGCACCCTGGGATTAGAGGTGTTGCTTTATAAAAATTTAAAAAAATAAGAATACAGCTGTACAGCATCAACACAGTGTGTTCCATGACTGTGGTGTATCATAAATTATTAATTGTTTTGGAAGTGTAAATATTTATGGTTAGTGTTCAAAGACGGCTGCCTTCCGCTCTAGTCTTCAGCTTTACATTACAGTTTGCTGCTATCTACACTTAACCTTCAGTCTGATTTTCCACTGTAAATGACAACTTTTTTTTTTTTGTAGTGTTCCTACCATAATGTTTGTTGTGACTTTTGACCAAAATTTTCATTCTATAAATAAATATGGAGAGGCAGAGTGAGTCTAAAGATGGTCTGCAGAGGGGAAGAAAAGAAACAAATAGGATGTGCCCTTCTTTCCCTCTGTTATATGAAAGAGGTTTGCTTTGCTTTTCAAAAGTTTCAAAATATACAAGCTCCTCTTGTTTTTCACAGTAAAAATGTGGCCAGGAAAAGTCCACAGCAGCCAGGAAAATGAGAAATTATATCAACTCAGAGGCAATCAGAGAGCTGAATTTAACTTCTGAAAGGCAGAATACTAAGAGCAAAAAAATATTTTAGACAACCGAAGTCCTATTCCCTTACTTAAAGGTAGGACCCCAATGCAGATAACTGAGGTATTTTTCCCTGACCCCTAAAAAGACCCCTAAAATCTCTGGGATTAGCTAAATCAAATAGTCCCCTCTGTCCAAGATAAGCAAAAATAAATTTAAGAAGATTAAATTTTAAAACCTTTCAGTGGTTTTTACACACATGAAGAAAATCACTGTCCATTTTTTTCACTCCTTTCCAAATCATATGTGTAATTACTTTTTAATATTTCTATTAGGCACTTCAGCCAACATACCTCAAATTACCATGATAAAACCACTAAAAGATACATGTATATTAATATATAAATCTTAGATAAATACAAATTAAATATAAATAAATACAGAATACATTTGTGTTGATATAAAACACCTGCTTGCCCTACCATTGGTAAAACACCACCACAGCTGGTGGGGAAATTCTGCCTTCCCCCTCCCCACAATTGCTGCACAAGTGAGCATTTTTTGCTTTCCCTAAAAAAATCCAATGTATCATAAACTATGGCCCAGAACAGTACAGAGGGTGTGGACAAGAACACTGACACACCAGGGCAGAAGCACTTCTGAAGGCTGAATCATAATTATAGAACCATAGACTGGTGTGGGTTGGAAAGGACCTTAAAGATCACTGAGTTCCAACCCCCTGCCCCGGGCAGGGCCCCCTCCCCCCAGCCCAGGTTGCCCCCAGCCCCGTCCAGCCTGGCCTTGAGCCCTGCCAGGGACGGGGCACCCACAGCTGCTCTGGGCAGCCTGGGCCAGCGCCTCCCACCTTCAGGGTAAAAAATTTCTTCCTAATATCTGATCTAAACCTACCCTCTTTCAGTAATCCTCAATGTTGCATTGCTATAAAATTTTTGTAGTAACAGAGGATTAAACAGGGTTTTTCTCTTCCTTTTTTTTTTAAGAACTTCACACATCTTTATTCCTAAAACTATCTGTGATGTATAAAGTAGCAAGGACTTTTCAAATCTAATTATTATGTTTTTCTGACTCTTCTACTTTACTGTCAGTCTGAGGAACAAAAATGAAGAAATCGGTTCACTTTGTTTTCAGTTGGGTCCAAGTTAATTTTCATCTCAGACAACCCTGTGTTATTGCATGACAGAGTATCTGAGATACAGAAATCTAAAGAACTGTAGTTTAATAAATATTGATAGGAGTGAAAATCCATAAAATTTACTCTCAGCTTTTATTTTTATATTGCCTTGATTTACAAAACCTAAAAACTCAACTTCATCTAGCAATGGTTCTTTAATAAACAACATGTCTTTTCTATATCACCATTTTACTAATTATTTCAACTAATAAGGGTAAGACCCAAGCACAAAGTAATCAGTAGGTTACTACATGTCTGTCTTAAAATTATTTAACCTGAACACCATTTTGTTAAAAATGTTTCTTTCTTCCTGCTTAAAAAAAAAAAAAAAAAAAAAAAAAGGACAGAAAGAAAAATCTACATCTGCCTCCCGAAACTGTTAGGTACCAGAATTTTCAGCAGCTATACTGCACTTGAAGCAGAATTTTACCACTATAGGCACTACCATATGCACAAATACATGGATGTATCCAAGAATGCAGAGTCATATCAACAACGTATTTAATTTAAATATTGCAAGTTATTGTAATTGTGGAAATCAATAAAACATACTCCCAAAACAGAAAATGCCTGAAAGATATTTCTTTTAACCTTTATTTGTAACCTTTTTTTTTTTTTTTTTTTAAGAAAACTAAATTTTTTTACTCAATGAGAGTGAGTGTTCTTCTGCTATTCACAAGAAAGGAGGGCAAGATCACGTCAAAATCTGGATTACATCAGACTGGCAGCAAGATAAGGTCAATTAGGGATCAGATTTTTGCTAATTCAGGTCTCTGGTTTATTACTGTGAGGAATTACTCTGATTCACTAAAAGAGAGCAAATCAATAAAGCAGTTCAACCCTGCCTACCACAGACCATAAAATGAGTGTGGCTATTGAAAAGCCATGCTCACAGAAATGCTGGCATTAATGCAGTTGTCGCTGTATGCCACACAATCTAAACCTCTACAAAATTTCTGGGCCATTAAGATAACATAGAAAACTTAAAATAAGTACAGTAATTTTGTCGCATCTGCTGCCAGAACAAATGACCTGATGACTGCAAGAAAGACATAAAAGTCATTTTAATTCTCTCCCTTTGAAGGAGGTGTTGGCTCAAGCCAGACAGGCTGGATTCAAACCTGAGTTTTGCAGAGCTCAAGGTGAACCCCAGATGTGTTGTTAAGGCCCTTCTCTGCTTTCAGTACAGTCAGTTATCAGGGATATCAGCTCTTCCCATAAAACCGCTAAGCACTTAACATCTGCTTGAACAGTCAGCAGTTTGGGCGCCTTGCTGGATCTGTGAAGTCTCGCACCAAAAGCAGCTAACAAATAATAAGCGCTTGCTCTGTGGAACAGCGTTTCATCAGTGCCAGGTGCAAACCCAGAAGATCAAAAGGAGGCGTGGGCACTGTTCACTGTTAGCAAAACACTGCATATTCCCCTCTTTTCCAAACTGAAAGCATAGGGATAGGGACAATACGGTTTGTTCTGTGGTTTCAGCATGTTTAATGCTACAATTCAAATGTGAATCTAACTTTTGTAGGACTGTTTCCTAATTTTTTCAGCGTTGCATGAATGCCTTTCTAAATACATGCAAATATAAAGCTGTACAGGTGACACACTAAAAATATAATTGAAGCTGGTGCTTTCATAAAAGCAATTAGCAATCGCTCAGGTTGCAATAGATGACAGCCTCAAGAGGATTGCTGCCCCGGCAGGGAAGTAACTGCAACTTACTTTACAGTCAAATGTTCTGTTCTTTAATGCTGTTTTGTTATATCAGGCAAGTACAAGGTTGCTGATTATGTATTCATTCCCATGTTCAGCTTTTGGCTGATCTTTTTGTCCACAGGCTTAGTTGTATATACTCGATACCTGTGCCTGAAAATATTCCCTCTTAAAGTTAGTGAAAAGACAGTTGCAGAAAACAGGCAAATGCAAGTGCAAGGAGGGGTGGCCAGCAGCGATGTCGTTTTAGCTCAGAGTGAAAGTACATGACCACACAAATATTTGTCTTGCCCAGAATTCATACAGAGACTACAATTAGGCCTGTTTTATAACAACATTATAATTAGACTTACAGACATTTTACAATCACTTTAAACTGCCAAAGCAATGTCCAGGGGCTTTCTGGTCCCTATGATCTTCCTTCCTGTTTCAGCAAGCTATGGGACAAATCCTGTTCTGGGGACAGTAAACACAATATTACCACCAGGCAAGCCTTTAAATCCATGCCTACCTTGAACTACCCCTGGATAAACCCCGGGCTGCACAGCCGCTCTCCTCAGGAGCACGCTGAGGTGAGGGCCCTGAACACGCGCGGACCAAGCCCCTGGGCAGACTCCGCAGTTCTTCAGCACGATGAAGGGTGCTGGATCAGAAAATAAGCGATGCCTGAATACGTAGTCAGAAGGGATTTAGAGCAGCCCTTTTTGCTGACCAGAACAAGGTGAAATGGTATGACACCCAGACACATTGGGATTTTGAGGCAAAAATTATTATTGTAACACAGGTGGGTTATTTTTTTGTGCACCAGCTGATTATTCTATCATATATTGTGTCATTTAATATTCCGTTATTTCAAGTGACCTCCATAGCAGCAGTTCTACAACGCGGAACAATTGCACGCTACCACACAATGTGTAAAGCCATATCCTGGGGAAATGATGTCCCAATCTGTGGATTTCTGTAAGCTAAGTCTAGCCTGCTCACCTCTGGTTACTCCGTGTGGGTTAGATACACTTTTACTCTTTGTACTCATCCTCTCATGCATCTAAAAATAAAATCGTATTAGAAAAAAAAAAAAAAAGGCGGGGGGGGGGATGGTACTCTACATGAGGTTAGAGACTGAGTTTGAAAAACAGCTTCAGTGGGCACCTGATGCAGCACTGTGCCACCACACTGCTGCCTCTGGGAGGGACAGAAATACAGTGAGCCCACAGAGAGCCCTGTGCTAGGGGCTGAAGTGGCATTAATCCCTCTGGAGGGGCCATTTCCCATTGTTTCATATGACTCTTGGAAACAGTCACTAACTGGCTCCCACATGAACTAGCCATAGTGGAGAGAGAGAACGGTTCGATCGTGTCGGCCTCCATTTGAAACAGGCACTTGCCTCTGCCACCCTTTGAGTTAAATGATTATATTCAGGAGCAGAAAGAGCACCACTAAGACGCTGAGTGGTAAACACACAAATCAGGTCAATCCTTTTGCTTTCCTTGTAATCCCTCTACGTTATTTGTTACTGGCTTTTACTGCTGCCTCTTTCTCCTCTTCGGGCACTCTGTGCACGCATCCAAGCACTCTTGCTCTCCTTCTCCTTCACGCCATGTATTACGGCAATCCCTTCTTATCAAAACTCCCGTATTCTGCACTACTTTACTACATCCATTCGCTTTATATCTTCACCTCTGTTGTCTTTTCTTCACTGTAAATCCTCTAGAGCAGGGAACTTGTTTTCTCCAAGTTTGTACTAAAGCCTGTAAATTTACGGCACTGTAGGAATGTTTGATAACAGCACGTAAATAATTAATAAAAGCTGCAGCAACTCTTTCTTTTTCCCTATTTGGAGGCTGCAAGGCAGCAAGACAAGTGGGAGGCAGAAAATATTTCATGGGCTAAGATAAGACGTGATTCTCACCCTATGGGGGGTAACTGACTGACTAATACTTGCACTTAGGAAAGACTGGGATTAAGTTGTGCAGAAATTAAAGACGAGAAGCATTGCTTCAGCTACATGAACCATAAAAGCAGCCCAGGAGCATCATAAACAGCACAGCCCCTAAAAATAAGCACATGATAAAAAGAATGGGATGTCTCAATTTCAGCTTCACAATGATATGGATATCTTTTCTTATCCACAGTTTCTTTCCCTCTCTGTGTGTGACTTCACAGAAGTTCACTCTTTCGTCCTTGTTTCTCCACCTTCACGGGAAAGGAAAAAAATTAAAGGATATAGTGGCAATGAGGAAACATCAAATAAAGACCAATCAGACACAATAAGACTATGCAGGAAATAGAAAAAAGTACAGAAAAAGATAAAAGATATTTGCTATTATAAAAGAGTCTGTGATACAAGACAGGTATTTCAAGAAAACCAGAATGGAGAAAAAAGGAGCAAAGAAAGATAAATTATATCTATGCATCTCAGGCAAAATTTTCAAAATCTACCAAACATTCAAGTCTCTTGAATCTTTCTGTAAGCTTGTATCTGTTCATCTTTTAGAGACGGGAATTTGGGCCTGGAGTTGTAAACCTTGATTTGAATTTCATGATTGACTTGGGTTTTTTGGCCCCTTAGTACAAATGGATACAGGTGCTTTCCATTGGAGCACAATGGAAAGGACTTTATGGATTTGTGTGCCTTCAAAATAATCAATAATATAGTCCTGACGCCTATGTCAGTTTTGCCGCTAAATTTCCTAGTTTATGAAGGCAATCAAGTACTTTGGCACCAAAGAATAGTAACTGCACTCAAAGAAATTTGAACCTGAAAAGTGCAGGGACAAAACCAGAAGTCACTGTGTCTAGCACTGAATGTTTAATCAGGCAAAACATCATAAAAACACAGCAAAAAAGGGCAGTAAATGACTTGATTTTAGTGCAGTGAAGTCTTCAAAATTAGTTCTCTTTTAGAACAGAGACATAATGACTAGCTTCTGAATAGATATTGGCACAGCAGGGCACACAAAAGCCCTGATTAGCTTCTGTATGATGGAATATTCAGTTAACATTTGTTCTATTTTGGTGTTGATTTCTGACCTTTCCTCTTTGACTTTAATTGGTCAAAATGCAAACCTTTTTTAATGTACTTAATACCAGATAACTGTTTCTAAATTGCAAGGATGCCAGGTCACATGCTCCCGGTGAAGATGGGGAAAAAGGAACTTCACAGTCTTTCTTGTCACTTTTTCAACTTCAGCTAACTCTGAAGTAGCAAACAACATTCCTAACAGCTGCAACATCGCTTGCAATGCAACAGATTGTAAACTAGTCTTGGAGAAAGAGGAAAACAAACCCATGAGATATGTTACATCAACCCTGATTTGGATGTCCTTCACCTTCATTGAAATAAGAGCAAGTATACTGCAATTGCAAACCTGTTCTTCTATGCCAGTACTCAGTAAGAAAAAAGCATGACACGATCTTGCTCTAGATTTTAATATTAATCAAAATCATCAGAAGCTTCTTTGTTAAATCCTAAGCCAGTGATAATCCTGCATGTTTTTCACCTCGGCATTTAAAGATAATAAAACAGGAAAATATCTGATGATATTTCAGCAGTCTAGCTGCTGTTGTAATGCTGTAGGAGAGCCTCCTCACTGATTGATTTATGTCCACAACTCCTCTTCCAAGAGATTCTTTCCCAAATTAAACATGCTAATGATTTTCTATGCAAAATTTAACAACCTAATAGGCTGAACAAGTTGAATGAAAATACACTAATTGTTGCCTTTGATGTATACCATTCTGCCAATTCTCTCATGAAAGCAGTGTATTAGCATTAGCTGGAGTACTTACTAAAATATACTTTAATAAAGCAAAGCTCACATATATATGTATATATACACACACGTGTTAAGAAAACAACACTGCAGGCTGCAGAAGACGCAACTTCAAGACTTAGGACTGACACAAATGGCTATTATGCACTGGAAAACCATTTTCACAAGAGCCCTGAAAACAAACTACTAAAGAATGAATCACAAACCTTTATTTGAATTAGCTAGTGTTGGTTCATAACACTGGGTCTGTGCAATAGAAGTGGTCAAAATAAGATTCCACCATCAAAATAATAAACACAGAATGAGATAAGAGAGAGAATAAAAGGCTGGTGAGAGAGCAGAAGGCTTCCTGCCTAACCCCAGAGATCTGAAATGAGCTCCCCCAAGAAACTGCCCAATTGCTTTATAAAGTAACATTTCCATGAGCGTGGGTTTTTTTCACCTAGAGTACAAGCAATAACGTGGTTTAGCCCATGACCAGCATCACAGAGAGAGCTTTGCTGCAGAAATTGCTTTATTCTGTCCTCCAGCCCAGTTCTGAGTGTGAGGCTTGGCACCACTGCGGACTTAACACATGTAAATAAAGCAGAGGCAAACAAACCGTAAAGGAGTGTAAATACTCTCTAAAGAAATAGAGGGGCACAAGATTACTTTCGATCATTTTGTCTTTAAGAGTTTGCTTATAATGATTTGATAATCTAATCTAATTGATCTCTCCAAGTACTTCTATGGCTCTAATCACTGTAATATCTGATTAGTGGAACAGATCCATACTTTATCTCCAGATTTAATAACTAAATCTATACTTGAAATAGAGTCACACAAGTTCACCAGAGGGAGAGGACCAGATGCTGCTTAGCCAGGGGAGGAGGGGGGGGGAACGGGAAAAGGCTAGTGAGGTCCGGAATGACTGGAAAGGGACATTTGGGTTTGTGTCAAATCGTGCCTCTGCAACCAAGCTCCATTTAAACAGAACGTTTTAAACAGCACATTTCTGGGGTTACAGAAGTAAAGCAGGAGTGTGACTTAACTAATGGGGGCAGAACCAAAAATGAGCTACTATCTGTGGCCCGCTCTCCTTCAAACTGTCTCCTTGGCGAGCATAAAGTAAATGTAATTATTATTACCATTTCTTTGTTCTCTTCCAGGCTTGCACTTCATCAGCCTGAAAACTGTATTTCCTGAATGTGTTTCAATGGCTTCTTAACCTTTCTAGCTCCTGAGTGCCAGCACAATGTCACGCTGCACTTAGAGATCTCAGCAGTGAAGAGGTTAACAGCCAAAATTATTAACAACAACAACAGCATTCACTGAGCCAGATAATCACTCACACAGAGTTTCAACCCAAAGTCACTTAAGATTCCAAAGAAATCACTGTATAACTTTAAGGAAGTGACAGCATTTAGAAGAATATTCATAATTCAAACAACAGGCCAAAATCCAATTTACTGCTGAGTTTATCTATTTTTAATTGAGCAATATTCAGGGCTAGCCTTTGCTTTACCTTAGGTCAAACCTATTTTGTGACAGGTCCTCCAACACATGCCCAGGTGCTGGACGGAGAGGGGTGACAGCCAGACCACTTGCACAGTGCAAATATCAAGCGTGGAAGGGATATGGAGCATTTCTTGTAAATTATTTGTTTCTTCCTCTCTCATTTGACTGCTGCTTTGTTGTGCTGATACTCAGCCAAACTAACTTGTAGTTGAGTATGTCTAAGCTCCAGGCAGAAAAACAGCACCTAATATATGTTAGCAAACTTTGGAGAGAAAAATAGTTTCTGCCACTAAAAACTGCACGGTGAAATTGTGCACTGCCTTCTTTTTGGTCTTATTTTGCCGAAAGGTAAAGAGCCTTTTAATCCTATTTCTGTGCCTGGTTTGCACGCTGCCTGGCAGTGTACACCTGCTTCGCCGTGTGTGGCAGGAGGCGCCTTTGCTGTCAGATCCCCTCCCTGCTTCTTTCAGCTCATCTTCTATCTCCCAGCTCACCTTGGCAAGCAAACGCCCCGCTCGTGCCTAAGCACATTTCGGCAGCCATCTTTCACAGACGTCAGGAAAAGAAACAAAACCAGCCTGTCAAAAACACAGGACTGTTTCACAGCTCAAGAGGCAATGTTTCCTTACACATACAAACAGCACGGAATACAATGCACACAGAAAGGGATTCCTGCTAAGAGGCCCAGATTCAGGATGGAGTGGGGGTAAGGATGATTTTTACTGTGATCCTTCAGCAATCATTTGCGTCTCCATAAAACTCAAGCACCCATTACCCATGACCTGGTATCATGATGTGTTTTTGGCCAGGTAATACCTTCAATACTTGAACCGCAACTGCAACACTGCAAGAATTGCCAGTTAATCAAGGGTTTCATGGCACTTTAAAGAAAAGACAATCGATGCATCTTCTGTTTCTTCCTTTATGTGAGACTTCATCTATGGAGACTTCATATAAAAGAGACTGCAGGTGCTTCAGTACTTAAGTATGGCAATTATTTTCTGTCTCAAAAGTTATTGTTTCCAGCAAAAGTAATCCATTTATCATTAGCGAACAGCTCAGTTAATGACTGAAAAGTGTAGAAAACAAACTTGATTCTTTTTCCCGTTCCATATAGCACAGCTGTTAATTAATTCTTACGGCGAGCTACTTCATTTGAGTTTAGCATCACAGAGAAACAGGGAAAGGACGAAGACTGTGATACCTAGGTTTATAGCCCGACAGTTTCTTGTGAAATTTCCCAAAACAAACCTGTCTCTACAACAGCCACACACAGCAATATTTCATGGATCCAAAGTGCTATATAAATCATGTGGCACTGTCATTAACAAAAGCAGCCTCAGAGCAGGTAAATGTGCAAAGTCTTCTGTTTGGCCTACGTGAAGATCTGGCCTTCAGCAACTACGTTCAGATTTTTAAAAGTAGTCTAAAACCTTATTGGCACTTTAAAATAAATATGAAAACATATGATCCTAATATTATCTTGCAATCAAGTAAGACAAATTGTACTAGCTTTCCTTTGAGCTTTCAAATCTGTTTGACTGTATACGTATACACTTACACATAGATAAACGTACATTTCAGATTCCCTTACCGCTGGGGCCATCTTGTTTAAACGATTGCTTTGGGAATGAGGGTTCTCAGGGACCAAATTCTCATTGGTTCAGCTAGATCCAGCTGAATGGTGGATGCTGTGTCCTGTTTGCCTGTTCACTACATTAATACTCATATATTAGAGACCTAAAAACAAAGAGTAGCGTTGGCAGAAACTAAAACCATCCCTGCCGGGGACTGGAAGGCACCTTGACAGCAACGGTGATGTTCGGTTTCTGGTTATAGGGCAGCAAGCCCTTCAAAAAGCACAACCACCGTATGAGCAAACCAGTTCTTGTGTTGGCTGCCACAGCAAGGAACCTTAACACAAGATGGTACAAACAGGGAGCTCTTTTCCAGGCCATGGATGGTCTTTCTTCAGCGTGGGGCACAGTAAGGCATCTCCTGCCCCTTGGAGCTTTGTGTCTGTCCTTTTGTGTGACATTAAAATTCTGCATTAGAGTAGACCCCGAAAACACTCCTTAATCAGGCCTGGGCAAAAATGAGCTGACGTGAATTAAGTGAATTAAACAGGTTTGTCTACTCTGCCTGAACTCATCTAAAGTAACTGGGAAGAATGTGCATGAGTCATTCCCCTAACAAAACTGGGAGCAAAGCCTGGAGCAGGAGTCCCAGCTGGCAGGTGGGAGGTAAACAGCCGGGTGCAAGGGAGATGGGAGGCCCCTCCAGCTGGTTTGCATGTAGCTCCAGCCTGCCCAGAGCCTCAGCCCGGCAGCGGGGTGCTGGCTTTGAGAAGCAAAACCGAGGCAGATGTCATGGTAAGGGTGGCTGCGTGGCTGCCAGTCATGCCATAGGTACACTGTTGTACACCCATCACTTAAGAACACACTGCATTAGAAGTGAAAAAACCAGAATGATAAAATAAGCCGTAGAATTATATATGCAGTACTGCCATTTTCCATGACTTTTCAAATTAACTGAAGGAAGAGAGATCATCTGCACACTACAGAAGGTTGACATGACAGAGGGTGAGAAATCTGGAATCCTGAGGTTTTGGTAGATTCTGGCATATGTTGTCCTTGCCCGTCATTCCCCACCCACTCTGGAAGAGAGAGAGGGAGACGCTCCATAGGGTTCCTCGGTATCAGTGCTGCTTAGTCCACCTGCTGTGCTTCATGTGGTTGGCATCACATGGATCCATGCTACACAAGGAATTTTTTTCCTCTTTCCCAAACACCTGCAGTCACACTATTTGGATGTTCTAATGTAGAAGCAGATCATTAAAACTCAGCATAAAATGAAAACCCCCTTAAATTTCGTGGACCTTTTTCATCATCTTGAACCAACTGTTGCATAGGGTTTTCCCTCTGTATAGAAGAGGGATGTGTAAGTACAGACTGTGCTTGCACATAGATCCTATTTGCTCTGCACTGAGCCTTCTAGAAAGATTCGGCAAGCTGTGCAATCTTCTTACACAATGCACCTTTCCATTAAAAATCTGCACAGTTTTTAGGTGTAAGAATATAGAGAACAGAAAGTGAAGACAGAAAAGGCAACAGAGACAAATCCTTTTCCATGAGCTCTGTGAAATCTTTTCTCAAAATAACTTTGGAGGGGTTTTACTGCCAGTCATAATATGGATGAATCACTTCTGATATTTCTGATAAAACAATATTCAAAACTTCAAAATCACTTCCAATTCATTTATGCCACCATTTAATTAGGGCTTCTGCAACATGTTACAAGGACGTCATTATCCCCTATAATTGTATAATAATTACAATCTTTAATGAAATAATTGCAAGTACACTAGATGTGTAGATATAATTATGGTAATTACATAAATACCTGATTTTCAGCTAATAATTAAAGAAGGCCTTTACAAAAAGGGTGAAATTTAACAAATGGAAGCTTTCCAGAAAACAAATACAAATAATAAATGGCTGTCTCTCTCCTATAGTTTTTGCCTTACTAGCTATCTCTCTATATATACATATATACACTACATATATGATTTTCCACACATTATAAAATAAAGAGTAAAAAAAATATTTAAACAAATATTAAACCATATCAAGATACCTCAGTACTTTGCCTCTGCAGGGCCTGATCTAAAACCCCTGACATCAGTGTAGCTCAAACCTAATAATCCCATGATAACTCAGCATCTCACAACACACTGAATTGTAAATTGCTGTCGAGAGAAAGAAGATGTGAATAGTGCCCACAACAGCATACAAACTGTATTCTGATCCCTCTGCAACATAAAGGGACAGATCCTGGACCACCATAAAGTACTTGGGAAAAGGTCCACATGCAGAGGAGGTCCCTGACAGCTGCTGTGGGACTGCGAGCCTTCCTTCAGGGCACAGCACTCCAGCACAGCTGCTGCTAAAGCTTAGCAGTCATACCGGCTATGATCTCCCAAAATGTGTCTTTTGGGTCAAATCTACTGGCTATACCACTGCTGAGACAGAAACCCTGCAGAAGATTTATTTTCCCTCCATCCCCCTTGGTTGACAGACCTTTACAAGGCCATGGTATTTCAATAAAGGAACTTCTTCCAGATCTTTATCAGCTGAAGAACCCAAAGTTCTTCAGTCGGGTAACTTTCCTTCTCCACAAGCACATTCCTAAGACTCAACTTACTCTGTCTTGACTGTACTATTTGTATGAATAGGAAAGGCAAAAGCCACCCTCAATAAAAATCATATAGAAAATTCAGCCAGGGCAGATTCCGATTACTGCTCTGATAGCATAAAGGGGTATTAAAAGAGCTCCCACAACAGAAGAATTAGCAACATGATTTACTGTTGCTGCTGAAATGTTTCAAAACACTTTGGTAAAACTCTGGAAGGGGAAATCAGCTGCCGCATCTGCACTATGCCATTTCCATGCATCCTGCAATTTCTGCCTGCACCCCGAGCAGCCCTGAGGCAGCTCTGATTCCAGCCAGTGACCACGCTGGTCCCAGCAATGCACTGGCACATGGGTGCAAATGCAGCTTCAAGTCAGCTTTGCCCCACTTCCCTTAGCCTTGTATTGTTCCGTGCTGCTTCTTTACAGGATAAATCATAATTACAAGTACGAGAAAGTGAAATAAGAGACATTAATATTAAAACACAAGGAAATGGTTTGATATCCTGAAAACAAATCTCATTTCTGTTAAGCTCATTAAAGCAGTTGGGTTCTGAATGCAGACTATAGTTAATAATACTATACATATCAAAGTAGAGAAGACATGTAAATTTGACAACATAAAGTAAGTAAAAATGAAGAGGGCTGAAGAATTATAAGTGAAAAGAATTTGAAGAAAATTGAAATTGTACTGGAGCAATATTCGAGTTATAAGCAGATTATTAACGTTATAATTGAGATGATCCTTAACAATGGTTTGACACATGTAAGCATCATGTTTCAAGCTTAAAAAACTATGCCAAGATTACTAAAACTATTTGTATCCGTGTGTTTTATAAGGAGACAAAGAAATGAAGAGCATGAACACAGAGATGAGCAAACAATGGGGAACAATGGCATGGAAAGCAAGAGGGAAAAAATAGTTATCCTAAAGTCATATGAGTTCCTGAAATGTTTCTCTGAACCTATACAAATATACCAATGTAGCTAATTTTTATAATATTTATCCATTCTGGCTTTAAACGATAAATTAGAAACTAGCAAATTGAAGGGAAAACCATCTCGCAGCTGTTTACTGAGTACAACTGGTCCAACCCACGAAAGGCCAGGGGAAGAAGCACAAACCAGTTTTATCTGACTTAGTATTATCAGGCTATCAGTACTATTTTAGAGCCTGTGTGTGGGAGGATGTAGAAAATGAAAAGCAAGCAGTAAAATAATGGACAAGGAATGGAATTAGATCAGAATTTAAGACCTGTTAGAGCTATAAGCACTGTCAAGGTATATGAACAAGGCAATGACAGCACGACAACTGCGTGGTCAGCAAAAGCCCAGAGCCCAAACAACCAGACATTTACAGAGGACTTTGACCAGTGTTGATGGCATTTAAGATGACTGGAGTCTTAAAATGCAGTCTGCGAAGTCTTGTATTGTCAAGCATTGGCTCACCCTGAAAGAGGACTGGAGGAAGTACATCAGAGTTTAAGCATTTTATTTTATTTCAAATATGACATAAACCTACTGCATATCTTTGAAAAATGCTGCTAACTGACACTAACAGCTTTAGATTGTGAAAGGATGAAAAGGTCTGTACAAGACAATGTTTGCTTCATTATCTTTTTCCATGTATTACTAGTATAATAGGAAATGCCGCAGTGGTATCTGAGGAATGAGAAACAGGAATACAGTGCTTCAAAAAGGAATAGAAAAAGAACAATCTTGGCGTCTTAGTGCATAGCATGGGAGTTCAGGATTATGGACTGCATTTGTGCCCGCTGATACCGCACAGATGAGCTTTGGCCTCACAAAGCCAGAACAAGGATGCGGGCTCTTCAGCCAGGAGCCAGCGAGGGTGAAAGGGGGAAAAATTTCAAATGTGTACAGGCAACGACTGACACAATCATACTACAAGCAAATAATTTGTCACGAATCTCCAAAGTGGCCTAATGAAGATATAGATCCTTCAAAATGGTCGATGTACACCAAAATATGCATGAAGGTACCTCTGCAGGCTTTGGCACTCACTCTCAGGCACCATGCGCCCTGGCAGGGGTCTGTGAACGCATGTTCTTAGCCCAATGGCAATGCAACATATTTTGACATAGCTCAGTGTACAGTGACAGAGGCTCACACCTGAGATTTTATACTGTTTTATATGGCCATAGAGAAATAATATTTCAATAATTTTTGACAATAAGCCATCTACAAGTCTGGTACTTTGGTATTATTTTCTACATTGCGTATTTAGAAAAAAAGGCATCTGTTAATTGATTGACAAATTTTGCCAGTGGAAATACACATTTTCACAGGTCTCAGCCTGTTTTTTTTCTGGTTGATTTCAGAACTGAAACAGGTATACAGAAAGAAGTTCATTTAATGAAGTTCATAGGAACTGCACACATTGCATGAATTTCTCTTTTCCAAAATTGGATGACAAGTAAACAGTTCTAGGATAGTTAAATGGAGTATTGGAACCAACACCCAACAGAAACACAGGGTAACAGGCTAAATTTCTGCTTAGATTTGTAAAAAATATTTCATATTGCTAAGCTTAAAAGCCTTGAATTTATCAGTGCCATTTAAGAATCACTACTGATGTAACATATTCTCTATTGAAAACAACAATGATCAAAGCAGGATGAGACTATAGCACCGTGATTTGTGTTTCATTTCCAAGAATGTATTTGTATGTATGTATATATGTACCTACGCATCCACAGTAACCACAGCCATAACCCAGAAAGTATGGTGTTGGGAGCTTTGCTCTGAAAAATCAAGTAGCCCATTAGGAGGCATAAATATTAATAGAGCTGTCTAATCCTACACTCTCAAATGAGATAGTTCAGATCATGATTCTTTGCATTTTAAATTTATTCACTGCATCGACTAGAATAAGAAACAGAAACCAAATGTGAAGAAGTCACTGATGTTGGGCAGTCTCCTGATAGCCACTGCTAATTCCTGAACATAGAAGTAAGGATCAAGTGATTTCTTTCCTTATTCTACCCCCAGTTCTCCTACAGATACTAATGTATCCAAAACTGCCTGTGCCTAGTTCCATAGCATTGAGTCTATATCATACTCTCTACAAAAAGTACACCTCCACATTTTCGCATTACGATATCTGCAGGCAATGTGAAGGCTTCAGTACAGGTTCGTAAGACAGTGCATGCTATCATCCCACGAGCTGAACACACAATACCTGGGGCTTCTTTTAGTGGTCATATTAGTGATCTCTTTCAAATTTTCTTTACGTAGTTGTCATTAAAGTAGGAAATTCATGGTGCAAACTGTTACAACGCACAGAAATGAACATAGAATATTAAACAAACACAGACATGCAGCTTAAGCAGGATGTGCAGACCCCCTCAGGGATTGTAAATTACCCTGTCCTACCGCGTACCATTCCAGATCCCAAGTAAAATACTTTTGCTTTGACTATAAAGTCAGAGAGACCTGAAATACCAGAGTGCAAAACTATTCAGGTATTCCCTAGAAACAATGCAAAAGTTTTTCAGGAAATTCAGGAAATACCACAAAATCAACAATATAATTTATATCAGTCAGTAAAACGGTGTTACCTACAATATAACCTAGGTTCTATTAAGATTCAGAATTATGGAGTCTAGCCTCTAAAACACCAACACTGAATGAATCGGATGCCTTTGCACAGCTTTTCTAAAACCAGCCCTGGCAAACAGAGAGGTTTCTGCCTGTAGGCATCCCCATAACGGAATTAGCAACCTCTGACCTTCGCGTACCTGAAGCAAAAGACACAAAACCAGATCATCTTTCTTTATCTATTGATCAGTAAATTGAAGATGAAGTATGCTGAAGCACAGGCATCCATATTTGCTGTACTGTCTCGTTCCTTCTCCCCCAGCTCCAGCCCATGGCTCTGCCATGCCCGCGGCGTGGGCACCCACCCGCGGGTGCTGATGGTTATCATGCTCGCTGCAATCTCCAGTGTGACACGTGGATAAATTCCTCTCGTTTCTGCACCTACCTTCATCAGATTACTCCCTGTTCTTCAAAATTCTGAATTTTGTCATGTCCTTCAACTGACAATTAAGCATAGGTGCTAATTTATTTATAATTTTATTATTCAATGTATTTCATGTAACAAGAAAGAATGGAACCATATATATGATAGCATATGGTTGTTGGTTCAGACACTTCGAATTTAGATATCCTTTCTTAATTAAAAAGATGGTGTAAAGGTCTGCCTCTTGTTTTCGCATTTTCTCTTTCCAGTAATTTTCATCACTAAATGTAATTAAATGCCTGCAACCTAAAAATCCAGTAAAAGAGAGAATATTGGGCCTGCCTTCTTTCTCACACAAAACCAACGCTATTCCATGCTGCTGTGGCTGCTAAGATGCTGCGACTGTATTGCAACTTCGTTCTACAACACAATCCCTTTTACTACGAGGTATGGGGGCAAACCAAGCCAAGCATAACCTTAGGTTGTATACAGGGGAGTAAAACATGAGTTACCTGGGGAACAAAGACTACTACAGCTATGCCAGCTGCCCCGGCTGAAGGTATTCAGGCATTCTCTGCACTTGTCAAAGGGAAAAGGTAGGTTCTGCTGCCTTTTATTGTGCTCTCTGTGCAATGAATTTAACTGGAAAGGTACCTACTGAATTTCAAATAGCTCTCTCTATTCTCCTTCTGGCTCGCAGGACAATAAACATGACTTTCTCATCTACTGGGCTCTCCTGCCCTTTATTTTTGCTATTTTTCTAATATTTTTTTTAATATTCTCTCATAGGAAAAGATACTCTCTGAGAACAATGATGGAGATCTGCATCTTTATTTATGACTTTGTGAATCAGTGTCTGGGTGATAGGAAGTGAAAGTTGCTCAGCTAATTACACATGCTTGATGAACTGCGTAATAACTGCTGCAGCACTGCACGTTAATTGAATGCATATAAATGACAGCAGCTATTCTAACTTGAATGATGTGTGAAGAAATGACGTTGCTCAGAGTACCCTGATTATCTTTGTTTCAGACTTTGGGAATCCAGCTCAAGCAATTGTATTTTTACAGCACTGAGCAAAAACTCCCCAATAGAAAACATTAGCTGTTGCCTCAAAGCCTGACACTTTACAAACAAACTGCCCAAAGTCACTGAAAGTGGGTTTAGACATCTAAAAAAGCATACACTGAGCAACTATAATTAACAATTAATAGTTAACAACTAGCAACAACCAACAGTCAGTAGGAGCTACAAGAGCAAAAACCTTGGAAAATAAGGCCACCTTCATTTAGATGTCTAGATATCACCTTAAAAACCTAATACAGGCTTTACAGAGTTCAATTTCACCCAACTCTAAGCAACTTCCTACTATGACACTTTCCTAAAATGTATTTATTCTGGAATAGCAACTGATACAAAAAATATGGATTACTGCTAATGAGCAACAGTGTACGTCCACACTACTCTTTGTTTACCTTAAAAAGTATTCTAGATTCAAATGTAGTCCAGCTATTAACACATCATTTTAAAGAAAATGATACAGAAAAATAATTGATGTAAAACAAATGTGTATAGTACAAAATCAGTACTTTCCACTAATACTTTAAATCAGTATGAAAATATACCTTCTACATCACATACCAATTGCTTTGGGAATTTGCAAATGTTCACAGTGAAATCTGCAAATTCTCCAATACTATCTAACACGAAAAGTGTAGAAGCCAAGTTTCCAAAGCTTCCAAAAGCAGCCTTAGTTTCCAATGTACCATGTCACAATATTTTAACATTTCCCTACAACCCTATTAAGAGATTCTCAGTTTTACAAAGAGAGCTGTAATCACATAATAAAGGAAATCAACGCTCACTCTTAGAAGCATGTAAATGAAAAAAAGTTGCACATCTGCATTTCAGGAAAGTTCTCACTGTTCCAAGAAAACAAGGTGCCTCACGTAGAAAGGCAATGCAGATTTTCAGCTCTGCTTTGCCATAATACATCACAGCCATTACGCTACACCACTGGAATACAGAGCTGCGGAGCTGTGCCAGCAACTTCAGTGGCAACAGCCCCAGGCATACGAGCTACCTCCTATGCACGCATATGCAATGTACCGTCTCTACGTACGAGTGACAGGCACTCCTCTGAACCACGAGGCCGAGAGAGAGAAGCTGCCAATAAGGTCAGTATGAGATAGTGCAAGAGAGATGAGCAGGTGCAACTGAGTTCAGGCTTTACAAATGTTATCTTCTCATCTGCTGTACACAGTCCTCTCTTTGAATACCTTTCTAGCTTCATTAGGACAAGAGAGTTCCTAACAGTTCACTTCATAGCATCAGCAAATCAGCCTCTTTCAGCTGTATTATTCGTTCTTCCTTTGCAAGGTTTCGATCTTTCCCCCGTATTTTTTTTTGTCCACTTTATACATACCTCCTTTTCTACAAATTTTCTTGCCGGGTTTTCTGGCACATTCCTTGGATATTCTTTTGACTGAAAAATGAATAGAAGACTAGAAAATAACATGGAGCTCCATCACAGACAGTAGGAGCATGCAACACCACTATCTAACTTAAATATGACCTGCTTTATTAGGTGTGGAAGATTCTCAACTTGTTGTGCCTGCACATGCAATGGATAAGATGTTGATGCATCTTCCCAGAAGTCAGTGGGTGGCAATGAGAATTAGGTACCAACTTTGACCTAAAAATACACGTGCTGTGGGAGAAAAAAAAATGAGTGTAGACGGAAAGAAAAAGAAAAAAAAAAAAACCAAACCAAATACAAAACCCAAGGACAGATGCAAACACAGAAAAGCAGCATGCATACATGTAATATGCTGGCATGCAAACAAAGAAAGCCATGCGTGCTACCAGTACACGTGAATTAATATTGTTAGAACGTAGAACAGGAAAATAGAAAGATCTCCCTGTTTTGCCTGCTATTAACTCACCATCCTCAGTTGGGACATAGATATTTAAATAGAGGCAGTCTTCATTCTGATCTTGTACATAGGTGGAAACTACATCCAAGTTATTAGTAAACCACACGGGAAGCATGACTTCAGGCAGCCTGCCTTCTATAATGTTCTGGGGGCACACTGGAGCAAACTGAGTGGTATTTTTGATATCTGCCCAGGGAGATGGAGGCTCAGGAGGTTGGAAGCGGCGCTCCCCTGTTGGAGGGGCAGCATACGGAACCCCAAGAAACTGAATAACGGGCCCCAGAATCTCATTATTAAGTTCCTTCTTAATCCCTCTTATCTTGCCAAAGTTGGTGGTCACCACTGGGTTGGTATCATCCAATTTTTGGGAGGACACAGCTGCAGCGTGAAGCAAAAATCCAAGTATACAAAAAGCAAAAGTGGCATTCAATCCCATGTGTAACAGGCGGACTATCATCGCTCTCCATACACAGTTCAGCCACACGGATCTTGGAAAGGCCATGGTCCCACATTAGTTGTGTAACTACAATGAAGCAATCTGATTTGTATCCACTGGTGTAAAAACAGGGCAACTGAAGGAAACGGATCAAGTTTCCTAAATAGGTGCCTGTCAGAAAAATCTCGAAAGGCTTTTCATGCGGTAAGTATCTTCCATTGATTTCACACTTATTGAAGCTGCATCTTCACTCAGCACTATTTATCAGACTACATCCTATTGACAATTCTGTTTTCCATAGCAGCAATATGAAGAGAGCAGCCATTTACTGCAGAATCCCCTCTTATAAATCAAATCCAGTTAGCCGCAGGTCTATATCCTGGAGAAAATGAAAATAAATCATTAGTATGAAAGAGCTAATATGAGCAGAGTGATAACTAGATGTTTCACAAGTTATTTACATACATTAATAGTTGCTAGAGTCATGTAAGTAAAATTGCAGTAGTTTATGGGTCCATGAAATGGTGGGTGAAGCACTGATTACGGGATTATCTATAATGTCACCTGTTGAATTTATAGAGATTTTTTTAGAAGAAACAGGACTCACAGAAAATACAGTTTTAAATTCACCTTTTTAAGGGTAAGCACTTTGCTGACAGGCTCCATTACATAAGTGTTTATGTTAATATTTTAACTTAATCAGCTCATAATCAATTTTCACCTTGTTTGCACAGGTTGATTTATCAAAATGAAAGTAATTATTTCTTAAAGCAGAAGATAGTGAAATTAATATAGACAGGCATACTGAAGACTCAAAGGCATTTTATTTCATCAAAAGCAGATTATGATAAATACAAACTTTTTTTGCTCATTTTGAAATACAACTTCTGATAAAAACATCAAGGCAACTGGAACATATTTGTAAGGATAACACGAACTACTGTGCTTATTCATGATAACCTGAATTACCACACTTGATATGGTTTTCTTACTCCACAAGTTTCTGATGAAAAACACCTCCAGAGTGAAATGTTCACATCAACGAAAGGCCAAAATCTGCTCCCCCTGAAGTGAATGGCAAACTCTGAATTTGCACGGGAGTATAACTGGACCTCAGTGGTTTGGTTTAGTTTGGTTTTCTTTTCAAAACAGATTTGGAAAAGGATATGAACAGCCCGTTCAGGGATGGAGCTGTATATCACGGTTTTTACTTCAGACCAATCCTGCATTCCTTATAAACTACTGATTTTAATGAAAAATGAAAATGCATGATGAATGTACTCAATCCCTACCGTCCTTAATTTATAACATAAACAATAAAAGTTCCCATAGGGCAGTAGAAATCTTATCTTTTATATACCCACACGCTGACTGAACAATATCCTAGAAAAAAAAATGTTAGGATCAGAGACTGTATAATCTCAAATTCCAGATCTTATTTTCAACTACTTTCGCTCAGAGGTTGTCACACAAGGCTGTGTTCCAGCACTTCTGAAAATTGCTCAGTGCATATCATTATATCTTCCATATTCATGTTAAACATATTTCCAACACGACTTACAAAATCCTATTATTTAAGATGCAGTGTTATACACAACATAGCAGTGTGATCTTACACTCCCTATTAAGCAGTGTATAATGCACAAGAAATGTGTTTTGCTTTGTATAGGAAACATTTTAAACCACCTGCTTTTGAAACAGCATTGGCAGCTTTAATGAGAATTGTTTTTTTTTTTTTTATCATGTCTATACACATTGTAGAGAGAATTCAAAAGAACGGCTTGTCTAATAGTCAGACTACCCTGCAGTTTGGGTTATTAAAAAGGAGATTGTAAAAGCTATATAGGACAGCAGGAGATTTGGTTCATGTCTAGTGTTCCTTTAGCTCTGAACAATCTATCTCAGGAGGCAATAAGGAGATAGATGAAGCTTTTCCGCAATTTTCTCTCTCCCTTTCTTTCTCTGCTAATTCTAACACCTTCACTGTGAAACTGCATTAACAAACAAGCTTATATCCTTTATTCTCCAGCTTCAGATTCTCACCATTTGCTGGAAACACACCAATTTAGCTGCAGAAAATAATTCCCCAAACTTGATGTACGTGTTTGCATGTAGTTCAATAAACTTACACAGAATGGCATGCAGACAATTGCCTTTGGGAAGACTGTTGCTTTGTTGCATCTCAAATTTTGAAGAGAGTAGGATATTACTTGCGAAATAGTAAAGGCGGAGTACATAAGCAGGTGCCAGAGCAGAAGGCACCTAGTACAACTTTGCTTTTCTGAGTTGATGTACAATAAGTCATGGAAAGATGGTAGATTATTCCTTAGTGGTAGTCAAAAACCTCCACAGATTTAAACCTTTTCCACAAGGTCTTAAAATCCACAGGGGTTTGTTGTTTGGTTTCGTTTTTTTCTGTCAGGAATGGAAATCTGTACTCTCTTTTCTTTCTCAACTTTGTAAATAGTGAGAACTTAATCTTAAGTAGACCTCCTGCTAATTTACATTGTCTGGGGAAGGTCTGAGGACAAACAAAATTCAACATAGCTGTGCCAAATAGCATCCTTTTCATTTCAAGCTGCTGAGCTGGTTCAATGGGGAAAATTACCAAGATACTACTAATAACTCACTTAACACTTTCACTCAAAAAAACTTAGACCTGTTTTCAGATCCAAGACAACTTTTTAATACGCTTTTGATACCTAAAGTGGTAAATTCAATGTAAATATAAATTCGACCCAAATCCTAGAGCTGAGCTATAGTTTTAAGCTTGTCTATTAGCTGTTTTGTCATTGCAGCTGAACAGCTCTGCTGTGATCTAAAGTTCTGGTTTGCCTCCCATGGAGAAGGTTTTCATAGAATCACAGACTGGTCTGGGTTGGCAGGGCCCTTAAAGCCCACCTAGCTCCAGCCCCCTGCCCCGGGCAGGGCCACCTCCCCCCAGCCCAGGTTGCCCCCAGCCCCGTCCAGCCTGGCCTTGAGCCCTGCCAGGGACGGGGCACCCACAGCTGCTCTGGGCAGCCTGGGCCAGCGCCTCCCACCCTCAGGGTAAAAAGTTTCTTCCTTATATCTAATCTATATGTATTCTTTTTCAGCCTTAAGCCATCACCCCTTGTCCTATCACCACACGCCCTTGTAAAGAGCCCCTCTCCAGCTCTCTTGCTGGCCCCTCCAGGTATTAAAAGGCTGCACCAAGGTCTCCCCAGAGCCTTCTCTTCTCCAGGCTGAAGCACCCCAGCTCTCTCAGCCTGTATCATAGGAGAGGTGCTTTTACTCTACGACTGAGACAGGAGGCTAAAAAGGTAAGAACTCAATGCTGTGTTTGGCTATTCCTAAAAAATTAACTATCAGGCAGCAGCTAGCTTCAGTGGTTGGGTTTATAGGTTATACAGGGCAGTAAATTGAAAAGCACTTGAAGAATTGGAATCAACAGATTTTCATTGTATTTGCAACTTGAATTTTGGATTTCCCGCCCCCCCCCCCCAGCCTTTCTTTTTACACAACTAAGTAACGGGGGGGTGGGGGTGGGGGTGTGTGGGGGGAGGTGTTTTTTGAGACTGAGGGGTCAAACATTCAAGCCTGCTCTGAAGCTGTAAGATTACAAACACAAACAAATAAAAAACCTGAGATTCATCAAAAATCTTGAGAGTTTAATGCCAAAATTTTATTTTGAGCACTAGGTGGAAAGGCAAGCAGGCAAGTTGGCCTCGAACTTGTCTTACTTGTTGAGACAATGTTAAACAAAATTTTCCTTAGTCCTCCAGTAAGTGATCCGCGTAGGGCTTTCCCTTGGTATCTGACTTGCCTCAACGGGAATCAATGGAAAGAAAGAGAAGCAATAAACAGGAGCAGGAATGATCAGGAAGACGGGCAGGAGAGTAAACTAAAAAGTAATGATGATCAATTCGGGACAAGTTCAGCGTCAAAATATTGTGGATCTGAGCAGGAGGAGGAGAAACATTTTCAGATTTTATTATTGTCTAGATGTGAGGATCACAATTGTTCCCTGTGGTAACACAAATGAATTCTACTGTAAAAGGTATTTGATAAAGTCTTTCATGGTCTTTGGAACAGACTATACTATGTAGAGGCTTTTTCTATCATCTATTATTTTATTATCTTCCTTTCTGAATTTAAATTACTTCATAGCTCAGATTCCGACATACCTTAGAGAGGCATTTAGTATGCCGAGGAGCGAACAATGCAAGATAACTTCAGCGCATCTTTGCATTTCCAATGACATAGGGCATCCCACAACAGGTCACATCTGCTGCAAACTGCAGCAGCTAAACTCCTCTTTGTTACTCGTGCACAGAGCTCCAGATCTCAAGGGATGTCTTGAACTGCACCACCTGGCAATAGCTCCAATGGCTTATTAAAAACTTTAGTGGCACCCAAGACTTCTGGCCACTTTCCAGCTTCAGCACATGTAAAAGGTACTGTTATGATATCTTTACACCACCGGCTGTTTTCTTTTTAGCTGAAGATATACTCTGTGATTTGATATTCATGCTGAAAAATTCCTTTCCACCTCAGTTTGGCTAGTAAATCCCAATTGCACAAATATTCATAGAAAGTGATTGTAAGAGTGTTGAACGCCACACAATGCCACTTCATTTCAAAACATAAATGCTATTTTGCAGAACCAACTACATTTGCATCCATTTTCACTTACAACAGTCTCTACTTAGAACGAAGAGCCTAAAGATGTTTCGTGTCTTTAAAAAGAAATCCGTGTTCTAAAATACACTACAATGCCAAAAAGGAACGTGGCCAGTGGAACAGAAGCCATTAAAGGAAAGACTCTGACCCAGGGTGAACACTAGGTCAGTGTGACATGCCAATTGTAAACACGATCAGACAAATCCTCAAGAGATGCATCATAGAACTCCCCATCTTTTCTTTCATGTTTCAAGTTAGCAAAGGGAAGCATTGTGTCAACTACAGCATATTTTCTATGTATTAGTAAAGATTTTGAAACAGACCCTGCTCTTGGGTATTTCCATAAATACTTGGTGAAGAGAAGAGATTTACGTGTATTTAGTTCGAGAAATAAACTACCTGCATTTAAAAAAATAGGTGTATGAAATTATAACGGAAGAGGACTGCAATCCTGAACACATACACCTCAGAAGAGTACAGCTCTGGTGGGGTTTGGTTAGCTCCCACATGCCAGCATCTCCTCCACCTGAGAGAAGGTCTGGAAGTTCCAGAAAGCAGCGACAAATCCAACCCTACTGAGATGCACAGCCTTTGCTGAGACCACCAGCAAAGGTATGACCAAGACATTATTCTAATGGGCTTGTGGTCCCACCCCACAGTAGTATGAGATTACAACTGTTATGCTACATGGGTCCACAAACATCCCAGTGGTGAGGATCTCCAGATGCTACAAGCTGTGTAAATGTATCACTCCCAGGTCAGAGAGATTGACTCCTCAGTGCCAGTCTCACATTTACCTTTATTTAATGTTATGTTTGGTACATAAAACCTTTACAACTAAATTAGTAAAAAATACAATATTTAAATATGTTATTCAATGCAGTGTAGTGCAAATCAGTGAAAAATTGAATTGAACTGAGTAGGTGTTATAAGACTCATTTAAATTATCATGCGGTTCTCAGCTTCGCTATATTTTTGTTCTTCCCTGTTAGTGGGAACATTCACTAATGCTAACTCATTATTAATTAGCATTTTCATGATCAAAAGATCCCTTTAAATAATTTCTGCAACTTAGTTTGCCAAAATAGGAAGGCTTCTGATCATAATTTTCTGTTAAGCTGTTTTTGAATTAGACAAATTAAACCTATGAGAAGAAGAAGGTCACTTAAGTCTCATCATCTTCCATTTACGCGTATCAATAAATCATTTTCTTAAAACAGTTCTACTTCTTAGCTGAAGTAATTGTTTATATTACCAGAAGTTGGCTACAATTTTTTAACGTGGACTATAGCTGTCTGACATTTTGCACAGTAAGTAGGTAACGAAATGGTGATTTTACCCATAACAGAAAGAATGGGTAACTCTGTCACTTATGTGTAAAGTTTTAGACAGCTAAGTAATACAGATTTAAATTAAAAATGACAGATGCACTGGCTTGGAATATAATGGGCACTGAAGTGAACCTTTATTCCTTTTAGCAGCTTACGGTTAACTCTTAAATGGACCACACATCATACTTGCTTTTGAGTACTGTAACTATTCAGCCAAACGATCAAATGGCGATTCTGTTGATGTGTGCAGTGTGCTTTGGGACATGAAGGTTTTTTGACCTACTGTAGAAATTCAACTGAACTCATGTTAATCAGAGGTCATACCAGAGGAAAAATTATCCCTGATGTTTCCAATTTCAGATCTTCAGTACTGAAACCTGCATATTGTATATCATAAAGTCAAGTGGATTTAACTTGCTTCAATTAACACTCTATGCACATGCTTCCCATCTGATCACTCCAACAAGAGTATACTAGAACCCATCCAAAGGCCCTTGAAACTAAGTGTTCTTTTGTTGTCTCTTGCAGGTGATAGCTATAGAATTAGTAACTAAGTTCATTACCTGATATATATTTGTGGGTAACCCTTGGTGCGCTGGGGTTAATCATATGAGAAAAGTAAATTGTACTTTGTTCACTGCCTTTATTACAATTATTACATCAACAATAATACTGCTTTTAACGTTAGTTCATCACCTAAGGCAAGCTTTCATATCAGATTCATAAGAAAGATACCAGGTTTTTTTATTCCTACTTTGGGGGCATTTGGAATTCAAAATTAAAACCAGCTCAAATAGAGTTATTACCATTTCTGGAGAAAGAAGTCTGAAAACAAAGATGCTTGAATGAACTCACATTTGTCTATGAATTGTTTTTCTATCTGGATACCATACAATAACAGTTCCAAAAAACAAAGCCCTTGTTGTGGAGTTAGATCAATAACCAGCTCTTCAATAAAATGAGTTCTTAAAAAAACAACAACAAAAGAAACCCCCAAACTTCCTTGTGGCACAAAAAAGACCCAATGTTTTCCTTGCCTGATCAGATTCTGGTCTCAGTTCCATCAGGGCAATTGAGATCAAATTCCAACTCATCATAAAAGCCACAGAGGTATAAATATAATTTGTTAATCACAAACCCGACATGTCTAACTCAACTTCGAAAGTGCTCTTGAGTTGTGTTGCCATGCTTTCCAGAACTGCAGAGTGCACACTACATTTCAAGTGCAATATTGGCATTATAGGGATCTATCAACTTGAGAGTCCGTTTCCTGTGATGTAGCATTCTGTACATCTGTGACTTTACTTGTATTTGTTCCAAAATGAATTTCATGCTTAACTTGTTTTTCTTAATTAAACTTCCTTTAGCAGTTTCTAATATGTGCACTATTAAAACTCATTAGTCCCATTCATGCCTGCCTGTCATTTTTGGCTTCACATTCATGTATCAAAGAACACTGTTGCTTTATATAGGAAGCAAATTAAATAATAAATATGAGAACTTGAACGTTTTATGAGTGTCAGTATGAGAAAGTGGCTGCAAGGCCCATAAGGTTTCACACAAAAAAAGCATTACAGCTAAAGCTAACATGCTGACACATCTCTGATCTATAAAGTCTGCAGTAATGGTAGCAGTAAAGTGTTGTGCCATAGACGGGGAATTTTTCTCTCACATGAAATAGAAATAGGATATAGCAGAGGCTGTATTTACTGTTGTAAAAAAAATTCAAATAAAATTTCCAAAAAGCTTAGAATATAACATCATTAAATGTCTACAAAGATTTACTCTTTCCATCTGACTTCATGTGCAGCTCCTATTATTCAGCTCCTTGTCCTGTTTTCATTTTCTACCACTATCTGTGAGAAAGAAACTTATTTAAGTTATAGCAACTGGTGTCGGGTCCCCCTGTGGTCACATCCTGGTGATGCTGACCCAGCCTCCAGCCCCAGAAGTGTTTCCTAACCCAGCAGCCAGGTCTGGTGGCAACTTACTCAGTGCCCAGGTCTCCACCAAAGTGACCCACCTTTGTGAAACCAGCTGAAGAAACAAAAGCACCATCCCCCAACACCTATTTTACACAGATTTGAGGATGTCAAAATATTCAGTATGTCTATGTAGTAAGGTTTCCTCTAAAGAAGTTGTCGTTTTCTCCTCATGAGTATTTCTAACACTATGTGCCTACATAACACTTTACTGCTTTCAAGAACTTTTTTGGAAGCTGGGGGACGGGGTTGGGAAGGCAGAAGTTAAAGAAGGATTTTAAGTTCAGATATTGAACTTAAAAGCTTCAGACAAGATGGAATTCAATCAAAGTATAAAATACAACATAAAAGTATTTCCCTCTTTAAATTCCCAGAACCAGTTCAAAAAGCGGGCTAGTGGCATCTCTAGGCAGGATGCAATTGAGGAGAATTAAAAAACATATTTTTAAATTTCCATTTAAGTTCTCTGCTTGGTTGAAGGAATATGAGTGAAATATAGTATTTGTAAAGTGTCCTTGACCACTTTTATGATTTTAAAGTCATGTGTTGCTAATTTCCAAGCATTACATTCTCCTTTAATATGGTGCAAGAGACCTAACCAAGCATCAGTGGAAAGTAAAAGACTTCCCAAAGGCAGCACTAAACCTGATTATGCAGAAAATATTATGAGGACAAAACAGGAGATTCAACAAATGGGGGAAAGGGAACTCCAATTGCTTTTTTTTTTAATGGCCTCATCTTTTACTTGTGCACAGCCGTGGAAAAAACATTTTACACTGATGTATGCAGCCCAGACCTTTATGTGGCTTGATTGCCATAAGGATATTTACAGTAGACACTGCGCCCCATGGCTTCACAGAGATGGTGTCCCTCCACACCACCTTTGGTTTTTTAGTGAACAGTGGCACTGCAGAGTGGGTGCGCAGAAAAACTTGAACATGGTACTAAGTAGCCAACTAGTCACTTTTTACCCCTGGATAATACATAGCATCATTAATGAGCAATTAGTAATTATGAAAACAAAGTCTGTTGGAAAACACGTGGGGTCTTCAGGGGCAGGTGGAAACATGGAGCTGAGTCACCAAGAAGTCAACACAATTTCCCCTTGTAAATGTGATAATTCAATAGTCATTCTGAGGGACGTAATGTCATCATTTATCATTAAAACTACAGGATGTGCTTGCAATGCGCGACGCATGATGAAGTTACTCCATCAGCTTCTTTTTTTTTTCACATCCCCTAACTCCCTCTTTCCCTCCCTCCCTCCCTCTCAGACAAACTCCTCTGCAACAGCCGTGTAGCAGGGCAGGCATCCTCCTCTGACTGCATACGTTCCTTCAGGATGCAGGGCTCAGAAACAGGGCTACAGTAATGGAAATATGCTTTTATAATAGCCTCTATTCATCAGTCAGGATCTAATTTTTATCATTACCTGTTATACTTACCATGGATGGATATCTAGGACTAATCAGAAATTTCATCGTTTACTGGATCAGATTGATTACTGCCCGGTCCTTTATTAAAAGAAATCCACAAAGGTTTCTACTGAATGTCTGGCAAAATGTTGTCTTTTCATTATTTGCTTTCAAAGAATGTCTGTCTCTTTTTGCCCTTCTTTTTCACTATTTAATTTTTAAATAGTTTCTTTTTCATGTGATTAAAAAAACATAACAAATATGACATCAAACAAATAATTCAAAGCTAGCCAAGGATCTGTAATACAGCTCTACGTCTCTATTAGAAAGGAATGTATATTTGCTTTTAATAAAGAGAGGCAAGCCAATCCATTACGAATGGAGACCATATCTAAGCCTCTGCTTTCTTCTCTTTTCCCCAGACTCCATTTGAACAATTAGAGTGGTTTATGCTTGTGTGTATGCCAGTGGATAGTAAATATACAAACTGATAAAAAATGACACTACCACCATTACCACGTTCAAATCTTCCGTTCACTTGCAAATCAATTTATCTGCCTACAGCTCTGTCCCAGTCTTTAAATAACCCTCCACAGCAGACTGCTCCACCTCCAGCCAAATAATCCAGAGCAAACCCACAATGTTAAGGACGTTTAAGTATCAACAGCAAGGATATGATCTTCTTACCCTACAGCAGAAAAAGGGGTAAGATAACCAAGGCAGTGACAGGACGACAGCTCTTCTCCTTGCTTCTACGCAACTTACTGCCTTAAACAGCCTGTACACTCTCTGATGGCTTTCGTTGCTACTTCAGTTAATCACAAACAGAGGTGTTCAGCCAGATCCTGCTTCCGAGCACACTTAGCATGATTATCCTCAGCCTCATTTTTCTTTCCCCAGTCTGCATATGATACACATGAAATATAATAATAAATTGGATCTCTTCACATGTATCTAAGGTCCCCCTAACCATTTACTGCAAAGCTGCTTTTGCAACATTGCTGCAGTCTGTAGCCATAGTTCTAAGAAAACCAGTGTCATTTATCAGAAGTAACTAAGAAGCGGCCTCCTTTAACCCTGCATCATGCACCAGAAATATAGAAGGGGAAAAAGAGGAAAGGAAAAAAAAAAAAAAAAAGCCACCCAACCTGTCTTTCCAAACATGGCTACTTAGCTTTTGGCTCCCAATCTGCAAAACTAATTTCAAAGATGCAAAAGTGGGCTGCGTGTTACAGCTGTTGAGCCCACACAAGTCTCAGTGCAGTCAATGGAAATCAGTATCTTTGAAAATCAGGGCCCTGTGAATAACGGGCTCTATTTTCTCATGTTAATTTATGTCATACATGGGTCTTTCACTTGTCAGGCGCCTGTAATAAAGTACATGCAATTTCATAAGTATCCTTTGCTTCAATTAAGCCAGCCCAGAAAAAAAGTAGGAGAAAAGGTCCCAGAGCTCAGAGCTATGCACTTTCACCAGTAACAATAATCTGTAGATGCATCAAAAATGCTGCTACTGTAAAAAAGCAAACAAACTAGAAAAACAACCTAGGTCTTAAAGGAGCATGAAAAAGTTGTTTTTAACATTGTCAGAAATACATGGTTTCAGATATGAATTATCTCTGTGAATTTATCAGCACGGTTTGGTCCCACTAAGGCTCTGGATAAATGCAAATATTGCCACACTGGATGGCAGTACTGGAAAAAATATTTCCTAAAACAATTTCTTACACTTATGCTGAAAAAAAATATATATGCTTCATTTCAAATTCACAGAACATCTAAACGTGCTAAAAACATTCACTTCGATATTTATAGCTCCTATAAGATATATTTCCATTTTATCCTGCTGGATTTTTAATACCACAGTTGTTAAAGCTAAAACAAACTGGTCTTCCAGAAAGGAAAACCAGTGTCAAACTAAGATGATATTCCTTAAAAAGGTCAGCAAATTTACAGAAGAAAATAGCTTGCCCAGGTTGTGTCACCTGCAGCAGCAAGAACGCAACACTTTAATCGAGCTCTGTTTTGTTTTATTTAAACAATTATTTTAATATAATTGTTCTGAAACCATATGCATCCTTAAAACGATTTGAGATAATATCCTCTCTCCTGATTCCAAGGTAACTTCTTTCTGGCTTTAATTATAAGTCAATTAATATTAAGTAATTTGACTGATTAATTTTAATTAAACCTGTTGAAAATTGATTTTCCTTCAGCAAGCAAAGATGAGACTCTGGTGCGATCGTCAGGAAAAAGCGCGGGGGGGCGAGGAAGATGAGAAAAAGCAGTACTTAACACCCAAGCGAGAAGATGTCTGAAGGAGAGGAGGGAAAAAAAAAAAAAAAAAAAAAAAAAAAAAAGCCCTCCATCAGGCATGGCAGCCTGGGCAGAGGCACGGCACTGCGCGCAGGCAGCGGGGCGCGCAGCAGCTCCGCACCGCACCGGGGGCCAGCGCCGGCCCCGGCCCGCCCGGGGGCAGCAAAAGTTCGCTGGGGGGCGGCGGGGGCAGGAGCCGGCGGGCGGGGCGCGCTGCGGGCAGATGCGGGGGGTGCGGGTGTAAATCCCTGCGAGCAGCCAACCCCCAGCCCCCCCGCAGCGGATCCTGCCTCCGCGCAGCGCCGCCGAGGCACCGCTCGGGCTCGCCGCCGCAGCCCCCGCGCAGCCCCGCACCCCAGCCCCGCTTGCAGCCGCTAAATACCGTCTCCCTGCCCGCCGACACCCGCACACGCACCCGCACCGGGCTCGTAAAGCGGCACCGCAACGCGCCCCCGGGCTCAGCCCCGCGCCCCGGCCCCGCAGCCGCCCTGCCCGGCCCCTGCCCTGCCGGGGGTGCTGAGCCCGGGGCCGGGGGTGCTGAGCCCAGCCCGGCCCGGCCGCCCCTCCATCCCGGCTCGGGCTCGCCCCGCACGCCGAGAGCATCAAAGTATTTACCAGTTCACGGCCGCTTTTCTGCAATCACAGCTGAAACTGTAATTCGCTGGGTTCGCCTCCTCCGGCTCCCCCAGCCGCCGAAGCTGGAGGGCTCTCAATCGTGCCCCAGACACTTCCGAATTACAGCGATTTTTATATATTTTTCTCCCTTTTCCTCGGATGGGGGCGAGGGGAGGGGGGGACTGGAAATCCCCATCCGGAATTCAGCCTCATCCGTGCCGAGCCACCTCCATTTAAATCCGACCATCAGGCAAGCAATAGAAATGATCAAACGCTACTTCTCTCCGTCTGCAAGCAGATAATCCTACTAATCCAATAGATCTCCCCCGATCCGAAACTGCCCTCCAGACGAATGAATCCCCTTCGCTCGATGTCCGGCGGGCGAGCGCGGAGCCGCGGCGATGCCCCGAGGGGTGCGGGGGTGTTGGGGGGGGGGGGGTGCGGGGGGCGCGGGGAGGGGGGGGGGGGTGTCTGTGTGTGTGAATCTTTTTTGGCTGCTGGATGCGCGGCTCGCTCAATCCGCCGAGAACCCTGCTTTTCCCCCTGTTCCACGGTTCCACTCCAAATTGCTGCTGGATGAAAAATGGTACAAAGATACCCCCAGCGGCGGCGCGGCGAACAGCGCGGGCAGCCCCGGCCCCGCTCCGCACCGCCCCGGCCCCACCTCCGGGGGACCCTCCCGGGGCCCCGGAGCGAGGCAGCTTTGGGGGTGTCCCCCCGGGAGAGGGTCCCCGCAGCCGCACGAAGCGCACGCACCCGGGTGCGGGGCGGGGGCGAGGTGCTGCCGGGGGGGTGCCGTGCACACCTGCGGGCGTGCGGGCTGCTGCGCTCCCCCAGGGGTACCTGTGCGCAGCGCTCCAGCGTTGCACACCGGCAGAAAACTCGGCGAGAAGCCATGGTCTCACTCCGGCTGCCACTGTCTGCACGCAAGAGATGCGTGACTTCTTTCCTGCTGTTTCTTGAAATCATTTTTAATTATTTTTCATTGCCTACTTTCTATCTTTAATTGAGGAAAAAAGTATTCTCTGATCCCGGCCTTTGTGCTTTCTAGGATCACAGTGGAGAATGAAAGTTGACAACTCGGGGGATGCGGGGAGAAAGGAAGGCCGGATCAGAAGGGGAAGGAAAATAGCCCTTTGAATTCTGAAAGGTCTATTCATTTTTTTAAGAACAGCCACAATCACACACTAAAAGATTATAAGCATCCTGAGTTAAGCCTCTTGCAGACAGCTCATTAGCATCTCCTGTTATTTTAGGGGAGACTTCCCTTCACATTCTGATAAAAATCTGTATTTTGTTGCGCGAACATGCACCTCGTTTTCAAATATTGACACTAATCAAGCACAGCACAGCCACTCATGTTTCCAAGCGTGTAGCCCCAGGCGAGGTCTGAAGGTGCCCGATAATTTGATAGAATCTTACACCCGTCACCTGAGAGCACATCCCAGCGGAGCCAAGGCCAGTGCCAGCCACGCTGGGCTGTTCATGTCTCCGAGTCCCACTGAGGATCTATATCTAAACGGCCATGGCAGGAAGGACATGACACGGCAGCAGTTTATCCTGTGACGTTCCTGCGTACTGGAATAATTGTGTCCTGGGCACATTTTTCACCTGTTAAGTATCAATAATTATTATAGCCCATGATTAATTTTCAAAGTCCTTTAGTTAGTACTCTGAAAATTAACTCTTTTGCTGCCACTTGAAAGCATATGGCTCTTGGATATGGGAGGAAAAGGCAGAACATACTCCTTGCTGACAGAGCAATCTTATGCATGCTGTTATGTTATTCTTGAGGGAACACTACAGGGGAAAAAAAGGCTTCAAAACTAGAATGAAAATGGGCATATGAATATCAATCACCTACCACCAGCCACAGATCAACCAACAGCCTAAAAACTATCACCAAAGAGGGCAATACCAGGTGAGCTATTCTGCTATTCCTCATCCACATAAAACCCTGGAGTAGTTTTATCTTTGGGTTGTTTTTTGTGCTGAAAAGCAAGACATAACGGTGACATAAAATAACTGCACCCTTACTGTCACTTGATAAGCCATTGGCATCCAGGAGTGTAAAGTTTTCTTCTCACTCCTTCAAGGAGGATATGTATCTTCCGCAGGTTCTCTGAGCCATCATGTGAACACCTCACTGGAGTGCTCCAAGCATCGTTTAAGCATATTGTCCCCTACTAACTATGGGGAAAAACCTACCCATTTATCCCTTTACCACTGGGGTTTTTTGGGGGGTGGGAGCTGATAATTTTCATCCAATTTGTTACAGTCCCACCTCTGGCCATCAAGCTTCCACCTGATCCTGACCCATCTTCACTTGTGCAGAAATGGCACAAAGTTGCTATCTGAGCACATGACGTTTTTGCTTAACTCCCTCTCACAGCAGTGATATGTGATATCAGTTCATACACAGCATTGCTTTTGGTCTGGCCTGTCCCCAAGGTTGGGGTCCCTTTCCAGGACTTTCCCGATGTCTTTCACTCTGCTCCCCTCCTCCGTGCTTCAACATTTCACCCAGGGACCTTGGTAGCACAACAGCTGTCCTCTCATCCAAAACATGCCGGGAGTACTGGTTTATATGGGACAACAAGATTTGTCTTCAACTCCAGAAAGCTGTGTGGGTCTAGAAAGGGATATAGAGTTGGGAGAACAAAAGTACAAGACTAATCTCTCTATACTGGCATGTGATAGTAATAGCTGTGTCTGAAGATAAATGTGGTTAGTAGCACTGCCTAAGGCCTGATACTACTGTACTACTACTATAGTTCCTGATGCTGATTCAGTCCTCATGCAGTATGTCCTTGCTTTGAAGACCTGAGTGGCCTATACATGTTTATTTATACACATGCACACACGTATATATACACATAGATATGTATAAAGGGTGTTTGGACTCATTTGAAAGAAGGGGGAGAAGACCTTGGGGTCGATTAGAGCTTTGCTAAATATGTTTTAATCTGCTGCACGTCAAGAAATTACAGTTTTATTGAAATCAAAGGAATGCAAAACTCATTTAAAGGATGGCATTAGTTAATATTTAGTTCAGCTGAGTCTTGACAGGGATGTGTTATCTGCATTTATTAAAATAATGGAAAGAAAGACAGATAAGTTTTCATAGACTGTAAGTCCATGGAGACTTAAAGTCCAGCATCCTGCAGTACTCTAAAATTTAACTCTAATTTCTCCGTTTTAAGAACATGAAGCCAGTCACACAACCCTCACGTATGCACCTCACTACGAAAAAGAGTGACACATACAATCGAAAGCTAAAAGAAAGAAGCTACCACCTACCAATCCAAGCTAAAATACATATGTGAGGTACACAAGGTTTGCACCTGAAGCATTAATGGCAAGAAAAGGTTTTTATGTGAGATGAGTTTCATGAGTTATTGAAAGATATAACTTAAGGTAGTCATATGTTTTTCTTTCAAGTACAGATTTTGTCATACTGTATTTCTCAAGAAAAAAGATGAACCTTTCTAACAGGGAGAAAAGGTGAAATTGTTCAATATATAAGATTCTAAATATTCATTAATTTGCTTGTCTCAGGATAGCTCGTTAATTTTTTTCTTGCAAGTAACTCCATTAAATATATTCTTTGATTTCATGAAAATTATTTAAGATTACTCACCTCTGCCTGTTTATATTCTTCAGATTGTCCCTGATTGCCAAATTTTTAATGAAATCATAATGCCTGCCTATAAGCTGCTTTAGTTAGCTGTAACTGTTAGTTAGCTGTAACTGCTTAGTTACTGCCATTCGCTTGGTTTAACCTTGCCAAGAAGAGAGCCACTTGAAGAGGCTGTCCCACTTCACAGCACAGCCATTAAAGCTCTTCACAAAGATACGTGGGACTGGCAGTCCTTCAATCACTTCAAACACTCATCATCACTTGCTTATCATTCGCTTTCTTTAATATTGTTCTTTTGTCCTAAAACAACCAATTTTAAAAAATACGATGCTTTGCTTGTATGGCAAAGAACTCGGGAAAGCTCAGACTTTCACGTATCAAGAGTCAAGAAAATAACATGCACATAGTCTAAGGGTTTCAGGCTTTAACGGCATTCACTCTTGTCTGCAAAAGTCCCCAAGCCTGTATGCACATTCCATATGTCCTTACCACTGCCTCTTCTGCAACGCCTGACTTCAGTGCTCAGGGTCACTGGGTTTCTTCCTCCTGTCCCGTGATGGGAATCATATATTTTGTCATCTGGTAGGATTTGCATTCCAACATCATACAGGTTGTCCTCAGTGACATTCGCTTTTTATCATTAGCACCTTGTACTGGAATATTTAATTGGCTGTGTTGTCTCTGCACTGTAGATTTATTTTGGATTTTCATTTAATTAACAGCCACAACCAATAGTCTGATAGATGGCAAAGCATCCTGTGGAGTAGAATCCTACTGGATGAAAAGCTTTGCTGGAAGGTTTCAAATGCCTGTTTGGCCTGAACTTCTCAAAGGTGATTTTCTTTAAAGTACTGTGTTTCCAAAATGCAGCACTCCAGGACATGGGAAGAGGAAGTGAACAGGACGCAAGGATGAGACAGACCCCATTCCTACAGACTCACCCCTCTCTAAATGCTGCCCTGCACTGACCAGATGCTCAGACGAGCACAGTCCACCCGCGGTTATTCTCAGTTTCAGAATTTTAGGTCCTTTTGGGTGCTGTTAAAGGACTGATATTGATAAAGAAAGCCATTGCCAGTGTTCTTACTGGAACTTAATCAGTAGATTACAACACATTACAACACTGTGCTTGCCAGGGAACTCTGAATTAATTATAAAATCCATTTCTTTGTTTATGTGGCTGTGAATACTTCTAGTCCGGAAGAGTTTTATGACTTTGTTCCTTCCCAAAATTCAGTTATTCTTTGAAGTCAGAATCTACCAGTACCTGGGCTTGCAATGACCAAATACAGGAAAATATGGGGCTAGAATTTTCTTTCTTTTTTTTTTACCAGTTATGAAAAGCATTTATACAAAGAGTTTTCTGTTTACGCTATGTGAAAGCCAATCTGTTTCCAGGTTGGGTTTTTTTTTAATTAAAACAATTCAAACCTATAGCTGAAAAGAGTACATACTCTATCTACTTCTGGTGCGCTGAGTTTTAATGCACACAGGGACGCTCCCGGTGGGGGCTGCTGCTTTAAGTCACTGCTCAGGCAGTTTATATTTATTTAGACCCAGTAAGCGAACGATGGGGAACTATGGGCCAGCCTTCACCTCTGATGTAATGAAATGAAAGTCAGAGGAACCTCATCAGAGAACTTTGTTTCCTGACCTCAGAAGAAAAATGAATCTGCAGGCTGGATTGTTAGCATCTGCAGGCAAAAATGGTAAACTGTTTTCTGCATGCATTTACTGAAGTATACCTTTTACTTTTTCACCAGCCACTTCCCATAAGCAAGGAAAGCTTCACCTTCTGTGAATTAAAACTTGCTGAATTCTCAGCACTCTCTCAGTACTGATAAAGCACTTCAGGCCCTTATTTCAACCAGTCAGTAATAAGATGATTGTGAAATACATCATGATTTTACTACCGGCTTCTCTTGGCGTCTGTTTGCCTCCTGTTATGATTGCACTGATCACTTGTTGACCGATAGAATTAGCCTGGCTGCCATTATGGCTACTGGCCAAAAGAGCCAAAGATGTTTCTTAAAATTTCTTTTCAGATGCACCACATAACACGATTCATTAATCAAAACTCATGCAGTCCCAGTTAATTTCTGACAACTGAAAAAAGATGTAATTTGAAAACACACTTAAAGAGCAGTAAGCCCATTCCCACCTAGTTTACGCAAGCTGCATATGGCGAAGGCTGGAGTGGCCTTGAGTTTGGGTAACCGGGCTGAGTCAGGGGCAGCCCCCTGGCCTGGCCAGTGACCGGGTGGAGACCTTGCTCAAACTATCTTATCCTTCCTATTTTTCACTTGATCTAACCCACTTTAATTTTTTCCATCACCAGGGCAGAGACAATCTTCCCCTACCAAGGAGAAGAGGGAGGAAGGAGGCCAGGGGTTCCCAAGCAGGGGAGGAGAGGGAGGTCAAGAGGCAGCGCCGGAGCCGCCAGCAGAGCAGGGCTGTGCGGAGCAGCCGGGCTCTGGCACCGCCGGGCACTGCCGCCTCTGCCAGCCCCAGCTGTTTGGCACCGACAGGCGCAGTCGTTTGCAGGTGCAGCGGCGGGTCCGTTTTGCTACGGGGCATTGATAGACCTCTGAAAGAGGCCAGGCACCAGAGAGAGTTGTGTGGGACAAACTGTTTTTGTGGAGAAGTCAATATAGCGTGTTTATGAAATTCTGCTCTAATAAGCATCAGAAAATAATGAACTGACAGAAAAACAGTTTCTAAAAGAAACGCTCCTGCATTCAGCAGGCATTAATCAGCCTCAATAGTGACGGGAAATCCAGGAGGATAGTATCAATATGAAAATACCCTCATACAAACCATAATACATTCACCTGCTTATCTTAGTAAGTCTCAAAGCTTGTGATGTCTGAAAATCTGATACACCGAGCAACGACAAACACCACAAAACTGACATGGACAGGCAAGAACACACAGGCAAAGCAGAGAGTACAGAAATTGCCATGAATTTCCAAATCAGAAATGCCTAAAGAGGTCCTAAACTGAGGGACCTGAAGAAATGACATCCTTAACGGGGGACAGGGGTGGAGGGCATTAATCCTTTTGAAAATACAGTTACTTTTAAGAAAGTAAAACTGAAGGCAGATCAAATCACTTGTGATTTCTGAAAATCTCACTGTAGTATAGCCAAGCCATTATTTATAGACCATTAATATTATTTCTGTAACATCTAGCTATTCTAGTGATTTAATAGCAGAGCAACAACAACATTTTTCATTCCAGCTGTGTAACGGGTGCATGTTACATTACATGCCTTTGTGTCTCTGGCTGCACACAGACACTTGATAGTACCAGATCTACAGTAGCGGGCTGTCAAGTCCCACTGGAAAACTGGAGACACAAACAGCATCTCTGCTCTATGCAAAATATCTGCAGATACCTCTGCCTGCTATGACAGGAAAAATACAACCTCAGGAAGCCTTTAGCTGACATCCTTGTAGGCAGACAAGGGAGAAAAAAAGAAAAAAAGAAAAAGAAAAAAAAAAAAGAGAAAGAAATGGCAATAGAGAAACTGCAGCATCCTAGAAGACTACTATTTAATTGATGTCATAACCCAGGAGAATGTATTATCCTCTGTATACTACGGTCATGCTACAGTATGCACTCTACACGGACTTTGAAATCTCAGTTGTTCTTTATACACGATCTGCTAGAACCATCTGAAAGTTAAATCTATACAAATACTTTGTAATACCTATCTGTGGCTAAACTGAATCCCACACCCAGAAAGACATGACTTTGAATTTTAATTTTCAAATTTCTAGAAGGTCTTGGTTGCAGAACACTATTTTTTTCCCACATCTGGCATTTGCAGAACTTAATGAACAACGTCGCTAGCATTCAGAATAAGCACAATACAGCTTAATCTCTTTCTAAGTGGCAAACTTTGGCATTCCCTTGCCATAGAAATTGGTTCTTAACAAATAGTTTCTCCATCAAGACACAAGAATTCATTAGTTTTCTATTTTTCAGACCTTTCACTTTCTTTCCCATTCCAGACAAACAGGACACAAATTTCCTACTACTTTTAATAACGATGCTATAAATTCTTTTGCTGACGAATATTGTTATTTCAGGTTGAGAAAATTATTCCTATAGCCGAGGAAAAAAAGAGACTCGAGCGCAGCCCACCTGTGGTCCGGGCATCAGCCGGCAGAGGGTGCAGTCAGTGTGGCTGCCGTTCTGCAGCCTGAGCTGGGCACCGCCGCCGCTGCAGCTTGGTCCTAGGGTGGGCATCTGACGTTACGTTGTGGGTGCAGTTCAACACTAAATAACATGTACAAATTGCACGGCATCTCTTCTTCTTTATTAGCAACCGTTCTCGGTGTTTATAGTGATGCAGGGCTTGTGTTCAGAACATGCGATTCAGGGACTGCGAGAAAGGCTTGCAAGCTCACGTATCTTATGATTGCAAATGCAAGAGACATGTCTGTAAGATATTTTCATAATCACAGGATTTTAAAAAGTGCGTTTCCTACCAATAGAGAAGTTTATTTCTATTATACCTTCAGGCCTTTATTCAGGTTTCAGTCAAACAAACTTCGCTGAAAGAAACCAAAAATATTTCCTTGGTGTTGGGAGTTACCTCTGAAAGATGATGTAAATCTGAGACAGGCTGAAGAGGCATTTGTTGGCAAAGGGGGTGTTGCAGTGACCCTTGTTAAAGGGAGAATTATCTCAAGGTGGGGTTTGCCTCCTTCCACAACCACCTGTGGGTTAAACAGTACTGGGTGATGGGACTGTGAGGGCACTGCCCAAGCAGTCAGCTCTACAGCCCTTAACAGCCTTTTGTTTTGTAAAAATTTTGCAGTGAGGCTGGCACAAATGTGAACAAGATTGTATCTGTAGAACCATATGAATACACCTGCTGCAGCCCTGTGTTTCACATCTGTAATTCTACTTGCAGTGCCTGGTCTACCAGCTGTCTTGGTGCCTCAGAAGACCGAAAGGAAACACTGGAATCTGGGTGGGATTTAGGCTGTGGGAACCTAAGCCCAGTGTTTCAATCAGCCTACAACTCTGTTAGATTGAGTTCAGCACCTACAGAATAAATGAAAACACAAAACTGCTTGACCATGCAGAGTCACAGAGGTGAGCAATTATCAAAGAATGAGCACAATCACAAGGTACGCCACATGAAAGGTTTTGTGACAGCTGCAAACAAACACAAGACAGAGCTAAAGTTTCAATCTAAAATGAAGGATATACTTTTTTTTTTTTGAGGAAGTATTTGTTGATCTAAAGACCAAAACAATAGTGCCTGTCTCATAAGCATGGGCTAAATAAATGACAATCTCTTTCAGCATTATCTTAGGTTTGGTTGTAGGTTCCTTTTTAAAGACTAGGAAAGATAAAGCACCTTGCCCTGGCATGCCTATCTGACAAGATGACATCTCAGAACGGTTTGGTAAAATATGATGGTAAATTTTACACGTTGATAATCTCTGCCTAGTATGAGTAAAATCAGTGTTGTCCACTCCTTCCCTACAGAGCTATCCACGATGGAAACAACTAGCAACATCTCAAATGAAATGTCTCCAAAATCAGTACAGTCCCTGCAGCCATCTAGTTCATCAAAGAATGAAACAAGCTGAGGAGAGCTCATGTTCAATGATGCTCTGAGGGAAAATGACTGTCTGGCATCAGCACTGGAAGTAGGATGTAGCTGACTGATGATTTAGGATTGTTTTTTGAAAATACTGGGTAAATTGAGTAATTTGAACCAATCACGGAATATAACGTGCAACACAACATTCTTATACCCTGCAGTCTCCCTTCTGGGAAATCTGGAGTGGTGGTGAGTACATTTATCAAGAAAATAATGACCCCAAACAGACTCCTTGAAGCCTAAGGGTTTTGGCTTTTTTTAATAAGAAGACTCTGGGGAACTAATTAGGAGGAAATAGCTCCTCAATGTCCTGAGTAAACTCCCACTGAGAAAATACACAATTTACTGACTCATGCAACTACAGACAGCCAAAGATAGTCGCCTTTCTGAGATGGATTTTTGCAAATATGGAACGTAGAACGGCATGCAGAGGCAGTGTTTGATAATGAAAAAAAGGGTCTGTATTCAAGCATCCACACTTGTCATCATTATTTCAATTTTTATCTTTGAATTGGGAAAACTAATTAAGATACACCGAAGTGATGTACAGTACTGTATTTTATTCAAAAATTATGTTAAAAATATAAGGTTACTTTCCATCTATTTTTATAGCCTTTAACCAATTTCCTTGCTACATTATGTTCTATCTGTTCTTTGGAGAACAGGAGGCGCAGGAGTTTCGGGTGTGGACATCTGCTGGCTGTCAGACAACAAATGTTCTAGAACCAGCTTTGAAAACACTCGGTTTTGCAAATATTGAATCTTTTGGACCTTCTTCCCAGAACAGAAGGCCAAGTATTTTGATCAACAAAGGAATAAATTCATGAGAATGGAAAACAGCAACAGTGCATGTTTTCAAAAGGTATAGACACCCAGGAGTAATGTAGAGTGTATCAGAGGGAGGTACGGCAGGAAGTAAGGGCAGCACATTAATATTTAAAGTGAGCATCAGCACAAATGCCCTGTCAGTGTGATGTGTGGAATTATCCTAAGGGAAGTAACTAAAGCTTGCTGCTGACAACCATCGCTTTTCAACATTTCAACTTGGCAGCTCTGTATCTAACCAAACATTCTCACCAGCCCTTTCATTTTATGATAAACGCAAGAAAAAAAGTATATAATGTATAGCAGTGATAGACCTGTATGAAATAGCTTTGTGTGGTGAGAAGCTGAAATGGAACGCTTGATCTGCATGGAAGAAGTGAGCAGGATTCACTTTGAATTTTATTAAAATACCAGCACCCTAGAAATATCCTGATCATGTGTTTATGATTCATCTTAGGGCTGTATATGAACAGATCAGAAGCACCCTGAATATTTGGAAGGAGCCTTAAGAAAGCACCGCTGAAAAAAAGTTAGCTACTGTGGCAGGATGCAAAGCTAAATCGCTCATTGTTTCATTGCTGAGTATCTACAGTTACATTCACTGAGGACTCTGAGGATATTTCTTATGGTGAATGGAAAGAGGAAAAAAAGGGTTGTGAGACAATAATAAAGACTGAAGACACCGGTGCCCTATTAAGCAATACATACATTCACTCACATACAGTATCCTTTCTTAATGGTTCAGTTCCCTCACACTTTTAACATGCTTTCTTAAAAAGGACTCGTCAAGACAAATTGTCTTCCAAGTAAAAGAGGTAATTCCTTAATATAATCTGATAATCAGCATTTCCTAGAGAAAAGTATTAAAAATTGTAGCTGCTCAATTCCTCTCCATTCCATCCACATAGTCTCCCTTTCTTTTTCTCCTGCAAACGTCCCAACACATCCTCTGTCTACTTGTGTCCATACTGGTTAGGCTGTCAGAAGTTGTGGGCAGGACCTACTCTATAGTTTGCATTTTACACTTTCTGGATCTTGTAAAAGAAGCATCCAAAGACCTTCATACTGGGCATCTCTATCCCTGACACTTTAACAATTGCTCTCCTCAGTTTTATATAATTATGGTTAAAATCTGACAGGAACATCATCTTCATGGAATCTTCTCAGACCTTCATGATCTACACAGTTATAACTCACAATTTAAAGCCCGTATTACTACTTCTACATCTGGAACTTCATGCATTTATTTAAAAAAAACCACCATAACTCAAATGCACATAGGTATGGATTTGTTCATTAACAATATTTCTTCCATAATTTCTTCTTGTGTGAGCACCTTAGGGAATAAAATACTTAATTCTAAGCATTTGTGAGGGACAGAGTCTCAGCTGTGTCGTCTGAACTTTCTGAAAAGAAAACAGGCATTTGATATGTGGTAGTCAACCCAGTAAATAAATACTGTAAATGCAAGAAGAAAACCTGATTCTCTGAAGTCCTTAAACTGCCAGTGGACTACCTGATCGAGGTTTTACACTCCCTTTTCCCTCGCAGTTTACCCTAAAGCTGGAACTATCATGTGCAAAGCAAAAAGTGGTGGCTACCTCTTTCTTAGTTGTGGCTTGGCCATGCTTCCACAAGATAGCTTGTGGTAATTACTGATTAAACACGATTGTGACTAGAAGTTCTCACATTTGTTTGGGCAGTATCAATAGGTTTTGAAGGAAAAATCTCTTAAAGTTTTTAATGTATTAAAGCAACAAATTTATTATAGTAGAACACTGGACACAGAAAAAAAAATATACATGTATTTTAGGTTGTTTTATCTGCCTTAACAGATGACATCATGATCTGGACAGGATTTTGTCTCATACACGTCAGCACACATTATTGCTGCAATTAAACTAAGTTGAGCACAGTGTTCAGCATACAATGCCTCGATAGATTAAAATAATGATGTGAAATGAGGCAAATAATGCTAAGATTATTTGTCTCGTCCTCTTTGTGTTTGTGGCCTCTGAAAACATTGTGGGTGAATATTATTTAAGAAGAGATCTACAAAATGTTGCTCATCACATCAATGTTAGCATAAATTGTATCTGATTTATAAAAGAATTTTGCTAGAAGGAATATTTAGAGAGCTCATTCTGATTAGATATCAGCCAAAAGAAGATTTATCTATTACAAGGTTTAGATCATTACATATTGGTGAAACGTGGTTGCATACAACTTCCAATTTCATCCTCCTTTTAGGGCAGTTCTCAGAAAAAGGCATCCAAAACAGCAATCATTTATCTTTGATTTAAGCACAATTTGATGCCTACTTAATATACATACAAAATAATTCAAGACAGCACAAAATGTGCATTTGACAGGTTTCCAAAAGACACCAGTGCATATTAATATTTTTGCATTTACAGGCATAAATTCATGGTGGCACTCATGCTAGAATACTTCAAAAAGTCTTTGCAATAATACCTTCTATAATGAGTATTCATTTAATCTGTTTTTTAGTTGCATATTCTCCATGCATTATTTCCTGCAATGCTTATAGGACCATGTTATTGGGAGATTCTGTTACTATTTACCCATACAACACCATTACCACTTGTAATACCAAGAAAATGCTGATTTGCAGGGTTTTTTTCATGGAACAGATTGTAATGATTATAACAGTCTACAGAAACTCTCTATAAAATACGACTGACATAACTATGCCCTAGAGAGCAATGGTTAAATAATAATATACATACATAATGTCATTATTATATTGATTTATACCGATGTGATATTTCCTACACTATATGTGAAAGAAAAAAATGACAGCTGTTAATAAAAGGAAAAAGTAGTCATATAACTTATGCAATCAAAAAAAATATCTAAACCAATGTTGAACAACACGTATACATTATTCTCAGCTTCACGTCTGTGTTCCAAAACTACCTCGAAGCAAGCATTTTAGAGATAAAAAAGCAAACCAGCTTCTAGATCAAACTTCTTGCTATTCACAGCAGGTTTGATTTGCCTTGGTCAGAAAAAAAAAAAAAAAAAAGAAAGAAAGAAAAGAAAACCAAAGGATTTCTCTGAACACAGCCTTCTAAACACAACATATTTTCCCCAAAACCATCAGCTCATTTTTAGTTCTTTAGGTAACTGTGGACCATCAGCAGTGAAAGGTAGGTTTGTTACACATGAATTTCAGTTCCTGCAGGAGGATTCAAACTTATCTTAGCCTATGCCAGAAATTTTTGGAGCTTACCAGCTCCAAAAAAAAGGCAGCAACTCACTCTTATACTATGAGTTAGCATACACATTGTTACATTTGTAATAAAATCCTGAGGGCATAAACCCCTACATATAATCAGGTTAAAAGCATTCTGACCAGTCATTACTGCAATCAACATATGTTTCTCAAACTGTTTGCTGACTTAAATACAATTTAGGCCAGAGGACAGCTGGAGGCTTATGGCTCCTACTGGAAGAAACAAGTCTACTGAGACAAGATCAGCATTTGTTGGTTTTTGGGTGTTTTTTTTTTTTCCTGCTAATACAGATCATATTTCCATTGATTTATAGCCCAAACTTCTCTCTTTCTGCTCTGTAGTGATGGGATGGCCAGACAGAAAATACAGTTTTGCTCAGATTATGCCCCAATGTCTTTACTGATTCCTTAACTCATCTGCAATACAGGTCTTTAAAGACGATGCTTAGTTTGAAAGGACAGAAAATGAAAACATTAAGGGAGCTGTAATGGAAGATATAAATCCTTAACTTCATTCTGATTTAATATTTGATTGTTCCAATGATATCATTGTGTAAGGCATGCAAAATGGGATGAAGACAGAAGGATCGTAAACTCGGAGGAAGAAGTTAAAAGCAGGATTTTTCTGCACTTATGTTTTATGGAAAACAAAAAATTTAAAACTTGTGTACTAAACTTACACCTTTTCTACTGTATGGTATTATGTGCACAAGATACAGTTTTATATGCTGTATCAATTTCTTAAACAGACTAAATTCCTCAGATTATGCAACATACCAAAAATAAGACACCAGCTTCATCTAATTTCGTGAAAGCCGATGGCCTTAACACAGCACAACACAATACGGATTGAAACAGTCAGATAGAGTGAAACTTATCAGCTACATAATAGATTTAGTTCAACTACACCAAAAGAAGCAAAGTATTTACAACCTCTGGATGCTAGATTTAATACATAGGTATCTGGGATATCCAAAATGTTGAATGGAACATGGTAGCCCGCAAGAAAACAAATCTGTCGGTGACTAAGGACAATGAATGCTTGCTTCTAGCAGTGCGATGCTAAGATTGAGCTAAGCTAACTACTAAAACCACTGAATGAATCAAAAAGGAGAAAACTTCTGATGTGAACAGAGAGACACAAAATGACTGTTAAACCTTATGACAGGAATCTGGAAAATATTGCACGATATCTGAATTCTATACTGATTTCAGAAGCTGGGCATAGTTACCCTTTGCTACATTTCCCTAGGTCATAAGGTCATATGCATTTGGCAAGTCAAGATGCCCCATTGACTTCAACAAGCATGTTGGTTGGGCAAAGACCATCTGTCCCTGACAAACTAGGAAACCAAACCAAGATAGAATATATATTCCCATTCTTCCAGTTCTGAATCCACCTGAAAACGTGTCATGGATGACGGTGTTGCCATGAAAGGGCATATAAATGCTCCAGGACAGGTTTCACTCATTTGCCTGCAGGCCTTTATTTTAATAAACATGTTCAAAATACAATTGATATTCTCCTTTGAAAGCTGCTGTGTGCCATTGACAGCTGAGATGATTTACAGGAGCCATCAGAAACTTCAGCCTGTTCTTCTCAACGGTTCATTTTTATTCAAGAAAAGAAAGTAAAATGGGCTGCACATTAGGCTCTCCTGCTGTCTTAAATCATGAAATAATTGTGTTGAAATTGATCACGACCTTGTGTTGTGCTTCTTTAAATACCTCAGAACTATTCTGCTAAACCAAATCAAAACAACCTATGCTCCCAACTAAAAAGAGCCTGATATTAGTAATAAGCATTCCTTTCCACTAACAGCCAAAATATTCCCACTCCCAGTCTGATAATGTCTGCAGATTAAAACATCCAGCAACATTTAAGTACCGTATATCAAGTGGAGATTTGACAGGGATTCCCATCAAGTCCTCCTTGCTAGGTAAAGAGAAGACCTTCAAAAGAAATTTGATTGGTGATACATTTCTCAGGTCCAGAGGGGCTTCATATTGTGCCCTAATGTATTACTTCAGTATATCATTTATATGCTTCGCCTATAGCATCAGTCATCGCTAATGGCCTAAGACCTTTCCCATCTTTCACACAGCATTCATCAGAACTGGCTCCTCTCAACATTTTTGTCCTTTTTTGACCAAGGTACCGACTGGCATCTAAATTCATTATCATCAAAACATGACAGCTACAGAGTTAGCTATTGAAAAGCAAGATTAGATTCCTGAAAGCAGAGTTCTGTTCCTCACCTTTGGTTTCAGTGGGGAGCTGTGCAATGCTGCTTCCAGATTGCAGAGGTCATCACCTCTCAGACTGCGTTTCTGGTGTAGCCAGCCGCTGCTTCTGAAACTCCACCAGTGTAATTGTCTCACAACAACCTTCTTCTTTCGATCCAAAATGCAAGAAAATGTCTTTTTAATGCACTCCATGTGCAAACCCATCATTGCTTTACTCTGGAGAAGTATAAATGGCTTGCACTCTTAGCAACACAAGCTTTTTTTCAGGAGAGGAATAGAGGGGCTTAAATAGGTCTCTGCTTCTTCCTTCCATGAAGATCAGCAGAGTATGCCTTTCCAGGAGTGCTTTTTGCATCTTTCACGGGATACGTCCCTTAAAGTTGCCAGAATAAATTCTCTTCTGCCTTTTTCAAACCTTTCCCCAGTATAGGCTACAGCTTCATCACAAAAAAGTCTACAACCTGGTTTTGACTGAAATAGTACAAAACTGGAAGGAGAGCTTCTTAAGATCTCACTTCAGTCTTGCTGATACTTCCCAAAGGAGGACATAGCTATTCTTCAGTAATATTTGCCAAGCCAAATGTACTTCGTATTGCCAGTATCTGTCCTACGCTTCAATCCAAAGAGTAATGCCACCATTCTGGCATAATTGACATAGTACAGAGTAGCTGGTCATTATAAATCACAATGTCCTAATGAAGGATAAAAAGAAAAGGAACATTTATGTGGCACATAATTCACAGCACATTTATATTGGCATTTTTCAAGAGCTGAAAAGGTATATGGATAGAGGGTGAGAAAGGAGAAGTGAAATAAAGAACTGTATGATATACTCACAGGATGTCTGTTCTGAGTGCAGACAAAATTCTGAAAACTTTTTAAAGGTCATGGTTACTCAAGTTTATGCTAAAAACTTCAGGGTTTTTCCCTCTTCCTTGCCGATCTTTATGTGTCCTTTGTGATTTCATGCCATGTCTAAGCTAGTTACTGACTTCCTTAGACTTGTTGTTACTATGCAAGAATTATATATACTTATGGCACAATATATTACTGTAATAATTAATAATAATTCAGGTTTTCAATTAGTGTGCTGACATGAAATACGGTGCAGAACATAGCAAAAGTAGTAATACTAATGATAGAAATAACAAGAGATGTAACTGTCCACATACTACAATAAAGCGGCATCTATTTTAGGAGAACTTGCTGGTTTTCAGCAGGATTAAATCAGTATGATAGGAAACCTCCTATGAGCATGTGAACTTTGATGTCTGAAAAACCTTTATTTCCATGTAATTGTTTAATTTCATTTCCCCTGTGCCATTTTGAAGGCTTCATTGTCACTAGCACTCCAGATCAAATTCAGTAATTGAGACCCTTAATTTTACCAACCTCTGAAAGGCCATTTAAATCATCAACCTCACCATAACTTCCCTGGGAGTCCCATGGGAGGGAGCCTTGGCAACTGACAATCTGGGTGCGAGCACTAAATAATGTAGGAAAATAAATACACTGTGTTTCCCAGAAAAGGAACAGTATCACTGAGCCCTCGCAACACATGGCACACTTCTCCAAAGCTGCACCATGCCATCTCTCTTTTGAAGGAGATTTAGCAGCACACATGCTGACCCTGCTGTTAAGTCACCCCTGGCAGTCTCAGGCAGTTTTTCAGTTCCCTGGGAAAGGTGAAAGCAACAGACACATCCCCACAAATCCTCACATTCAACGAACCTGGCTGCTTGACCTTCATACTTTTAAAAGATAGGGAACCTCCACATCAGTAATCACAACCACAGAAAAATGTCATACAGCAGTTAATGCTCTTTTCCAGGCTTCAAACTTTTCTTTTTTTTTTTTTTTTCCCTCTGCTAGAATAACAAGATTGCTCATATTTACTGCTGGTGAGAGATGAGCAGGTTAATGACAAGACTGTAAAATAAAACTCCACTTGAAGTCAGAGTAACCCCAGCAGCAAGTACTCCTATCTTCTGAAAACTTAAATGAGTCTGCCAAAATGGTTACATATGTAGCAAGAGGTGAAAGTAAATCCAAGTCTATGGTCCTAAAGAGTAAGTGTAATCACTATTTTATCTCCATTTAAGTGATACATTAGGACAGAAGGAACACCACTGTGTTCCTAGCTGCACAAACAGATATTTAACAGTGGTAGCGTTTTATGCAAACTACCTATTAAGCTACTAGGAAACTGCCAAAAAATGTAGCAAAGTAATTAAATAATGGACAAAGCCTGACTTTTATTATAAGCTTTCCAAACCACAAAAATAATGCCAAAAGATAGTACAAATTCAGTATTGTTTGAAATTCTTTGGCTGTGGATCCTTGAAGTTCTGTACTCTGAACTACTCTTTATTACTCATCCCCAAAACATCTAGCAATTTTTATTACAAGTCCCATCCATTAAAGTATTAAACTTAAATTCAATATACACTGCAAGGTCATGATCCCGCTGGTGATGAAAATCTGTGGCTGGTACAGCCTGCTTCATTTAAGGCTTAGATCTCTTGACCTACTGAAAAAATGAGACTCACAAAAGGCACGCTGAGATGTCAGAAAGAGTAGACTTGGCATCAGAGTGGAAAGTTTACCGAGTATCTCCAAATGGTTTAATTGCACGCCAAACTCTATTTATGAAGCCCTTCTGATGTCAGTATTCTGGAAGAAACCCCCTCTGGTTATCTGATGCCAAAGTTGAAATTAGTCCTTCAGATCAAATAATGACAACAAATAAATATTAAGGGCAAGCTGCATGCGCATTATACCTGCCGCTGGCTACACCGAGTCTGTAATCTTTGGATTCACTTCAATTTGACTCAATATTTGCTAAGTTAAGTTGTACTTCAGACTTTGTAGTACTGCACCAGCAAATGTAATAACTTGAATAATGCTACTTTGCAAAAGGTAAATAGCACATTCTGGGCTGAATATATACTGAGGATGAGGTCAGTGTGACATAGCCTAACATGTGACACTACTGAATTATAGAAGACCTTATATTCTTAATACTTAAAAAAAAGGTACGTACATTCAAAACTACATGATTCTTTAATCATTTACATATCTTTACCTCACTCCTCTTTACTTCATTATTTTACTTCCTCCCATCACATTATTTTCTTTTTTAGCACCTGAAAGTGAGTGATTGCTTCATCTCAGAAGCAGTGTGCTACTTTAAATTGTTTACATTTTAATTCTGGAGCAAGCAGCCAGGATTTGTCAAACAAACAACGGTAAGGCATGTATTCTTGATATATTAGGTTAATTAATACTAATTGTACCACTCCTGTTATCTCACCAGCCTTGTCTCTTGCCACATATTGGTCAGATAAGGACTTCCAGGAGATAACAAATCCAGACTAGTTCTATTGCCCATCAGAAGGTAGAAAATTGCACAAAAACTGTCTAGTTATTGCCTAGCAACAGCATAGTATTGCCTTACTATTCTAATTTGCCAAGGCAGTTCTCTTCACAGGCTTATAGAACCCTTTCAGTTGGAAAATACCCTTAAGATCGAGTCCAACCATTAACCCAGCACTGCCAAGTCCACTGCTACACCGTGTCCCTAAGTGCCACATCTACAGGTCTTGTAAATGCCTCCGGGGTGGAGATTTCAGTCACTTCCCTGGGCAGCCTGTGCCAATGCTTGGCCACCCTTTTGCTAAAGAAGGTTTTCCTGATACCCAATCTAAACCTCCCCTGGTGCAACTTGAGGCTGTTTCCTCTGGTCCTGTTGCTAGTTATCTGGGAGAAGATACTGACCCCCACCTGCCTACGGCCTCCTTCCAGGCAGCTGCAGAGAGCGGTAAGATCCCCCCCAGCCCCTTTTCTGCAGGCTGAGCCCCCCCAGCCGCCCCCCGCCAGGCTGGTGCCCCAGCCCCTGCCCGGCTCTGGACACGCTCCAGCCCCTCAGGGTCCCTCCTGCGCTGAGGGGCCCAACACTGAGCCCAGGGTGCGAGGGGCGGCCCCACCAGTGCCCAGCACAGGGGGACGGGCACTGCCCCGCTCCTGCTGGCCACGCTGCTGCTGGCACGAGCCAGGATGCTGCTGGCCTCCTTGGCCACCTGGCACCCTGGGGGTCACGTTCAGCCGGCCGTCAGCCGCCCCCCTGGCCCTTTCCCGCCGGGCAGTTCCCAGCCCCTGCCAGGGGCTGGTGTGACCCACGGGCAGGACCCGGCACTGAGCCTTGGGGAACGGCACCTGTGACCAGCCATCGACTGGATGTGGCTCCATTCGCCACCACACGTTGGGCTCGGCCATCCATTACCCAGCGAACGGTACAGCTGCCCAAGCCATGTGCAGCCAGGGAGATGCTGAGGGGAACGGTGTCAAAGGCTTTGCTAAAGTCCAGGCAGACACCACGCACAGCCCTTCCCTCACCCACTGAGCGGGGCACCTTGTTATGGAAGGAGACCAGGTCGGCCAGGCAGGACCCGCCTGTCACAAACCCTCGCTGCTGGGCCTGATCCCCTGGCTGCCCTGTCCGTGCCACATGATGGCACCCAGGACTATCTGCTCCATCGCCTCCCCCAGCACCAGGTCAGGCTGACAGGCCTGGAGTTCCCCGGATCCTCCTTCCCGCCCTTCTTGTCAACAGGCGTCACATTTGCTGACCTCTGGTCAACGGGGGCCTCCCCGGTGAGCCAGGGCTGCTGGTAAATGACAGAAAGTGGCTCGGTGAGTGCTTGCACTGCTCCCTCAGCACCCTGGGGGATCCCATCTGCCCCATAGACTTGTGTGTGGCTGAGCGGTGCAGCAGGCCGCGGACCATTTCCCCTGGATTATGGGGGCTTCGTTCTGCTCCCCAACCCTGTCTTCAAGCTCAGGGGCTGGGTACCCCAAGAACAACTGGTTCTACTCCGAAAGACTGAGGCAAAGAAGGCACTGAGTACCTCAGCCTTCTCCTCATCCTTTGCTCCTGTGTTTCCCCCTGCATCCAATAGAGGATGGACATTCTCCTTAGCCTCCTTAGCTTGCTAATGTATTTATAGAAACATTTTTTATTGTCTTTTACAGCAGTAGCCAGATTAAGTTCTAGTTGGGCTTTGGCCCTTCTCATTTTCTCCCTGCATAATCTCACAACATCATTATAGCCTTCCTGAGTTGCCTGCCTCTTCTTCCAAAGTTCACAAACTCTCCTTTTTCTACTGAGTTCCAGCCAAAGCTCTCTTTTCAGTCTGGCTGTTTGTTTTCCCCTCTGGCTCATCTTTTGCCACATGGGGATGGCCTGATACTGCACCTTTAAGATTTCCTTCTTGAAGAATGTCCATTTTTCCTTTTTACATCCACAGCTGTCCTGATGGAGGTATTGGAATGGGCTAATAAAAGGCTGACCCTTCCTTCCACCATCTCCAAAACTCATGAGATGGAAGTCAGTTGTGACATCTTTACTGCATTAGCATTGGTGACATCTTTACTGTTAGCTACACAATTGTCCTCTCCCCAGTATGAAGAATTACTTTCAAGTCAGCCTTCTGCAGCAAAGTACCTGCTTATGAGCAGTTATCAGGAATAAGCCCTCCTAATCTGACCTAATGAACTAATCTAGAGTGGACAAAAGTAGAATTAGGCTTCAAGCAAGGATGCTGGGATTTGTAAACTACATTGGGAATGTAAGGACACTCTGTAGCAAAAACACAGCCACTGTCAGTGTTGTTGTTCTCACTGTAAAAACAAAGGTAGAGGCCATTCCATAAGTTAAAATGGCGAGTGCATAATAAATGGTGGAAGACACATTTTATAAATGGAGACTAAAGAAAAGCATTTTCAAACACTTAGGGACTATATGTGACACTCCCATTGTTAGGGATGGGAGCTGAGCCAAAATGGTTATACTCAAAGGAAAGAGACAGTTTGGAACTGTTAAATGGAAATATTTTGTACAAAACGTGTAATTAAATTGTGGAACACTCTTTCATTGTAAAATACTGATTCTAATAGCTTAGCAGGATGTAAAAAGTACCTAGATATTGTAGGCATAAGGACACATGCAATGTATCATACCCAATTACTCTACAATAGTGTATTAGTCCATGTTGGTAGCACAGAAAAATACATCTTCCTGTTTAAGATACGGTGTTATCAAGCACTGGTGTATATATTAAAACTGCTTCCTAGAAGTACATGATCAAAACTGGCAAAGCAAAAAATAAATTATGAAATAGCTCATTTTTTAATGCTTCAAAGAATGGTATAACACTGATTTTGATATGCAAAACTGAGCCTTACATTCCTATTAAGAAGATGTGTTTTCCAAAGACAGACAAGGAAACTGAGTAAAGCACACAGTGAGTTAATCCACAGTTTGTTGATGGAATCCTTGGTCTACTGAGGATAAAGCGAGTAAATCATTGGTTACTTAAGCCATTAATGAGCCAAACATATGACCTGTGGATGGTTTAAAGCTGAGATGGTATTACAGGAAGGAACAGGTAGACAGGTAGTGGTAACCAAATATGCTTTCCAGTCCACAGAAATAAGTGAGTGGGATAAAAATAACAACCCCCCCCAGGCAATAACTTACAATTATTTGGCAGCACAGAATGTTTTGAAGAGAGCAGAAAAATACAAAGTACAGGAAGGCAGAGAAAGTTTGATTTCTCTTTACAGAAAGAACAGAAAGCTTGCCCTTCTCTCATACCAACAGTAGCATAGTGACACCTCATTATTTTGGAAGTTGCTACTACAAACAGCTCTACCAAACAATGAGCAACTGAAGTACCTGCTTTCACTTGTGCCTTTGTTTCTGCACAGAAATATCAAGCTTGGTATATTCTGTTTAGAGCTAGTCTTTCTTTTGTTTTGTCTTACACAAAAAAATACTCATTTTCATGGGGGGAAATAAACCTCGAAATAGCATATCTGAAGCAAGTAATAGCACTAGCAACTATCAAACTACAGTAACAAACTTCCACTGAGCAAAACAGTAGGTCTGTCTCAAGCATTAGAGCTGTTAACATTCCTCTGCAAAGACATCAAAGCTGTTAATTTAACAGTAACTTCAAATTATGAGAGGATTTGTTTTCCAGTGTTCATTATATTTCACAATATAATGGATATGTGGATTCTGCACATCATATTTTACAGGAATAAACACTAAAAAAAAAAAAAAAAAGGCAATCTCTTAAGAGATTTCAGGTACAAATCTCTGAACACATTCTGTGACATGTCACGAAAGTGCAGCAGACCATAGAAAAGCTCAGATTGTTGGTGACATCAGTGTAAATTTTATATATCTCTGCTGAAAGACATAACATTGGCTGTAAAAATTTCATTAAGATCCTCCAGAACCTCAACAGCAAAAAAAGAGATTTGAAATGTTTGAAAGAAATACCAGCATTGTCACATAAATTGTGCTTTTTACTTGCTAAAATTTATTTTAAATTATCTACTTTACAACGAAACTTGGTCTGATTGTGAGAGTTAGGAGCAAATTCACCACTGTTCTGTATCTTGTGCAGCCAATATCTGTGGCAAAGTGTTAGTAAGTGAGCGTGGGCTGCTCTCACATCAGATTGCAAAATAGCCACACTCAGTTTGCACTAACAAAAATCTTCTACCTTAGATGAAAGACAGTGGCTAATGTGATCCCAACAGCTGTATGAAATGTGTCCTACTATGAGTGAATGCTGATTTCAATAAAGAATAAATCTACTTACTGTTATACCATGCTTTTTGTTTATAGTTACCAGGATTTAAAATCATCCAGTATTGCCTTATGAGACTATCGCAATTTCAGCTGTGGTTCACATACAACAAATATTATTTCATGATTTAAGACAGCAGGAGAGCCTAATGTGCAACTCGCTTTACTTTGCTTTCCTGAATAAAAATGAACTGTTGAGAAGAGATAGCATTTCCTTAAAGGCTCTTGTGGATTTAGAAAGCAAGACATGTATGCATACCCAAAATATTCATTAGATTGTGCTAAGAAAAAAAAAGTGCAAAAATAATGGACTTTATAAAAGGTAGGTTTCAGAGAAGTGAGCTTCAGAAAATTGATGTGAATTAAATAGAGTCCAGAAAATCAAGTGTAGTAAAGGAAGGATATTACTAGCTATGCTTGTTCCAATAAAACATCTACAGGATGCGTCACAAATGAGAACAGGAGCTGGTGTGCAAAAGCAAAGGATGAGGAAAACAGCATCAAGGATAAAATGACAGTGTTAAAAGGTAGACAGAATCTAGAATACAGGAGGATTATGTAAATTATAACAAGAGCCTGAGGCAATCAAAAATACTTGAGAAAGCCAAATTGAAAAATGAGCATCAAATAGTGCAAAGCATCTCAACTAATACCAAAAGATATTTTAAGCATAATTATACACCAAGCAACTGACAGGAAAAAAGGTGATGGAGTGTAAAGGAACAGGAAGGCTATACAGCAATTATTCCTGTACCTATCTTCAAAACTGAAGAGGTCAGACATTTGCCTAAGACTCAACACACAGAAATGACGGTGAGGAATTAAAAGAAAAGGTGATAATGCCCAAACTGTCAATTAACTGGATTATTCTTAAAACTGGTAAGAGACCAGAGCTGAACAATGCTCATCTAAAAGTACTACATGAAGTAAGCACAGAAATTGAAGAAGGTGTAATGAAAATTTATATTTAGCACCATCATTTCAAGAGACTGGCATGGGGCCAAGCAGACACACAGCAAGAAATTACCAGTCAGTTCATTTCCCATTAGTTGTCGAGCAAGTCTTAGACAACCATTAAAAGGATCACACTGGGGCTGGGGAGGAGGGGAACATGAAAATTCAGAGCATAATCAAGGACAGCTAATATTGTTTCAGGTCATGCCTCAGTAACTCAGATTTCATTGAGCCTATTACTGCCTAGCCTGGCAAAGGGGTGCAGTAAATGTCAAAGATGTTAGTTATTTAGATTGTCAGAAAATATTTGACAAAGCTCCACATCTAGGAGGAACTTATCGGCGTTATAAACTAACAGACAATAAGCTCTAATGTGTCAGCAAGTTCTAAAATTTGGTTATTAAACATGCAGAGCCACTGCAGAGTTTAAGATGTTAGAAACCAACACAAGAGCGAGCAAAGAAAAATCAACACTGGGCCAGGAGTGACAAAGGAAAGGTTACAGATCAGATCTGCTTCGCAGGGGTGAAGAGCTCTTCTGCCAAGCCACTCTCCAGGGCAATCTAGATACAGGGTAATTAGAGCTGCATCATCTTGACAAGTGGATCCAATTAGTTACAACCAGGATGCAGAGGTGAGAAGAGGACACTAAGGATCACAGCGGTCCTGGAAGGAAGCGGTTCAGGTTGAGCTTTCCACTGTCCCCGCGTTACCAGCAGGAACTCAGACCTGCCCTTTCTGCCTGGATGGCGACACATCTGGACACCCTCCCACACAGACCACTGGCCCACATGCTCCCGCCTTGCAGCAAGGTGTGGGCAGGTGCCCTTCTTGATGATGAGACAAAAGGGTTTGCCTGTTCTGCAGGACAAAGCATTTTTAGACTGTACTGAAGGAGGACTGCCTGCACTTTTGTGTGCTGCTAACATCTGCTGGCTCCCTATCCCTTCATGCTGTATTGTTGCAGCCATCCAAGAAAAAGACTTCATCCAGTTACTGAGCAGAAAACCTATCTTCCTCTTCACAAAAGGCTTTTATGTGTGACTATCTCCATGATCAAAACAATTAAGTATATTTAAATCCGTTTCTTGAGTTTATCAAAGCCTCAGGAAGGCAAATCCTGCAGGAGGACTCCAAGGTGCCTCCTGCCTCGTGCAGAAGCTGCTCCTGGGGCTGCGTGCTGAGAAATGCACACTGTGGTGGCTTTTTAGCTGTGCCCTTGCTTGTCTCTTCAGAGACATTAAAAGGCAGCATGTTTTATTCCTTATTCCCACACACAGTCTCTATGGCTGCGATTATGAAGTTGTGGGGTGAGGGACCAAGAGTGCCGGTGCATGAGTCATGCTGCTCTGCAGAACGGGATGTCAACAGAACGGGGTGGGAGGAGGGGGAGGGGAGGGGAAAAAAAAGTTTCCATACTCCCTCCCTACACCTTCTGCCACCTCCACACAGCAAGTGGCAGGCTGGTGTTCAATAGGGCTCTTGGCAGGCTCATCCTCCCTGCCCTCTTGCTCAAACGCTGCACAAAGTGATTCCTCCCAACCGAGTTGCCAGGGATTTTACAGGGAGTGGGTGCAGGGTCATGGGGAGAAGAGGGAGGAAGATGCACTGTGCATGAGCCAGCTGGTGGGAAAAGGAAGAGGGGAAGGAGGGAGACAGGCTGTGTTGGGGACAGCTGGGAGAGCCCATGCCTTCAGGGGATGGGGGTCAAAGAAGAAGGGGGCTAAGCAAGGGGGCTGGCAAAGAGAACTCCCTCCAAAAAAGATTAACAGAGAAGCAGGGTGGAGGGAAGAGCCTTGGCTTCAACATCACTATGTGACTGCTTAAAACACATGTTGGATCCTTAGTTCATGCTAGAGGAATTGCAGTGTTTCTTCCACATCATGCATGAAGGCGAGAGATTATTGCAGGTAATCATTTGGTCTGTGGTCTTCTCCACTCAGCATTTTCTGATGTTCATCTTGGGCAAGGACTCTACAGCTGAGTATAATGGCATAGGGCTGCCATATTTCTAGATTATAACCAATATCTAGGAATTAGTATTTCTATGCACAGGTTGGTGTGCATTGTACATGAACCTGCTTATGGATAATGAATGACTAGATGTGACCACCAGGCACGCTGGGGTACTGAAAAATTTACTCTGTTTGGAAGGACAGAATGGAAGGCAATTGACAGCTATCACTGAAACAGTCTCTAGGATTGTTGTGTTATTACTGGAAAACAGTCCTGGTGGAAAGAATTGCAAAATATATACCAAAGAATTGAAGAGGAAATTAAATTTGAAGGGCGTTCCAACTATTTCCTTGTTGACCAAGTTGGGAGATCAAAGTAAGACACAACAGTATTTAATGAAACTAGGATTGCCAGATCTTCAGCTAGGGTTATTTTAGGTAATTCCTTTGATTTCCACTACATAAAACAGTTTACGGAAGGCAAGCCCCTTGCTTCATGTCTTTAAGATGTAGCCTGATTTGATGAGAGGTTTACCTAAACTCAGCTCAACAGCTAAGAAACAGTGATATGTAACTTGAGATGGATCAGGCCTGCAATCTGCATTTAAGGTTCTTCTGAACTTTTTTTAATTATTTTATTTCTCCTAAAAGGGCAAGAGAATAACTCAAATCACATGACAGGTTTATTGCAGAAAACAATGGTAGTGTTTGTATCAAAAAACTTTTTTTTTTGAATGTGGTAAAGTACTAAAGAAGAGTATTTAACTCATTTCTTTGGCTGAATTAAATACAGAGAAAGAGTATGTTGATTTATACACAGACAGTTCTTTCCCACTTCATTTTATTTAGAATAAAGCCAAGTGAAAAGAGGAATTAATAAAACAGTGTTAAAACAAAACAACCCCCTCCCACAACACTTTGCAAATTCCAAGATTTGCTTTTCTAAGATATACTATTTTATCACCAAAGTGCTGTGTAACGGATTGCAGTAATAAAATTATTTCACTGGAATGATCTGGTTTACATAAGAATTCTTAAGCTTTTCTTTGCCTTTTCAAAGGATATATGAAAGCAAATTAGGAATTAGCTGCTAGATTTAAAATAGTTGAGTGCGTTAAGAAAAATGCAGATGTGTAATCCTGCAAATGTATGATAATTTAACATAAATAAATCTTGACTTAATTAAAGGATTTACAGGTTTGCGTAATGTTCTTTCTGCTGGCTTTTCTTTTTGAAAGCATGACTCAGAATGATCATCCTACATATATCTGGCACATGTAGCCATATGGGAGGTTTTAGTGCACACAGCTATTTATAGTTAAAATTTCAAATGTTTTGGACCTTCTCGAGTCCCAAAATCTGACGCATTTTGTCTTACGTAGCCCTCATGGCTCTACAGTCTGGCCACCATTCTTATAGCCAAGTGTTAGACAAATCAGAAAAATCTATTAATTTGCACAGGTCTTTAATTGGCCTGAGATGATCTTAAGCAATGAGGGGCATGTCTCTTCTCACTTTCAGCAGAATATATGGATTCTGAAGTACTGTTAGTCCTTGCCAAATTGCGTGTGTGTCAGAGGGGAAGGCAGAAGAGAAGATGGATATTTTTTAATGTTCATAAGATCTCGATGTAATTTTTGACTGTAGAACAAAAGCAGTGCCTCATTCAGCAAGATGACAAAAGGTTATTTGGCACCTGGCATAAAATACACTTCTTGCAAGAACCTGGCATGAAAACCAAAGTGATAATGAACAAAATGCCAACGTCTGTGCAATAAAATCATTGATGCTGAATATTAAACAATCATAAACAGAATACTAAACCTTCTAAGAACACTACTCCTCTTCTGTGAACACCTAAAGGTTAGGCAAACCTAAGCTGACAGCTTCTCTCATATCAAGAAAATAAACAAATCTAATGTCCCAAGATCTTTGCCATTATCTTTAATGTCCTAGGACATCAGGTAAACTGTAGGAAACATATACTGCTACTTGTTAATGAATCACATGGGACAAAATTACATCAGTCCAGTTAATGGATACTGTTCTTTGCCAAATCTATGGCTGTAAATTTAATTATAGTTGAGCTTCATCAATCATACAGCAAAAGAACATGGTGATGAAGACTTGAACTCTAAGCTCAGCCCTTAATCAACAGGCATTGCCTCAGACTCAGCTAATACACTTGCCCATAGAAACCATTTGGTAAAGAAAAGAGAACTGCGGTCCATGAAGCTTTATGATTAATAGCTACATTAGAAGAATTCAGTTCTTGCCCTATAGATAGCTCCTCACCACCAATACAGATGTAAACCATAATGTTTAGGCTCAGACTCAAGAGTTCTCTGCTTTTACAATTGTTTTACTCTGTTGCTGCTCAACCATGTCTCCTTGGGACAGTCACTTTTGCTTATGTTTCCCCATTCATAGAAATGGTGGCTTGTATGGTTCTGTATCTTTCATGGGATTGGAACATTAACCTTTATGACATGTGTGGCAGATTAAGGGCTCCTGAGATGAACAGAAAAAGATCCGTTCCCATCAGCAGTCTCGAGTAGCACTTCATAAAGAAAATCTAACTGTGAAACATTCTTATTTATATGTAATATTCACTGGGAGCAAAATTGGGGTTTTTTTGCCATCCTCCCTTTATGTACCTTGCATGATGGTAAAAGAAATACATTTTTTTTAAAAAAAAGTTTAATAATAGCTGCATGTTATGATCTAAATACACAAAATACCTCCTAGCAGTTTATTGAGTCCAATATCATACTGTGGACAGGACAGGTTATCCTTAGACAAAGACTGAGGAATTAAGGACTACCCTTTTTCCTAGAAAGCTCATCTCTGATTCAGCAGTGGTCCTAACAGCCGTGGACCTCAGACTTCTTTGAGGAGGCAAATACTCAAGGTGGAAAATGGTCTTGGTGCAACCCTTTGCCTCCCTCCTCCCCAGTCAACACTCACTGAGGTTCCTATTCCTGCTTCTATCATCAATGCCATACAGAGAAGAAAAACAATATGCAAGTTTTCTTCAATAAATATATGTATTCACAGAAATCTACATGTTGCCTACATGCAGGTAAACCAAGAGCACAACCCTGTTAACTACTTGGCCAACATTTCTATTGACCACAGGTACGTGCTCCAGCAAGCATCAGATTCACACACAGGAATACTCCAACGTGCAGCCACTTTTACTAAAATGTTTATCTTCTAAGCAGTAGGTCTTTTGATAACACTCCGTTTCCTGTGTATAATTATAAGTATATTACCTTGATTTTTCTTAATTACATGCTAAACCGAGAAGTGTCCACTTTTCCCACACTTAAACTGTGGGGAAAAAATTAACGAGAAGAGTGTTTTTGTTTTCAGAAGACATTTGTATTAAACCGGCATATAACAACAACAATGTGCTCTTTCATAAAGGCAATTACTACTCATTACGCATTTCAGAAGAAAAAGTCATCAACTGGAAGCTAAAAAAACCAGAACTTGTGGATGTCACCTCCATAAAACTTCATACTAAAGTGACTGTATTGTATCTGCAACGCTAATTAAGACTTAACATGAATACCGTAAATTGAAAAGAAGTTAATTAATCCTCAATATTTTTCCTGAAAAATGAGAGATGTTAGTTCCTTTATGGTAAGAGAAACTAAGATTTAAAAGCTATGCTGAGATAGGTCTAAGAGAAGGTCAAAGCACGCTGTACTCTAACATCCAACCTACTAGTAAATGGATGACCATGGATCGGTTGTCTCCGAATCTGACACTGTACTACGCAAGATCAGAGATCAACACTTTTCATGTGCTGACCTGACCCCATTTTGCAGAAATATTACCTAAATCTCCACCCCTCCCATCTGTCAAGCCACAGGGGCTGCCCAGAGTCCAACTCAGCATGTGCTTGCATCCAAATAATTTGAACAAAGATAAATTTGGGTTGAGTACAGAGCATAGCCAGAGATAAATTACCAGGTACCCAAAACTGCAGGTTAAAAAAAAAAAAACAACCAACAAACAAACAAAAAAATACAGGATCACAGTTAGAAACTACACTCTTAGGACCCAGAGTGACCTCACTGCATAATGTTGTGCCAAATGCAACAGTGATGACAGTTCATAAGCAAGGGTTGACCAAACCACAGATAACTTTCATCTATGCAGCCTTCTCGTGTTTAGAGCAGACAGAGTGCACTGAAATTTATTCATAAAAATACTGTTTTAGTCACTAACCCATGACTGTCTCTGGAATAGTGATACGTTCAAGAGAGGGGGAAGAAAACCAACAAGCATAACGTAAGCTTCAGAAGATCAAAAGAAACCAAGAGTGCAATTAATTTCATCCATTTTTAGAAGTAATTGTCTTTGCACCTTATCCAAAATTTAATGAGCATTACTTCTCTAGCATGTAAAAAAGCTTTGTTCTTTTGACTTAATTGATTTGTAAACGCAGCAGGGGAAGCATATCTGAAGTTCAGTAACCTTGATAGTTGAAAGAAATGGAGCATTCAATGGGTGTAATACATGAGACTACTGCAAACCCTGGAAATGTAACTATGAAATTGATTTCCTATTCACTAAAATTCATATACAGTATATGTGTGTTATGCTATTTCAGTTATGTTCCTTAAATAATCAAACTGGTTTTTTAATTATGATTTAAAATCTTTTTTCTTCCCTCCTTGTGACATAGCTCTTCACTCTCCAGGACTTAATAGCTTATAGCGGTTTCCAGTGACAGAAAAACAATGAGGATTGAATGGCTGGCAAAAAAAATTCCCACAGAAAGGGAGATTAGTATCTTTTGGATGACAGAAACCCAAGACTAGCCAGAATTTTATACATTGCATCACAGAGGACTAGTTTGAATGTGATCAAAGGATTATGGGTTCAATACATCAGAAACACGGAGCCAAGGCAGTAGAGGAAAGAAAGGAAAGGTTGTGGCTGCTGTCTAAGACGAAAAAAGAAAATCATTTTCAGTTAATATTTTAAGCCTGGAAGAAGCCAGGTTTACATTTCATTTTTGCCCCTTAAGGAAAGATTTAGCTCTGTATTGTTCAGTATGTAAATTCTAGTTACAGTCTAATGAGATTCCTACGAAATATCCTATTAACACTAAAGGCTCTGTTCTAAGATTGTACTTACATATGTTGCTTATCTTTTTCTCATCAGGGTTCTTTTATGCTCCTGGATGAGTTTCTCAGCTGGATCATTGTAAAGTACACAAATTACGGGATGGCTTACCTGTACTTCTAGGAGATTAACTGGCATGTTCTACCACCACCCACCTACACTGTGGCCATACAAAAACACCTTTGTAAGCCAACGTACAAATCCACTTAAGATAAATCAGTGACCCATATATAAAATGCAGACATGGTATCATGCATAATATTGGTATAAATATCACCTCCTTCCCTCCCCACTAAATTCTGCAACATCAAAGCTAGTTGATCTCTTGGAATAGTTTGCAGGGAGGCCAGGGAATAGCATAACCATCTCATCTCTGCAGAGCTTTCAGCCAAGAGAGGTGGTGTGATATGAGACTTCAAAATGAGCCTCATGTCCCTGGAGAGAAGTTAGAATTACAACATGCAATGCTTCATTACCATGTGTATCACTATAATGAGAAGGTAGTTATGTTACTGAACTTGCATTATACAGAATTATATATGCACCATGTAGATGTTGTTTTAGTGCTAGTGTGTGTGGATTGGAGGATTGGATTGGGCGCATGCAGAGTTTAGGTATCTTTTTTATTTCCCAATTCACTTTTACCAGTATTTGCACCTGAAGCAGAAGGAAAAATCAATTTTGAATCATGGCTACTTCATTTAGACTACAAGCATTTCTGTTTTTAAAATTATTACATTTAAATTTCTATGTGATACTATGATTAGCGATGTTAAAATATAATGTTAAAACATAAATGTCTGATAATCTATTAGAATCCTTTAAATGTTCATTTAAAAATATACTGAACCAACAGTGCCTCACAAATCTTAATGAGCTGAAGAATATCGTCTCATTTGGATTAATTCATTGAATGTTGGAAAGATGGCTGAGCTGAAAAGCCAGCAGGCTTTCCTCTTTCAGTCCATGACAAGAAACTAGTAGGAAAAATGTGATCTATTAACTCAAAAATTTGGAATAAGTGGATCCAGAATATCAAGTAGTTAGGTGGAGTTCCTGCTGTACTCATTAGGTGTTCAGCCTTTGCAGAATTCAATTCCTACCAATTTAGTCTAATTTGGCTCTTCTGACAACTGCACTACACATGCATGTCCATTTTTAAATATCAAAATGTCTTGGAAAGTCTGTCAAATGATGTCCAAAACAACATAATTATAATTAAAAATAATTAAATTTTCCTTTTTTTAGTAATAGAGCTGTCATCCAAAATATTTTTGTTGTTGGGTTTTTTTTCTATTGTTAATGCATCTCAGCACTCTTAGGATAGTTCTACACAACTAAAATTATATTTTCTATGGTATCATCATAACTAAATTTCAATTCACACATGACAGAACTAAATTAAGAAATTATTCAACTGAATTAAGATAAATTATTCACTATTTTTATCACCTTAAAATTAAAATATCAACGTGTTATGACTGTAAAAATTAATATTCTGATTAATTGCATGTTAAGTTACATACAGATAGATAAGTATGAATACATAATATGTGTATTCCTGCTTAAGCAAAACTAAATTCTGTATTTAATAAAAGGTATGAGGTTTGGATTTTTTTTTGTTGTTCTACTAATTAATGACAAGTGTCTTTCTCTAAGAAAAAACCTGAGTATTACAAAAAAATTCCATTTTCTTATCATTTTCAACTAAAATCCAAGGTTTTAAATCACTTTGATTTAAATAGGTCTTTTCCATTTGCCAACCACTGGAAAATCTACCTATAGTTTCATCATTCAGATATTGCACAGACAGTAATTTTCTGTCAGGAAGGTAAATCTGAAAGCTTCGAATAGCACCTTTTTGAAAATGGGTATTTGGAACATGATTACAGTACATAAAATAGTGAATACTCCTGCCATTTTCATGAGATGTAGTTCTGGTTCCCAAAAGAGGTGTTCCTGGCATTTTCCAAGTTGTGTGACCTGCGTCAAAGTGACTGCGAGGTCTGCCAGTTCATTATGGAATTCACGGTGTAGGTGCAGCATGGGGTTTCATTTAGCGGCTCCCAAACAGTGATGCCTTTTGGACTTCTCTTCCTCCCGAGCCATTGGCCAAATGGACTCCTTTGACATTGGTCTCTTCCAAAATGGAAAGAGCAAAACAAATCTGTTGAGGAAGCCGGTGCCAAGCCATTGTGTGCTTGGAGCCCTGGCTAAGGCTGGGTGCGAAGCCACCCTGTGTCATAAAGCAGCTCGCAGTTTGGCCATACTCCGGGGAACAATCCTGCAGGCCTGGAACAGGCAAGCATCAGCCTCTCACTTAGACTTGGAAGGGGAAAAAATACTGCTTAACACCAAGCCACATAAATACTTTATGAAATAATTTTATCGGTGCATCTGCAATCTCATCTTTGGGCCAGTATGTTCAATCAACAGATTTTTATTCCGTTGTCTTCATTCATCAGAGAATTGAGTATTGGCACGTTAGCTTAGCATATATACATCCTAGGCTGGTTAAAGAAAAGCAGTTCTGGCATGCTAGCCTGAAACTCATGGCATTTTTACTACACCAGTGATGTTCTGTACGTGTAGTTATGGGACTAAGAAAAGAAAAAAAGTTGTAAATTAGTACATTTCCCAAATGGAGGTGGTCCTTAGTTTCTCTAACAACGTATGGGAGAAAAACTGGCAAGAAAAACAGGCAGAAGCTACAGTAAAACTGATGGTTCTAGAACAGAACTATTTTACTAAGCACCTAGTACTGACTGATTTGCCCTAAAACAAAAGCTATTCAATATATTCTCTCTGCATTTTCTAGATGCAATAAATATATTCATTTTCTAATTATGTCTAATTTTTTTGTGGATTTTGTGCCTCACCACAACCTTTACTGTGCTGTGTGTGATCGAAATAGATTTAAAAATTGCTGTCTTCTGTATTTTAAAGACGTAAGAAAACTGTATAGCAATAAATAAATAAATAAATATCCACCTAACAGTGAGGCCTAATAGGCTGTGAAATAGTCTTCCAAGGAAATGGCAGGCTTAAAATGAAACTGGAAAAAGCATAAGTAGCGTAAAAGAGAGGGATAGTCCTGAAAGAGATATACAAGATGAATTAGGTCATCTTTTTTATCTCTATATTCAAGTAAAATATCAGTGAGAATATAAAATTCAATAATTCTGCACACAAATGTCATGTCATATGCAATATAATGCTTTAATCCTATTATGCCTAAAATTTAATTGCAGTTTTTCAGAGAAATTGAGGGAGGGAGAGCCCTTGGTGTACATACAGATGAGATCCAGTCTCCACTCAAACAAAGCAGCAAATAAATAGGCCATTCAGGTCTCAGTTTAACAACCCACATTAAAAGATAGGCATGTTTTCATTTGGAAACTCCAAAGAGTGATTCCGGCTTTTAAAATGCAAAAAAGATGTCCCTGGTTATCACTAGAGATGAAATAAAATAAAAAATGAAATTAATACTTGGGAAATAGTTGGTTTGATTTCTGTTTCTCTGTAAAGCAATTTTCCTTTCATACATATCCAATTAATATGCTCCATTTCCAATATGTGGATATGTTGTTTTACTGTAGCTGAAATTTCTCTAGTAAAAGTAATGGTGAGAGGCAAAGAAAGTTCCAGTAACTATGGGGGCATACTGTCACCAATAAAAACTGCCATCGTTTCATTAATATCATCGCGGTAATAACAGAACACAGCAGCTGAGGCTGAGCCCCGCAAGCTTGTGTTCAAAACTCAGCAGAAGGAAAAGGAATAGTCACTATATTTGGATGCATGATCTATTCTAATGGTAAACCAGCTCAGGAACTGTCCGCTACTTTGAGTTTGCAATGGTTTTGGTATGAAGTATCCCAGCTGATTTGTAAGCACTACTGCAGTAAGCAAGATTTACAATAAAAATAGCCAGTTTTGCTTTTTAATGCTTGTAATTGTGATTTTGTTTCATGGAGGCAAGGTAGCGGGATGCTATGCAGCTTTAGCATAAGATTGGGTATCCACTCATAGATACCTATCTACATCTCGGGGCCTTGGCAATGTTGTTTAAGTATCCTTACTTCAGAAACTTAAAATATTTCTATACAAAATGTTTGCTTATTTGGGCATCCCAGAAAGACAGGACATAAGGAAGACAGTTCTCAAGTGCTGTAAGACAACTCAAGTTTTCCATTAGGATTTTTGACACACGTATGATTCACTGACATAAGAAATGCTAAGGCACCATATAGAGCATATCTGGCTTTACAAGGAATAAAAAATAGATAGGTTGCATATCAACTTTCTGTTCAGTGGCCTCTTTCAGTTTTGCTATTACTTGCACTCTCTTCTGAGACTAATCCATCTACATTTTTGGCAAGCTGTGTCAATTTTTAAACAGTTTTCTTTGCTTTTCCACACCCACGGTGCGCCCATTCTACAGTAAATGAGAAATCTTCCCAGTAGTACATCAAACTCTAGGGATATAAATGCTCACAATATAATGATATAATTATATGAAAAACAAATCTGACTTTTACCATCTCTTTCTCATTACCTTCCTACAAATATATAACAAGCATATACACCATGAAACAAGCAAAATTTATCTCAGTACTTTAAAAATAACTTTAGTTACCACTTAATTAGAATATTTGGGTATAAGAACAGCCTAATAAATGATCACTCTGAAAAATGTATTGTGCAAGCACTGCTATGGGATACATTTTTTTTAAGTAAAGAAAATACAAGACTCCTTTACTTCAGATGATAACACAAGATAACAGTGGAAGTAGAATCAGATGGTTATCTGAACAGTTCCATAAAAAGGTTCATGACCAAAATCTACAGCACAGAAAACCTGGAGTAATCTGCAGGTATAGCAGACAACATTTGGAACCCACCAGCAGGGTGGAGACGTGCTTTAAAATGAATTAAAAGCTGCCTCTTGAAAGCTGAATGCTACAAAATATAATTTTCATGGTATGCGCAAGCGTTAGATTGCTCCAATTAAATTTGTAAAAAGAAAAAAAAAAAAGCCGTTTAATAAAAACGTTTCAGGTATTCTAGCTATTATTCATGAAAATGCAGTGCTTCTCAGCATTGTGGCTTATCACGTATAAACCAGAATCCTACATTTTAAATGAAATGATGTGTAAAAGTTGCTATCTTTGTGAACATGAAATATTAAACAATTTCAGAGAGGAATGTGTGAATCAATTAGATTCAGCAAAATAGGTTCTCAGTATCTGAATATTGCGGATACACTGAGACCACTTGTCAGTGCTGACTTGAACATTTTTTTAAACAAAGCACTCAACATACACCATCCCTGCCATGAGATATCTAACTTCATTTGTACCTAAATGCCACAAACTCAAGGATATTTAGATTAATTATCTTGCCTACAAACATATCACTTAAGAAGAAATTATTTAGTCCAAAATCACATTTTTGTAAATAAGTTTAAGATAATTATTTTCCCAAAGGAAAGTTTGGCTACCATAAATTATTGTTTTTAAAAAGGTCTCAAATAAAACTAAATTATAATATCTCATGCTGCTCATCCTTTGGCTTCTATCCCAGTACAGGGTCATGGCTCTGTACTGAAAACACAGTGGGATAATAAAACTGCCTAGAGATACTAAAATGCTTATTGTACAGCAGGCAACTACATAGGACTTCTAAAAAAAAAAAAAATATTGAACTTAATGATGGAAGATTCCAGGGATTAAGTCCTCATCTATAGTGAACAGCACAAAGCTATCCAAAGCAGTGGATATTACCGCAATTCATACTAAGTGATCTAGCTAGAGTTATAAAACTGCCCTGGTTCATGGAGGAAAAACACAGCAAAGTCATGCCATGGCTGTGTAAAAGTCATATATATTTGTTTGGATGAAAAAAAGATGTTAACTAATAGTTGTAAATAACTACCTGAGATAGAGTTAGGGGTGCAGAAGTGCTGGGAGTTGCTCCCACGTGTTTGTATTTTTTATACTGTTTAAATGCTCCTCGTAGTGTTTTTATGTGTATTATATATCGAAACACTCTATTTAGTAGATAATAAATATATTCAAATACAGAGTATGGACAGTGTAGTGTAGTATTGTGTACTGTCTATGGATAGTGTAGTAGTATTGTTGATAAAGCATTAGTATGAATTGTTAAGACTTGATATATTCCACTCTACCATCAACGGAATGGGCCAAACCCCCCGTCCCACAAGAAGCACGGCCATTACCTTTGCTCTATTGCCTGTCAACTGTAGAGCACAGAGAAACGACCCCCACGGCCAGAAAACTGCATCACTCTTCCCGTGGCTTTCAAGGCTACTGAGCCACTAATACCACAACGCACTTGATGGAAACTTCTGCTGGCATGGCTTGGCCGGCACCTCGGAGGTTCAGGGCTTTAGTGTAAGGTACAGGTAAAATATGGATCATAAAGAGTAGCGAAGGGTGGCTCCATGCTCCCTAATTAGGGCAGCTGTCCTAGTGCATACAGCTTGTTTTCCCCAATTCAAGGGTATTATGCTTTCCCAAATGAGATCCATGCTCTATTGAGCACTTGTAAATGAAGGAGATATATACATGTATTATCTGTGTTGACACAAATCTATTATGAATAAGTATAAGGTATATTCACTCATAATCTGTTTATGGTGTTAGAGAAGAGAAACAGCATAGAAGCAGCAGCCTACCCTTCCTCAGGGAAATCTCTTAGACAATAAACCGATTACTAATATTTTTTTAATTTGCTGAGGCTTTGTGAGAAGATACGTAACATTAAGTCCTGCTTGTGCTGAAGTTTCACTGGCACAGTAACGGCACTAGGCTGGTAAGCAGCACAATAAAATGCTCTAAAAGCAATTAACTGAAGTGCATGCTAGTACCATGCTGCTAGACACAGACACAAGGTCGGCCTTCCTGAGATTTTTATTTCACAGTCACTTGTTGCTACAGCCCATTCACCTGATTTTCTTCCATCTGCCCTTGAACTACCTGAGATTTATTTGGCTGGGTGCCCCTGTCCGTGCCTCTGCTCAGGGTCCCAGCCCAAAGTTGGTGCTGGCTCCCGAATGTCTTCAGACGAGAAACTTGTGCTTCTCCTCACACCATTCACAGCACTCTCATGATGTCAGGGTCGGTTAGTTAATGAGATACCACAACAGAAGCTGCCCAGATCCAGGACACCCAATCCTGCCGGCAGACAGTGTCTCAGCAGAGGTAAACTGCACTCACAGGGAGAGGAGGGAAAAAAGAGGAACCAGAACAAGGTTTGCAGATTCAGAACTAAGGAGGGAAGGTCTCACCTTTAGCAAGGGAGAGGAGGCTGTACTCCCTTACGCATTCCCTTTAATTAAACCGTGAAGCACGCTCATTATATTAAGCACATACTGTCAAAAGTAATCAGCTGTGTATACAAGCCATCCTACTGCCATTGACATCCATCAGACTGGGACACTGGGCTTAGATTTGATCTGGAAAAAGTTACAGGGGAGAGAAAGGGTTCAAATCCTCTTAATTGTTTGATGCAATCTGCAAGATGAATTTTCAAATGGTATATATCAACTGCTGCTTTCACACAGAGAGAAGGTTTTGCATGTAAAAAGCGCTTGCTTCACATGGCATTTTAGGGGGCTGTTATCTTCTGACATTTAACATTTGCTTCTTAATGGCAGCTGCAATAATCAAACAAGACTGACAGGCCGAGTAACTTGTCCAAATAATATCAGAGTGGACCCTCTGCTTTCTATATTTGTAAGAGGAGCTCTGCTGGAGGCAATCATTTGTCATGATGGAAAGAATTAATTAACTGTGACCCATTAACATCTCATTACTAAAATTATGCAAAAAAAAGAGAGATCAAAATATTTTATCTGCTTATCTGATGATCTTGAATACTATGGTTCTAAAACTCGAGAACAGGGGTAGCCCTTGTGATTGGCAAGAGGTGTTCACAAGCCCTGAAGGGTTTTACTAAGAGTTAGTCTCTATGATGCTGGCAAGTTAGAAACACAATTCATAGTAGTAGAAAAGGAAAGCTCTGATTTCAGCAAGTGATGACCGTGAGCAAAGATCAAAATAAGCATCCCATGACCTCACTACAGCCACTTCAGAGAAGCTGGAAAAATCCTGCTGTCTTAATACACATGATATTTTGCAGTAGAGAAGACTCTTTCTTATGGCTTCAAAGCACTTCAAAATCCTTAATGAAGGCGCAACAACAAATATTAGATGGATGAGAATGCATTTTTTCAAAAAGAAAAATCAACTGGTTTTTGCTCCTGAAGGACCACAGATGAGAACATGGATATGTAGCCATGGAAAAGACAGTAATGATGAGAACAAACAGAACTAAACCAGATTTCTGCATTACTGCAACACAAGTGGAACAGTGTCATGATACATTTGAACAAGGACACTACTATATGTTAGCCAGGCATGCCCAAACAGAATGGCCATATGTTCAGTAGTGAACCAAAAAAAGAAAATGCCAGGTAATGCTATTAAGCAATATATTTCCATTTCTTCAGCTTACTACACATATGTATTATTGACTTGTCTCTTTCTGTTTGTAAGGGAAAAAAAAAAAAAAAAAGACAGTGAATGAACTTTGCTTGTAGGGGACCAAGAAGGTGTCAATTTGCTACAATGTAATAATTCAAGGGTAATCCAGGAAAGGTATTATATTTATTTAAAAACAAAAATAAATAAATAAAAGCATGTTCTGGTAGTAATTTATAAAAGCTGTTTAATAAAATGCAGAAAACATAGATTCTGTAATAAACTATAAACTGAAGAATGAAAAGGAAGTCCATTTCTATTACTATCTTCTCTGTTTGTCTCTAGAAGTGTAGCTTCTGTTACCAGTCATCTTAATGTAAGCTCAGCTATTTTTTCCTGCATATAAATAATTAATTTATGCTACTAATGATGGCTACATGGCAGTAAAGACAGATTATAGGATTTTCTACATTGGCAAACTGTGTGATGTATTTTTTTAATTTATTAGCAGTTTTATGTGAATGAGAGGAAAAAATAGGAGCGAATAATTGTCTTGAATTATCTTGTGAAACTTGGCATATGAAAAAGGACAAATGTTTGTCTTCTATAAAATGTAAGGTCGCAAGTTACTGTGTCTGAGAACTAGCATATAATTATGCTTAAGTTCTTAGGTATTCACTTAATCATCAGGTCAGTTCTAGGCCTATTGTAATGAGGAACTGAGAAAGAAAAAAAATATGTCACAACATTAAAAACATTTTTAACTGACCCTCAGAGATAACGAATGGAAGTGAGCTGTGGATTTTGATCTGGAGAGAATTGTTCACTGGCTGATCTTTCTGATTAAGTCCTTTAGAAGAAATAGCTTCTTTTATAATGCGACATCTAGAAGACCATCCTTTACTCATAGAATAATAACAAAAACTCTACACTTCTGTAGTAACATTTCTAGCTACAGGAACATAAAGAAATTAATATTAATGGAAAGCATTCGACCAAATGACCTAAATAAATAGCTATCATAAAGTCATAGAATTTTTTGCATATGCAAGGTATCTTAGAAAGCTGTGCAAATTATCTCACGATCTGGTAACAAAGCGAGAGTGTAATTGAATTGCTGCCATTATACCTTCAGTAATATTTCATATATTGTCTTGGAATAAAGGAAAAATGTTTTTCTTATCAACCTGATAAAAAACTTTGGCAACGGAGGTTACTCTCCTCTTTCTCTGAAACAGCTTACAGGGCTTGAAATTTCTCCTTGTCTTCTGCCAGAAACACACTATTCTTACAAATGATTCATGTTTCAGCCGCATGCTGAAATCCTAATCAAGGCTCTTAACCCCACTGCACTGGACTTCTACAAACGGGGGATATATCACATGAGCTGAGGGAGCAGCCATTTGGGGCTGACAAACCAGATTTGCAGGAACAACGACCGGTAATTTGCTGGGCAGGGCTTTATAATTTTTTTCCTTATATCACACTAGGTAAGTGACAAAGAACCTACCAGAGAACATATGTTCTCTTTTCAATGACAGACAAAAGAGACAGATTGAGGAGAACTGGCAAGGAACGAGTGGAAAAAAAATTAGTTGCATACTTCAGTTTACTGGGGTGGGAAATATCCCAATTGAAATGCATTTGAGCACTGTATGGTCATACGCCTGCACTCCCATGCATGTCTCTCTAATCTTTCTTTTAAATACTCAGTCATGTAAAATCGTTCAGGTTTATAGCCTTAAAAGTAAGTTAACTGTAAATCATAGAATGACTATTTTCATAAACTCTAATCTTCCTATATTTGTCAAGTTCAAGCCAACACAGACCTGCAGTTTGTTTATGTTCATTTTATCAAAGGCTGTTTTAATCAGTTAAGCCAGTGTCATGCTTACGTCTAGCTACAATGTTGAATTCGATCATGTTTAGGTAATCTTTAATACTGTAAAATTCATACTGACACTGTAAGCATACACACAAGGCAAGGCACTGTGTAGCTACAAGTGCTTTATGCTTTATTAGTCCCATTTGTCTTATTGAAATTCTGCTCTGTTGACCAGTAAGGTATATAGCTCCATCTGGCACAGATGTGCCACTCAAGCTACCAGGGTCCTATTCGTTAGCGTATTGTGCACCACTTACAACTATGCACAATAAAAGTTTCAGGACCCACCCAAAGGGTCAAGGTGCTCTAGCTTTACGATACCCAAAGGGTTTTCCACTTTGCATGGCGAAAAATAATTCACTTTTTAACTGGAGGGCAGGTAAGCCAAATAAGAAGGGAAACTTCCACTTGAAGCGTGGCTATGTCTAATTTCAAAAGACAAAATAAAGCTTATTAAAAGCAAATTTTGTTCAGCTGAGCTAACCCATGCTTCTGGCACATCTTCTTGCCAAAAAAAGTAAAGATTTTAATAACAAGATAACCAAACATTTGGTATATTATATTCAGTGACACTGTACTTCCTACATTTACTGTGTCAACATGTGCTCATTTTGCTTTTAAATCCGTAGATGAAGCAGCACACTGCTTTCTGGACCTTGATATTTCTGTTAATTTTGTGGTAAAAGCACACATTGCAAAGCCTGGATACAGAAACTTGCCCAAACTTGTTAAGGTTTTTGATTTTTAGTGCAATTCCCATTAATTAGGGAACATCTCTATTTTTTGCATTACAGTTAGTATACATCTTCATGCTTTTTAAAAAGTTTAGGATGAATATTAATGCTTATTAAACTGCCAAACTGATAATTCTGGCTAGAATCTGGTATCGTAAGCCAACAGCTGCCTTCATTTAGAGCCAAAAAAGGTCTATCCACTGGAACTGCACTGAAAAGTTGAATGGGATTGCAGAGATAAAATGAATGGTAATTTGATTCTCTTTTGGGAGATGATTTTTCAGGCTTCCTGTTATTCCATGCCCTGATTAGATGAAGTCCTGAAAAGCAGCATCCAGTACAAGTCAGGCCTGTGTTCAGGAAGAGTTGCTAACTGTTTACTTTTTCCATGGTAGAGAGAAAAAAAGAACACCTTCCAGGAAAGGAAGGCAGTGTTCTTTTCATAAGGTTTGCTATTTTAATCATGTAATTACATACCTAACAGGCTTTCTTCATCTCTCCCTAACTCCACTCCCTCCTCCCCAAACCCCACCCCCACCCCCCAAAAAAACCCAAAACCAAACGCAACACAACAACAAAACAAAACAAACAAACAAACAAAAAAAAAAAAAAAAACCACGAAAAACAAAACCAAACAAATCAGCAGAAATACAAGAGTAAAGAATTTTTTCCTAGAATTAAGCAGCAGTAACACAACTGCCTGGACAGGGTCTGCCTAGGTGAAGGATAATGATAACCTTTTTTTTAAATATTATAATACATTAAGCTCCTTTTATCTTCACTGTTTCACATCTCCTCAGTAACACCCCAGTCCCAGGGGACTAGATTCTCTCACCCTTCACCTTATAATACCTGCCCTGCATCAAATCACAGATACTTACAGAACATTATTCATCAACACGGGAGCAACCTTTCAACGGTGACGGGATCAAGATCAAAGTAAAAGTGCTCACTATACCCATAACCACTTCTAGTAAATAACAGCTCATCGATACCTGAGAATATATATCTAAGTAACAGCCACTGCTAATGCATCTTGGCCAAATGCAAGACCATTATGGTCACCCTTATAGCTTCATTTGCATACATATACACAACAGTCTTAAATACGAAGTAAGGAAGAGTCTTAAGTATGATATAAAAGAGTGAGCTGGAATGTCTTTCCATCCTTGAAACAATAGAAAAGTTATTAAGCATCATCAATGCCTTGGGTATCACACCACAAAGGAGTTCAGAGAAGGCTACATGGGTGGCAAAATGAGAGTATCACACAAATTACAAAATAATGTCATCTTAGGTGCCTCAGGATGGATTGGTTGCAGTACCTTTATTTCACCTCTTTTTGTAGATTATTTTCTGCCACAAAGGTTGAATTCCCCTGACCTAACCTCATGAGGCAAAGTCCCCCTCCTTCCTCATGAGGCAGTCAAAGGCTCATAAGATTTGAGGGCTAAAATAAGGAACACCAAGACTGCGAGTAGTAATGTACCCCTAGTGACAGTGACACATCTCTCTGCAAGGAATTGTGGACCAATCAGGCCAAGTGATTGCAAAACCCAAAACGCTATGGACACCCATTTCTGACAGCAAGAGACCAGAAACCCCCTACTCTTCTGAGGAGCTCCTACCCAGAGCGTGTTCACATCACCATTACCAACAGTGACATGATGCAAAACTCCTAATAGATTGGCTGCATGCTCTCCCTCCCCCAAATTTCCAGGTAGGTAGAGCTCCCTAAAGAGTGCTGTCCTTTGACTACTGTATTGTTTTCTTCAGCCTAAATTTATCCTGTGTGGTCTTCCTTTCATAGTGCTACAATGCATAACTTATGAGTTGCAGATTTCGATAAGAAAGGTGAGGATTTATTTAAAAGAAAGAAAATTATGTGAGAATATCAGCTGATATATAACTGAAGTTTAGTCATTGGGCAAGGATTAAGTGCGAGTATCTGTGTGTGTGCCTGCTATAAAAATGTTTTCAGGTTTTTTGTATACCATAATTTTTATGCTATGAGCACTAATTATCTTTTAATATGGAAAACTGGAATGATTAATATAGCTTAACACATTACACAAGATCTTGTTTTTGCAAGACAGCTTGCATTCTGTTTATCCTCATCTAGACATTTAACAAAGCGACTGCCATATCACACAAGTAGATGGGTTAAATGGATCAAACACCACATTTTGCCTAATGAGAAGAATTTACAGAAAACTTACGTAAAAGGTTAGATTTTTTTTAAACAGAAAGCTGTAACAGCAAGAATTCACAAAGGTCTGTGTTCCTCAGAAAGTCAGAAGTCCTTATGAAAATATAATGATCAAAAGTGTCACGCAGAAGAACTCTCAGTAATTATCAAAAACTTCAATATTGTCTGTAAGCTGTTACACTGAAAATTCTAAAACCTGCATCTTTTTATTTTCTCACTTCTCCAAACACGTACAACTAAAAGAAGACCAAAACTGATGCCAGGATTTTTTAAAACTATGCACCAAAATGAGTCACAGGAACGCGGCTGAGCTTTTCCCGCTTGCCAATATGGGGTGTTTAAGATTTTCTTGGTCTCATTTCAGCCTCAGCGTGATCATCAATGTAGTTCCCTAATGACATTACCCACGCTATGTAAATGTCAGTGTTACTGCTCTGTGTGGTTCGTGAGGGCAGGGACACCTCGAGTGCTTACCTGTGGGTTCTGGTGACAGCGAGCCCCAGACTGACGTGTCATGCTGGGAACTTTGCAGGATGCAAAAGAAAACTGTTGCTGTTCAATTAAAAACTGCTGCATTCCTAGCAATCAAACAAACAAATCTATAAGCAATTAGGGCCATCAGCAATTCAGTAAGGTTTGTTGTTGGGTTTTCTGAGGACCAGAAAGGTAGAAGGAAGAAAGACATTCCTTTAAGCCAAAGGAATAATGTCTCCATACTCCAAGGCTAACAGGAAACCAGTTTTAAGTGATTCAAGCTTTTGCCAAGAATGAAAGAAACTTAATTATACAGCTCGGTAATATTCAAACTCAATGAATTACCTCTGGCAAAGCAGCATTTTAAAAGATTCACTGGCAAAAAATTTGTGATGCTTGGACACAGAAACAGGACTGATCCCACAGCATGCTCTCTCCAACCTGGCACGGCCACGTCCTTTGCCTCTCCTCTGGAAACTGCTGTGCCCCCCGCTCCCAGGGGGGTGGCAGTGGTTCCCACCGGCTCACCAGAACAGAGCTGGCAGCTGCTCCGTCTGCCACCAGCCACGGTGGGTACAGGTGCCTCTGCTGCCTGAACCAGCTCCTGCATTGGCTACAAGTCATCGTCAAATGTGGTTTGGGGATTCCAGCTCTATGGCAGTTTCTCAAAATTTTTTCCAGAATTTTGCAAACCAGGTGAAATGTGCAGATGGTTTCAAGTGCAAGAAAACCTTTTAACCTTCTTCAGGTCACAAACTGGCACGTACAACCTGTGAGGCTACCAAGCAAGAGGAGAGCAGGAAAAGAACCGAAAAAGATGCTTTCCTCTTTTAACTAGAAACATTTTCATCTGCCTATAGCTTTCCACAGAAACAACATTATATCATAAAGAAAATATAACATAGCTGATTAATTACAACAAAAGCACAATCAACTCGGTGGAATGCTGTGCATTAGGTATGTACACACTCTAAACAGTAGCAGACTAGAACAACCAGATGAGTGGAAGTGATTGCCTGTAATTGTAGGTTGACACCAAAATTACTGGCTTCAAGACTGAATTTGGTGATAATGTAAATCACTCCCTGTTATTCTTTTCTTAGCAGCCTGTCTATAAAGAAAATGAAGTAAATTCCAAGTATTTCCCACTTCCACTAAGATTTCTGTTGCAACTATTGATGAGATGAAGGATTTGGGGCTTGGTTTTCAACATCCCTTCTACAATCTTAGTTGTTAATATAAATCATAGAATCATTTTGGTTGGAAAAGACCTTTGAGATCACCCAGTACAACTGTTAACCCAGCACTGCGAAGCCCACCACTAAACCATGTCCCTAAGCACAACATCTACACACATTTTAAATACCTCCAGGGATGGTGACTCAACCACCTCCCCGGGAAGCCTGCTCCAACGCTCAACAACCCTTTTGGTGAAGAAGGTTTTCTTAATACCCAACCTAAACCTCCCCTGGCACAACTGGAGGCCATTTCCTTTTGTCCTATTGCTTGTTACTTGGGAGAAGAGACTGACCCCCACCTCGCTCCAGCCTCCTTTCAGGTAGTTGTAGAGAGTGAGGAGGTCTCGCCTCAGCCTCCTTTTCTCCAGGCTAAACACCCCTAGTTCCCCTCGCCGCCCCTTGTAAGACTTGTGCTCTAGACCCTTCACCAGCTCTGTTTTGTCCTTCTCTGTGCATGCAATCTGTCTCCATGGTAGCTGCAGGCACATTCATTGTCACTAAAGGCATGCCCTGGTCACCTTTCCAGCAGTCTCCACTGGTGACTTGCTTTTATTACTGTTCCTTCATTGCGGGACAAATATTTGTAAAAATGTCTGTGGTTACAATTGCCTCCTGCAGTTCCGTATCGTGATGGAGGATTTGGTGTAATTGCATGGGCTTCTTTGTCTTCCAGCTCTTTCACAACGAGCAGGACAGCATACGCTTTGGAAGACAAGATATAAAACTCCCTCAGAGCCACTTCTATCGTGGGAGCTCCTTATAACCAACCAACAACCAAACCACAGTTAGCACGCTTGCAATCACAAAGCCACCTCTCTCTAAGATCTGTCTTTCCTATAAGTAATACAAAGAGAGAGGGAAGAAAAGACAGCAGAGATATAGACACAAAAGCTGTTTTTATATTCGCACTTTGGCTCAGAGCAGCAGAGCAATTTTGAAGCAAATCCCCTGATCTTCCCCACTTACTGCAGGCTGGTGTAGTTCACATAGCTTGATTTGGTGAGAGTCAATTCAGCTCCGTGCAGAGGAAACAAACCCATTTGCTCTTCTGCAGGTGCAGAGTAAGTGCTCTCCACCCATAATGAGTGCTTGGCCATTTAGATAGCCTCTAACAACATGCCTGGTGTAGAAGATGTTTGGCCTAGGGCACCAAACTAAATATTTTAAACAGAATTATACCACGTTCAGCATAAGAAAAAGCAAAATCATTCCCAAGATCTACAGAGCACTTTCGTATGCACGGTTCAGCATTGCTGGGAATCCACACAACTTGGGTCCTATGGACCAAGATATTTATCTGTTAGTGCTCTCCAGTAATTAGTTACAACACACCTCAACGCAACTGAGTGCCAGAATACAGCATCTTTGTAATGGAGGGTACTGCAGAGGCGAAGAGACTTTGGAGATAGCCCAAAATAGTAATTACTTAATACCCAATTGATCAGAACATGAATGAAATAAACAGCATGGTTTCTGGCAGCATGATAGGCATTATGAGAAGCACCTTAGTTATTAAACAATCAAGTAACACTTATCTAAGGAGCTCACAGCACCAGATAAAAGGCTGAATAACTAAACAGGAAAAGGCACAGGATACAGGCAAAAGCTATTATCTTGTCAGATCTCTCTGAGATTTTCTGGAGATAAGTTAGAAAATGTTCTGTATTACCCTGTCAAAAAAGTAAATACTCTGGATGTACGCTGAGCTATGTGACACTGCACTTCAGAAAACAAAACCAGTCAGCAAACGCACGCATGATGGAAAGTTGTTTTAATCCTAAAACAGACAAGATCTCAACACATGAATACAATACTACAATTTCAAAATACAAAATATAACTTCATTACCAGCCTCCTTATTTCTGAAGGTTAGATTAAAATTAGCACTTAAATAATCTACTATCAGGAAAAATTTGTAACAGAATTAGAAACATCCAGCTGAGACTCAAGTATTTTACTGTGGCTAATAAGCAGATTTCTACTTGATTTTTATTCTCAGGAGACTGTGTTCAGAAGCAACTGGATCTGTGTTTCAACCAATTCAAGGTAACCTGATGAAAAGTTGAGGCTGTAAAAAACAGTTGGCCAAATCTATCTGGTCAAAGTTCTTACAAAGGTTTGACTTTGAGGAAGGCTAAACACCTCATGAAAAGCTGATATCCCCAGCTTCTGTAGAATTCAAGACTATATAGAAGTATTGTATAGATCAAGCTCTTCGTAGGGCTGCACTTCTCACACCTTAACAAAATACATTAACTTTTGTAAAGGTCCACACTGGCAGAGCTGGCCTGGTTCTGGTATTGTAGCTAGCTTAAAAAAAAAAAACAACCAACCATCAAACAAACAAAAACAAAACAAAAAAAAAACCCCACCACACAACAGTTTTGGAGATCTCTACATTAACTCATCTTACTTTAAGAAAGGAAATACCAGTGTCACATACACTTGAATATGTTTTCACATGCTGTGTTTGCAGGTGTGATGTACCTTACTCTGATGCACCAAGGTCCCGAGTGATTATCACACTGGACAACCCACAGACTTAGCCATGTATGAGCATGTTGATCTTTTAAAGACATTGCTAGAGTAAAAATTACCATTATATTCATGGTAGCAATCATGGATATCCTTCAGATCAGAAAACAGAAGGAAAACTCTTATCTGCCAACACACTTTTTCTGAAGCAATAATATTTGCACCAAGCTGTTATGCCTAGTTCCCAGAGCAACACCATTATTATCTCTGATATTGGGGCATAAGTATAGAAGGCAACAAAAATCCATTAATATGAAGTCCCATCAAAAAGGCAGGTAGGAAAAATCACAATAAATAGAAGAAAGATAAGTCATTAAAAAAGGCTTGAGAGCTTTCCTTTCCATCTTCTATGAAGAAAAGAAATACAAAGAAATTGTATAGAAATATGACAATGGCCATTTATCTCCAACACACTAGCTTAGCAGTTATGCAGCATAAAAAGAAAAATATTATAATATTATTAACATAAAATAGGAGAGCTTTTAAAATAGATGCAGGTAAAACACATCTGAAGCTAATATCAGAGACATGCTTAACAGCAAAAGTACACAAACGCTCTAAAGAAGCTAGGTCACGTAGAGCTGTAACCTAACATGTAAACGAAAATCAATGTCATTTGCTTATGTGATCTATACAGCTGATTATTTTCACACCTCTCTGCCCCAAATACTCATCAGCTTCACTTTGCTTTGTACTGTTCTTTGTCAGATACACACCGTCTGAACCACTCAAGTATCAACCACCTTTAAAAATGCATTTGCAATTTCAGCACGTCAACACATGCCAAACTGAAATCAACCCCAAAGAACTTAAAAATATCACTTCTTCAGATCTACACGATTCTTAAAAATCATGTATATAAGTTTATATATTCACATAGTGTTTTACCAATATGGAATAATATAACCTGCTGTCACGACTTGCCTGAATGCAAAGGGAGACGAGAAGAACCAACATGAGAGAAAACACAGAATGACAGTCAGAACATGTTGAATGAGGAGTGATTCCTGGCACATTCAACTAAGGAGGAAAGATTTCTGGCATGACCACGTTTTGAGAAAAAACGTGGAAATGGTAGGAAAGAGATAAACATAACTATATATAACAAGCAGAGCACAGTAATGATAAAAGCCATGCATATTCAAACTAGAGGAAAGTAACGGTAAGGTGAGATAACTGGGAAGGTCTACCCTGCCTGCTCCATCACGATAGAGTTTAGGGTTACCTTCAGCTTGCGTCTGAGCAATAACATGTACATTTGGTAACTGCTTCTTATCAGCAATGTGTAGGGTAGGGCAGCAGGAAAACACAAACTGCGTAGAGTTGATACAGTTGAACTGTAAATATGAGGCTAGTGCAAACCCAATCCAAGCTAAGCTGAAAACAAAAACAGAGGAACTGCTATTTCAGTCAGAATTCCATCCTCATAATGAATTCATCTGAAAGTTCTGTTTTAAATTTAACTGAAGCTGTCACAGAATTTCCCATCTGCCTCGCAGTAGGGCTGCAGACTCTAGGAGCCTTGCCACATCAATGTAGAATAAGATTGCTGCGAGAACCATGGCTTCTTTTCTAGAACAGAAGGCAATTGGTAGATCAAGAGAGCGCAGGAATAATTTGAGATTATACAAGTACATCAGCTGGGACCTTGAGTGATTTTGTTTGATGAATCATGGGGTCGAGTAGGACAGACTTCTCTAGCAGTGCTTTGGACAGGCTAGGAGGAGGGCATACACGTGGCAGAGGGACCAAAAGGAAAAATTACAGTGAATAAGCCAACACATAATCACCATAGTCAAAAGGGCCTGTGGTAAATTTATTTTCAAATCCTGGCAGAGATTTAAATGCATGTTCCCTTTTAAATACATTCTGAATTATTAATATCTGATTGAAGAATGAAAACATTCGGAATATCATATTCGACATGTTTTTCCCAACCATTTTACACTGATGGCACAATTGATATAAGTCAATATGAAAATCAATGCTGAATATTTGGCACAGTACAGCAGTACATGGCAGAATCTGCTGAGAGCTATTACATTCAAAAAATTAAGAACCTGCAAGGAAATAAATACAAATCATATGTAAGTAAATTACATAAAGGTTTATGGTTTTGATGATGAAAAATGGTGCCATCTGCTAAAATTAAAGCAGCCCTTAACAGGACAGGAAATTGCTTTAAAGTTAAACATTATCAGTGGAGAAAACTCTAAACACATTTCTTTAATTACAAGGTAATTTCCTAGTGTCCTCAGAAGTAGTCCCACATACTTAAAACTTGTTCTCAACTTTTACTTCGAGCTTTTCAAACAGCCAGGAAAAAAGCATGGGAAAAGGAAAGAAAAGAAACATGTGCAATGGAAAAGATACACATAGTTATAGAAAAGGAAGTTTCATTCATCTCTGTTGGTACCAAAGTACCACCTGTAAGTAAGGGTAGGCTAGAAAGGAACTGGTTACAGAAGCATTGATGTCTTCATTTTGCTGAGCTGGTCTACCCACTGCCCAAAGAGCATCTGTTTTATAGATGAACAAAGAGGACTTCAAGGACAAGGAACAAAAGAAATTTGTGTTAAAAATGCAATTATGTGCTGAAAAATGAGTCTAAGCGGTGTCACTGAGTTCAATGTTCGTTGTTGCAAGTGACTCCTGGTGAGATTTGCTTGACTTACAAGGTTTTCTTGCTTCCACCACTAAAATTCTGCCTGAGATCTGAACATCAAGTTGGGCTGCTTATGGTCCATGCGTTGTCATCGTCTATAATAAAGAGTCTACATTTGGGATTTAATTAATACAGCCAGGTCAGAATTCAGCTCATTCCTTCCCAGAGATGTGTTGGGTCTGCAATGTTAACTGGTGTAAAGAATAGCACATGCTTATTTTTCTGCAGGAGTCAGCAGAAAGACTGAAAATGCACAGGACATAGATCTACCGTCATTTCTTGCAGTCACTTTTCTGACCACGTACATTTTTTAAAATAACAAATATTTTTTTCACTTGCCACAGCATTTGCAGTCCCTACTCAAGGGGTGTTTTGCCAGAGAAAGCACTCGAGCTCTATGGAAAATTATTGGCATAGTTTCACCGCCTTTTGCAGTATCCTGCTTTTTCTGAGGTTTGTTAGCCTGGAAGTGCAAGTAATTCTTCTAAGTAAAGGTTGATTTCATTTTTCACATTTATAAGTTGACCTCTTCGGTTTTGCTTATACAATAATGTGCCCGTTATTCAAATATCTACAAGCTGTGGAGGGGCAGCAGCTAACCTTTTATTTCTTGTCAACTCCTTCCCTTTCCTGTCTGCCAGCTGTATGATATTGGGCAGAAACACTTATGAGAAGGCCTTTCTGACTTCTATAGGAAGGCTGTTGATTAGAGGATGAACTACAGATATATTACATGTAGACCTTCAAGTTCAATCTGGGCTTATGGATAATAACAGCACTTTGTTCTCACTGCTACTGGAAGAGAGTGATATGGGCAGAGCTACCTCATGCCAAATTGCTGCAGACTGACATTCTTAATTTTCAGAGGTAGGAAAACTGCCACCTCATTAAGAAGAACACTGTGTTATTAGTTTATTGGCATGGTACCAGCATTGGAAAATGTGGTATGCATGTCCTTGCAACTAAAGGCAAAAACCTGAAGAAGCTTATAGAAAATTATTTCTTTGGACAGGAAGCAGAGAGTAGCGGCTTTAAAGAGACCTGAAACAACAGCTAATAGTCAAGAACTTTCTGCTTGGGAATATGTCCTCCCATTCCATAATATCGTTCTAATCAGTGCATTTTCATCCACCTCAATTATTTTAAAGACTCGTGAATTTAAGACAACTGATTGACATTCCAGCATTGAAAACTTCACAAACCAACAAAGGAGAGACGGTATCACAAGCAGGTCAAAGTGCACTCCTATCATAATGCAGATTCCTCCCCGACTTCCCCACCTTCTACATTCTAGTGACACATGGGAATAAGATTAATAAAAAGGAAAAGCAGCTTTCATTCTGAACAGTCTTTCTGAAAATCAGCATTTCCAGCATTTCAATACTTATTTGCCACAGCAGGGAGCTAATCCTTTAAAAAACCCCAACTCAATCAGCCAATTGAACTGAAAGAATAATGACTTCTTTGAAGTTTTCTTTCACTGCACTGGGAAAGTTCAGATGCTCTTGCCAGGACAGTTCAGATGTCCCAACCTGCACTAATTACAAGACAAGTCCTTCCCATTCATTTTCATTGTTAATTGCAAGAATCCAAGGAAGGTAGATTCATAATGAGGCCACTGTTGATTTTTGTGCAGGTACCAGTCTCTAGCCAAGAGCTAATTCTTCATCTGAAAAACTTTGTTTTCAGGCTTCTGAAAATGCTCTTTCACTCGTAACATGCTTTAATTGACATGTAAACTATCATATGTCTTGTTTTTCTTTCACGTGGAAGATTACTTGCAAATGGAATGTATCTAAAATGAATGGCTCTGCTCCATCATTGTATACTGCCCTTTGCAGGAGAAACAACTAAGCGGAGAGACGCATTGTTTCTGCTGGATTTAAAGCCTTGCGTTCTCTAATTATTCATGACGTGTTATCCATCATACTGCAAACTTCTTCACAGGACCAGCAAAAATGTGTTCCAGTTAAGGAAAATCACAAAGGCAGAGCTATCAAAAGCATACGCCACCTGCAATCCTTTATTAATTTTTGGAGACACTGAACTTCACCTACTGAAGTTTCCTTTTATTTTTAATATTTTTTTTAGAGCAATGAAAATTCTCAAAATGAATATCAGATAGTGAAGTAAGTGTTGACTGAAATTATAAAATTCATCTCATCTTCTTATTAAAAATGATTTTAATATTTTTCAGTTTGGAAAATTCTAATGTGCTTTAATTGCCGATTAACAATTATAACACAGTTGTAGAACTATGCTTTTAATGCATAAAAAATATTAATTATATATTTCAAATGGAGTATAAATAGCTTCAGAAACACCAGCTGGGATTAGATGGGTCATAAACTGCTTCCTAATTATAAAGCACTTTACCTCTAGGTCACAGATTAAATACAGAAAAGGTAAATAATGAATGATAGTGTTACCATTAATAACTGCTTGGGGATATAGGGAAATGAACTTGCTTATGTCTGACCATTTTCCACTTCAGTGATATTCATGTTTCAATCGCAACTCGTAAGTGGGTGGCTTCTTTGTTTGCAGCCTTGACATTGTAGAGATCATTGTTTGCTGGTGAACTGATATTAAATTCCACTCTCTCTCAATTCTAAACAGCCATGGTGTGAAATTTGTGTCATATCTCCACCTGAGACTTAATCCTCGCAAAGCCTAGCAGTAGCACAAACAATTTGTTCAAAATCGTTTAGTAATATAAATTTAAAAAAAAAAAAAATTACAAAATTATTTCACATCTATTTGGCATTACAAGCTGGCTGTTAATCTAGATTAACAGTTCCTCCCTGGCCATAGAAGTGAACGGGAGAGGACTCTGTTGCCCAGGGAGAGATGCTTGGTGGTGCCACGGGCCAGCCGAGCCACCCTTCAGCTCCTGCTCCAGAGGTGTGTGACTCTCCATAGGCTTTTTATCACACCAACCAGCACTATGAGAATGTCTTGGACATCCTGGGGCACCTCAGGTGGTCCGGGACACCACTGCGTGGGCGACTAGATCACCTCCTTATCATTTGCTTTTCTGTTTCTGCTCTTGCCTTTGTTTTTCAGAAACTGTTTAGTGACTCAATGACTAAAGGAACTAAGTTTCTTCTGGGTTTTCAGTTCCTGGGTGGCAAGAATATTACAATCTGAATGCTTCTAGAGAACAAAACCTTCCAGTGAGAGAACAAAATGGATAACATTAACCTTGATTTACCTACCCATGCAGCAGGTCTCCAACGAACTACACCAGATGCTACGCATAGCTCTTTTTATTGGGTGGGTAAGAAAGAGAAATACTGCAGTGCCAGAAGATACACATGGTGTCTATAAGCCAGCCCTTGCTGCAAGTTTTCCACTGAGTCCCACATGAGATTTTAAGCACTTCTGCCACCCAGACTGAGGTGTACACTCTGTAACTGTGTTTCTTCTGTTTAGACGGATTTCTGACACTCCACATGCAAGCTAAGAAGCAAAAGCACAGCAACCAGGGCATACATTGAGAATTTGAGTTTACTGAACCAAGCACACAGGATGGCTTTTTTCATGCAGCTTGTAAAACTAATGCTGTTTAAACTGAACCACAATTTACATCCCTGTTCAACACCACTGCTAAGACAAAGTGATTAGACCATCACCAACAGCTGGTCTTCCAACAATTTCCATGTAAGAAGAACCCTCTCCACTCATTTTCTTCCTTTTCCTTTCTCCCCTAGAGGTTATGATGCACCAACATATTTCTATACATGTTGTGACAGTACGAGACCACACGCACAAAAATAATCAAGAGAGCAGAAAGTCACTTCAACTTTCCTTTAATCTGTTTGCTAAAATCTGTCATCTTCTGCCCAAGGTACTGTCATTTGTACAGAGTATGCTGCACTAAAGCTTCAATCATACTATCCAAATACGAGAAGTCTAGAAATAGCCATAATGAAACTGATGCCAGAGAACCTCAGCTCATACTAGATTCCAGCAGCCAGACATCTTCAAATACAAAGGACAGCTCTTTAGTGCAGTTTTGGAAGTGTGTCCGTGTTTCAGACTGAAACTTACACATGTCTAAGTATCTGCAGTGATTTATTTTCCTCTGTAGCATTTGCAAAATATATGAGAACACAACCCACTGTGCAGTTTATTTGCCATTTCAGGGAGGTCTGAGCCAGTCCATTGAAATTCTTTAGAGCTTGCTTCACTTACTTGGCATCCTAAGCATAAAAGAAGAGGCACTATCAATAATCTACCGCACAAAAACTGGCCACAAATATCGTATTGATGATAGATTAAAATCACATCTCTGTAGGGACAAATTCCTTATCTGTACACGTTACTAGCACAAATTTATCAGTCTAGAAAAGTCACTTTGAAGCAGAGGAATAGTTACCGTGTCAATTGAGTTACCTTGTAGAATCACCCCAAGAGGGCGAGCTTCACATGATGGGATAGACAGATGTGTATTTTGCTCATTGGAAGACAATTTCTTGGGCCCGACAACATTCTTAATAGCTATTACCACTTACTTTTGGATTAAAAACTCCAATGCAACCAGCATTCAAGTTAATGGACTGTTTTGGGAAGCACAGTACGCTGAATAAATCTCTTAGATGTTTGTTCCATACAGGAGCATGAAAAGAGCTAGAGGCCTAATTCCCTCCAGAAATTATGTCATATATATATTTGGGATGCTGAACTTGTATATTTATATATCACCATATCAAATGTCTAGTTGTTTTTTTGAGTTAAATATTGTTACAGTACAGAGGTGCCTAACCAGATCCTCTGCAGTTCTGGTAACAAAGCCAGTGAAAAATAATGTAGGAATTTGATATTTCCAGTGCAAGCCTGCTTAAAGTATGTAAAATTTCAGTGCATCAAAATAAATGCAAGGTCAAATTAAAGGGGTAGATTAAAACTTGTTACAGAGCCCTCCTACTACTCAAACTCTCCAGCTGTAATGTAAGGCTTTGATTCTGCATATTGTGCATACATTTAACTTTGAACAAGGAGTGATATTTCTTGTAGAAATTAAATTATACATATGCACTCAGAGAATCAGATTCTCACACACACTGTTTATTCAAAAAATAAAAGAGCTGGAAAAATGTACAAGACCTGAGAGAAACAAAGAGCAGGTTCCTCCTGGAAGAACTAATGCAGCTACTTACATGAGAATCAGATTTGCTTTAGCTGTTCAACATTTATACCCTTTTGTACCGTATATCTAACCCGGAGTACAACTTGACTGATTATGTATTAAAAGCTTTGTGCTTCAAAGACGATCAGACGGTTGGAGCACCTCTCCTATGATACAGGCTGAGAGAGCTGGGGTGCTTCAGCCTGGAGAAGAGAAGGCTCTGGGGAGACCTTGGTGCAGCCTTTTAATACCTGGAGGGGCCAGCAAGAGAGCCGGAGAGGGGCTCTTTACAAGGGCGTGTGGTGATAGGACAAGGGGTGATGGCTTAAGGCTGAAAAAGAATACATATAGATTAGATATAAGGAAGAAACTTTTTACCCTGAGGGTGGGAGGCGCTGGCCCAGGCTGCCCAGAGCAGCTGTGGGTGCCCCGTCCCTGGCAGGGCTCAAGGCCAGGCTGGACGGGGCTGGGGGCAACCTGGGCTGGGGGGAGGTGGCCCTGCCCGGGGCAGGGGGCTAGAACTGGATGAACTTTAAGGTCTCTTCCAACCCAAACCAGTCTATGGTTCTAAGATTAATCTATTTAAACACATGCCTATGCTTAAGCAGTCCTTAAGTATTTGTAAGTAATGAATCCTATAGACACCAGAAACAGTCTCTTGCAAAACTAAACCAAGCCTTCCACAAAATAGTAAAAATATTTATATTTACTGAAACTACAAGGACGGAAGACACTTGACACCTTGCAGAGTCATGCCCCACTGCAATTTCATTTGAATACTTGTACCTGCTTCGTAACTTACAAAAAAAAGCTTTATTCCATATTTGATCAATCTAAGATTTTAAATAAATTTTTCAGAGACTTAAATTATTAGTAATATAGTTATAGAAGTCTTATGCAAATCATTATCTTTTTGGGAGCACCCTAAAGAAAAATCTTCAAGGAGGAAGATATTCCTCTTTCTAGCAAATTTCAGGCTCATACTTTATGGAGGAATTCTGTGTGAACGGAAAGCTTTCCAACAGAAGTCAAAACCTTAAATGTGTATTTTCCCAGACTTCACTTTAAATTTATCAAAAAGGCAAAGTTTGGACTGAAGCTGAATTGCATTTAACCAAGTGTGGGTTGAGGAGTTAATGCATCCCAGTAGGTAGATATGTTCTTTAGGACACGAGACACTATCCTCTCTGGGACTTTCAGTGGTTGCTTTTGCTCCCTACATCTCAGTTTCCACACCTAGAAAACATGAATGCAAGAGTATCTGTGCTCTGCTGTAGAGCACTTGCAGATTTTAAGGGTGAAAGATAGATATTAATGTGAGCTTCAGTCCTCAAATCATGAAAATACAGATACACAATAATGTCTGATAGTCTGAAAACTACCAGAGTACTGCTAAAATACGTAAGGTCGCTGAGTGTTGCTTTTACTTGTATTCATGCAGTGCCATTAAAGTCAGTGAAGGTGCACAGACAGAGTATATAGTACCGTTTTGATTCACAAATTACAAGGATGAGTTTTTTTCCTTAAAAGCAGTTCTAGTAGAAACAAACAAAATTAAGAAAAAAGACAGATTATTTCCCCCATCATGGCAGTATCGTATATAGATATATATATCTATTCTTTGGGGATTTCTATGGCAGCCTGAACTATGAAAAAAATATATCCAAGGTACCAAAATACAGGCAAGTACAAAATAACTTCTGCCACCCAATCAAAGCAAATATAACCTTGGGGAGAAAGAAAAAAAAATTCTGTACACCAGTAATCTCCATCTATTCACCTTTGGATCACAGTAAGTACCTAAATCTTTAATTTCTCCAAAGTATATGATGCATGCCTCTGTTTATCTACAATGTAGGCTGTCAAAACCAGCCTGGCAAACCATCAGGAGCTGGAACCATTTGTGTTGGGACCTAAGTGTTATTTTACTGACTGTGGCAGAATCCCTAGGCAGTTTTGTTGGGTTTATTTCATGTATACAATATACAAGAGTATCTCTAAGGCAACAGAAAGCTCCTGAGCAGAGACCAAAAGGCTTTCAGAAAAGATATTCTGAGAACAGCTAGCTCAAGAAAACACTTTATTCTGAGGCTTATTGGAACGAAACTCTACCATTACAATCATTAACAGCCTGCTGTAGACTCAAGTAGAAGCACATTTTTATAATTTAGACTCCGCTTTTAAAGTATTTTACTTCTGAGGATGCACACAATGAATTCATTTCAACACAAGACAGGGTGCTGGGCACAGCTGAGTGTATCGGGGTGACCAGTGGGAATGGTGTTTATCACTTCCACATATTTCAGATATCTTCTTCTGTGACTGCTATAGCTCAAGAGGGTAAAAATCAAGCCTCAGTTCTGAAACTAAAGGCAGTGTTTAAAGGATTGGTTGAATGAATAAAGACAAACTCTGGACAAGAACCAGCGCAACCATGCCTACAGATAAACACATTCCTGTTCTGGGTCAGTTTCCCTTTCAAGAATTATTTATATATGATCTGTTAACAACTTCTCATGTGAAATGCTGAGCAAAGTCTTGCCTGAGCAGTTAGGTCTGGCTCTGCAAGGCGGATTTTTTTTTATTATTATTATTATTATTATTCAGTCCTGTTCAGTGTAATCCCATAGACCAATACTTTGCTGCTACGGTGATGGGCCACCTACTTGTAAAATCTTAATTACAGATTGATAACTTTGAAAACCCTGGATTCCTTTAGAAAAGAAACATATAAATCACCAGAAAATGAAATAACTATGTTTCCAGATCAAAATACTAAACCTAAAAATGTCTTACTAACAGCCATAGTAAACTGTGCCGGTGTACTTTGAAGTGGAAATTCAGAGAATTTTATGAAATTCTGCACATCTTGAGTTACACTTGGAATGTATTTCCACTAGGTTATCAGAACCAAGCAGCTCCTCTATGAACAGTAATAGGTATAGATAAAGAAAAGCAATAAAATGATTACCACTGTGTGGAAATTGTTTTATTAAAAGTATTCATCTGGAAAAAAACCCTGTTGCATATATTTCAGCAGTGTTATAGGTTTTCCTACAGGCCTGCATCCGAGGACTTCACATGGATAATGAACTTGCTTGTGCTTTTGTTTAAGAGAAGAGTATTTCCTTTTTTATTCCTGTGTGAGCCAACATCTTGACTTGTATGCCAAAGAAGGAAAAAGAAAGAAAAAACACAAACAAAAACCTGCAACAGAAGATTTGACAATACTCCTGTGCTTGTTTGAACTCAAACCCCTAGCTAGTGACAGGTATAGATTTACTGCAGGTTGAGCTGAGGCACTAAGGAGATTCCAACACCTATCATTTTCCCCAGCCCCTACTCCACTAGAAGAAAAGAAAATCCCAATGCAATATTGTACTTTTCAGTTCCTCAGCTTAAAAAGAAAAAAAAAATCTTCTGTAAATGCACATATATGTTTAAAAAAAAATAGCTTGTGACCTCATGCTGCTAAGGTCAGTGCCAACCTGAGTGACATGTTATGGTACAGGGCTGCCTGCACCATCACTGAGGCTTTCTATGAAGATGCCTTGCATCAGGCTTTCAGAAGGCATGTAACTCCTGTATCACTCATAGTCTCTCCCTGATCTCTAGGGTACGCAATATGAACACATTACATTTTAGTCACTTACCCCTTTATCCTGAAAACCAGGAGAAAACTCCAGCCCCCCAGTTTTCAGTGGAAACTCATTTGTATTGGCAAAAACATGGATGGCGCTCATAAAAAATTCCAGGAAGAGAAAGTCCAGCTAAAGTGAAGTATTGTAGCAGAGGCTGCCACCTATCAAACTATTAAAGCACAAAGCAGCCCAGTCCAACTTTGTCATCTAATGGACTGGTGGAGCTGAAGGGCAAACTGCTTTCAAAGAACATATTGCATGGTCTGGGAAACCCCAAATCTAATTCAATAGTAAAAACCAAATATAATTCAACAGAAAATGACTCTAAAAAATCAATGGAACCGAATCTCAACAGTTTGGGGGGTTTTGAGCATCCTAGAGAGCACAGATTAGGATATCTCATTGCCTGTTACTTCAGTTTAGATTTTGCTAAAGGGTATGAGACTCTTTTTTTTTTTTTTTTTTTAACAAGACGTTACTCTTGAAATGGCCTTTGTTTGCTAGAGCTCACAGGCTGCAGACATGGTCAGCTTCCATTGAAAGACTGGAAGGGGAAAATGTTTATGCTTCCCTGCTCCATATCCACATGCCAGAATCCACAACAAACTGGGCCCAAGAAAACAAAACACATTCACGAAAATGAGCAGAGATTCAATTACAGAATTAATCCTTTTGAGCAGGTGGTTTCTGGTGAAGCCACTGCCAGAAACAGGCTCCGTATCAGGTAAATCCAGCTTCTATTGCCAAGGAGTTAATCAAAAATCTATTATAACTTATTACTTGTCTAATTTGGGGCCTGCAAAGCATTGTAAACATTTCCTATTTATTTATAGGTAGCACATCAATTATCTATGTCCAGATACCAGGACAGATAGATAAAATGATTATTTTGTAATTTAACACATGAATTAATGTGAGTGTGCACGCACACTATTCAACAATTTATCACAAAGTCTGTTTCTTACATCATTTGGCATCTTTTCTACTTTTGAAAAAAACGCAAGGAACCCTTAAATACATACATGTAGACTCTGCCACATAAAATTCAGTAATTCATGACAGCAGCTTTAAATCAGGAAATCCAAAAATAAGGTTTTAACATTAATGTTCACTGGTCTTAGTTAATGCATCGTTGTATGGACAAAAGAGCTGTCAAAAGGGATCAGGCAACTCTGGCCTTTTAAATGCTTTCACTGAGGGTGGCTAAGACTCAAAGTTTCAGAGAAAGTGAACCTCCTTTCCTAGTACAATGCCCTAAACCAATTATGCCAAACCCAGCAGGTGATTAGCTTATGCCCTGAAGCATGAGATTTGATTATTCTTATCTTGGTTTGCATACTGGCGCTACAAATATTATTAACGGCCATAAAATCATCCAGCCTTTAAAAAAAAAATACAACATATCTAGCCTGAAAGTTTGATTTGATGACCTCTGTATGTGGCAAATTCCAGATTGTTTCTTTTGTTTAATCTAAATGCTTTAGCTATCACATGGTCATCTGTATTCATTCATATCACAGGACGTGATTACAAAGCCTAGCGACTTCATGTGCACTTTGCCCTTTGGCGTGTGAGCTTCGTGAGTGCATTGTGGGTGAGAAGGTTTAGTAGTAATGTAGATGAATAACTGAGCATATAATTTTCCTTGAGATCTTTTTAAAGGGAAGCAATGAAAAAGTTTCTTCACAGAAACACTACAAAGAGGAATGCAGAATTTTGCATTAGTAGGTCATTATTTAATGGAGAATGCAACATTGCCAGAGCTACTGAAAAGTGATCCAAAGACCACTGACATCAATGGGAAATTTTCCACGGATTTCAATGGACTTTGAAATGATTCCCAGTCCTGTTTAAATTAGGGTGAACCACCAAGGAACAAATCATAACCGCTTTAGAGGTTTTTCCCCCAGAAACCAGACTGTTGTCACAGCACTGAATATTTCCACCAATGTGTGTCCATTTTCAATTACACAGGTTGGATTTCAAGCACCATTCTGCTGCCCAGTTATTCCAACTTGATTTTTTTCATAATCCTCTGCTTTTTAATATATCACCCTTCACAAAGAAGCGAGTTGGACAAAACAAGTCTGCACTTAGTAATAAATAATTTCCTTCAAGATACAAACAACAGCTACTGTTTTCTGAATGCTTGGCTGAGAGAAGGCTCTTGGATAAATAGCCTCACTTAGAAAACATATTTGCAAAAGCCTTTGAGAAAGTGCAATGTATATGACAGCTTCACGTGGTGCTTTAAGAACACTGTACTTGACCTGACACAAAACTGAAGATTTACAGGAACTTTTGAGTCCAGATGTCCTTCAGGCAACCAGCTAAATCATAAGGAATTGCTTATTTTTCTTTGGTCTTTAAAACAAAAGGAAAGTAAAAACTGAATCAAAGACCAGAAGCATGAAATCTGTCACATTAAAAACACACCAAGGAGTGTCTCTCAACTGTTTCAGGTTGTCTGGTCCACTTCTGACAACCTTCTAGGATCCGAACATGCAAACAGAATGAAAGAATATATTTGGAAGACCTAGCTGCAAAATTTTCACCTCTCAGGTTATGATTCACTTTTTTTTTTTCTTTTCAGACTGTCAAAGGCTACATCTTTCTTTTGTTTCAAGGTGGGAAAATTTTATTTCTTGAAGTTCAATAAGATTGGAAAGGTAATGAAAGCTGCAGTTCCTCTAATAGTGATCTTAAGGCTGCTACATTATCCAGGAGCAAGGAAAGGTGTGTTGACACACAAACAACTTTCTAGGAGGTCTTGGAAAGGAAGAGAACCACTTGGGTGATATCACTGGTGCCTAAGGTCAGCTTGCTGCTCTGGCCAAGTGTTTCTAAGTGAGTTCACTTAAGGACTTCATGACCTGAGTGCCAAATTTGGATGTCACTGGGACACAAACACCTCTTTTCACCCGTACCCCCTGACCCTCTACCCACCTGTTCAGCCAGGAAGCACGGAGAGATCCCTAGCGCTGAGCTGGAGCACTTCAGGTTGAGACCATTATACCACCCTGCTCCTGATCTGCAAGTCAAACTAATTGAATTATTAGTTACGCATATTTGCAAATCGTTTAGTAAGGGAGAAATTTCAGGGTGTAATAAAGGGAAAACGCATTGTTGAAACAAACTTTTGTTCTACATCTTCTCAAAGGAGGAAAACTTAGTTTGCCATTTAAGTCTGGCAGTATGACTTGTATTAAACTGTAGAAGAATATTAGTAGATTTAGTCCAAATGTGAAATTGGGAAGCATGTCCATTCACTCAGGCCCTGGCAGCAAATAAATTGGGCTTTTCTGATGTCTCTTATCAAGCGAAATAAAGCCAGACCACTCTACAAGTACTGAAATTTCTCAGCTGCTCCACTTCCAACAAAGTCTCAGCTAAACTCAGTTTCTAATTTTGACTTTGAAATAAATAATTGCATATATGTATATATACATTCTAGAAGCGTGTGTATGCATGTGGATACATACACATACTCTCTACATACACCTCAGTGGACAGGTACCTGCCTTGGAAAGCTCTTAAGCAGACAGATTGAATACACTTAAGTCGCTACAGTTTAATAACTTTGAAGCTCCACAAGAATTGATTTTAGTACTATTATACTGCCTTATCAGCAAAGCCCCAGTCTAAGGAAAGGATTTGTGTGCGTGTGTGTCTGTGCATGCATGCCTGTAAATAAGTGAGTTTTACTACAGCAGTAGTAGAACACACAAATCTAGCTTTAAAAGTATTATCTGCAGTGTACAGAGATCACTTTTTATGGCAGTAGGGCTAAGAGAAGAAGGAATATCTTATGAGCAAGGTGCTGGTCCAGGGCTTTAGAGGCTCAGGTTCAATTCCTCATCCTGCCAGAGGCTGCGTCTGTGACCCTGGACAACTAGCAGAAGCAGTTAAGCAAACGCTTAAGTCATCTTTTGTTCAAAGGGCAGTATTTCCTTTTTCTCCTCTTTTGTCTATCTTAGTAAACAGGTTACAAATGCTTTACACCAGGCTTGGGAGGTGGTTGGTGGGGGTGGTGGAGGTTATTCTTTGGTTTTCTTTACTATGGGTTAATACAGCATCCTGCACAGCTCAGCCCCGATTTCACTTTGCAACCTATGAATGTCACTGGCACACAAATACTTAAATAATTATACTTTACAGACGAAGTCCAGAATCATTGTATCACACACATTTCAGTTCTCAGTAAACTAAGGCAATACACATTAATGACATATGGGATTACCTGGGCGGGGGGGCAATGGGAAGAGGGAGTGGTGGTGGTCAAGGAAGACAATAATGATCCTTATCTGTATTCCTATCAGGTATCACACTGTATCAACTAAGAATACAAATATAAAGGTCCAATACGTAAATATAAAATGCATTTACATTGTTATATCAAATAGAGGACCTAAAGTTACAGTTGTAACTGAAGATCATAATTTAATTTTATACTATGTTCTTTGTATGCTGCAAAATATTTTAATGACAACAATCTAGAAAAAATGGCTATATTAATATCTGAATGTATTATATTAAGAGTATTCAAAGTAAGAAAAATGTCAGATTTGGCCAACAGATCAACACACCAACCATAGCTTCACCATTCCATTATTATTTATCGCTAGCGGACAGTGTTCCACAGGTTGCCACACTCTTTTTCTGCCATTTTGTCGCCTTTGGCTGGTTCTGTCCAACCTTCAAGCTGTTACACGGCCAAGAGCTGGGCAAGCGGCTCCCTCTGGTGCCGACACTAATGAGGATCTCTACATTTTGCAGATCTTGCTTTCTGTATTTCAGTTTAGGACCTAGTTATGGAAACTCAGCATTATGCAAGACTGGGTTTGGTAGTCTGTAAAATAATTTCTTTTCATACCTATGGCTTAGTTAGGCAGTGAAATTGTCTTCAGAGAGCAAGCCCTGAAAGCATCACGCTACTCAATATGGTATCATCACGTTGCATCTTATTCCTAGATAACCACAGGTAAGATGGGACTTGTTGCTAGCGTTTACACATTCCCCACTGCTTTGCTTAAGAATCAGCTTGCATTTTTGAAATTTCAAATATTTTCTGAATTAAAGCAGGATTGCAAAATGGCAGCTCAAGTATATTATCAGCGAAACGCCAAGCAGGTTGCTTCACTAACACAAAGCACAACTCTTTGGTTAAGATTACCCATCTTGGTGTTTACATATTTTTTAGTTCTACTAGAAGTTTCACTCTGTTTTCTGAAAATAAACCACCGCAGTACCATAATTACTACTTCTCTGAACTTCTGACCAGTTACCCGACCCTGTATAAAATATGGAGAAGTGGCGCAATAGTTGGGATCACAGAAGTTTTCGTCACAGTTCTATGACAGTTAAAAGGTCTGTCACAATTGTAATTGCATTTTCCTCATTATTCAAAACTATTTTTAAAAAGTGCAAAAATGTTGCATATAAATTTCTACCTAGGAAGACACAGTTCTCGGGGGAATATGTTTATACCCAAGGAGAAAATGAAATTTAAAATACATTGTTAAAAAGTATTTGAAATCTAACTGGACTTTAACTTCTTATCACAAATGCCAATTTCTTTCACAAATACCATCTGAGTTAATTATAAGCAGTTTACTTTTTTTTTAAGAAATATTTAATCATTTTATGAATGGCCAGGCCCATATACATAGTGACACTTTGTTATTTTGAAAGAAATACACTCGAAAAGGATTACTGTCATTTCCCAAAAGCTGACCAGCATCCATCAAGGTCCAACAAGATTTTCCCGTGTCAAACTCTCCTCATTTTTAAAGGCCATTACAAAGAGAAGGCTCACAAGACCTGGATCATTCATTGCACTGCCAGTATCCGAATGAAGAATGGATGGCAGATGACGAAAGACCTATGGCTTCCCCATTAATAGGAGGTTTAATATTTTCTTGCTTCATCTGCCAGAGCCTTTATACAATTCTCATAACTTTTGAACTATGCAGTGTTATACATAATGATCTGAAGAGGCAGCACTGTATTTTTGCCATCTGCAGTGAGCTTTCCAACCATTCATTAATCCTCACAGCATCTCAGGGTAGTAGTTCAATTTATGGATGGGAAAACAAAACAGATTGAGTACCGGAATATATATTAGCGTAAGTGCCAAGCAAAGGCATGAGATTGAAAGTTCCCCCAGTGTTTCTTTTGGACATGTGGCAGCTATGGGTATGTTGGAAAAATCTGGTACAGCGTAACTGCTGCATCACAGCCCCAGCAGCTGGGTGAAGAGTGAGTATGGGAAAAGCAAAGATCAAGCTATCACATTGGTTCTCCTCTCTCTTTGTACCCCAGTCAATGGCAATGAGCCACTGCACACTTCTTACAGACTAGATAAGAAAAATGGGAGGGAGGAAAAAAAATAAAAAGAGAGAGAGAAAAAAAAATTACTCTGTCTCTGTTACGACAATGGGGATAAGAACGAAGGCAGCACAAAGTGTTGCTAAACAGTCAAAAAGGAAAGATGTGGCAAAGATGTGGCGCCCTTTTAAGGTCTTCTCCATCTTAAAGTTCCCAAGCACTACAAGATTTATGTTTAGACAAATTACTCCAGCAAACTTACTAAAAGACAGAAAGTTCAGACTCAACTTTGACCCCAGCAACAATCTGCAAAATCATCAGAGCTGCAAGAGTACAAATGGTGGATATGAATGAAGAGCAATCAAAGTATTAGGTTTTTCATTTTCTAAAAACTGGACTGTTCTAAAATGTTGGTTGCAGCAATTGTTCCAAAACAAAGTCTTTTTCTTTAACAGTTGCTTTAAAGTAATATTTACAGTTCATTTTCAAACCTTGCTTAAACCTTTACTTGCCAAATGGTACATGTCTCTACATAGGCTAAAACATGCCAAAAATAGGGTAAAAGTCAATCTATGGTTTTATATTTGGATTTTTAAAAAAAAAAACAACACAAAAAAACCAAAAAACCCCAAGCAAATGAAATAGCAGGGGGAAAGTAATGTTAACCATGCCACTTTCATTAATTCACTAAAGACACCAAAGTTGACTAAGTCACTGTCCAATAAAAAGAAGTGCTTTTTCTTCATATATACTGGCTACACATACATTTGTTGTAATTATTAACTCTAGTAACATCGCTGCAATCTTGATGTATTCACACTGAAGTTGGAACCAGACCACTCAGTTTCTTTTGTGTGTTTGTGCTGTCATGTAGCGTAGTGCACATGTATATAGCTATATATGTGTGAATATTTTTTAACAGTCTTCCAAAGATGAGAAAAGTTCTCAAACAGATTGATGATCTTTTTAAAAGTGACTCCTCGGTGAAATGTTACTTCACTGCACATTAAATTTATTTTTCTGACCGCTCTACTTTCACATTGTATTCCAGTTCTTCCACAATTTACAGTATCTTCACATGTTCTGAACGCACAAACTCAGTGCAAGTGCAGTAAATCATGTCATAAAAACCCATAGTAGAGTGAAGCCTAAATCCCTTGGGACACAAAATGCTTTTTTTATTTACTTCTTGCACAAGCAGGTGATGATTTTGGCTGAACCTTCTGATTGCCGAAGGAATGCAAACAAAAATTAATAAACCCTCAGCACGCATCTCGTCTATAACTTAGTAACACCTAATTTTCATTTTACTGTAATATGAATTGCTACCTGGCTACATCTTGCAGCAAAACTTCACCTGCTTTTAATTCTAATTGTCCAACAAAAACCCTTAATCAAAGGCAGTCCCAATTTTGCCGAGTTCAGGAGTTTGGGGTTTTTTTTGGTAAAGTCAGATATATCTCATCTAGAGGTTATGCTTTACTGAAAATAACAGATGAGCCAGTTCTGGATGACTGTTGAACAAAAAGAAAGGCAGGTGTCAAAAATAAATACCCGCAAGTATATTCCTACTACCTTAAAATGCATTTTCACGGTACTGAGTGTTGGCAAATAACTATATAAACATTAACAAAATTTCTACTTCAAGTTTCTGTTTCAAAATTCAGAAACCCCCTGTGCTGTTTTCTGGCAACTGGGATGGAAAGTCTCCCATCCACTTCAGAGGAACAATAAACGCTCCTCCTTTTCCTTCCTCTGAATAATAAAGTTCCTCTCAATGGGAAATTGATCAAATTCTAAATAAATAAGCAAGCGCATCTGGTATTTATTTATCTCAGTCCTTAGAAACGTTATGCTAATTGGAGTTCTGTAACTAAGGCTTTGGAAAACATCTTATACTTGGGTTTGTATTATTTTACTGACACGCACAAATATAAATGCTTGCTTTCTCAGCGCTTCTCCCCTCTATATAATATATGGTTAGTCCTCTCACAGTATATGAAGTTAGTAAGCCGACTAATGATATAGCTGATCAATTCCTTCTACTTTCTTCTTGCATAATAAAAAGTCACATTAGAAGTTTTGTGTTCTTAGCTCATTGACAATAATAAAGACAACTGAAAAGTAAAATCATGGTTCTCCCACCGCTTCAGCACTATTGTCAACTAGCGCAACTGCACTGAACCAGGCAAAGTCAGGTGGACGTTAGACTGCATTTCCACAGTGGCATTTCAGGACTGAACATGGCTACTTGTGTTTGCAACGCAGCATTACAGATAACAAGGCACTCATTATACTCACTTAGTAGCGATTTATCATCACTAAATTCAATATACCATCTTTTCTAATATAAGTATTTCTAGCTTCATTCTTCCTCCTTTCAGTCCCCTCATCTTTCCCATGCTCTTTCTACTACTGTGTGGGTGGCTCTTCCTCCACAGAGAAAAGGTATCTGAAAACTTCCCCCAAAACTCAGTCCTTCTCCTGAAGCACAGTACTTTTTTCTCTGCTGGGGAAAAAAGGGCATGGTGGGATTTGTTCCAAAGTCTTCACATTGATAAAGCTACCACAGAATATAATTTTGGATATATACCTTGAGGTAGATGCATATTTCAAAACAAGAAAGGTTCAAATCATTATTTTTTTTCCTGGCTTTGCAAAACGTCCTCCAGCAAACAAGAGTCCTGCACAAATACCGCCATTTCCTAGAAAATGGCAGAAATCAACCAAACATCTGGTATCACAACAATATGGTCATTTCCATAACTAAAACGGGTCTCTTGTGAAACCTTAATCCTCTTTATGACAAAACCATAGCCTTAACCATTTGGCTACACAGCAGATTTCTGGTAATCACTCCTCTCCTCCTCACAGACCTCCACCGACAAATATTCAGACTTCAAGCTTGGACCACCAATACATGGAGCCAAGGAGAAGTCTCACTAGCTGTCACCAGTAGTAAGCTCTTGGCCTATGCACAGAAAAAGTATGAAATGAATGAGACTCGTAGTTTACCAACTTGTTATATGAAAAAATACACGACCTGCAGTTTTAGTTTAAAGGCTGCAGTTTTAGTCTGGTCTTCTAAAGCATCACTGCTTCTAAAGCATGCTTTGTGTGAACTTCTGCCAGTTTTTTTAATCAGCTAGTGATTACAGTCAGTCCAAACTATCAGAGGAACATGGAAATTTGTTGAAAGCAAGTGACAAAATAGGTATGAGGAACTCTGCAAGATGCTGAATACTACTCTGAACCTCTCAAAAGAAGAAAAAAATAGAAAACCTGCAATACATTACTGGGCATGAAAAAGATGAATGAAAGAAAGAGCTCTCATTGCTGTGTCAATGGGGGAAGACTTTCATTCTACAAGACAGAAGCCTTTGGGAAAGCAGCTTTCATTAGTTCTGGCATTCCTAAACAAATATGAATACCATTTTAAATGGTCACAATTTCAGCACACTTTATTGAGCTCATCATGTTGACTGTGATGAGATTATAGGAGTATTAACAATAACAGAACTTGGCCACCTATTGCACTTGGGTGCTCTGAACCTCCTGCTCTTGCAGATAGAGGTGCACATCGCAGCATGCATCTCGCAGCCAGCAGGATACCTGGCTTGAAGCAGTCTGACAGTGGGCAGGAGCCTGAGAGTCTCCTGCTACTCCTTACAGGGGAGGGCTCATCACCAAGAGGTCTCCTGCTGAGGCCAGACTGATGGCCCCAGCACCTTCCTAGCCACTGAATGAGCAGTAGGTTTGACATCCTATATCATTTATGGACCTTTTATGAACTGCTATCAAAAGTAGACAAAAGTTGCTATTCACACCTCTGTTTCTTTCACTTAAGCTTATTTCTGCCAGGTATCAAATGCTTTGTTTCTTTAAGTGTTCACTTTTCTTCCTCAGAAACACCTACAACTCTTGCAGAAGTTTCATACCCATCTAGTGGCTACAGCCTGGAACTGAGCAACAAAAGCCACAGGGCCGCTATTCACACTTGCCACTGAATCGCCGCACGATCTCAGATTATTCACCTGCTTCAGGTACCTTTTCCATCAGTAACAATTAGGCTATTGATAGCTGCTGGCTACTGAAAAGCACTATGAGATTTCAAGGAAAAGTTGAAATGGGATCGAACAGCAGTATTAGTAACTGCACAGGCTTGGGTACCATAAATTAGTTTCTTTGATATCTGGGAGACTGTATCTCTGGTTTTCTATTGCAAAATTATAGATTTCCATTCTGCGGATTAAAATACAAGAGTCCAGTAATACTGTTTACTACCTGAAAACAAACAAATAAAACAACTCCCAGAGCTAATCTAACAACAAGAGCTAAATAGGAAATGTATTGTACCTCTACCAGGAACTACAGTTGGAGATTTAATTTGCCATACACCTCGAACGGCAATATTCTCTATCCAGTCACGAATCACTCTGCTGACCCATGAACCTGAGCATTTGTTTGCAACTCAATGTCGCTTAAGAAATTATTATTATAGCGTAGGAGGACAGCCATGTTCAAACAGGAAAATAAACAAATAAATAAACAAAGAATTTATTCAAGCAATGACCTGTCAAATCAAGAACTAGATTATCCTCAAATGCACACACAATATAAAATATAAAATAATGAATAGTAAAAGGGGATATAGACAACCCTTCTAGTGAGCCACCAGTTGAGTTTTCTAAATGTTCCTCATGTTCAGAGGAAAGACATTTTTAAACCTCAAATCCAAGTCTGTTCTCCTTGAGTAGCTGTTCTTTGGCAAAGAGGAATGGCAGTGGCTGTACTGATGACCCAACAGGAAACACTCTTTGACCTTTTCCAGTTAACAGAGATAAATGGTAAACTTTCTAACACTGACAAACTAACTTTAAATAAATAATGTTGGCATGAAAGTTACCATCTACATCGTCTGATTGCACAGTCAGAAATTCTTATTGAAAACGTCTTCATATATAGATTCATGAAGTCTATGGAAATTTTTGCTTGAATAGGGACAGTAGGATTGCACTCAGCATCTCTGAGATATTTCATGCTAATAAAACACTCTATTCAGAGGGGCTCAGAGAAAGCACCAAAATCTACATACATTTCATGAAATAACTTCTTCGATTTGGGTTCCATTAACCTTACTCAAATGCCTATTCAGCAGCCACAAGGAGTTCAATCTTCTGAGATTTAGCATGTGGGTATTTTCCAGAAAAAAAAAAAAAAATACATAGTAACAATTTTTGAGGGACTCGCCATATCTATATAATGGCATTATGTTTGGCAGTGAATTGAACCTGCACATGTTCAATTGCTGATTAATATTTTTGCACAGTGAATGATTTATCGGCTGCATTAAATGAAGCTCCAGGTGAACAGTGAGCTATGCAGATGATATACGAACATATAGATATATGTTACATCACCAGTTGCAGATCATGTTCATGATTCCAAAGCCAGCAGGAAGAAAACTGAAGTAAATGTAAGCCCTGTGGCTTAACAATTCTCTTAAAACAGTCAAACTTGATTCCTTTCCTCACAGCACATTTCCCTCCCTAAGAACAGCAGCATTATTTTATTCCAGCCTTTTCAGTACATCCTGACTGTAAATAGTGGATTAAAAAAAAAAATACAATTATGAATATAGAAGGTAGAAATAAAGCAACAGAAAAGGATAACATGAAAGAGGAGCTTTCCTCACAGCACTGCAGGAGCACTGCTGTATTCTGCTGGAGGATTGAACTCCCCAACTCCTGCTTATTCTTAAGAGGATTTAAAAAGCAAACGATAGAATCATCAAGATTTAAAAAAAAAAAAAAGAAACCAACCACCCACACACAGAAAATGAACCCACCAAACTCATCTTTTAATCAAAATATGTAGCCAGAAGGCCTAAGTGATGATTACCTCCTGCTCTCACCCTAAGTCACCAAAGCAGCCTGTTACATGGGCTCTTCCCTGGGTTTGGTGCCAGGGAATGTGTCACTTCCACGCACAGGGGTGTCCAGGCACTAGGCTCACTTCACACCAGCCTGAGCTGCTCCTGCATTTCGACAGGACCGCGGTCACCTACAGCGGAGGCACACCGCAGGAGTTCAGTAAACATGGGACCCATATCAAGAACACCACTTTTTAGTAATGGCACCTTTATTACCACAAACATGCTCACAACTGTTAGTGCAATTAATTATCAGGACAAGGAGATACGCAGCAAAAGACTAAGAATTGCCTGTTCTGGAACACAATTCATTTAGATGATTTATGGAGTTCTTTATTGGTAGCGTCACAAGAGCTTTTTCAAAACAAGAGAAATCATTAAATCCCATAAAACACGGACTACCGCCGCAGTTAGCTGGTAATTGATACCCTTGCTCATGCCATTTATATCCCTAAACGGAGCTGATAAAACAAAAATTAGTAAAGCATGGTGATGGATGGAGCACGGGTGGGAGCCTGCGACACCCCAGCAGGAAGCGAGGGTGTCCTTCCCCTCCTGCCCAGCCACCCCGGAGCATCGCTCCCCCCTCACACACCACAGCCGGGGGGAGCACAAACTTTGAGGGGGGGGCCCCGGGGTCCCCCCGGTGCCACAGGCTCGGTACAGCCCAGCCGCCAGCCCCCGGGAGCCGCTGCTGGGGGGGAGGGGGTGTGTGTGTGTCATTTGCTTTTAGAGGGAGAACCGGATTTTGTGTGTGTCCCCCACCCGCCCCTACCCGCTTTTCCCCAGGGGAATTTTAACTACTTCTTTCTCCCTTTTTAAACGCAAATAATAATAATTATTTAAAAAAAAAAAAAAAAAAGGCGCTTTTGTGTGGCAGTTTTCTATGGGGCTTTTCAGGAATCCTGCTGGGTGGAGAAAGTGCAAGGTAAGAAATGGTTTTAAACAGAGGATTGGTCGTTTTAAACAGTTACCAAATAACAGCCAAAGCATGTGCCCAGCAAAGAAACTCCCAAATATTGAGGCGGCAGGGAGAAGGCATGTATATTTTAGTGATGAAAAGCAAGCAGGCGCATTAGAAAAGACTCAGAAGGACGGGAGCACAGCACTGAAAATGCAAATAAATCAGCCCAGATTCTACGAAAAAAAGAGAAGCTGCTGATAATCCTGAAGCAAACGCTGCTGCCTCAAAGATGGAAATAGCTCCCTTACCTTATTACTAATCCTCGCTTGCACCTGCTCTGCAATCATAAATACTTCGAGGTGCTTAATGCGAAGCTAAAGTGATGGCTGAATTTAAGAATTTCTTCATACACCTCGTTTACAGATTCAAAAGGAGATTTTTAGGATCGTCCTCCTCAGTATCCATTAGCTTCCCAAAGAATTCCAATTTTCTTGAAAAAAAAAAAAAAAGAGGAAGAAAAAAAGAAAACAAAACCAAACCAGTATGTCTATACACAAACGGGCACCGTAATAGATCCAAAAAACAGGGAGTGGGGGAATCTGAGAGGTGGCACTACAAACTTGGCAAGCAAAACGTATCCTCAGCGGGAAGGAGGGAGAGAGGAGAGAAGAAAAAAAAAAAAAAAAAAAAAGCAGCCTGCAAAATACAAAATTCCCAGGGAGATTTTGAAGGGAGAAAAAAAAAAAAAAAGAAAAAAGGAAGCAAAGCACAGAGGAAAGACGTATGAACGGAGCACAAATGGGCTGGGGGAGCCTTCCCAGCCATCCATCCGTCAGCAAAGTGAGCAGCCGCCTCCCGCGCCGCCGCTGCGGTGAGCGCCGCTCCCGCTCCCGCCCGCGGCCGCTGCGCGCCGGGACGCGGACACACGCCCCCCCGCCCCGCCGGTGCCGTGCCGGGGCGCGCCCCCGTGGGCTCGGCCCCCCGCGGGGATCCCCGCCGTGCGTGGCTGCGTGTGCCGGCCCGCGCGTCAGAGGTGACGCTCAGCCCAGCCGGGGACGCTGGAGCCGCCCCGGCCCGGGCCCGGGCCCCGGCCCCGGCGAAAGTTTCCCCCGGTCTGCCCCGCCCGCGGGGGCTTTAAGGCTTGGGGAGGGGGCGGGGGGGTTCTCCTGCCCCCACGCCCCCGCCATGCACCGAGCCGGGTCAGGGTGCAGCCCGCTCGCTACGCCGAGGGTGGGATCTCTGCTTCTGCCTCCCCCGCATCTTCCCTCCCGGCCCAGCCCCCCAGATCCCCCAAGGCGGACCCCCCACCCGCATCCCCCAAGGCAGGCCGCCCCAAGGCATCCCCCCCCCCCCCCCCCCCCGGACCCCTCAAGGCAGCCGGGTTGCCAGGAGGCTGAGGAAGGAGACGGGAGCTGCTCTCCCTCTCAGCGGGTGGAAGCCCAGAGAAAGGCCACGGGTGCCCGCGCCCCCCAGGCACCCCTCCCCAGCAGGGCTGCCAGCCTGGGGCCTCCCAGCACCCGCACAGGCATCGCCCCGCAACGTGGGGTCAGGGAATGGGCCAGGGGTGCCGGCACCTCCCCTCCCATCTCTCACTTCCACTCTCTCTTTTTCCCTGACCTCGTACACGTTTCATTGGAGACTTTCAAAGACCTTTAATTATTCTATTAATGTACACCCATAAATCTTCCACAGCAGCATTTCATTAGGCAAACATCAATATATGGTACACAGAGATGTAAACAGAGGCACCGGGGGCCACATAGGCAGCAAATTTCACACTGAAGCCATAACAAAAGCTAAACCAGGATCATTCAGTCTTGTTTTCCAGCGCTTTTCCAGAGAGCTTACTCTTTTTTCGTTTGGTTTTGGTTTTAGTGTTGTTTTTGGTTTTTTTAATAAGAAAAATCATAAGGTGCCATGGGAACAACCTGTGTCAGTAGATTACCAGGTTACTGGAGCAAGACCCAGTATACACCACCGTCACAAGTCTCTGTTGTGAGACTGTACCAGCTTACCGTTAGACTAGTAAGGAAAAACAAAAGGCTTACAAGCGTCTTAACTACTGTTGTTTTATGCTCAAATCACTTACAGAGTTAAACAAATGAAAAGCAGATTATGATTTTTGATTATTGGGAATCAGAAAATGGAACCCTGAGTGGAAGAGGCAAAAGGTGGGTCCATCCAACTAGGGCAGAAAAAGACGAAGGAAAACAGACCTCCTGGCTCACCCTCACGTGATCATACGAGCACAGCACGGGTAGTGGGATTTATAACTTGTTTTATCCCTCAACAAGGTGCTTGGAAGAGGTGATCAAGGATGTGCAAGCAGATGGATGTGAAAGAACTTCAAAGGCAAGTATGAGATTCAAAGCAGGTCAAACATGAGTGCAGAGAAGACAGAGACGAGGAGGGGAGGTGGCAAAGGGTGCAGTGAGGTCTTCCTGGGCAAAGTAACAGGGTGGGAAGAGAACAGAGAGGCTAGGAATGAACTGTCTGGGGCTTTCTCTATTGGAAAATGTGTCCTTGTGAAGGACTATTTCACACAGTATTTTCCAGCGAGGAAATCAAAATCACATCCCAGCAATTGGGTACCTTCTGGTTGAATTTTGAGGACTAAAGGTGAAGGGCGTTAAAGTCTCTTAACACCTTTTTCTCTGACAAAAGGAGGAAGAAGAAGAAAGAAAACAAGATCAGGGATCCATTTAAGGCTGAGCCCAGGAAAGATGCTTCACAATTCTTGTATCAGACAGACGTGTTTACAGTAAAAGCAAAATACCATTCCTGAGAAACTGGTACAAGTGGAAGAACAGTTTTATCCCTTAATGGCTGTGTTGGATGCACAGCAATCTGGAAATCCTGTAGAGATTCCAAAGACAGCACCTGTCTGTGAAATATGATGCATTTTTAAAGTCCTCAAGTCAGTGTGACTAACAGGGTTCCAACCCAGAACGCTTCTCTCCCAAAGCTGAGAAGTTCAGTGCATGAAAATATTTGGTTTGTTTCTGTTTTCAAGTCAAACAAAACCTTGATTTATCCTCTGGAGCAACGTGTGTGAGTTTGGAATATGCAATCTCATCTTTAACCACTGTTCCAATGGCTAGAAAGCAAGGGCAGATGCTCCCATCTGCTGTGTGGCACTGGGTGGAGCAGAGCAAGCCAGTGCCCCAGAAATGGATTGGCAGACACAGCACCTCTGCTACACCTGCGAGGGTCTCTAGGAAAGGCAGCCCCCTCCCCACACACACCCCTCACGTACTGCTGTACCAAGCTAACACGTGTGCACACATAATTATACACTGCTCGGTTCAAGCAAGGCCATTTTGAGGAGAGAGGACCTACAGAGAGAAAGGACAGAATCACAGGATCATTGAGGTTGCAAAAGATCCTTAAGATCATCCAGTCCAACCGGTAACCCAGCACTGCCAAGTCCACCACTAAACTACGTCCCTAAGCACCGTATCTATGTGCTGTATAAATACCTCCAGGGACGGTGATTCTACCATGTCCCTGGGCAGCCTGTTCCAATGCTTGACCAGCCTTTCAGCAAATAAATATTTCCTAATATCCAATCTAAACCTCCCCGATGCAACTTGAGGCCGTTTCCTCTCGTCCTCTCGCCCATCCAAGCCATGAGCAGCTGTTCGATTCAGCATGGTGCCTTCCGCAGTATGTGATTTTTCAGCTAGAAATCTGTGCAGTTGTTTCAGCTTAGGAAAATGGGAGACCAGCCCTTCACCTTCGTTCCCACTGGAGATAGTGCTACTGGCAGCAAGGGAGGTTCTATGCTGGAGCAGACATGAAGGGAACAGGAAGAACAGATGTAGGGGACAGCTCTGCATGCCTGGAAGTTAAGTCATATACATTTTTGAAGTGATCATTAAATTGATATTCCCATCCTCAGAAGCAGATTTAACCTTCTAGCGAGTAAGTTATCTACATAATCCTCACCACTGCAATATCCGAATGCTTAGGAGTTTTAAGCTGGGCATCCCGATGATCAAGTTCACGAACACTAGGTGTAAGGCTGATGGCTTCACACTCAGGTTTTCCTATGGGTGGAAGCTCAAACGCAACACGGTTGCACATATCAGTTCTACCTTTCAGAGCGAGGGTGATTTGTCAGGATTAGCCTCAGGGGTATTTCTAATACCTTCCCTTTACTTGTGGTGACTAAACAGGACTGAAGATATCTTCCAGTCCCTTCCAACTCCTACATCTTTTCTTGGGGATTTATATAGAAGAGAAGATGCTATAATGCAGCTAGTAGCCAATACATCTCACAAGGACAACATAAATTCACTTCAATAACACAAGTTTAGCCTTCCCCAGCTTGTAATTGTACCTCTGCATTACCATGTGGGTCTTGCCACATTAACGCTCAACCAGAACCACCCCACTAAAATTTATGAATAATAATGGAAAATAATTCTGTGGTTTACTGTCCAAAAGTAAGGAGAGGAGACTTCCACGCTTAATGTAATCATCTCTGCTTCTGCGAGACAGGAAATAAAGGTGCCCTAAACATGACAAACAGAAAACGATATGGACAAAAATAGGGGAAGAGAGCTGCATAATAAAGGTGTCTTTCATAACTGTCCAGGGGAGACTGAAAAGGCTGAAAATGAATTGCAGCAAGGATAACTTTGAAGAGAAATTTTCAGCTTGCTTAGCTCCCAGATTCACATCCTCATGCACAAACTTTAGAGAAAAAGCAAAACGCAGATGCCCAGGAGTTTTGAAGCAGAGGATAAGACCTTTATGCTTGCTTTCTTGCTAGGTTTGTTACTTATTCAGTCCATGATTGTAGCTTAAAGTTTCATAACTGGAGGAGTTACATTAATACAAGAAATAGAATTATGCATATGAAAAGCCAACAATAAGTTATGGGCAAACATATAAAATGGAGTCAACTCTATGCCTCAAACTTTGAAAATCAAGTCATTTTTATAAAGGTGCTTGGCAGCTGAGGACTTCCTGACATCTTGGAAAAGTGAGGGACATCTTTTCTAGGGGAAAAACAAAAAAAAAAAGCCCGACAGTTTCTTGAAGTGCTGATACTTAAACTTCAATTTCCGTTTTCCCTTTCTTTCTTTTGACTATAAACATGTATTTCGCCTTCTTTGAAGACTCTATATAATCTCTAAGAGAAATCTTGTAATGACTATGGTAGAAGCAGGTGTGGTTCCAAAGATGTTCTGCGAGGTTTTATTTTTCCTCTAACAGAATCAGTCTGAAGTAACAGAATGATTGAAATATTAAGGTGCTAAAATTTCAAGGAAAAGTATACATTAGTAGCGTGGAAAATTAAAAAGCTTATTTGAATGATTTTATTTCATTCTGAGATTATTTTTAATATCAAAGTAGATGTTATTAGGAGCTAAATGAACATCTTGAGCAAGCTTAACCAGGGAACCTCGGATAGTCATTGAAACACGCTTATAAAGGTACTCTACAAATATAATGGAATACATAGGACATACTGTGAGAAGATATTCCTGCATTTACCTGCTACTGTTTTAACAGTGGGAGGATATTTTCTTCCTTCTTTAGGTGTGAAGGGGCCCTTACTGAATTGCAGGAAAAGAATAAATGAAAACATTAAAATAAAGAAAACACAAATATTCTAGTGCTGGGATCCTGGGGCACCCCGAGGTGATTTATCTTTTTCATCTTACTTCAGTGATATAGCAACTGCTCTTATTTCCCATGTTAGGATTCAAAGATGACACATTTCTACGTGATATGTAAGTCTCCTCCTTGGACTCATACAACCCATAATATTAAGCAACAATGCTGTCCTCAGGTCAGCTGTGTCACAAAGTTAAATTTCCTTACAAAATAGTAGGTGCAGCTAGGGAAAAAAAGGAAAGAGAATTCTTGGGGGCTTGATTTGTCTCCTACGTAGTCAGAACTCTGAAGTCACCCATTGGCAGGTTTCAGGCATTGAAACCTCATATCCAGAAACAAATCTCAAAGATTATGATTTTGCCAGCAAGGCAAACAGACACTTCATGGTCTCTGAAAAGCTTCTAGATTTGACCCAGTTTCCATCATGATTGCAGGCAGCACCTCTGACACCAGACACAGCTTTATTAGTCGCAGTCAGCACAAATCAGCATTAATCAGAAAAAGACCCTAGATTTTTAGTATTATATTTTAATATGTTTAGATTTAGTGATACAGTTAAATACATTTTCATCTCACAAATCTCTACAAGCATGGCTTGACACCATGAGTGTTCAAGCATGCGGCACGATCCTGGGAAGCATTGGTGATTTACACCTCTGGTTCTCACAAAGGACCCAGTTTGTTAATAAACAAACTTGAAACTCACATCAAGGCCAAATTTGATCTCAGTCAAAATAAATCATCTTTTGCACCCTGGTTTTAAATCATGTATCTTAAACTTAGAACTGGCCAGTAGATACACTTTTCCCTCTTCTTCACTAATGTTTGTAAGTTGAGCTGCTCATCAGTGAATATCATAGGGAATAAAGATGTTCCAAATCAACACAAGAGCTCATGGATAGAAGACTCTCTCCTGTCCACATTTCTTATCACACAGCCAAACTCTACCTGGCATTAAATACATATTTAAATCATGCAGTTACAAGTAAAGCTAAATCAATGCTATTACCCCCTATACAAGTTTGGCATGACTGCCAGGTGGGTAGTTTGAGATCTATTCCTGATACTTGAAACATCTTAATACTCTCCTGGAATAAAGTGGCACTGCTACTTTAAAAATAAAAATAATAATAAAAAAAAAAAAAACCAAAAAAACCCAAAACACACACACACACAAAAAAAACCCCAAGGAAGCCACAGTAATTATGCAATCATTTTTAAAGACCACCAGTATGGTGTATGTATATCACAGAATACAGTGCTCAAAACCAAGGCATGAAATAGCTAGCCAGGTTTTCAATATTATACAACATTCTTCGGCCTTTTCCCACTTTCTCAAACATTTTTAGTTGTCAAAAGTCTTATTTCCATATCTGAGGCTGCTAAGTCTACTGCATGTAAAGGAGTTGTGATTATCCTTAAAGTGTATCTGACATTGCTATTAATGCTTTAAACTTGCTACCAGTGCATTTTTGCAGTTTCATCCGTTTAGCAGAACTGACACGTATAAAAGCTTTGAAAATTCAATGTATTAATCTCTAAAAGCATGTGTGTAGTGATTACTTAACCAATGAGATGTTTTTTCAGTTCTTCTACAAGTTGGCTCAGTAACAGCACAATATTAATAATGCTTTAGCTTATACTTTTTCAACCTGTTTTCCATTGCTCCCATCTGTTGATAGACTAAAATTGTGTTTACAGAATCACTCATTTTCTAACTTTTTTTTAATTCATCTGAGAACACTCATAACCATTTTTATTTTCTAAGAGACTGCAAAACCCCAAAACTTGAGGCTCAGCTTGATTTTCAGAGACGTTAATAGAACTGCAAAGTAGCTTCATTGATTTGAAGAGTTATTTTGTTTTCACTCTGTAACGGATGAGAAAAAGACTTTTCTTCTCGTTACTATTCCAATTAAACACATGCCTTTAGTTCAGTTCACTGTCTTTCTCACCAAACTATGACTTGAGGCAACCCCGGGGTCTGTTACAACATCAGTAGTTATATGTACATAAAAAATGGCAATACGCCACGGGGAAAAAAACCCAGCCAGTTGTCATCGACACGGCAAACTCAAATCCTCTGGGATGCCCAAATGGGAGAGCCAGAAAGAAATAATTATAATGCTGCGTGCTATCCACTAATTTTGGATAATCTACCAGCTTCAATGCCGCGTCACCCCTGCTATCCACCAAGACCTCAAGGCCCCAGACACGTGGCTTGGTACTGAAGTCTCTGTAATGGAACTGTTCTACACGTTAATAATTTGTGTGGTCAGAAGGAAGGAAATGGAGAAGTCTATCCTCCTCAAGACCCTGAACTCCCTTCCCCGCACTGAGTGCAGGTGAGAGACTGGCATAAAGAAATAAAATCTTCATAAATAACTCTCAGAACTGTAACTTAGGCCACTGTTTTCACTCCTATTCAATAGGCTTGCTGGAGTAAACACTCGTTTAAAAATTGTTCAAGGACCTCAACATTTGGCCCCAAATCAATGTGTATATAAATTACTTCATTTACAACTATGTTTTTATGCCAGATTTAATGTCAACAGCCTAACAGTGCGTTGGATTTCATTTATAGGATTTATTAATTTTTATCTAATGAACAATTTCACAAGGCAATTTAGATGATTACAACTGTGAAATGTTTGCAATGAGGAGCAGATCTTGCCAGCCTCGCTCACTTGTAGTGCCACTTACATAAAAAATAATTGAAAACAATTGTACATTAAAAGCACAAAAGCAAACTAGTTCAAAAACACTTAGTCTACACGAGAAAAGGAAGCAAAACAGATATTTTCATTCAATTCTGAGTCACATGTTGTCTCCGTCAGGTACAGCTGAACTTGCTGGAGCAGGCTGAGTGATAGGAAGAAGCATGGCATGCTGGTGTGAGAACCACACCTTTGGGTAGGAATTACCAATGAGTCGTTTTGGTTACAACAGGTTGTTCCTATGACAAAACCCCCATTGATTACAGCAGGAGCAGAATGAGGTCAAAGCTAAACATCCTAAAATCTCACCTGATCACTTCAACAAATTTGAAAATTAAAGCAAGCAAACATTTCTTTGGTTATGTACCATAGTGAATGAAAGAGTGGCTTCTTTACCAAAAAGGTCGTCTGCTGGGTAATGTGTTTTGGGGGTGGTTTTTTCATAGTAGGACATTGCTTTCTCCTTCTGATCTTGGAATTATACTACAAAGCTTCCCATTTGCAATTAATAACATTTTTTGGATATCTTTTGTTTAGGTGGATAGAATCTTCCCAGCACCAGTGCTCAAAAACAGTTACCAGCATCACACTCAGTTTACTTCCAGCTCCCCTTCACCCAGCAATAATTGTATTTCTTTTGTGTGTTTCAGCAAACAGAGATTGTTTGCCATAAAATTAACTTGACATGATTCAAAAAGAAATGCAAAACATTTTATAAGGAGTCAGAGAGCACTTGCTGCAGTTGTGAACAAAGGTTTCAACGAGAACGGGGAAGACTTGTGCTTTCAGCTGGGGGAAGCTTCATTACAAATTAAGTTTTGTTTCCTTTACTTGCTGCAGCACAATGACAGCTTTGACAGACATATGGGTTGTTTAGAATTGTAAAGGCTTTTTCATTTGAAGTGCTTTAGGAATGTATTTAGCTGCAGTATATGACGCCGGCACTTTTTATTTAGCTGTATTCTGCTAAATGTAGTTTGTAATTGGGACACCTTTCAGTCTGTGCATAGGAAAATCTGTTTTGGTCTACTTCTGCATTGCTGAGCTACTCGCGCAGCAGGTCCTACTAAAGGCCATGCATTTTATACTGCACATTGCCATGCATTTCAACACCAGCAATATTACTGTCATTTATCTCTATGGGAACAGGAAGATACTTGAGGCTGTCCTGTCTCTGAGCAGACAACCAAAACCACAAGGTCTTTATGTCATTTAAAACTTGTTCCAAAAAAAAAATAATAAAAAAAAAATAAAAAAATAAAAAAAAAAATGAGTAAAGACACTCCAAGCTGTTGGTTCTCAGGTTTTGTCTTGTTGCAAGAGTTGCAGTTTCAGGTCTGGTATAATGCTGTAAGGTTCTGCTTGAAAATGTCACAGTCTGCCACTATGGCCCTGGCGTGCATCATAGCGGTGAGCCATGTCACATCTTTTGCTTGGTTCAAGAACGTGTTGGTTTGTTGTATTTTTTTTAACCTCATAACTACATACACAGAGACAGATCCTGAATTCAATTACATTGTATAATACTCAGAGTAAAGTCGTTTGCTTGAGTGGAATTATACTAGATGACACAAGCATGGCTGAGATTAGTCTGTAGCTGATTATGGGATCTGTAAACCAAATGGCGTTCTTTCTGGCTCACGCATTCACCACTGCCAATAAAGACTGTGCAGCTCTAAACTCTAATTAGTTCAGAACGCAGAAACAACTTCATGCTGCAGCTAAGAGATGGGAAAACACTAGACTTGTAAACTGCTAAGTACTGTTAACTAAACCGGAACAGAACTTGGGGTTTCTTTGCCCAAGCCTTACTGGTTCTACCAGTAGGATATAAAACACACACAAAAATGAAGCAATCCTCAAAGCCAACCAAATGTCTGGAGAAAGTCTCCAGGCAGAAAGGCGGCCGTATTTTCCACAGACCTGGCCACTGGTTCCTCCTGTTCTAAGGTGCATAATCTCACAGAGAATAAAGCCTTCCCTTCAATACAAGAGGACAGTGCTGCCCCCACCTTCTGTTGATCCTTCATCTGCCTCCTATCATCTGCACCGTAACTGCACCCTTGCAGCCACTGTTTCCTCACAGCTGTAATAACACCGGGCCCTATAGTAGCAGGCGATCTTAAATGAAAATTCCTTATTACTACATTGAGCAGAGGGTCTCTTAAGATATCCTGGCACTGGTAGTGCTTGGAAGGTTTTTATATCTTCAACGTTAATAACTTTTAAGAGCCTGTATAAAACATAATTTAAAGGGTCAACCAGAAACTTGTCCTCCAGGCTACTGTGGTGTTTCAGGTATTTTGCTGTTCTCTGGAAAAACCCCTTTGAGATCTGGTGCTACCTGGTATAGGGTGAGGGAGGAACAGTTGCTTTATATAGACCTCTGCAAAGACTGTTATTTGATTATACGTGAATTAATATTACATTTTGGGGGAGGTGACGGGGGGGGACACACGACAACAGGGACGGACAGAAAGGCTCATCTATAAGCACATTAGACCCAGAAGAGAAAGGATAGAATAAAAAGGAACTGTGAGAATGAAAAAGAGAAGTTACAATCTTTGACTTTTCTTTGAAAACTTAAAAATATCTTTTGCATGCACAAGAGTCTCTTGGGTACCAGCTTCAGAACTAACTTAAAGAAAATTTTCATGTCATTTGTCGTTGATGTAATGTAAGAATCCCTTCTTACAGTCTTTCAGTGAGATACAGGGTAGAAAACTGGACTCCCACTCACAGGCAGATTCCCCCCCCCCCCCCCGCCCTTTGCACACTTGTCAAAGAATATGTCTTTTCCTCTTAGAATAACGAGAGCCTATTCACAGAAATTCTGCGAGCAAGGCCTCCATTTCCCATCAGTGAAACAGGCAATGTGTAGTGTGTTTCAAAAGACTCATTAATAAGTAGTCATAAACACTAAGTTTAAATAAACATATGCAAATCCTGAAGAGTTATTTTGTAAGAAATATGTGGGGTCACACCTCACTAAGTATTTTTCTAGCACTTGATGTTTAATTTTTTTTTCCATTAACAAAACTGTGTAGGTTGGCCTTTTAATTCTGGGTTTGTAATTGAGCCTGCATTCAAAGGGAAAAGACCAGATGATCCTGACAAGCTTCTGCAGTGCCTCTGAACTCATTTGTTCCCAGGTTTGGGCTGCAGATTTTAATTTTTTGTTATTATTTTATTTTTTTATTTCTTTTATTTTTAAGCAATTTACCATAAAATACCTGATGATTATTTTTGTCAGGGCACAGTTCACATTTTTCTCTCCATCTCACAATCTTAAACCTTTATATACAACTCAGCTCTGATAACTAACCGAGGAAGATAGCCTGCTGTTCTTACTCAGCCAAAAATTGCAGAATGTCAGAGATACAGCAGGAAGAACATTTGGCTGCTTCTGTCACTCACAACAAAATCTCTAACATTTTGTTTTATTTAATGGCTTCACTTTTCATAAGATGATTCAAAACCCTATGGGGGACCTACATTAGTCTGCTGACATTTTTCTACTAGTATAATCATTATGTCCTTCTACAGTCTGCTTTTCCTCTGTGCAGAATTTCTCCCTGACACAGAAAGGTTTAGTTAAAGACCTCAAGGTGGAGAGCTGGAGAAGCCAGAACAGCTCTTCAACATAATGTAAGGTGGAGGGCAACGTTTTTTGTATAACTATGTGTGTGCTGGGATGCCTGGCAGCTGATAACATCAGATAGCAGATGAACACAATGCAACTGAGAAGAAAGAATCTTACTACACTAAAAAAAAAATAATAAAATAAATACTGGGGGTGAGGAGAGAAGCACATATGCCTTTCTTTACACTCTATCAGGCAAAATACATTGCAGGTTTCAGCCACTTATACCACAGCAGGAATGTGGGTATCTCTAACGCAGTACCTACTGCAGCGTACACCTGTGTATCATCCCCACTGGTCACAAACCATAACAATTCCATTTGATTACTCCATGCAAAGGCTACCCTACTGCTTTGTATTAAAAAAAAAAAAGGTGGGTTTTTTTTTAAAGCAAGAAGAATCAGGCCTCACTGGAGTCTAGTATCATTATAAAACACAGGGCTACTGCTAAATGCTTGGAGGTTGAGCTTTGGTTGAAGGACAACAGTCCCTGGAGTCAGCTGTGCTTTTCAGGCAGGGTTACAGCTAGCCCCTTGAGCACGTGTCTTTTCGTTGCTAAGCAGGTGCAGATCTGAGATCAGAATAGAGCACTTGGGACAAAAAGAAAGTAAATCCACCTCCTCAGATTTAAAGACAATATTGCCTTGGTAACAGGTAACACATGTGAAGTACGTGGTTAATTAAGGCTTCCAGTTATAACAGCGACAAAACAGAAATGAAAATGAGAAGCACTGTAGCAAAATATAGACAGTCCTTAATAGTCAGGTAGCTTAAAACATATTAGTATAACACCATTAAACAATTGAAAAAGACAACTGTGTAGGTCAGATAGAAAAAACGCCCACAGAAGTCTGGAAAACTTTGTGGACTGGAGCGTTCTCAGGACAAGAAAGCATTCGGAGAGCTTATGCCCTGTTCAATGGTGAGTGAGAGGAGGAGTACAGGGACGAGGGGTTGAAGTTATCTGAAGCTATTTTAAAGGAAGAATAGATCGCATCCACAGTTTTTAAACTGTCCACTGTCATTACGTACAAGGATTATTCAAAGCCGAAGCAGACAAAGATGTCCGTGCTGAACACCATTCATCCTTCTTCAGCAAGCAACTCTGACCTCACCGGCCCCTCTTGGGAAAAGTACGAGAGATGTGAGCGCAAGGCTAAGCATTATGGAGCTGGAGGAACTGAAACAGCATCCCTCTAGCACAATAAACAACCACTTTGACAGCAAGAAATGGAATATGAAAACAAACACGTAAATAACACTAGGTGAAACAGACCCAGTTTACACAGTGGAGCATACAGCTCACTAAAATTAAAGGTTGAAGAAGAGGCCAGTGAGTTTTCCATAGTTGTTAAATTCTGGACAATGCTGCAATGAAGGAGTCTGAAAATCTGAAAACATATCTAGCCTGAAAGAAAGAAAAAAAAAAGAAAATCTATCTCTGCTGGTCACATTGCTGGATATTAGAATCCCATCATATTCATAATACAGAGATTTCTGACTCACAATTAACAGACAAGCAACTTTTTAAACGCACATCTGATTAAATGGGAAGCTTTGAAAGAGAAAATATTTCCATTTATGATACACGATGTTTATTCCTAACTAAAAGTAGCTAACTGGTCTTTTTAAAAAGTTTATTACAGAAGTGTCAAATTCTATTTATTTGATAGGTCATTTATGACAAATATGAATGCATTCTTATGCAGAGGACTAACATTAGGTATAGCTCCCAGACCACTGGAACACCCATTTGGGTAGCCAAAAGCTGAATCTCAGGCCACAGCAGTGCCAGCTGACAGATTTAGACCAGTGTTGACAAGCCAAAGAAAATTATTTATTTCTATTCCCCATTTAGGCATGTTTATGTTCAGATATTACATAGACACTTGTGAACAGTGCCATGCAATTATGGACTGAAAGTATTTTCATGTACGTAAAGGGTGTACAGCACCAGGAGCAGCACAGCCACTTAAGGCAAACTCATAACTACATGTTTTAACCCAGTTTGGGAAAAGACTGCTAAAAAAGTCAAAGCAGAGGATGCTCACGGCACCTAAAGTCAAGCTGCTTCTCTGCTGAAATACTGAATGAGGTGGGTAAATTCTGGCAGATTTTGACTCAGTGCTTTTGTTACTCTCTAAAGGGGATGATGATAAATACTCAGCAGATTCACAGAAATCTGGACAAGATTGAATGGCTTTTGCAGAGGTCTCCAGTAGCACGTGGTAGTAGGCATTACTCATAATTCTGGGGTTATGCTAAATTTGGCCTAGCAACCTACAACTGAAGGACAGGATCAGTCTACTACCTAATCTTTTAAGACAGCCAATGGGTTTGGGATGTTTTCAGAGAGTCACAGCGATAAAATATCAGCCATATTCTCCTACTCTGAACTATTTATATAACTCCAGAGCAGAGCTTTTCAGTAAATACAGAAATCTAGCTATTGATCACTTGTAATGCTTGATTCCGTTCTGAGGGGTAATGGCCTACATTTCATGGATACATTTCATTACAAGACTATTTATTCATTTTGCATTTTGTAAATGCTTTAGCAGAGAGATATCAAAGCAAGTTTGCAGGGTAGTACGTTGAATTGGAAGACTTGTTAGCAGTCTCCAGCAAAATGTGAGCAAAATGACATTAGCTTGCCATGATCTCCTAATGTAGTTAATAGAATCACAGGAAAACAGGGATAGGATGGACCCAGAAAGACTGTGTTGTGTATCTCCTTGCCTTAAGGGAAGCTCAAATATATTGCATCTGACAAAAGTTTGTCTAATTCAGTCCTTAAAGATCTCTAGTGACACTTAACAACGACCTCAGAAAAATCTATTCCAATGATGCTTCATCTGCATCATTAGAAAGTTTGCAGCTGGTTGTTTGTTTGTTGGGGTTTTTTTTTATGTCTTGTCTGAATCTTTTGTGCAGCAGTTCATGCTCATTGCAATCTGTCCTACCACCTGGAATACAGAAAACACCTTAGATCCTCCTTTCCTACCAGATTCTTAAAGTTTTCAGAAAGTATATATTCCCCCATCAGCTTTCCCTTCCTCCATCCTCTCAACTATTTTTGGTTTGTGTCATTCAGCCAGTAATGTCTTGTTCACAAGGCTCTGATCATTCCTGCTTCTGGTCTGTGTCCTGCTTTAAGTGCAGCGCCCAGGACTGAACGTTATATATTCTGCTAAGCTTTTACTATCACAGGAGTTACTTGTACTTGTAAGAGCTAACTGTATGCTGTGCGCGTCAGAGCCTTGACTCTTCTGCTGCTTTTGCACAACGGAGTGATCTTGGTCACTCTTTGTTTGGCTTGTGACCCAGTTTAACTCCTGTCTCTATCTTTGAAGACAAATTGTCCCTGATTCTGAAGTGAACTGTTGATAACAGCTCTGAATGCATTAGTACAGCTCATCTTGCGCTCCAGCAACCACAGCTCCAGCATTTCCCTACCTGGCTCGTGAGAACGCAATGAAAAAGCCTGGCCTCAGCAAAGTTCTAATGGGATCTAACACCTACCATCATTAGACCCAATGACTAATGTCTTAAAAGTCACTACACACCATTTGTTTGCTGTCCTTGATTGAAGTTCAGCAGCCCCAGTTGATCAGAAAGGTTCTAATCTCTTGAATCTTTTAAGTTCTTTTTGCCTGTCTCCCTCCTTCCTTTCCCAAAGATTGCATCTGCCAAATGATGGAGCTCACAAAGCAACACACTTCTTTTTTGCTTGACCTTCCTGAACAAGATTTATCCCTTTTCTATCAATATTCCAGCATATCTCATCAAGGCCCTGCTACAGTAAGTCAAAATCTTGGTACATATTAAAAATTCTGTGGATAGATCTTGTGCAGGCAGCTAAATCAGATATTCAGTCACTAACACAGGACTTGCTAGGTCAGTTACAGAACGGAAAGGGAGAAGCTGAGAGGAAAAAGTTTGGAAATTGTGGAGGTTTATTAAGGGCTGTGAAAAGAAAATATTGGAATGATACAAGCCATGTTTCACAACAACAGCTGGAGAAATATATGAGAATATAGGTGCCAGATATGTGCCAAATATATGCATGGACAGCGTCTATTTTATGGTATGCCTAGAAAGGTGTGCAGGGCCCTGCGGCCATGTATGAACATAAAAATACATCTTTAACTACAGCCAGGAAGAAAATCTGTATGAAGCTACATATACAACCAGGCATCGCAGAACTGGAGCCTTAGCAGGCGCACTGTAACACACACTTATACCACATGAACACCTATTCAGATTTCTGCTTTTGCTTCAATTTTCTGGGCATTGCCCTCTTTCAAACTGCGTTGGAGGTTTATTAAATTATTTATGATGAAACACTGTCTATTTAATAGTTCCAGCACAGAGAGATTGTTAATGATTAATAAATTTGCTTTAAAGTTCTAGCCCAAATCCACAAAAGCAACAATAACTATTTTATGCATACACATATGTTTATAAACTTAGCCAGAAGCCAATAATTAGTAAGCCCTGACCTATACACTTTTCAGATTCACACAGGATTAGGGTCCTTTTCCCCCATCCAGCATCTGTATTTTATGACATTTCCTATTGTAATTGCATAGCTGTAAAGTGCCTCAATTTTAAAAGCATTATGGGTTATTCTAAAATCTATTTACATTGCTATTATCTCCCTTTAAAAGTTTAAATTAATCATATTCCCAGGTTCAGAGTGACTGGGCATCAAATCTAGCCAGTTGCGATAGCTCAAGCAGAAGGCTGTGGCAGCCACAGCTGAGGGAGCCACCCCATGTCTTTTCCTTCTTTTTTCCTTAAGGTAAGAGAACGGCAAATGGCAGCCCCCGTTTGGAGAGAAGCGCTCATGGATCCATGCAGGGACACGTTCATTACCTTTGTCCCTTGGGTAACCTGTATTCCAATATATTGCAGCACGTAAAGTCACGCAACGATCTGCTACCATGTACGTGTTCTGGTTTTGCTGCAATCGGGCTTCCAAAAATCAAGGGATTTTATGCTGAATATATTACTGTCATCAAGCCGGTTTATAAGGGAAAAGCATCCCGCTCCACAAAAGTCACCAGCACAACAGGGACCAGCATTAGCTTTGCCAACAAATGACACTACACATTCCAAGGCAGTACAAAAAAAATATATTTTTTTTTAACTTTGGTCTCACAAAGAGGGAATTCTAGATGAAAACTTCAGACTTTATATGGATGGTCTCACAGCAGCATAAGGAAATAAGATTTTGTGAAGAAAACAGACTCACAAGACTGGAGGCTATCTCCTGACAAACATGTAGGGAGGCGAACTGCCTACCTACACTGGCACATGCATATCAAAGAGGAAGTTAATTCCATAAATACATTTTAAAGTCACTACATCTGAACACTTAATTTACTTCTACGCTCAGCCACAATTTATTTATAATCTTTATAAATGTGAGGCATTGGAAAAACAGGTCAACATAAATTATTGTTTGATCTATAATCACATCAAAAAGTAGACAAACATATACTCTTAGCTTTACATACTTTTTACGTTAGATATTTCAGCAATTTGATGACCATGTATTTGTGGGCTATCAACTGGTTTTCCTGAGATTTTTGTTTGTAAAAAGAAACAGTAAATTGACGGGACTTAACAGAGGAGCGTGCCTGCTGTATAACTGAAATACAAGCAAGGGGGGATGGAGTCAGCTTCAATGCACTTGATATCTGGAATCAAAGAAATAAAACAGCCTACAATCCATGTTTTTTCCATATTACATTAGAAAAAGCTGTATTTTTTCCATTTGGAGAGGTAATTGTTGATATGGTTGCTTGCAAGATTTTAAGTCTATTCTGTCAAAAGACCCAATGTTCCTTCCACTGAAGTCAGTGGCAAAACTAAAAGAAGCTGTTGCTGGTTTTATGCAGTCTCTTCGTTTGCAGAACCAGAGGTGAAAGAAATGGGGGAAAAACCAACCTTCTTTCCAGTATTTGGAACTATAACATCACTAAACATTTAGTAAAATACTAAACATTATTCAATCATTTTCAGTTGCTGGATTTCTAAGGTTCAATCTCTACCCCGTATGCAATAATAATCTCACCTTAAAACCTGCAACCAGAAACAGCCTCTACTAACATACTACTCCCAAGTGCTTTTGTTCCAGAGGGAAAGACTATGTTACTAACTACTAATCATTAACTGATTTAACATATATTGTCTCCCCCAGTCCAAGCATACAACTATTGCTACGTGTTTTCAAAGCAAAGGGAAAGCTGAATCCATGCTGGAAAGACTGGTCTCACTATGCTAACTTGTGGCAAACACGTTTTTCTGGCCAGCAGAAGTGGAGGGAGCTAACTTCTTTTGGGGGATACAGAGGAACACATGGAATTACCTCTGTACTGATCAAGCCTCAAGTTAGTTTCTGTTTTGCCAGCTTGCCTTCCTTTTTAGTACTCTGTAATTGTAAATAAAGGTCTACAAACTTCCAAATCCTATGTACATTTCTCTGCAGCATATTCAGTTTATAGCAGCGCAAGTTTCCTATGCCAAAAAACTTGCCTGCTGTTTTCGGTTATTTCATTTAGGCTAATAAAAGTTTTTTCTTTCTCCCTGCAAACCTTGGCTGGAAAGAAATCTTGGAAGATGAGAGTTAGACTGACTTTCCATCCTTCCTTCAGCAGATTATTTATATTCAGGGAGTTCATGCATATTTAATAATATGGTTCAAATGTTAACCTAAAAGCAGAATAGGATTTTCCCCTTCTCTTACTTAACTTTGATCCCTTGTGTATTTTTCTGGTTTTCAGGGGACAAGAGTCTGTACAGAAATTTGAAATCTCCTTTGCATTGACTTGTTTTGTGAAGAAATCATTCCCAGCATCAATTCCACAAACCCCTTAAACCCGGGGTCTTTCACAAGTCGATGAAAAGATGAAGTTTATTTGTATACAAAGGAACTGCTAATTCTGAAAGAAAGAAGATGCAATCTGGGTGGTTTTCCCGAATTCATAAATATTTCAGCTGCTTCATACAAAAAATTCCAGGTACATCTCCAAGCACTAGTTTTCTTGTGGGCATACAGACTAGTGAAACAAACAAAACTTCTTTGACCCTCTGTTCTTGTTTTAAAAATTCTGTATGCAGAAAGTTCAATAGATTATAAGAAGCACTGTGAGCTTCTCACAAAGTTGCAAACAATGAGGAACAATATATAGTACTGAAGCAGAAACACAGCCCTCTGCAATAGTGTTTGTGGCTATAGCCCACTGCAATAAGCAGTAGGATCACACTATTCTTGAGAAAGCCATTTCATAAGGAAATGTGAAACATTATATTTTTGTGTCCAATAGATCATACTACTTGCCCATCTTTTGCTCCTGCTGAAAAGCCCTTCCACTTTGCCAATATCAAAGGATCATTTCATAACCAATTCTTATTTCTCCATTTTTTTCCTCCTTTTTGTTGCTAGCAAAGCCCTGCTATCATATTTTCAGTCTGCTTTGAGAAGACATGTTCCTTATAGGCTAGACTTTTTAACACAAAGGAAGATAGCAGAGAAAAGCAGTGCTGTTTAAAGCATGGGAAGCTGCAGAAAGAAAAGATACACAGAACCCTTCTTCAGCTAGAGGAGAAAAATCATTCCTTTTACTGAAAAATTACTGCATTAAATTCATGATCTCTGTTACATGGGACATCAGTCTAAAAAGTCAGAATAGTCCTCTCCTTACCTGAAAGAGAATCAGTGGCTCAGCAGATATTTTTTGAGTTACAACATGCCCACTAATTCTTTTCTGCACGACTTCTGGTCAGCTATTCAGTTCAACCTTTCCTGCTGGCCCATTCATAGCAAGCGCGAATGCCTCCACGGCAAAGCTCGCATCAGTTTTTTTACCTTCTGGGGAGACTTTCATGAGGGTTCCTTGGAATAATGGAATCCCTTTTCAGAACAGGTTTTGAACAAGCATTTAGATGCTTTTTTGCTGCTTGATCTCATCTGCATCCATGACCAAAATACTCCACCATCAGTTACAAACCAAACACTTCAATAAGAAATTAAACACACTTTACCATTAATTGATTACCAAGATATAAATACTATCCTTTCAGCACACTGGAGAGAGAATAACAAGTACAGAATATGCCATAAAGATAAATGACACAACTGACTCTGTAACTATAAGTGAAAATACAGAAGATATTAGTGTTCAGCTTGATAAACGCCCTGGAATGAATTTTTAAGGTGTTTAAGCTTATGACATTTATGACATCAAAGGCAAACTATCACAACAGCAGGGGAAGTAAATAGGAGGAACTGACAAAGCTTGTCTATAATTCATACTAATTCTAGGTAGTACAAAACCAGATTCATTATGGGATCTCAGAGAACAAACAGATATAGATATCTGAAAGAAGGAATCTTTCCTAGTAGCTGCCTAAACAGACAGGCTGTTGAATAAAAATACAAAGCAAGAGGTCTGATACATATTCTATACAGAAATCCATTACAGTTGTGTATATATTTTGGTGACAGACAAAAAAAAAAAAAAAAAAAAGAGAATAGAGAAAAGCACAAACCTGCAAATCATGGCAGGTATTACTGAATTAAACTGAGAATTCAAAGGCAAAAAAATGAAAACCCAAACAAAAAATTCCTCTTGTTTTGTTCCCTCAGTATCATCACAGTTCATAAGGAACAACGAACAGATCAACAGATATCTCCATTTTTATTCTAGACGAATACACCAGGTACTACTGATTTCCACCAGCAAATTCAAGATACAAATGTATATATAGGTCCTGTGTCCTTACTGGTCAAATGTGACCCCTTTTTCCTTCATCAGGCATCTACTCATATAAATCCTTTATGTCCAAACTCAAGTCACAGATAAATTGAAAAGGATCACCTGTCATCTTTGGCAAAGCCACAAAGAACCACCCTAAAAACCAATCCACATTATTTAAGCACAGACACCTGGTCCTGGATGTTTTATTCAGGCAAAGCTTCTGCTGGTTCCAGTGTGACATGTGGCTCGTCTGCAGGTATGTGTATTGCTAGGCTGCGGCAGCCTGATCTCTTTATGGCTCAGTTGCAGGTCTATATACCAGCCCTGAAAAGGCAAGGCTGCCTATTTCACCAGCACGAACAGTCCCAAGAAACACAATACAGTCACAATCCCAAGAAAACATTGTTCTTCAGAGACACACTTTTTCCTCCACTTCTGCCTGCTGTGGTTGGGAACAGTAATTTGTTGTTGCCTTGTATTAGAAGAATTAATTTCCTTCTTGGCTCGGAGTCAGTTATTCTGTCCAGAAGGAGGAGAGGACAGAGCTAAGATTCCTCCCATGCCCTTTACCGAGAGTACAGCCACCAGCTTATCTTGCTTTCTTACTTTGCATCCAGACCTGAGAGTCAAAGGGAGTACAAACACAAGTTTAAAGGAACATGCAAGGGCATTTTCTTTTATTTGCAAGTTACCTGCATTGCAATCAAGGCCTGAAAAAAAAAAAAAAAAACCAAGGAAAGAAAGGCCGGAATGAAATCTAGCACCAGTTCATTTGCAGGATATGCTGTTGTCACCACCCCATTTTACAGATGTGTGTGAGGGAAGGGAGCGGAAAGAAATGCTACATGCGTACTTTAAAAGTCAGTGTCTTTGGACTTTTCAAGCAGAATTCATAACTGTTAGTATCAATCCTGCATGTATTAATGACAAGGGAGAGTCATGACTTTGCAGTGACTATTCTTCATCTCAGTAATCACGGACAGATGTACATCACTTGAATTTCAACTACGTCTCTACCCTTACTGTCACCCATTTGTTGGGTTCCCACACCAGCACGCAGCCAGGCACAGGAAATACCAGCCTAAGGGTCCCAAAATGGAATTAGATATTAAACCTGTAATCCCCATAAGAAAGAAAAAAACAGAGGGGAAAAAAAGAAAAACTATCAAGTTTCTAGTGAAATCGGGAATATCACCTGAATCTCAAGCCCTCCAGTCTATATTTCTGAACTGCATTTCAGTTTCACTTCACAGCCCGCCTGAGTCACACCAAAACCCAGAATTTCTTCAGACTAAGGCTACACCCAAGCTGCTGTGCTGAAGTCTTATTGAATTGGATTCAACCCAAAAAGGTTTCTGTTTAATGTCTCAGAAAATAATTAGACTAAAAATAGACTCCCCCAAATCTCATCTGTCGGCACAGCAACAGCCTACACTTCTAGCCTCCATCAGGTGACATAGTACCACAGCCCCTACTTCCCCATCCTTCCCTGACCCCATGAGGATTTTTTTCCCTTTCACATTGTCCAAACAGTCACCCCGAGGGGAAAGGACTTGCCAGATCCTCATTTCCACTCCTTGCCTGGTGATGGCTTCTACGCCGTTACTGCTAGAAGGACACCACGAGAGCCAGAGCTGCTCAGCAGCCACTCTAAGGGACCTTCCCGTGGCTATGTCTACATACACACATGGCATTACCTACATTTGGTATTAAAAAACTGACTGGCAAAAGGAGATTGGAAGGATTTTAGACATCCTCTCCTCGACTCCTTGCCGTTTCTCTTAACCATAACATTACTGGTGTTCTCTTCTAGAAGATTCAGGGAAGTCACTGAAACGATGGCGCTGAGATGGTCACAAGTGATGCCAGACCTCCCACAACCACTCTGCTCCCTCCACATCAATGAGTTCATGGTTCCCATTTGTCCATTATTGACCTTAAGCAAACTTAACTGAATCTGTATCAGTACTGAGCCAAAACCAAACTTAAAGCATGGTGACCAGGTTCTTCTATTACTTCGGAATCAGAGACTGTAAAGACTTGTTCACGTGCCGTTCACATGAATGCTTTTCTGGTAGAGTCCCTCTACAGCAGGGATATTTTGTACAACAAGGACGCTTGCTGGACATGCAGAAAATGGTAGCGGGGCTGAATGTTCCTGCTGCGGCACAAGTCAAGCCTCAGAATAAAACAATATTGTCTTTCGCTCTGTGAATTATATAAGTCTTGATCAATTAAGGACAATTTTGTTCATTTTGCTTGTAACAGTTTTTGTTCATTTTGCTTGTGACAAAACTGTTTGGGATACTTGGTGGTTTAATAGACTGGTTGAGACCAAGAAATTATAAAGTCACTCTAGAGTGCCTCACCCTTGCTCAAATCTCTCCTTCCTCCTAGCTTTTTTTGCTATTCTAAAGCATAACTTCACTGATGCTGTTCCTGTGTATCTCTGGGTGCGTATATATCTCTAGAGGCACATGGGGGGAAAAGAAGAGATGAGATGCTGTGTTTGTGAGAGATAAGGCTCTGATTTCAGACTTGTTTTCAGTTTTAATAGAGATTTGGCCCCACTATATATGTTTTTTTCCATGAAGAACTGTATCTTTGTATTAACACTCACAACAACTTTTATGCCAATATGGTGCCCCATTACAAGACTTCTTAGCTTTATATTGCTGAGTTCATCGCTAATGCAACCCACCTGATTTCTGAAAGCCAAAAGTGACCAAAACCAATTGTCTACTACTTTTATTTGAACTGATTCCAAAATGAATTTTTGTACACAAGAATGGCCGCTCACATCAAAAGGGACTTTGACAGGGTAATAAATACTGCACCTATGAATAGACTTTGATCCATGAGCAGAGAAAATGTCTGCAACAATTTCTTAGTGCAATGACAGTGAAATAATGAGAATGAAATTCAGACTGAGCATCATTCAGTATGTTGTTTAACTCCAAGTACTTAAACAGTTGCTTGTGAACCAATTTATTCATTATCTATTATGGATAGAATTGGAAGCAGTGAGATAGGTCTGTAAATAATAAGCTGAGTGGGTTTGCTTTCTCTCTTTCTTATATAGCAGGATAACATTTGTTCTCTACTACTCTGATGGAAAAGTTCCAAGGCGCAGTGATAAATTGAGCATATAGGTGATAGGGCCCTGGTATTACATGAGCAGCCAGTTTAAAAAATTTTTGGAGATACACCAGCAACACATCCCATCAGAACCTGCTGCTGCCATTTCTGCATTTGCATAAGCCAGGCTGTCTCACAAACTGCTGCTCCTGTTCCTACAGCTTTCCCAAGCCAAACTCCTTCAATCTGTTGCAAGTTTTGAAGGCCAAACCCCTTCAATCTGTTGGTGCCGTTTCCAAGCGTGGCTGATGCTCCAGCAGTTGCCCAAGCCAAGCTCTGGAGTAGTCTTTTGCTGTTTATTTTTTGGCTTGTTCAGCTCTGATCCTGGCCACCTTTAAGCACCTAATAAGAACCCTAAATTAGGAGCCTACTAACCACAGACACCCCCCCTCTCTTCAAACTGGAAGGAAGAGGCAGCACTGAAGGTTTGTTCAAATCCTAGCTAAGCTAAACAGCGAGGTACCTACAGGAGGCTGAATGAATCTGAGCCCAAGCCCTCCACCAGGTTCATGAAGGATTGTCTTTTCTATT